>NW_027611664.1:0-1200000 GCF_964261635.1 Lissotriton helveticus
AACTTTTGGGTCTGTTTACTCCTATTGTATACCACAGTTTGCCTTAAATCATGATGGGGTGTTATTGTGTCTACATAGTAGCGCCTTAAAGTGTCACTCAAAAAAGCGTGCTAGAAATGAAAGTTTCCAGCTTGACTTGGAACATTGTTTAGAAATGAAAAGATGACAGCTGGGCTGTATGTTAGCACGAAGTGGTGAGATGCAATTGTATTTAAAGTCCATCATTTGTCCCCTTGGGCGTGGATTTTTCATGATATTCAGGTAACCACATGCTGTGGGGTGATAATGTGTGGATCTAGAGGGATGGGGTCTCCCCACATCCATGCTATCAATATTGTGGAGTTGTTAAACATCATTTGAATAATGTGCTTTTTATTCTGTCCTGATCTTTTTTATCTGCAGAATATTTTTTTATCCTGTGATATTAAGGTATTCTGTAGTAACACGCAAACAAGCACTTAACTTTTTTTTAAACCCTTCCTCTGTGAATATTTGTTATCATTTAATTAGGTTTTTGGGTGCTTTCTTAATATAAATTGACCTATTTGTATTCACTACAATGTATTTTGCTTGCTGTAATCAAGTTTTGTATTGTTTTAGTTACATGTATTTTCAATTCACTGTATTTATTTATGATTGATTGTTGTGGTATTTAAGTTTATTATGTGGATGCACTTTAGAGTCAATCATTTTCATAATACGGAAAGACATATGGTACACAGCCCAGCTGCCTACATCAACTTGCCGGCAGGGCGAAAACACAGCACATCAACACGGCGTCTGGACCTACATCCCGGAGGACGGCCCCACGAAATGCTATGAACCGAAGTGACCGCCCCGCCTGTGCTGAGGCCACCGCCTTTTCAGGAAATGAACTAATGAGAATGTAAACACCCTCTCCCACCTCCCACCCTCCCCCCAGACACAAACACACACACACCCTCGCCCCTCTCCCTATCCCACCCGCACTCCGCATCAGCTTTAGCTATACAAGTACTACAAAATCTAGCAATGCACCAAGGGAAGGTTCAACCCCCTGGGTTAGCCCTGTCCGATTCTAAGGGAATGAGTTGTAGGATCTGAAGGTATTTCGGGCAAGTTACTTCTGGTAGGTCCTTGGACAGGAGATGCAAGAACGGGCCCCACAATTTAGCATACTCCGAGCCTTTCCCATCCATCCCCATCGAGAGCCTTTCCATTGCTAATATGTGTCAGAGCCGTTGGAACCAATCTCGGGGATCCGGTACCGCCAGGTTACCCCAATTCGCCAGCAGGACCTGCCTCGCGGCCAATAGCACCAGTGCGATCTGCCTACCCTTCAGCGAGCGCAGAGGGAAGAACTTAGAATGGGGAAGCCCCAGCAGAGTATGCTCTGGAAGCCGGGGAAATGTAATCTGAACCGCCTCATCCAGCTCATCTAAGATCGTGGGCCAGTACCTCCCCATCTTTGGGCAGTGCCATAACAAGCGTGCCAATGTCCCTGTTAACCCACACCCCCTCCAGCAGAGACCTGACTTAGTGACATCCCAAGCTCTGACGTGCGCCGGAGTGTAGTACCAGTAGGCCGCTACCTTATACACTGATTCGGCACCCGCGGTATTGAAGGCCGTGTGCTGCGCGCGGTAAAACACATGCTCCCATTCTTTTTTCGATAGTGGGCGTCCCAGCTCCGTTTCCCAGCGGACCTGCGCAAGGGTGCATTGTCTCTTGGGATGCCTCAGAATCATAGCATACAACTCTGAGATGAGCCTCCGGTCATCTTTCTTACAGACCAACCATTTTTCAAAGTTCGTCTCAGGCCGAGACATGTTAGCTACATTAGTGTGTTGAGTAACCCAATGCGCCACTTGCGAGTAAGAAAAAGCGTCCGCCAGCGGCAACTGGAAGAACTCCGTTCGCAGCCGGGGAAACGGAACCAATCCATCCAAGTCGAAAAGGAAACCCACCCTCTTACAGCCCTCCTCTCGCCAGCGATGGAAGACTGGGGACGCGCGGCCCGGAGGGGAAGTCCGGATTGTCAACAATAGGAGTCATCGGAGAGGGAAACGTGGTCCACCCCTTTAGTTGCGCCAGCTGGTCCCATGCCCTAAGAGTCGGTGCTGTCACCGGGGAAGAGTAGAGGCCCCAGGCTCTATGCTTGCGGGGCAGCTACAGCTCCCGCCAGATATTGCAACCCACCACCGTCTGGTCCATAAAGTTCCAGTGTTTACTGGACATGGGCCTGTTCTATTCCACTATGTAATGCAGGGTGGACGCTTGAAGTTAGGCTGACAGTAGGGGAAAACCCAGTCCCCCAGCCGCCCTCGGAGCAACCGCCACGGACAATGCCTATCGTGGCCGCTTGTTGTCCCACAGGAATCTATTAAGGAGCCCCTGCAGTTTCCACAGGATGCCCTGCGGTGGGTTCAGCTGCAGCATTTGAAACAAGTACAGTATGCGGGGGAGAACAGTCATTTTCAGAGCTGCCAGCCTCCCATACCAGGCCAGCTTGAGCCGGGACCAGTCCGAGAGAGCCTTGGTGACCTACTCAACCAGCATCTTATAGTTCAGGGACACTGTTTTAGGGATCAAAGGTGCCAGGCGGACACCTAGATACTGAATATCAGATGGCGCCCACTGGAATTCAAAGTCCTGCTTCAGATCCAGGACGTCCTTCTCAGGTACGGACAGATTGAGGATATGCGATTTGGTGAAGTTGACCTTGAAACCTGCCACTTTCTGGAACTCTGCCAGCTCTTTCGAGAGGTTCCGCAAGGAGGAGTGAGGGTGTGTAAGCGAGAGGATGACATTGTCCGCATACAGACTAATCTTGCTCGTATCTGCCCCGAACTTGATCCCGGCGATGTCCACATTGGCCCGCACACGCTGAGCAAAGGGCTCCATATAGAGCGCAAAGAGTAACGGGGACGGGGGCACCCCTGCCGCGTTCCTCTCACAATAGGTAAAAAAGCAGACCTGCAACCAATGACCCGCACCGCCCCCTTGGGAGCTGCGTAAAGACACCGGACCCATTGTATGTCGTTATCCCCCAACCCGAACACTTTTAACACGGCAAATAAGTAGTCCCAGTCCACGCGGTCAAAGGCTTTCTCCGCATCTATGGAGAGCAGGAAAGCCTGTGTCCGCGAGCGATGGACTAAGTCCATGAGGTGGAGCAATCTTTTAGTATTGTCGCCTCCCTGCTGTGTAGGAATGAATCCAGGTTGATCGGGCTCAATGAGGCCGTCCATCAAGGGGCCAAGCCGGGCTGCTAGCACCCCTGAGAACAGCTTGGCATCAATATTGAGCAGCGAGATCGGCCTATACGATCCGCACTCCTCGGGATCCTTCCCGGGTTTGAGAATCACAGTGATGGCCGCCTCCGCCATAGACGGCACTACGACTCCCGGGTCGAGAAAAGAGTTAAAATGGCGGGTCAGCAGCAGAAAGTTTTATAGAAAATTGCAGAAAAGCCATCAGGCGCCGGTGATTTTGCCACCTTCAGTCTTGTGATGGCTGAGATGACCTCCTCGATGCGGATTGGCATATCTAGTGCATCCGAGGAGCCCCACAGGAGGGGCGTAACATTACACGACTCCAAATAGTCAGCTATTCCGGTGGACGTCACACCCTCTTTGTGATACAGGGCCTGATAGAACTGCCTAAAGGGGTCGACAATGGCAGAGTCCGTGGTATGCTCTTTCGCACATCTCCCCGAACTGCGTGGATAGTGGTCAACTGGGCACGCGCCCGCAGCCTATGGGCCAACATCCGCCCTGCCTTATCCCCGCAGAGATAGAACTTGTGCCACAGACGCAGTAAGGCATGCATAGCTATATCCGTGTCTTAATGCTTCAGCATGCGCCTCTTCGTCTCCAGTTCATGCCAAATCCTTGGCGCCCCAGTTCTCTTATGGATCGCCTCTAGGCCACCAATCTCCCCCTCCAACTCCGCCCTTTTCTCCTCGGGTAAGCGGGAGTACGTCGCTGCACGCGCTATAAATTCGCTCGCGCCACTAATTTCAGGGCCTCCCAGACTGCCATCAGGGGTGTGCCTTCCACCTTGTTCTCGGCCAGGTAATGAACTATTGTCTCCCGAAACTTCGACACCACCGACTCAGAGTGGAGTAGGGAGTCGGCAAGACGCCATCCCGCCGACGGCGGCCTAGCACCGCTAGAAGTGAAAACTACTGAGATATGCGCGTGGTCCGACAAGGAACGCGGCGTAATGTCCGCGGCTGACAAGGCAAAAGGTAGGTCGTGGCCAAAAAGTGATCTAAGCGCGCATAGATCTTATGGGATGCCGAGTAGTAGGTGTAATTGCGCCAGGTGCTGGTTTGCCCACCCGTTGCCATTCCGTCGATCGCCTGCGCCTTCTGGTGGGGGACGTGGCTGCTCCTGGTGAGGGAGTGGTTTGCTTTAGGCCCAAGAGATCAAGGGCCGACATTAGGGAGCGAACCTGGATCAGCGTTCCATTATGCTTGAAGATTAGCCTAAACGGGTGCCCCCATGAATAGGGGATACCTTGCTCCCTTGGATAGTTAGTGACAGGCTTGAACTCCCTTCTTTTGACCAACGTGGATGCCGCATCCACGTTGGTCCAATTTCGTGAGCATCGGGTGATGCTCACGAAATTGGAGGGGATTGAGGTCTCGAGCTTTCCGTAGAATCCGCTCCTTGATCTGAAAGTCGTGTACGCACACCAAGATGTCAGGAGGGGAACTTTGGGCCTCCTTGGAAGACCCACCCGATGTACTCTGTCCAGTTTGATATCCTGAAGGCCCTCCTCATCCAGAATCTGACGGAAAAGCACTCCCACATATTCACGGAGGTCTGTTCCCTTACCTTGCATCATCATTCCCTCTGAGGCGATTAAGGATTGTGAATCCCTCGCCTTTTCCATTGTCCTTTCACCACACCAATCTGTGAAAGGCCTCTTGGTTTATCGACCCCCGGGGCCCACGGGCTCCTTTTTTGAAGAGCTCCAGTCGGTAGCCTCATCGTTGCTACTTACGTCAGAGCACTGTATAGTCGCCGGGGACTTTAACGTCCACATGGACGTGGAAACAGATGCCGACGCTATTAAAATGCTGGATGTTACAGCCCCTCTGGGCCTGGTGCCTTATTACGTCGGGCCGACTCATGAGAAAGGACACACCTTGGACCTGACATTCTCTACGACCCCCATAGAGATGCTTGCTCCCATTCAGGTGCTTTGGTCTGACCATAGGTTGGTCAAATTCTTTCTTAGGGAAGTCAGGAAGCCCTCCGGTGCCCCTCGACAAGCCTTCCAGGGATTTAGAGGTCTTCACCGGGTCACTCCGGAACTATTGGCACAGTCATGCGCGGACCATCCCTATGCCCCGATGGGGAATTTTGATGAGGATGTGGGGCGCTTTCAGACCTGGCTCGCAGAAAGGTTAAATGATCTTGCCCCTCTGAGGCCTTCGCGCCAACCTGATAAAGGTGCATCCGCCCCATGGTTTACGGAAGTGTTGGCGGCTTCACGTCGACAATGCAAAGTCGCGGAAAGAGCATGGCGCGCGAAATACGACCCGTCAGCGAAGCTTGCTTATAGGTCCTTGGTGAAAGTTTACCATCGTGATATCCTTTCTGCGAAGAAGGCTTATTTCGCGAGTAAAATCGAAGCTGCCTCCAATTCTTGTAAGGAGCTTTTTGCTATTGTGCGAGAGTTTACGACCTCACGCAGTGCTTCGACGCAGACCCCCCCTCCTGCCCCTTGGGTCAGAGCGATCGCGGATTTTTTCACTTCTAAGATCCAATCGATCCAAGACTCTTTCCCTGTGCAGGGACTTGAGGCGGCCTGTTGGGTGGAGAATGCTGCTGCCACCCTGCCTAGTGCAGGTGTGGCCCTGTCAACTTTTCCCCCTCTCTCTATGACCGCTTCACTTGATCTGATGGCTTGTCTCAAATCAGGTTCTCCCCGGGACGCTTGCCCTGCCAAGTTTTTGGCAAAAATGGCAGCTATCATTAATCCATATGTGAACCCTCTGTTGAATTGTTCTCTTGTACAGGGTGTGGTTCCTCAGTCCTGGAAGCAGGCAATGATCATCCCCCTGCTCAAAAAACCCGGTCTGGATGGGGAGGTGTTGGCAAACTACAGGCCTATTTCGCTCTTGCCTGCTTTCGCGAAGATCATTGAAAAGCATGTGCACAAGGTGCTGGCCGACTATCTGGAGTCCCATGGTCTACTGCACCCCACTCAATCGGGTTTCCGCGCCAATCTTAGCACCGAGACTGCCCTCCTGGAAGTTTCGGAGGCAATCAAGGAGGTGCTGGACTCGGGTGGCAGGGCGATGCTGGTGTTGTTAGATCTGTCGGCGGCCTTTGACACCGTCCCCCATGAGGGCCTCCTTGCAAGACTCTCTGAGATTGGTCTCGGGGGGACGGTGCTCCAGTGGTTTCGATCATTCCTGGCAGGCCGTCGACAAACGGTCTGGGCCTCCGCCTGCTCCGCCGAGATGTCGCCACTGGGTGTCGGGGTTCCTCAGGGCTCAGTACTGAGCCCTACTCTATTCAACATCTTTATGACCCCTCTGGCGGCTCTGGCGGAGTCTTTCGGGGCTCAGATCGTTTCCTACGCTGATGACACCCAGCTCCTCTTCACCTGTGAGAGAGGTGCGGATTTCGATGGAGGTAGGATCCAGGGTTGCCTTGAGGCTGTATTTCAGTGGTTTCAACATCATAGCCTCAAGTGCAACTCGGATAAATCTGAGGTCCTCTTTTTCGGGTGCAGTTCGGATCCGGACTGGAAAGTGTGGTGGCCTGAGAACATGTTTCCACCAGCAAGTTCTTCCCAGGTGGCGAAAAACCTTGGGATCAAGATCGACAACGGCCTCACTCTGCGCTCACAGGTGATTGGTCTCACGGGCACCTGTTTCGGCTTGCTCCGGATGCTGCGTAAGTTCCTCCCTCTGTTATCTCAGGAACACAGGAAGATCACCGTGCAGGCAATAGTTGGCTCGAGAATTGATTATGCCAACGCTCTCTATCTCGGCCTGCCGGAATATCTGCTTCAACGGTTACAGGTGGTCCAGAATTCTGCAGCCCGGGCCATTTTTGGACTATCTCGCCGTGCTAGAGCCTCGGGTCTTCTGGAGGCACTGCACTGGCTGCCGGTCCGGAAACGGATAATTTTTAAGATTCTGACTCTGGCACACAAAGCCTTGCACGCCTCCGGTGCGAAATATCTTCAAAAAAGATTGACCTTTTACCATCCAGTCAGGTCACTGAGGTCTGAATCTTTGTTCCTTGTGGCAGTGCCTCGTGTGAAGAGGGCACGCATTGGTGGCCGTTCTTTTAGACTACTGGCGCCCCAATTGTGGAATAAGCTGCCAATGGCCCTGCGCAGTATTCCAAACTTGTTGGCTTTTAGGAAGGGGCTCAAAACGTGGCTTTTCACCTCTTAGTTTTTGTCTCTGAGCTTTGACGGTTTCCTTTCTGTTTTTATTTGTTGTGTTGTAGTTAGCTTGCAAAACAAAGCGCCGGGACACTCTCTGAGTAGCCGTGCGCTATATAAAATCCCAGTATAACATAACATAACATAACTGCCCGAATCCGGATGTTGTTTCGGTGAGATCTGTTCTTCAAGTCCTCAGCTTGCGCTTGGAGGTCCAAATTCTGCTCAGTCAGCCGGATCACATCCTGCTGGAAGCGATGCACGTCGTCCGCCATCACCAAGTCATGCTCCTCAAGCGTCACCACCCTCTCCCCTACTGCATCCACATCACGCTGCACCTCCCGTAGGTCGGAGACCAACTGAGAACGCAGCTCCAAGATGTCTTATTGATGGCTGAAAACAGCTCCACCATGAAGGCCTTGGTGGCTGGCGCGTCGTCATCCTCGGGCCGTGGAGACCTATCAGCAGCTTGCTGGGAGGGTTGACCTGTTAACTTCAGTGGCGTGTCTTTCGGGGGTTTATCCTTTCTATTCCTGGCTGCCGCCATCTTGTCCCGACCGGGGCCGATGCTTAAACAGGCAGGCCGGCGCTTTCACCGAGCCCGAGCCCGGTAGGTTACACTGCCCGCTTTCTCACCGCACTGCTCGGCACAAGTGGACTGTGTAGAAGAAGTATTATATTCTTAAAGGCCGAGATGTGGCTTATGTACGAGAGATCCGGCGTCAACTGCGAGCCCCTCAATCCAGGCCAGGCTGTCCAGCAGCCATAGGGCAAGAGCACAGGGACGGGCTCCCCGACAGGGCCAGCCAAGCCGGGCCCAACAGTCAAGGTCAGGGTCTTCTGCGTTGCGGGGCCTGGTAATCACCGCTCCCGCTGGGGCCCCTCCAAAGCTGGTAATGCGGCTAGGCGTCCGCCCGCAGCCCGGTCCTCCCGCCGAAATGCGGGCCGAATGAGGGCAGAGCAACAACTCTTAGCGGGGGGGAGAAAGGAAACACGCCCCCGATCAGCTCCGCTCACTGCCCTGACGTCTCCACCCGGCCCTGGGACAAAGTCGCGGAGCTCCTCAAGGCCCCGAAGGCTCCCACTCCCCCTGCCAGGCCTCACCGTCTGCCATATTGCAGACCGAAACGCTGTGTCTCCCCGGGGACCGCCCCCGCTCTCCTCACAAAACCAATGTGGAACAAGGATTAAACTCTTTTTTATACACAACAATTAAATAAGGGTTCTTTCTTTAATTAGAACACTATTGTATGTTTATCAGGTATCAATCCTATTCCTCTATGTTGTTCTTTTATTTAAACCAGCGGTTGGTTTTGTTCTTTATGTGGTTGTATTGTGAAAAGTATTGTATATGTAAATTGTGTTATATCTAAATGTATATATGTTTGTAAATTGGTTGTGTAGCTATGTGAAGGCCAGATTCCTTCCCCCAAAAAAATGATGAAATTAGGGGAAAAAAAGGTTGATTAAATAAACCCAATCACGAAAGGAAGATAGCGTGGTTTGTTTGAAGTAAAACAAATATAAATGACAAGGAAACCAGGTTAATCATTGTTTATTCTTTTAGAAAGTTGGCATTTTCCTGCCTTAACCATTTAGTTTATGCAGCCTGTGTCTGGGTCACATGACTGGGTGTAGCTGACAGTTGGGCTTTGTGTATTCCTTCACACATAATAAAAAGCTTAGGTGTGCCAGGATGGGCCATCACTGGCAGGATGGGATGATGAAGCTGGGCACAGCCCCTACATCCACTTGAATATGCTGTGTCCTGGCTCCACACAAAGAGCTCCATACCCCTGCCTCTCTGCAGGACTACTGCCTTGCCGGACTGCTGTCTTGTTGGACTGCTGCCCTATTGCCCAGCTGCCCTCATCTGTTAGTCAGACTGATTCGACCTGAATCTGAACCCAGGACCCCAAGATGACTCCAAGAACTAGTCTGCTGGCATCCTGTTCAGAGCCACAGGGACATAACAGGCTTCCAACCACCTGAACCAGCACTCAAATCCAACTGGAGCCAGCCCCTGAGGTGCCAGTGGTGCCCTACAGGCCCTGGACCCTTGGTGTGGCCTCAGTGGATGTGAATTGATGTTCTTGGGTTCTTCCGGACTATGAGTTGGCAGGTTAGTGCCAATACCTTGTCACTCGCACAGCTCGCCAACACGACCTTGTTGCACTGAATGAATTGTACATTTCATGAATGCAAAAGTGTAGAATACAAGTGCACCGACTGTCCAGTGCCAATTACCACCTCGTCATGTTCCCTTGCATTAGGTCCCAGTCCGTGTGTACACCCTCCACTGAAGAACTGAAATCTTCATTCTCAGGGAATACTTACTAATAAAAAGAACTCGGCACAGAAGCTGAAAATATGAAAAGACATCTTTATTAAATTTAATAAGTGAGGCCACGTCACACAGAAGCCGTAGCAACTGAATGAGGTAGTCTGAGGAATACAGAGAACAGAGGTCTTATATATGCTTCAGGGTTAAAAAACTCAGCATACAAGTAAGGGGCAGTCCTAGCTTTTGCAAGCATGCAAAATGCCTAACATTCCTTCTTACACAAGCCGGACAAACCCATAATAAAAGGACCACAACCCATATCATAAATAGGCCATAAAAGAAGGAACAGAAACAGATGAGAAGCAAGATAGAAGGGTGTGTGCATGTACCATAAACTCAGCAATGTCCTGCTCTTTGATCTCTATCTTGATCAGCTAAAGGGCAAGAACTGGTTTGGCAAGGTCAGCTTCAGGCAACAGGGTCAATTCACTCAGGTCAAACAGGAGTCAGCACAAACTCAAGCTAAGGTGCATGTGTCCCAGAGACTTGTTCAGCCATAGTCATAGGCCTATGTGAGGGTAACCACAAAATGGCTGCCATACACAAAATGGAACCCACGGGTTCAGAATTCACGGAACCTCACCCCCCCCCCCCGGGAACTTAAACTCTCAATTCTAACCGTATGTCCATCAATCCTTCCCTCTCCAAGTCACTCAGGTTCCTAAGTGGGGACAAACATGTTTTAGACCTAAGTTTAAGCACAGACACCTCCCCAAATTCCTCCATCATGGTCAGTATGGTGGGGAGAGCTTGTTGTGTATCCTGTAGATAGTGAAGTGCATCATCCAGAAATAGGAGAAAATGTCCCAAGCACCATTGGTTGGTATTCCCTAACATGGGCTCTTGTCTGTTAAGAGTGCTACAAGTGGTACAAATATTGAAGGTGCCAATGGCACCCCTGTCTGGTAGCTGGACCTATTGGTAAGCCTATGGAAATTTCTCTGCCTGTGCATACCCTAGCCATTGCAAACTACTGATTCCCGGGCCAAACCTCATGCACTCGAGCACTGACTTCGGGTCTGGCCACCCCACTGTATCGAATGTTTTCTCAATGTCCCAAGACATCCCCATTGGTGCTGCATCATATCCCGAAGTCCTATCCATGATTGAAAAATAGCCACCGTGAATTGAGGAATGCATTGCTCCCCAGGATAATCCCATTTAAATTTGGTGTACAAGTGTACGCATCACCGGGGTCAGCCTATTTGCTAGTGCCTTGTCTGATATCTTGCAATCGGTATTGAAAAGCGAGATAGACCAGTATGATCACATATCTAAGGGATCGCAATCCAGCTTGAGCAGAAGAGTTAGCACGCCGAAGGTGACAGAGCTGGTCAACTTGTTGCATGGTGATGTCAGGCATCATACTCCCTGTAGTCTATCCACCCAAGCTGATTGGTCATAGACCTGTACTCTCGGCGCAGTTCAGTGTGTTTGCTCCCGTCTCCACCCCCAACTTCACCTGCCCTGATTCCACACTCCAACACATCAAATACACCCATTAACATGTGTTTTATACCATAGGAGGTATTGCTATCCCCTCCCCAGGCCCAGCTCACAATGGCGAGTCGACCAATAAAACTCCAATCCAAGGTAAGTTTTCAGTCAGTCCATCCCAGTCTTGTGTGGTAGACCTAATCGTATCTACTCGCAGCTCTGGCGCCTCCCACTGTGACCTGCGATAGTCCGTGTTCACCATGTCTCCCCTCCGTCTCAGTACCATAGTTTATTTGCTCCCCTCCCCTTTCTGCTGCCCCTGTGCATAAGTTAACCACACCATGCTCGATATGCAAAGGAAATCAACAATTTAATTAAATGATGCGTTTGGAAGGCATCAGGGTAATGTCTGGTCCAGTTGCAGCTCCTGCATGGCCTCCTTTGTCAGGTTGTCAGCGACATTCATTTGGGTATCCTATAGTCTGGAGTGGAGTTATATTAACGCAGCCTTGCGGTTCAAGTTACGCCACCACCATGGCTGTCTTTAGCTGCTATCACTTTTGAGGGCTTCCCCCTTGCAACCGTATTTGATCTGTGCCATGCCTTATGCCACTCTCAGCCATCTTGTGTTGCGGGCGGTTGTCCACTTTTACCCCTTTTGCCCTCTCCAGCCAATCACATGTCTCTGATGGTGATGTTAAGAAGAAAGTGTCTCTGAATCCAGCACCCGGAGTTTAGCTGGGAACATAAGGGAGTATTGTATGCCAAGGTGGCAAAAGTTTTCACTTATTGTCCATGGAAGGACTCACAGTGTTTCTGAACCTCCTTCGTGAAATCCAGGAATATATGCACAGAATCATGGTCCACCTGCCAAGGGCCTCTACTGCTCAAGACTTGTATGAAGTGGTCCCTGTCATGTTCAACTGCCCCTGGCAAGGATTGTCTGGTAGGGACTCTATTTACCTGCTCCACCAAGGAAAAAATGCAACTCCTCCCCCGTTCCCCACCCCCCCAAACACATGTTCGCTAACACGTTTTCCAGGTCCAGCTTCATACTGGGTCCTTACACTCCCTACGACAGGCACATGATGCCCCCGAAGCGGCCTCCGCATCATCCCCTTTTGCTTCCAGGAAAGTCCCAATTTTACTCAGCTCTTGTATTTGAGTTTGCATGTCTGTTACGGTCAGTCACATAGTCACCAGGGCGGATTCCGTGCTGTCAACACAGCCAACCAGCTTCCTGTGATCGGCGTGCAAGAGACTCAACTCGATCGTTGGCGCATCTAGTTTGAGCGCCAGCGTTGATTTAACATCCTTAATGGCTGCAGGAGCATCTCAAACACCCCCCTCACCCCCTTTGAGTCTGGAGCAGCAATGGAGGCCTTGGGACTTTCCAGGAAGCTGTGGCCTTCAGATGATGGAGGGGATGTTTGTATCCCAGAAAGTGTAAGTGTGTTGCTGACATGCCTGAAAATGTTAAATGTCTAGGGGGGAGCCCTGGACACTGTAGAGGGAAAAGAGAAGACGGGGATCCTTTACAAACTGGATGAGGTCCTTTTGCTGAAGCTGCTGTTGTTTCGGTAAATGGTCAAAATATCGATTCCAAAATATAGACAAACCAAAATATTGAGTCAAAAATATAGAATGGACAAAATATCGAATGGACAGAATATAGACATCAAAAATATTGTTTTGAAGGTAAGTAATGTAATATCGATTTTAAAAATATAGACAGTCAAAATATCGAAGTACATAATATAGTTTATTAAAAATATTGAATTTCTTATAATATCGAATTTTTTAAAGTGTTTTTTATGTTAGTATATGTGTGAAAAGTGTATATATTTTTGTAATTTATTTTAAGTAATTCATTTTATGTTATTTAATTATTGTGTAATTTAATTCCGTAGCGGGTTGTGGGTGTATAGGGGAATATGGTGGGAAGTAATTTAATTATAATTAATGAAATATTTTTATTTATTAATTGGTATTTATTTACAAAAAATTGTTAATTAATTTTTAATTGGTAATTCATTATTTCATAATTGATAATTATTTTTTATCAATTGATTAATTGATAATTATGTGAATTAAATTAATTTATTTTCTGTAGCGGGTTGTGGGTTTATAGGGGAATAGGGTGGGAAGTAATTTAATTATAATTAATTAAATATGTTAATTAATTAATTGGTATTTATTTTGATTCAATTGTTAATTAATTTTTAATTGGTAATTAATTAATTCTTAAATGATTATTTTGTATTAATTGATTAATTGATAATTATGTGAATAATATAAATTTATTTTCTGTAGCGGGTTGTAGGTTTATAGGGGAATAGGGTGGGAAGGAATTTAATTATAAATAATTAAATATGTTAATTAATTTATTGGTATTTATTTTGAACAAATTGTTAATTAATTTTTAATTGATAAATAATTAATTCTTAATTGATAATTAATTTGTATTAATTGATTAATTGATAATTATGTGAATTATATTAATTTATTTTCACTAGAGTGGGAATAGTAAAATGTACCCCTATGCTATCCAACGCTTTCCCTACAGTTGCACTCTCTGGAGTAGGAATAGTAATTTTTACCCCTGCGCTATCCAACGCTTTCCCTACTGCTGCACTCTCTGGAGTGGGAATATTAAATTTTACCCCTATGCTATCCAACGCTTTCTCTACTGTTGCACTCTCTGGAGTGGGAATAGTAATTTTTACCCCTACGCTATCCAACGCTTTCCCTACTGTTGCACTCTCTGGAGTGGGAATAGTAATTTTTACCTCTACGCTATCCAACGCTTTCCCTACTGTTGCACTCTCTGGAGTGCGAATAGTAAATTTTACCCCTACGCTATCCAACGCTTTCCCTACTGTTGCACTCTCTGGAGTAGGAATAGTAATTTTTACCCCTACGCTATCCAACGCTTTCCCTACTGTTGCGCTCTCTGGAGTGGGAATAGTAATTTTTACACCTACGCTCTCCAACGCTTTCCCCACTGTTGCACTCTGTGGAGTAGGAATAGTAATTTTTACCCCTACGCTATCCAACGTTTTCCTTACTGTTGCACTCTCTGGAGTGGGAATAGTAATTTTTACTCCTGCGCTATCCAACGCTTTCCCTATTGTTGCACTCTCTGGAGTGGGAATAGTAATTTTTACCCCTACGCTATCCAACGCTTTCCCTACTGTTGCACTCTCTGGAGTGGGAATAGTAATTTTTACCCCTACGCTATCCAACATTTTCCCTAGTGTTGCACTCTCTGGAGTGGGAATAGTGATTTTTACTCCTACGCTATCCAACGCTTTCTCTACTGTTGCTCTCTCTGGAGTGGGAATAGTAATTTTTACCCCTACGCTATCCAACGCTTTCCCTACTGTTGCACTTCCAGGAGTGGGAATAGTAATTTTTACACCTATCCTACGGTAATAATATTGTGTATTTTTTATTAATATTATGTTTATATATATATGTTTTAACAGATATGATTGTATTTTTTTTATATAAGTTAAATTAGTTATTTAATAATTTTAAGGTAATTTAAGTATTTTTAAGTATATTTTAGCTATTTATTTTTAATATTGTTTTAAATTTATATTAATTTTAAGAAATTCTATATTTTTATAATGTATATATATATATAAACGATATTTTGGGGTCGATATTTTGGTACTTATCTGTTTGTGGATTGGAATTCGATATTTTGTTTGTCTATGTTTTGGAATCTATATTTTGGGTAGTCTATATTTTGTCCCTCGATATTTAGTCAGTGATCCGTTGTTTCATCGTCCTGAGCGCTGCTGTCTCTTTTGATCAGATGAGAAGGGCATGTTAATGTTAATGTGATTTATAGAGCGCGCGAATACCCAGAGGTGTCTTGGCACTAAAGCAGAGTAGTACCTGAGACCACGGAGAGCAGTGCGATTAGTTTGAAAAAAGCCAGGTTTTTAATTGTTTCCTAAAGGAGGATAGGGAGTTCAGCCCTCTCAAAGATGCAGGGAGAGCATTCCAGAGTTTTGCTACACAATAGGCCGTACTCCGGCCTCCCGAGCTAGCAGTATGGATCTTAGGTACCAGCATTAATCTGGCATTTGTTGATCTTAACTGCCTACATGGGTGGTACCATGAGAAAAGATGTTTCAAAGGTACCTGTCCTGCCCCATTCAAGGATTTATGGGCAAGGCAGAGTGCTTTAAATTTTGTACGTTGCACCACAGGCAGCCAGTGGAGATTTCATATCACTTCTTTAATCGATTGATACTTAGGGATTTTCAATAGTAGCCTGGCTGCAGCATTCTGTACCATCTGGAGCTTCTTAAGATGTTGTTGTCTGTAACCCAAGATATAAACCCTTACAGTAGTCCAGCTTGGGCAACACCAAGGTAGTCACCACTGTTTTCCTAAGATCCTGAGGAATAAATGGTAGGACCTTTTTAAGTTTCTTCAGCAGGTAAAAAGAGGCTGAAACTATGGCGTTAATTTGATGTGCGTAAGTGAGACCTTTATCTATCAGAACTCCAAGATTTTTAGCCTTCACCACTGGTTCAGGAGTTTGTCCCAGCTCAGCCGGCCACCTTCGCCCATCCCATTTTGGCTGTAAGTTGCCGAAGGTAACCACTTTGGTCTTATCGAATTGAGCTTTAAACAGTGTGTTCCCATCCAGAGACTGATTTCCCTCATGCAGCGTTGAAACTGTACTGCCGGGGATACAGTATTTTAACAAACCATGACGACGATCTGAGTATCGTCGGCATAAGATGTCAGTTTGAAGCCAAACTGCTGTATTAGAGGTGCGTGTTCAGAGACATAGACGTTGAACAACATGGGGCTCAATGACGAGCCCTGGGGGACCCCGCAAGCTAGTACATAGGGGGTAGCTTGATAGTGATCGAGGGAACTCTCTGCCTTCTGTTCTTCAAAAAGGATGACAGTAATCAGAGGGCAAGGTCCCTGATCCCCAGATGTTCAAGGCGCGCAAGTAAGATGTCATGATGCACGGTATCAAAGGCCGCTGATAGATCAAGGACAATCAGAACAGCGGCACCACCCTTATCCATCACTGCCCTGATCTCCTCAGTGGCCTTGATGAGAGCTGTCTCCGTACTATATCCCGAGCGGAAACCGAACTGGGAAGGGTCGAGTAATTCATTCTCCTGGATGAATTGCGTGAGTTGGCTGTTCATAATTTTCTCAACCATCTTGGCAGGAAAAGGAAGCCTTGCAATCGGGCGGCTTTTGCTAGTTGTGGACGGATCTAGATTAGCTTTTTTTAGCAAAGGAAGAATGATTGCGTCCTTCCAGATGGCGGGAAAAATTCCTGATAAAACATATTGTTAAAAATGTTAGTTAAAATTGGGCTTACCTCCCCGGCAATGCTTTTCAGAACTGCCGGGGGACATGGATACAGTGGTGATCCAGATTTGATATCCTGAATGAGTTTTCCACTAGCTCATTAGAAACCTGTGTAAATGTGCACAGCTCGTTTTTTCTGTGGGACCCTACTGCGGGATGCAGCTCAGCTACCTTATTGGAGATATTTGTGAAGATGCTGTATATATCGTTGACTTTTTTCCTAAAAGCGTAAGCTATACTGTCACATAGCAATTGACTATTCTCGGAAAGTGGGCTGTTGAGAGGAGTTGTAAGCTTCTTCACAACCTGGAACAGTTTTTTTGCTGAATTTTTAGATGACTCTATTTGTTTAGTGAAGTAGGTCTTCTTCTCCATAGTTAGCAGGTTTTTGTAATTAGCTAATGCACATTTATAACTCTCTTTTTCCTTGTCTTCGTAATTCTCTCTTCAGCGCCTTTCCAGTCTACGGCATCTTTGTTTCTCTAAAAGTAGAGCTTCCGTGAACCAAGGAGCCGAGGGCTGGTTACAATTCCCAGTGCTTTTTGTAAATGTAATTTAAATGTAAATGTAAATGTGTGTATACTTGTAAAGCGCACTATCACCTGAAAGGTATCTTGGCGCTGTATAACGCTTTGGAACACTTCCTGGATTTCCCTGTGAGATACCCCCTTACTGGGCACCTCCAAGGTGAGGCCAGGCATCCTAGCGCTGGGAGTGGGACCCTTGATTAGAGAGGCACCTAGGCGAGAATTATCGAGTCTGTGGACATTGAGCTCAAGACCCTGCCGCGTCGAGAATTGAACCCTGGTCCCGGGCCAGACCTTTGCATCAGGGTCTGCCGCTCTAATCGGTGAGCCACACTTCTCCTTTTTCCATTTGAGACTGTCGTGGCAAAGGCTTTATTCAGCCAGTCATTATAATTCTCAACTGTTTGATCTACCTGTTGACTCATCTTTGGGCATGTCTGATTAAGTTGGAGCTCAAGTAGATTAGTATCTATTTTATTCCATGCTTTGAAAATTTTTCCCTGATCTTTATTAAAACAGGCTTCCGCTATCATTTGGGCATGGTAGTCAAATAGAATCAGAGAACAATCTGACCAGGCCATAGGGACTATGGGGCATAATACCAAATGGGGCGATAGGCACTTTTCGCCAGTTTAGCGGCCGTTAACAGCATTTATCGACAGCTTGAAGGCGATAGCGAGCGTTTTGGGGCCCGCTTTGCATGTTAACAATATTTATCGCTAATGACATGCAAAGTGGGCGTACCCAACGCGTTAGCGACTGAAAGCAGTCGAAAACGTCGCTATCGCCTATTCACAAGGCTGGCGTAGCGATGGAAAAATGCCCACTATCGCCTAAAACTAACGCCAGCTCAGACCAGTTCTTAGCCATGTTATCCAATGGGAGGTGGATAACATGGCTAAGAGCATTTCGTCGCTAATGCGAGAATATCGCTGTATACTCAGCGATATTCTCGCATTACGCCGCTATCGCTGGATATTTTAGCGCTATGGATTAAAAAACGTTGCTAATAGCATGTTTTCTCCGCTAAAATATCCAGCGATAGCCAGCGGTAAAAAAAAAGTCGCTAAGCGCATTTAGCGAAAATTTTCTCTAGTTGTTGGTAATATGCCCCTATGTTTTTTACTATCACTCCAGTGATTGAGGTAAAAATACCATCCAGGGTATGCCCTGCCTGATGTGTGGGTTTTAAACCAACTGGGTGATCCCCATCGTGTCCATGAACTCAGTGAGCATCACTTTATCTTTATCTAACGTCAGGTCAAGGTGTACATTAACGTCCCCCAAGATAGTAAACCCCTTTGTTGTAAAATGGGATTCCAGCAATGTATCCAGATTCGTCCCGAAATTAGTCCTTGATCCCGGAGGGCGGTACAGTAAAGTTCCGTTAAAGGTATTTTTACAGTTTAGTTCTATCACAAAATTCAATCCTTCGCAAAAAGGATTAACCACTGAGGAAAAAGTGTCTTTAAAGTGTTCGCGATAAATGATGGCAAGACCGCCCCCTCATTTTAAGGATCTGTCGAGTGTTGATACAACAAAGCCCTGAGGCACAGCGACCAAATGGTTGGGGTCAGATGATGGATCTGTCCAAGTTTCAGTGAGAAACAGCATACCCAAATTATATTGGAAGATGGTGTCCGCAATTTCCACTCTGTGTTTCGCAAGAGACCTCACATTGATCATACCACAGTGACTCTCTGTTTGTCTAAGGGTCTGTGTAGGATTAGGTTTTGGGGCAGCTATCAAACTGAACTTGGTCTGATAGAGGCCAGAAAAAGAGAAACCACAAAGACAGGTGAATTGATAGGGCCTAGCATCCTTATCCAACCCACACCTGGTACAGCTTCGGTTAAGCTCATGTTTGTTAAGATTGTACAACTCTGAACTAGAGTATTGCAGGACACCGGGGCCCAAACGGCCAGGGGGTAATGCCCTTGGCCCGGTCCAGGTGCAGACTGGCGCAGACGGGCTTGCCTTTGGCGCGCCCGCTGCGCGTCCTTACCATGTGTGATTTAAATATGGTGATGGCAGAGAGCTAGACCGTGCACCACCGGAAGTAGGGGGTCCTGACCCGGCTCTGTCCGCCGGAACTGACTTCGCGATCAAAATGCCCTCTGCAGATACAGCACACAGCTGCTGCGGACTGGGGCAAGATCGCGACCATCCCGGTGAGTGGTTATTAAGATGAAGCAGCAATAAAAATACGAACAGTAATATTAGCCCCCCTCCCAATGTGCAACAAGGCAAAGAGTGGCAGCACAAATGTTTAAAATGAAGTACAATTTAAAAAAACAGTAACAGAGGACCAAGCCTCCGAACGCCTGTAGGACTTACTCTTATATAAAAATATTCTTTGTATTATAAAAACACATTAGATCACAATCACATATATTACTGTGCCACCAGGCACTTGTCATGACTTCACAGGAATTACATCAATCCTTTGGCCAGTCAGGCACTATCATAAACATTACAGTTAGGATACCCAGTAACTACTGGCAGGATTTTGCTTCTCATAAAGCATTAGGTATAAACATCATCAGCAGTGCACTATAGCAGCCACTTGTACAGTGCACTTATCATAACCACATCATGCCCACCTTCGGCATACCACCATTGCTACAAATCGCCATCCTTGTACTGTACATAGGGCGCAACCCTGACAATGGGTTACCACAACTAAGAGCGGCACCTGCGCTCCTGCTACCGGTACTGCAGCATTGCCTTTCCCTGCATAGGCTCTTGGGCTACCTACCCACCTACCACAGGGAATGCGGTAATGTCATACTCGGGGCCTTTCTTCGCCGGTACACTGAGGCCTTCGTCCAGGGCTCTCACCGTAAGGTTAACACCAGGACAAGTGCCGCCCTCAAGCGATATGTCACCAAGAGGCCGGAGGGGGCACACCCACTTTCCACTGCTGCGGGGAGATGTCACTCACCCCCCCCCTCATGGGAAATGCCCAGGAACAGCTGCCTCCAACACACGAAGCTGCTACAAAAAACAAAACAGGAACCCAATGCAGCAATGATGGGTGCCCCCGTAGCAGCCTCCTCAGGTCCGGACAAGAACTGTGGCGCGTCACTCACAAGCCCGCCTCGAGTCATGCAGGCTTCTTCCGGGTTTCAGTGCTTGAAGGTAACTTCCTTCGGGTGCGGCACGGAGGACAGGGCACAGGCAGGCCGGCACATGGTGTCCCTTGGCAGACGGCAGTTCCTTCAGCCTCCCAGAGGGCAGGAGCTTAGTCTCAAACAGCGGTTCCTTCTTGCGCGCATCAGTCAATGCAGTGTCTTCTCTCTAATCTGACCCCACAGGCAGACGAACATCGCGGACTCATCTACGAAAGGCTCGAACAGACAGCGAGAGATTGATTCCCCCTCACCAGCTTGAGCAAGCAGTGCGGCCCGTTCCCTTTGAACAGTGCACGACGGGTGCATCCTTCTTCATTTGAATAATACATCAGTAAGCGATGATGTGAGTTCGTGCTGAATAACACAGCTCGCCTAGGGCGCCCCAGACCGCGGCACCTTTGACACCATAATCAGAATTATTCCGGTGTTTCCCCTTCTCTCCACGCAGTCAACGTGTTGGCTGAGAAGGTAACCTTTTACCCAGTCCTCGTCCTGAGGAGAACCTAGAACAAACGAGGTTCGAAACGCGTTGACCCCAAGCCTGTGTTAAGAACGGAGGGTGCAGCTAGGACAAATTCATACCAATTCTGTGGGCCCTACCTGCGATTTCTTATAAATTACTATTCACAGGCGTTGTGTGACAGGCAGGCCATTCCACCTCAGTGTCCGCCCTGTTCACATGTTGTTACCAAAGGACTGGTTTATTTCTGTAATGAATTGTAAAAAAAGTGTTCATTTTGCAAACGTATGCCTTTGAATCCACTTTGTATATTGTTGTTGGTGTCATCACAATAATTGTATTATATTGTTATTCATCATTTTTTCAAGTGTATGTTGCCTTCAATGTGATGTACATATATTTGTTGTATATATTTGTATATATTCTTCCAAGTTTTTGCACTAACTGTTGTGACGGAGTGTCTATTTAATGCCATTTTTTATGGAATAATATAAAAGTTGCTTTTGAAAAATACGCAAGTTGTTGGGAATGTCTTAACCCTTGGCTACACAAAACTTATTGGTTGTGTGGTTACATACTTTGTTTCCAATTTTCCTGATCAGCCATTTTGTTCTGCTTCTCAACTATTGAGGTCCAGGTTGGTCAGTTGTAGGACCCTACACCTTTATTTTTGTACTGTTCTCTCTCATCATGGCATCTCAACCCCTGTACTTATAGTGCAATGTGTTTGTTCTGGGGGCACTTCAAACAATATTGAAGTGCGCAACACCCCCTTTCACAATTGCAGCCCCAGCCCCAGACACACCACAGAAGGTCGAGCCAGCATTATGGAAGACAGGCCCGACCCTATTCAGGTGCAGCTACAACTCCTCCCACCACTCCAAATGCAGACCAGGCAAATTCAGGGTGCAAGGGAAAACTCCTCCTGCTACTCTGAATTCAGCCAACGTCTATTCAGCCTACAGCTGTGTCACCCAGGCAGGGCAGGACACACCTCAACCCACCAGGTACTAGCTGGAGTGAATGTACATCCCCTGTCTCATGTCACTGAGAACCAGACGGTCAATACACCCAGACAGGGCACAAACACACCTAGCACACAGAACTTCCTACTTCTAAAAGTGCCATTTCTAAAATAGTAATAATAAATTTGCTTTTGCCAATAAGCAGGATTTATCTCTACTGTTCCAAACATACCAGACATGGCCATGCTACCCCTCTCAGATCAGAAATTACCACTGAAGCACATATCAGGGAATCCCCAATGTATCCCTATGAGAGGTCAACCCCACAGTAGTGAGAAAACAAATAAGCTGTGACTCACTACCAGGACATTCCACACAGTTAAAGCACATACCCTACCTTTTACCTACACAGCACCCTTCCTTAGGGCTAGCTAGGGCCTACCTTAGGGGTGACTTACAAGTAGTAAAAGGGAAGTTGCAGACGTGGCAACCCCTTTAAGTGCCACGTCACCGTGGCAGTAAACTGCGCACGTAGGCCCTGCAGTCACAGAGGCCTGAGACAGGTTTGAAAGACTACTTTGGTAAGTGGCGCAAGCAGCGCTGCAAGCCCACCAATAGCATTTAATTTACAGGCCCTGGGTATATGGGATACCACTGTGCAAGTGACTTACAGGTAAATTAAATATGCCCAACAGGTGTAGACCAATCTTACCAAGTTTACAAGAAAGAGCACATGCACTTTGGCACTGATCAGCAGAGATAAAGTGTCCAGAATCATAAAACCACCAACAACAGGTCAGAAAAACATACAGGAGGAAGGCAAAATGTTCTGGGATGACCCTGCAAACAGAGCCATGTCCAACACAGCACTCACACAGTAATAAAGTAAAAACACAAACACAAAAACGCCAACGCTTCAGACCCAGGAGGACACTCAGGCCCACCATGGTCTGATTATACGGAGGAACAGACCGCTATATTGCCGACAAGACTATATTCAGATGAATTGAACCTCTGCTTTGAAACTTGGCATATTTATACAGGACTGGGGAGAAACATCTGAAGTCATACTAAAATATACCAAGAAGTGATCCGCTGTACGGAAGCTACGCTTGACATTTAAGCCCTGAAGAAGTCCTATAGCAGGACGAAACGCGTTGGCTACTGTGGTATCTTGGATGAAAGGATCTCAAAATAAAAGAAATCGAATAAAGCAATTAAATCAACAAAATAATTATTTTCGTTTTGAACATTTATTCATTGTATACCTTTCTTGTGTGCTGATCATAAGTTATTTAGTTGTGTTTACAGTGGGAGTTCCTTCCACTGTTTGAGGGAGCTTAAAGGTCAGGTTTCCATGATCTTTTGCACCAAGGTTTGACTTCCTTTTCCCGAATGACATTATAAGTGCGGCACTATATCTTTGACCTTTGTAAATCGCTTACAAAAAAACTCCCACCTGAATTTAGAAAAAAATTGAGTAATATGTTTCTATTGATTTAACACCAAAATGATAATAATCCAACAGGAAGAACTGGAGATATGCAATTTAAAAGATTTAAGGTAGGTACAGCGCCTCAAAGCACAAAGTGCCACTCGTGGGTATCTGGTCGTGCGAGACCGAGGGAAAGTCACAAATTGAGGCCAACCATGTTGGAGCACAGGCAGGATAGAGGGACCAGATTAGACCTACTGGAAAGGTTATCTTCTAAAGTTAAGCATTAAGAGTCCTGCTCATGATGGTAAAGGCCACAGGGACAAGGGACAGCATTCCGCACAGTCGTCACTGTAGGCAAAAACAAGCAGGCTGGGTGACACTGTAGCAGTTGGACAGCACAGATGGTAGTTGTTGTATCTTCAGGTTGGTGGTCACTGTGGGCTGTCGATGCTATAGCCGAAGTGCAGCTCTCACGTACCCAGTCATCAATGGCGGTCACTGTAGCGTGAAGAGTCTGGTTCACCGGAGCTTCATGTTGGTGGTTAGCAAGATCTTGGTCTCAAAGAGCTCAAAACTTCAGTATTTCTCCTTTTCTACTAGGAAGACCTCAACCGATGCCACGCCAAGGGGCCAGCACCTGGGAGGCACCTCTTGGGATAAGGCACTCACTCGAACAGAGGCCAGCAGGGTATCCAGGTTCAGTGCAACAGGAGAGATGGGCAGTTGCAGGGAGGCCACTGGAGCTTGTTGTGTTCCTGTAGCTCAGAACAGGCAGCCAACTAACTAGCCCTTAGAGTCACTCAGGTGGCCTGGGATGAAGGATGCAGGTCCAGTCTTCCTTCCCAGAGAGCAGAGCAGGCCTCAAGCAGTCCTTCTTCTGTAGTATCCACAGGTCCAGGAGTGTACAAAAGAGTAGGTTTGAGGGTCCCTGTTTATACCTGGTATCCACTTAAAAGTGGGAGAAACTTCTGGAGCCTTCCCCACTGGAAGGTGTCTGGAAGTTATTGCCCCTTGCCCTGGCCCCAGTCTGTCTGCAGGCAACATGGGCTAGTGCAAAGTTCCTTGGTTTTGAGCTGAGGCAGTGTCTTTGAAGTGTAATTAGGGCTGTTCACATCTCCGCCTCCCCATCCTGCCTTGGGTGGCCCAACCTGCCAACACCCAGGCCCTCGGTTGTGTCGCTGTCTGAGAGGAATACACAAAGGCCAACTGCCAAAAACACCTAGTCTAGTGACCCAGAAGAGACAACAAAATGGCAACTTTCTGAAAGTCCATGAATTCTAATGGGTAAACCCAGTATCCTGCTTAACCTGGGAGAATAGTGCCATACAACAGCAACTGGTTCTGTAGTGAAGAGAACAATTTCTTTTAAGCTAGAGGATTTGGGACTTGATTAACTAGGATGTGCCAATGAATGGCATGGCATAAGCAGGATTTGAAAACATAAATTAAGTTAATAAGCACCACAGACAAAGAAAAGAATGATTGTTTCTGCATAACATTCACATAATGCAAAAATGCAAAGTGCTACACATCACAGACACCGGACTGTTTTTCAGAACAAATAATAATAAACATAAATCCGTACCATACGAAAAATCTGGTCACATAAAAAGTAATACCACATAACAAACAATTGACAATATACAAGAAACAAAAATCACTTAATGCGGTGTCCATTTAGAACTCTTTAGTCTGATGAAACATATCCTAATTTCTTGGCAGTACATATGTAAGGTTTTGGTATGGAACACCTATTTGTATCATTGACGTTTCGACCACCTGAAATAGGTTTGTTCATAAACATCACAACTGATCATCCTGAGGACTAGAAAACATGAATACAGCCCGGTCAAAGTACGAACATCGTGTTGCTTGAGGTTCTCATCAAAGTTTGAGCTGGGAAGTCCCCCTCCACTTAGTGAAGAGGTGGACAAAGGATGAAGTGTATCCAAGTTCTGTAAGGGTCCTAAAAAGGAACCATTGAAGAAGAAATCGCATGAGGTTAGATTTATTGAGACAATACGTTTTTCTAAGTCTGTGGTGCTTATTAATTTAATTTGCTGTGTTCAAAAATCATTTTTCTGTCACACCATTATTTGGCATGTCCTAGTTAATCAGGAACAGAATCCTCTAGCTTGAAATAAATTGTTCTCTTCCATAAAGAACCAGTTGTTGTTGCATGGCAACGTTTTAAAAGTGGCATTTCTAGAATTGTGTCTTATAATCTGACCTTACCACTACAGAGAGTTTTAAAATACAAATATTCACACACCAAACATGCCATTACTACCCGCTCCCAAACAAACCCTATCTCTTATTAAAGGTAAAAAGGTAATCCAATCTTATCCTTTGTGAGAGGTAGGCTTCACTGTGGTGAAAAAATGAATTTGTGGGTTTTTTACTACCAGGAAATGTAAAACTTTAAAGTACATCTCCAACTATTTAAATACACTGCGCCCTGCCCTATGTTCTGTTCATGATTAGTTTGGCAAGATAATACTGTATTGAGGTATTCCAATGGAATTAAGAGGTAATTGTATTGCATTCCATATCAGCATTCCAAAAGAGTTAGCGTTAGATAGTTAGTGTAAGATTTAACATTAGATAGTTAGTGTAAGATTTAGCGTTAGATAGTTAGTGGAAGATTTAACATTAGATAGTTAGTGGAAGAGTTAGCGTTAGATAGTTAGCGTAAGTTAGTGTTAGATAGGTAGTGTAAGAGTTAGGGTTAGATAGTTGTTGTTTTTTTAATCTTTTTATTGGGATTTTCAATAAGAAGAAAAAAACATACATTGCAAATGTCATATCAGTTTGTCCGGATCTCCGACAATAATAATACAGAAACATAAGAAAATCAAAACCTATCGAAACAAAGAACAAATACCGGTCTCAGTGGCATCTTTTGTCTAGCGGCGGTAACAGAGCTAAATTTGAGTCATGCATACATCTGAATACTGCGCAACGCGCTGGATCTCGGGTGTGAGCGGGCTTACAGTTTACAACAATACATTCTGTGGGAATACATCCCAGGGATGAAACTTAAGAGAATACGGGACAAAACATTTTCGGACAAACATCACATGGAAGACGTCTTAAAGCTGCACAAACATATAAGAAATTTGCAAAGTGGAGCATCACTTTACCCGTAGTTAGCTAATTCCCTTCTTACTCATTTCCAGGGATTCCGGCTGTGTCATCAGGTGCGGGGGAGCTCTCTCTGGCACTTGCCCATTGTAAAAATGGTTCCCAGATGTTACGGGGCCTGGAGGCTAGGGGCAACAACTCCCAGTAAGTACCCAACTGTGTGTGCCCATATGTGACATCTGATAGCCATGCATTAAATTTAGGTAATTTTGGTCTACCCCATCGGATAGCAATCTGTCTTCGTGCATAAAGAAGGAGCAGGGCATGCAGTTTTCTTCTTTGGGGCAGAGTATCACATACAAGACCCAAAAGACCCAAATGTGGGGATGGGGCATCACTTCGTCCTGTTATCTGATTTATAGCGTCAAATATTTCCCACCAGAAATCAGCCAGCTTTGGACAATCCCAGGCTATGTGTAAAAATGAGGCAGGTTCGAACCCACATCTCCAGCATTTTTCATCTTCCCTCAAGTGCATGCGGTAGAGGCTGACAGGAGTTCTGTAAAACCTGTGAAGAAATTTAAAGTGTATGAGTCTTAACCTATAATTGAGGGACAGTTCCAGCAACTGCCTGCAGCAAAAGGTCCATTTTACGTCTGTCAATTGGGGATCTAGGTCTCTATTCCAAATCTGCATAGATTTGGGCATTATAACCGGGGCCTGATCTTGCATAGCTGTGTAAAGACGAGTCACCAGCTTACGCGGGGAAGCCCGCGCTAGAATATTTTTTAAGGCTTGAAGCGTTGGGGGTGCCTCTGGAAATCCCTCCCAAAGGGAGCGACATGCAGCTTTTAATTTATGATAAGCAAATGTCTCTCAGAATGAGATGTCCTGTCCCTCTTCCCCCACCGGTGGAGGTCTGAAGACTCCATCTGGATATAGATCTGCAAATGTACGCAATTGAGTGTCTCCCAGCACCACCTCACCTCCACTCTCCTCCAGGCAAGCCAACAACGGGTTGTTGGGCAAGGGAACAGCAGGCGCATACAGCAGCGGGAGATGAGCACGTCTCTGCAGTTCTCGCCATGCCCACCTCAAGGTGACGGCCGTGTCTACATCTAATGCAGGACGAGAAGTTTTCTTATAGACTGCCACCGCTAGTGACATCGGCGCCACTGAGTCTAGTTCCACCGCCACATGGGGCTGGTACGGTGTTTGGTAAATCCAAAAGTGTAGGAATTGGGCCGGCGCGCAAAGCGCATAAAGGCGCATATCCGGGGCGCCCAAGCCTCCCTGTCTCAAAGGTAAAGTCAGGAGGTCCCACAAGACTCTGGCTTGGCCTCCTGCCCACACAAGCGATAACAATTAAGAGCAGAGACGGCTGAAGAAATGCTTTGTGAGTGGGATCGGCACATTTGTAAATAAATATAAAAATGTGGGCAGCACCACCATCTTGGATAATGCCACTTTGCCTGCGATGGATAACGGTAATTTGGACCAGATGGCCACCTTACCTTCAAACCAGTCTACGGCTCGTCTGAAGTTCAGGGTCCAAATGTCTTGCAAGTTGCGGCTAAGCCAGATCCCTAAATATTTAACCTCATCTGCTTCCCAGCGTATTGGGAATTCTGACCGCACTTTGGGGGTACTGTCCGTCAGAGGGAAAATCACAGATTTCGCCCAATTGATTGAGATACCTGATAGGCCGCCAAATTTGATGAATTCCCGGAGAAGCGGGTCCAAGTTATCTGTTGGGTCAAGAACATATAGAGTTGCGCTTTATTCTAGATCAGCCGGGCGCCATCTTGTGGGCCCGTCCAGGATTGCAGTCACTGTGTGGCGAGCCGCGAATGTGAGTTTGGGATGGGAGGATCGAATAACACTGGCGACGCCGCTTTATGCCTCTGAACGTTTGGGGTGTCTCTGGTCTACTAAGGGCTTTGACCGCTGGGATATGATTGGGATATGTAAGGTGGGTGATGTCTGTTCGAAAGGTAGTGTGAAGTCATTCCAGACCCTTCAGGCGGAATACGGTTTGAATGGTAGAGAATTTTTTCGCTATCTGCAGGTCCAACACGCCCTTGCCTCAGTCCTGACTCCTGATGATACCCTGCCCGAGTCTTCCCCCCTCGAAGATCGTGTCCTTGATGGCCACCTGCCTGATAGCACTATTTCCCTGATTTATAAGAAACTGATCAATAATCGGGCAGACTTATTGGTCCGACTTCGGGAGGTTTGGGTCGGCGATGGGTTGGAATTAGACGACGAGGATTGGCAATCGGCACTCTCTTCTCCGAAAGAGGTAGCCATCCCTGCCCGTCTCCGTTTGGTTCAACTTAAAATCCTTCATCGAGTATATGTCACTGGTCCGCGTCTGGTGACAATGGGCTTTTCCCCGGATGGGTTATGCAAGCGTGGTTGTGGGTCGAGTGCTACTTTTTTACATATTCTTTGGGAGTGCCCAGTGGTGGCGGCCTACTGGACTGCTGTGCTTGCGGTGATGACTGCTGTGACTGGTGTTGCCCTGCGGCCGGAGACACGACGGTGTCTGTTGAATGTGTGGGAACCCACCGACTACTCTGTAGCCCAGACCAGATGGGCTACCTTGGGATACATGATTGCAAAACGGGATATTGCGCAACTCTGGGGCGCGTCCAGACCCCCTGAGGTCTCGAAATGGGAGGACAACATGGACTGGTCCATGTTTCGTGAGAAGACCGTATATGTGGCCAGGGGCAGACCCAGGGCGTGGACTAAGATTTGGGGCCAGTGGAATGAATATCGTGGGGATATCTGTACCCCTCCCATTGTTGGCATTACTGATGTTACCCTATCTCCCTAGGCGAGCGTTCCCGGAACCTTTTCATACTGTTCTGTGAATTTCCGGTTCTCCCCGCTGCTCCCCCCCCCCGACCTTGTTAGAGTCTCATGGCTCGTGTTATGTTCTCCTGAATGTTGACCATCCCCTCCGTTCTTTGGGCTGACCTTGATTACTATGCATTCGCCTTTTTTAGTGTTCGTTGTTTTTATGTATAAAACAGAAAAATTAATATGCTCTGTAATATGTTTGGAGTAATGCTTGGTACCTGATTTGTGCCTGACCACGGGAGTGCATTTCTGCCTCTTTCATTGTGCCTTATTATTAGCGGCCAGCCCGTGAGGTTGTAGGCCCATTCTTGTATTTTCCTTTGCTTGCTCAAATAAAGGTTTTTGAACAAAAAAAAAAAAAGAACATATGGAGTCACGTCGTCCGCATAGAGCGATATTAATACGCTCCGAGTGCTGAAGCCAATTCCTCTGGCAGTGTGGTGATGTCTTATCCTAGCTGCAAGGGGTTCCATGGCAATGGCAAAGAGCAGAGGCGACAGCGGACAGCCTTGCCGTGTGCCATGAGTCACACTAAATGCCTCCGATATCATGCCATTCACTCTCACCCTGGCCCATGGCTCAGTGTAAAGCAACCTTATTTGAGCCATAAAAAAGGGCTAAAACCCATGCGTTCTACTATCCGAAAGAGGAAGGGCCATTCAAGGGAATCAAACGCCTTAGTGGCGTCTGAGAAAATGGCAGCAGCATGTACCGCCGGGTGAAGGTAGTGTAGTACCGAAAAAATCGTTCGGAGGTTGTGTGACGTAGATCGACGGGGTATAAACCCCGATTGGTCCGGGAGGGCTACCATCGGGAGAAGACGTTGGAGGCGGTTAGCTTGTAATTTGGCATATATTTTTACATCTACATTTAGCAGTGACAACGGTCTATACGAGTCTTGTGCCGTGTCCACCTTGTTTGGTTTTAATAACGTAATTATCAATGCCTCGCGCATGGAGGTTGGCAGGATACCTGTCTCTAGTGACTCCGCATATACCGCATGGAGTCTCGGGGCCAGCTCTTCCGTGTAAGTCTTATAGAACGCAGTCGTCAGGCCATCGGGCCCTGGGGCTTTGTTCAATGGTAAACTACTAATCACTTGTGAGATATCGGAAATCGTTATAGGGAGGTCCATATACCGGCGATGTGTGTCATTGAACCAAACCAACGCAATGGAATCTAGGAATTCTTGCAAGTTCTCTGGGAGTGTGGTCTGGTTGGCAGTGTAGAAGTCAGAATAAAAGTCTTTAAATTCACGCAAGACCTCGACTTGCCCCGTGACGGTGTGGCCATCAGGGTTAGTGATCGTGTGTATGAAAGTGGCAGAGTTGGATTTGCGAATCATTCCCGCCAGTGTGCAACCAGGTCTGTCCCCTTCCCCATATCTCCTAGCTTCAGCATATTTACCTAAGAACTTGAGTTCTCTCTGGGCCTCTTCAGCAAATTCCAGAAGTTTCCCTTTCAATTCCGCCGCCACCCTGGGCCTGGGGTGAAGGCAGAACTGGTGTTCGAGCTCCTTTATCTGCCTCTCCAGTGTTGCTATCGTACCCCTAATGGCCTTTAGGACCCCAGCTTGCCTTTCTATGCATTTCCCCCGTATCACCACTTTGAAGGCGTCCCATGAGGTCGCCTCCGTAGACACAGACCCGGAGTTCAAATAGAAATAGTCTGTGATGTCAGTTCTAATCTCCTCCTTAAAGGCGTCATCTAACAGAGCATGAGGTGGGAGCCTCCAACTGAAGGCCCCAGTAGGCGCGCATGGGAGTGACAATGTGAGTAGACAAGGGGCATGGTCTGATAGTGAACGAGCCAGATGACCGACCTCCATCGTCCAGGTGGCTACATCTGAGGAAACCAGCCAGAAGTCCAACCTGGACCAGGCCGCATGTTGGCTTGATATGCAAGTTCCCTCCTGTGCGCATGGATATCTAACTCTCCAGATGTCCAGCAGATTGCCCTCTAGCATGATGTCGTGAAGGGCTGTACAGGCGTGTGGGTGTACCGACTGTGATGCCCCCTTGCGATCTAGTGTATCGTTTAACACAACATTGAAGTCCCCACCCCAGATGACAGTAGCACAGTCCATGGATAAGTGGAGAAGTGTGGCTCACTGGTTAGAGGAGGCAGACCTGGAAGCAGAAGTCAGCCTGGGACCAGGGTTCAATTCCCGGCTCGGCGGGGTCTTTAGTCCTAAAAAATGTCCATGGACTCGACAATTGTCGCTCCGGTGCCTACTCGATTCACGGGTTCACACTCTGCGACTCTGGGCAATAGCTTGCTTAATCTCCACAATGGCCCCTCGCGGCGGGATGCCTGGCTTTCACCTTGTGGATACCCTGCTGGGGTTATCTCACAGGGGAATACCAGGACGGGTTCCCTAAGCAAGCGCTTAGAAACCGCTTGGTGATTTGCGCTATATAAATTCCTGTACATTTACATTTACATTTACATGGATGATATACGTGCCCAGACACCTCTGAAGAACTCTGGCGAGTCCACATTAGCCCATAGACAGCGGCCAACACAACTGGTTTACCGCTCAGATGACCATGAAGCACTATGTACCGCCCTTCTGGGTCAAGATATACCTTATTCTCTTTCCAATCCAGTCCCCTGCGAACAAGTATCGCCACCCCCTTGCGTAGTTTGAGTAAATCGCCGAATGAATACCTTCCCATCTACTGTGTTTGAGGTTCGATGAGGGTTGTGAATTAAGGTGGGTTTCCTGTAGGAAACAGATGTCGATGTTATGTCTCACTAAATATGTATGGACTAGATGCGCCTTCCTGCTGTCATTCAGTCCCCTTACATTCCATGTGAGGAACTTAATTACTTCTGTATTCATCCCCACTGGAGTCTCACCACGGATATGTGCATACCCACCACCCACTCACATGTAGACCTACAATACAACCTAAAAGTCCACTCAGTGTACAGAGACCGGTACAATTCAAAACACCCAACTGCCCACAACCACCCCCCACCCACTCCAACCCCCCAATCAGGTTGTGTCAAATCCCCCCCAGATCCACATGAAAGGTGGAGAAAACAGAACTCAGGGAAACACCCCAGGAGGGCGAGGAAGCTGAGGGAATGGAAGCGCAACCATTGTGACATAGGTGAATTGTACAAGTTATAGCACCGCCGGATACCAAGGTGCATTTAGGGATCCCAACCATATAGCTTTTAAACAGGAATAGTCACCTTATGGTTACGTAGTCTGTCTGAAATATAAAGTACATCTTGAATAATAAACAGAGCATGCATATGCTGCCCTCGACAACATTTACGTGAATTCAGACTAAATAAGGATACAGCTTAGTCGTTATCACCCAGGCGGTCTGAATTTAGGTCCCGTTCCGCATTAGCTGCTTTCAACTTCGGGCCACAAACATGCTTGGCAAATTTAAGAGCGGATTTGGCATCGGTAAAAAAGTGAGCAGTTCCATCATGAGACACTTTGAGTTTGTAAAGAAGCGAGTATGGTATCTGTGCCTGTAGCAGCAGGCGCTTTGCCGGGAGGAACTCCCTCCACGCAGCCTGTACCACCGGGGTGAAGTCTGGATAAAAGGAGATGGTGTTTCCTTTATGAGTGATTCGTCCTTTTTCACGTGCCAGCCTTAGGATGGTGTCCCTGTCTTGATAATTCAGCAGTTTTGCCAGGATGGGCCTCGCTGTGCCGCCCACCGGTGGCTTCGGGCCAAGCGTCCTATGCGCTCGCTCGACCACGAATACCGGAGAGAGGTGGGGATCAAAAAGCTTGTGAAGCAGGTCCGTTATGAACACCTCCATCTTGGTTATGGCTGTTGTTTCCGGAATTCCAGTGACTCGGAGGTTGTTCCGTCTCGAGCGCGCTTCCAAGTCGTCGTTCTTTGCCCTGATAACCGTTAACAACTTGTCCATGTGAAGGAGTTGCTCTTTGGTTTCCTGCTGAAATTCATGGGACTCGGTGTGCCTATTTTCCAAGCAGTCCAGCCTAGTTTCATGTGTGGTCACTTGCGATTTAACCGAGTCCAGCTGAGAGGTCAGGTTGTCTAGTTTGGCATCAATGTTGCGTAAACTGGAACGTATTTCTAGCATCAATGAACAGAGATCTCCCTCCTGGCCTTCCGTGGCATCATCTCCACCTGCAGCTCCTTGGGCCTCTGAGTCAGGTCCGGTGGGCTTGACTAGTCGCTTGTTTTCAAAGTTTATCTTGGCTTGTCTAGTGTCGTTTTTGCCCATGATTCCCGTTTCGCAGAGGGCTGTTGGCAGGGAGAGGCTATTGCACACAGACACCGCTTGCCGGTCGACTTGTGGCCCAGCGGGGCACACTGGTTTATAGAGGGTTAGAGCAGCGCCAGTGTCGTTTTTGCACAAGAGGTCAGGTTCCTAATCAAAGACACTAGTGAAACTCGATGGGATTGAGGCTTATGTGAGCAGAGTCTCCTCGTGTCCCAGTGAGAATTACGCGTATAGTTGAACCAAGCCAACTACAGCCGGGGCGGAGTACATAGTGTAATACACAGCATGGGTGCACAGTCATAAATTGCGCAGATTTGAAGACCAACTTCCAGTGTGCGGATTGTTCAAAGCTGCATCCCCAGCTCTGGTGACCCATCGATTCAAGTTCTCCGCTTCAACCTAGCCGAGGAAGCATAAGCCGGCACTCTCTGTTCCAGGAAGGGGCCCTATAGCTGCAGCCCTCTCGTGGGCAAAATGGCGTCTGTACCCACGAGCGTCGTCTGCGATCCCGGCTGATTCAGGGACCTTCCGCCGTCAACAGTTGGCGTCCGGGCATTGAACCACATTTTCCCCCCGTAGTTCCGCCCAACAGAGCCCCCATTGTATTCAGTACCTCAGCGCAACTCCGCCGCTCGCACCCACCTCACGCCCCCCTACAACTTAGGGAGCAGTCCAATTTAGGGCGCGTTGTGCTATGTCCTTATGCAGCGCAGATAATGGCTCTGTACAGCGGCAGTGTCTCAACCTCCAGCCGGGGCCCAAGCGTTCAGGAGCTGTGCGTGCTGGCCACCAGTATGGCGTCTCACGTTCGGCCAACAATCATTCCCATACGTCGTACCTTGAACGCCGAAGTTGATGCGGCCTCTGTGGTCACCTATTTAACCATCAGTACCAAGCAAAGGATGCCCTCCGCGATCGTCCTGGTACCTCAGCAGTAATTCTTTGTGGTCCGCAGTGACAGTGTTGACGGGCCTCCACGTCCCCGGTCTCGAGTTTGGGGCCAATCGGAGGAAGGCCTCCCCACGTCCGGCTTCCAGTGGTAGCTCCGCCCGGCCACAGCAGCCCTCGGCACAGAAGGTCCGGATCACTCGTTCTCGTCGGGGAAAGTAGATCGCCGCATGGACCAAGGGCTCCGCAGCATAATGCAATGTCACCCTGTCCACACACCTGCGGGTGAATTAGGATTAATTCAGGATTATTCCCCCAGCCGGCGGAGCTCGCTTAGAAAGCAGACATTTCACAGCCCGGCTAGGCATGGCCCTCTAGGATTAGATAGTTAGGATATGAATTAGGGTTAGAATTAGGGTTAGATAGTTAGTGTAAGAATTAGGGTTAGTTAGTATAAGAGTTAGGGTCAGATAGTTAGTGTAAGAGTTAGGGTTAGATAGTTAGTGTAATAGTTTGCATTAGATACATAGTCTAAGAGTTACCATTAGATAGTTAGTGTAAGAGTTTACGTTAGATAGTAACTGAAAGTGTTAGCATTAGATAATTATTTTAAGTTTGTGTTAGATAGTTAGTGTAAGAGATAGGGTTAGATAGTTAGTGTAAGAGATAATGTTAGATACTTAGCGTAAGGGTTAGGGTTAGATAGTTAGTGGAAGTTAGCGTTAATCGATCAATCAGGGTTTTGTAAATCGTGCTACTCACCTGCGAAGGACTCAAGGCGCTGGGATGGAGGGGTGCAGCTCCGGATCAGTCGAAATGCCAGGTCTTGAGGCTCTTCCTGAAAGTGTGCAGAGTAGGGGACCATCTGATGTGGACTGGGAGCTCGTTCCAGGTCATTGCAGCGACGTAGGAGAAGGCTCTTCTACCTTCTCGAGTTCTGCGGATGTGTGGGGTCACTGTTAGGGCAAGGTCATCGGAGCGGAGGTTCCTTTTGGGTACGTGGAAGGTGGCTCTCCGTTGAGGTATTTGGTCTGATGTTGTGGAGGGATTTGTAAGCATGGGTGAGTAGTTTAAAGGTTACTCTCTTATTCCCACAGAGCCAGTAGACGTCTCGGTGCTGGGTCATGTGCTCGTGTTGAGGGGTTCTGAGTACGAGTCTGGCTGCGGTGTTTTGGATGGTTTGGTGCTTGTGAAACAGGTTTCCGTTTATTTCAGCGTAGAGGGCATTGCTGTAGTTCAGTCTGCTGGTTACAAGTGTATTGGTGATGGTCTTTCTGCATTCTGGGGGGATTCACTTGAAGGTCTTGCAGAGTATGCGAAGGGAGTTGAAGCAGGTGGAGGTGACAGCGTTGATCTGATGGGTCATTGAGTGGGAGGAGTCTAGAATGATGCAGAGGTTATGGGCATGGTCTGATGGAGCGGGTGGGTTTCTGAGGGCGGGAGGCCACCAGGTGCTGTCTCAGGCAGTGGAGGAGGGTGTAATATGTGAGTCCAGCAACTCACCTGAAAACCAGGTCCGTCTGCAAGGGCGATGACTATTCCTCAACCCACCCTGAGCACCTCTCAGTGCTGCTGATAAAAACAGATTCCTTGGCAGGTGCCTAAAGACAGAAGGGGATTTGGGATGAGAGACAAAGAGAGAGAGACTGCTAAGCTTCGTGCTTCACCGAAAGGAGAATGTGCTGTCTGGGCCAGCCAGGTTCTGGAAGGTTACTCGGCAAGCTACTTGAGATATATCCTAAAAAATACACAAAGCGCATAAGCATTGCATTCCCCAATTTTGTTGGACTACATGTAAAACATACACATGGGTTAATGTTCACATTACCTTTCTTTGTGTGATGTCTTGTCAACTAGTTAGTCTCTCAGTAAAGACTATGGTATATACAGTTTGCTTCTATAACATAAACAGGCATTGTATTAAGCTGAGTAATCTAGATCATTACATGAGATTTTATGCAATAGATGTATTTGACCCTATGATCTCACCTTAATGTATGCAAGAAGTTTCCTAATGTCAATCATATAAAGCTTTGGCTAAAGTGTCCTTAATACGCTGCCAGGATTCTCCATCAACTTGGGGATGGTGCACCTTTAGAGGGAGTTACTTGCGCCTTTAAATAAAGTCACTTTTAAAACAAAAAACATGTATGCCTAAATCAGGCGACCTGTACAAGATCTGTTCTCTGCACACAAGCTGCCAAATACGTGTACAAACAGGGTTACACACTTTACAAGAAAAAGAATAATGATTGCCTATTCTCATCCCAGTAACGTGCTTTTACATTAGGCAATAGTCATACAAACAAAATAATTATTGTCCTCATAAAGGATAGTATTAACAAGATCAAAATTGTCTCAAAATGTCCACTCATCAAAAATGCCTGTAAAGTCCCAAGCAATTAACACAGAGATAACTGAAGCGGAAAGGAGACAAAGTTAAAATAAACAATGATTGAAAACGCAGCTCTTCCGAGTGATTCACGGGCTCTGCAATGTCCTTGAACTCTGTCTGAACTTGAAGTTGGGAGAAATGCCTGCAGGCTGAGTCCCAGTGCTGGCTGAAGAGAAGAAGGCTCTGGGGAATTCTTCCTTGAAGGCTTGAATGACGCAGGGCTCTGTGGAATCCTTGAGCGACGAGCAGGAATCAAAAGTGCCAGGCAACCAGTGCTTTGAAGAGCAAGGCTATTTATAGCCTGCATACTGGGCGGTGTCTGAGCGTGTTCTGGCAACGTGTCAATTCAGTTACCAAGCACATGTTTAAGCTGCAAAGAGCAGCTGTCTCATTTACATGCACGTGCTCTCCTATCTCCTTTCTTTTAACAAGCATTGGCAAAAACAAATGTTAAAAAGGAAAACAATATACAAATAAGCATTGGTCACAGAAAACAGCAACAAATGAATAATGAAAGAAACCACTGGTTACAGTTAATCCATTGTTGGATTACTGCGACATGATTAATCTTTTGACCACATGTATGTTGGAAAATAACACATGGCGAGCCAAGGATAGTGTGACAGGATTTCCTGATGGAGGGTACAAGGACGAGGACCTCTGTCTTCTCCGAGTTGAGCTTCAAGCAGCTGTTGTTCATGCAGGCTGCGACGTCCTTCATTCCTTCCTGGAAGCAGAGTCTGGTGTCTTAGGGGTTCTTCATGAGGGAAAGGATGAGCTGGGTGTCGTCGGCGTAAGATACTATGCTGAGTCCATGCTGTCTGACAATGGTGGCGTGGGGGGCCATGTAGATGTTGAAGAGCGGAGGGCTGAGCGAGGATCCTTGGGGAACGCTGCAGCTGACCTCTGTGGGTTCGGAGAGGAAGGGTGGGAGTTTGATCCTTCGGATTTTGCCAGAGAGAAAGGAGTGGATCCAGTCGAGGGAGGTTCTTTGTATACCGGCATCGTGGAGTCTGGTTGCGAGAGTGCGGTGAGAGATGGTGTTGAAGGCTGCAGAGAGGTCTAGTAAGATAAGGGGAGCAGTGTGGCCTTGGTCAAGTAGCATGCGGATGTTGCCGGTGGTGCCAAAGAGGGCGGTCTTGTGCTGTGGTTGCTGCAGATTCCAGACTGGGGGGGGGGGTCGAGGATGGCGTTCTCTTCGATGAAGGTGGTCAGCTGGGCATTGATGGATCTCTCTGTGATTTTAGCTGCGAAGGGGAGGAGAGAGATAAGCTAGTAGTTCTTTAGGTCCGTTGGGTCGTCCAAGGGTTTCTTGAGGAGGGGCTTGTCCTTTGCCCGCTTCCAGATGTTGGGTAAGATGCCGTATTTGAAGGAGGCATTAATGATCCGGCCTAGCTTAGGTACCATGGTGGCGGCTGCTCTGTGGTAGATATGCGGTGGGTAGGGGTCTGTGGGGCTCCTGAGTGAGTGTTCTTCATGGTCATAGCGGTGTCTTCGGTGGTGACAGGTTTCCAGGTGGTGATGGTGGGCTGGTTGTTGGTCGTGGGGAGTGGGGTGTGTCCAGAGTCTGTTCGCTGATGTTGTCGTAGAGGGCCTGGATTTTAAGGTGGAATTAGGAGCTGAGCTTGTTGCAGAGGTCCTGGGATGGTGAGACGTCCGTGGCTTCACAGGGGGGTTTGGTAAACTGCTATATAACGTTGAAGAGTTCTTTTGCGTTACTTGCGTTGGTGTGGATTTTGTTCTTGATAAAGGTCCACTTGGTGGCTTTATACGCTGGTGGTATTCAGTCGTGGCATTCCTGTAGGTATTCTGATCTTTGGTGGTTTTCCTGTTCCTCCAGAGTTTCTCGAGGCATCTGCAGGAGCGCCTGGCTTCTTGGAGGTCAGAGGTGAACCAGGTGGCCTTCAGGGGGCATTCTTTGACAGGGTGGCGGTGGGGTGCGAGCTTGTCTGTGCAGCTGGAGATCCAGCGGTGTAGTTATTTGACTGCGGAGTTGGCGTTGGTTGTGGCAAGGGGGTCTTGGAGGAGGTTTGTGCTGAGGTGTTCCTCTGTGATCTTACTTCAGTTCCTGCGTGGCAGGCACAGGGCGGGTTTGGGTGCGGTGGTGGTGTTGAAGGTTAAGTGTATACAGTGGTGGTCTGCCCGGAGGGGCTGTGCGGTGTGGCTGAAGTGGATGTTTGTCCATCCTGTGAAGATGGGGTTGAGGATGTGTCTGGATCTGTGGGTGGGCATGTTGACCAGCTGTTTCAGTCCGAGGTTGGTGAGGTTGTCAAGGAGAGTGGTGGAATCGGGGTCGCTGTGGTTGGCGACATGGAAGTTCAGGTCTCCGATGAGTATGTAGTCCATGTAGGCGATGGTGTGGGGTGCGACGGGGTCAGCAATGGTGGTGGCAGAAGAGGCATGAGGCCCGGGCGGTCTGTAGACGAGGGTCCCGTGCAGCGTGGTTCTGGGGCTGTTCTGGATCTCTTGTGTGCGATGGCGAGTCCTCCGTCTGGGCGGTGGGGGAGGTCCTTTCTCTGATTCTTGAATCCGTCAGGGATGCCGGTGGCGATGTCAGGGGCAGAGGAGGCATTGGTCAGTGTTTCTGTGAAGAAGGCGACTTCTGGCGAGAGGGTGGTGAGCAGGTCCCAGATCTCTATGGTGTGTCTGTGTATAGAGCACAGTTAGTGTAAGAGTTAGGGTTAGATAGTTAGTGTAAGAGTTAGGGTTAGATAGTTAGTGTAAGTTAGTGTTAGATAGTGTAAGAGTTAGGGTCAGATAATTAGTGTAAGAGTTAGTGTTTGAAATGTTCTAAAATCATAATTTTGAACCTGTGAGCAATATTGTATGTGAGGCCCGGGGCATCGCCACCATTAAGTGCTTTGTGCACCAGGCATAAGGCCTTAAATTCCACCCGCTGCTGCATGGGAAGCCAGTGCAGTGACTTAGGGGTATATTACCAACAACTAGCGATAATTTTTGTCTCTAACTTGTTTAGAGACAAAAATTATCGCCGCACATCGGCGATTTTTATCGCAGATAAACCTTGCTATTAGCAAGGTTTATCGCAAATGCGATAAAAAACGGCCGCAATGCATGAATATCGCCGAAAAGTCAGCGATATTCATGCATTATCGAGCAAATGCTCTTAGCCATGTTATCCACCTCCCATTGGATAACATGGTGAAGAACTGCTCAGGGCAGGTGTTAGCTTTTGGAGATATTCGCGCTTAGCGCGAATATCTCCAAAAGTTGGTAATAGGAGATAGCGATGTTAGCGACTGTTTCCAGTCGCTAACATCTTGGCACGCCCACTTTGCATGTCATTAGTGATAAATATCACTGACATGCAAAGCGGGGCCCAAGATGGTCGCTATCTCCTATTAGCTGTCACTAACTGGTGTTAGCGACAGCTTGGTAATAGGGAGATAATTTTATCTCCGCTTTCTTGGCTTTTAAAGCCAAAAAAGCGGAGATAAACCCCTTGATAATATACCCCTTAATTCCTGCTGAGGTTGATTGTCCTTTAGGAATGTTTAGAAGTAATCTTGCTGCAGTGTTCTGTAGAGACTACAGTTTTCTCAGCTGGGTCTTATCAATGCCCAAAAAAAGGGCATTGCAATAGTCCAGTTTAGACAGGAAGAGCGCCACCACCAGCGTCTTTTGAAATTCTTGTGAGAGAAAAGAGAAGGTTTTTAGTAAAAAGAAGCAGGAGGAAGTGAGACTGTGTACCTGGGCAGAAAAATTAAACTGGTCATCGAAGATGACTTCGAGGTTCCTGACCTTGGGGACAGGACACGGGCATTCCCCGGCCTCAACCAGCCACTAGGAGTCATTCCACAGGCACCGGCCAGGGCCAAACTCTATCACCTCTGTTTTGTCAGTGTTCATTTTCAGGAAGCTGTGGTTCATCCAGGTCATGATCTCAGTGAGACAAGCATGAAACCCGGCGGCTGTGGCCTCCGGCTGATAGAAGATTAAGATAACAAGCTGAGAATCATCAGCATATGAGACCAGGGCAAGTCCATGCCTCCGGATAAGTCTGGCCCAAGGAGAGACGTAGATATTAAACACTGTCGGGGATAGGGGTGGCGACATGGGCACTGGTGTCTGAGTGACACCAGAGCAGCCTCGCACCAGGCATCTGTCTGTCTCTTGCTTCATGGTCACTGATGACTATGGTGGATCTTGTGGGGGACACTCAACATTCACCAGGATGACTCAAGACTTCATACACTAGTGCTGTTGCTTCGATCTAATAGTTTAGAGGCACGCCTTGTGCGCTCACAGATGGCACGAGGTCCAGAGTAATCGGATTATTTTAAGCCAATCAATACGCTCAGCAAAGGAGAAAGTCCAAGGGACAAAGGTGTTCCCAAACCAATTACACTATTAAACTTCAAAAATTGTCTTCTGAAACATCATTCAAGTATCTCCCGTCTCATCACCACATGGAACAGGCAGGCAGATTGGTTTATTAGCAAAGTTTTATTACGTAAAATAAGACATTCTTGGCAAACAGCTCACTGCAGCAGTGTCCATTGTCTAGTTGTCAATCTCACCCCTCCCACTAGAAAAGGACACAACGGACCTCACAAAACACATCACGGAATGAGATGAAATACTCCTTACAGTGTCATTATCAGACAATCTGCTTTGTTTTGTAATGTATGTGAACGTTCATTTTTGGGTATTTAATTCTCACCAAAATAGCGGCCAAACTCCGGACGACTTCTACCATATGGTCTGGCTTTGCCCTGGCCTTTACCCCTTTTGGTCCGAGGTGGAATCTGAGCTCACAGACCTTGGGTCGCCAGGTTCCACACAATCCCTTACGTCTTCTCCTGGGTGTATTTGAAGGTTTGGACGGCTCTAGAGCAGACAAACATTTTCTGGGAACGGCGGTCGCTGTGGCTAAACGAGATATTGCAGCGGCCTGGGCCCAGCCCAACCCCCCTACCCTGCGAAAGTGGCACTGGGGAGTTGATTGGTGCGCGGCCCAGGAGGAACCCCTCTTTGAGACAGATGGTTGTCCTGCAAGGTTCCATAGGGTTTGGGGCAAATGGCTGATCCTACTGTTTTAAATTGCCAGATTTGGCTCTCCCGTGTAACGGGGTGCTGCTTCCAGCTGCGGTGGCTTGCATAAATACTCCTACCCACACAGTGGGGTTTTTTACTGTCTGTTGAAGATGGAATTGGCTTTACTGTGTAAGATGTATGCTGTCTTTTTTTTCTTTTCAAAATGATAATAAAATTGATTATCAAAAAAAAAAGAAAATTCTCAGCAGAATAAACCATCTCAAAACATTGTGAATTGTGTCACGGTCTCGGCAGTTGAAACTGCAGAATTATTATGGTTGGTGCCACCTTTGCAAGTTGTTACAATCTGGACAGCCATGAATCCTCTTTTGATCTCATAGCCTGGATGGGTTGTACCGACTATTTACACAGCCGGTCTGAAGATACTGATAGGGAGTAGATGTTCCTGCTTTAGTAAGTTTATATTTTTTGTCCTCAAGTGGTTATTGATTTCCATTTCTTCTCCTAGTTTCTTTTTCCCATGTGCTCAAGTCTTTCAATATTTTTTTGTTGAATCCTAGAAGTTATGTCTATCAGGATAGTGTATGATCCACAGTTGGTAACATGTCCTCAACACTGCACACATTTCATGAGAGTCGGACAGGTTTATAATTCGCAGAGAAGCAGCCTCTGTGAAGTTCGTTGCTTGGTGAAGTGACGTTAGTGACGTTGAAGAACCTACATTCCGTTTGGAGACGCTGCGAACGTTTGAGTTAGTCCTTTAACTCAAAGCTCTTCTGACATTCAGAGGAATGAGAGGATCTCAGCCCGGAAGGATCGTTAGATGTCAGAAGAGGTCTAACTTCAGCTGTAGATTCTTAGATGATGTAAAAGATCACATTTCTTTTTTTAAATGAAGGTTTTTTGTGCAGTGCTTTGAGAAGGCTTCCATCTTGTATGTGTTACTTGATGCTGGTGAGCACCACCTTTTGTTTACAGCTGTTTCCATATCCTGTACGGCGTCATGGTCGTCACCTGTGTGCTCTTTGATGGCGTACAAGGCTTGCCTTAAGATCAAAGCTCTTGCTACACACAGTGCAGTGAAAAAGCCTCGGTCCTGTGTGTGACTTGATGGCGTACAAGTGCTGCCTTAAGATCAAAGCTATTGCTACACACAGTGCAGTGATAAGGCCTCTCTCCTGTTTGAGTTCTTTGATGCAGTACAAGGTGTGCATTCCGAGAAAAGGGTTTGGAACACACAGTGCAGTGATAAGGACTCTCTCCTGTGTGAGTTCTTTGATGCAGTACAAGGTGTGCCTTCCGAGAAAAGGGTTTGGAACACACAGTGCAGTGATAAGGCCTCTCTCCTGTGTGTACGCTTTGATGCTGTACAAGGGTCGCCTTCCGAGAAAACCTCTTCTCACACACAGTGCAGTGGTAAAGCCTCTGTCCTGTGTGTATGCTTTGATGCCGTACAAGGGTCTCCTTCCGAGAAAACCTCTTCTCACACCCAGTGCAGTGATAAGGCCTCTCTCCTGTGTGTATGCTTTGATGGCGTACAAGGGCTGTCTTAAGAGTAAAGCCCTTGTAACACACAGTGCAGTGATAAGGCCTCTCTCCAGTGTGTACGCTTTGATGCTGTACAAGGGTCGCCTTCCGAGAAAACCTCTTGGAACACATATTGCAGTGAAAAGGCTTCTCTCCTGTGTGTGTTCTTTGATGTAGTACAAGGTTTGTCTTCTGAGAAAAGGGTTTGGAACACACAGTGCAGTGATAAGGCCTCTCTCCTGTGTGAGTTCGTTGATGCCGTACAAGGGTCACCTTCTGAGAAAAGGGTTTGGAACACACAGTGCAGTGATAAGGCTTCTCTCCTGTGTGTACGCTTTGATGTTGTAGAAGATTTCCCTTCTGAGTAAAACTTTTCTCACAGATATTGCAGTGAAAGGGCCGCTCTCCTTTGTGAGTTTTTTCATGTGTTGCCTTATCAGCAAACCTCATTTCATGCTCAGTGTAGGGATACTGATCTGTGTGTGTTTGTTCGTGCAGTAAAAGATGCGTCTTTCCAGTAAATGTCTTCTTACACTCAGCACAGGCATAAGCTCTTAGGCCGGTGCCTATTCTTTTCTGCCTTGCAAGTAGTGTTTTATTGTTAAAATTCTCCCTCCTCTGTATTCCTTGGTGTTTTCTTTCATTCACTTTATAAGCAAAATTCTTCCTTCCTCCAGAAGCTTTACATTTCTCTTTCCCGTTCATACTTTCTGTCTGCGACTGCTGTGCTGCAGAATGAAATGAACACTGAGAATTATACATGGGAAATATTTCTTAAACGATATGCACAGTTATAATATGAGAAAGGTGGACAGTAATATCTAGGAAGGAAGGAAAATGTTACTACCTGTAAACAATCATTTGCTGCTTGTAGTTCTACCGTTCACATGTGGTGATCTCTCATGGGTTGGGTTCTGACTACTAAAAAGAAATTAATTTAAGATTGAGTTTTGATCTGGAGAACGACTCGTAATCCCATACCAGAAAGGCATAATGCATCAGCGCGCAGACTCCAATTAAAATCATTGTGTTGTTTTCTCCATCGGAGTTCAACTGCTTATATGTGTAAAATAAAAAAAATAAACTGCTTAATCTGAGCAACCTGTATACTTTCCAACCATACAGCAAGTGGGTGATGCATGTGAGCCTGCAACATGACAAGCTGACAGTATTTGCAAGTGCGTAACATTTTCCATTTGCAGCAAGCTGTGGCACATCGCAGGTTGTGCCATAACTTAAAAGAATCGGTAAGGTCCAGAACACCGCAGCCAGTCTCATTCTAGGGACACCTCACCACAAACATATGACTCAACACCTATGAAGCCTCCACTTGCTCCCTGTAGGAAGGTGGCTACCTGACTATGGTTACCCCAGATTTTTAGCCTTGTGTTTAGCTGGTTTTTTACTTAGTTGGCCTGGTTCCCTGCTAATCAGGTGTTCCAGGATAATGCCATACCATATACTCTTAAGTGCATTATAATCCTCACGGTTATATAGCAACTTTGGTTTGGCTTTATCAAAACATGTCGTGTAAGGTGTCATACAATTTGGAATACTATCCCCTCGCCAGTCCTGGCGACGGGGATGGCATTCCACCCCTATAGAGGGAGAAGACATGTTACTTTGCCTAAATGCGGTTAATTTCTAAAAGGACCTCAGATCCACAAAATGGATGCTTCTGCCACAGACACAAGTCTGACCCCCTGAAGCTGACCGGAACTCAGCCAAAGGGGCATGGACAAAGGGTTTCCTGTCACAGGGAGGTGTCACACCCCCCCAGACAGGAGATAGTGGATTGTAGCAGGGAGGTTCGAAAGAAACCAGACACTGCTTGGGGCGCACAAGGCTGCCCTTTGCATAATCCGGCCAAACCGGTTCTGGGGCACCCCAGCCCCCGACCCAGCGCAGCCTGGATCAAAGGAAAGGGGTGTAACCACCCCCTTCCTGGGTCCCACCCATAGGAGGGGACCTAGCAGGTAATCCAGCCCCCTAGATTGGTATAAGAATGGGAGCAGTGCCAAAGCACTTCAGATTATCCTGATGAAACATAAGAAACGAAACTCTGGACCCTTCGACATCCTACTCAACGTAGAAGACTGAAGAATATCCTTTGTGGTCAAGGAGTGACCACCCTGTGCAAACAGGCACCATCCAGCACCTCAACGTCTGCTTTGTTGCAGTTCCTGCCGGAACTCGAGCGACAGAGATCAACGAGATCAAGCTTTCCTGCCTTCTAAGAGCCCGATCCACAGTCCCTGCGGAGCTGAGACCCGTGGAGGCGTCCGGAAGCATGGGGAACGCCATCTTGGAAAGACCACGAGACGCTGACCGTACAGCCCACAAGTGACCCTCGAAGCTGTACACCGGGGTTTGAGAAGCCCCAACCCTGAGCCACTCTTGCACCGAAGTTCAGCCCTCCACACTCGACGAGTGCCGCGTGGGGCCCTTCTGCTTCTTTTGGCTCAACGCGTTGGCCAGTCCCTTGCCAGCTGGCTTGTGGCCCCTGTGTCGATGAAAAACGAAATACAACTTGTGACTCTGGTTGCTCCACACTTGCACCAGCTCCCCTGAAAAGGAGCCCCCACTCTGACCTTCCTGGTCCGAGTGAGAAGCAATCTTCCGGTTCTGCGTGGATTGCTTTTGCCAAGTGTTGTTTGCTCCAATCTTGAAGCCGACAGAGCCGACGATGAGAGCCTTTGTGGGACAGATCGTGACCTGCTCCTGGACTTCGTAGATGCCCCAGAGCCCACGTGACAGCGGAGAGAAGCTCCTCAACAACCACCTGATTGCGCCCGACATTGCCTGGTTCCATCCTGGTTCCACCCTGGTCACTGCTGAGTGACCCAGACTCTGTCCCCTCTGCTTCCAGGTACTTTTCGACTTCGATCCACCCTTGGATCCCACCGGACACTTCTCCTTCCCAGCGCCTGCAGCCTCTTCAGCTTCAAGCACCAAGAACCAGCGTGACGAAACCCGACACTACTTCGATCCTGTGCACCCGATACATGTGGGTGAGGTAACATTGCAACGCCGGTGTTCCCACACTGGTACACACCTCTAGGGTCTGTGTCTTAAGTTCTATCTTTCTAGGTTCAGCGGAAGTGTCCTAAAACTCTATTTGTGTAACTTTTACGCACCATTGACTAACATTGGTGCATGCGTGCGCTTTCAACGCTGCACCCGAATCCCGCGGGCTTTTCCTGACTTCAGCATTGCTTGTCCCGACTGCTCCCAGCGATTCCCTAGGCCCTAGGCCTAACCACTGTTCGATTAGTATCTCTTATACCACTTGTTTAGTATATGGTCTGAGTGGCCCCCCGCCCTTATCCATAATTGTGCTACTTTGTATGTTATACTGTGCTTTTGATTTAACGCATGTGCCCCTTTGTTCATAAAGAGTACTGGGGATTATTTTTAGTAATAAATACATATATTTTTATAATATATACTTGTGTGGTGTGCTTTCATTTGATATTACAGGACTGTGATTGGTAAAACAGCTCGCTTAACACGACCTCTTGAGTTGAGCCTTTAAGGCTGCTTAGTCTATGCTACCCTTAAGATAGCTTGTCTATAAGGTTGACTTACAACCAGACACCATAAGGGGATATTTGGACTGATACAAGGTGGTTCCAGAATTGGGAACATCATATATCAGGCCAACTTCTCACACTCCCTGTCGAGAAGAGGGTTACCTTCAAACTCCTCACCCATGCCTACAAATCCCTCAACAACATCGGACCCACATACCTCAACGACCGAGTATGATGTCCACGTACCCAAGAGGAACCTCTGCTCCACTCACCTCGCCCTGGCAGAGGTTTCCCGCATCCGAAGAAACAGAAACGGTGGGAGAACCTTCTCCTACATCGCAGGCAAATCCTGGAACGAACTCTCGGTCAACATCAGACGCTCCCCCAAGCCTCCACATGTTCAGGAAGGACCTCAAGACCTGGCTTTTCGACTGACCCTGAGCTGTTCCCCATCCCCCCAGCGCCTTGAGACCCTCACGGTTGAGTAGCGCGCTCTATAAACCTCTGATTGATTGATTGATTGAAAGAAAAGAATTGCTAATTGAGTTACTAATATGCTTAGAACAATTAAACACTTCGGGATATCTTCCTTGCATTGATGTCACCAGAGAAATATTTTATGAAAGGATGCACAGAACCACATGTTTCTGCTTTACAAATATCTACTAGAGGTATGTTGCGTAGAAAAGCCATGGTTGCATCTTTATCACACGTGGACTCAGCCTGTAGTATTTCTATGTGGTGTCTCCGCTAGGCCTGGGCGGTAAATTCAGTTCCACTTGCGGCATTTGTGGAATTTGGGTAATTTCGCATTCCTCGGAGAAAGTGGAATTGCCAAAACCTCCGAGATCCGCGGCTTCGCAGAATATTTTGCTTGTTCACGCTTTCAAAATGGGTGTTTGCAAGATATTTCCCCTCGAGCACGCAAACAGCGTTCGTGAAAGGCAAAAAAGCATTGTGAACGGGCGGAAGAAGCAATTCAGCGTGTTCGCAGAATTCTGCGTGCTCACGGAGATTTTTTTCGCTGAGCTTTGCGTAACGCGACTACGCAAATTCCGCCCACCCCTAGTCTCCGTACGAGTAGGAAACCATATGCCCTATTTTTCATACCTTGTCAATTCTAATAATGTAGAGCATGAGTGTATGTTTAACACTGGATGCATATTTAACTTTGTCTTTGTAAACTTGCAGGAACTGTTCATCTACTTATGGGGCATGTAGTTTGCTAACTGTTTGAGGACGTGACTGCTACTAGGTAGACAACTATCTACAGTAAGGCTTGCAGTGATGTAGTGGCTTAAAAGGTGGACTTGTTACTCTTGATAAGACAACATTCAAATCTTAACTGGATGCCAGGGGTGCTCTGGTGGGATAACCATTCTCAACTCTCCCATGAACATTTTCACAAGAGTTTTTTCAAGAGTATTCAAACGTTAGTGTAGGCTAGACCTGCTTCTTTATGTATGTATTCATATGTTATTTCTATACTGCAAACCTAGCCTAAAGCTAGGGCCAAAGATGAGCATGAATTATTTTCAAAGAGGGGAGTCCTCAACTCTTTCCTAAACGGGAGCAATGTCGGGCGGTCCTGATGGATACAGGGATGTTGTTCCAGATCATGATGAGTTCATAGATGGAGAAGGCCTGCTAACGTGTTTATTTTCTTTGTTACAGTTCTAAGTCTGCAGTCCGATGGAGTTCTCCAACCTCACATTTGTTGCACTTGAAAATAAGAGCTGAACTTAAGGACAACGAGAATGATGAACAAGTGATAAGGAAGAGGTAAAGGGTACAAAAGAGGAAATTTTAAAGGGAAAAGCAAGACTACTGTCCTGGAAGAGTCTTAAACTTTGTAAGACGATACGAATAAGTAAGGAGAATAGTCAAAATTCCATTGACACAAAGACGACATGAACTCCTGACAGAGGAATCAAGCTCAGAAGGTGACTCAGACGACTCTGCTAGCAACTACCTAGGAAAAAAACCTACTTGCCACTTTTTTCGCTGAGTACGGGTTACTGAGACAAGGACGGACAATGGAATATCATAAAAAGGGAAAAACAAAAGCAAGAGGCACAAACAGAGGAAGAGAAAGACAGGAAAGTGCAAATGGAAGACAAAAAGATAACTCACCCCATAGGAAGAGAAAGGTGATAGAGCAAGGCGAGATATGATTATTAACTCATCACAACATTAACTGACAATGGATGAACTAAATATCCAGAACCGTGGCTTATATTTCTGCCCCAGGAGGGACTTAGATTACAGTCATGTAGAATTGACGTATTTCCGTTTCTAAGATATCAACATAAAATCAGACCCAAGCCAATGAACATGAGAATAGGGGGCCCAATACAGAAAACATGACTTGTGTTCAAGAGACGCTGATACTTCATGACATTGGCTGGTCTGGATAATGGAAATATATGTGCAACGAAAGAGCGGGAAGCGTTACTTGGAAAGGGTAATTAAAGAAAAAGGGGTAACCCTGTGTCCCTCAGAACCTGGGTATTTATAGTTAAACAAAAAGTGGTTCTGTTGGGTAAGATCAATTGCTTTGAAAAATGCTTATTAATGCAGTCAACAACAAGCGCTCTCTGGTACACACCAAGTTTTGAGAAATAAATGCTCAAAAATACGAAATTGTGCGATCAAAAGATTGTATTGTACACTTTACAACACAATTCATTCATTTGGTATCTGAATTAGAATTATTCGAGAATAACATTCAATGCACGAAATGACCATCAGAAAAAGTGCAATAACGTGACTTTTGGTGAATAGTGCTCAATACGTGAGAAATATATACAGTGTAAAAAGAGTTCCTATGTACAACTATACACAAGTATTTCATTGGCCAGATGCCAATTTTCAACCAAGTGTTCCTATCAGGATCCTGGCCGTTCTGGACCTATGATATGCGTCGATGTTTCGACCCTCATGGGCCCCAGTGGGTGGTCGCTACATATAACTCCTCCTTGCCTCATGATAATCTGGATGTCTTTAGTGACTCGGTCGCCAAAGACTTGTTCAAATAAATTGTTCACCAGTCAAGGCAAGAAGGGAAGAATCAGATCTAATTTGAGTAACGGACAAAGGGAAGCCATAAACACATTACGTAATGACAACATAAGTACCAATGTCATCCGATAAGGTGCAAGAATGTGTTTTTAATGATTGTTTGCAATTATGAACAAAAGGCTTTTCAATAATTATTAAATATGGATTGTTGTGAAATGGGAATGGCAACATTTTCATTTGTGCAAAACACTACCCTCTACTGTCCCATGCTTTTACCTTCTAACAATTGTATGCAAGAACAAGGGGGGCGTATAGTGCCCTCCAACAATAGCTCACTGGAAAACACAGCAATAAACTAAAACCATTTATTGCTGATTCTTGTGGAGAGCCTCCCATCATATTGTATAGATAGAGAGAATTTTCCACAAAAGATACACAATGAAGACAATCATATTTGACAATTACCTAGGATGTGATCTTGCTAATTATGTATACAACACACGCAAGGTCTAAGAGCATACGAACATTCTTTTTGCAATAGACCAATATCTCCATATGACTATACATGGATGCTTAGGACCATGACTTTTGCCTAAATAACAATATTTTCATATTTAAAGATAGATATTACAGACAAATCTCAGGAACAGCAATGGGCACCTGCTCTACCAGCTCTGCAAATATATTTGTGGTCCGGTGGAAGGAACAGATGTGTCGTGTAGTTCCCACTAATCCGTAGGGCCAGCGCGTTTGTTGGACAACATAAACTTTGGATGAGGTGCTTAGACTGGCTCCGGGCACCTCCGCAGGATGAGTTGGCCTAGAGACCAGCGAGCTCACAGTGCCACCATAAGACTCCCTAACCTTACCAGGAAGCCAATTGTTTCTGGGAGCATCTGAACGTGACAACCCTGACCTCTCAGGTATCTTGGAAACAGAACAGAACCTTTTGCTCAGACACTCAAACTTACTTGCTCTCAGGGAAATATACAGAGAATACACAGTGGAACGTTAATCTTGTATAAAATACATGTGCTGCGATAATCAGTAGAGCGAAGCAGCTGAAAGTGATTACAAGCACGTAAATAGTAGATATAGTTCTATCATGGTGCTAAAACAGTGTATATATGCAGGCATATGAACAAGGCAGTAATCAGGCGGACTCCTACTATGCACTCCCTACTCTGCATGTACCTAGAATGTGTGTGGGTGTGGAGCCAAGAATCCCCACAAGGGACATGACCGGAGAGAATGCAGGTCACAAATTGATTACAAACTAAACTCCCCCTCAAGGAGATGAGCCCGCTGCATAGTGAAGTCTCAGCCCGCACGGACCCTCGGTATCAGCTGTAGCGCCTCCTCTACTAATCTATCGGGATACTCATTATTTATAATAGAAAGCATCTTTGTGACGTACGTATAGATTAGACAATGTTATAGATATGTAGATAGCCCTGTCACCCCGTGAATGAAGAAAGAGATGACATTTGTACATAGTGCGTCAAGAGGCCTTGTACTTAGTGTTCAAGGCATCGTGATAATGTTGGGCGAAGCTAGATGTTTAAACACAGTAGTCTCAGATAAACTAATCCAACATTGTTGTGCATGCAAATATGTGCAAAAGGTCACAGCAGAAATGTTACTGTAAAAAACAGGACAATATATGAAATGAGCCACTTCGCTACATGGGCCTAACCCGGGCACATAGCAGGTGGTCTGGATATCACAAAATGAAAACATGACAAACCATGTGCTGATTTGGATCGGGGATATAGATTACCTTTCCCTGCTGTGGGACGGAACTAGGGAAATGTCTAAAAGATTAATCCAGAGACAGACAAAAACTGATCTCAACCTAACATTCACTCATTAGATCAGAAATAAATCTATAAATGACCTGGCTATCCATACTGAGGTAGAGAAGCACACATGGTCACAAGCCTACATAGAAAGGAAAAAGCAGGGAGCTGTGAATAGCGTGCATCCACAGAAACTGATAGAAAGTATCCCCTATGGTGAAATGCTACGGACCCATAGAAACTGTGATAGCCAAGAAGTGTATGAGAAGGAAGAACAAGCATTTGCAATGCAATAGGTCTCGCAATAATAGTTTGAGCTATTGGCATTGCTAAATATTGCAACACCAATTGCAACAAAAGTCTATAAATTGTAGGCCAAAAAAAGTGTATTTGTTTTTGTAGCAATGGTGGCATGCTGCGCTTTAGATGAATATGTTTAAAAGTAAAGTGCGCCATACTGCGATTGCTGCAATAGTTAATTGTGGATGCGTTAACAATTGATGTGTGCACTGATGGCTGGTGGTGTGTGTGCCTGTAGAAATTGTGCACTGATGGCTGGTGGTGTGTGTGCACTGCCGGCTGGTGGTGTGTGTGCCTGGTGGAAGCGTGCACTGACGGCTGGTGGTGTGTGTTTATGCCTGGTGAAAGCGTGCACTGACGGCTGGTGGTGTGTGCCTGGTGAAAGCGGGCACTGACGGCTGGTGGTGTGTGTTTGTGCCGGGTGAAAGCGTGCACTGACGGCTGGTGGTGTGTGCCTGGTGAAATCGTGCACTGACGGCTGGTGGTGTGTATGTGCCTAGTAAAAGCGTGCATGGACGGCTGGTGGTGTGTGTGTTCCTGGTGAAAGCGTGCAGTGACGGCTGGTGGTGTGTGCCTGGTGGAAGCGTGCACTGACGGCTGGTGGTGTTTGTGCCCGGTGAAAGCGTGCATTGACGGCTGGTGGTGTTTGTGGCAGGTGAATGCATGCACTGACGACTGATGGTGTCTGTGCCTGTATAAAGTGTGCACTGACTGTGTGGCTGTGTGTGTGGTTGTGTGTGTGGTTGTGTGTGTGGTTGTGTGTGTGTGATTGTGTGTGTGGTTGGGTGTATGGGTGTGTGTTGTGTTTGTGTGTGTGGTTGTGTGTGTGGTTGTGTGTGTGTGTGTGGTTGTGTGTGTGGTAGTGTGTGTGTGTGTGTGTGGTTGTGTGTGTGTGGTTGTGTGTGGTTGTTTGTGGGGTTATGTGTGTGGTTGTATGTGTGGTTGTATGTGTGGTTGTGTGTGTGGTTGATTGTGGTTGTGTGTGTGGTTGTGTGTGTGTGGTTGTGTGTGTGGTTATGTGTGTGGTTATGTGTGTGGCTCTGTGTGTGGTTGGGTGCTGCAAGTATGTTAACACTAGCACAAGCACAATGGGGTATTCACCACCTTCATGACACTCACAACTCATACTTGGCTGCAAGTCTGTAACACACTCTTGCACCAACAAATTAAGGTACACCAGATTCATAACACTCACCAGCCACTCCTGTGGGGTAAGTATATAACACTCTTGCACCATCATAATGAGATATCACAGTTATGACAGGCAGGCTCATCGTACACATACATCAGCATGAACACCCTACAATGTGTACAAAAACACTGGATAGGCACATGTTAAGACAAATATTCTATAAGACCCTGGCTTTCTTTGTTCCCCAATCCAGTATTCTTTACACTACGGCTGGGAACTCCCATCATCATATACTATCAAGCACATTCTCCACCACGGAAGATGATGGGGAGTGATTATCTAGAACCACACAGGAGATACATGTTTGTAAAAACACCTCGAAATGCTGATGTATAAAATACAGTGCATAACCAAACTTTACCATGTCCCTCCATACCGTCACCAGATCATATTTAGAGACACAAGTTGACAAACAAGTTATGCAACATCACCTAAATACATCTCCAATGCAATGCACGCATTTGCATATGTTTTGGCCGTTTATAGGGTCCATCATCCTGGGCCTTCTTCCGGACATTCATTCACAATGCTGCCACGTACATTCTGCTGCAATGAACATCTGTTCCCAAATGTTTATTATTGTATTAAAGCAGGCTAGATGTCAAGATTTACAAGTTGAGTGACTGTTTACTATCATTTAGGGTGTCATATTTTTGCATATTCTTTTACTGATCCTGTAATAAACAAGTTTCAGCTTTACCACTCCAATAATTGTTTTTGGTGCCAGCAGCCGTGATCACTTTCAGGACACTGAAGCGGACCCTTTGGCTGAGAAGTGACACTCCGAATTTCGCAATTTCTCTAGCTTGTACAACCCTGGGGGTCAGGGAGAGATTAAATACGTGTTCTTTTGGCATTATGAAGGCCCCATGAACCCGATGGGGCTGGTAGCATGGTTTGAAAGATTAGCACTGGGGGAGGGGGACTTATTTTGATGTGTCCATAAAGGTTTGATGATGATTCAGTGATAGTGTTCCGGCATTTTATGATGCCCCCCTAGGAACGGTCATGCTTCATGCTGAGGAGTGGCACACAAACAAAATTGGATCATTTTTCCGTATCAACTACTAAAATTAGGGACTTTCTGCTGCAATGGGGTGCCCTATTAGTCTACACCACACACGATTTACAGATACAAGACACCAGTTGGGCTACGGTATCAAAAATTACTCACTGTGGTTGTGGTTTTACAACTCTCTTCCGAGGTGACGTCATGGATATAAGCCCTTCACGGGCAGGTCAGATGATCTCAGTGGGGTCTCCATCTGAGTTCATCGACCGAGCCTTAATACCCATGCAGTTGAGACCTTTAGCAATGCAAATCCCAGGGCCTCGGTGAGAATGAAGCTGCACCTGGTGTAAGCATAGGACGGTAGCGTGTAGTCAGCACGAGGCCAGAGGTGATTCAGTTCACGAGTTTCTCTATGCAAGTCCCAGCGCCCCCTCAGCCCCCGACACGATTCTACTTGGATAATTTTTAGGTTTTGCCTGGCGAAAGCTGCGCTCTGCGCAGCTTTTTCGCGCAGGCGAAAACCTAATGAGTTTAGTAGGGGAGACAGGAACGGCCCCCGTCTTTCATTGGCTAGCTCCATAAATGGAGGCTAGCCATTGGAAGACGGCTCTGTCCGTCAATCCCGGACCAGATTCGGGGGCGTTCCCGAGATTTTTTGGCTTTTGGCTACGTCAGCCGAAAGCCTGTTCTCGGGAACGCCCCCGAATCTGGGCCGGCATTGACGGCACCCGGAAGAAGTACAGGTGAGTGCTTAGGAGTTACCGAGGCCGAGATCGTTCTCCTTAGCCCCCGCTTTTGTGGCCTAAAAACTCCTGGCTGTGAGCGCCCCTGCCGTGAGGTAACCCTGCTGTGTTCCACCGCCGCGGCCCGGGGCCTGAGACTGCCCTAGAAATCGCCGCCCGCATCTCCAGAGCAACGGAGACCAAACCGAAGGGACAGCTAGCTGATTGGTGGCTGGCACGCAGGAGCCGTGCTCTGATAGGCTGCTGGCACGAGGGAGCCGCGCTCCGATTGGTCAAGGAGCTCTGACGTCATCGGGGGCTCGCCTCAGGGCCGCGCTGGGATTGGCCCATCGCTCGCAGAGGCCATGTGAAGCCGTCCGTGATTCCTGAAGCACCGAGGGTTCGCCTTTTACATTGGCTTGTTCTAAAAGCTGCAGAATTTCTGCACATAATTACACTAACAAATTAAAGTGTTTCACATTGATGCCCAACCATTGCAGCAGTCTTGGAGTCGATGATCCTTTATTAGCAAATTCTTCATGCAGTGGGCTTTGTCTTGAAATCTCGTGGGAGTGTAAGTGTGGCATGCATGAATTTTGTTTGTGAAAAAAGTTTTAGTAGAATTATTTTTCTCTGTGAAATGTGTTATATTGCCCCCTGTTAATAAGAAGTTTAAGGCAGTAAGGAGACTTGCTGCAGGCAGAGAACCTAATTTAGAATCATAAATCTGCAGGGTGGCATGCGACCCCTCTGATAGCACAGGGGTACACTTGGGTGAAGTGCTCTGCGAATCATCGAGTTCAGTGACCCAGATAGAGCAGTGACTAAAGCTGCGCAAAGGTGACACCGCCTCAGGGATTGTGTCTAAACTCCTGCTGTGTAACAGTCACTACTTGATGCTCTCAAAAAGTACCAGTGACCCTTGGTCCTCTGGTCTAGGTCTCTGTGTGGAGGAAGAGTCATAACCATATTAATGTAATAGGACCATTTGAGTCATCCGATGCGCTCTCTCTGCTACCAGGGTATACCAAGGTGTTTGGAGCACATATCTAACCCTGTGTGGGAAGCATGAACCAGAGCTCCACGGAAGTATTTGGAATCATGTGGGCAACCTTCACCAACCCTTTGTAGGAATCATGTACCTGGGCTGTACACAAGTATTTGACACCTGTGGCTGCCTATCTCCAACCCTGTGTGGGAAGCATGAACCAGGGCTGTTGAAAAGGTTTTGGAATCTATGATTACCCAGCTCTAGCCCTCTGTGTGAACCATGAACCACGGCTGTACTAAAGTATTTGGAACCTATAAATACCCAGCTCCAGCCCTCTGTGTGAAGCATGAACTAGGGCTGTATTAAAGTATGTGGAACCTGTGAATACCCAGTTCTAGTCTTCTGTGTGAAGCATTAACCAGGACTGTACTAAGGTATTTGGGACCTGTGAATACTCAGCTCCAGCCCTCTGTGTGAAGCATGAACTAGGGCTGTATTAAAGTATTTGGAACCTGTGGATATGAGTAGATGTACTGCAAGAGTCACATAGGAATGTTAGAGTAGAAAGGTCTACTGCATATACTAGTGAATACAGTCATCTCTATATACAGAAAAAATGAGTTATATTTAGAGGGGTCGGAGTGGGACGCAGTGGGTGGATGGATGCATGATGGATGGATGTATGCATGATGCATGGATGTATGGGTGGATGCATGGATGGTTGTTGGTTGAATGGGTTGGTGGATTGCATAAATTGTTGAGGGATTGGCTGTATATATGCATCTATCCATCCACCCATTCATGCATCTATCCATACACCCATCCATACACCCATCCATGCATGCACCCATCCATGCATCCACCAACTCATCCATGCAAGCATTACAACAAGAGCCCGCAGCTCTCCTTCGTCTCTCCTCACCCCCCCCTTCCCTGAGCCGCAGCTCTCCTTTGTCTCTCCTCGCCCCCCCTCCTTTCCTGAGCCCGCAGCTCTCCTTCATCTCTCCTCGCCTCCCCTTCCCTGGGCCCTGCCCTGCTATTGTAAATGACAATGCCATTTATTTATGTTTAAAAAAAACATAAATAAAAATAATGTCAAGAGCAATGCCAATAGCTCTAACTTTAACAAAGGCAAAACCATTGCATTGTAAATGCTTGTTGACATTTTTACAGCGCTGGCTGATCCGGAGTCAGTCATTTTTACAGCGCTGCGATCATTTCCAGTCTCCTCTCTTCCATCTCCCATCTCAGCCCTCCTTACCCCCGCCCCCTTCCACCCTCCTTTTCTCCCATGGAATCTCATGTCTTCATCTTGGCAGGCTGCCCCACCTTCACCTCTGAGTCAAGGCGCTCCTCCCCCTCGTTTGTTTTGTCTGCACTTTCAGCTTTTAAGTGTTGTGTGAGACACGGCTGCTTGCACAGAGCTGGGTGAGGGATGGCCCTACAGCACAGGGCGAGGAGCTGTGTATGGAGACGTTGGTGTCCTGATGAGCAGGGTGGTAGTGCTGTGTGCAGGGGTAATGCTGCAGGGAGGAATGTGGTGCTGTGTGAAGCAAACTTTTTGTTATCATTTCGGTGGGTTCTGCTGGGTGGAACAGTAATGCTGAGGTGAGCACATCCCAGTGCTGTGAGGAGCAGTAATGCTGTTTTGAGGAGAGTGGATAGTTCTGTGTGTAACAGTTATTGTACAGGGAGCACATTGCACCATTGCTGAGCTGGGCGTGCACCGCTCAGTTCTTCCGTAAGTACGGTGTCTAGTGTCCTGTTGAGCCTTCATGATGTAGTTCCAGCGGTACATGCTGATGTACAGCATTGCACGTGGATACGGCAATGCCTGACGAGAGCATCCCATATTATCAAGCAGTATGCTTTCTGGAGGGAGCCTTATTGGGCAAACTGAAATCAAGATGATCGTCAAATGAAGCTTGATCCAAGTCTGTTGCTGCCAAGGAGGTCTGTGATGAGAGGGCACAGCATGCAGCCTGCCCAAACAAGGTTTTGTAGTTCATTGCACACAGCCAGAACATGCCAGGATTGCATGGTAAGATCTCTGCCTATTGTAGAAAGAGTTTACTGTGAGATCACTGTCTGCTGTCAGAACATACTAAAATTGCAGATGTAAGGCCCAAACATGTCAGCACAAGATTCTGTAGTTAGTTTACTGTGTGCACCCAGAACTTGCAAGGACTGTATGGTTTGGTGGCTGCATGCCGCAAGAATGTGTGAAGATCGCGCTGGTATGGTCCAACAATGCGGCCGACTCTCACAAGAACTCAGTGGTGAGGTTACTGGATTCAGTTACAGCATGCCAGTATTGAAGAGTGAGGTTGCTGCAAGAACTGTGATGTCTATTGAGGCGAAGTCCATACACACAAGCGGCCCACACTAGGATTGTATTGGTGGGTTAGTGAATGCAGTCAGCCTACACAAGAAGTGGTTGGGGAATTGATGCAGAAGAACATGTGAAGAGTACAGAGGTGAGGTCCATTTACGCAGCTAGAACATGCAAAGCTTGCAGAAGGAGGGCCCTATATGCATCCAGGACCTGTGAAGGTGGCAGAGGTGAGGTCACAGCCACCCTCTGACAGATTCTGATTCGGCATCCTCATGAAGTCAGAGTACCACAATGTTGCATGATAAGGTAATTATGCTGCCAGAACACACAAAGCTTGATTAGATGAGGGCGTTGCATGTAGTCAAAATCATGGCAGAGCTGTACTATGACATACTGTTGGTGGATGCAAACTGAATATGGATTGCTTTGTGGCTATGTCTGTGCTTGCAAGTAGCTGCCTGCACATGCAGTGACTTGATGTTGGTGCTTGTAACCTCAACCTGCAAGTGCTGCATGGGTATTTAATGTGCCTGCAAGTACTCTGAACATGCTATGGTTTGTGGTGAAAGGCTGTTTGCTGCATTTAGATTGAGCAAACCAACACCAGGGAAGATGCCCGCAATCTTAGAGCTATCCCGTTCTGATCTAAAATCCGTGGCACTGCAGGCCGTGTTCCGAGTTGCTATTTTTCAACTTAATGCAGGTAAGTGTCCGTTCCCGCCCCCCCTCCCGCTGTCCGTGTCTCCGGCCCCACTTGTTTACCAAGTTCTTGGATTGAAATTGTTTCTAACGTCTGGTACCTGGAGGGCATCTTCAAACAGTAAAGGCAGCCGTGCGTGTGGTAAATACCACTAAGAAATCTGGATAGAACTTTGGGAATATTATCTGCTTCTTTACAAGATTACGTAAGATCTGGTATCACATTTTTATTTGACATAAGTGTGGCTCTGTGTGTGGCTCTGTGTGTGTGGGGGCGGACTCTGTGTGTGTGAGGGGGCTCTGTGTTTGTGTAGGTGTGGGTCTGTGTGTGGCATTTGCGAGAGATTAAGCTATTGGCATTGTAAATGACAATGCCATTTATTTATCCGTTTTCAAAACCAACACATAAATGACAATTTTGTCATTTACAATGCCAATAGCTCTAACTTTTGCAAAGGCGAAACCGTTGCATTGTAAATTCTTGTTACATTATGGGACACCAGCCATGCTGGACCTCAGCGAAAAGCAGCAGAGATAAAAGGCGAGCATCGAGTGCGTTTGGACGCACTGTTGCAGTAGACTGCAGTGCCAGTAGGGGGCGACATGCGGCACCGTTATTCACAGTGACAGTTCCTCAGTGTTTGAATCACTGTAAATCCCCAGGACGTTACTAAAGCCCCAGAACCCGAGCTGAACGTGGCAAGACCCTCACATCACTCGATAAAAGCCCACTGAAAGTGTGGACTAGTTCACGAACACCCACAAAACAATCTGCCACTGTGTTTGGTCCATTCAATCCAAGCGAGGCCTCTCTCACACGCCCCATCCATGGGTGTCCTCAGATAGTTAATTGTAGTTTCTGTTTCCTTCTTCTCCATGTGCACATTTCTTTTTTCTTCAGTAGAAATTTACATTTATTTTAGATTGTTGTCATCTGACGATGCCTGATAATAGTGATCTAGCAGAGTGACTGCAGTGAGAATGAACATCCTGTCTTTGACAGGGAAGAGAGATGTCAGGGGTGGGAACAGCCAGGTTTAGTGTGTAGTGTCAGGGAGATCTGGGTGGTGCATAGATGTGTAATGACAGGGAGCTGTGAGGCAGGGCATAGGTGGGAACAGCCAAGGGAATCTGGGGGTGGGACATAGGTGTGCCCATCCAGAGTCCTGTAGATGGCGGGCATACATGTATACAGTCAGGTAAATCTGGGAGCGGAGCACAGGTGTGTACAGTGAGAGGGGCCGGTGAGGGCGGGGCACAGGTGTGTACAGTGAGAGGGCGGGGCACAGGTGTGTACAGTGAGAGGGGCCGGTGAGGGCGGGGCACAGGTGTGTACAGTGAGAGGGGCCGGTGAGGGCGGGGCACAGGTGTATACAGTGAGAGGGGCCGGTGAGGGCGGGGCACAGGTGTGTACAGTGAGAGGGGCCGGTGAGGGCAAGGCACAGGTGTGTACAGTGAGAGGGGCCGGTGAGGGCAAGGCACAGGTGTGTACAGTGAGAGGGGCCGGTGAGGGCGGGGCACAGGTGTGTACAGTGAGAGGGGCTGGTGAGGGTGGTGCACAGGCGTGTACAGTGAGAGGGGCCGGTGAGGGCGGGGCACAGGTGTGTACAGTGAGAGGGGCCGGTGAGGGCGGGGCACAGGTGTGTACAGTGAGAGGGGCCGGTGAGGGCAAGGCACAGGTGTGTACAGTGAGAGGGGCCGGTGAGGGCAAGGCACAGGTGTGTACAGTGAGAGGGGCCGGTGAAGGTGGTGCACAGGCGTGTAAAGTGAGAGGGGCCGGTGAGGGCGGGGCACAGGTGTGTACAGTGAGAGGGGCCGGTGAGGGCAAGGCACAGGTGTGTACAGTGAGAGGGGCCGGTGAGGGCGGGGCACAGGTGTGTACAGTGAGAGGGGCCGGTGAGGGCGGGGCACAGGTGTGTACAGTGAGAGGGCGGGGCACAGGTGTGTACAGTGAGAGGGGCCGGTGAGGGCAAGGCACAGGTGTGTACAGTGAGAGGGGCCGGTGAGGGCGGGGCACAGGTGTGTACAGTGAGAGGGGCCGGTGAGGGCAAGGCACAGGTGTGTACAGTGAGAGGGGCCGGTGAAGGTGGTGCACAGGCGTGTACAGTGAGAGGGGCCGGTGAGGGCGGGGCACAGGTGTGTACAGTGAGAGGGGCCGGTGAGGGCAAGGCACAGGTGTGTACAGTGAGAGGGGCCGGTGAGGGCGGGGCACAGGTGTGTACAGTGAGAGGGGCCGGTGAGGGCGGGGCACAGGTGTGTACAGTGAGAGGGCGGGGCACAGGTGTGTACAGTGAGAGGGGCCGGTGAGGGCAAGGCACAGGTGTGTACAGTGAGAGGGGCCGGTGAGGGCAAGGCACAGGTGTGTACAGTGAGAGGGGCCAGTGAGGGTGGCGCACAGGTGTGTACAGTGAGAGGGGCCGGTGAGGGCGGGGCACAGGTGTGTACAGTGAGAGGGGCCGGTGAGGGCAAGGCACAGGTGTGTACAGTGAGAGGGACCGGTGAGGGTGGGGCACAGGTGTGTACAGAGAGAGGGGCCAGTGAGGGTGGCGCACAGGTGTGTACAGTGAGAGGGGCCGGTGAGGGCGGGGCACAGGTGTGTACAGTGAGAGGGGCCAGTGAGGGCGGGGCACAGGTGTGTACAGTGAGAGGGGCCGGTGAAGGCAGGGCACAGGTGTGTACAGTGAGAGGGGCCGGTGAGGGCAAGGCACAGGTGTGTACAGTGAGAGGGGCCGGTGAGGGTGGTGCACAGGCGTGTACAGTGAGAGGGGCCGGTGAGGGCGGGGCACAGGTGTGTACAGTGAGAGGGGCCGGTGAGGGCAAGGCACAGGTGTGTACAGTGAGAGGGGCCGGTGAGGGCGGGGCACAGGTGTGTACAGTGAGAGGGGCCGGTGAGGGCGGGGCACAGGTGTGTACAGTGAGAGGGCGGGGCACAGGTGTGTACAGTGAGAGGGGCCGGTGAGGGCAAGGCACAGGTGTGTACAGTGAGAGGGGCCGGTGAGGGCAAGGCACAGGTGTGTACAGTGAGAGGGGCCAGTGAGGGTGGCGCACAGGTGTGTACAGTGAGAGGGGCCGGTGAGGGCGGGGCACAGGTGTGTACAGTGAGAGGGGCCGGTGAGGGCAAGGCACAGGTGTGTACAGTGAGAGGGACCGGTGAGGGTGGGGCACAGGTGTGTACAGAGAGAGGGGCCAGTGAGGGTGGCGCACAGGTGTGTACAGTGAGAGGGGCCGGTGAGGGCGGGGCACAGGTGTGTACAGTGAGAGGGGCCAGTGAGGGCGGGGCACAGGTGTGTACAGTGAGAGGGGCCGGTGAAGGCAGGGCACAGGTGTGTACAGTGAGAGGGGCCGGTGAAGGTGGTGCACAGGCGTGTACAGTGAGAGGGGCCGGTGAGGGCGGGGCACAGGTGTGTACAGTGAGAGGGGCCGGTGAGGGCAAGGCACAGGTGTGTACAGTGAGAGGGGCCGGTGAGGGCGGGGCACAGGTGTGTACAGTGAGAGGGGCCGGTGAGGGCGGGGCACAGGTGTGTACAGTGAGAGGGGCCGGTGAGGGCAAGGCACAGGTGTGTACAGTGAGAGGGGCCGGTGAGGGCGGGGCACAGGTGTGTACAGTGAGAGGGGCCGGTGAGGGCAAGGCACAGGTGTGTACAGTGAGAGGGGCCGGTGAGGGCGGGGCACAGGTGTGTACAGTGAGAGGGGCCGGTGAGGGCGGGGCACAGGTGTGTACAGTGAGAGGGGCCGGTGAGGGCGGGGCACAGGTGTGTACAGTGAGAGGGGCCGGTGAAGGCAGGGCATACGTGTGCGGTCAGAGAGATGAAGGTGGGGCGTAGAGGGTAGTCAAGAGGGACGAGCTGCGCGTAAGGGGCTGAGGGGTTGGACAGTCCGAGTTCTGTCAGAACTCCGTGGACCTGGGAGGTGATGGTTGCGCAAGGACACCTAAAAGGTTTACAAAGCCAAGATAACTCGGGCTGAAGGACCCCAACCCAACAGACTCCAGCGCCTGTCCTCGTTACACACCAGGGCTCCGAGTTCCACAGCAGCCTCCTTACACACAGGGAAGAACACCAACACACAAACCAACTCTCTGACAGGCGCGGGCACACTAACACGCACAGGTACAACCACACATACAAACAGGCACATTCATAAAAATGCATCAAATGCGTAAAGACACACACACAGTGACAGACATATCAATCAATCAATCAGTGGCACTTATAGAGCGCGCTACATACCCGTAGGGTCTCAAGGCGCTGGGGGGGGGGGGGGGGGGTGCCGCTACTGCTCGAACAGCCAGGTCTTCAGCTTCTTCCTGAAGGAGAGGTGGTCTTGGGTCAGGCGCAGGTCGGTCGGGAGGGAGTTCCAGGTCTTGGCGGCCAGGTAGGAGAAGGACCTTCCTCCTGTCGTCGCTCTTCGGATGCGGGGGACGGCGGCGAGGGCGTGGTTGGCTGATCGGAGGTGGCGTTTCGGAGCGTAGAAGTTGACTCGACTGTTGAGGTAGCTCGGGCCTTGGTCGTGTAGGGCTTTGTGTGCGTGGGTGAGGAGGCGGAAGGTGATTCTTTTGTTGACGGGGAGCCAGTGAAGGTCTCTCAGATGTCCGGAGATGTGGCTGGTTCGTGGGATGTCGAGGATGAGTCTGGCTGAGGCGTTCTGGATCCACTGGAGTCTCTTCTGGAGCTTGGCGGTGGTACCGGCGTAGAGGGCGTTGCCGTAGTCCAGTCGGCTGGTGACGAGGGCCTGGGTGACGGTCTTCCTGGTCTCGGTGGGGATCCACCAGAAGATCTTCCGTAGCATGCGTAGGATGTTGAAGCACGCCGAGGAGACGTTGTTGACTTGCCTGGTCATGGAGAGGGAGGAGTCCAGGATGAAGCCCAGGTTTCGTGCATGGTCTGTCGGTTTGGGTGCGGTGCCCAAGGCGGGAAGCCACCAGGAGTCGTCCCAGGCGGAGGGTGAGGAGCCCAGGATGAGGACCTCCGTCTTGTCCGAGTTCAGCTTCAGGCGGCTGGTCGTCATCCACTCGGCTACCTCTTTCATCCCTTCGTGCAGGTTGGCTCTGGCGGCGGCGGGGTCGTGGGTCAGGGAGAGGATCAGCTGGGTGTCGTCGGCGTAGGAGATTATGCTGAGGTTGTGTTTGCGTACGATGGCCGCGAGGGGGCTCATGTAGACGTTGAAGAGGGTGGGGCTCAGAGATGATCCTTGGGGGACGCCGCAGATGACGTCGGAGGCCTCTGGCTTGTACGGTGGTAGGCGGACTCTCTGTGTTCTTCCGTCGAGGAAGGAGATGATCCATTCCAGCGCCTTGTCCTGGATTCCGATGTTGCCGAGGCGCCGTACTAGGGTGCGGTGGCAGACCGTGTCGAATGCCGCGGAGAGGTCTAGGAGGATGAGGGCCGCTGTTTCTCCATTGTCCATCAGGGCTCGGATGTCATCGGTGGCGGCGATGAGGGCGGTCTCGGTGCTGTGGTTGGCTCGGAAGCCGGACTGTGAGGGGTCGAGGGATCCGTTCGTCTCGAGGAAGGCGGCCATCTGTTTGTTGACGGTCTTCTCGATGACTTTGGCTGGAAACGGGAGGAGCGAGATGGGGCGGTAATTCTTGAGGTCGGTGGGGTCCGCTGTTGGTTTCTTGAGTAGAGCGCTGAGTTCGGCGTGTTTCCAGCTCTCCGGGAAGATGGTGGTGTCGAAGGATGTGTTGATGATGTCTCGCAGGTGGGGTGTGATGACGGCGTCGGCCTTGTTGAAGACGTGGTGAGGGCAGGGGTCGGTCGGTGAACCGGAGTGGATGGAGTTCATCGTGCGGATGGTGTCTTCGGTGCTGATCGGGGTCCAGGCGTGGAGGGTGGTGGTGGGGGGTGGTTGATCGGTCATGGTGTGCGTTGGTTGGTTGTTGAAGCTGTTGTGTATGTCCGCGATCTTGTTGTGGAAGTATGACGCGAGGGAGTTGCAGAGGTCTTGCGATGGGGTGATGTCGTTGTTTCCTGCGCTGGGGTTGGAAAGCTCTTTCACGATGTTGAAGAGTTCCTTGCAGTTGTGTGCGTTGTTGTCCAACCGGTCCTTGAATGCTGTTTTCTTGGCGGCGCGGATCAGCTGTTGTGCGCCCACACACAAATAAACACATAAAAGCACATAAAAGCGCACACACAAAACACCCCAACCCACTACTTGTCCATTTGAAAAGGCAGCGTGACATTTGTCATCCCAAAACATTCAGCAAAACACTGCTGGAATGTGTGTGTGCGGTCTTCCCGCAGAACAAAGCTCTGAGATGCCTAAATATAGCCTCCCACTCTCTGCATTGCTCCACTGTAGGATAGCGGTGCAGTGCAGGCCATCCGGCTGCCCTGCAACCTGCGCACGGCTTGACTAACGCAACATCACCCAGTGAAAATAGCTTTTCACTTTAGTTCAATTTTGGAGGCAAAACCTTGAAGTCACCGGCATGCCCCCTGCTGGTCATCTCAGGGACTGGGGCATTTTACACTCCTCATGGGGGTACATTTAAACTCAGATACATGGCCCTTTTCTGGCTATGAAGCTGGAACAAGTGCTGGCACGTGCTACACAACAACTTTGCTAAGGGAAGATAAACGCAAAATGACGTCAGTGAGGCGTGACAGTCGATATAACATCACTTACCCTAGAAGACTATTTACTTGTTTCTTTATCAGTTTATCTCTCCATGAACAGGTTAAAGTATTTATTTAGCAAAACGGTGCTTTTCTGTTGAAATGCAGTTTAGAAGCGAGCCTGCTGATTAACCAGATAATTTCATTAAGTGAACAGAACGGCATTCATCAGCCCTCACGTCGCACGGCAGAAGCTGGGTTTAAAGCCCAGCAAGTCACATGCTTCTCTCCTTGATTAACTGCGGGCAGATTTCGCACACAGCACTCTTTCATCTGCAGACCTAACAAGCAACGAGCAAGATGGTCTTGTAGCGTCCACCGGAAGGAATGAAACCGAAACCTAGGAGCCGCGCGATGTGAGCTGTCTCGGTAGAAGCTCACGCGCGCGACCCAATCCCAAGGCGCATGGCAGAGTCGGAGTCCGACGCGCGCGACCCAATCCCAAGGCGCGCGTCGGAATCCGACTCTGCCATGCGTCTCAATGTGCGCGTGGCCAGCTCCTGTCTCCCCTCGTTGTCGGCTGAGCCGACAGCTATAGTGCTCTCAGCGAGAGCGTGCTTACGCGCGCTTTTTGCAGCGAGCCCTAAAAAAGTACACGGCCAGCAGCCAAGCGAGAACCCACAACATGAATAAACTACTTTCAAATCAGAGACACCAAAGGTGAGACCTGATATTACCGTAAGGTTCATCACTACAAACAATACGAGGTACACAGCAGCAACACAAATTGTAAACATTGGAAAATATTAAAAGCTGATGAGGTGATTGGACACGATATTACCTCACATCCCTCCATCACGTATCGTAAAGCCCTATCCTTAAAGGACAAACATGCCCATAGCTATATAGATAGACCAATGAGAGAAAGGGGCCATCTAACCTAAAAGGTTTCAGAAAATGAGGGAAATGTATGGCTTGCAAATCTGGTGTCAAAATAAATGAGGTTATTCTGCATAACAGGAAGGAAAAGCAATCAATTCATAACCTGTAGCACAGATTTCTGTGTATATATACGTGAAAGAATGTACACACAGAAAACAATATGTGGCCAACTTGATGTTCCCCATTGGCAAGTGATGGAGCACATGAGAGGTACAAAAGGGGGTGGTGATGGACGGAGCATCTGAACTAATCAAACACTCACACCCGGTCAACAGATCTGGGTTTAATCCATCACCGTTCTTTAGCCCACTCTGCCACCACAGTTCAGACATGGCCATATGCAAATCAGTCTGACCCTGTGCCTCATGGGAACAGTCCAGCCCGAACTGCCAAGCCATGCCTTCCCTGGACCGGAATCAAGCTTCCTAGGACCGATTTCTGGCATTCCAGCCGTCTTCAGCCAGGCTTGCTTGAATCCAGTGGCAAAGTGAGCAAGGGAGCTACAAAATCACCCGCAAAAACAGCGTCGACCGACCAGGAGAAGGCAAAGCCCTCATCCGCAAGAACACCCACCAACAGACCACTTACTCAAATGACTCAATGACTACCATGAAACACCTCCCCGTCCAGATCCAGAGCAACCCCAACACCACCCTCCATGGCTCCCTAATCTACAGGAGCCCTAGCCCCCACCCGACCTTCAACGAAGCCATCGTAGACCTCATCGCACCCCAGGCTCTAGCATCCACCGATTACATCCTGTTCCTGGACCTCCACTTCCACTTGGACAACCCCAGTGACCAAAACACCGACTCCCTACTGAAGAGCCTCGCCAACATTGGACTCAAGCAGCTAGTCACCACATCAACCCATACAGCCAGACACACGCTAGACCTCGTCTTCTCCGTCAGCGGGAACATCACCTACAGCCACACCACAGAACTCCTCTGGACCAACCCGCACTGTGTGCACTTAGCCATTCCGACCGTTCACCGCCACCCTCACCCCCCCTCCGCCCCATCTGTTGTAGCTGAAACAAGGCCACCGAAGAACTTCTCGTCAACTTTCTCAGCATGACCGTACCACCCGCAGACACCAACCCCGCAGCACACAACCGTCATCAATGGATCTCCAACTGAGCCGACACACCAGCACCCCTAAAGAAGACACAAGGCAGGCAAAACTTCAAGAAAGCCAGCTAGTTCACTTCAGCCCTCCACAAGTCCAAACGTACCAGCAGACAACTCGAGAAGAGATAGAGGCACAACAAAATCCCAGAAACCCAAGCAAACCGCTGTCAACGCACACCACCTTCTCCTTAAAACCACAAAGAAAATGGCCAACAAAGACAGAATCAACACCTACGCACACAACAGCACAGAAGACTTTGCCGTCGTCAAGGAGTTCGCCAGGCCCAACAGCGAGACCACTGACTTCCCACCCTCCCTAAGACCTCTGCAACAAACTCAGCACATTCCTCACCACAAGTTCAGGCATAACTACAACAGCTTTGACTCCCAAGACCCTACTACAATGCCTGCCACCACCGCACACAACAAGGCCGTAACCCATCATATCATGTTTAACTGGACTCCACTCACCACAGATGACACACTCAAGACCATAAAGAGCATCCACTCCCAGCCACACTGGATCCTTGCCCGTATCACATCTTCCATTGAGCAGCCGCAGCACCATCAACTGCGCCATCAAAACTGCCACCTTCCCTGCCACCTGAAAACACACCAAGATCTACCCCCCTGCTGAAGAAGCCATTTGCCGACCCGAGAGACCTACAGTACCTCAGACCTATCTCCCTCATCCCATCCCTTGCCAAGGTCATCCAAAAAGCCTTCAACGCCCAACTCTCCAAGTTCATCGAAGCGAACCATGTCCTGAACAACTCCCAATCCAGCTTCCAAAGCAATTACAGCACCGAGCTCAGGCTCCTCGCCGCCATCGACGACATCTGCTCCCTCCTCGACTGGGGCGAAATTGCCACCCTCATCCTACTGGACCTCTCGGCCACCTTCGACAACATCTCCCACCGCACCTAGTCACAAGCTTCCAGGACACTGGTATCCACGACAAATGCAGCTACAAGCTACAATGCACAGAAACCAGTAGGGACTCAAAAAGGGCAATAACTTATTCACCAGACGTGACACTAACTGAGTTCAAGGTCGGGGTCTACGCGCCGTTGAAAGGGAACACAGCACGCAGCTTCTCGAAGAAGTGGAGACGGTGACATGCCGACTCCCAGGGACCAAAAGTCTTGGCTGCAGGGGTCCGCAGCGTGCACCCACAATGATTCGGGCACTCGGGGACAGGCGGGCTCTCAGCGGCAGCATCACGCGGCTGCGGCGGCCCGGGCTGGTGGTGGCGATGACTCTCGTTTTGCAGCTCCGTGGTGGGCTCACAGCGGCAGCAGCTCTCTCTTAGCTGTGGCGGCCCACGAGACGATAGCGAAAATCCTCGACAATGGTGAGCAAGATGCGGGCACACAGCGCCGGCAGCTCTCCCTTAGCTGCAATGGCCCACAGGACAAATCACGATGAGGCAACATTGGCAAAGGTGCGGGCGCTCAGCGGCAGCAGCTCTCTCTTATCTGCGGCGGCCCACAGGACAGATCCCAATGATGCAAAGTTCGCAAAAGTGCGGGCACTCAGCGGCAGCAGCTTTCTCTTAGCTGCAGTGGCCCACAGGATGAATCACAATGATGCCAAAGTTGGCAAAGGTGAGGGCACTCAGCAGCAGCAGCTCTGTCTTAGCTGCGGTGGGGAACAGGACGAATCACGATGATGCAAAGTTGGCAACGGTGCGGGCACTCAACAGCAGCAGCTCTCTCTTAGCTGCGGCGTCCCACAGGATGAATCACGGTGATACAAAGTTGGCAAAGGTGCGGGCACTCAGCGGCAGCAGCTCTCTCTTAGCTACGGAGGCCCACAGGACGACTCACGGTGATACAAAGTTGGCAAAGGTGCGGGCACTCAGCGGCAGCAGCTCTCTCTTAGCTACGGCAGCCCACAGGATGAAGGATGGTCTCGACCAGGCCAGCACAACGGTGGGCACTCAGCAGCTACCGCCCTCTGTTAGCTGCAGCGGCCCACACAGATTCAGCGAAGGTTCCAAAGGTTCATATTCAGGCAGACTCTCAACGGCGACAGCTCTCTCTTAGCTGCAGCGGCCCACACACATTTAGCAAAGGTTCCGGAGGTTCAAATTCAGGCAGGCTCTCAGTGGCGGCAGCTCTCTCTTAGCTGGGGCGGCCCACAAAGATTCAGCTAAAGTTCCGGAAGTTCAAATTCAGGCGGGCTCTCAGCGGCGGCATCTCTCTCTTAGCTGCGGCGACCCACACGGATTCAGTGAAGGTTCCGGAGGTTCAAATTTAGGCAGGCTCTCAGCGGCGGCAGCTCTTTCTAGGCTGCAGCGGCCCACACAGATTCAGCGAAGGTTCCCAGTCCCCGTTCCTCACAGTAGAACTAGAGGCTCCGCATTGCTCGACGGAGGCCTCACCTGCAAGCAGAATTCCTCTAACAGGGATTCCGACAGCTGACGGGGTGAAGTCTAATGTCCCTGTGACTTCAGCAGGAGGCGCTCTCGTTTCAGGCCCTCAGGTAGTTTCTTCAGCAAGCTTGGTGAAAGTTTCAAAAGTCCTTTCCTCTGTTGACTCGGACAGAGTTTCGTCTTGACATCCAGAAGAAACACACCTGGACAAGGTGCCAATGTAGCGTTTTATACCTAAAAAGTCTTTGTTCTCTAAAGCCACAAATCACTCAATCCAGTCAGAATCAGTATGGTGGGGTCGGGGAGCACTTGGTTTACGAGGCGACATCCTGCCCTATCAGAATGCGGGGGTCTCCTATCAGACGCCCAGTGAGGATGGGGGGGAGGGGGGAGAGCCATCATTCACCTTGCCAGGCATGGCCTTGCTCAAATCAAAGAGTCACCCCCCCCCCATGCTCTGGGTACCGATCTGTCTCTCCAGCCAGGTCTGACCCAGCTGGCCCTGCTGCTACAGAACCAGACGGCCAATACACATACTAGCAAAGCCTACAGGAAAGCTCAGGCAAGAAAATACCACGTTTCCAGGAGAGATATTTTTGAACATGGGATATATGAATGGTTCCTACTAAAAGGTGTATCTCAATGTCCTGAGCATAAACATATCAAACTTGAAGTTCCTATCAGGTTCTGGGGGTCAGATAGGATTATAGAAGGTAGTCGTCAACCTGCCCATTCTGGCCAATGAGAACAGATAGCTTCACGATAGTAACAGTGAAATGGAGGGTAACTCGCTATTAGAACGTGCTACACAGACCTAGGCAATATGGTTATCCTAATTCATACAGTCATCTTTACACTGGGAGCATTTGTGCTGTGGCACTGATTAGCAGTGGCACGGCGCCCAGAGCATTTAAATCCAGGCAACATAAAATATAGGACGCGAAAAGAGGAAGGGAGACTCACGCCAATGATGCTAGGTCTAACAAAACAAAATTGAAGCAGCTGTTTAAAGCAACAAAAGAAACGTTGATTTTCTTTCTGCTGCTCTATTTTGCTTACCGTGACAAGCAGAGAGAACAAGCTTATTTATTCAACTCCTTACATAGAGGAAAGGTGGAATCGTGGAATCTTTCTGCATGTTTCTACATATTCCGAGGTACTGCAGCTTTTTTTATGACTTGTATGTAACTGTTTCTAATATCTGTGTGCAAAAAATATCCCACAGGTTTTTGATGTGTTTAATTTTGCACTAGAGGCTTTATTTTTATTCTTCATGTTTGCAAACATAATTGCTCTTTCATATGAAAGAGCTACGCAACAAGGTTTTAAGTGGTTTGTGGGAAAGGTTATGGTGTGAACATGTATTATATGAGATAAAGTACCACCTGGCGCACATTATAAGATTACTGCAAGTCACCTCTGTGTCTCATAACCTTATAAATTAACTCTGCCTTCGGCCTCGTTCCTCTATATAGTTTTGGAACTCCTCGCTGACATGCAATATCCTTATCATGTGTGGCCGGAGGTACTTTATCCCTAAAATATTTTCACTGAATAAGGTAAAAGTGAAATTATAGTTGGTTTTGTTATAACACCTTAATGGATCTTTAAAAAAATAAAAAATAACTTTGCTTAAAAAACAAGGGTAAAGTGCATTTATAGTTAAAACTTAAAACTGATCAAGCCACTGCAATATGCAAGTTCTAGTTAGAACCACAATCCATAACTCGCACTACGGGTGTGCAAACCCTAACTCATGATGCGATGACATTTTACATACTTAAAGAGTTTGCTAAAGGCAGGATGCTGCTGTAGGGAGATCATCGCTACTTTTGTCTGCGCATAAAACAATTCATAACACACTTGGGACTGAGCTAGAGGTTGGGAGGGTGAACTCACCAGTGACACATAACAAATCACTTTGTGTATCTATCTACCATGAGGTGGTGTGCACTCCTGGAGAACCCTGCAGTGGCAACAACATCCCTGGTCGTCCCGGCTGTTGAGGCCGAATACAGACTAGCATTTTTGTATCAGGAACTGGAGACGACTGCGTCTTACCCAATGTAACTGTGCAACAGGAAACAGTTCCCTCTCTAGACTATTCTCAATGAACACCACATCACTTGCATCAGACTATTAAGTTTGATTCTGGCCAGTAATTCCTCCCATGAATAGCGCTATTTCCAGTTCCTCAGCCTGGAATGGGGACGAACAAGAAAGGACGAGAGCTACTAGCCTGTTTGTCTCATGCAGAGTCCCATTACCAGGCCTGTTTCTGCACAGGAAGGATGCAGTCATGTGTGGATCAGAGAAGAGTGCAGGGACACACCTGCACCCTGTGTACTCGTACTCTGGGGGTCAGTACCACTCAGGGGGTTCCACCCAAACCATATTAATCCCCTTGGAGACTTTCTAAAATCTGCCCATATGCATTCTAAAGAGGTTACATGTGTTAGTGCACTCCGCGTGTCCATGTATAGCGAAACACATACCTGGGGTGGCTTTAGACGGCAATAAATGTGACTGTGTTGGTCCTGTCTCCATTGAGTCTGAGGGGGCGTCTTCATCTGCAGTATTTGTGTCCAGTTCTACGCATGATGGGGGCACAGGCTGACCCCGCTCTTTAGGACAGAGCAGTTCTGCCTTGCAGTTCTGATGTTGATGCTGTGATTCAGGATGCAGTGGTTCGAGTATGTAGCTCGGATCTGAGCCCTCTGCATCAGTACAGGTTGGTTCTAGCTTGTAGTTCACATTTGAATCCTGCTCCTCTGTGTGCAGTGGTTCCACCGTGTTGGTCTGATCTTTGTTTTGTGCTTCAGGAAGCACAGATTCTCTCTCTTGATCCAGTGCAGCAGTGTGCAGTGGTTCGACCGTGTTGTTCTGGTCTGACCTCGGTGCACATGCACAGGTCTGTTCTAGCTTGTCTTTCTGCTCTGGTTCCTGTGCTCCAGGGCGCATAGATTCCAGCTCGTAGTTTATGTTTGGATCCTGTGCATAAGGAAGTTCCTGCTTCAAGCATAGGTGTTGCTGTAGGCGCTGGGTTTGTTGTGACCCCAACTCATCAAAAGACAACAGCCCAGACTCTAAGTGTTCGTCTGATGACATCCCATCAGGTGACAGGGGTTGTAGGCTGCGGTTCTCCTGGGGATTTTGGAAATCAAAACACATCAATTCTTCCTCCAAGGGATCATCAGGTTTCTTCCCATCTGGTAGTGCAGGTTGTATACGGTGGTTTTGCTGTGGTTCGTGTCCTTCAGGAAATACTGGGTAGAGGGTCTGTTGCTGGTCCCAGCTATTAGTAGACAATGGGGATGGTTCTTGCTTCATGGGCTCATCTGGTTCTCTCTCTTCTAGGAACGCTGACCGTACGCTATTGTCTTGCTCTGGTGCCTGGCCAAGAATACATTCTGAGGGAAGATACAGGTTTGCCTCCAGTGATGTACCTGGAGGGTCTGTCTGAGGCCATCTGGATAGAGTACAATCCAGCTGTAGTCCATTTCCATCAAGAAACCCAGGTTCCATGCACTGGTCTTGCTGCGACTCGTGTACATCTGGAAACCCAGGTTGCAAGCACTGGTCTCGCTTCGACTCGTGTACATCTGGAAACCCAGGTTGCAAGCACTGGTCCTTCCGTGGGTCACGTCGATCTGGAAACACTGACTGTAGACAAAGTTTTGGCTCATATGGACGCACTTGAACATCAGTCGGAGAAGAGAGAGTACAATCCTGCTTTGGTGCATGCCCATCAGAAAACACTGTCTGAAGACACAAGCTCGGATCCCCTGGCCTGTCCAGTTGAGGTGTCACAGGAGACCGGCTAACAGTACAATCTCTAATGCTCGCTGGACAGACCATCTCCAAAGACACCGTACCATTATCTCGGTAACATTGATCCTTTTCTATCCAGATTTTCTTAATCAGCCCAGTGACTCTAGAAGGTATGTCCTCCACAGTATTCAGCAAGTTATCCAGTTTGGATTCCAACTCCTCCAGCATGGATAGAAGGATAATATGGGGCAGTTTCTCTGACAGCGGTTCCAGGTCCTGGTCCCTCTGAGCATCATTTTGAGATCCTGAAGTTGAGACGTCATGGAGAGGTAAAGATGGGACTCTGGCTCTTACGGATTCACGTGAACATTGCGCTGTCACTTTCTTTCCTGGAGCCCGTCTTCTGCCCATTCTGGTACTATGATTTTCAAGTCTTAAGTGTCTGCAGAGGAGAGGAAAAGAGAAAACACAACACGTTATCACAGGACAACTAGGCCAAAATACTCTTTCCTGACTCACCAACCCCAGTGTGATCAGAGGAAATTGCAAATTTCTAAAATTCAATCATTAAAATTAATATCCATAACATCTATCTATATAATTAAAAAGGTAAATGTTCGTTTGTTGAAAATCATAAATCTACGAAAGTTCCTCACCGATTGCTTTGAAATTTTGACACAACGTTGGATTCGAATACGCGCGTGTTTTTATATACACAATGTTGGATTCGAATACACGCGTGTCGAATACGCTCGTGTTTTTAATCGAAAGCCCGAACAGACAGATAAAAATGTCAATGTTCGTTTGTTCAAAATTTTAAATCTCTGAAAGTTCTTCACCGATTGCTTAGACATTTTTTAACAACGTTGGATTCGATTAAGCGCGTGTTTATATATACACAACATTGGATTTGAATACGCACGTCTCCAATACGCGCGTGTTTTTAATCAAAAGGCCGAACAGACCCTATATATTGGGTTGCTGCGCAACAACTCCAAGGGACGCATAGAGACAATAGTCACAAAAACATATTGTATACCCACAAGCATTGTGAAATTAAACATATATTAGGATGGACAGTGCATGTCAGGATGGCAAACCGGGAACTGGGTGAGGGAGGGAGGAGAAGTTGGTTTACTTTGCAACATTAGGAAAGGACGCATAGACAATAGTCTACATATATTAGGATGGACAGTTGGTGTCAGGATGGCAGACCGTGAAGTGGGTGGAGGGAGGGGAAGGAGTTGGTTCACTTTGAAACATTAGCACTGTTTATATATACACAACGTTGGATTCAAATACGCGCGTGTACAATACGTGCGTGTTTTTAATTGAAAGGGCAAACAGACCCTATTGATTTGGTTGCTGTGCAACAAATACAAGGGACTCATAGAGACAATAGTCTACACATATTAGGATGGACAGTTGGTGTCAGGATGGCAGACCGGGAAGTAGGTGGAGGGAGGAATTGGTTCACTTTGCGACATTAAGAAAGGACGCATAGAGACAATAGTCTACATATATTAGGATGGGCAGTTGGTGTCAGGATGGCAGACTGGGAAGTGGGTGGAGGGAGGGGGGAGGAGTTGGTTCACTTTGCAACATTAGCATGTTTTTATATGTACACCTTGTTGGATTCGAATACGCGCGTGTACAATATGCACATGTTTTTAATCGAAAGGCCGAACAGACCCCATTGATTTGCTTGCTGAGCAACAACTACAAGGGACGCATACAGACAATAGTCACAATCACATATTGTATACCCACAAACACTGTGAAATTAAACATATCAGAAACGTGCGCTTACTCTTTTCTTTCTCTTCCATTTAACCAGACTGAGCCGCAGCAACGCGTGGCAGAGTACAGCTAGTAGTACATATATTTAGAAAGGCACTGATTTGAAATGCATTTCCAACACTATGTGTGTTCCTTGGTCTGCTCAAATAGCATACTTTTATGAAAAAAATTGAATACTGTAACAGCCTTGTAGCAATGAAAGGTTCATAATTCCCTAGCAGACAAGACTGCTTTATCATTCTCACTTGTATTGTAAACCTCTCTTTTGCAATATTCAGTTCAGTGACGGACGCACGCGCCAACATACCAAACCTCTACAGGATCTATAAGATGCTTGTTATGTCATTACATATAAAGAGAGCATGGTCAACCTGGGGTTTCTTGGAACTGAATCAGAAATATGCAAAAGAGAAGACAACCAATCAGACCAGGGAGAAATGTGGTATGAGTAAGCTTGTGGGTTGTTAGATTTCTGGGAAAACACTTGAAGTTAGATTCAAAGGTTCCCTCCCACCCTTCCGACTTCAGGCATTCAAGCGTGAATTTTCCCCAGCGATTTATTGTAGCTGAAACAAACTCTTTGAACCAAGCGCGGATTCGGATTACATGCAGTTCATGTGCCCGTGCACGCGCTTCAGACCCGCCACAGCAATGCCGAGAGAGCTTCACACTTCAAAGGTTCCCTCCCACCCTTCCGACTTCAGGCATTCAAGCGTGAATTTTCCCCAGTACTTTGTCCATCTGCCGCTCTCAATGATTAGTCTCTTCACCTTCTCTTTCAACAACTCCTTTCTCTTATGTTTCTTTCTCCTACTGCATTCTCCATTACATATTATTGTCCATCTCTCTACAGTCTCTCTGAGTCTTCTCCCGGTGCGAATGTCTCTTTCATTCTCCTATATCTCTCTCGAAGTTCTAGACTTTATTCTAACTAATTATTTCTAAACAGTACCTGTTTTCAAGAGTGCCTTTTTCAACCACCTCTCTGCAATATTTGCCCCACTCTTTATGCTCATTCTCCCAGCAGTAGCCATTTTCTGTCTCCTCGTCCAGTCACTCTCTCTCTCTTTGCAAGCCCCCAATTATTTATTTTCTACTCCTCCTTTCAGTGTTACTTTCACAGCCTCCCTTTCCCAAAGGTACACTTCCCGTCCCTTGAGAAAACATTTTTCTCCCATCTCTCTCGAGTGTATTTTTTCAGTGTTTTTCACCCACCTCCCACACCCCCGCCATCTCCCACCCCATTCTACGCTCTCCGTTTCATCCTGCCTCTATATAATTCTCTATCCCCTCTGCTCTCTTCTCTCTACTTTGTCTTTGTGCTAGAGCCCTGAAATCACAGAACTGCTGCCTGTGTCTGCTGCTTTCGTCACATATTGCTTTTTCTTGCACCGGTACCTGAGCAGATATGCTGGAGAGATATTATGAGGGAAATGTTCAGGGTCAGGTGTAAACATAAAAACACACATCCAATACGTACTCCAGACGTGTGCTCTGATAGTACAGTGTGGCAAACAAAGCAGAAACTGTCTACAAGCACAAGTTTCTTAAACGTGAGCAGTAAACTAAGTAAGGCATTTATTGTTCGTGGTCCTGCAACTCTAAGGTGTGTGATATGTTCCTCTGTTCGCTGGTATGTGATAGAGTTAATTAAAAAAGGGGGCAGTACTTTCACAGGTGATACGTGATACTTACTATGACCACAGGTTAGATTGGGAGAAAAAGCAGACCTGCTTGCCAATCAGTTGTGAAAGATTTCCAAATCACCATGAGGAGCTCACAGATTGATTAACCTGTATAATGTTACAATTTTGTCACTCAGGTAAAATTTCATAACGTCTGTAAATATAGTTTTTTTTGCTTCACTATTTGAAGGAAATACCTTATTACAAGTAGTGCTGTTAGGTAGATGCTCTTCTTAGTGAAAGTGCTGCTAGTTTCTTGAGGGTGTCAGGCGCTAGTGTGAAAAACTGTCGCACCCTGTAAAGTCAGATTTTTTGTTTACTAATTGAACTGGCCTCCCACCCTGGTACAGGTGTTCTAAAACATATGCACAGGCATAGGTAGAGGCAAGGCAGACAGGGTTCATATATCCTGCTCTCTTGGTAGAGGCTTTTACAGCCCATCTTGTTTATTTAAGATTTTTTCCCTCGTAGTTTTATATAGCGCACTTTGACCCGAAGATTTCTGGTATCAGAGCGCTGTACATGAGCACCAGTTTCCTTACAGATGGACACATTCATTTTTGTTACGCAAGAGGAGATTAAGTGATTTGCCCAGAATCACAGGGTGTTGAGCGTCATTGCCAAGACTCGAACCCGTTCCCCAGATCTGAGATCGACCGCCCCAGCTGGTAGGCTACATCCTCTCCCCATTTGAGTGCTTCACATGGATGTTACCATTTTAAATGTAAAATGGCGGTAGTTGCCCTCTAACTCCACCCTCCAAGTCAACACTCAAAAACCACCATCCAACTCCATCCTCCAACTACAAATCCACCCTCCAACTACAAATCCACCCTCCAATTACAAATCCACCTTCCAACTCCACCCTCCAACTCCACCCTCACTCTATCTATCTATCGCCCTCACTCTATCGCACAACAACAGCATCACTCAGGGGCAATACAACATCACTATGCGCTACCACAGCATCACTGAACGCCACAGCATCACTTGTCGCCACCCAGGGATGTGGAATTCCTATAGCCCGACGCCCAGAACATATTGTTTGGAGTCAAGGGCAACAAGTTTAATGTGTATTTTGTCCTTGGGACAAGTAGGCCCAACCCCCTGCAGCACAAACTATTTGGCTGTCAGGTTGCAGTAGCACATTAAGGGCCAGGGAAGGGCACTGTCAGAAGTTAAGTTATTATTTGTGTGCCCATGCTAATGTTATTCAAACTTGTATTTATGGTTCATTACTTGATAGCCTTTATTATTAGGGTGAGCACTCTAAGTAAATGCAAGTTCTGACTGCACTACTGACAGTGGTTACAGTATAAAAATGTGAACTCACGGTTTCAAAGTTTAGCAATATGAGGCTATGCATAATGCTCACAGAATGCACTCTGATTAGATGTAAATATTTGCAGAAGCTTGAGAGCAAGATTTATGACTCTTTGCTTTCAATATAAAATGTTCCTAAAAAATGAAAGTAGGAAAAAAAACATTTTGCTAAACTACTGTGAAATTTCACGTACCGTTTCTTTGCAGCATCATTTAGTCAAATGTGTTGATGCATGCTAGTATTTCGCAAAAATATTCATATTGGAAAATCAGTGTAACCAGTTTCAATAAGATTATGAGAAACAAAAATAAACAAGCATTGGCGGAGCCAGTAGGTCTGAAATTAGTGGTCAGCTTTTTAGTTTTGCCAATACGTGACTTGTTTTGGCATGGTTTTTGTAAAGCCTTCTTGATGTGAGAACTGCCGGACCTTCACCATTATAACAAACATTGGCAAAATCAAAACAAAATTGGTCTAAAAAAAGCACACACTGCCACATTAGTTACTGCCACTGAACAAAACTTCTGTGTGTACCAATATACTCCTTGTGAAAGAGCTTAATGCCGTCACTCACAGTGAAGCCAGCCGATACAGAGAGGGGGAGAGAGAATTTTAACAAACACAAAAGCTTGTGGTTAATGCCCGCCCAATTTTGGGGCCCTATTATTATTAAAGAAAGTCTCAAAAGTGCACCCTTGGTATATGTCCTTGCATTAAGTGCAGCTATATGGCTTTCGTGAATTTACAAGAATTTATAAAAGTAGGGCAAGAAATGTACTCCTGGAAAATATTTGTGAACTGCAGTTTATCATGAGCAAATATGCACGTGTAGATTTGCTCATGCGAAAACCCGAGTGTTTGCAAGGCCATTTTCCCATCAACCACTTTTTCCCCAACTCTGGAAGAAGGTTTACGTCTGCCATTGTCAGCAGTAAATTTCCAACATTTCTCAGTGTGGGAAAAGATTAGAGAAGAGTTGTTAATCCCTTAAAACATGCAAGTTAGTAGATTTGCACAGACTTAAAGGGCATTCCAACCCTGGAACTATTGCTTACCACTTCCTACAGTCCCAGTATGTAGATCTGCAGAAATGTGGCAACATAAAGGGATTGCTAGTATTCAAAAACTACTATGGTATGAGCCCTGGCATAATCAGAGAGGCTATATAAGAGCTCTTATGTAATGTGATTGCTGCCATAATTTGTCGCCAAACCACATGACACCAAAGGGACAAGTGGATTTTGTTACAGGACAAGTAGATTTATGAAGCAACTTGCCCCATGGACAAGTAGATATTTTAATAAATTCCACACCCCTGCCACCACAACATCACTCAGCGCCACCACAGTATCAATCTGTGCAAACATTCAACAACAACTGGTTCAAATATGTTCTCTCAATGTTTCAAGCTTTATTACAAATGTCACAAAAAATGTTGATATTTCACTTCTGTTCTTATATTTTATTCACAATAAAATACACTGAACATGATCTTCACAAAAGTTATTTACAACAGTTTAAGCTATTGCCATTATAAATTACAATAACTTTTATTTAAGTATGAATTATTTAAAAAAACATTGTTATTTGTAAAATCAATACTTCTAAGTCAGGGGAAGGAGCCAAGCTGGCGACCGAGATGGCTGCATAGACGTTCGGCTCCGTGAGCCTTCTCACCCCGCGCGTACATCCTGGCGATTATCCTGAGCAGTAATGGCATATTTCAGTAGGCGAAGGACAACTTTCACTTACCGTTTGCTCCTGAGGCTTTTATGTGCGGCAGACCCGTGGAAATGTCCCTGACTGTTTTGCGGCCTTCACAGAGCTGGGACCGGGGTGTCGAGTGAGGAGAGTATCCGGCCACGACTGCGACAACAGCGGCCTCTGGTGGAGGTGAGGAGTCGGCCGGAGGGCGCCGGAGATCTGATTGGCCGATGGAAACAGTGCCGACCCGGTCCATCTAGCGGAGTGCCTTGTGGGAGGTGCGGTGCAGCAGGATCGAGGGGAGTGCACGATACTTGTCCCCCTTTCCAGTATTGTGTCCGGGCATGACTGATGACTTCTCCCGGAATCGGCGGGCGGCTCCCAGGGAGCGGCGGAGATTTTGTTTTGCCTCTTGGTGGCCCTTCGCTGGGAAGCCTGCCTTGACTTTCGGGGTCTCCGCGGTGAATCCTGTTGCGCCCTGTGTGGGACCCGTCCCGAGGTGAGGTGGAGAAGGACGAGGCCGGATCAGCTAAGATGGCGGATGACACCCTCTTATACAGACCACATCCAGGCAGAGAAGCCGCTGTGCGGGAGAGTCCTGTGGTCTGGCGACACGAGAAAGAGACCACGTTCAGGGATATACTGGCTGCGCTAACAACCCTGCATTCGACCCTGATCCGGGACGCCCGGGATCTGGGAAGAAGGATGGCCGCCATTGTTGTACCACCGTTTCACACGGGCATAGTTTGATCTCCAGGAAGCGCCGATGTGCCCGCCTCTGCGTCAGTGATGAGTGCTCCAGCTACGCCTATGTTCGTGGAGACGCTGGAAGACCCGGTTCATGAGATCGCTTTGGACAGATCTGTTGTACATGTGAGTGACTCGTCGGGGCACATATCTGCTCGGCGGCTGGGGAGACAGCGTTGTTCTATGGTCTGGGCTGCCCCGGCGGCGTTTCAGCGCTTACCGGATGGTGTGACTCCTTTTCCCTGGCTGGTGAGACTGTGTTCGGACTGGAGGATGTTTTTGGGGTCGATACTGACACAGACGGATTTCCGCCATACATATTCGGCTGGGTTTTGGTGGCTGAAGTCCCATGGAGTAACAACACTGCCCGGTCCGCCCGGACCACTTGGACCCACCACGCTTCTCTGTATGCCTATTGATAAGTGGACGTATGTTGGTGCTGCTGATAGAAAAGGCCAGGGGTGAGACCGTCTAGGACATAGTGGAACTTGTTGTTGGCTGACGGTGATTTGGGGGACACTCGGCGGGGATGTTATTGATTGTGCTATCGGTGATTAAAGTTTTCCATGGTTATTCTGATCTTGCTTTTAGAATGTCTACTGTGCGCGGTGGTGGGGGGGTGGCCAGATTGATGGCCCTTCCCCACATTTTTCCTCTTTTTCTTCCTTTTTCTCTTTTTCTATATTTCGGGTCTCTTATTTAGGGCGACAGGCACGCTGCTGGGGGGGATAGGTCATAGCCTTCTGCAGGGATGCAGGGTGGGCGGTAGGGGGATGGGGTTTGTTAATTTGTCCTTTGTTTGTTTCTATGGCCCTTTGTCTTTCTTCCTTTTTGGTGTCGTCGTTTTCCATGTTTCCTACAGTATGTTTCGTTTTGAGGGGTGGGGTGCAGCTTGCTACGAAACGTGTTTGCTTTTACATTTCTCCTGACTTGTGAGCCTTACCCCCAATATTTCAAACGTATTTGCACTATTTGCGACTTCCTGCTTCATGCTTGCTATTGTGGGACCATGTATAACCGTATGGCATCGATTCTTATTTTTCTTTATTGTAAAATGCACCTTCTCGAATCCTGACTCTTTCACAGTACGTTTTAATACAAGTTATATCCTGGACACTTATTAGACCCCGATTTTCGGGCTGCTGTATTTTTCTACATTGATTTTCTGTACCTACGACTTATCTAGCGGCCGGCCGGGGTGGTTGTAGGCTCATACTTGTATTTACTTGTGTACCAATAAAGGTTCTCAAAAAAATAAAAAAAATAAAAATAAATACTTCTAAGTCACGTAAATACAAAACATGTTGCATTGAAAATGCTATAGGTGTCACATTTTCAAAAAATAAAAGTATTAGCATTGTAAATGACAAAGCTATTAATTTCAGAATTTTCAAAAATAACACAAATAACAAATTTGTCATGTCCTCTCCAGACTGGACTACTGCAATTCTCTTCTTACTGGCCTCCCCAAATGCCACTTGTCCCCCCTTAGATCTGTTCTCCATTCAGCAGCTCGTTTCATTTATGGGGCCAAAAGAAGCGACCACATCACACCCATGCTATCCACCCTCCGCTGGCTTCCCATCGAGGCAAGAGCTATCTACAAGACTGCCTGTATTACCCACAAAGCCTTGCACTCCTCCTCTCCTCGCTACCTGGCGAATAAACTGAAACTCTCTTGAGGCTCGAGACCATCACGTAATGCTGAAAATCTAGTGCTTGAACCTCCCACTTTCAAGAAGGAAAGATCGATGGCCCAATCCTTTTCAGGCAAAGCGGTGAGAATCTGGAACTCACTTCCGCCTCAGCTCCGGACCACCACCACCTCCCGGGCCTTCAAGACAGACCTCAAAGCTCTCCTCCTTCAAATACACCTCCAAAGTTAATTCATGCCCTCTCTTTTATCTGAAGGAAGACCTCCCATTACTGAAAATCTCCATTCTCCATGACTATGGAAGTGCCTTCCCAGTGTGTTCTTGTGGTTGGAGAGACTGCCATTTATTGCAGTATTATCCCTGTACCTGTGTTTGGTACTCTTTTGTAACATGCACACGTCACTTTTCTCTTGTAACACACTGTTTGCTACCTCTCACATTTTTTCAGCTTTTGATACTTGCACAAGTACCACCATTGCCTACGTAACGTTTGTTCTTGTGCCTGAGTGTCCTCCATATATTGCAGTATATTACCTCTAATTGTACTTTGTTTTCTCTTGTAACCTGCCCACTTGTCTCTTTTTCCTCATGTAATGCACTGTTTGCTACCTCATGTATTTTGTTTGCTCACAATTGTCACTTTTACCTCATGTAACTTATCGTCTAATTTTGTAATTTGTTCATTTGTAATTTTCTGTTCCTATTGTGAAGCGCTCTGACGCCTTCGGGTAAAGTCCGCGCTAGATAAAAACGCATAAATAAATAAAATAAAATAAATAATAATCCTCTGCCCCCCTCCTCCCCCTTCCTCTGTCCCTCCTCTGCCCCAGGCCCTCCTCTGCCCTCCCTCCCTCCCCCTCCTCCTCCTCTGCCCTCCCTCCCCCTCCTCTGCCCTCCCCCCACCCCTCCTCTGCCCCTCGCCCCCCCTCTGCCCCAGCCCCTCGCCCCTCCTCCTCTGCCCCAGCCTACTGCCCCCTCCTCTGCCCCTCGCCCCCCCTCCTCTGCCCCTCGCCCCCCCTCTGCCCCAGCCCCCTGCCCCCCCTTCTCTTCCCCAGCCCCTCGCCCCTCCTCCTCTGCCCCAGCCCCTCACCCCCCTCCTCTGCCCCTCGCCCCCCTCTGCCCCCCTCTTCAGCCCCTCGCCCCCCTCCTCTGCCCCAGCCCCTCGCCCGCCTCGTCTGCCCCAGCCTCCTGCCCCCTCCCCTGCCCCAGCCCCTCGCCCCCCCTCCTCTGCCCCTCGCCCTCCCTCTGCCCCAGCCCCCTGCCCCCCTTCTCTGCCCCAGCCCCTCACCCCCCTCCTCTGCCCCTCGCCCCCCTCTGCCCCCTCCTCTGCCCCTCGCCCCCCTCTGCCCCAGCCCCCTGCCCCCTCCTCTGCCCCAGCCCCCTGCCCCCCTCCTCTGCCCCAGCCTCCACTCCCCCCTGCCCCAGCCCCCCTCCTCTGCCCCTCGCCCCCCACCCCTCCTCCGCCCCAGCCCCCTGCCCCCCCTTCTCTGCCCCAGCCCCTCACCCCCCTCCTCCTCCTCTGCCCTCCCTCCCCCTCCTCTGCCCTCCCTCCCTCCTCCTCCTCCTCTGCCCTCCCTCCCCCTCCTCTGCCCTCCCCCCACCCCTCCTCTGCCCCTCGCCCCCCTCTGTCCCAGCCCCTCGCCCCTCCTCCTCTGCCCCAGCCTCCTGCCCCCCTCCTCTGCCCCAGCCCCTCGCCCCCCCTCCTCTGCCCCTCACCCCCCCTCTGCCCCAGCCCCTCGCCCCTCCTCCTCTGCCCCAGCCCCTCACTCCCTCCTCTGCCCCTCGCCCCCCTCTGCCCCCCACTCTTCAGCCCCCTTCAGCCCCTCGCCCCCCTCTGCCCCAGCCCCCTGCCCCCCTCCTCTGCCCCAGGCCCCCCTCCTCTGCCCCAGCCCCCACTCCCCCCCCTGCCCCTCGCCCCCCTCTATCCCTCCCCCGGTCCTCCTGAGTCTCACCATCTCACCTCCCTCGAAGCTTCCTTCCCACTCCTTGTAGCAAACTGTAAACGCGTTCACTTCCGGGTCACTAGGGGCAGCGACAGCAGCAGACTGAGCCTCTCCCTGGTCTTGGTAGGTAATACCGTCCGGGTCAGCGACGGCAGCGACAGCACAAGCAGCGGAGGCTGTGGAGCTCTTCTCTTCCTGCGAGTGTGAAGAGTCTCCGGGCCAATGGTGGCAGAGTCAGCACAAGCAGCAGAGGCTGCGGATCTCTTCTCTTCCTGTGAGTGTGAAGAGTCTCCGGGCCAATGGTGGCAGAGTCAGCACCAGCAGTGAGTCCTGCCAGGCCCAGGCTCGACTGGGCTCTGGGGACAGGTGTGGCGCAGCGCCCAGAGTATCTGACTCCAGCGCACAGGGCTCCGGGGACAGGTGTGGCGCAGGGCCCAGAGCGGCCGACTCCGGAGCACAGGGCTCCGGGGACAGGTGTGGCGCAGCGGCCAGAGCAGCTGACTCCGACGCACAGGGCCCTGGGGACAATTGAGGTGCAGCGGCCAGAGCAGCTGACACCGGCACACAGGGCTCTGGGGACAGGTGTGGCGCAGCAGCCAGAGCAGCTGACTGCAGCGCACAGGGCCCTGGGGACAGGTGTGGCGCAGCGGCCAGAGCAGCTGACTCCGGAGCACAGGGCTCCGGGGACAGGTGTGGTGCAGCGGCCAGAGCAGCTGACTCCGGAGCACAGGGCTCACTGCTCGAGCCCCAGCATTGGCCGCAGCTCAGCATCATGTGACTCCCCGACGGCCCCTGCGCCTGGATACCCTTAGGGGTGGGTGATAAGTCACACTTTACAAATCTCCAATTTAGGGACATGCTTGAGTAAAGAAGGAATATGCTGAATTCTTTCATTTTTAGATGCTTGTATTTAATCTTGAGGGAAACAGCTTCTGTATTTAATGTTACTGGTGTTTCTTTTTCCTCGGCTGTTGTACTTTATAGGGAGTGGGTGCTGATGGCTTCTTCCACTTATCTTCTAGGGATCAGAGAGTCTGCCTTTCTGCATTTGAACTAGGTGAAAGCTGTTCTTTGTTGATTTTGTTTTTCACTTTCGTTTTAAATTTAGGTGCAAGAGTTTTCATGATGCTCCACCAGGAAGGAGGCATTTTCAAGCATCGGCCGTGCCAAGTGCCACGCAACAGGGGTTAGTGTAACACATTGTAGTTCATCGCACCACATTCCTGCACTAAAGTACATTTGTCACACCTTTTTAGCATTTCTCAAGGGGCTTTGCTTTCATTGAGGCTTGAGTGCAGCCAGCCTGTATTTGTTTAATCTTATTGCAGTCTTGGCTGCAACAAGAGAGGTGACTGGGTTGTCATAGGAACATCTTCTGGGCCCAGCTTATTACAATATTGTGCACTGTTTCTGGTCACTCTCATGGACTTCTTTACTTTTGTCCTGCCTGCCATTTTGCTGCCGTTCTCAGCCGCTTTTCTCTGGACCCTGACCCGCCATCTCATACATTCCCTTGTCCTTTACCCTTTTCCCTCGTTTCCCCCTCGACGATCCTCTGATTTGCCTTTTCTCCGTACCCTCCCTTGGTGCTGTGACTGCGTGCCCCCTCCTACCCCACTTAATGGACCTCTGCTCTCCTGGTTTTTTGGGTCTTGACCGGAGAAAATCTACTATTTGTATTAATATGTATATAGAGATAACTCTAATCACTAGTATATGCAGTAGACCTTTGTACTCTCTACCATTCCTATGTGACTCTTAGAGTATATCCATTCGTATACCTTCCTTGAGTGACTTTACTACTTGTACATTTGCAATTTTTTCTGTTTATATCTCTTCCTCCTTGTGTGACTTTTTAACTTGTACATTTGCGAAAAAAATTCTGTTTGTATCTTATGTAACGCATGTAATCCTAAATCCTTATGTATCGCAACTGGTTCTTATGTAAAGCGCTCTGACACCTTCGGGTAATGTTCGCGCTATATAAAACCGCATAAAATAAAATAAATGAAAGTGTCTCTGACCCGGAGCACATGCTCTGTTGACACCTCCAGTCCAGGGATGGACCGGCCTGTAGGACAGTGTGACTGTGCCAGGACTGGTCCCGCAGGTCAGTATGAGAGCCATGGTGTTGGCTGCCTGTGGGGCTGTTTCATGGACTGGTGGGCCATTTTTTTTACTGTAGATTTTCATTACATTTATTATCCCATAGACTGTAATTTGTAGAGCAACCAAAAGTCTGATCCCCTACGCATTACCTGTATCCATTGGGGGTGTTTCAGCACCCCCAGCATGCCTTAATTATTGTGCACCCCTCCAATTTGAAGACAGATGTGTGATCGAGTGAACCTCCCTAAGTCATGGGTTGCGCTCCAAGCCCCAAAGCGATTAAAGCTTTTACAGGAGCTAATTTCCATTTACCCTTATTTACATAGCAGGTTCAAAGGTAAAATAAAACAGGAACTTCACAAACTTCATTTCCCATGAATCTTAGGGAGTAACCATAGTAAACAGTAGTCCAATCCATTCACAGTCTGACAGTCTATAAAACCCACAATGAAACATAGTCCTTCCTCTTTCTTCACTGCTACGCCGTCAGTTAAGTCGCCTTACTTTTCCTTCCTGACACCGTTAGCAGGAGAGTGGGACTTGGCTTGCTTCATTGCCTTGAGTTCTTTATTATAGTGATTGCCTTTTCCCTTGCCTAATTACCTCAGGCTTACTGCGCAGCACGGAAACCGCCCTAGCGTTTCTTTTTTTATCTCGCGCGGGTGCGCTAGGTGCCACTCTTTCGCACCTCCCAACGGACTCATCGCACTGCAGAGCGGCTTGTCAGCGCTCCATATGCAGCGTTGCGCTGAAGAGAGGATTTGCATCCGCCCGCTGTGTGCCTCCTCTCCCCAACCCTCGCCTAACACTGAGGAAGCTGTAAGCTTTTAGGGCTTAGCTCATTGACATTCCCTGACGAGTGGCAGACCACATGTGCGGCTGAGCATCAGTAAACGTCTACCTAAAGTGGTTTTTCAAAGTGTACTAGGCCACTTGATACTCTCACCCTTTTGAATAAATATGCAGTCACAAAGAGAACATGACTATGCACCTCACAACATTTATCCTGAGCTAACACAAAAAATCCACTTTGCAACCAACGAACAAATCACAAGTCGCTGTTTGTTTTCTTCTTTTCTTTCTTTTATTTCATGCGTTGATTGTTCATACAACCTCCTAGCCGACACGTGTTTCGTCTGAAATGGTGTTAATCCACAGACTTCTTCAAGGCTAGAACAATGTAATTTTATAGTTTTAAAACCTTTAAATATGTTTGTTTATTTCCAAAACCCCCTATTTTTCAAGAACTCAGATTCTAAAGAGTCCCATTTATAGAGTGTTGCAAGTTATCAGCATCAAGGAACTAGTGCGATATCACCAAAAAAACAACCCAAGGTGCTTTGAAGAGAATTTTTGTGAATAGTAACCGCCAACAAAACAAAGTGTATATTAATGGTAATAAAGAAGAATCCCACCACCATGTGCTTTATCCTGTGTGCAGTTCACACCAACACACTGTTGAAGATTCAGTATTTATAAGTCTAGTGAAAAATATGTAGATATAAACTGGTTGCTATGGCTAGAGAGAGATAGCCCCACATCAAAATATCGTGCTCAAACCAGAAATGTAAACAGGTCATGGGTACCTTGATTAATTAAATTCGACCTCTAGTTTCTTGTTCAACACCCCTGCCACAACGTCGTTGGGGTTCAATTATCCTCTTAGCTATCGATAAAAAACCACACTTTAGAACTTAGATACCGTCTATTTGTATGCACGTTTAAAAGCCAACATTAATCTAATTGTATTGAGTACTCACTCTATTTTTCACGTTATTTTGGCCCGTAGATAGCGGTTAAAATCAGTCTCTCTCCATACTGTATTATTCGGGTATTTTCCTCCTATAGTTAAATTGAAACAGATGGGATCCTACCGGTTAGGAAATAGTCATTTCCATCATCATTAGAGACATACTCATTTGCGAACTAGGATCACTCTTTAAATGACCCACACTTAAAGCATATTAAAATATAGTAGTTCCAAAAGTTAACCCACTAGGCTAACGTCAATTTCTAATCACTATGATTGCGCGCTACACGACCCATACCCATTCATAAAGCGCAGCAACTCGTGCTTGGCAAGTTAACACCGCCACGAGAAGGATCTGTATGTGTGAGAAGTCTCACCTGTGACGATATCTCGTCTTCTGTGAAGCAATTCCTGGCGTTCAGCACCCGCGCCATGTCAGAGTTTCTTCAAATACCCGCGTCCGGTATCGGACATAGAAAAGGGGCTAGCTGCATACGGTGTAGTTCCCCAACTAACAATGCGCGCCATCTTAGAGTGTGCAAACCGATATCTTGTCCATACCTCGAGTCATATCTACTCCTGATTGTAGTGTTTGTCGACTATAATTCTTAAAGTTGGTAAATATATATGCGCATCGTGTAAGGAAGTAGAAAAACAGGCACCCACCGAAGATTCCCATCACCAGGTGTCACTTCCTTAATTCTCATTACTGACATTCTTGACAATACATGTTTTCACAGAATTTGTTATAAATACATATAGCGTTCCTAGTTTAAACAATGGTTATCAACCTGAGCAATTTGAGACAGAACGTGCCATGCGATCCTAGCATATGGTAATCAATATTGTCTCGGAGCTCATATTTTACCAAGTCAAGTTACTGTCATGAATATACATCGCATTCATATTTCAAAAGCCATGGTTATCAACCTTATATATAGATTTCACTGGATTATTTGCTAAAATAGCAAAACAATATAAGGACAGTATCATTTTCCATGGGTATACTTAAAAACAGTGTTACCCGATCACAACATGATGAAAATTGCAAAACATGATTGGAAACATGCTTGTCAAAAGATCGTGTACACTCTAAGATTCAACATATAGACACAATAACTGTTCTTTGGATCATTAATTCCAAATAAATCATATTCAAGTAATGTACATACATTGGCATTCAGAATCCTCCATCCGGAGTGTGTCATCAGTTAATTCCCCAAAAAGAATTGAAGCTCGTCATCAAAGTTAAGACCCCTCTCTACCGCATGAACCTGCATTATCCATCTGGCCTCGAGTTGTCTAAGTCTGAGCTCCCTATCCCCTCCCCTCACATCTTGGGGCATTGTTTCAATTCCATGAAATGACATAGCTAGATGTTCACTCTGTGATCCGCACTCCATAGCATGTGCTGTCAGGGGATGTCTCATATCTTTATTCTTTAGTGCTCTAAAGTGTTCTGCCATGCGGTCCTTAAGTCTGCGTATGGTACTGCCAATATATACTCGGTCACATTTACAAGTTATCGCATATACCACATAGGTGGTGTTGCAGTCAATGTGTGATTTTATGTGATAGATCTTAGATCCATTGTATGTAAAATGTAATGTTCCATGCCGTGACATCCTACACATACTGCAGTCAGTATTTGGTAAACCTTAGATGACCAGGGATTATAGTTAGTTATCAATCTCACCTTATCTTTGTTTCTGTTACTATCATGGGATTTGGCACTCAGGGTTTCTTGTCTATTTAGTCTGAGAACTCTATTCTTTGCTCTACGTAGGACGTCTGGTCCGTAACCTCTCCTAAGGAATCTCCCTTCAATATCTGTTACACACTCTAGAAATTCGCCATCCTCGCTACAATTGCGTCGAGCCCTATATAGTTCTCCATAGGGGATTGAGGTAACCGTAGATCTTGGGTGTGCACTGTCATTGTGTAGAACCGCATTGCAAGATGTAGATTTTCTAAAAAGCTTACTACACAGTTTGTTATCTTTTACATATAGGGTTAGGTCCAAAAAATTGATTCGCTCTTTGGAGTGTTCAATGGTGAAGGTCATGTTGTACACATTATCGTTCATGTAGGCAAAAAAGTCCAAGAGTTCAACCTCACTTCCAGTCCATATAAGTATGAGGTCGTCTATATATCTTCCATAATAATTAATATGGGAGTGCCTCCCATATTAACTAACTATAATCCCTGGTCATCTAAGGTTTACCAAATACTGAATAAGTACTGGTTCCTACTGAGTTCTGATCAAACCTTAAAAGATTATATTAACTCACGACCCTCTATATCATATCGTCGTGGTATGACGATCAAAAATATGATTAGTCCCAGTTACCCCAAACTAGCAGAGAAGACTCCGAACTGGTTACACCTACTTGCACAGGGTTCGTTCCGATGCGGTGACTGCAGTATGTGTAGGATGTCACGGCATGGAACATTACATTTTACATACAATGGATCTAAGATCTATCACATAAAATCACACATTGACTGCAACACCACCTATGTGGTATATGCGATAACTTGTAAATGTGACAGAGTATATATTGGCAGTACCATACGCAGACTTAAGGACCGCATGGCAGAACACTTTAGAGCACTAAAGAATAAAGATATGAGACATCCCCTGACAGCACATGCTATGGAGTGCGGATCACAGAGTGAACATCTAGCTATGTCATTTCATGGAATTGAAACAATGCCCCAAGATGTGAGGGGAGGGGATAGGGAGCTCAGACTTAGACAACTCGAGGCCAGATGGATAATGCAGGTTCATGCGGTAGAGAGGGGTCTTAACTTTGATGACGAGCTTCAATTCTTTTTGGGGAATTAACTGATGACACACTCCGGATGGAGGATTCTGAATGCCAATGTATGTACATTACTTGAATATGATTTATTTGGAATTAATGATCCAAAGAACAGTTATTGTGTCTATATGTTGAATCTTAGAGTGTACACGATCTTTTGACAAGCATGTTTCCAATCATGTTTTGCAATTTTCATCATGTTGTGATCGGGTAACACTGTTTTTAAGTATACCCATGGAAAATGATACTGTCCTTATATTGTTTTGCTATTTTAGCAAATAATCCAGTGAAATCTATATATAAGGTTGATAACCATGGCTTTTGAAATATGAATGCGATGTATATTCATGACAGTAACTTGACTTGGTAAAATATGAGCTCCGAGACAATATTGATTACCATATGCTAGGATCGCATGGCACGTTCTGTCTCAAATTGCTCAGGTTGATAACCATTGTTTAAACTAGGAACGCTATATGTATTTATAACAAATTCTGTGAAAACATGTATTGTCAAGAATGTCAGTAATGAGAATTAAGGAAGTGACACCTGGTGATGGGAATCTTTGGTGGGTGCCTGTTTTTCTACTTCCTTACACGATGCGCATATATATTTACCAACTTTAATAATTATAGTTGACAAACACTACAATCAGGAGTAGATATGACTCGAGGTATGGACAAGATATCGGTTTGCACACTCTAAGATGGCGCGCATTTCTAGTTGGGGAACTACACCGTATGCGGCTAGCCCCTTTTCTATGTCCGATACCGGACGCGGGGATTTGAAGAAACTCTGACATGGCGCGGGTGCTGAACGCCAGGAATTGCTTCACAGAAGACGAGATATCGTCACAGGTGAGACTTCTCACACATACAGATCCTTCTCGTGGCGGTGTTAACTTGCCAAGCATGAGTTGCTGCGCTTTATGAATGGGTATGGGTCGTGTAGCGCGCAATCATAGTGATTAGAAATTGACGTTAGCCTAGTGGGTTAACTTTTGGAACTACTATATTTTAATATGCTTTAAGTGTGGGTCATTTAAAGAGTGATCCTAGTTCGCAAATGAGTATGTCTCTAATGATGATGGAAATGACTATTTCCTAACCGGTAGGATCCCATCTGTTTCAATTTAACTATAGGAGGAAAATACCCGAATAATACAGTATGGAGAGAGACTGATTTTAACCGCTATCTACGGGCCAAAATAACGTGAAAAATAGAGTGAGTACTCAATACAATTAGATTAATGTTGGCTTTTAAACGTGCATACAAATAGACGGTATCTAAGTTCTAAATTGCGGTTTTTTATCGATAGCTAAGAGGATAATTGAACCCCAACGACGTTGTGGCAGGGGTGTTGAACAAGAAACTAGAGGTCGAATTTAATTAATCAAGGTACCCATGACCTGTTTACATTTCTGGTTTGAGCACGATATTTTGATGTGGGGCTATCTCTCTCTAGCCATAGCAACCAGTTTATATCTACATATTTTTCACTAGACTTATAAATACTGAATCTTCAACAGTGTGTTGGTGTGAACTGCACACAGGATAAAGCACATGGTGGTGGGATTCTTCTTTATTACCATTAATATACACTTTGTTTTGTTGGCGGTTACTATTCACAAAAATTCTCTTCAAAGCACCTTGGGTTGTTTTTTTGGTGATATCGCACTAGTTCCTTGATGCTGATAACTTGCAACACTCTATAAATGGGACTCTTTAGAATCTGAGTTCTTGAAAAATAGGGGGTTTTGGAAATAAACAAACATATTTAAAGGTTTTAAAACTATAAAATTACATTGTTCTAGCCTTGAAGAAGTCTGTGGATTAACACCATTTCAGACGAAACTCGTGTCGGCTAGGAGGTTTTATGAACAATCAACGCATGAAATAAAAGAAAGAAAAGAAGAAAACAAACAGCGACTTGTGATTTGTTCGTTGGTTGCAAAGTGGATTTTTTGTGTTAGCTCAGGATAAATGTTGTGTTGTGTATTAGGGCATTGACTGGTTCATGCCTGTTGTGTTTAGATTGGTGGCCTAAACCTTATCCTTGGAGCTTCTTCATTTGTTCTTATCCTTATTATTATCACTGTGACCCAGCGCAACTGTAACCCAGCCATCAATTTCTTCACTTGTGATGACTATGCACCTCTTGCACTTCTGAGGAGGTTTGCCCCCCCCCCCCCCAGTGAAGCATTTTTGCAGAGGTGGACGTTTCCTTCCCAGGCAACATCCCAGGTGCTTGCCCCTTTGCAGGAAAGTGTTGCAACACTGTCGTCCCACGTTTACAAGGGCATTGGTATACTGGGAGACAAGGGGCTGGGCCTAGTGGGGTGACCTCCCTCGGTCTACACACGCAAGACCGGCAAACGTGACTTGGGGCACCTGTAAGGTTTCAGCCGTTTGACTCAAGTCTTCAATAAGAGTGCGAACACATTTAAAGGATGCACCCTACCGGGAGGAGGAAACTCTCAGGATAATGAGTGAGGACTTCACAACGGATCTTGACCCCGAGGAGGGGTCCCCCGAGTTGGGGAGGGTGACATTGAGGACGACAAAGCCTCCTCTGATGAGGCCCAAGACTCACGCAGATTCTGGCACCCGCATTCCACAAGTTCAGAATCACTAGAGGGGGACTCTACCCATAGCGACATGTTTGACCCGAGGGAATTTACCATCCACGCTTCGCAGAATGGATCCCAGAGAAGAAAGTGTCGGACTACATGGCGAGTAAAAGCCGCCAACCCCTCTGTTGGGCTTGGCCCTTCTGGCAAGTTCACCCCTGAACTTTTTGTTACATCATTATAGTGATTTCTGGTCTTTGCGCACTTTGACAGTGTCCCAGTGTAAAGTGCGTGCGCTCTCTGAGTGCGTGTGTGAGATTGGCCTGCCCTTCCATAGGAATGCATGGGGGATATGTGTGTCCATGGTGGTTCCTGATGTGTGGGGAGTGCAGGGTCGAGTTTGGTATGTGCAAACTTGTGTGATTAAATGCTGCCCGATGATGTGCGTGGAATGATTGTGTCTAGTGTGGAAGTGCCACTTCTAGAAGTTCGCCTGTCTGTGCAGTGAATGTGAATTGGCTGTCAGGCTTGTGATTGGCTGGAGCTGGCTGGTGTGCCTGGCTCCAGGAGTCAGGATGGGTCTGCCCCGGTGGTGAATGGAGAGATCTGCATGTTGATGTGAGGGAGGGGTGCACCTGGGACCTGAATAGGGCTGGGCCTTCCCCACACAATGCTGGCTCCGCCCCCTGTGGTGTGACTGATGTCTCTAGCCTGTCCTGTGAATAGGGAGAGGGGCTGAGCACAACAAAGTGCTCCAGAACCAGCTGCAAATGGTTCTCCCTCTACCCTGCAGCCTGAGACATTTATGAAGAATTTATGTGTATAAAAAGGGGCTGTGACCCCCATGGAAAAGGTTCTCTTGTTCCTAACCAGAAAGGGGGCCTGCTGCTGCTGGGCGCCAGGAGGATACCACCACTGGGTGCTGCCTCCCTGTTGGAGGGCCCTGTGAGCTGGCCCCTGGGCCCAGCCTTTGCCCCTCTGCTTCCTAAAAAGACTTTCTTTGGAATTTTGGATTTCTGTCTGCCTGCCAGTGCCAGGGAAGCACTGGCCTTCCCCTTGATGAATAGCGCGTTGTGTCGCTGGAGCGGCGATCCGCTTTCTCGAGGGATTCCCCGGCATGGGGATCCCCCTTTTCCTCATTTTCGGCGGGGGTGCCCACCCTGCTTATCTGCCGTTTTATCCCCCGAGCGGGAACCTGCCCTGCGTACTTACACTTTTCTAACCCCTGACAGGTGCCAACCCCGCCAGGGACTTGTGCATTTTAACGGGTGCCTACCCCGTGTTGCAGGCAGCCTGCCCGGAGTACGTTGAGGGCCGCCGCGCTGCCTCCGGTGACCCGGAAGTGCAGGCGTTACAACTGGAGGCGGACGGGAGACCAACCCGCACTGCTGTGACCCGGAAGAAGATTGCCGCGTCATCCCCCTGGGCTCCTGAGAGCGAGGGAGAGCCACGGACTACCCGCTGTTGCCCCGCGAGGAGAAGAGAGCGGCTGAAGGTGCAGGCGGGGCTCCGGTGTTGGAAGAGAGCCCCGCGCTGCCCAAAGGAGGAAGAGAACCGGCAGACAAGTGACCAGACCGTAGACCAAAGAGCAGCAAGAGGAGTCCTGCAAAGCCGGTGAGTGGTGCCCCTGTGTTCAGTGTTGTGGAGGGGGGCGTCGGGGCACATCGCCGGTGCCCGCCCCTCCCCTCCTGCCGCTGCTGTGTCTAGAGCCTGAGAGGCTCCACCGGTGCGGGGGCATTTCTGGTGGTAGAGTGGCCCCGGTTTGCAGCGGGCCGCTCCCACAGCGTTTGGCAGCATTTCCAGGCGATTTAGAGCCCACGTGGCTCCCACACACTCGGGGCATTATTGAAGTTCGAGCCCACGAGGCTCCAACGTTTGCGGGGGCATTCTATATCTAGAGCCCGAGAGGTTCCAATGTTGTGTGGCCACATACTTGTTCTCGAGCCCACAAGGCTCCCACGTGTTTGGGGCACAGTTGTTTCAGAGCCCACAAGGCTCCCACGTTGTTTTGGGCCCTATTGTTTATTTGAGAGCCCCAGAGGAGAGCCAGGAGGCACGCTGGTGCCAGGCTCCGTTCCCCAGCTGCCCAGCACTTAGTGGGAAGCTGCATCGTTTAGGCCTGTGGCGCATTCTTCTTTGGCTGCCTGCGCAGCCAGCCCAGACATTCTGGACATTGGGCCTGTGAGCCCCTGAGAGGCCAAGTTGGCCTGGGGTCAGTTAATTGATTTTTGGCGCAAATGTGATTACTTGCCTAATGTGATTTATGCATAAGATACAATCCTTTTTGCCTATACCTCTAAATGTGTTTATGCTTAGGAGGGTGTTTTTCCTAGTATAGTTATGCTAGTGAGTTCCTGGTTCCCTGCGTGATATTTGCCTAAGGTGGTTAGGGTTGCGTAGAGTGTACCTACCTGTTACCAGTGGTTACTGGTTGTGTTCTACAAGTGTTATTTTGTGCTACAACTAATCTATGTTCTAAGTGCTATTTCTACAAAGTGCTGATTCGGACAGTGGCCCACGTGTCTCTGTCCTGGTGTAAATAATCCCCTGTAAATACTGCCCAGTGCCAGTTGGCACAGTGTAATTATGTGATTATGATCTAATGTGTTTGGTATAATACAAAGGCTATTTTTATATATAACCTTGTGTGGAGTTCCTTTTGTGTGGGGCCTGGGAGGTTGTTGCGGGTGGGTGCGTGAGCAAATGCTTTACACATTGCCTCCGGGATCAGCCTTACTGCTCTTGTCACGTTGCCAAGGGGGTGAGCAGTGGTTATCTTTGGAGTGTAACTTCTTTGCCCTAACTAGAGTGGTGGTTTCTGCCTGACTTTGGCGCAAGCCTCAGCCAACAAGAAATCCCATTTCTAACACCCTCAGTAAACACGATAGAGTGCGCCTACGGGTGGAATGTCCTAGACCGTCCCTTGACAATAGGGTGACAGCAACCTCAGAGATCGACCCAAAATTATGTACTTTCTTCTCAAAGTAAATGAAAGATCCAACAAAGGGAATAGACAGGTCATGGCCAGTATGTCTGGATAAGCTCCTGGACATGGTAGGCCCCCTGACTAAGATTATCAAGTGAGAGGAGCAGGCCAGAGAGTCAGGAAACTCCCTCCCCACGGACGACCTCGCAGGCTGGGTGCAAAGGGCAATCTACCTCCTTGGCAATGCCAACTGCGCCCTCTTGGAGGAATGTCCACCTCTCCTTTAGAATTAGGTAGGATGGGAGCGCTTTCCAGCACCACAAAACTGCACTGAAAGGCCTTCCATGCATAGCCCCATTTTGCAAAGTTCTAGAGTGCTAGAGCCCTTGGATGGCGCTCTGGCGAGAAACCACACAAAGGACAGGGAATTGTTCCCCCCCTGTCCAGGTCCTCACTAGAAAGGTGCCCAGGGCTCCTCCAGGTGGTCCCTTGATTCTGCCTTGTTGAATCTTGGCCCCTGGGATCCTCTGACTGGCTAGGACCGCTGAGTAGCACCCTTGACCCCCTGTGATAGGTGGATCAACAGGTAAGAGGTTCTTCCCCTTTTTATGGTTACTTATCAGCTCCCCTGAGGGGGGGTCCTTAGATGTGTCCAGACAAACATCTTTTAGATCCAACTGCCTGTTTTCTGAAGACTTTCCATAGACTCTTCTGTTAGTGGACTCTGGAACTCTGCTGTTCTTGAAGCCAGGACTTATGACACGACTGCTCAAGTGGGAAGATTCCTGCTGCATCTTTGTCCCAGTGCTTTTTCAAGTTCTGCAACTCTGTGGCCGTGCGTCCTCTGAGTCACCAAGGATGCAGCCTGCATCCAAGCTAAAAGGAATCTCCATTGAAATGAAGGAGTCGCTTCCCTGCATCTGCAGGCACCTCTTTGACAATGACCGGTTTGCTGATCCTATTGTCCCTTGGATTTTGCCCAGCTCTGTCACACAACTGGTGGCTTGTTGGCTCTCCAGAGGCCTGACCAGTTTTCCCTTCAAGTGGGGTGGCTGTCCAGCTAATGTGAACAGCCTCCCTGTGCACTGTGTCTGTCTGTCGTTGCCAAGGCTTGTTGGCTCCCTTTACGGATGATCTTCGAGCTAAAAAAAAAAGCCACAGCTCCAAGAACAATGTCCTGCCTGCATCCTCTGTATCCTGGGCCTTCATCTCCTGTGTGCTGCTGAGGCTTCCTTGCGACTCCTTGTACCTGCTGGCAGAGGGTCATCGAAGGAGCTCCGACGATTCCTGCCTACTCTCCTGCGTGCTGAGGGCAATCCCTGAATTACTCTTACTGGGTTAGTCCAACAGGCCTTGCTGGTCTAAACACAGTATCCTCTCCAATGAACCGGTGCTTACATTTGCCAAGGCTTGTTGGTGATTCTGCCGGACACTGACATTCCTTCACTTGTCAACCAGCGTGGGACAGATCGTTGATGGCTCCAATGCGGCTCTGATGCTCCAGCATCGTTGCCTGGGCTCCACAACTGCTGCGTCATCCACACCGTGCTACGTCACAACCCCCTAGAAGGGCTCATATTGTGCTCCTGATCACCTCCGGGGAGGGGGTGTTTAGACTCTGTCCCCTCTGGTTTCAGGTTCTGCTTACCTGGAACCCATGTCCTAGTTCCACCAGCCTGGTCCACGGGACTCTGTAGCTGCTGATCTTCCACGACCCTCCATTGGCATCTACGGGAGGTTCCGACACCACTTTATCCATATGCACCTGGGCTCCCTGGTGTAGTCAGCCTGGTTCCAGGGGTATCACGGGTGGGGTGGCTCTCCAACCTTCCTTGACCCAAGTGGGTCCTTCCGGGTCCTTTGGGAAGGTTCCTAGAACAGTGAAATCCCAAACGCGACTTACCCTGTGTTATCCAATGGACGCTTGACCTGGTGTAACCAGTCTGTACCCGAGCGCCTTGGGGTCCCTGGCTACTTACTGTGAGTGGTTCCGTGGTTACCCTGGGGTACTCAAACCTTGGGTACTAGTCCCGTTTTGATACTCACCTCACATTCCACTATTTTAGTACATGGTTTGGCCCCCCTTTGGTCCCTATGTGTTTTCCTATGCTATTTGATAATTCCTCTTGTATTTATTGTGTGTAATTGATACCCCCGAGTAGGAGATATACCAAGTTAGTGTCCAGTGTTTAGTAATAAATATAAAGTATTTTCATACTCACCGGTGTGGTTCTATCTTGTGTGAAAGGCTTACGACTGACTACAGTGGTAAATGTAAATGCTTTACACCCTCATGGATAAGCCTCCGCTGCTTTCCGCAGCTGCCCCTCGAGAGCTCTGGTTTTCGTGGACCTAAACACTATCGCTAAGGGTTGCCTGGAATCTGTGCACAGCCCCTCACCACAGGTGGACACCATATACTGAGCCAGCCTCCTACATTGGCGGTGCAGCGGTTGAGATAAAGACTTGCATTTGCTTTACCACGTTGTCACAAGCAAGGTTTCCACAAGAAACCACTACTACTTTGGTAATTGCAAAATACTTGTAAGGAAAGACATTTCTAAAACCTTTAGATTAGGTTCCTCCAAACTTTGTTGTTGTAAGTATAGATTGTTGTAAGTATAGATTGCTAGTGTAGGGTACACTATACTCTGCTAGCACGATGTCCACTAATGGGGAATCTAGCCAGACTCAGGAGTCTAGGTACTATACCCTTCCGGTCCAGGTGCAAAGGACTTAGAGCAGATGGTAACCGCATTAGGTCTTTTCTGTTGGGATTACTCCTCCAAGATAACGTCTAGAGAATCCTTCACGGTCACTGGAGGAGGAAGGCCTGGGTGAGGGGGATGACCTGGACGCGCAGGAGGTATGCAGTACCACTGGCTCGGTCAACGGGCATGGCCAGGAGGTACCTGAGGAGGTTCCTCTGGTGGACCCTACACCTGTAGAAGAAGGTACTGATGCTACTGAAGGAGGTCATGTCAGTATGACCCTTCTCACCCACTGTTGGTTCACAGGGTTTCTAGGAGGAGCCGCACTTCCTCATCCTCATCCTCCCTTTCCTCAGCATCGGTCGCTGGGTCCACTTACTCTAATTTAGGTGAGGCCATCCTGGATAGGGGGTACAATCTGCTCCCGCTTGAGAAGGCAAATGCACGCTGAAGAGGGAGGAGTTGGCCCTTAAAATGGAAGTCATAGAAGTGGAGAAGGAGAGGAAGAAATGTGGGACTAGACCCCCAGTGACGGCTGCAATGAAGAGTCCAGAGTCAGGGAGGAACACTTTGAGTCTAGGAATCCTAGCAGGATAATGCTCCTTTTTAAAACTGGATTAATGCTCTAGAGAGGGCTTCCTACGCCCATAAGGTCCCCCGGATGCAGTGGGCAGCTCTTCTGTGGTTCTCCTTTGCAGGTAAATGGCAGACAAACTCTTGGCAGTTATGGAAGAGGATGCAAACAACTATAAGGTTTTGAAAGAGGCACGTATTGAAGGATGAGGACTTACTTGTGAAGAGTACAGGGTTACATTTAGGGATGCCCAGACGGCCTCTTCACAAGACTGGGTTGTTTTTAGACTGCAGTGTAGGCTCTGGAGGGCTGGTTAAATGGTAGTAATGTACATGACTATAATGACCTGCATAATTTGATCATGAGAGAGCACATCCTCAAAAACTGTGTTTCTGAGAAACTGCACCAATACGTGTTGTGGTCGGATCTGTAGGAAAGAAGGCAGACAACTGGCTTCTTGCCAGGGTGAGCGATAAGTATCATGGTGGGGGTGACCAGAAAATGAAAGATAAATCTAGGACCAAGAGAAAGATGGGGAGAAATCTAAAACTAACATGAAAAAATCTTCTTCATGTCCGCAAAAATCTCCTTCTGAGAGTGGGTCACAATCCTCCTCTTTCACTAGTAATAAACCTCCTTGGTGCTTTGTTTGTAAACAAAAGGCCATATGACAGATGGTCCAATGTGTCCTAGAAAGGCACCAAGACTGCTACTACTCACCCTAGTGCCCCTAGCAGTAGCACTAGTAGTTGAAAAACTTTTGCTGTGATATCCAGAGCTCTGACATCCGGAACTCGCTTACATGATGTGAGGCATAGGACGATGGCTAGCTTAGCTGACAGCTCCTTGTGGGACAGATATTGGTTATCCTGCCAACCCAGAAGAAGTCTCAGCACTCGATTAACATCCCACAAGCCTGAATATCTATAGGCCTAGACAGTCGGAGCCTTGCATCAACTTATAAACCCAGGGATGCTCCCTGGCCGGCCCAGCCTCAACCCTCTCATTCTCTTGTGCATGCTTGGTCTGCCGATCCTTAACCCTCACATTCTCTTGGGCATGCTTGGTCTGCCCAGCCTCAACCGTCACATTCTCTTGTGCATATTGGTCTGCCCATCATCAACCCTCACATTCTCTTGTGTGTGCTTGGTCTGCCCAGCATTAACCCTCACATTCTCTTGTGCATGCTTGGTCTGCCCAGCCTTATGCCTCACATTCTCTTGTGCATGCGTGGTCTGCCCAGCCTTTACCCTCACATTCTCTTTTGCCTGCTTGGTCTGCCCAGCCTCAACCCTCACCTTCTCTTGTGCATGCTTGTTGTGCCCAGACTTAACCCTCACATTCTCTTGTGCATGCTTGGTCTGCCCAGCCTTATACCTCACATTCTCTTGTGCATGCGTGGTCTGCCCAGCCTTAACCCTCACATTATCTTTTGCCTGCTTGGTCTGCCCAGCCTCAACCCTCACCTTCTCTTGTGTATGCTTGTTGTGCCCAGACTTAACCCTCACTTTCTCTTGTGCAAGTGTAGTGTACCCAGCCTCAACCCTCACATTCTCTTATGCATGCTTGGTGTGCCCACACTTAACCCTCACATTCTCCTCTGCATGCGTAGTCTGCCCATCCTCAACCCTCACATTCTCTTGTGCATGCGTGGTCTGCCCTTCCTCAACCCTCACATCCTCTTGTGCATGCGTGGTCTGCCCAGTCTCAACCCTCACATTCTCTTGTGCATGCATGGTATGCCCATTCTTAACTCTCACATTCTCCTGTGCATGCTTGGTCTGCCCTTCCTCAACCCTCACATCCTCTTGTGCATGCGTGGTCTGCCCAGTCTCAACCCTCACATTCTCTTGTGCATGCATGGTATGCCCATTCTTAACCCTCACATTCTCCTGTGCATGCTTGGTCTGCCCATCATCAACCCTCACATTCTCTTGTGCATGCTTGTTCTGCCCGTCCTTAACCCTCACGGTCTCTTGAATGTTATGATTCTTACAGATGAAATGGCAGGAAGCAGTTCAGAATGTCGGTGCCTGAGGGGGAGGTCTGTTTACTTAGAGCAGTTCTGGTGGTAGATCAAAGGGGCAGGTGTATTGATGGAGAAATCAATGGCCAACCCACTTCATTTCTGATTGATGCAGGGCCTACCCGTTCTAGTTTGTTCTGTGGAAGTTCCAAACCTACCCCTCTCAGGCAGAGAAGTCCAAGTTGTAGGGATCAGTAATAGTAAATTGTTAATCACTTCAGGTTTCAGCAAATTTCCAATTAAAATGGGACCAATGGAAAATACAAACCAGTTTACTTTGTTTGATACAAGCCCGGTGAACTTGCTTGAAAGGGATCTTTTTTACAAGGGGACTGTGTTTTTTATTGCACACCAGATAATGTTGCAGTAGAAACACAGGATGAGGATTCAGTTTTAAAATTAGACTCCGAGGACACCAGAGTAGAAATGTACCCAGTTTTGACAAGAGAAAATGTACCTCCAGATTTGATACATTCAGTTAGAGTTGAGGTATGGGATTTCACTGGAAAATAAATTGGGTTGATCAAAACAGCAGAACCAGTCAAAATTAAAGGTAAAGCAGATGCCATTTCCCCCTACACTAGACAATAGACTAACAAAAGAGGCTGAAGAGGGAATGAAACTAGTATTCGAGAAAATTACTGAACAGGGAATCCTTATAGGAGTGCTTGGTAGGCCTTGGAATTCTCCGGAGAGGAGAATTAAAATGCTGAAGGGCAAAAGGAGGATCCTACAAGACCTCTGGAAAAGAAGTAAAATTGTGGTACCGTATCTAGCAGTAATACTGTTCTAGATTTCAACAGAGGAAGAATGGTATACAGTCAATGACTTGTGCCAAGCGTTCTTTTCAATACCATTACTTGAGGATTCTCGGATCCTTTTTGCATTTACATTTTTAATAAAGTTCTTGTGTGGTGTAGGATCCCACAAGGGTATCCAGAAAGTCCATTGATTTTCTCACAAATACTCAAAAAGGAATTGGAAAATTCTAAATTGCCATGTAACTCAACTCTAATGCAGTATATCAACAATCTCTTAATAGTTTCTAAGACAAAATAAGATTGTAAGCTTGATACCATTGCATTGTTTGAATCATTTGGACGAGAATGGAAATTAAGTCTCCCCAGCAAAAATGTAATTTTGTGAAAAAGAGGTTATTTATCTCAGACATAATATTGAAGACGGTGTGCGAAAGGTTTCAAAAGAACATGATTGTGCAGAGTAGATATCTATCCGAAGATGCAATGGTTTGAATCTGGCAACACTGCTTCTGATTTCAGACAAATGCATATAGGGATAGTGGATTTGATAATGAAATGGAGCTCGATTGTAGCGATGTGACCACATTATGCACAAAACCAAGACCAGACATAAAAGAAGTCCCATAAGAGTTGTCAAATTTGACATGCTTTTTGATGGTTCTTGTTTGAGAGACTAATATGTAGGATTGACAGCTGCTTATGCAGTATGATGTATTACAGAGACCATAGAAGAATCCTCTTTACCTGATGGGACCTCAACTAAGTAGCAGAGTTGATTTCTTTAACTAGAGCTTGCTGCTTGTCAGAAAATGTGGATGTAACGATCTATACAGATAGCCCATATGGTTTTGGTGTTGTGAGATGATTCAGGATATCCTTGGGTGCTTAAGAACAGTGTGCATATTGGTTCTGTTAAATGCAATTCAAAAACAAAAGGCAGTTGTAAAGTGTCAGGCCCATAAGGCTGGCAACGATTTGGTCACCTAAGGAAACGCACATACTGACCGAATGGTGAGGTATTGTGCGCTGCAGGAAGAGAGAGTTGCTCAAGAAAGTGGAAATGTAAAACTTTCAAGTGTACAAGGCTCTAGTAAAGTAAACTGTTTCTAACTGGATTGAAATCAGACTTCTTTGAGTGAGTTAAGAAATTTACAGGAAGATGCTTGTGAAAAAGAAATGGGAAATATTTGGTTATAAAAAGAATTATCAAGATCTGTATGTAAATGTGAAGCACAATATATATTTACCAGACTTGGTGTTGTACCCTGGGTGTCAATATTTGCAAAATTAAACTAATGCCCATTTATGAGATTGCAGGCAGACTCTCTTGAGATGCCACAATGCAGTAGCTTGAAGTACATCATGGCAGTGGTCTACTGATTCTTAAAATGGGTTTAGGCATTTCGGACTGGGAGAGCAAATAACCTTACAGTTGCCAAATTGTTGTTAATGGAATTAATTCCAAGATTTGATCTTCCAGCTTCTATTGAGATGGAGCGTGGCACTCACTTCGGAAAGGAAGTGCAATAATTTGCACAGTTTTTAAGATCAAGTGGGGGTGGTGGAGTGAACCAATTGCACTCTCAAGAATAAACTGGCAAACGGTCGTGTTTCAACAGGATTAAATGGACAGATGCATTCCCCCTTGTGCTAATGAATATGAGAAGTACTCCGAGAAAGACAGGACTGTTGCCTCATAAAGCAGAGTAATGAGACTTGCACAGCTGCATTTGTTTTAATAACTCATTACATTTTACAGTATTATTGTAATGGTTGTGCTGATGTGCCTGAAATCTGTCTCTTATCGGGTGAATGCAGTTACAGAAGACTACAAAAACGCACCCTGCCATGGTCTAAACGGCAGTGGTTGGGTGTTCATTCGCACGCATGTCAGAAGAAGTTGTCTCGGTGAACGTTGGAGTGGTCCTTTCCAGTTGACCCGACCATCAATTAAATATGCAGGGTGCCTCAGTGGATCAATGCTGGTCACACAAAGAGAGTGATAGTAGCTGAAACAGTGGATGAGGTGAGATCAGATGATGAAAATGCACAGTCTGCTAAACAAAAACACAGTCACACTCTAATTTGCAGCGCGTATCCAGAGGAAAGGGGGTGAAGATTTGTCTAACTGTAAGATCAAACAAAAGTCATGAAGATCAAGCAGAAAGTCAAAGAAAACAGTTTCAAGCGAAAGTTGAAATGAAGACCCTGAAACTTGTGAAGTCCAGTTACAGAGTGGTCAGAGTGAAGGGCTGATGTGATGCAAATGCATGAGTGGCAGCAAGAAGAGAAAGTCACTGACCAAAGCAGAATCAAGTTGGAATTGGGAATCAGAGTTGAAAAGACCTCTTCCCAGAAAAGAAAGTTTGCTGTGAGAAAAAACGAGAGAAGCTGAGTCAAGTTCAAATTTGATCAATGTCTTGAGGAAGAAAGAGGCCGAAAGACTACTGCTGCAGAATTACCCAAAAAAAAGATTGCCAAAGAAAATATTGTGAATCAGAAAAAGATCTAAAGAAACATTTGAGCTGGGAAAATGAGGGGTGAATAGCCTACTGCTAAACAACCACTTAGAGAGTTCCTAAGCGGAACTATTCTTCAGCTGAGTGGGTGTACCTAGTAACAGTGTAGGAGGAAGATACTGACGAAGATGACTTTTCAAAGGAATAAGTGCCGCCATGTTTTAGAAAAAGGTTTAACTCATGGCGGTGAAGAAGAGTCATCATAAGCAATAACGTAGCTTGACCTTTTGCCACTCGGGCGGTCCCTGTGTTTCCCGACCATTGACGGCCGGAGGAAGTAAGAGCAGATGGAGGTTTGCTGGTGATAGATTGAGAAGCAGGGGATGAGGGAGTGCTAGTGACAGATGACAATGAGCAGCTGAGTGCTGAGGACAGACAATGAGGGAGAATAATACATATAACAATTTTAAAAACAGGAAATCTTACCTTGTGCCCGTTGCCCCCAAAAACAGTGACGCCACTGACCAAGAGGGGGAAATAGACACTTTTGAAATACTGAATTTTGATGAAAATCACGATTTTGAGACAGGAGAATGGTACCTAAAGACTGAAATAACTAGAGAAAGAAAAAAACCAGATAATGATAATACAGAGACTGATGAGGCTGATTTTTAATCTTTATGTGTCCTCTTTAAAAGGACTGGGAATTGAAAACTAATTTTATTATAGTCCGAAAGAAGGAATTAATAAAGAAATTAATTGTAGGAATGATGTTCTTGATAATGATATTATTCGTAGTAGTTGGCCTGTGGGAATGCTTACCGATACCTGTGGATAATGTTTCAGATCAAATAACAAGTGAAATTGAAAGTAGGCAAGTCATAAAGAGATTAAGCAAGTAGTATCTTTATATGAAAAACATTTAGATATTTCTTTTTTAAAATGTATTTGTTTATACACAGTACCACACAATATGCTGACCACTTCAGCGTGCAGTAAGCATCCAAAATAACATAGGATAACGAGATGTACCAATGCCATTACCACAGCACCCATCTTTAGCACACCACCATCTATCCTTCTATTCGGTAAGTATCTCTCATTGGTACGGAGCTCCTCCCTTCTTTGGCTTCATGAATTCTCCCATTCGTTATTCACTTTCTGCCCTCTACCAGCAGGTTAAGCTCCGTGTGGACTCCATATACCCCACAGGCTTCTTCCCTTGGGCTGCAGCCTTAAGTATGTTTCTGAGTCCTCATTACAGGATGCCAGGTTTGTGAACCACTTATCAAAGTTAATGGTTCTAAAGAAAATGTGTATACTAAAATGATTAAAGAATATATCAAAAGTATTAAAGTTGGCAGTTGCTATGTATGCATTTTCCTTTCTACTTTAGCTAGTGAAGAGGCCACCTATTTCGAAGTGGAACTTTCTGATTCTCCTGTAGTGCTTTTCTACTGATCTTTAATTATAAGGAGTTTCTTTCCCCATAGACGGAGTATCATGAGACTTTTGAGAATGTATTCATTAGCGTAAAAAGGAACTTAAGTATGGCGAGCATTTGAAATAGATTGCACATACCAGAGTCATTACTAACATGACATGATTCAATAATGAATATAACGGAAAAGGTATAAAGGTGGTGTGAAATTTGGAAGATCAAAACATTGCATTAGATGAAATTAGGGAGGAAGAAAAATGTAGGTTCTCGGGGTTACATCCAAGGTTGAAGATGGAGCAAGATAGAAAAGGTGTTTGGTAAGGCATAGTTCCATAGGAGAGTCAGGTTTGTTGGTGAAAGTATATTTGATAAAAAGTATGTACTGGAGATTTTTTTTGATTGGAGAAGAACGTGTTATGAGAGATTTTTATTATGTTTGTGAAAAGGCTGCTCATTTCAATATATCAAAGAACTGAGGGCCCGATGTAGGTGGCCCATTACCGGTCGGTAAACCCGAAATTCGGTAAATTTCAGGTTTACCGACCGGTATTGCGCCATTTGCTATGATGGGGAGATTCGGTAAATACCGAAACATCATTTACCGATTCGGTATTTACCGAATCAGTAAATGACATGTAGGAAGCACTTTGAAGAGTGCTTCTGTGCTTTAAGGATTAGTTATTTACCACCAACTATTAGTTGGTGGTAAATAACGAATACCTCTGAAAATGCAAATCTGTGCATTTTCACCAGTGCCATGTGGCAGACATACATGCCCTTAGGGAATTTATGTGTGCCGCCAGCACTATTCAGGGGTGCAACAGGGTGTCAATGTGACACCCTGCCATGCTTGACTCGTTCCGTATTTTACAGAATCGGTATTTACCGATTCGGTAATTCACATTCATTCCTATGGGCCAATTAATGGGAAATACCGATTTGGTAAATACGGAATTGTAAATGTCCCTCACCTACATATGGTCCCGAGTGCGTTCATGTAAATGTAATGTAAATGTAAATGTGTTGGACTTGTAAAGCGCACAGCTGCCCGTGAGCGTCCCGGCGCTGAAGACCGATGGGGAACCCGTCCTGGCTTTCCCTGTGAGATGGTCCCTTCTGGGTATCTCCAAGGTGAAACCAGGCATCCCCGGCGTATGTGGGGGGCCGTTGTAGAGATGAGGCAAGCTTAATGCCCAGAGTTGCCGAGTGTGATCCCTGGTTAGAGTAGGCACCGAGGCGAGAATTGTCAAGTCCGCTGACCTTGGTCCACGACCCTGCCGCGTCGGGAATTGAAGCCTGGCCCCGGGCCGTTCTCTGTTTCCGGGTCTGCCGCCTCTAACCAGTGAGCCACACCTTTCCACTAGCCACACCTCTCCACCATGTCATCTTGGTTTAGTTTTCCCTAGAATATATCATGAAGAGGGGGTAATAAAGGAACATGTATTGAGGAGAGTGAAAAGAGAATTTGGTATGTAGTTATGGAGTTTTTAGGGGCTATTATTCCTTCTAAGGAAATACCTATGAATGATGTGAAGATTTGGAAATGAGCTAGGTTCATAGATAGATTTGCAGTAGATACTGCAGGATCCTTAAAATTTGTGAATAAAGAAATGTTGGCAATGAGATCAATAGTGATGCAGAACCGGCTCGGTTTAAATATATGCTTGGCGAAGGAAGCCGTGTCTGTAAAGTAATTAACGTGAAGAAGTGCTGCACTTACATACTGGATTATAGTGGAGTGATTGACTCTTACATTACTTACATAACAAATTTGACTCATGAGATTAGGTCATTAGAAGAACAAGGTTTGTGGGCAGTTGTAGGATCTTGGGTAAAGAAAATAGAAAGTGGATTTGGAAAGGTAGGTAAATGGCTAAGTAGTTTTGGTGGAGGAGTTTTATAAGCAGAGTTAACACCAATCACAATAATATTGATTTGTGTAATTGCTCTATCTTACTTATTAAAATTAATAGAACGTATGGTTAGATGGTATACTAAAATTAGTAGGAGTAGTGAACATAATTCTTCAAGGAAGAGATCCAAAGACTTAAAATGAGAAGATTACTGGGAGAAAGTGTTCCAACAGGTTAGGCAGATGGAGTAGAATGTCCTACTAATCAAGAAGATGAATATGTCAAGGCCAATAGCCAACTTGGAAAGTCATGAAAGGTGTTACAAGTCCCCAAATTGGAATATATGATGATACTTTGCAAACTAAAAGAACGCATACCCTACCCCCAGTCCGCTCCCTAAACTGAACTACCCTGCACGACCCCTCCCGACACTACCCTAAAACACTACACTAACACCATAACACTACCGTAAACCCTAAAACACTACCTCCAGCACAACTCTACCCCTACCCTCAACCCGTCCCCTACACCGAAACACTACCATACACGACCCCCCCAACACTACCCTACACAAACACTACAACACTACCCTGAAACACTACCCCAAGCACGACCCTGCCCCTACCCCCAGTCCGCTCCCTACACTGAAACACTACCCAAAAACACTACCCTACACTACAACACTATCCTAAACCGTAAAACACTACACCAAGCACGACCCTGCCCCTATCCGCTCCATACACTGAAACACTACCCTACACCACAACACTACCATAATCCCTAAAACACTAACCCCTGCACAACCCTCCCCAATCCCCCACTCCTGTCCCTACACACAAACACTACCCTGCACGACCCGCAACACTACCCTAAAGCCAAAAACACTACTCCTCAAACACAAACCCTTTACAAATGCTTAGCCCTCTTACCTCTCTCTCTCCTCTGTGCAAGTCCCTTGTCTGAGCACCGGCGCCTCTCCCCTACGCCGCTCAGGGCCCCACAGCTCATCAATCCATACCCTGACTTTACAAAGAGGCCTCCTCCGCCCCACTGCCATCATCGCTTCCTCCTCGGGTGAAGTCTCCACTGGCCTCCGCCCCACTGCAGTCATCCCTGCCTCCTCGGGTGAAGTCTCCACTGGCCTCCGCCCCAGCCAAACATGCATTACAACGCATGCGTTGTAACAGCGAATGCGAAGTAATAACATGCGTGGTAAAGGCTAGTCATTGTTACAGCGCATGCGTTGTTACGCTTGCGTTGTAATGGTATGCGAACTAAAAGTCACGTACTAATGGCTGTTTATCCCCAAATTCAACTAAAAGTTTCATCAAGAGGCTCACCATCCCAAGAGGATCTGCCCTCTCAAACAGCTTTCCATTTCCCCATTCATTAGGCTCAATGGCCACACTAGTGATCAGCAGCCCTAATTTCAAGCTCCCCAGGTCGTACTAGAAGTAATTTGCTCCAGAAACTTCCAAATACCCTCTAATGACACCTACCAGCTAATTTGTGAGGTTGAGGAGCTCCCCTTCCTGATGCCCACAGCCCCCTTCAGGAACCTCACCAGCTTTTCTTCTATACAGACATTAAATCGCTCTGAGGCCAACACTTGCCTCACTCTAAAGAGACCAAGCAAGTGCTTCAGCGTCCGACATAGGAGTAGTAGCCTCTACATGAATGCTGCAATACAATACAATAGCCTATTTCACATGACTCAATAATAAACTTCAATAGGCCAACAGCCCCCTGTGAAAGGCCACAACAGTCTTTGAGGAGAATAGAGCTCTCTCAAGAGCAGCGAGCTCCAACCTTTTCTGTACAGAGCTACTCATGTTCAATGAAACGCATTGAGAGAAACTAATATTATTAGTGTTGTATAACCCCAATTTTTTTTATGTACATTAATTCAACGAGGCAAAATCATTTCACTGTATTAATATGGCCTGCACACAGGTGCACTACTCAGGGGTAGCTGGAGACATACAGTAGCTCATAAGCTACTGGTTGGAGACCGTTGCTCAAGAGGCATACCATCCACAAGAGGCTCTGCCACCCCAGAGGCTTTTCAGCCCTTTCTACGACAGGTGCAACGGCCCACACTTGGTCCAACAGTCCCTCACTTAAAAACAAGCATTTGCAATGCATTAGGTCTCGCATTAGGAAAGTTTGAGCTATTGGTATTGTAAATGACACATATTTTTTTATTTATGTGTTGGTTTTGAAAATAGCCAAATTAATAGCTTTGCCATTTACAATGCCAATAGTTTTAACTTTCGCAAATGTGACACCTATACCATTTGTAATGCAATATGTGTTGTATTTACGTGACTTAGATGTATTGATATTACAAATAACAATGGCTTTAATAATTAATACTTAAATAAAAGTTATTGTAATTTATAATGGCAATAGCTTAAACTTTTGTAAATAACGTTTGTGAAGATGATGTCCATTGTATTTTATTGTGACGAAAATCAAAGAACAGAAGTGAAATATTAACATCTTTTTGTTTCATTTGTAATAAAGCTTGAAACATTGAGAGAACATATTTGAACCAGTTGTTGTTGAAAGGTTGCACAGATTGATGCTGTGGTGATGCGATAGATAGAGGGAGGGCGATAGAGTGAGGGCGAAAGAGTGAGAGTGAGGGCGATAGATCAGGATGAAACACAGAAGGAGGGACGGCATGTGGGAGGCAACACAGAGGGTGGATGGTAGGCAACACAGAGTGAGGGAGGGCGGTCAGTAGGCAACTCGGAAGAAGGGCAGAGGCAGCACAGAGGGAGGGTAGACAGGATGCAATACAGAGGGAGGGCAGTCGACGGTAACGGATGTAGGAAGAGCGTTTGGAACGAAACACATTTCGGCAACAGGGAAGGAGCGAGGGTGGATGGGAGGCAACAGGGAGGGATGATGGGTCGGAGCCAACAGTGAGAGATAGGCATCAGTGATGGAGGGTGGGTGGTTAGACAACAGGGAGGCAACACAGAGGGATGGTGGGCGGGATGCAACACGGATTGCGACACAGTGGGTGAGTGGGTGGGCTGCAACACAGAGGGTGGATGGGTGTAATGCTACACAGAGGGTGGGTATGGCAACACGGAGGGTTAGGCAACACGGGGGTTAGGCAACACGGGGGGTTAGGCAACGCGGGGGGTTAGGCAACGCGGGGGGTTAGGCAAAGCGGGGGGTTAGGCAAAGCGGGGGGTTAGGCAACGCGGGGGTTAGGCAACGTGGGGGGTTAGGCAACGCGGGGGGTTAGGCAACACGGAGGGTTAGGCAACATGTAGGATGGGTGGGCCAGCGGTGAGCCCCACGAAGGGTGGGTGGGCGATCGGCAACACGAAGGGTGGGAGGTAACACGGAGAATGGGTGGGCGGCAGGCAACACTGACGGTGGTTGGGGGTTCGCTAGGCAACACGGAGGGTAGGTCGTAGGTAACACAGAGGGTGGGTGGGTGGTAGGCAACACTGGGTGGGTGGGCAATAGGCAACACATTGAGCGAGAGGCAACACATTGGGCGAGAGGCAACACACTGGGCGAGAGGCAACACATTGGGCGAGAGGCAACACGGAGGGTGGCTGGGTGAGAGGCAGCACAGAGGGTGGCTGGGTGGGAGAGAGGCAGCACGGAGGGTGGGTGGGCGAGAGGCAGCACGGAGGGTGGGTGGGCGAGAGGCAGCACAGAGGGTGGGTGGGTGTCGGGCGGTTGTGAGGCAACACTGTTTAAGCGGGAGGCAACACAGAGGGAGGGTGGGCGGGAGGCAACACAGAGGGAGGGTGGGTGGGTCGGCAACACGGTTTAGGCAGGAGGCAACAAAGAGGGAGGGTGTGCAGGCGGGAGGCAACATGGACAGGCAACATGGAGGGAGGGTGGACATTCGTGTGAAAATAACTAAGTGTCAGTAATGTTCGCGGTGTATGTAGCAGCCTTGAGTTATTGAAATAAGATTAACAAAATAACCAACAGTATCAAGGTTATCAAAAGTTATAACAACTCAGATGTCGTATGTATAATGTAGCAACAATGCGCAGTTATTCTATTCACACTTTGTCTTGACCGCCAGTTGCTCTGCCATGAGCATAATTGTCTGCTAGTAGTTTTGGAACAGGGGTTAATTGTGCGGACCTTGGTAGATTAAAAGATCTGAACCAGCTGGAGAATCTGTTACTTTATTTGCCCGATACAAATCTTTTCTCGTCTGTTGGTATAGTGCAGTACTACTTAAAGCCTCAACCAAGTACATAAGCAAGTAGGAAGAAAACTTACTTTTACGAGTCTTCCAACGCATTGTTGCTCTGTGCACTGTGTCTTTTCCCAGCGAATAGAAGAAAGGTAACAAGAGTGCCAGATGCAGAGGTGCAAAAGGCGAATCGTGAATAACAAAAGGCACAAAGGACCAACTAACATGATACATCAACAGGGCACTGAGTCACTCTGACTTACGAGTTTTATTTTGACAGAATGCATAGAATTTTTCAAATGTTTAAGAAATGCACCATTATCAAATTATTTTGGCTTTTATTGTACTGTTATCTAGTTAAACCAAAACACTAAGGTGGAGTATTTGCAATGTGTAAACGCTTTCAAAACAAAACACTCGGAGTCTGAATGCCAGTCAGGAGAGAGAGAGAGAGAGAGAGAGACAGACAGACAGACACACAATATCTGAGAGGGTGAAAGGGGCTGGTATTTCAAAATTTAGAATCGAAAACATCAGTAATCACAAACAACACCCTTATTTGCCAACTTAATTGTGTGAACCTCCGGATGATGAAAGGCTAAGTCCGCTCAGGTAGTATGCAGAACTGTAACTTACAGATTCGTACAGATCTGTTCATGGAGTGTGCGCCCCGCTGAGATTTCTCACTAGAATCCTATTGTTAAAGGTATTCTGTGTTGAAGCTTCTCGGTGATAACAAGAAAAGCCTGGGAGTGAACTGAAACCAGTATGAATAGAAAGCGGATTTGAATCACGGCTTCCTCTGTTATTCAATGTGAGCGTCAGCAAAGAGATTTATCTCCATCACAGGACAAAATCGGAAGTGGTTAGAATAGAAACACACGGACTGACACCCGATAATAAGCCACGCTGTGGAGTCGGTTATTCTTTAAAGTCTGTGAGCACCAAGAAGCAATGCAGTTTGCAGTTTTGCGCTATATACATGTATCATCCTCATGAATTCAACAAAAGTTAAAGAGATCGGCAGACTTACATTTGGGAGTTAGGAGATGGACTCTCGTCTCTTTCTCTGTAGCGCCTCCTTGTCCAGCCTCTGAGGGGTGGGCGGAGGTCTGTGCAGCCCCAGCCGCTCCATGATGCCTCTCTTCACCGCCTCCAGCTGTATCCGCTTCTCCTGCTCCCCCAGGGGCCACAGCTCCACCGCAGTCAGGAGGACGAGGAGGGCTAGGCAGGCCTTGGAGTAGTGCCTGGTGCCCTGGGCTGAGCGCCGCATAGCGCTGCGATACAGGACTCCCCGAGCGCGGGGTACACACAGAACACGCTGTAAACAGCCCTGCTATATGAGTTATGGCCCTGAATGTGGGACAGGTGATGTGCACGGCGCCGGGCTGGGCGTGCGCACCCACGAGGTAAAATCGCCGAGGGAAAGCGCGTGCACATCCCCTGTCCACCTGTAGGAGGGGGATCAAGAAGACTTGCAGTCGGTCCTGAGGGAGGGACCTTTCAACTGATATCCCGCCATTTGGGTACTTCGCTGTGCAGGTCCCGTGTATGTCCTCCAGGCGCAAACTACAAGCTGGCCGTGATACTGCGCACCTGACTGGGCCCTCGGGCCCAATTTCCGATGACTCTGGAGGTGTTTGGCTGCCCCCCTGCGGGGCATCGGATCTAGTGGACAGCGGTGAGATGACCAGAACCGATAGGAGAACGCTCAGGCCTACGAGGCTGCAGCCACCATTTTAGCGCCCGCAGCTGAAGGAGCCCATGACCGAGTGAGCATCACGGTCAAGCCTACACTCTCCACCTTGAATCAGCAGCGACTTGCAGTGGGAGCTGTGAGGGAAGTGTGGGGCTGAGAGGCCTTGCGGTCGGACCCTGGGGAGGGAACTCTCTACTGACATCCCATTTGGCCACCATTTTGGAACTCAAAAGAGCCGGTTCTGGCCGGGGCCCAAGCCAGCGGGAACGGAGACCTGGCGAGGACATCCACAGCTGACTGGGCCCCCGAACCTTGTTGCTGATGGTCCCAGAGGTGCTGGGCTGTCCTTTGGGGGGCCCCTGACCTAGCGGGCAGCAGCGGGAGCGGCACTGGCAGGAGAGCGCGACGACACACATACACACAGCCGCCATTTTGGGGTCTCCAGCCACCGGCACCCCGGAGGGAACAGACACCGCAAAAAGCTAGTATCCTCTGCCCGGGACCCGACAGCTGCACCCAGCAAGACCTGAGGTGGAGGTACGGGGGCTGAGAGACTCCGGAGGGTCTCCTCGCGCCTTGCCACCATATTTAGACTCCCCTGTGCCTACCATGCGCTGGGTCCAGCCGGAGATATCCTCAGACCGGCCAGGATGTCCCGTGCCTGACCGGGCCTTTCAGACCACACTGCTGACGTATCCTAAGGTGTTGGAATGGCCCCTAAGAAGTCCCCGCTCAAGGAGCCCCATTCAGCCTGCTGACCGTCTTTGATCCCTGCTGCCCTGCGCCTCGGCCACCCGGCGGAGTCCTGATCTTCCTAGTTACTACTCCCTGCGGCGTGGAGCACCGTGCGGCGTCACCTGATTGGGCCTAAGTTGTGGGCTGGAAGTTCGGGTGCGTTAAGACAGTCGGCCCAGAGAAGCAGTACTGACGTGGGGCAGAAGTGGCGGCGGCCGCAAATGTGGTGAGTGGGGGGGCGTTCCCTGTGGCTCGTGCGTGAGTGGGGGGGGGGCGATGCCTGCAGCTCGGCTCGTTCACAGACCTGAGTCAGCTCGTGCCCAGGCCCGGAGCGGCTCGTGCCCAGCTCTGTCTCCCTTGGGAGAGGGCAAGGCGACAATAAGTCTCGTTGCGCTGCAACGCCAACAAGACCTAATGACAGTGGCTACCACAAGCTTCTCTGGTCTATTAAGAGGTCCACAGCACCTTCAAAAACATCAAAATCCCATTACTCACAAGCCAAGATAAGTGGTTCAGCAGCTCCACTTAAAGGGGCTGCAATACCCCTCCAGAGGCTTCCATTGGGAGGTCAACAGCATCTATAAGAAGTTCACTTGCCCTTAGGAGATGCAGCAACCTCTCTTAAGAGGAAAACAGTTCCTTCAAGAGGTGTATCTCCCCATCTCAAAAGGCCAACAGCCCCATGACACTCATTAGCTTTGCTAACTTCCTTCCAATCTGGCTCTTGAGCAGTGGAGAAGGATATATCACAGAAACAGTGATGTTTAAAAGCCTAGAGAACACTCATCGCATGCTTGATGAAGGGGGGGTCGGCCTGCGGGTCCTGTTAGACTAAGTTCATCATGATATACTTCTGAATACATTGGAAGCAAGAACTGGCTTCAGTGGTGTAGTAAACTGGTTCAGATTCTTACTTCTGGGACGCTCTCAACTGCTCAATCTGTTGACCTTTACGTCACAAGCAGAACAAGTATATTGTGGCATCCTGCCAGGCTTCACCATCCTGCTTGTACTGTTCAATGTGTACATTGAGCCTGTAGGACTCACCATAGAAGACCCAGGCCTAAAGCTCCACGGACAACACTCCACCTTCCTTAATACGGTCTTCAGCCCATGACTTACACACATTCCAGGGGGTATGACGAAATTATACAACTGCAGCCAGCAGCTAGAAATGTAATCCAGAGAAGACAGACCGTTTACTAATCTCCTGTAAGGCCAATATTAAAATTGTTCCTTATATGAGTGAATAATTAATAGAACTTGGCAACTGTCAAATCAATAAAGTTCTTGATTGACACTTTATTATCAATTCGTCAGCGCGGGAATAAATGAGCTTATTCTTCAACTATCATCTTAACAAATTTAAAAAAACTATTTTTTTGCAGCAACCAGATCAAAGCTGTATGCATGAATCATCTTAAGGATCGAGGCGGGCAATGCCACCTTGGCAAGCCTGCGGTGACCACCCTGCCCCCCTCAAAGCTATCCACATTCCACAGCCCACTTAATTACAAAAATCAATCATATGCTATTGTTCCACTTCTGAAGGATCTTCATTGGCTGCCTTCTGCAGTGCAGGTAAAGTCTGCTTCTCACATTAAAATTTCTACATGCGGTCAGGTCGAGCATATCCACATGTATTTAGATATCCCAGGTCTGATCTATCCACATGCATTTAGATCTCCCAGGAGCAAGAACCTGCTACGTTTGGAAACACCAATTTTTCCAAACCTCCTATGCCTTAAAGTAATCTTGCTCTGGTGCTGCCACGACCACCTAGAGCTCCCCACAATTACACCTGAAATTAGCCCTAAACACCCTGTCATCCAAATTAGGTCGAAAGACTCACTTTTCCTAGATGTACCCGTAAAATACACAGTGACCAGGGAAATTGTCTGAAAATAGTAACTGCAGGTTACAATTCAGTCTGGATACTTCCTTGACAGACTGATCATGGGTTCTTTCCTCTCCGTCTCTTACACCTTGCATTTTCATGTTTCAAATGTAATTTTCCGTACCTGACTCTCCATCCTCCACTACGTATCATCTAATCAACAGATTGTTCTCTTCCTAACTTTTTCCGAGATATTACCACGATCTCAGATTGCCATCAACTTGAAAAGGATTTTTTTTCCAACAATTTTATTTAGATTTTTTTAACAAATACAGTTACAAAAATTGTCGCAAATCTCTACAAAGGTAGGAAATCATATAAATAACATTAATAAATCAATAATTGTATTATTAGGCAATTAGGTAGATAAATGTGATAGAAATATCCATCATATTTTAAGCTACTAAGAAACATACAAAAGTAATTGGGTAAAAACTGAAAGAAGGAAAGAAAAAAAATATTAAAGAGGTAGGACAAGGGGAGGAGGTGATACTACTGTAAGGAAATAACATATATGTACAATATATTCAATGAACAGGTTATTGTGTCCATTATAAACTGACCATTATAAAACTTAAAGATGTTAGATGCTTATATATGAAACGGCTTGGCAACACATTCTCAGACACCACAGGGGCACATACATACACCACAGGGGCACATACATACACCCCAGGGGCACTCACATACGCCCAAGGGACACTCACATACGCCCCAACGGGCACTCACATACGTTCCAAGGGGCACTCAAATGTACCCCAAGGGGCACTCACATACACCCCATGGGCACTCACATACACCCCAAGGACAATCACATACAGATACTCAAAAATATGTTCCCCGTCCATAACTATCTTTATCTTGTCCAAAGGGTTCGGGGAGCGGACCTGTCTAGCGTACTTGTGTATGCTTAGACCTTTTACTCGTGAACAGGGGGAGGCCGAGGCCCCATAATCCTAATGTTTCTGATTCACAGCAGTTCTAGCCAGACAACTTGGAAACCCAGCATGGTCTAGTCGGAAGAGGAGAGGTTTTTTTTTTGTTTTTTTAATGTTCCTTTATCTTTGTTTTACTTGGCATGCAAAGCTTTCTAACACACTCAGCGATACTGTGCTGAAAGGCCTCTATCTCTTGTCCCCCATAGGCAGCTGGCCCAATTTGGGTTGCAGGCGACATGCTGTGTATTAACATGCCCACTTTGTGATTGCTACTTTGCTGTATTTGGCTCTGCTCCTCGGTATGCATCTGAACTTAGCGGCTGGCCTGTAATGGGTTGTAGGCGGTTTGCTGTGTATGTGATATGCCTAATTGTCTGCCAATAAAAAGATTTGATCCTAAATAACATGAACAAATGAGTGATGTGAGTTTCGCTTGACTGACAAACATCTCTTGCGCCACTTCGTGCCCAATTTAAATGTTGGCGGAGAGAGATCTCCGTCGCAATGATGACGGAATTCTCTTCTCACCAATATTATGGCCGGACCGCCTGATTTAGATTCAGGCTGATTTGACAACAGTTGGTCAAGCCTCTCCAATGGCCCTTTGCACGTTGGAGGTCTAGCCGTATGTCCGCCCACCTAATTTAGATGGATGGACATACAGCCACTTTTCAACACCCGCTACCGCCAGGGAAAACATATTGGTAAGCCGGATTGAAATGTGCGAAAGAGAGAGGGTTTTTGCATTGCAGATAACAAACACGGTTTAAACAAGAGTTGCATTTCATGGCTACATTTCATGGCAGCATTTTGGGGCTTCAGAGCATCCTGTTCTTATAAGATTACACTTTGCAATGACCACTAGCCCATTCTCAAGTGCTAACTCGCCAAGGCTCATCACCGGCACCTACACAGTTGTTACTGATGGTCATCGGTGCACCCACGGTGTTATAGATTGGAGTACACACCATCACTGCTCGTTGCTACATGCTAACTGCCCACTTTTGGATAATTTCCCGGATTAATTTCAGTTTCTCCAAGAAACTCCGTGGGACTTCAAGCTATTCTTGAAATACATTTCCATCCGGCCTAATATGCATTTATTCCCCATGCTGTCCACCTCAGCTTGTAGACATGGGAGTCAAGTGCAAGCCTCAAAAGAATCCAGCAAAAAAAATCACATGGATTTGAAGTGCATGACATAAACAGAATCCGTTATCTGGGTGTGATGTACATACCTGAACAGAATCCAACAAAAACATATTACATTTTTGCCTAAATGACAAGCAAAACTATAAAAGAAATGTGGTCCTCAGCATGAACCTTGCAGGCATCTGATCCATGTGTTCCTTGTTCTACATTGTCACCTACAGCTCATTCAAACACATATTCCAAAAAATGAAACTGTGTGGTCCAAATACCAGTTCTACAAAAAACCTTACAAGCATCAAGCCTAAGTCCTATCCCACTAAGATTGGAGCCCACATTTTTCCTCAAGTGCTACCCTCGATGTGGAACAAAACGAGGGTGCATCACCCAGCACTAAGCATGCCCCATTGCAAGCACACATCCTGCCTCAACCCATCCACAAAGCGCCTATTCCAACACAAGTTTTTCACTATGGCAGAAGTTGTAACACTAAAATAAAAATGAAACCAGCAAATGAGACACCTGTTTATGCCTGAAAGCTTGTGGTATCTTAGCCTATGAAGGTCTCACTTCAGCCCTTGTGCAAGTACATAAAGAAATATTTATACCACAACATTACTGACTTACCACTACTAAGGCCACCTACATTTTCTGGTAAAAGGCTCTTTCAGATGCCCCCAAATATCTTGTTTACTCCTTCCACAATTTTCCCATGTTTAGCTACTTTTTCCCCCCACTCGTTCTTTGTTGCCCTGCTCTAACTACATAGATTGTAGTTTTGTCACAACTGAACTTTTCTCAGACTGCTAAAGAGAGGCCAAAAATAGGGCCTATAATGGACTGGCAGCCCAGCGTGGTTTTATAATTTTAGAAAGTTGAGTACAGCATATATACAGAAAATAACTTCATTTCTTATTTCGCTCAACACCACAGTTTTATACTTTAAGTACTGTAAATAGCAGGTATAATACTTTTCAATTTCTGGGCATCTTGCCCATCACCTATATCTACAGGAAATGCTGCTTGGCGTTAGGTCCAGTTATCTGAGCTCCTAAACTCGCACAGTGCCTTGTTTTCCAAACCAGGGTTGTGTTAAGTGGTCCTGGTGACCATGCTGGTCAGGGCCGGACTGAGAACCAACATGGCCCTGGCTAAGTGCTCAGCCGCCCCCCTGGGGGTTTGGGAGTGCGACCGAGCTCTTTGCCAGGGCCCCTTTTCAGCCGATTTTGTTACAGGGCCAGCCCCCCAGGGGCCCAAAAACAGCCCCACCCTTGCAGCCCACCGGGGGGTTGCCCGGTGCCCGCAACGGCGAGTCCGGGCCTGATGCTGGTGCGAGCTGTCATTTTCTGCAGTATTCTTTCATTTGTGCACTCGTTTTGAGACTGATGTTGTTCTCATGTTCCATGAAGGTTAGTGAGTCCAAGATGAACACATGCACCCCCTGGTGGTGACTCAAACTAATGACAGATTAAACTCTTCCTACATTTACTATATGAAGATTGATTCTCGCTGATATGTATTTGCTGGTGAATGAATAACGTTTTTACCCTGGGAAATTTCTACCCACCCTCAGGACTTTTATCTGCTTCTTTTTATCCCCCTGGATGTATTCTTTCATGCGCATGCATGGATGAGGAGTCATTAGATCTCTTTCTACAGTCACTACTTGTGCCGAGTTTCTCACTGGAGTTATTGTCTCCTTTTTGGTGTATTTATTTTTTATTCAGGTAGATTTAAGTTACTGCTGACATCAGTCCCGTGCCCAGTGCGCGGATGTGGCTTATTTACTGTGTGTACCTTTTGGTGCATCTTTAAACGATCGATTCTGCCATATGATTTCCCACAATCTGTGCATGCGTATTGTTTCCCTATGTGTATGTCAAGATGCCTCTTTAGTGTTGATGAGGCAGTAAAACTCTTCTCACACTCTGTACATGGGTATCGTTTCCCACTGGGTTTTTCACGTCGTCTCTGGATGGAGGATAAGCCACTGACGCTTTTTTCACTTTCAGTGGGTTCGATGTTTGTGTCCTGGTGTGGGTCGAGGAGTGGAGATCTAGTGACATTTGTGTCATTATTGCTAGTTGGGGGTGGCTTGTCTTCTTCAACTGTCTTTTCCTGCTGATGTATTTGCAATGATTGTGGGATATTTAAAATATTTTCTTTTTCAATAGCGTGAGATAATTTCTCTTTTATTTCTATTTTCTGATCTGTGGCTGGAAATCTTTTTAAATATTTCCCCAATTCATTAAACATTGCTGAATTATCTCCAATATATGTCCGTTGGTATTTGTGTACCTTTTGGTGCATCTTTAAACTAGAGATTCTGCCATATGATTTCCCGCAATCTGTGCATGTGTATCGTTTCCCGATGTGTTTGTCAAGATGCCTCTTTAGTGTTGATGAGGCAGTGAAGCTCTTCTCACACTCCGTACATGGGTATCGTTTCCCGCTGGGTTTTTCAGGTCGTCTCTTGATGGAGGATAAGCCACTGATGCTTTTATCACTTTCAGTGGGTTCGATGTTTGTGTCCTGGTGTGGGACGAGGAGTGGACATCTAGTGACATTTGTGTCATTATTGCTAGTTGGGGGTGGCTTCTCTTCTTCAACTGTCGGTTCCTGCTGAATTATTTGCAATGATGGTTGGATATTTAAAATATTTTCTTTTTCAATAGCGGGAGATAATTTCTCTTTTATTTCTATTTTCTGATCTGTGGCGGGAAACCTTTTAAAATATTTCCCCAATTCATTAAACATTGCTGAATTATCTCCAATATATGTCCGTTGGTATTTGAGTAGCTCTGTTGGTCTGCAAAAACTTTTCCCATATTTAGCACAAATATATTCCATGGACTTCTTTTTATCTCTCGCTTTCTTCAGCTTTGGCCTAGTGTTGGCACACTGTCCACTTTCAGTTGATTTATCTTGTGTGTTTGCAGCAGATATTGGCTCGTTTTGCCTTTTGTCCAATTGTTCTGGGTCAAGAGATGGCACAGTTGTATTTTCATTGTTTTCTGAGAAAGGCACTTCTGTTTTGAGTACTTCAGGGGAGCCGCCGGGCTTCTTTGGTTTCTGTTCAGTATATTCCTCCTGTGAGTTGTGAGTTTCATCCTCTAAGCTCATCCAGTTACTGTGCCTATCCTTCTGATGTTCTTGTAAACAGACTGGTGTCTCAACATTACCATTGGCTTTAACTGTTCCCACTTGGTGCTTTAGAAAGTTTGGTAGAAGATCGTCTTTCTTAATCTTGACACACTGAGTGGTTGCATCAGAACACTCTTCAGTGGCAGGTACAGCGCTGATGCTGCTGCAGGTACAGGGGTTCCAAACAACCCCACTCTCACCTCTACGAATACGAGCTGCTAACCAGAGTCGTTTCATCCTTTTCGATCCACAGGTAACGCTCAAAGGCCAAGAGACTCAATTATTTGTCAATTCACTGTAATCTCAGGACGTATCCTTCTCAATCTTCATAATCGAATACATGGAAGAGAGTCTGTTATTGATAACCGCATTATACAAGTACCAAGTAACAGGTTGATGTTGGCCACCAGATTGTCTGTGAGTTTATTTTGTGTAGGCCAGCGACTAAAGAGCAGTCTTTCGCTCAAATTTTCACTTACAGTGGATCACACTTGTCGGCTTGTTGTGATCTTTTTTCTCCTTCTAGACTCATCTGTTTCTGAAAATGAAATGCTTTTCTCTCTTCTCATGGAAATATGAAGGTTCCAGTTTTTCAAATTCTTCTCTGCTTATCATCTTGTTGTATTTGCATGGGTCTGCGCTCTGTTGGGTATAACGACATTCGCAATTCACCATTAGTTAAGGTTTAATGCAAAACACTTTGCTAAAACAACTTCTCACATAATTCAATTATCATTCCACTTTTAAGCCTTGAAAATTGGCAGAAAAATATTTTATGCAAAACGTCTACTCCTTGTAGTGATAATTAAAAATAAACAAACAGTTCAAAGTAATCAAACAATTAAATATTACTGACACGTGAAGCATCACAATCATGTCAAACTTGCATTACGGACATCTCAAATATGTGGCCAACTGATCTTTCCTGCCACCAAAGTAATGCCCTGTATCTTATAACATGGGGATCCCCAGCCCTAGCCCTGTGTGGATATTATAATGTGCCCTGACTCATCAGGTATAACCCACACGTGTGATGTAATATACTACAGTTCTTCGATTTAAAGCCCACACTGGGTGGTATAATGTACCTTGGCTCCTCGGGTAAAGCTGACGCTGGGTGGTGCAATGCAACCCGACTCCTCGGGTAAAGCCCATGTGGGGTGGTGTAATGCACCCCGACTCCTCAGGTAAAGCCCATGCTGAGTGGTGCAATGCAACCCGACTCCTCAGGTAAAGCCGACGCTGGGTGGTGCAATCCAACCCGACTCTACTGGTAAATCCCAGGCTGGGTGGTGCCATGCACCCCGACTCATTGGGTAAAGCCCACGCTGGGTAGTGCCATGCAGCCCAACTCCTCGGGTAAAGCCCATGCTAGGTGGTGCAATGCAGCCCGACTCCTCGGGTAAAGCCCAAGCTGGGTGGTATAATGCGCCCCGACACCACTGGTAAAGACCACGCGGGGTGGTGTAATGCACCCTGACTCCTCAGGTAAAACCCACGCAGGGTGGTGTAATGCACCCCGACCCCTCAGGTAAAGCCCATGCGGTTGGTATAATGCACCCCGACTCCTCAGGTAAAGCCCATGCGGGGTGGTATAATCCACCCCGACTCCTCAGGTAAAGCCCATGCGGGGTGGTATAATGCACCCCGACTCCTCAGGTAAAGCCCATGCGGGGTGGTATAATGCACCCCGACTCCTCAGGTAAAGCCCATGCGGGGTGGTATAATGCACCCCGACTCCTCAGGTAAAGCCCATGCGGTGTGGTATAATGCACCCCGACTCCTCAGGTAAAGCCCATGCGGGTGGTATAATGCACCCCGACTCCTCAGGTAAAGCCCATGCGGTGTGGTATAATGCACCCAGACTCCTCAGGTAAAGCCCATGCGGGGTGGTATAATGCACCCCGACTCCTCAGGTAAAGCCCATGCGGTGTGGTATAATGCACCCCGACTCCTCAGGTAAAGCCCAGGTGGGGTGGTATAATGCACCCCGACTCCTCAGGTAAAGCCCATGCGGGGTGGTATAATCCACCCGACTCCTCAGGAAAACCCACGCTGGGTGGTGTAATGCACCCTGACTCCTCAGGTAAAGCCCATGCGGGGTGGTATTATGCACCTGACTCCTCAAGTAAAACCCATGCGGGGTGGTATAATGCACCCCAACTCCTCAGGTAAAACCCACGCTGGGTGGTGCCGTGCAGCCCAACTCCTCGGGTAAAGCCCATGCTGGGCGGTGCAATGCAGCCCGACTCCTTGGGTAAAGCTCATGCTGGGTGGTATAATGTGCCCCAACACCACTGGTAAAGACCACGCGGGGTGGTGTAATGCACCCTGACTCCTCAGGTAAAACCCACGCAGGGTGGTGTAATGCACCCGACTCCTCAGGTAAAGCCCATGCGGGGTGGTATAATGCACCCCGACTCCTCAGGTAAAACCCACGCAGGGTGATGTAATGCACCCTGACTCCTCAGGTAAAGCCCATGCGGGGTGGTATAATGCACCCCGACTCCTCAAGTAAAACCCACGCAGGGTGATGTAATGCACCCTGACTCCTCAGGTAAAGCCCATGCGGGGTGGTATAATGCACCCCGACTCCTCAAGTAAAACCCATGCAGGGTGGTATAATGCACCCCGACTCCTCAAGTAAAACCCACGCGGGGTGGTATAATGCACCCCGACTCCTCAGGTAAAACCCACGCAGGGTGATGTAATGCACCATGACTCCTCAGGTAAAGCCCATGCGGGGTGGTATAATGCACCCCGACTCCTCAAGTAAAACCCACGCAGGGTGATGTAATGCACCCTGACTCCTCAGGTAAAGCCCATGCGGGGTGGTATTATGCACCCGACTCCTCAAGTAAAACCCATGCGGGGTGGTATAATGCACCCCGACTCCTCAGGTAAAACCCACGCTGGGTGGTGCCGTGCACCCCGACTCCTCAGGTAAAGCCCATGCGGGGTGGTATATTGCACCCCGACTCCTCAGGTAAAACCCACGCAGGGTGATGTAATGCACCCTGACTCCTCAGGTAAAGCCCATGCGGAGTGGTATAATGCACCCCGACTACTCAAGTAAAACCCATGCGGGGTGGTATAATGCACCCGACTCCTCAAGTAAAACCCACGCGGGGTGGTATAATTAACACTGGGCATAATACTAAGCTACTCTAACGGAGCATGCAAAGATTGTGCTAATTCGCACTTCACAAATTGCATGTAGTACAGTACAAAAAAGGTGTTTAATCACGAAGCGTAGCAACTAAATCAACAACATCCTCAGATGCTTTGAAAAAGCTATTTTACATGCTTAAAAACATATAACCTATTCACAAAAGTGAACTTTAACAATGAAAACATTAGGCAATGACAGAGCGGATTAATTTTGCCCCCCCCCCCAACCTAGGGGGAGGACCAAGCGGATGCCTTGAACTCAAAGAGCATAAACAAAAAGCACATTTTGTTGAACTTCAGTGGTGATCCAATCCTCTTAGGACCACCCCAAGCGTAGTTATTGTCAAAAAACAATCCCAACCAAAGGCCCTGCAAAGCATTATGGGACGAGATTAGCAGTGGGAAGTGAATATTATAGCATCCAATATCAAAATAATTCTATAAAGAGATGCAGTTCACCTAGTCGTTACTAGATGTCCCTCACGAGTCAAATGCAAAGCATTGAAATTATTCTTACATTAAGCTGCAGTTCCACTAGTCGTTACTAGATGTCAGTCACGAGCCAAATGCAAAACCATTGAAACCCTTTCATCAAGCATTTGCCTCGTGAGGGACATCTAGTAACCACCAGTTGAACTGCAGCTCTTTGTGAAATTATTTTGATATTGGATACTATATAATATTCACTGCCCACTGCTAATCTCATCCCATAATGCTTTGCAGGGCCTGTGGTTGGGAATGTTTTTTTGCTAAATAACTGTACTTGGGGTGGTCCTAAGAGGATGGGACCACGACCAAATCGTTCAATAAGATGTGCTTTTTTGTTTTCAAGGCATCTGTTAGGTACTCCCTAGGTTAGGGAGGATCCCAAAATCATCACCTCTCTCACTGCTTGCTAATTTTTCAGTTTCCCTTTTGTGAAAGTACTATATGCACTTTAGCATACAAAGCTAGAGATTCTTGTTTTATCATAAAAGGCACTGTGCAGGATGCCATTTGCAATGCAGACAAGTACACAGTGTCATCAGCTACGCTACGCAGACTATGTGTACTACGTGAAGTTCAAAGTATACCATGTGAAGCTACATGTAGTGCTGCTACGCAAACTACGCCAACTACGCCCAGGCCTAGGTATAATCCATCCCGACTCCTCAGGTAAAACCCACACTGGGTGGTGTAATGCACCCCAACTCCTCAGGTAAATTCCATGCTGGGTGGTATAATCCCCCCTTGACTCCTCGGGTAAAGCCCACACTGGGTGGTATTATCCACCCTGACTCCTCAGGAAAAGCCTATGCGGGGTGGTATAATGCAACACGACTCCTCAGGAAAAGCCCATACGAGGTGGTATAATGCACCCTGACTCCTCAGGTAAAACCCACGCTGGGTGGTGTAATGCACCCCGACTCCTCAGGTAAAACCCACGCGGGTGGTATAATCCACCCCGACTCCTCAGGTAAAACCCATGCGGGGGGGTATAATGCACCCCGACTCCTCAGGTAAAACCCACACGGGTGGTATAATCCACCCCGACTCCTCAGGTAAAACCCACACGGGTGGTATAATCCACCCCGACTCCTCAGGTAAAACCCATGCTAGGTGGTGTAATGCACCAAGACTCCTCAGGTAAAACCCACGCTGGGTGGTGTAATGCACCAGACTCCTCAGGTAAAGCCCATGCTGGGTGGTATAATCCACCCCAATTCCTCTGGGTAGAGCCCACGCTGGGTGGTATAATCCACACCGACTCCTCGGGTAAAGCCCACGCTGATTGGTGTAATGCACCCCGACTCCTCGTGTAAAGCCTACGCTGGGTGGTGTAATGCACCCCGACTCCTCGGGTAAAGCCCAGGGTGGGTGGTGTAATGCACCCTGACTCCTCAGGTAAAACCCACGCGGGTGGTGTAATGCACCCCGACTCCTCGGGTAAAGCCCATGCTGGGTGGTGTAATGCACCCCGACTCCTCAGGTAAAGCCCACGCTGGGTGGTGTAATGCACCCCGACTCCTCAGGTAAAGCCCACGCTGGGTGGTGTAATGCACCCTGACTCCTCGGGTAAAGCGCACGCTGGGTGGTGTAATGCACCCCGACTCCTCAGGTAAAGCCCACGCTGGGTGGTGTAATGCACCCTGACTCCTCAGGTAAAGCCCACGCTGGGTTGTGTTAATATACTCCAGGTCTTCAGGCTAGGCTCACTGAATGATGATTCAGTGTCTTCCAGGGCCTCAGTCACGGGTGGTACAATGTGCAGACCTGCCAAGTATCAGGCGAGACTCTAACGCATGTCAGTGTGGTGTTCCGCATCACCGCACTGAAATGCATTGTTATGCATTTTAATTCCACTGACTCAACACTCTGTGCCAGCGCTGAAACTGGCCACACCAGGCTGCTTGCACGCTGGCGTCCGTGACACCTCTGTGCGCTTGCTCTGCTGCTCCCCGGCAGGCTCAGTAAATAGTAAATGAGCTTGTCTGCAGTGGCTGAGTGCTACAATGTTACATTTTAGCCCTGCCAGCCTGGTTGCATTGGAATTCCCACGCACAGCTGTCTGTCACGGAGTCACTGCTCAATTATCCCGAGGTAGGGCCTACCCTATGCAGTGGTTGCGTCCTGGCTGGCGCATGACCTCAGAACCTGGAAGGAAGTGAGGTCGGAGACTCAAGTGGAGTCGACTGGAGTGCTCTGAATGCTGTCCCGTCTGGAGATTAAAGAAGTATGAGTTTAAACATTCCAAAAATGAATTGCCTACTCGAAATGTTAAGACACGACTCCTATAAGCACATTAAGAGCAATTCATGCTATTAAGCCTTTCGAGGGTGTGGAGTTGTTAACTACGCAGGTCCCGGACAATGAAGCTCAAGCGACGGGTCAAATCTTAGGAGGGTTTAAGAACAGCTTGGTGCAATGCCTTGGAGTTGGAGTGAAGTAGGCACTTTACCTGGTTGAAGCCATGTCATTTGTATAGCGCATCAGGCCACCGTAAGGCCGGAATGTAGGTTGCAGTACTGTTAAGCAGCGGCTGCTCATGGCTGCGGTACACTGTGAGAGCTGTAACGCCCCTCCTGTGGGGCCAAGACAGCCTCTCCCTAAAGCGGCTAACCAGCAGCATTGACTGAGGTCAATAAATATGTGAAGAACTGGACTGATGCCTGACTTGCGGCTGGTCGACTTGTAGCTGCCCACGCTGTGCCCCAATTCACAGAGAAATAGCCTCTGCCCCTGCCTACATCATGACAGACGTCAGCACCATTTAATGGAAACAAGCAGCGGTCCAGCGCTCTGACCCCTCCAGCATGCCCCACTCTTAAGTAGGGTTGCCGCAATTTCAAAAGAAATGCCTGCCATTTGTTTATATAGTTTTAAGGCTCGAGCGTGCCATGGAAAGTTATTAAAAAGTAGTTGTTATAGAGTTTATTCCTTTTTATGATGACCTTTCTGTCTTTCTTTACTCTAATTAGCCACTTATCATTAACTTGCTAACTCCAAACCATACTACTATCTGCTTATTGTTGATTTTAACGTATGTACTGATTAGGAGGAAAAATACTGGCTTTATGTGCTTTTTACAATTTTTGTATTGACCAGATCAAGTAAAATACTGGTGACATCAGAAAAATAACAGCCAGGCAACCGTCAAGGTAAGTAGCCAGTACGAGAGGACATATCTGGGAACTGATGCAGTAAAAACAAAGACAATTATCAAAGTGGGAGGAGTGTGAATCTGCAGACTGAGCAGCATCTTGGGCAGGCCTGGCTGGAGCTTGTGTGTGTGGTGGTGGGGGAGACTGGAAGTTATAAATGAGAGGACATTGGGTTTAGAGGGCGGCTCACAGGGTCACCTCAATGACACCACGGACTGCGGTATCCAGCCCTCAGCTGCGGCCCCTTGTGAACTGTAACTGGAGCGTGTGTGTGTGGAGACTGGAGGTTATGAGTGATCGGGCATTAGTGTTAGAGGGCGGCTGTCAGTGTCGTCTTACATGACACCAGGCGGCTCACAGAGTCACCTCAATGACATCACGGACTGCAGTGTCCAGCCCTCAGCTGCGGCCCCTTGTGAACTGGAACTGGAGCTTGTGTGTGGAGACTTGAGGTTATGAGTGATCGGACATTAGTGTTCGAGGGCGGCTCACAGTCACCTCAATGACATCACGGACTGCAGTGTCCAGCCCTCAGCAGCGGCCCCTTGTGAACTGTAACTGGATTTAGCCTTTTGAACTCTAAACGAATTGCATGCTGGGAATAGTAGTTTTCTCTTTTATGCATACAACTCCCTGCATTCAAAGCTCACCCAGCTGTAGAAACAAAGCAGCCTTGTGCTCGATGTGGCCTCTCACTTGAGGGCTCTGCAGCAGCTTCAAGGTGCTTTAAAGCTCCTCGTGATCGCTCAATCGGATGTGACGCCTCACACCTCCGCCTTGGTTAGTTTAATTGGTGAGACGGTGTCACTCTGAGTGTCACTCATTGGGCGCTGAATGTCACTCGTAAGTACACTGAGGCCATGAGTGTCACGCATGAGCCATCCGTAGCTTTGGCGGCTGTGACGAGCTGCGGCCCCTCGGATGTGCACTGTCTGCTACCTCATGTATTTTGTTTGCTCACAATTGTCAGTTTTACCTCATGTAACTTAACGCTCTGCTTTTGTAATCTGTTCCCGTGTAATTGTGTTCTCTTGTATCAGTTCTGTTGGTATTGTGAAGCCTCTGAAACCTTCGGGTAAAGTCCGCGCGAGAGAAAAACGCATTAAAAAAATAAATAAATAAAAATAAACGAGGAGGATGAGTGGCCCCGCAGTTACAACCCCCCTCCCTGGTACTCGTATAAAGCACTCACACGCCGGAGGGCGGATACCGCGTCAGTCGAGGGGGGGGCAGCACCGGCGGGAATGGGGAATAACTCACAGTGCGGAGGCGCGGCTCCTTTGTCCCGTCCGTGCCGGTGTACTATCGATAGAGCCACCCCATCTGTCTTTACACCCCCCGCGTTTCCACGCATGCGCATAATTATGCGCATGCGTGGAAACCCCATGTCTTGGCTGCCTATATTTTTAAGCTCCCACTCTCCTGGCCGTTTAGTGCGCATGCGTGTGATTGCACGCATGCGCTCTTCAGATCCAGCGGCGAACACTCCTCCTGCTCGAGCAGCGTTAACCCCATCGCTGCCAGCCAAGGGCTGCAGCTGAAAACAGAGCAGAAGGAGCCAGAAAGCGGCTGCACAGCTCTCAGACACAGGAAACTAAAGACAGCTCAGAACGAATGAAGCATCCATTGTATTTATGAATGGCAGCCACAGCAGGTCAGCTGCACCGGGCTCAGGGAGAGCTCTGTCAATATCATACAATCCTGCTGACTTTCAAAGGCTCTGCTCCATTAGGACCGGAGGATCACGGGTCAACTGGTGGCAATGGAATATTGATACAGCTTCTATAGCTGCCACCCGAGCACTCAGCATGGTTTGCAGTGACTGCAAGGAGTCAGTGAGCTTACAGAGAGCCCCCTTTTCGGTCACAGGCTGCTCTGAAGACAGGCAGTATCACTAAAACACTCTACTGTGTGTCACTACACTGTCCGAACACCGTTATCTTACTGGGACATGAGGTATGGTAACAGTTATATATCACACTGGTGGCCCAAGGAGCTAATGTGCCTACTCCAAGGATCTGTGTTTGCTCTCCTATACTCACATGTTCACTTGTTTCATTCCACATGAGTTTACATAGCTTTTCATCCTTCTAAGGTCGATAAAATGAGTACCATGGCCAAAGGAGCTAATGTGCCTACTCCAAGGATCTGTGTTTGCTCTCCTATACTCACATGTTCACTTGTTTCATTCCGCATGAGTTTACATAGCTTTTCATCCTTCTAGGGTCGATAAAATGAGTACCATTGAACAGAGGATCTTTGACCATTCAATAGCACAGCTAAACTCTGGGGGTTGTACTTGCAGTCTACTAATATAGGTGCTATGTTAGTAGGTAATAGAAATGAAAACTCTCGGAAATGTCCATCTACAAACAGTGGTGCTGTGTTCTGCTAAACAGGCAGAGCACAGCAAAAGACAGGACCACAGGGACAGCACGGCTATACAAATATCCAATCCACCACTGGCCTGAAACCCCCATCGCATGGCCATGCAGTCCATAATAACTGCTGACTGGCACCACTGGCGGACTCAGCAGCTATCACCTGCCTCCTGGAAGCAGGCATGGCGACCAGCTGACAAACTGCACCCCTGCATTTAAGTTGGCCTCATTTCTAACACTGTGGAGTGGGTCAGGTATAAAAACACATTGCATCCACTTAAAAGATCCCCTCTCCCAGAAACCTCTGAAGGCAACATTGTAGATGATAGATCATTGCAGGATTCCTGTATCCCGGCACCTTTGGAGAAGGCATGTAAGGTGGCAGGGCTGTACTTTTAGAAGACCAGGTGGTGGAGTACAGAATGAGATAGATAGAGTGAGGGCGATAGAGAGATAGATAGATAGATAGAGTGAGGGCGATAGAGTGAAGGCGATTATCTATCTATCTATCTATCGCCCTCACTCTATCTATCTATCTATCTGAGTGAGGGCGATAGATAGATAGATAGATAGATAGATAGATAGATAGATAGATAGATAGATAGATAGATAGATAGATAGATAGATAGATAGATAGATAGATAGATAGATAGATAGATAGATAGAATGAGGGCGATAGATAGATAGATAGAGTGAGGGAGATAGATAGATAGATAGAGTGAGGGCGATATGACCGATAGACAGAGTGAGGGCGATAGATAGATAGAATGAGGGTGATAGATAGAGTGAGGGCGATAGATAGACAGATAGATAGATAGAGTGAGGCACATAGATAGATAGAATGAGTGCGATAGATAGATAGATAGATAGAATGAGGGCGATAGATAGATAGATAGAGTGAGGGCGATAGATAGATAGATAGAGTGAGGGCGATATGACCGATAGATAGAGTGAGGGCGATAGATAGATAGAATGAGGGTGATAGATAGAGTGAGGGCGATAGATAGACAGATAGATAGATAGAGTGAGGCACATAGATAGATAGATAGAATGAGGGCGATAGATAGATAGAATGAGGGTGATAGATAGAGTGAGGCACATAGATAGATAGATAGAATGAGGGCGATAGATAGAGTGAGGGCGATATGACCGATAGACAGAGTGAGGGCGATAGATAGATAGATAGAGTGAGGGCGATATGACCGATAGATAGAGTGAGGGCGATAGATAGATAGAATGAGGGTGATAGATAGAGTGAGGGCGATAGATAGACAGATAGATAGATAGAGTGAGGGCGATAGATAGATAGATAGAGTGAGGGCGATATGACCGATAGATAGAGTGAGGGCGATAGATAGATAGAGTGAGGGCGATATGACCGATAGATAGAGTGAGGGCGATAGATAGATAGAATGAGGGTGATAGATAGAGTGAGGGCGATAGATAGACAGAGAGACAGATAGATAGATAGATAGAGTGAGGCACATAGATAGATAGAATGAGTGCGATAGATAGATAGATAGATAGAGTGAGGGCGATAGATAGATAGATAGAGTGAGGGCGATATGACCGATAGACAGAGTGAGGGCGATAGATAGATAGAATGAGGGTGATAGATAGAGTGAGGGCGATAGATAGACAGATAGATAGATAGAGTGAGGCACATAGATAGATAGATAGAATGAGTGCGATAGATAGATAGATAGATAGAGTGAGGGCGATAGATAGATAGATAGAGTGAGGGCGATATGACCGATAGATAGAGTGAGGGCAATAGATAGATAGAATGAGGGTGATAGATAGAGTGAGGGCGATAGATAGACAGATAGATAGATAGAGTGAGGCACATAGATAGATAGATAGAATGAGTGTGATAGATAGATAGATAGATAGATAGATAGATAGAGTGAGGGCGATAGATAGATAGATAGATAGAGTGAGGGCGATATGACCGATAGATAGAGTGAGGGCGATAGATAGATAGAATGAGGGTGATAGATAGAGTGAGGGCGATAGATAGACAGATAGATAGATAGAGTGATGCAGATAGATAGATAGATTGATAGATAGAGAGTGAGGGCCATCGATAGATAGAGTGAGGGCGATAGATAGAGTGAGGGCGACAGATAGATAGAGTGAGGGCGATAGATAGATAGAGTGAGGGCGACAGATAGAGTGAGGGCGACAGACAGAGTGAGTGCGACAGATAGATAGAGTGAGGGCGACAGATAGATAGAGTTAGGGCGATAGATAGAGTGAGGGCGATTGAAAGATGTGTGTGGTTGTGTGTGTGTGTGTTGTGTGTGTGGTTGTGCGTGTGGTTGAATGTGTGTGTAGTTGTATGTGTGTGTGGTTGTATGTGTGGTTGTGTGTGTGGTTGTGTGTGTGGTTGTGTGTGGTTGTGTGTGCGATTGTGTGTGTGGTGTGGTTGTGTGTGTTCGTGCGGTTGTGTGTGTGTGTGTAGTTGTATGTATGTGCGCGCGCGTGGTTGTATGTATGTGTGTGCGCGCGCGTGGTTGTATGTATGTGTGTGCGCGGTTAGAGAAGGATGCATGTGGAAGAGAGCAGCAGATCAGCACAGCAGAAGAGAACAGGGAGTTAAAGAAGGAGGCGGGTGGAAGAGAGCAGCAGATCAGCACAGGAGAAGAGAACAGGGAGTTAGAGAAAGAGGTGGGTGAAAGAGAGCAGCAGATCAACACGGGAGAAGAAAACAGGGAGTTAGAGAAGGAGGCGGTGGAAAGGAACAGCAGATCAGCACGGGAGAAGAGACCAGGGAGGTGGAGAAGGAGGTGGGGTGGAAGAGAACAGCAGATCAGCAAGAGAGAAGAGAACAGGTAGTTAAAGAAGGAGGTGGGTGGATGAGAGCAGCAGATCAGCACATGAGAAGAGAACAGGGAGTTGAAGAAGGAGGTGGGGTGGAAGAGAGCAGCAGATTAGCAAAGGAGAAGAGAACAGGGAGTTAAAGAAGGAGGTGGGGTGGAAGAAAGCAGCAGAATAGCATGGGAGAAGAGAACAGGGAGGTAGAGAAGGAGGCGGGTTGAAGAGAGCAGCAGATCAGCTCTGGAGAAGAGAAGTGAACAGGGAGTTAGAGAAGGAGGTGGGTGGAAGAGAGGAACAGATTAGCACAGCATAAGAGAACAGGGAGTTAAAGAAGGAGGTGGGGTGGAAAAGAGCAGCAGATCAGCAGAAGTTAACAGGGATGTAGAGAAGGAGGCGGGTTGAAGAGAGTAGCAGATCAGCTCTGGAGAAGAGAAGTGAACAGGGAGTTAGAGAAGGAGGTGGGTGGAAGAGAGGAACAGATCAGCAGAAGTTAACAGGGAGTTAAAGAAGGAGGCGGGGTGGAAGAGAGCAACAGATCAGCAGAAGTTAACAGGGAGTTAAAGAAGGAGGCTGGTGGAAGAGAGCAACAGATCAGCACAGGATAAGAGAAGAGAACAGGGAGTTAGAGAAGGAAGTGAGGTGGAAGAGAGCAGTAGATTAGCACAGCAGAAGAGAACAGGGAGTTAAAGAAGGAGGTGGGATGGAAGAGAGCAGCAGAACAGCACGGGAGAAGAGTACAGGGAGGTAGAGAAGGAGGTGGGGTGGAAGAGAACAGCAGATCAGCACGAGAGAAGAGAACAGGTAGTTAAAGAAGGAGGTGGGTGGATGAGAGCTGCAGACCAGCACAGGAGAAGAGAACAGGGAGTTAAAGATGTAGGCGGGGCGGAAGAGAACAGCAGATCGTCACAGGAGAAGAGAACCGGGAGTCACTTTTCATCTCTTATCTTTATCAACCCCCTTCCCCATTTATACCCCCATTAAGCCTGATACACAGATAGTCCACACTCACGTGCGTGCGTTACCAGGAGCGCCCATAACCGGCGCATTTATCGGATATGATGTCGAAGTCCTTCATTTCTGTCTAACGGTAACCGGTCGCAGCGTCGCACGCCCAGCATAACAATGGCTTCTTGGGTGGTAGACGAGCGGCCGCGCTCCCCATGCTAAGATGGCGGCCGGGGAGGCAGGCGTCACACAAAAAGATGGCCGCTGAAAGGTTGGTCTTCTCACCGAAATAACAGGCCGCATCCCTCACAAAGATGGATGCCAAAGTAGTCTCTGCTCTTGCACACCGCGTAAGGGCTAGAGTATCGCGTCCTTCACAACAAGGCTAAAACGGTTATTGGGATCCACGTGACAGTAGCCACGCATACGTTTGTCTCACAAACGTGCCGGTTTTCCGTGGTTCCCTGCTCCCCGTCTGTATGCGCTCCCCCCTCGTGTGTGCGCATGCGCACTATCCTACGCAACCGCACAATGTACTTTTGGCTTCATACAGGTATTTTTAAGCTCCCCGGTGTTCTGCCGTTTTAGTGCGCATGCGTGTCCTTGCACGCATGCGCACTATATAATATGTTCTTTGATTTGAAACTCCCCACGGCAGCGGTTGAAGTCCCAGGAACAGCTGGGGGCCACCCCCTCCCCATCCACAGCCTGACCTCCCAAAACACAAGCCACGTGCAAACGGCAAATGCTGGTCGTGCACTAAACACAACCACACGCTGTGCAACGCCCATTGGGCTCAAAGTGCTTCAGCCCCTTCCCCCACGAGTAACTTCTACAACCAAATGTCTGACACTTGGAGCTTTTCTCTCGTTTAAGGACGCCTGGGTAGGGGATGTGATACCTGGGCAGGTGGGCGGGGAGCTGAATAGGTGGATGTATGTGATTCTATGCGTGGTGGATGGAAAGGTGGTTGTGTGGATGAAAGGATGAGTGAAATGGTGGTGGATGAATGGGTGGATGTCTATCTGGCTTGACAACTAGGAGGATCTGAATGGAGAGGCAGGCGGTGAAAGGGCGGGTTGCAGAGATCTGGCGTTCAGGGTTTTAAAATATCATTGACATCACTAATCTATAGCGTGAAATCACATCCGGTGGAGAAGAGGATAACTACACTTTCAGGGGAGAGACTGGCCCTCACCTGTGGGACTCCCACTCATACATCTCTATGGTGCCCAGGGAGGTGACCTTATATTCCTAAGTCACAGGGAAACGAGGATTTAATTTGTAAGCATTCACTTCAACAATAAATACATTCTGAGGCAAGAGTCTTGGTTTACTTCCAATAAACCGACTAAATGCCAAATACAGAAAAAACAGCACCTTCAGTGGCAATGGGTCACCTTGTTGCAAACACACAGAGGCCACAAGCCAGCGTGAATGGCGAATACGCCGCACTTCAGGCCTTGGGGCCCGTTAGGCCTCTGGCCTCACAGATTCTTCAGTTACCCATCCAGCGGTGCACAAACACGCCTCCCCACGAATTCATCCATCAATTCACGCTCCAAGCACCCACAGTCAACCATCCATCCATGCATTCATCCATCCACCCCTCACACATCTATCCGTCTCAGTCCCATCAAGCTTCATTCTCATGGGTCGCTCAGCCCCATCAAGCTTCCTTCTCTTGTGTCTCAGTCCCATCAAGCTTCCTTCTCAAGTGTCTCTCAGCCCCATCAAGCTTCCTTCTCTTGTGTCTCAGTCCCATCAAGCTTCATTCTCAAGTGTCTCAGTCCCATCAAGCTTCCTTCTCATGTGTCTCTCAGCCCCAGCAAGCTTCCTTCTCAAGTGTCTCAGCCTCATCAAGCTTCCTTCTCAAGTGTCTCTCAGTCCCATCAAGCTTCCTTCTCAAGTGTCTCTCAGCCCCATCAAGCTTCCTTCTCAAGTGTCTCAGCCCCATCAAGCTTACTTCTCAAGTGTCTCTCAGCCCCATCAAGCTTCCTTCTCTTGTGTCTCTCAGCCCCATCAAGCTTCCTTCTCAAGTGTCTCTCAGCCCCATCAAGCTTCCTTCTCCTGTGTCTCTCAGCCCCATCAAGCGTCCTTCTCTTGTGTCTCTCAGCCCCATCAAGCTTCCATCTCATGGGTCTCTCAGCCCCATCAAGCTTCCTTCTCTTGTGTCTCAGTCCCATCAAGCTTCATTCTCAAGTGTCTCTCAGCCCCATCAAGCTTCCTTCTCAAGTGTCTCCCAGCCCCATCAAGCTTCCTTCTCAAGTGTCTCAGCCCCATCAAGCTTCCTTCTCTTGTGTCTCTCAGCCCCATCAAGCTTCCTTCTCAAGTGTCTCTCAGCCCCATCAAGCTTCTTTCTCATGGGTCTCTCAGCCCCATCAAGCTTCCTTCTCATGTCTCTCAGCCCCATCAAGCTTCCTTCTCATGTGTCTCAGCCCCATCAATCTTCCTTCTAAAGTGTCTCTCAGCCCCATCAAGCTTCCTTCTCAAGTGTCTCTCAGCCCCATCAAGCTTCCTTCTCACGTGTCTCTCAGCCCCATCAAGCTTCCTTCTCAAGTGTCTCTCAGCCCCATCAAGCTTCCTTCTCAAGTGTCTCTCAGCCCCATCAAGCTTCCTTCTCAAGTGTCTCTCAACCCCATCAAGCTTCCTTCTCAAGTGTCTCAGCCCCATCAAGCTTCCTTCTCAAGTGTCTCTCAGCCCCATCAAGCTTCCTTCTCAAGTGTCTCTCAGCCCCATCAAGCTTCCTTCTCTTGCGTCTCAGTCCCATCAAGCTTCCTTCTCAAGTGTCTCTCAGCCCCATCAAGCTTCCTTCTCATGGGTCTCTCAGCCCCATCAAGCTTCCTTCTCTAGTGTCTCTCAGCCCCATCAAGCTTCCTTCTCAAGTGTCTCAGCCCCATCAAGCTTCCTTCTCAAGTGTCTCAGCCCCATCAAGCTTCCTTCTCAAGTGTCTCAGCCCCATCAAGCTTCCTTCTCGAGTGTCTCTCAGCCCCATCAAGCTTCCTTCTCTAGTGTCTCTCAGCCCCATCAAGCTTCCTTCTCAAGTGTCTCTCAGCCCCATCAAGCTTCCTTCTCATGGGTCTCTCAGCCCCATCAAGCTTCCTTCTCATGTGTCTCTCAGCCCCATCAAGCTTCCTTCTCAAGTGTCTCTCAGCCCCATCAGGCTGCCTTCTCAAGTGTCTCTCAGCCCCACCAAGCTTCCTTCTCAAGTGTCTCTCAGCCCCATCAAGCTTCATTCTCAAGTGTCTCTCAGCCCCATCAAGCTTCCTTCTCTTGTGTCTCTCAGTCCCATCAAGCTTCCTTCTCAAGTGTCTCTCAGCCCCATCAAGCTTCCTTCTCATGGGTCTCTCAGCCCCATCAAGCTTCCTTCTCATGGGTCTCTCAGCCCCATCAAGCTTCCTTCTCAAGTGTCTCTCAGCCCCATCAAGCTTCCTTCTCAAGTGTCTCTCAGCCCCATCAAGCTTCCTTCTCTTGTGTCTCAGCCCCATCAAGCTTCCTTCTCTTGTGTCTCGCAGTCCCATCAAGCTTCCTTCTCAAGTGTCTCAGCCCCATCAAGCTTCCTTCTCAAGTGTCTCTCAGCCCCATCAAGCTTCCTTCTCTTGTGTCTCAGCCCCATCAAGCTTCCTTCTCAAGTGTCTCTCAGCCCCATCAAGCTTCCTTCTCATGGGTCTCTCAGCCCCATCAAGCTTCATTCTCAAGTGTCTCTCAGCCCCATCAAGCTTCCTTCTCAAGTGTCTCTCAGCCCCATCAAGCTTCCTTCTCTTGTGTCTCAGCCCCATCAAGCTTCCTTCTCATGGGTCTCTCAGCCCCATCAAGCTTCCTTCTCATGGGTCTCTCAGCCCCATCAAGCTTCCTTCTCAAGTGTCTCAGCCCCATCAAGCTTCCTTCTCTTGTGTCTCTCAGCCCCATCAAGCTTCATTCTCAAGTGTCTCAGCCCCATCAAGCTTCCTTCTCAAGTGTCTCTCAGCCCCATCAAGCTTCATTCTCAAGTGTCTCTCAGCCCCATCAAGCTTCCTTCTCAAGTGTCTCGGCCCCATCAAGCTTCCTTCTCAAGTGTCTCTCAGCCCCATCAAGCTTCATTCTCAAGTGTCTCTCAGCCCCATCAAGCTTCCTTCTCTTGTGTCTCTCAGTCCCATCAAGCTTCCTTCTCAAGTGTCTCTCAGCCCCATCAAGCTTCCTTCTCTTGTGTCTCTCAGCCCCAGCAAGCTTCCTTCTCATGGGTCTCTCAGCCCCATCAAGCTTCCTTCTCAAGTGTCTCAGCCCCATCAAGCTTCCTTCTCAAGTGTCTCTCAGCCCCATCAAGCTTCCTTCTCTTGTGTCTCAGCCCCATCAAGCTTCCTTCTCAAGTGTCTCTCAGCCCCATCAAGCTTCCTTCTCATGGGTCTCTCAGCCCCATCAAGCTTCATTCTCAAGTGTCTCTCAGCCCCATCAACCTTCCTTCTCAAGTGTCTCTCAGCCCCATCAAGCTTCCTTCTCTTGTGTCTCAGCCCCATCAAGCTTCCTTCTCATGGGTCTCTCAGCCCCATCAAGCTTCCTTCTCATGGGTCTCTCAGCCCCATCAAGCTTCCTTCTCAAGTGTCTCAGCCCCATCAAGCTTCCTTCTCTTGTGTCTCTCAGCCCCATCAAGCTTCATTCTCAAGTGTCTCAGCCCCATCAAGCTTCCTTCTCAAGTGTCTCTCAGCCCCATCAAGCTTCATTCTCAAGTGTCTCTCAGCCCATCAAGCTTCCTTCTCAAGTGTCTCAGCCCCATCAAGCTTCCTTCTCAAGTGTCTCTCAGCCCCATCAAGCTTCATTCTCAAGTGTCTCTCAGCCCCATCAAGCTTCCTTCTCTTGTGTCTCTCAGTCCCATCAAGCTTCCTTCTCAAGTGTCTCTCAGCCCCATCAAGCTTCCTTCTCTTGTGTCTCTCAGCCCCATCAAGCTTCCTTCTCTTGTGTCTCTCAGCCCCATCAAGCTTCCTTCTCAAGTGTCTCTCAGCCCCATCAAGCTTCATTCTCAAGTGTCTCTCAGCCCCATCAAGCTTCCTTCTCATGGGTCTCTCAGCCCCATCAAGCTTCCTTCTCAAGTGTCTCTCAGCCCCATCAAGCTTCCTTCTCTTGTGTCTCTCAGTCCCATCAAGCTTCCTTCTCATGGGTCTCTCAGCCCCATCAAGCTTCCTTCTTATGGGTCTCTCAGCCCCATCAAGCTTCCTTCTCATGTGTCTCTCAGCCCCATCAAGCTTCCTTCTCATGTGTCTCTCAGCCCCATCAAGCTTCCTTCTCAAGTGTCTCTCCGCCCCATCAAGCTTCCTTCTTATGGTTCTCTCAGCCCCATCAAGCAAGGGGGTGGTGAGGAATAATAATAGGGCACTATCATGTTCCAGAATGCTGCCAGCCTCCCGCCTTCCACCTCAAGTACAGAGCCCTATTGCTAATATACGTGACTTTTATCATATACATGCCCTAGGATGCTACGCGTTCTCCGTGGTAATATACTCTAGACATGTAATTATGGGCGTTATCCGTGATAATGCACACTACCCAGTGTGAATATACACCCCCAATAATGGATATTGTTATAAATAAACACAGTCTCTATGGCGATATACGTTCTAAGTGCTAATAGGCGGTCCCAAAAGCCATATACGTACATGTCCCTGTTGGGAATATACATACTCCTTTTTTTCCTGTAGGGTACTGTTGTATCTTGAGTCTTCCTGTTGCTCAGCTAGTATACATGAGATGTGGAATGTTGATGAATGGAATGTGAATGTGTTGTGAATGTCAGTTGGGTGAGGGCTGAGCAGCAGGACAGCTGCTCCTGATGGGGTTTAATCATCATCATAATAAAGTAACCTAAATAATCTATTTGGAGTATCCATCTTCTTTTGATTACATCAGGTACCTTTTGATTGAAACCAGCTGAAAGCTCCTCTAGCAAAATGCAGGGCATCTCTGAAAGCGCGAGCATGTGCAGGGAGCTCAGCCTACCGTTTTGAAAAGTGCTTTCCACCCAAAGTATCTGTGTTGTTTTTGTCTACCTGTGAGTATTTCTTTTAATGAAGCCCTAGTGTATAACCTCAAATCCAAGTTTACCTTTTGAGAGTTCTATACCTGACATTTCTATCAATGAACATGTTGAGTGTTAAACAAAAAGTTGTATCTTCCAGGGCTGCAGCCCCCCTTCCCTCTCTCCCCCTTCGACCCCTCTGCTTCTCTTGCCTCAGTCCTACCCCTCCCTAACCGCCTGTCCAACCCCAGTCCCCGCACCGGTCACCAGCACCCTTCTCCCTCTATCTCTCTTCAGCACCTTCTCTGCAACCCGTTCCCTCACCACTGATTTCGCTTATCCTCCCTCCCTCGCCTTCTGTGCGATCTACACTGGTCCTTTCCTCTCACCAGTTCCACGTCCCTGTCTCCCGCCTGCCCTACTCTTCACCACAAGCCGTATCTTAGTCCACTTTTTCTTCCCCTATCTTCTCCAGGATACAAGAGACCATCTACCCCAGTGGTTCCCAAACTTTTTTGACCCGTGGCTCCCTTGACCTAATTGGCAGTTGGCCGTGGCTCCCCACCATGTTTTTACCCGCGCACCGGGGTGCCGCGGCGCACCCTTTGGGAACCACTGGTCTACATGAAGAATCAAGCCTAGACGTGATGAAGGATTCAGAGGGTAGCCATCACTGTCATAAAACCTTATTTGCAATCACAAAGATCTTATAAAGTACATCTCAATGCATACAACACCATCATAGAGTAGCTTAAAGCACTCCCACTAAAAGTAACCAGGCTAGAGAAAGGCTCAAGGAGCTCTGTGGCGTTACAAGAAGTTTCCGTGAGGTGAGCTCTGATCATGGGTATCCGCAGAAATGTTTACATTTTTAACTTCATCACCATCCCCCTTGCACCCTTTCCCCCTCTGCCTTACACCCTTCTCCCCTCCACCTTGCACCCTTCTCCCCCTTCCCCTTGTACCCTACTTCACTCAGCCTTGCACCCTTTTCTACCTTGCACCCTTCTCCCCTCTGCCTTGCACCCTTCTCCCCTCTGCCTTGCACCCTTCTCCCCTCCACCTTGCACCCTTCTCCCCCTTCCCCTTGTACCCTACTTCACTCTGCCTTGCACCCTTTTCTACCTTGCAACCTTCTCCCCTCTGCCTTGCACCCTTCTCCCCTCTGCCTTGCACCCTTCTCCTCTCTGGCTGGCACCCTTCTCCCCTCTGCCTTGCACCTTTCTGCCCTCTGCCTTGTCCCCTTCTCCCCTCTGCCTTGCACCGTTCTCCCCACTGCCGTGTACCCTTCTCCTCTCTGCCTTGCACCCTACTCTGCCTTGCACCCTTCTCCCCTGTCTTGCACCCTTCTCCCCTCCCCGTTGCACCCTTCTCACCTCTGCCGTGCACCCTTCTCCCCTCCTCCTTGCACCCTTCTCTACCTTGCACCCTTCTCCCCTCTGCCTTGCACCCTTCTCCCCTCTGCCTTGCACCCTTCTCCACTCACACACTCCAACATGCAGCAGTCACGAGTGACGACCCCTCAACGAGGAGTGAGGCAAAGACAGAAGCTGGCAGAGTGCGGCTGCATCAAGGCATAAGGCGCCCACCCAACGCTCTCCACCAGGCCTCTCACCCTGCACACACCCAACGCTCTCCACCAGGCCTCTCACCCTGCACACACCCAATGCTCTCCACCAGGCCCCTGAACCTGCACCCACCCAACGCTCTCCAGCAGGCCCCTGACCCCGCACCCACCCACCCACCCAATGCTCTCCACCAGGCCCCTGAACCTGCACCCACCCTACACTCTCCACCAAGCCCCCCACCCTGCACCCACCCACTGAACGCTCTCCACCAGGCCCCTGAACCTGCACCCACCCTACACTCTCCACCAAGCTCCCCACCCTGCACCCACCCTGCACCCACCCACCGAACGCTCTCCACCAGGCCCCTGACCCCGCACCCACCCACCCAACGCTCTCCACCAGGCCCCACACTCTGCACCCACCCAACGCTCTCCACCAGGCCCCCCACCCTGCACCCACCCACCCAACGCTCTCTACCTGTCCCCTGACCCCGCACCCACCCACCCAACGCTCTCCACCAACGCTCTCCACCAGGCCCCCCACCCTGCACCCACCCACCCAACGCACCCCACCAGGCCTCTCACCCTGCACCCACCCACCCAACGCCCCAACGCTCTCCACCAGGCCCCTGACTCACCCACCCAATGCTCTCCACAAGGACCTGACCCTGCACCCACACAACCAACGCTCTCCACCATGCCCCTGACCCTGCACCCACCCACCCAATGGAGGTTAAAGACAGTCATTTTATGCGTATCTGTGCTCCCAGAGAGAACACTGGGATACCGCAACAGGTTTATTCACGGCGCACCAGGGTGCCGCGGCGCACAGTTTGGGAACCACAGATGTATGACATAGATATTAAGAGTGTACTCCTGACAGGTCCTGAGCATGGGTAGAGGAGGGGAGAAGATGGAGCTTGAGGTCAGAGCTACCCACTTTGGAACTGAGGAATCAGGTTTGATTCTGGTTTTGGCTCAAAATCCTGTGATCCTGGGCAAATCACTTAATCTCTCCGTATCTAAAAAAGGAACATGTCCTTATGAAATGTCATTGGTGCTCATGTAAAGCACTCCAATATGTTTGGGTTGGGTTTGCTCTACATAAAAATTGAGGGGGAAAAAATGAAAAAATTAGTTTCATTTACTCTTTCAATGCTATTTGCATCTAAATAACCAAAGGTGCTCGTGACTCCACAAGCAGCATGACCCCCTCCTATGCTGCAACACCTTCCTTTGTGCCACTGACCATCATCTCTTTCACAGCTCATCAGCACCCGAGTTGACTGCCTTTTTAAATGGTTGCGCTGTTTGTGCACCCCCCTGCACTTTCCCCAGTTAACTCTCCCCTCCAGATGCCTCTCCTCTCTGCCCCTGCGTTGTGTCCTGCCTTTCCTCTCTGCCCCTACGTTGTCACCTGCCTCTCCTCTCAGTCCCTGCGTTGTGTCCTGCCTCTCCTCTCTGCCCCTGCGTTGTGTCTTGCCTCTCAACTATGCCTCTCCATTGTCTTTCCTCTCCTCTCTGCCCCTGCGTTGTCCTGCCTCTCCTCTCTGCCCCTGCGTTGTCCTGACTCTCCTTTCTGCCCCTGCATTGTCCTGCATCTCCTCTCTGCCCCTGCGTTGTGTCCTGCCTTTCCTCTCTGCCCCTGCGTTGTGTCTTGCCTCTTCTGTCTGCCCCTGTGTTGTGTCTTGCCTCTCCTGTCTGCCCCTGCGTTATCCTGCCTCTCCACTCTGCCTCTGCATTGTGTCCTGCCTCTCCTCTCTGCCCCTGCGTTGTCCTGCATCTCCTCTCTGCCCCTACGTTGTCCTGCATCTCCTCTCTGCCCCTGCGTTGTGTCCTGCCTCTCCTCTCTGCCCCTGCGTTGTGTCCTGCCTCTCCTGTCTGCCCCTGCGTTGTGTCCTGCTTCTCCTCTCTGCCCCTGCGTTGTGTCCTGCCTCTCCTCTCTGCCCCTGCGTTGTCACCTGCCTCTCCTCTCTGGCCCTGTGTTGTGTCCTGCCTCTCCTCTTCGCCGCTGTGTTGTGTCCTGCCTCTCCTCTCTGGCCCTGTGTTGTCACCTGCCTCTCCTCTTCGCCGCTGTGTTGTGTCCTGCCTCTCCTCTCTGCCCCTGCGTTGTCACTTGCCTCTCCTCTCTGCCCTTGCATTGTGACCTGCCTCTCCACTCTGCCCTTGCGCTGTCCTGCCTCTTCTCTCTGCCCCTGCGTTGTAGAAGACCTGGCACATGTTACTTGAGGCACACTGGTGTTGTGGTGTTAAAGACAGGGGCACTGCTTTCGGAGTCTTTGGCTCCTAAGGGGGACCCCAAACACCTGCCAGCTCTTTCACAGGAGTGCAACATTTCCATGCTCCCCCATCTGATCAAAGATTCCATTCCAGACGGCAGACCCCGGTGTCTCACAGAGGATCACACAACACCACACAGACACACACCACACAGACACACACCACACACACCCCACACAGACACAAACACACAACACACACCACCACACACATAACACTACATACATAAGACCACACACAACACACCACACACGTCACACCACACACACACACAACACACAACACCACACACACACTCATTACCACACACTCACCACCACACACTCACCAGGCACACACTCACCAGGCGCACACACACACACACACACCACCAGCCGTCGGTGCACACTTTCAACAGGCACACACAACACCAGCTGTCACTGCACACTTTCACCATGAACACACACACACCACCACCCATCACTGCACGCTTTCACCAGGAACACACACACACCACCAGCCGTCAGTGCATGCTTTCACCAAGCACATACAACACCAGCCGTCATTGCACGCTTTCACCAGGCACACACACCACCAGCCGTCAGTGAGTGAGAGTGACTGCAGAGTGAGAGTGACAGCAGAGTGAGAGTGACTGTAGAGTGAGAGTGACTGCAGAGTGAGAGTGACTGCAGAGTGAAAGGGACTCTGCAGAGTGAGAGGGACTCTGCAGAGTGAGAGGGACTCTGCAGAGTGAGTGTTCCAGAGAGAGCAGGGTATGCGTGTGCGCTTACACGGTGCACTGACACACAGGAGCTAAAACAAAGAACAGGGGAACACGTGTCTTGAGAGCTTCATAGAAGCAGCCGGCCCTCTGTGAGGGGAGCAGCAAGGAGGGCACGCCCCAACTTATAAAGCCCAACTACTCACAACCTACTGCACGATTACAACACAGGCCAAAGGGCAGAGCTAGGTCTTTTCGCATCACGTAGGGTGAGCAGTGTGTGAGTGTGTAGGGTGAGCAGTGTGTGAGTGTGCAGGGTGAGCAGTGTGTGAGTGTGCAGGGTGAGCAGTGTGTGAGTATGCAGGGTTAACAGTGTGCAAGCGTGCGGGGTGAACATTGTGTGAGTGTGTAGGGTGAGCAGTGTGTGAGTGTGTAGGTGCAGTGTTTGAGTGTGCAGGGTACAAAAACTGGAACTAAGTCGACCACACACACACATAAGAAGACACACACACACCACACACACACAGACACCACCACACACACAACCACACACACCACCAGCCGTCAGTGCACGCTTCCACCAGGCACACACACCACCAGCCATCAGTGCACAATTTCTACAGGCACACACACCACCAGCCATCAGTGCACACATCAATTGTTAACACATCCACAATTAACTATTGTAGCAATCACAATATGGTGCACTTTACTTTTACACTTTTTCATCTAAAGCGCAGCATGCCACCATTGCTACAACTCAAATCCAACCCACATAATTCCACTGCACACCACATGCATACACTCCATAACACATGGATAAAAGACAGCCATTTACAATGCCATTAGCTCTAACTCAAATAAATCCGAGACCTATTGCATTTCCAATGCTTGTTAAATGTTAGCTGTATCTGGGTCCATGTTGTAATTGTGTGTGCTGTGTGCAAAACAAGTACTGACAAAACTAACAGTAGTGGCATAATTAAAAATGCCAACCTGGTCACGCAGAAAGGGTCTTGGAAAACCTTCACAGATTACAGCCAGATTTATTGGCATTGGCTTTTTGCAATGCTGGTTTTTAAGGTGCACAAAAGGATCCATGAGGCTGGCCAGACACAGTCACATTAGGGCCTGGATACAGCTAAAGGCTTGCCTTACTAACTAAGCCAAGGTAACAACTCTATGCCACCATATGACCTCTAGGGGTTTGTAGCCATAAAAGGCGCCCCAAAAAGCTGCCTTTAAAGCTACTAAGGGTTTGTTTCCTTATCAATTTAAGAATAAAATTGGGTTGGACGCGATGGTGTTAAGAGTATGTTCAGCTGAGCAAAATAGCCGGTGTACCTCAAGTAGTAGTTACAGATTCTGGATATTCTTATATACTCCTACACTAAAAAACTCAACATGACCTCCTGTGACGAAGAACTAAATGTTTGATTCGGCATAAGATGCTCGTCATCATGGATGCTGCGTTTTTGTAATGCTGTAAATAACCGGTGTTGCCTTTACACCCCCAGTGGCACGCTATCACCTCAGACTGAGGACCACCAGATATGTGGAGCCGGTGACCTCTAAGTAGCACACAGATGTCTGCAGAGGGTTTAACCCCTATGTCGACCACCCTCCGCATTTCATCATCCCACATTAGGCTAAAACCAGTTCAATTCACCTGCAGCCACATACATGCATGCAATAGGGGCAGCTGACTGAGGTGCCAACAAACACTAGATTTCTCCTGCAACCAGAACATCGTGCACCTGACATATCTGCCAATATTTGAGAAGAGGAAAGTTTTGTAGAACATACGGGGGAATTTATTTATTCCACTGACTTCCATTGTAGTGAAGGCAATTTCAGGTGTGAAGCATCAAAAAGGCTCTTATTTCCTGCTGTAAGAATAGGGAGTCTCCCGCCTAACTCGGGAGCGTTATCACATATAAGATATTTGAGGAGAGAGAGTGGTGTCCAAATGTCACTCCACCTGTGGCGGCAAGAAGTCACAGCCTGGGACCTGTCATCACCTAGGAATCTGTACAATCGAAGGCGCGGCGGCCTCTGGGCTGGGAGGGGTCCTGTCTGATGTGGAGAGCCGCTCACTTTCCCCTTCGAAAACAGACTTCATCAGAGCCACGAGATGTAGAAATAAAATACTGCACACAAACTCGATGTGTAAGCGGTTTTAGACCAACCGCATGTGAGGATCAGACGATTCTACGGAATCCTGTCACGACCATGAATGTAAAGAGCAGAAAAGAGCCCTCCAGCTCCCCCCCACCCCAAAGTACTAGTCATCCTGGTTTACAGTTGTTGAAACAAGAGAGCACCTTTGTAGGTGCCACCTTCACACGCCATCTCTTTATGGCCCTGAATTACTTGCTTTGCACTCTCACTGCGGGTCAGCTCTGCTCAGCTTGGCCATTGTTCACTTAATGATGACAACCCCTGCTTGCAAGGCTAGGCTCTCAATTGCAGTCTTCATGTGACAACCATATTACACAGTTATTATTTCCCAACAATGCTTTTATTTCACAATACCTCAAGATCTTGGAGGAAATTAAAATGACTGTGCTTCTTGTCCTGAGTTTTGGGCAAGCGGTGACGTAATTCCCACAGGAAGATGTCCTCACAAAGTTCAATTGTTAATTATAAAAACAGAGAGAAAGTTTAGTCCTCAAGGTTGACAACCAAACGTCAGGTTTGTGATATAAAAGTATAGTTTGTGGCAGGCGCTTTTTTTCTGCAGTTTTCCACAGCCCCCCCCTGCAAGCTGTCCACGTCTCTCCCACCCTCTCACCCTGTTCCTCGCCACTTCATCCCACCCAAGCCCCAGGGCTCCTGCAGCCCTCCCCCCCCTCCTCACCCACAGGATGCAGTAACAGCACCTCTCTTCTCTGGTACAACTCCCAGGAGAAAGAGGGCCCTGTGACCGACGCCTGTGCTTCAATAACCCACCGTATCTCCCAGCCGAACTCCAAAGATGAAATGTATGAGTTAGCAGACCCCCACACTGGGGTCTGCTGGTCCAGCTCCTTCCCTGCCTCCATTCCCTATCACTACCTACCCCCCTCCCCTAGGGAAGGGGGGGCTGAACTAAGGGGCATCTTAAAGCACAGTGTGTACAGGTGCAGCCCGCGCTGCTGCAGAGGCCGGTTTCCACCTCCTCAGCAGCGGCGCTGCCTTTGCATGGTGCCCTCCTGGCTTCCAAGTGCCCGTGGGAGTAGTGGGCATGTTCACGCATGCGCAAGGAGAGGGTAAACAACCAGATGGGAGAGCGCGAATATACAGGCAGAACCTGCATGTATCCGCACCCCTCTGACGTAGGGGGTGTACAAAACGACGGGGGTGGAAATTTAGTTAGAACACCGGCGCTCCGCTGCGGGAGGCAGTGTCTGTTTTCCGCGCATGCGCAGTTACACGGCGCGTGAGACTCACTATTCTAAGCCTGGCTACAATAATCCCTGTTTCTAAACTGCATTGGTGTACTACCCTTGAGCGCATGCGCAGTTGTTAATCCCAGGCGCGTGGGGGCGGGGCCTGTGGTGTGAATGCTCCTCCTCTACCAGGGGCGGGGCCTGTGGGAGTGTGGCCTGTGGGGGCGGAGACAGTGGATGTGGGGTTGGGTGGGCGGGGTCTAGGGGGGGTGCGGGGGTCTGGAAAAGTTGGGGCGGGGTCAGTGGATGTGGGGCCTGTGGGGGTGAGGGCGGGGTCAGTGAATGTGAGGGCGGGGTCAAAACAGCAAACATGCCCAGCCTGGGGGCGGTGCATTATATAGGGAGCGGGCGCCATATGTTTCTGAGTTTGATTTCCTGCGTGCACCGACGCCTGTGCGACCAGAATTTGGATCTCGCCCCCTCCATACCTCCGCACCGCCACCTCTTTCCGCAACTTCCAAAAGGACCTTAACCCCTCCGTTGCTCATGGCGAGCGGAGCTCGTTATGCCCGTTGGAACGCTCGCACGCTGGGCTGATTCCCCTGCTGTGCTGAGCGTTCCATTAAACGGGTGCGACCGGAGCGCCGTGGCTCATGGCGAGCTGAGCTCGTCATGAGCACCAGGGGGGTTAAGGTCCTTTTGGAAGATGCGGAAAGAGGTGGCAGTGCGGAGGTATGGAGGAAGCGAGTTCCAAATTCAGGTCGCACAGGCAAAACAGCCCCGCAGTGAAGGGGTTAAAACTCTTCTCTTTCAAAGACACAGCTTCCAATAACTCTGTTTCATGTTCCACATTGGAGAACTAGTTTGTCCTTACTCTTCAACTGTGGAATATGTACTTTTGGAACCCTAATAGCTACAACTTTAGTTTTCATTGTGTAATTTTTAGCGAATTTATACTCTGTAAATATGTTACCATAATATCTAAACCTATATACTACACTCTATTGTAAAGCGCTCTGACACCTCTGGGTAAAGTATGCGCTATAAAAAAAATTCTAAATAAATGCAATGCCCTGCGACCAGGCTGTTGGAGACTCTTCGTCACCTCTGGCCTGGACTCACTGGGTCTGTAGACTAAAGACTGTTAATAATTTAATTTTAGCAGCCAGGAACTCAGAACTGTCCAATTCCTCAGGCTCTGGCAGGCTGCTTTTGGAGGCTTCATACGATACAAGACAACAATAACTCAAAATGTAACACTAGGGGAGTCAGATATACTGGTATGTAAAATGCATTACAAGGAAGGAAAAAACGGGAGACTCGCGTAAAATTTGTGTTTGGAGTATTCAGTTATGATTCTGAATGCCGCCGTGGTTGGCGTATCTGAAGTTGCACATTCTTACCTTTCTCCTGGGGCACCGCAACCACAGACTTTACCCATTGCTGCCCACATCTATAAATGATGTTTTTGACACAAGAGTGTCCACTAGAGCATCTTTTAATTTGGCTGATCTGGGACTTGCAGCAAATATTTTTTTAAAGCCATGCTCTTGTATTTACAATCAACAGAAGCTGGTGCAGTGAGGGCTGGTGCTGTTCCTGACCTCCCATTCGGTTTGTGGAAGTACCATTTGTGGATACAGATCACGCCTACTCTCTTATCGTGCTTCAGTGCATAGGCCCGATGTAGCTGACTTCACAGTTTTATCCCACACACACGCTTCTACTTGCACACCATGCAGCCCTTTACAATCACTTCTTCTCAAGCACCAAAAGACAGATATGTTTACCGTCTCTTTCGCTAACTCTTGTTTTAAAAGGAAAAATTCTGGCCTTCTCTACTTGGTGCTTCTGAATTCATACAATGCTAAAAATATAAGATCAAAATTTGAATGGTTAGGCAATTTTTGATTTTCTTTGTTTTTGGGATTGTGTGATATAGTGCGGTACCTACCTGTAACGAGGAGTGGTGGAAACCCGGAACTGACCACGTGATGCCTCCTTCATTGCAGACGGACCCCTGGGAACCAGAACAGGACGAACTTGAGGAAGAGGAACACGGCGCCTTTAATTGGACGTTCACTGAGGAGGAGAACCCTCCTTCTGTAAACGTCAGCAACGCCGGATTGGATAAACCCCAGGAAGTGTTGTTTGTGGCGTGTGACATCACCCCGGTGGAGAAGGCGAGGAGCGACATTGGAGAGCGGGTTGGAGATTGCAGTACAGGAATACGAAGGTTTCCCGAAGAACATCCAGAAGGAAATGGAGAAGAGTCCCACGGAGAGCCAGGAGGCCAACGACCCCGTGAGCCGCCGTGCCACACTCCCGGGGGAGGAGTGTGGCTTTCCCAGGTACGGCGGCGTATGGCGGCTTGGGTGGGAAGCAAGCGTGTGTGAATAGTGTAAATAGCCCCCTGATCGTTCTCCCTCGTCTTTCCCTTCCTCCCGTTTCCCGTTTCCCTTACCCCACGTTTGTTCCCTCACTGTCAGTAGTCCCGACTCACCACACCGACTTCTGCTAGATGCACGTTGTCACCGTTGATCCCCAGTCTCACTACACCCGGCCCCGAGGTGCAAACCCCCAGACGACATTGGAACTAACGGCTCCCTCTCTGTTGGTCTTCTTTTGCATGGGAAACCGGAGTCGGGGAAGTCGCCTTACAGACCAGACCTTGAAGCGCAGACCTACACCCAGAAAACCAAGCCGGAAACAAACAGAACGCCAAAAAGGATTCAAGTCAGTTTGCCAAGGAAAGACTAACATTCAGAACCAGGAGGACTTTGATGTTAAAGTCAAAACGTGTAATTCCAATAAAACCAGCATTACCTCAACAACCTGGCGTTTCTCTCATCCCTGATCCACAAGCCCGGTCCACACTACCGTATGATGCAAGTAAATAAATTACATTGCTAATATACAATAAGGATGTGGGGTGAGTGTTATTAGGGGCAAAGCCTTGCTGATTGCGCGTCGGTGCTGCGGGCACCATAAGTAGGCTTTTGCTTAACTACTAGAGCGCTGACCTGCCCCTCGCTCCCCACGAAGGCGAGTCCTCTCAGCTGTGCTCACTGGTCCTGCCCCGCCCAACTCCCGTTCTACTGTTCGACGTAAATAAGTCAGGCTTCCCCACAGTGAGTGAGCATTCAATTCAATTTCAGTTTAAAAAAAAACATTTGTTTCAAAAAGCTTTACATTTCAAATGTGATTGTCTTAGAAGCGTTCAGAGAGCTTTAAAAGCGATACATTCAATCATTCAAAATACTCTGGCTTAAAAAGACTGTGCAAACAAGCAAGTTCTCAGTTAGTACTCTCTGGTACCGTGTGTCTGACCTGTGTCAGTTTCTCTGATTCTTCCTGTTTCTCTTAAGCCATGGCAGCTTCTTGAGCTGTGCAGGGTGTGAGCATCTTGAAGGGTAGCCCCAGCTCTACCCCTCCCACTCCTTCCAATGGACGCGCTATGGCTTAGCAAGAGAAACAGGAAGAATCTGATCTGAGCCTCTTGTCACCATACATTGGGAATAAACAGACTCGCTGAATAAATGTTGCAAAAATGTAACAGACTCGCTCAGTAACCAAGAATGACTCAGCGAGCCTGTCTGCTATGACACTTCTGGAAAGTTAGGGAAGGATTGGCAGAATGAGCAGCTTTTACTCCCATGGGACCACCGAGAGCAAAGGAGATACAGCGACCCCGGCTCAACACGACCCCTTTTTGAAGAACATGGAAATACACATGTAGCTGGGGTGGTTGCCAGGAGGATCTAGATCAGTGATACTCAAAGTACGGCCTGGGGGCCGCATAAAGCCCTCCAGGTCTTTACATGCAGACACCCTGGGCAGCAGCAGCACTGGGCTGCCGATTACTTGACTAAGAACTAACATGAAAAAGCAACGGACATATACAGCAAACACTTATTTAAAGGTTAATTGCAGTTAGGAAAAGGAAGTAACTAGGCCCTTAACTTTAGGAACACCTTCATTCTTAAAGGCAGCCACTAGATATACTTGCTTTGTTTCCCTACCCCGACTTTACACCCCGCTGGCATCAGGGTGGCCCTCGGTCACACCATAGAGCAAACTTTGCGGCCCTCGAGAAAATGTTTGTGAGTACCCATGACCTAGATCAACAAAAGGCGGAAGCAGTTAGACACGAGGACGAAACAGAAGCATGCATCTCTAAAAGGCACGAACAGGAACCAATGAAAACAAGCATTGGCATAGCCAATAGGTCACGCCTTTGGGACCTTATAAGTGTTTAGCCATGCAACAGTTGATGTTGTTGCACCAAGGATATTGTGCTGGATAACTAAACACGTATAAGGTCCCAGAGGCGAGACCTACTGGCGATGCCAATGCTTGTTTACCTGATGGGCATTGGCTGCCGCTGCCTGGTCACTGAGGCCCTAGTGAGGTTGAGTCATATTTGGGGGAGTTTTAGCCTCATCAGATGATGCTGTGCAGGCCCAGGCCCAGGTACAATGAGGTGTAGTCGGTGCTGCCTGGGAGTGCGTTGCCAATGCTTGTTTACCTGATGGGCATCGGCTGACCGCTGCCTGGTCACTGAGGCCCTAGTGAGGTTGAGTCATATTTGGGGGAGTTTTAGCCTCATCAGATGATGCTGTGCAGGCCCAGGCCCAGGTACAATGAGGTGCATTCGGTGCTGCCTGGGAGTGCGTTGCCAATGCTTGTTTACCTGATGGGCATCGGCTGACCGCTGCCTGGTCACTGAGGCCCTAGTGAGGTTGAGTCATATTTGGGGGAGTTTTAGCCTCATCAGATGATGCTGTGCAGGCCCAGGTGCAATGAGGCGCAGTCGGTGCTGGCTGTGAGTGTGTTCTTTCACTTTCGATTGGCGGGGCTGCCCCCCTTCACTCTGCCAGGTGCAATGAGGCGCAGTCGGTGCTGGCTGGGAGTGCGTTCTTTCACTTTCGATTGGCGGGGCGGTCCCCCTTCACTCTCCCAGGTGCAATGAGGCTCAGTCAGTGCTGGCTGGGAGTGCGTTCTTTCACTTTCGATTGGCGGGGCGGTCCCCCTTCACTCTCCCAGGTGCAATGAGGCGCAGTCGGTGCTGGCTCGGAGTGCGTTCTTTCACTTTCGATTGATGGGGCTGCCCCCCCTTCACTCTGGTGAAAGCCACAAACGGGATTCAAGTCGATCTTCTCATCACACAGACTTGTCCCCGTTTGCTGAGGCCTTCAAAAGAGCGACCCAACTGTAAAGATGGTGTGACACCGTAACTAATGTGGAAAGTAGATTTATTGCAGCACAGCAGATAAACGCCTCTTCTCTCTTCCCTCAGCTCTCCAGCTGCTTTACACTCTTTACACTCTAGAACATTACCACAGCGGAAGTTGGAGCGAGGGCAAGAGCGAGACGAAGCACGAGACAATAAATAAATAAATACATAACACCAACTGCACCAATGATGGTCAATGAGCCTTGTTGATACAAAATAATCATGTCTAAGTATCGATGCAGACAACAACAACAACAAACATGAATCCCGGGCAGCAGGCTCGAGACCCTCCAGCTCCAGACAATCTTTGTATCTCTTGACCTCACCTGGGGTTTCATGCGGTTCCTCTGGGCCCTGCTTGGGTCGGGTTGAGCTTTCTGAGGCCTTTGTATAACCCCAGGACGATGAGCGTGGGTGAATGAGGACCGTAGATGAACAACTGCGCATGCGCGGAGCGCGAGCTAAGGAAGGCCTTGAATTAACTGCGCATGCGCTGAGGACAGACCCTGCCTCTCGTGCGAGCTAAGGAAGGCCTTCAATGAACTGCGCATGCGCTGGGGACAGACACCGCTGTTTCTACAATCCCACTCCAGAAATCGATGCAAGAAAGATTCACGGCCCAGGCTCCGGCAGCACGGAGCGCAGAAAAGGGCGACAGCTCAGGGCCAGGACATGGGGGACGGGGTCCTCTCAGGGGAAACAATGACGGTGTCCGCGCGGGGAGACAATGAATGAGAAGCAACAGCTGCCTCCCGCCGCGGAGCACGAGGCGCCTCGCGCCACAGCACCCGCGGAGATGTGTTTCAGTGCAAAGCTCCTCGGTTCGGCTCCTCTATAGGGAGGGGGGGAGTGTCTTTCCTCTGCGCAGGCGCAGTGAGGCTGAGCGTTCTCGGTCAAGGACGGTTCACAGGCTGCACTCCCAACTCGGCGATAAAAAGTAGTCTCTTCGCTCCGCACATGCGCAGCTGTGACGCGAGGTCCTGCGCCTGCGCAGCCGTGAGACGCCATGTTTCTTTTCGTGAGCGATGGTGGCTCGTGCAGCGGCGTGAGATTGCGCGTCACTGTAGGGCCAATAACACACCGGGACACACTACTCACAGGCAGCTGGCCCCCCGGCGTGCCCCCACCTCTCCCCCAGGCCGTGCAGCCTCCACTGAGTGGTGCACAAGGAGAGGTGAGACACTCTAATCTCAGTTTCCAAACTCCATTGGTACTATACTCTTTGCGCATGCGCAGTTGTTACTCTTAGACCCGCGCTCCGCTGCGGGAGGCAGTGTCTGTTTTCCGCGTATGCGTACTTACACGGCACGTGAGACTTCTAAACCTGGCTGCATACAGTAATCCCCGTCTCTAAACTGCATTGGTGTACTACCCTTGAGCGCATGCGCAGTTGTTAATCCCAGGCGCGTGGGGGCGGGGCGTGTGGTGTGAATGCTCCTCCTCTACCAGGCGCGGGGCCTGTGGGAGTGGGGCCTGTGGGGGTGGAGACTGTAGATGTTGGGTGGGCGGGGTCTGGGAAAGTTGGGGCGGGGTCAGTGGATGTGGGGCCTGTGGAGGTGAGGGCGGAGTCAGTGAATGTGAGGGCGGGGTCAAAACAGCAAACATGCCCAGACTGGGGGCCGTGCATTACATAGGGAGCGGGCGCCATATGTTTCTGAGTTTGATTTCCTGCGTGCACCGACGCATGTGCGACCAGAATTTGGAACTCGCTCCCTCTGTACCTCCGCACCGCCACCTCTTTCCGCATCTTCCAAAAGGACCATAAACCCTCATGTGCTCATGACGAGCTGAGCTCGTCATGAGCCACGGCGCTCCGTGGCTCATGACGAGCTGAGCTCGTTATGCCCGTTGGAACGCTCGCACGCTGGCCTGATTCCCCTGCTGTGCTGAGCGTTCCATTAAACGGGTGCGACCGGAGCGCCGTGGCTCATGCCGAGCTGAGCTCGTCATGAGCACAGGAGGGGTTAAGGTCTTTTTGGAAGATGCGGAAAGAGGTGGCAGTGCTGAGGTACGGAGGAAGCGAGTTCCAAATTCAGGTCGCACAGGCGAAACAGCCCCGCAGTGAAGGGGTTAAAACTCTTCTCTTTCAAAGACACGGCTCCCAATAACTCTGTTTCATGTTCCACACTGGAGAACTAGTTTGTCCTTACTCTTCAACTGTGGAATATGTACTTTTGGAACCCTAATCGCTCCAACTTTAGTTTACAGGGTGTAATTTTTAGCGAATTTATACTCTGTAAATATGTTACCATAATATCTAATCCTATATACTACACTCTATTCTAAAGCGCTCTGACACCTCTGGGTAAAGTATGCGCTATAAAAAAAATTCTAAATAAATGCAATGCCCTGCGACCAGGCTGTTGGAGACTCCTCGTCGCCGCGGGCCTGGACTCACTGGGTCTGTAGACTAAAGACTGTTAATAATTTAATTTTAGCAGCCAGGAACTCAGAACTGTTCGATTCCTCAGGCTCCGGCGGGCTGCTTTTGGAGGCTTCATATGATAAAAAACAACAATATCTCAAAATGTAACACTAGGGGAGTCAGATATACTGGTATGTAAAATGCATTACAAGGAAGGAAAAAACGGGAGACTCGCGTAAAATTTGTGTTTGGAGTATTCAGTTATGATTCTGAATGCCGTCGTAGTCGGCGTATCTCAAGTTGCACATTCTTACCTTTCTCCTGGGGCACCACAACCACAGATTTTACCCATTGCTGCCCACATCTATAAATGATGTTTTTGACACAAGAGTGTCCACTAGAGCATCTTTTAATTTGGTTGATCTGGGACTTGCAGCAAATATTTTTTTAAAGCCATGCTCTTGTATTTACAATCAACAGAAGCTGGTGCAGTGAGGGCTGGTGCTGTTCCTGACCTCCCATTCGGTTTGTGGAAGTACCATTTGTGGATACAGATCACGCCTACTCTCTTATCGTGCTTCAGTGCATAGGTCCGATGTAGCTGACTTCACAGTTTTATCCCACACACACGCTTCTACTTGCACACCATGCAGCCCTTTACAATCACTTCTTCTCAAGCACCAAAAGACAGATATGTTTACCGTCTCTTTCGCTAACTCTTGTTTTAAAAGGAAAAATTCTGACCTTCTCTACTTGGTGCTTCTGAATTCATACAATGCTAAAAATATAAGATCAAAATTTGAATGGTTAGGCAATTTTTGATTTTCTTTGTTTTTGGGATTGTGTGATATAGTGCGGTACCTACCTGTAACGAGGAGTGGTGGAAACCCGGAACTGACCACGTGATGCCTCCTTCATTGCAGACGGACCCCTGGGAACCAGAACAGGACGAACTTGAGGAAGAGGAACACGGCGCCTTTAATTGGACGTTCACTGAGGAGGAGAACCCTCCTTCTGTAAACGTCAGCAACGCCGGATTGGATAAACCCCAGGAAGTGTTGTTTGTGGCGTGTGACATCACCACGGTGGAGAAGGCGAGGAGCGACGTTGGAGAGCGGGTTGGAGATTGCAGTACAGGAATACGAAGGTTTCCCGAAGAACATCCAGAAGGAAACGGAGAAGAGTCCCACGGAGAGCCAGGAGGCCAACGACCCCGTGAGCCGCCGTGCCACACTCCCGGGGGAGGAGTGTGGCTTTCCCAGGTACGGCGGCGTATGGCGGCTTGGGTGGGAAGCAAGCGTGTGTGAATAGTGTAAATAGCCCCCTGATCGTTCTCCCTCGTCTTTCCCTTCCTCCCGTTTCCCTTACCCCACGTTTGTTCCCTCACTGTCAGTAGTCCCGACTCAATACTGAAACGTGAGGCCAGAGGGTCTCTGGTCTCATCCCTTAGTTGGCACACAAATTGTTGTCCCTCCTTGAAAACAAGAAAGTGACTTCCATTCAATGTTCATTGCAGTTCACATTTATTCCATATTAAAGTTCTTTTTTGCAAAACTCATTGATAGTTTTAAATAATCATTTGCAGCGTTAAACTCTTAAGCACTGTCTTTCAAGGCGTGTCCAATGCATTTCGGGCATTCCGTTGTTTGTTTCTTCAGGAAACAAACATCGGACCTAAGCACATTGACGCATCCGCTCAGTGTCAATTCCCTGATGAAGGGCATAGCAAAAATGCCCGAAATGCATTGGACACGCCTTGAAAGACAGTGCTTAAGAGTTTAACGCTGCAAATGATTATTTAAAACTATCAATGAGTTTTGCAAAAAAGAACTTTAATATGGAATAAATGTGAACTGCAATGAACATTGAATGGAAGTCACTTTCTTGTTTTCAAGGAGGGACAACAATTTGTGTGCCAACTAAGGGATGAGACCAGAGACCCTCTGGCCTCACGTTTCAGTATTTAGTCTGACGTCGTTGGGCCCTCGACGCCACCTTGTTGAGCACCTATAAAGCAACAAGAGACTTTTGATCCTCATTTCAACTTTCTTAACCAACATCGTTGTGCATCTATCCGCTAAATAGCTAGTAGTCCCGACTCACCACACCGACTTCTGCTAGATGCACATTGTCACCGGTGATCCCCAGTCTCACTACACCCGGTCCCGAGGTGCAAACCCCCAGACGACATTGGAACTAACGGCTCCCTCTCTGTTGGTCTTCTTTTGCATGGGAAACCGGAGTCCGGGAAGTCGCCTTACAGACCAGACCTTGAAGCGCAGACCTACACCCAGAAAACCAAGCCGGAAACAAACAGAACGCCAAAACGGATTCAAGTCAGTTTGCCAAGGAAAGACTAACATTCAGAACCAGGAGGACTTTGATGTTAAAGTCAAAACGTGTAATTCCAATAAAACCAGCATTACCTCAACAACCTGGCGTTTCTCTCATCCCTGATCCACAAGCCCGGTCCACACTACCGTATGATGTAAGTAAATAAATTACATTGCTAATATACAATAAGGATGTGGGCTGAGTGTTATTAGGGGCAAAGCCTTGCTGATTGCGCGTCGGTGCTGCGGGCACCATAAGTAGGCTTTTGCTTAACTACTAGAGCGCTGACCTGCCCCTCGCTCCCCACGAGGGCGAGTCCTCTCAGCTGTACTCACTGGTCCTGCCCCGCCCAACTCCCGTTCTACTGTTCGACGTAAATAAGTCAGGCTTCCCCACAGTGAGTGAGCATTCAATTCAATTTCAGTTTTAAAAAAACATTTGTTTCAAAAAGCTTTACATGTCTTAGAAGCGTTCAGAGAGCTTTAAAGGCAATACATTCAATCATTCAAAATAGTCTGCCTTAAAAAGACTGTGCAAACAAGCAAGTTGTCAGTTAGTACTCTCTGGTACCGTGTGTCTGACCTGTGTCAGTTTCTCTGATTCTTCCTGTTTCTCTTGTTAAGCCATGGCAGCTTCTTGAGCTGTGCAGGGTGTGAGCATCTTGAAGGACAGCCCCAGCTCTACCCCTCCCACTCCCTCCAATGGACGCGCTATGGCTTAGCAAGAGAAACAGGAAGAGTCTGATCTGAGCCTCTTGTCACCATACATTGGGAATAAACAGACTCGCTGAAGAAAGGTTGCAAAAATGTAACTGACTCGCTCAGTAACCAAGAATGACTCAGCGAGCCTGTCTGCTCTGACACTTCTGGAAAGTTAGGGAAGGATTGGCAGAATGAGCAGCTTTTACTCCCATGGGACCACCGAGAGCAAAGGAGATACAGCGACCCCGGCTCAACACGACCCCATTTTGAAGAACATGGAAATACACATGGAAATACACATGTAGCTGGGGCGGTTGCCAGGAGGATCTAGATCAGTGATACTCAAAGTACGGCCTGGGGGCCGCATAAAGCCCTCCAGGTCTTTACATGCAGACACCCTGGGCAGCAGCAGCACTGGGCTGCCGATTACTTGACTTAGAACTAACATGAAAAAGCAACGGACATATACAGCAAACACTTATTTAAAGGTTAATTGCAGTTAGGAAAAGGAAGTAACTAGGCCCTTAACTTTAGGAACACCTTCATTCTTAAAGGCAGCCACTAGATATACTTGCTTTGTTTCCCTACCCCGACTTTACACCCCGCTGGCATCAGGGCGGCCCTCGGTCACACCACAGACCAAACTTTGCGGCCCCCGGGAAAATGTTGTGAGTACCCATGACCTAGATCAACAAAAGGCGGAAGCAGTTAGACACGAGGACGAAACAGAAGCATGCATCTCTAAAAGGCACGAACAGGAACCAATGAAAACAAGCATTGGCATAGCCAATAGGTCTCGCCTTTGGGACCTTATAAGTGTTTAGTGTTATATATAAAGGGTCCCAGACCAGAACACAGTTCTTGATTTTGAACACACACTATTTAAATGAATTTTTGAAACACACACTAAATGAAGGTGACCAGTGTTTTTAATTCACTGTACCAAGTAAACAATGAATGTTGAAAAATCAGACATTAAATATACATGATTCAATGCGCCCACAAAAGGAAGGGGAGAGGGGAGGTGCAGGAAGGGGGATGTATTTCACTAGATTTTACATCACTAGTTAACATTCAAGAACAACAACATAATACATAGTTCAAAGCATAATTCCACATACATGAAAGGCATGGAACATGACATATATCATAGCAAAAAGTGCATGGGGAGATACTCCTATAATGATCAGTATATCAAACTGGGGTTAGGAGTTCCTTATTGTAAGGTGTAGATGTCTACGTTTCGACCCCGATGGTGTAGGACAGTGGATCCTTACTGCGTGGGTCTTCGTCAGGACGTGATAGGTGAAGGGGAAAGAAGGGGCGTTTAACTCTCGTTGTAAGCACCGTTGTAAGCACCACGTGTTAAATCAGGGATCAAAATGACTACCGGCCGCATCAGTGTGGGTTGTACACCGTGCCGAGCCGGCTCTTTATCCACAAATTAATTAACACACGTTGTCAAGCTTGGCTCCGCATTACTGCACCGCATTAGCGTTTGAAGGGCCAACTAGCCTTATTCCAAAAAGAGACCTTTTTTCAATTGGGGCGCGTTGTCACAAAAGCGTCTGCAGAAAACAAATCCGCAATATTGTGGAAGAAGGCAAACCGGGATATTTTATCTCCGACCAAATCAGGGAAAGCCTCGATGATATTTAAAAGCCGCGTGTCACCATCCGCGCTGCTGACGGAAAATTCCGATAGTGGTGCCTGCGCGCCGCGTCTCCTGGAAACAGTTGCTGTTTGCCTTCTTCCACAATATTGCGGATTTGTTTTCTGCAGACGCTTTTGTGACAACGCGCCCCAATTGAAAAAAGGTCTCTTTTTGGAATAAGGCTAGTTGGCCCTTCAAACGCTAATGCGGTGCAGTAATGCGGAGCCAAGCTTGACAACGTGTGTTAATTAATTTGTGGATAAAGAGCCGGCTCGGCACGGTGTACAACCCACACTGATGCGGCCGGTAGTCATTTTGATCCCTGATTTAACACGTGGTGCTTACAACGGTGCTTACAACGAGAGTTAAACGCCCCTTCTTTCCCCTTCACCTATCACGTCCTGACGAAGACCCACGCAGTAAGGATCCACTGTCCTACACCATCGGGGTCGAAACGTAGACATCTACACCTTACAATAAGGAACTCCTAACCCCAGTTTGATATACTGATCATTATAGGAGTATCTCCCCATGCACTTTTTGCTATGATATATGTCATGTTCCATGCCTTTCATGTATGTGGAATTATGCTTTGAACTATGTATTATGTTGTTGTTCTTGAATGTTAACTAGTGATGTAAAATCTAGTGAAATACATCCCCCTTCCTGCACCTCCCCTCTCCCCTTCCTTTTGTGGGCGCATTGAATCATGTATATTTAATGTCTGATTTTTCAACATTCATTGTTTACTTGGTACAGTGAATTAAAAACACTGGTCACCTTCATTTAGTGTGTGTTTCAAAAATTCATTTAAATAGTGTGTGTTCAAAATCAAGAACTGTGTTCTGGTCTGGGACCCTTTATATATAACACTATTGATCACCCAGGTCCCACTGACCACATGGGTACAACCCCCCCTTGTATAACATACTTATAAGTGTTTAGCCATGCAACAGATGATGTTGTTGCACCAAGGCTATTGTGCTGGATAACTAAACACGTATAAGGTCCCAGAGGCGAGACCCACCGGCGATGCCAATGCTCGTTTACCTGATGGGCATTGGCTGACCGCTGCCTGGTTACTGAGGGCCTAGTGAGGTTGAGACATATTTGGGGGAGTTTTAGCCTCATCAGATGATGCTGTGCAGGCCCAGGTACAATGAGGCGCATCGGTGCTGGCTGGGAGTGCGTTCTTTCACTTTCGATTGACGGGGCTGCCCCCCTTCACTCTGGGGAAAGCCACAAACGGAATTCAAGTCGATCTTCTCATCACACAGACAAAATGTCACCGTTTGCTGAGGCCTTGAAAAGAGTGACCCAACTCAGGGTCAATGAGCATTGTGGATACAAAATAATCATCGACCGATGCAACAACAACAACAACAAACATGAACCCCGGGCAGCAGGCTCGAGACCCTCCAGCTCCAGACAGTCTTTGTATCTCTTGGCCTCACCTGGGGTTTCATGTGGGGCCTGGGCTCCCTGCTGGGGTCGAGCTGAGCTTTCTGAGGCCTTTGTGTAACCCCAGGACGATGAGCGTGGGTGAAAGAGGACCATAGATGGACAACTGCGCATGCGCGGAGGGCAGACACTGCCTCCCGCTGCGGCGCGCGAGCTAAGGAAGGCCTTGAATGAACTGCGCATGCGCTGGGGACAGACACCGCTGTTTCTACAATCCCACTCCAGAAATCGATGCAAGAAAGATTCACGGCCCAGGCTCCCGCAGCACGGAGCGCAGTGAAGGGCTCCAGCTCAGGGCCAGGACACGGGGGACGGGGTCCTCGCAGGGGAAACAATGACGGTGTCCGCGCGGTGACACAATGAATAAGATACAACATCTGTCTCCCGTTACGGAACACGAGGCGCCTCGAGCCACAACACAGGGTGAGATGTGTTTCAGTGCAAAGCTCCTAGGTTCGGCTCCTCTTTCGGGAGGGGGGAAGTGTCTTTCCTCTGCGCAGGCGCAGTGAGGCTGAGCCTCCTCTGTCCAGGGCAGTTCACAGGCTTCAGTCCCAACTCGGCGTTAGGAAGTTATGTCTTCGCTCCGCACATGCGCAGCAGTGACGAGCGGTCCTGCGCGTGCGCAGCGGTGAGACGCCATGTTTTGTTCACGCGCTTGTGGCTCGGCGTGAGCGTGTGCGTCACTCCGGGGGCAATAACACACCGGGACACACTCCTTACAGGCAGCCGGGCCCCCGGTGCCGGACTCGACGGGGCTGCCCCCAGCTCTCCCCCAGGCCCTGCAGCCCCCACTGAGCGGTGCACAAGGAGAGGTGAGGCACTCTAATCCCAGTTTCCAAGCTCCATTGGTACTGTACTCTTTGCGCGTGCTGAAGACAGTGTCTGTTTTCCGCGCATGCGCAGTTGCACGGCGTGTCAGACTGTCTATTTTAAGCCTGGCTGCAGCATCCCCGTTTCTAAGGCGCATTGTTTGTAACTGGGACATTTCAACAGCCGCTGGGGCTGGGAGAAGCGTGGAGCTGCTGGCTGAGGGCTGCCAGCGCCCCCAGTGTGGTCATGGGACGGGCGGGGGGTCGGGAGCATTGAAGTGTTGAAGAAGCGGAGTCAGTCACCGGTCACTCCTTGTACAGACCCTCCCAGGGATCATAAGAGGGTCAGTCACCGGTCACTCCTTGTACAGACCCTCCCAGGGATCATAAGAGGGTCAGTCATCGGTCACTCCTTGTACAGACCCCCCGAGGGATCATAAGAGGGTCAGTCATCGGTCACTCCTTGTACACACCCTCCGAGGGATCATAAGAGGGTCAGTCACCGGTCACTGCTTGTACAGACCCTCCGAGGGATCATAAGAGGGTCAGTCATCGGTCACTCCTTGTACAGACCCCCCGAGGGATCATAAGAGGGTCAGTCATCGGTCACTCCTTGTACAGACCCTCCGAGGGATCATAAGAGGGTCAGTCACCGGTCACTCCTTGTACAGACCCTCCGAGGGATCATAAGAGGGTCAGTCACCGGTCACTCCTTGTACAGACCCTCCGAGGGATCATAAGAGGGTCAGTCATCGGTCACTCCTTGTACAGACCCCCCCGAGGGATCATAAGAGGGTCAGTCATCGGTCACTCCTTGTACAGACCCTCCGAGGGATCATAAGAGGGTCAGTCATCGGTCACTCCTTGTACAGACCCCCCGAGGGATCATAAGAGGGTCAGTCATCGGTCACTCCTTGTACAGACCCTCCGAGGGATCATAAGAGGGTCAGTCACCGGTCACTCCTTGTACAGACCCTCCGAGGGATCATAAGAGGGTCAGTCACCGGTCACTCCTTGTACAGACCCTCCGAGGGATCATAAGAGTGTCAGTCACCGGTCACTCCTTGTACAGACCCTCCGAGGGATCACAAGAGTGGCAGGAATTTGATGCTTTTGCAGATTATGTTTTCTGAGAAAACCGAAGCCCCCTGCAAGATGCCACATTTGTCAGACACCAGATGCTCCTGCAGTGCAATTAGGATGATGATAGCAAGATATGGGCTGGATCTGAGCCTACACCTGCGTAAAATGAGTGTCATTTAAGCAATACATATTCGGAGGGCACGAATGTGTGTTTGTCGACACGGCCGAACATACTATTCAGTGGACTAATATGTATTGAGTTACTCTTTCTCTTAACTATAATACACTTGTGTAGTATCCTGTTTTAGCCCTTTAAGTGTCTCGCTGTAATATCCCTTTAAGTGTCTCGCTGTAATATCCCTTTAAGTGTCTCGCTGTAATATCCCTTTAAGTGTCTCGCTCTTACATGCTTGCATCCCTCTTGTATCTTTTGAATACCGGTGCTCCATGTTCTACAGGACACTGTTATGATTCTATTATGTACCACTGTGTTCATTCCATTATATGCCACTGAAGTACTTGGATGTGCTCTTTCTTTATGGAATAAATCTTCAACTTAATTCTTCTTCTGCTTGTCATCTTTGCAAGGAAATACTACAATAAATTGGCGACGTTTGGGATATTTTAAAAGAACCAACCTTTTGAAATTTTTACTATATTTTTCTTCTTCGTGGATTTATGATACCAGCCATCAGTGGATTTCTTCACTTGCTATTCATGCTTTCTTCTTCTTCATGAACATTTTTATGGTTTAAACTACAATTGCTGCCAACCCATTTTCTTTTTTTTATTGAACTTCTTTTACTTAAAAAAAAACAACTATTGAACTATTTCTGGATTTCTGGATTAATACGTGAATACATTTAAAACATGTTTTTATCTCTCTTCTCACTTTCGTGACATTTAATAGTAAACTGGTGTTTACCTTCAATTTCATTTGGTTGCTGTTGTGAGTTGACACGTGCAGACTTAACACTCGCGCCTACTCGCATTGATGTTTGTTAATCTTCAATTTCATTCCGTTGCTGTTGACGCGCGCAAAGCCAACACTCGCGCTTCTCATTCGTGACTTCAATGCAACAAACGTGCATCGTCATACGTTTGCATCGTCATTCGTTGTTCGTCATTGCATCGTCTCCTAGCAACGCCCATAATAATCAGCAACCTAGAACATGGAGCACCGGTATTCAAAAGATACACGAGGGATGCAAGCATGTAAGAGCGAGACACTTAAAGGGATATTACAGCGAGACACTTAAAGGGATAAAACAGGATACTACAACTTGCACCGATTATATGGGGCCCCGGACTGAAAGCTGGGTATTTCTGGTTATCATACCAGATTTGGGCACACATACTCATCCAATATGGCTGAGTTTACTAAACCGTCGAATCGGGCGAAACGGTCTAGCTATTGCACGGTTGGCACTCTTTTACAGTGCTTCTGGCATCCGGCTCTGAACTCTCGACCATACTGAGTTGCCGGGTGACGAGTGAGGATCACGGAGGATGCCGCATACAGGTTACAAGTGACGCCGGTTAGAGTTAACTCGCACCACGCACCCTTTTTAGGTCTCGCCTCTCAATGCGCATGCGCATTGAGCGAGACTATAGGCGCTTAAACAAGGTTTACCCAAGGTTTGCCTAGACTGGCGATTTGGTGCTGTGCCCGTGCGCTTTTAGGTCAATGCGCAAGCGCATTGACCTAAAATGCGCGTGCACAGCATCAAATCGCCATCTGTTCCCCAGCAGCACTCCTCCCACTCCTTTGACGTGAAGCTTAGCTTCACTTCAAAGGCCCCTGCCGCTCTCCCCGCTCCGCCCCCTGCTGCGGCCGTGTCGCACTTCTCCTCCCCCCTCCCCACATTAATGCCCTCCGTCTTGTTTGTTGCAGTCTGTCTTCCTTTTGTCTCTCCCTATCCCTCTTACTTCACCTTTTTTTCTCTCCCCGTCCCTCTGCTTCGCCATCTCTTCTTTCCCTCTCGATTCCCCGTTTGTTCCCATTTCAAGTATCTGTGAGGATATAATGTTTATGAAAAAGCATCTCTCAGGCACTTTTCTCGCTCTGACAGGAGCAGCGGCAGCCATTCCTTGTCATACGCATTTTCCTAATTTGTTTTGCTTCCGTTTTATACCTCTATTAGTTTTGTTCTCTTGCCTTAATTAATTATCTTGTTTCCTTTCATGGACCATGGAAAATGCAGCTTTTGATGTCCGTGTTCGACGCAAGTTTGCGCCACTGAGTGCTAAAGCAAGAGAAAAATGTTCCGATTTTCGTAACTGTTTCAGTCATACACAAAAGCCTTTTTCATGCGTTCACATTCATAGCACGCCCAGTGCACTTATTCTGAGTGTGCGGATTGTGCTTGGATTGTAGAGCCGGGTTAATTGACTGGGCGTGCAGGAATTGTTTTGCGCCTCATCCCTAGTAAATACTTTAGTTTTGCCTTGCGCACAAAGCTTAGAGTACCATAGGCTACCCGTAAAAAAACTTTTGTAGTAATGTCAATCCCAACTTCAGCAACCACTACATCCTAGGTCTTGCTTGGCCATAAAATTCAGCTCTCCTCCTACGTCCCTGAGTATGACTCAAGCAAAGCAGGATTACCACACGCAGTTCTGCTCCGTCTTATCATAGATAAGCCTTGTTCCTGCAGCTGATGTTGGAACTCCAGACACAATTTAGCCAGGTGGTAATTCAGCCAGGTAAAATCGCATGAAGTTTTTTTTTTATTATACTGCAGCAGCTCCCATGGCTGGTCACCTGATTTGTTTGTCTTTACTGCTCCCCTCCCGTCAGACCTCATCGGCCCCTTCACGCCCCACTCCCACACCCCCTTCCTCCACCCCTACTGCACAAAGAGGCCCCCCGCAGCTCACTCTTTATTACACACCCCATTACCAGAGGCTTGTGAGGGACAGAGAAAACCGAAAAAGGCAATGACCATCCTATCACCTTCTTTTGATGAAACACAAGTGGCAAAAGAAATAAACCTAAGTATGCACACTTTACACCACTAATATCTCAAAACAATATAGAGGACGGGAACAAACACAATGATAAGTAATCATGCAGTTACACACAACCAGATACAGAGCCAACTAACCAACAGTAATGGCAAATTAATGCCAGATCAACAGCAAAGAGTTTGCACAGAGCACAAAACGAGTCATCTTTACACTGAACCTCACGAGTATTTTCAGACACATGCCTAGTAGAGTATCCAAAGAAATATGATTTTAATCCTTCTGTGTACATTGTAAACTGCACAAGAGGTAGTTGACACCCCTCGCATTTAGAGCACCCTGTCTAGTAGGTTTAGGCTGTCGTACATGTGCCTTCACTGCTAATGCTCGTATACCACTGTTACAGGGGGCATTAAGTGGGCCGGTTCCTGCTGGTGCTCAGCACCTTCACTTATAAAGCAGGTGCTAAGGTCATATCGAGCTCTCCGTTTATGCCCTCACCCTCTGGGTGGGAATAAAAATCTTAACTCTGCAGGAGTTGACGGTTTTAAATGTAACTTGTTTTTTTTAATTCTATACTGCGCAAACTTTACCAGAATATATTGGAGCGTTTACACCAGTTAAATTACACAAAGACAACAATCATGTTATTTTTAGTAGGCACTTGGATTGTCCAGAATCACAGTATTGTTAGCCAGTACCGAGACTCGAGCATGCTTTTCACGCCAGCTCCAAGGTCAGCAACTCTAGCCGTATGACACAACTTTACCCACAAGAACTAAAAATTTTTAATGGACTATACAACAAAGCCATAGCTGTTGCTTGTTTATCTTATGCAATCAACAACCAGTCACAAAGGCAATAGTCCTGATTGTTGTAGGTGTAATGTTACTTGTTGTCTTATATATCTGCATGCAATGACAGAAGCAGCAAAATACCAATCGAGTGGCACACTGCGAAGTACAGATTTTTAGTTTAGTGTTTAAGCCGTGCCCTTAATTATGTCTGTCACACCCATTTGAGAGGAACTACCCCCACCCCTGTTTTTTCATCCCACTTAAAGCCCTGCTGCTGAAGTCCTGGTGTCAATGTTGGCTAACATCATGAGGAGCACCAGTCGCAGCTTTTGTGCCAAAGAAACGCCATAGTGTGAGCACATGATCGTTGTTTTATTAATACATATAATATTTTACACACTACCAGGGTATGTCCTGCTACTAATCTGTGTGTTTATAAACTACACATTCCGTTTCAGTAACAACAAAAGTTTATGGTAGAAAGGTTCCTGCTTATTTCGCAAAAATCCATATTTAAAGATTGCCTATAAACAACTTAGTCAGCAAAGCCTGGGACAATGGGCCCGATATACAAGGGTGTTGCTATAATTTACGTGCTCCCGTTTATTCCTGGATAAAATTAAGTCATACTTCCTAACAGCAAAATCTTTCCAGATCGGGCCCTGCGCCTCTACCCGGTACAGTGGGGTAAATGGACAGCCTGTATGTGGCTGTCAAATTGTATACGCCATAAAAAAGTAACGCACCAGCCATCATTTGCTTTAAGTAAAGTTTCGGAAGACCAGTTAAATTTTCCAACAGCTTCATTGACCTTTGAGCCCACAAATATATGACCTGGTCTGGGTGCCTACGACATGTACCCTTCTTTGCTTCAGGGAGCTGTTTGTTTCACTTAAGGGCAGATTTCTGCTGTAAGTGAGCTGCATGGCTAAACACTTATAAGGTCCAAAGGCGAGACCTATTGGCTATGCCAATGCTTGTTCTTCCTAGATATGGATGTTTGCTCGGATACTAATGGTAGTCCCCGTTTGTCCTTTGTATTTGCCTTGTAGCATCCAAGCACGGACTATAATACAGTTCGCGAAGCAACACGCATACCATACCGTGCTTTTTGAAAATCGAAGGATCTTTACAGCGCACACACATATTGTGCGCTGATTTTGGGGTAAGCCTCATTTCTGCTTCTAATCAATACACACGATATAAATAGGGAAGGTGAAACCCTCTGTAGACTAGTGATTGCCGAGCACGTGATTAAAGCCACAAACCACAACACTAGAAGTTGATGTATGTCACCGGATATGAGCACTTACCATATACTCACATAATAGATGCTATATAAGCATGATGCAAGGGCTAAATTTAGACTTGTATGATAATGATAGTACCCATCATCTTTGTACAGAGAATTTAACAAGATTGACGTTCAAGATCACGTTTATTACCCAGCCGATCTTAGACTGGGTCGGACCTATAACCAGCCAGAAGGTATGTTTTTTACCTCCTGGTACTAAATAAATTCACAATCTTAGGATAATGAGCAATTACTAAATATGGTCACATCTGGCTACCCTCTTTGGGCATACAAAGAGAAGTTGTACTTTACAAGGTAGGCCTGAGCTTTTCTGCTCAGTGTGTGTTTGGGAGAGGACACAGATGAGTGTATTCTCACTGATGTATATTATTAAGTATAGTAATGCGCTTGACCCTTCCTACACTTTCCACCACGAGCACCATGGTTTTTCTTTGTGATGTTCTTGATCTGTTGCTTATACTTCAACCTTTAACCCTTTAACCCAGGATATTGGGGGCTTTTGTCTCTTCCTGTCCCTCACCCTTTTTTCCCCATCTACTACCTCCAAGTGGTGGTGGGATTTGTAATGTTGTATCACAACTTTGGAAATATCATAGCATGGATTCTGCTAAAGTGATTTTAGTGTAACAATCCCCGAGGAATTGCGGGATTACATGATGTTTTCTGTTTTTCTTTCCCAGCCCTGAGGAAGTCGTGGGCCCTACCCCATACGACGAAACACATGTTGGCTGGATTCTGAGCAAGATACTAACATTAAAAGCATCTTGTCTAACTATTGTGCTCATTCTGTAACTTGAAAGTAATTTAACTTGAAAAAATCAGTACTTTGGTGTGATAGGGCTTTACATGTACGTTTGAGATCTGCGGATCTATTTTAGGGGATTTTGGATGATTGCCCCTCCCTAAGCACCCAATAAAACAAATAATCTCCAGTAACCCAATATTCCCGAAAGACCTGGGAGTGCCATAATCCATCCAGGATAAAATCATCCCAGCTTTTCTCATAGAAAGTAGTAGTCTACTTTTGTGCGTGGAAGTGGTAGGTCATTCACCAAAGATTAAAGCCACAGGTTTGGATTCGGGTGGCGCTCTTTCAATGACGAGGCTTCTAATTTGTTACTGTGTCAAATCCATTGGGTCTGGGAACGAAACTAGAATATCTGCAAGAAATGTGAAATACATTGATTGCAACTGCTGTATGTATTCAGGAATCGCTGCTGCCCATCGGAATTGAGACACACATGTACATCAAATAATGCGGCTGGTGATACTAATGTTTCTGCGGAGAGATTGGACTTTTGTTGTCTATTGGCAGTTTTAACTGATTAACATGGCTAGTAGCTCTGATTGTAAATTATCCAGCTCCAAAGAATGCGTACCACACTTTTATCACAGAAATGACTGTATTTTATGAGGATTATAGCAATGAGTTACTGGTTTTGTCATAGAGATCCTTTTGCTATTCGTGCAATGTCTGATGCACTACAGCACCTAGCACTGAGCTGGGAGAGTGGAGGGTCAGGTGCTGTATATTCAGAAATAACATGGGTTTAAAACCACCTGCTGACGAATTCCTTGTGTGTCGAAGAGTTCTCAGGCAACAATAAAAATGTAAAGATGCCTCCTGTGAATAATGTTACTGCTGGAGAGAGAGAGGCATTTTGTCTAGTGCCTGTTTTTCCTCATCATGAAGTAGCGGAAAGGGTTAATGTGACTACTGCAAAGAACGTGTACTATGCAGACCACTTAACGGCATTTTATGTGGCTAGCTCAATGAGTTACAGCTTGTCACAGAGGTCCTTTTGTTACTTGCATTTCATTAGTTACAATCCTAAAATGGCACAGTTAGGTATGAACTCTCTTCAAGAACCTGCATTCAAACTGTGTGTATAGGTTAGAACATTCTTTTCTCCCTTAGTCTTTCATTATCCTAATGCTGCTAAAAAGGGTTAGTTTGCGTAGATGAGCATTCTTTTTACTTATGCCAATTACTGTGGTACGTTTTAAATCCTGAGTTTATGCTTCTCCAGACCATACACTCTTAAAATATACTGCATACTTGTATCTATGACGTGATTCCTACAACTTGCAATCCTCACCGTCATATGTAACATTTCCTATAGACTACATTTACACAGATATGATTCATTGTCTCTGTATAATGTGTGTGTGATGTATCGATCTCTGACACTCTACACTGTTTTGAGCAGCTCTATAAAACAAATAAAACGTATATGAGAAGGTAAGTACCCTTCCATCTTCATAACTTGATTTTTTCGAGTGAGAAAGTGTTACTCTAAGTGTCACACATTTGGTCGTTGGAAGTCATTCATGAGTACACTGAAACTATGAAAATGCCACACTTAAGCAATCTGAAACCTTGGCAGCTATGGAGATTTAGTGTGCCTCACTCACATAAATGCACTTTTTGCATCGGAGCATGATTGATACTGCCAGGATTCTGTTCCAGTGTTAGCCAGCCAGGTGTTCGCTTGGGAACATTTAAGGGATGCTACTACTATTATGATAGTAGTATACCAGGGGTGTTAGCGTCTTCCTTGTGGCTTTATGTAGCTCATACAGTCTCAATCTCCCTGATGTACGTACTGTACTATGCAAAGGGAGACCAACTTGGCCCATCAAAAGAGGTTGGAGAAGCAAAGATCATTCATGGAAATGAATTAATAATTCAAAATGTAATTTTAGATTAGGAATCTAGGAATAGGTTATCTGATTTAAAATAATCAATACTGTGTCTGTCAAACTGTTTTTTGTAAAGAGAGTACCACCAATCATTGTTCTTTTTATCTTTATTCCTTTCATAAGCACCCACGGGCAAGAGGGCACCCTCATGAACAGCTGCCACCACCACCAGCGCCGCGGAACGTTTGAAGACAACCACAACCAGGTCGACTCCCACCACCAGCTCTGCAGCCTTGGCAGATGGTTCTGGCGACCCCAGTAAGTCATGTTTATTATTATTTCTAACTTGTAACTATTCCCACTAGTAAAAGTATGGCCTTGTACATTTATACTATTTACTTTTCTTCAACTTTACTATCAAAGGTTTTTTTATCCCTTCATTTTCCAGTGTTTTTCTATCTTGTGCGGCTGACTTTCTCCTGTCTGTAACTTTTTTCTGGTCCCCTGTTAGGTTTTGCATGGACATCGATTCACCAAAATGCCTGGGGTAGCAGAAGTGACATCACACAGCCTTTGACCTTAATGAATCATAGCATTTGTATAGCGCACTACTTACTCGGGTTTATAGACGAGGGTTCCTCTGAGAGTGGTGTTGGGGTCGGTGTGGATCTGGAAGTAGAGGTGTTTGGTGGTGCTGAGGGCTTCGTCGGTGTTGGGCGATTCCTCCTCCTACTCCGTTGGTGCGGTCCCTGCTGGTGATCTTGTAGCCTTCCGGGATGGTTATGGCGATGTCGGGTGCCGAGGAAGGGTTCAGCTAGGTCTCCGTCAGGAAGGTGACGTCTGGGGTGGTTGAGTCGAGTAGGTCTCAGAGTTCAACGGCGTGTTTGCGGGCAAAGCGGGTGTTGAGAATCAGAGGAAGTTATATCATATGACCTTTAATCCTGAGTCTTTTCAGGAGGTGAAGTCATATAACCTTAATCCTTAGGACATCACAAGAATTGACATCACTAACATTCTATAATAACTGTATCATTATTATGAAAATACAAGTTAAACAAATGTCTGTTTTAATTTCCACCTGTATTATGGTGCTGATATGATCTTCGAAAGTGGTGGGAAATAATACTAGCTCTGAATTGTAGAAAGTGAAGCAAATGAGCCAAACCTCCTCTATGGAGTTTGCAGAGAGGTTCAGAAACTGAGGAAATGTTTTTAAGTATTGGGTCAAATAGTGCATTGTAAAGCACATTTTTCAAATAGATTAGCTAAAAAGGGCTCTCATTAAATATTCATGTCTTTTCCTATTATGCCAAGCCAATCGACCCCATTGTTTCAAAATGTGATCTAGGGCCCCTATATGTTAAAAAATATCTCTAGCATGTCAGGACCAGCATTTTATCATGGCTGCCCCGCTCCCATATCCCACTGTTGTGCTCCTATATGCAAAGACTTACCTCCAATGTGCAGTAATCATATCTACAAAAACATCAGCGAAGGAAAAACCCTTTAAGTGCAGCTAGTCAATCATCAGTCTTACACAGGCATCAGCAAACACACACGGGGGAAAACCATACCATTGTAATGAATGTGGAAGTAGTTTTCATGACTCTTCCGCATTAAGGATTCATCAGCAAAATCACACAGGGGAAAAGCCTTTCCAGTGCAGTGAATGTGTGAAAAGCTTTAGTCAGCTATCAATCCTGCAGAGTCATCAGAGAACACTCACGGGCAAAACCATACCATTGCAGTGAATGCGGAAGCAGTTTTAGTAACTGCTAAAACCTAAGGATGCATCAGAGGACACACATGGGGGAAAGTCATACAAGTGCACTGAATGCAGTAAAGGCTTTAGTCGCTCATCAGTTCTACACCGCCATAAGCAAAAACACACCTTCATTGAACACACATGGAAATAATCCAAGAGATGCAGAGAATCTGGCAAGACCCTAAACACATCAACAATAATACTGACCCATTTGTGGACACACACAGGAACATAAAAGTGCAGTTAGTGTGATGGAAGACTTGACTAGAAGGAAAGAAATAAAAAGGAGATATTTGTGGTATTATGAAATTGTCTATTCTCAGCAAATGTTCATTTCTCCACATGGAGGAAAAACCAAGAAGTACCAGGAAGCTTATTGGGCGACTAGCATAATGTGGAATAAAAGAAAAGAAACATATCTTTTCGAGTGAAACAGACATAAAGAAAAGCATCCAAGCACAACTGAGCACGCTACTGGTTAAAGCAACACTATGAACAATACTTGGACTCATGGGTATTTTCAGCGAAATTTAGGGATTACTGATAAAACCCGATAAGCCATCAACCCAAAACAAATGTACTCCCATGGAATGCTCATCCAAAAGTCAAAGGTAGTTCCTAATAGTGAACAGTGTAGTATACACGTCATCCAATCAGAAGGATGGTAAAGAGGCTTTACTCCAGGGGAGTGACACGCACAAGAAGAGCCAACACAGGCTGACGCACAACATGCAAAATAGGCAAGCTACTACCAACATTTATCAAACAATATCCTAGGACAAAAGCTAGATATGAGCATAGTTTTTGTTCTCTACACTAAATAATACAAACAACCACGTACATGCCGTTCACTCCTGTCTCTCTTTAATGAAGAGTGCTGTTACCATCAAATTTCCTGATACTCATTGTACAAAACATAGATGGAAGAAAGGCTGAGTCAGTCATACCGAGCTGACTGGTGTTCTGCCAGTTTATATTTCTATAAACCCTACCTTGGGAAGGCAAGAATAACACTATAACGCTATAAACTCTAAAGTAGAAAATCACTTGTGGGAGGGAGGCAGCAACTTGAGTCAGTCACACGTAATAAAAGAGGCACATATTTCCCCTATTGGAATTTATATCATAAGACAAACATATATGTTCAAAATCTGACTCAATGCCGATGAATATAAAAGATATTTGAAAACTGTAGACTGTATGAAGTGCTTTTTTAGTGTCATCACTGCCAGACGTTCATGGGCATGTGGCATTATTAAGAAATCGTTTTGGTGTAATAGTGGAGGAAGAAGGTGTTAGACAGATGACATAACATAACATATAACAAATCGAAATTGATCAGCGTGTGGGGGCCATCGGTATATGTATTACACTGAAAGCGGGACTACCTGATCAGGATTTTTAGGGCTCGCCTGCTGATGCGCTTCAGCGCATAGCTGGCGAAGCTCTATTGTGGCTTAAACAGAGGTTAACCACCACTGGCGATTTCACTGGCGATTGCATGTAGTGCATGTGCTTTTTAGGTCATTGCGCTTGCGCAAGCCCTAAAAAGCGCGTGCACAATGCCACCAGCCGCCTGCCTGCCTGCCTCGCATTACCACATCAAAGGCAGCCCTCCGAGCGCATTTCTCACCCCCTAATTATTCACGACCGGCCGGCCGGCACATCAAAGGCTGCTGCTGCCGTGACTCGCATTTCTCCTCCCTCCTCCCCTATCACTGCCCAGGCCGGCGGTACTTTCTCTTTACACGGGCGCCCATTCCTGAATCACTTGACATCTCTCCACATTATTTGCATTTTGTTAATTAAAAAAATAACGCTATCTGTTCTGAACTTTACCAAGGTGCTCGGCCCCTTCTTTCTTCATTTCTTACTGACACGTGTCAAATATATTTTAAAAATTTACGTTGCGTAGTATATTTTTGTCATTTTTGCCCAGTGTTTTATCACGGTATTGACAACATCGAGTCTGCTGTGTCCTAGAATAAAAAAGATTTGGCGTTGTGGTTATGCAAACACTTTCCTTTTTTGATAGCATAAGTCATATGCTTGTGTTTTGATGTGGACATTTTGCATTTGCAATGCCAGCTTCCATGCACGTTGTGAAGGAGGGCTGCCGCCTTGTCCACGTTGACGATGATGCTTGATGGGCGCATGCGATTTGTCCAATGCGCTATTTTCCATAAACGTGGGTTCTCCGGTTTCAGTTAAACAGTTACAAGCTGTCTCTGGAATGCGGCCATGAATCCCCCGACGTATCTGGCTCAAGGTTGCAGTAGGAATGTTTCTGTTACATTTGGCAGCAGTGCGATGACATCGTGCTGTTGTTTTGCTTCGGTAGAAAAAAACAGGTCGGGGAAGGCAGTACCAGAGGATGCTTTGCTAGGGTACTCCCAATTCAGGCATAGGACGCACGCAAGGGCTGCATGTGCAGGCATTCTCCAGGAGGAAAGATTGTATGGCTTGGAGCGAATGTTAATTACATTCTGTTTTTGCATGCCGTGTGTCTCTTGCTACATTTCATAGCATCTCGAGGTGTCGAAGGTACATCGTAACCCATGTAGAAAAATTATTTTCCATTTCCATGGTGGCCTATTGTTGAAAAATCCTTACTTCACCCTTAGAAGTTAAAACAAAACTGGAGCTTGACAATAATACATTTGATTCATGATTGATGCTACAAGAAAGCTAAGTTTTTTTCTGAAATAACTAGTATCGCTGTAGTTTAATTTGAACCCAATTATGAAAATGTTTCTTATTTGATGTTTGCATTTTGTGTTTAAGGGTTCTTCCGAGGCCTATTTAAATGAAGCGTAGCCACCACAGTTTAAAGGCCACAATCTCCAAAACAAGTCTTGATGGTTAACTCGCCACAAATGACAGTCGGGGGCATTTACATGGCATAATGTATCCTAAACCAGGGTATGCAACAGCTGCACCATTGGGTACTTCACATTATGTAATGCATTGCTGTTGAATTTTCACAGGTAGAAACGTTTTGATCATACGTACTGCAGAGACAAACTTTATCTACATTGAATGATTGTTGGCGTACATTTGATCATGCCATACGGATCTCTGTTCTGATTTGTGTAGGTTCAGTCAAAATATCTCGAATCTTCAAAATGTGTGGTATAAGAATACAAAACCATTATTAAAGCTAATGCACAACCCATAGCCGTTTGAGAGTCACAGTTTATTTTTTAGGCTCTATCTCTTACGGAATATACGGCTTGAGAGGATTTTAGGTCTGATTTATAACACACCCTTGATTTGCACTGACAGTCTTTGTCGTTCAAAGTCCGTCCTGATAAATTTCGGTAAATGCACCACTTGTCTCACATTTCAAAGAGGGGAGATTTAAGCACAAAAGGAAGCAACTCTTCTCCGGAACTCGTGCAGGACCAGTTCGCAGCAGTCATCAAAAAAACAATATAAGTGACACAGATACCGTGTTTCTACGTTGCACTTAATCTTCCCATGGAAAGTACCCACAAAAAGCTAACTTTGATACCTTTGTTCCTCATCGACGTCAGTTTTCCATGACGGTAGGTGCTGTCAATTAGGTCATTCCGTACCATCCGACTGCGGCAAAACTGTAGTCCTAATTTTATGTCTGTTATGGCCTGATTTTTTGCTTTTAAAAAATCTGACCACCATATATCTTAAGTGATCAGAAACCAACATATATCATTCAAAATGGAATGGAGAACTGGAAAGGGATGCTTCCCCACAGGTGTCCGACACATCTCGAATCTGTCGCCCAATTTATCTTCCCAGGCGACAATGTATCAATCTGACATCATCCCACAAATGGATATTGGCAGATATCATCCTGTCTTCCTCTACATTTTTCAGTTTTATTGCTGAATTAATTCAACAGCATTTTCAAACCGAGACATTTGAGAATGACATATTAGCTTTTGCTGGAAACTCATCAACGGCATATTGTAATTTATGTCTGTGTTCACTGTGCCAAAGGTACCATTTAGCGTTGATAGGTGGAAGTACAGGTGTAAAGACAAACGTGTTAAACTTTTTTTTCTTTTTAAGAAAGAGGCCTCCTCCAGTTCCTGAAAATAAATATTGTGCATCAGAACCTAAATGGTTCGAAGAAAAATGTGCATTTCAGAAACTTTTCGTGCCCAACATCACAATTTCTCTGGCCCAAGATGATGTAAAGTGTCTATATTCTCCGCCGGTAAATAATTTCCCCTCTTGACGAAATTTTGTGACTCCCTACCAAAAGACAAGTGTTGGAAACTCGCCGACAAGCACACAACGAGGTACGGTCACGTTTACAGGTGAATGTCCACATGCATGAAGAAATTGAATGAACGCCACGAAACAGATTTATTTGTACCGTGTTGCACAATTGGAACGAAACTAGTCGTTCCATGGTCAGCAGTTTAACCACTCTGATGCTGAGTGAGTAAGCACTCAGATTCTAATATTGCTAAACAACTTTCTTGAAGTTGATTTGAAATACATCTCCAGATAATGTACTATCCGTTGTTTTAGTACAACCTGAGTGTTCTGACACCAGGGCCTCCTCGTAATAAGACAATTGAATCCATCTCCACCGAGGCACCCACCATACAGCTCCACCGATGCACCCACCACACAGCTCCACCGATGCACCCACCACACAGCTCCACCGATGCACCCACCACACAGCTCCACCGAGGCACCCACCACACAGCTCCACCGAGGCACCCACCACACAGCTCCACCAATGCACCCACCACACATCTCCACCGATGCACCCACCACACAGCTCCACCGATGCACCCACCACACAGCTCCACCTACACAGCTCCACCGATGCACCCACCACACAGCTCCACCGATGCACCCACCACACAGCTCCACCGATGCACCCACCACACAGCTCCACCGAGGCACCCACCACACAGCTCCACCGAACGACCCACCACACAGCTTCACCGATGCACCCACCACACAGCTCCACCGATGCAGCCACCACACAGCTCCACCGACACAGCTCCACCGATGCACCCACCACCCAGCTCCACCGATGCACCCACCACCCAGCTCCACCGATGCACCCACCACCCAGCTCCACCGATGCACCCACCGCCCAGCTCCACCGATGCACCCACCGCCCAGCTCCACCGATGCACCCACCGCCCAGCTCTACCGAGGCACCCACCACACAGCTCCACCGAGGCACCCACCATGCAGCTCCACCGAGCCACCCACCATGCAGCTCCACCGAGGCACCCACCACACAGCTCCACCGATGCACCCACCACCCAGCTCCACCGAGGCACCCACCACCCAGCTCCACCGATGCACCCACCACCCAGCTCCACCGACACAGCTCCACCGATGCAACCACCACACATCTCCACCAATGCACCCACCACACAGCTCCACCGAGGCACCCACCATACAGCTCCACCAAGGCACCCACCACACAGCTCCACAGATGCACCCACCACACAGCTCCATCGAAGCACCCACCACACAGCTCCACAGATGCACCCACCACCCAGCTCCACCAATGCACCCACCACACAGCTCCACCAATGCACCCACTAAGCTCCACCGATGCACACACCACTCAGGGCAACGACAGCATCACTCGGCGCAACCACAGCATCACTCGGCGCAACCACAGCATCACTCGGCGCAACCACAGCATCACTCGGCGCAACCACAGCATCACTCAGCGCAACCACAGCATCACTCAGCGCAACCACAGCATCACTCAGCGCAACCACAGCATCACTGGTTCAAATATGTTCTTTCAATGTTTCAAGCTGTTTTCAAGCTTTCTTGCTTTATTACAAATCACAAAAAGATGTTAATATTTCACTTCTGTTCTTGGATTTTTGTCACAATAAAAAACACTGAACATAATCTTCACAAAAGTTATTTACAAAAGTTTAAGCTATTGCCATTACAAATTAAATAAATTATTTAAGTATCAATTATTTAAAAAAATTAAAAGCCATTGTTATTTGTAATATCAATACATCTAAGTCACGTAAATACAAAACATGTTGCATTACAAATGCTATAGGTGTTTGCGAAAGTTAGAACTATTGGCATTGTAAATGACAAAGCTATTAATTTAGCTATTTTTAAAAATAACACATAAATAAAAAAAAAATTTATTTATAAGACCAATAGCTCAAACTTTCCTAATGCGAGCCCTATTGCATTTCCAATGCTTGTTTACTATAGTCATTGCATTAGCCTTCAGAAAAGCTTCCTTTGAATTATAAGGACATTCAAAGACAGAGACGGTATCGGATTTAAATGAAAACTGCATCGCCTCCCAGTAAGCATCTGCTTCTGCTGTGACCGTGTCCTCTGCCCTAAAGGCGTTTGCAGAGATATATCCTGGGTTAAAATCTCTGCTCGCCACCACTCAGAAAAAGAGAGTGGGCAAACTAAGGATAAAAACAAAGAGTCTTTTAAAGGCCCCCAATAACCTGTACAGGAGGGTGGACCCAGAGACAATAGACAAGACCAGGGTAAGAACTGGTACCCCAAGAAGGTATGGTGCTTTAATTGCAAAGCCAAAGGGCACCAAACTGGAGACCCTGTCTGTCCCAAAAAGGCTTCATCTAGTGCAACCCCAGTTAACACTGGGGTGGTGAGTCTCCCGATGGGATCATTGGTGTGCCCCGATCAGGTCAGAGAGCACACTGTGAAGCCACTTTAGTTTCAGAGGATGGGGTGGATGTAGCTGCCTTGGCTGTCTGGCCCAGTAATCTGGAGGAGCACTGACAACAGCCTCCTATTAATGGTATTGGAGTGGGAGCTTTCAGAGATACATATGCAAGTGTCACCATAGTGACTGCAAAACTGGTATGTCCTGAACAGTACCTGACTGGATAAACCTATCCCATCACCAATGCTGATAATGTGACCTAGGCTCATCCCATGGCTGTGGTGTCCTTGGAGTGGGGAGGGGTTACTGGCCAAAAGAAGGTGGTTGTGCTCTCTGCAATTCTAGGGTGAAAAAGAGTAGTTGGAGTCTGAGTGTCTCAACCCTCTAAGTGAAAATGTAGGAAGTCTGGGAAGCCAGCTACTGAACAGTCCTCTCTCCTCAGTGAGAAAACATGTCCGCCCCAGAGGGAACTGAGCCCCAGGAACTTGGGCCTCACATTTCAAAGCTCCTAGGCTCAGGCGGACCCTCTAGTGAAGAGCTGTGCCAAGGACAGAGGACTTGTTATACTCTTAAAAGCCTGAGACCGCAAGATGCTGTACAGGGAAAAATAGATGCCAGTGGCTCTCAAAGGACCTGTTGGGAGGAGAGAGTCATGTACTCTGAGGCCAGAGACCCCAAACCTGGTGCTACTAGGAGAGTGGTAGTGCCTCAGCAGTCCATAGGGTTTTAAGGTTTTTACCCTCATTGGCCAGTGACATCCCCCTACCTGGGCATCTTGGCCAGAGCAAGACTTGGAGTAGGTTAGTCACCCACTTCTACTGACTGGCCAAACATGTCCCAGGAGGTGAAAGAGTTCTGTAACTCCTCTGTTAACTTTCAAGCCCATGGCAAACAGGTAACCAGTTAAAGGCCCCCTTAATTCCACTTCCAGTGGTTGGGGGTCCCCTTGAAATGGTAGGGGTTGACGTTGGCCCCATGGAACCTCCAACAGCATCAGGTAACATATTCATACTGGGGGCAGTGGATTAAGCAACCAGGTACCCATAGGCTATTTCCCTTAGGATTGTCACCGCTTCTGCTGTTGCTTTGGCCCTCTTGAGTATTTTTTGTTTTAACTGGGTTGGTTTCCCCAAGGAGATGATGTCAAACAGACAGAGAACTGTATGACTCACTACCTTGAGACAATGTGGAATGAGTGTAGTGTGACTTACAAGTTCACTACCTTTTAACTTCTACAGATCAGTAGTTTAAAAAGAAATGGGGTTTAGTCACTTAGAACTTACAAGATATTGTGGACTGCGTGCTTTGTCTACGTTCAAGTATGGCTGAGTACATGGATAAAGCATCCAAAAACCCTGATGCCAGTCAAGAGCTTCAGAAGCATTATTATGACCAAAAGGCTGCACTGATGGAGTTCTAGTCAGGGAAGAGGGTATGGGTTTTGGAGCCTGTGGTACCTAGTACCCTCCAGGACCCTTGAGAGGAAAGGTGAGGTCACCTATCTGGTTAACGTAGGCACTTGCAAGAGCCCTCACAGGGCCATCCAGATCACCCGCCTGAATATTTTCGATGACAGGGCTGATCTGACCATGCCTATGGTTACTGATGAGGAAGCAGAGAGTGAACCTCTCCCGCCCTCCTCACCTACAGCCCAAAAGATAGGTCAGTGGGTGGAGTTGTCTTTTCAGACACCCTCTCTGCCCAAAAGCAAGCAGACTACACGCAAGTCCTGGAGCAGTATGCCAAGCTCTTCTCCCTAACCGCTGGTCAGACAACCTGGTGTACCCGTGAAGTGGACACTGAGGACTATGCATCTGTCAAAAACAAAATATCGAGACAGACTTACCAAGTTAAGGAGAGCATCAGAGCTGAAGTTAGCAAGATGCTGGAACTGGAAGTCAATGAAACCTTCTGAAAGCTTCTGGGCCAGCCCAAGTGCGTTGTTCCCAAAACCACAATCCAATTGTTAAAAACCAGAGCGGAGGTTTTGTGTGGACTATAGGGGCCTCAGTGCAGTGACCGAGACAGATGCTGATTAGTTAATTGACAGGATGTGGTACACCAAATTTCTCAGTACTTTTGATTTGACATCAGTGCGCTGGCAGGTTGGTCTGACTGCAGGAATAAAAGAGAAGGCTGCATTCTGGGCACCAGGTGGGCATCATCAGTTTAGTGTTATCCCCTTTGAGTTAACGGATGCCCATGCCACCTTCCAATGGTTAGTGAATAAAGTCCTTGCTGGGTTGGAGACTTTTAGTGCAGCATATCTTGGATGATATTGCTGTCAATAGTTCTACTTGGCAGGATCTCCTGATCCACCTTGAGAAGGTCCTGAAAGCTCTGCAAGCTACAGGTCTGTGAGTAAGTGGCTCTATATATATATATATATATACTGGACCAGAATAAGGTACAGTGTGTATAGAGTCCACAAACCCCAGAGGTGGAACAGTGGTTAAAGCCAGGTGTGACCTTACTCTCTAAAGTGGTAGCTTGGTCGAGAAGTAAGGCAGTACCAGAGGACAGTGTAAAGCATTTGTTGCACAAACTCAGTCAGCAAATGGTTTCACACACTCAAAGACTGAACTCCAGGTCAATTGTTTTTATATCCAAGATATAGTGGTTTTATTTTTTAGAACCAACAGGTATCAAAATATACTGTTCTCAATATGAGAGGTCTCAGATGAGTACTTTGCAGAAAGGCAATAAACTTTGTAAACACAATAGGTACAGGTGTTGCAGTAGGCAACACCTTTCTACACACAATTTAGCATTGAGCTCAATGTTTTTTTTCTATATAAACACAATCGATTACTTGGCAGATTACTTTGATAGTTCCAGGACTGGATCCTAGATGCAGTCCTGGGGTCTAAGCGGAAAACAATTTAGTAAAAAACGTTTTAGTTATTGCAGTGATTTTTCAGGAATATAAAGCTATTTTAAAAGTTCACACTTAAAAACTTAGCAGCAGTAATCTGGCAAGGTTATCCAATGGTAGAAAATTCAGGTTGCAGGTAAAGTACGATCTCGTTAATTTTGTAATCCAGTACTGGGCTCCTAGGTCCAGCACTGGGGTCTCAACTTTAAACAGGTAAGTAATTACGTTTCAGTATTTCGTATGATTTTTAAAGCATATTTCAAGTTTTCAAAAGTAGACACTTGGAAGTAATTTCATAGAAAAGCAGACAATGGATTCCTATAGAGAAAATACAGGTTACTAGTAAACCTGGTGAGGATTACTTTTGCGGTTCAGTACTGGGCTACAAGGTACAGTACTGGCTTCTCTCCTGATCACAGGGGAGTACTTCGGAATTCGCTTGATTTTATATGAATATTTTAAGTTTCCAAAACTTCACACTTAAAAGATTTTTTGAGTCAAGCCAGTCACTGTTATCCAATGGCAGGTAAGTGAGTTACCGGTTTCCAGGTGAGTACTCGACTGGTGAAGTTAAGGTTCTGGGCATAGACTCAGGGGTGCCCCAGGGTCAGGTAGGTACAGTTGGTTCACCCTCAGCGGCACAGGGGCGGCTGGGTGCAGAGGTAGTTAGGCCCAATGTTATCCAATGAGTGGCAGAGGGCCTCCGGTTGGTGGCTGCTGGCTAGCAGGCCACGCGGCTGTGGGAGCTAGGCTCCTGGTCACTTGCTCAGGGCAGATGGGGAAGTAGGATAGGGCACAGGTTGCGCTGCCAGGGGCACTCGGGCGGCTTGGTGCAAGGTGCCTTTGAGCCGTCGGGCGCTCAATGTTATTCAATGGGAAAGGTAAAAAGGTAACAAAGGCTGCAAACTCTGGGTACGGTGATTCTTCAGGTGCGACTACCACTTCAAGAGTTAAGTTGGGATCCTGGAGAAGAAGTAGGTACCCCAAAGGGAGGCACAGGGTTCGCAGGGCGCCGGGGTGTCTTTGGGTATCAGGAAATCTTACCCTTGGCTGGTCGCGGTTGGAGGGGTCCCTGGTTCTGAGGCTGCGGGCGTCGTCTGGTTCGTTGAAGAGGGTCTTTGGGCACTGGACTTCAGGTCCCAGTCGCTGGGGTGGCGTCCTTGTGGTCTGTGATCACTCGGGCCGGGCTCGGCGGGTGCAGAGTGGGCAGGTCTTGAGCATTCTGGCTGGCACCAGGGGTTGCTTGTTGAAGCAGAGCCTCTGCTTATGGGAGTCCCAGTCTTTAAGAGGGTCAAGGCAGGCGGGTCCTCCGGGTGTCCCAAGGTTGCTGTCCGCAGGAGTCGCCGGCATTAAGCAGGAGCAGGTTCCAGGGTCGACAGGCCGGTAGAGCTGGGGCCAAGTCAGTGGGTGTCGTCATGTTAGCAGCTGCATGGCGGGTCTTCTTCTTGATCTTCTTTCTTTCTTCTTTTCTTATCTGGATCTGAGGAAGAAAGGTTAAGGGTGCCCCTAAATACCAAATTTAGGGGCATTACAGGTAGGGCAAGGGCAGGGACCAAAAGGTCCCTGTCCTGGGGTGGGTACACCCCCTAGCCTGCTCCTCTTCTGTGGGAGGGGGGCAAGAGCCTGGCTGTGATTGGGCAGGGCTCCCCATCTTCAAGATGGCTGGAGCCCTGGGTCGTGCTTCACCTCGCCTTTCCCACCTTAGGGGTGGGGTTGGCACAGGCTGTCGCACCCCCTTTCCTGACGTAGGGTTTCCCGCCAGTCTTCCCCCCAGAGTGGGGGTTAGAACCGGTGGGGGCCAGTTGCTGAGTACAGCAAATGGTTTGGAGAAGCTCACAGAGGCGGCATGCCTTTGAAGCTTCCCCCCTGCCAACCACCACACATCTCCACCAATGCACCCACCACACAGCTCCACCGAGGCACCCACCATACAGCTCCACCAAGGCACCCACCACACAGCTCCACAGATGCACCCACCACACAGCTCCATCGAAGCACCCACCACACAGCTCCACAGATGCACCCACCACCCAGCTCCACCGATGCACCCACCACACAGCTCTGCCTAGGCACCCACCACACAGCTCCACCGATGCACCCACCACACAGCTCCACCGATGCTCTAAGCTCCACCAATGCACCCACCACACAGCTCCACCAATGCACCCACTAAGCTCCACCGATGCACACACCACTCAGGGCAACGACAGCATCACTCGGCGCAACGACAGCATCACTCGGCGCAACCACAGCATCACTCGGTGCAACCACAGCATCACTCGGTGCAACCACAGCATCACTCGGTGCAACCACAGCATCACTCGGTGCAACCACAGCATCACTCAGCGCAACCACAGCATCACTCAGCGCAACCACAGTATCACTGGTTCAAATATGTTCTTTCAATGTTTCAAGCTGTTTTCAAGCTTTCTTGCTTTATTACAAATCACAAAAAGATGTTAATATTTCACTTCTGTTCTTGGATTTTTGTCACAATAAAAAACACTGAACATAATCTTCACAAAAGTTATTTACAAAAGTTTAAGCTATTGCCATTACAAATTAAATAAATTATTTAAGTATTAATTATTTAAAAAAATTAAAAGCCATTGTTATTTGTAATATCAATACATCTAAGTCACGTAAATACAAAACATGTTGCATTACAAATGCTATAGGTGTTTGCGAAAGTTAGAACTATTGGCATTGTAAATGACAAAGCTATTAATTTAGCTATTTTAAAAAATAACACATAAATAAAAAAAAAATTCATTTATAAGACCAATAGCTCAAACTTTCCTAATGCGAGCCCTATTGCATTTCCAATGCTTGTTGTTTTTTTGTCCTCATCTTGCCAACTTTCTTGCTAGGGTTGATCTTACCCCACAAATGTCCGGGAGGGGACGGAGTACATCTCTGCAGAAGAATACTGCTGGTTCCACTTCCAACTCCTTTACGAAAAGGGGACCACAACACAGGAGAGGCCAGGACCCACATCATGTTTGGCTTAATCATTGGACCCACTGATGTTTTCTCTCCAATTTACCAACATTGTCCAGATCTTATCCTGACTCCTTGGGTCACAGGCCATATCAGACTGGCTCGTATAGATGAGAATTTTGAGGCACTCGGAAAAAGATGGGGGACTTTCAGACTTCCAAAGCCTACATATCTCCCGCCTCGCCACCAAAACCACATAGAAAATAAACTTGGGAACAGCAGAATGTATTCGTACATCTTCCTCTTGGTTGAGTCCAAAGAAAACAAGACGAGGGCTTACCTTAATCTGTTTACCTATTACTTCCCCAAGAAAATCCCACACCGAGGTCCAGTAAGAAGCGATCTTCGGACACAACATAAACATGCAGATCATCTGCTGATGGAAGCATACACTTTGGGAAGTTGTAGATATTACCTGTGACCTTTGCTAGCTTCGCTGGGGATCAATAAACTCTATGGGTGGAAAACAGATGATTACGTTTAAGCGAGGCGGGTTTTACCAGAGTCCAGCGACATTTGCTTCAAATGTCCATCCCCAAGCTCCTTTGCACATAAATTTGAGATTTCAATCTCGATCTTTTCATCCGCCTCCATCAAGGTCCAATACCAGAATGAGACTTCCTTTTCCCATCGGTCGACTCTCATGACCTGATCGAACTTAGAGTGGTAGAGTGAGGGCGGTAGAGTGAGGGCGGTATAGTGGTAGAGTGAGGGCGGTAGAGGGGTAGAGTGAGGGCGGTAGAGTGGTAGAGTGAGGGCAGTAGAGTGGTAAAGTGAGGGCGGTAGAGTGGTAGAGAGGGCGGTAGAGTGAGGGTGGTAGAGTGGTAGAGTGAGGGCGGTAGAGTGGTAGAGTGAGGGCGGTAAAGTGAGGGTGGTAGAGTGGTAGAGTGAGGGCGGTAGAGTGGTAGAGTGAGGGTGGTAGAGTGAGGGCGGTAGAGTGAGGGCGGTAGAGTGGTAGAGTGAGGGCAGTAGAGTGGTAGAGTGAGGGCGGTAGCGTGAGGGCGGTAGAGTGGTAGAGGGAGGGCGGTAGAGTGAGGGCGGTAGAGTGGTTGGATGAGGGCGGTAGAGTGGTAGAGTGAGGGCGGTAGAGTGGTAGATTGAGGGCGGTAGAGTAGTAGAGAGAGGGCGGTAGAGTGGTAGAGAGGGCGGTAGTGTGGTAGAGAGGGCGGTAGAGTGAGGGCAGTAGAGTGAGGGTAGTAGAGTGAGGGCTGTAGAGTGAGGGCGGTAGAGTGGTAAGGGGAGGGCGGTAGAGTGAGTGTGGTAGAGTGGTAGAGTGAGGGCGGTAGAGTGGTAGAGTGAGGGCGGTAGAGTGAGGGTGTGAGGGCTGTAGAGTGAGGGCGGTAGAGTGGGGGCGGTAGAGTGGGGGTAGAAGAGTGGTAGAGTGAGGGCTGTAGAGTGAGGGCGGTAGAGTGAGGGCGGTAGAGTGAGGGCAGTAGAGTGAGGGCAGTAGAGTGGTAGAGTGAGGGCGGTAGAGTGGTAGAGTGAGGGTGTGAGGGGAGTAGAGTGAGGGCGGTAGAGTGAGGGCGGTAGAGTGGTAGAGTGAGGACGGTAGAGTGAGGACAGTAGCGTGAGGGCGGTAGAGTTGTAGAGTGAGGGCGAGATGGTGGTAGAGTGAGGGCGGTAGAGTGAGGGCGGTAGCGTGGTAGAGTAGTGAGGGTGTGTGTGTGAGGGTGAGGGAGTGTGTGAGGGTGAGGGGGTGTGTGAGGGTGAGTGGGTGTGGTGCTGTGAGGGGGTGGGGGTGTGAGTGTGAGGGGGTGTGAGGGTGAGGGTGTGGGTGAACGGCCACTATCAGCGGAGCAGAAGGCAAGAAAAACAAGTGCAATCAGGGGAGCCGTAGGCAAGAGAACAGGCACAATCAGGGGAGCAGAAGGCAAGAAAAAAGAGTGCAATCAGGGGAGCCGTAGGCAAGAGAACAGGCACAATCAGGGTAGCAGAAGGCAAGAAAACGAGTGCAATCAGGGGAGCAGAAGGCAAGAGAACGGGCACAATCAGGGTAGCAGAAGGCAAGAAAAAGGAGTGCAATCAGGGGAGCAGAAGGCAAGAGAACGGGCACAATCAGGGGAGCAGAAGGCAAGAAAAACTAGTGCAATCAGGGGAGCAGAAGGCAAGAGAACGAGTACAATCAGGGGAGCAGAAGGCAAGAGAACGGGCACAATCAGGGTAGCAGAAGGCAAGAAAAACGAGTGCAATCAGGGGAGCAGAAGGCAAGAGAACGGGCACAATCAGGGGAGCAGAAGGCAAGAAAAACGAGTGCAATCAGGGGAGCAGAAGGCATGAGAACAGGCACAATCAGGGGAGCAGAAGGCAAGAAAACAAGTGCAATCAGGGGAGCATAAGGCAAGAGAACGGGCACAATCAGGGGAGCAGAAGGCAAGAAAAACTAGTGCAATCAGGGGAGCAGAAGGCAAGAAGAAGGAGTGCAATCAGGGGAGCAGAGGCAAGAAGAACGAGTGCAATCAGGGGAGCAGAAGGCAAGAGAACGGGCACAATCAGGGGAGCAGAAGGCAAGAAAAACAAGTGCAATCAGGGGAGCTGAAGGCAAGAAGAAGGAGTGCAATCAGGGGAGCAGAGGCAAGAAGAACGAGTGTAATCAGGGGAGCAGAAGGCAAGAGAACGGGCACAATCAGGGGGGGCAGAGGCAAGAAAAACGAGTACAATCAGGGGAGCAGAAGGCAAGAAAAAGAAACTGTCTCACACCACTGCGGTTTTGTGTTCTAAACACAACTAGTACATAGATTGCACGACCAGAGTTTTCCTAATGCAGACTCCATAAATGAAACCAGCGGCACAGTTCGCTTTTGTAAAACAAGCTCTTGGCATTACTGTGGGGGTGCGGGGCGGGAGCGCATTGCTTTGAAGTCTGATAGCGGGGAGCAGCTTGGGAGGCAGCATTCCATTGCGGTGCGAGGCTGATGGGTTTGACGTGCACGCGTGTCTCACACGACTGGTTCACATGAACTGGACGTAATCCTGTTTCGCCTACTATATACTCTCGTTATTAATCCCTGCAGGATATAATAGCGAGACCTAACAATGTACATATGCAAGCATATAAAAACTGTATATAGCGTTTTCCTACTATGCTTTCCCGTATGTGTGTGTCTGTTGGTCTCTGTGTTTCTGTCTCCCATTCCCTGTAGGGAAAGTATGTAGCTCCCCGTTGTAGAAGAGTCGGTCAAGAAGGAGCACACTGCATTGAATAATTTCTTGGTATGCAGTTTTTATTAGTATTACAGGAAATCACAATGATTGATTGTATCTGTTATATTCTTCAGTCCCTTAGGTGTGCCTTGGCCGCCGCCGTCCCTCGGACAGAAGGAAAAGGCTCAGGTAAGTGTTTTTGCTTTATGGTTTAGTCAAGGGAAGATTGAGGGATAAATAATAACTATGCATAAATGTGAAGGGAGGTTGTAGAGCACAGCTTTCCAAATTTTTCTTGTTGGTGACACACCCTTTTGTGAAAATATTTTCAGGGACACGGTAACACGAGAAAGCGCAGCGACCGAGCCCGAGCGCCCCACACACACACACCCCCACACACACAACCCCACACACCCAACACCAACCCCACACACACAACCCCACACACCCAACACCAACCCCACACACCCAACACCAACCCCACACACACCCCCCCCACACACACACCCCCACACACACACCCCCACACACACACCCACACACACCCCCCCCCCCCCCCACACACACACACACACACACCCACACAGAGAGACTTGAGGGGCACTGTTAAAGGGTACTAGTGATGGAATCAGTGGCAGAGGTGGCCTTTCCCTCCATCTGTCTCCCTCCATCGGTCTCCCTCCCTCCCTCTCTGTATCAATCCCTGTCTGTCTCACTCCTTCTCTGTCTCCCTCCCTCTCTGTCTTCCTCCCTCTGTCTCACTCCCTCTCCCTCAGACTGTCTCCCTCCCTCTGTCTCTCTCCCTCCCTGTCTCCCTGTCTCACTCCCTCCCTGTCTCACTCCCTCCCTGTCTCACTCCCTCCCTGTCTCACTCCCTCTCTGTCTCACTCCCTCCCTGTCTCACTCCCTCCCTGTCTCACTCCCTCTCTGTCTCACTCCCTCCCTGTCTCACTCCCTCCCTGTCTCACTCCCTCCCTGTCTCACTCCCTCCCTGTCTCACTCCCTCTCTGTCTCACTCCCTCTCTGTCTCACTCCCTCTCTGTCTCACTCCCTCTCTGTCTCACTCCCTCTCTGTCTCACTCCCTCTCTGTCTCACTCCCTCTCTGTCTCACTCCCTCTCTCTCACTCCCTCTCTGTCTCACTCCCTCTCTGTCTCACTCCCACTCCCTCTGACTGTCTCCCTCCCTCTCTGTCTCCCTCCCTCTCTGTATCACTCCCTCTCCGTCTCACTCCCTCTCTGTCTCACTCCCTCTCCCGCCGACCGTCTCCATCCCTCTGTCTCACTCCCTCTCTGTCTCCCTCCCTCTCTATCTCCCTCCCTCTCTGTCTCCCTCCCTCTCTGTCTCCCTTCCTCTCTGTCTCCCTTCCTCTCTGTCTCCCTCCCTCTCTCTCTCTATCTCTCCCTCCGTCTCCCTCTGTCTCTCCCTCCATCTCCCTCTGTCTCACTCTCTCTGTTTCACTCTCTGTCTCCCTCCCTGTCTATCTCACTCCCTCCCTGTCTATCACACTCTCTCTCTCTCTGTCTCACTCTATCCCTCTCCCCCGACCAACATATTCTGTGGGTTCCATAAGGGTCTGTGACAAAGAGGAAAAAATGTTACTTTCATTCTTAAATCTTTTTTATATTTTCTTGTATTGGTGGTGCCCAGGTGCGCAGCGCCCCTACTCACTCCCTCCCCCGCACTCCTCCATGTCCACACGGGCATTCTCCATTGAACAGAATTGTTTATGTTTTTGTTTTCGTACGGTTACAAGCCGCAGCGTGCAGTATGATGTAAATGTGAAAGCTTCTATAGGGCTTCTTGGCAGCTTTTCTTCCCAATGCACCGCGATCCCGGGGCTGCCCCAAACCCCAGGCCAACCCCCTGGACCCAATAACCCACTGTATTCACTCATTGAAGGGCCCTTTGCCAAATGGACTATCCACAAATTAAGACCATTTAACGTGCTAATAAGGCTTTGTTGTCATTCATAGAAGAGCCCCTGCAGCGCCACTCTGCCTGTTGCTGGAAGGCCCGCGGGGGTGATCTAAACAGCATACTAAAACCAGGACATTTGGATGTTTTACCCGGACGCTGTTGTAAAACCCGGACATTTCTCTACTTTGGAGAAAAGTGTCGGGACACTGGGACACTCCGCCAAAAACGGTGGTCACCCTACTTCAGCACCCCCTCCCCCCGCCCCGTCGTGTGTGGCAGCCTGGGACCGCTCACAGCCGCACCCGAGCACTTCACAGGTCTTTGATACCTTGTGCATGTTAATAGGGCTTTGTTGTTGCTTCGCCCCTTCTAAGAGCCCCTGCAGCTCGACTCTGCCGATGCGACACACCTGCATATGGGTCGCGCCACATAGTTTGGAAAGCTGTGGTGTAGAGGTTGGAGCAACCAAAAGAAAAAGAGTAGCCGATGATTTCTGCTCTTGTCTCTGTTTCCGTCTCACTTATTTCCTTTTCCCTTGGTCCCTTTCACCCCTCAGCCTCCCTCCCGTCCCTCTCTTACTCAGCCCCTTTCCAAAAGCCCTGTAGACGCCCACACACCTGGAAGAGCCACATCACTCCGGGGCCGTGGCGTGGTGACTCTGCGTCCTTCAGTGAGGTCTGGTCTTCTGCTTCGGCTTTCCCTCCTCCGCCAGGTTCAGGTGTTCTGCCCGCCGACAAGCTGTTACATATACAAGGGGGTCCCAGGACAGATAACAGACAAACAATTGAATACTAAATGAAAATACAACTAAACTGAAGTCTTATCACACTTGTTTTTACTCACAGTGTGATAACATAGCAAAGGATTACACAAATTACAAAACCAATAAAGGCATTTCATAATCATCATAGAAAAATGTGTGCCCCAACGGAAGAGGGGAGAAGGGGAGGCAGTGCAGGGTGAAGGTAAAATATAGCAGATCTTAATTCCTATCTAAAGAGTAAACATTTCTTCATAGTTTATAAAACAGTCCGTAATAGCCCTGGCTTCAAATGTGAGCCAGTTATGAAGAACGACATCAACTGTTCATGACCATTTAGTTAGACAACATGCTCAAAAAGCTCCTGCATGTATCAGGTTAACTGTTAGCATAAGGCGTTGTTGAGGTGAAAAGTCGACGTTTCGACCCCAATATGAAGGTAGGCGGCAGTTACAGCCTTAAAGCGCAGACAAGCTGTGACCTCCCCTGGGCTCCGGTTCGCTCTCTCGTAAGGCTGTTAGTCCTTCTCTGTCTTTCCGGTCTTCCCCCGCTTGTTTCTCCCCCTTGCTTTTCCATGCCGCGTGTAGCTGGACCAACTACTGACCAACCTGACGCGCTCTCCGCCCCCGTCTTCTTCAAGTGTGTATCCTCTGATGTCCGTCCTGAGCTCCGGCTTAAAAGGGCCGCCTGCCGATTCCCCTCTCTCCACTTCTTGATGACAGCAAAGCGGACAACTGGTAAAAGGGGACTGTGAATATAGGAGGGGAGAAATATATGAAGGGATGGCATGGCACTCCTTATCCTCTATCCAATCGTCTACTACAGGGGCTACCTGACACACCCCACCCCCAGACGTTTCCCGTTCGGGGAAATGAGGGATGCGTGAAAAAAAATCAGCAACTTGGTATGCAGAGTATAAAAGATGACAATGTTAAAACTAGTGCCCATCCTGGAATAAAAGAAGTCACACCTAAAAATAGCTTATCCTAAAAACCCACTTTCTAAAAACAAGATAGCAAACAAAAGGAGAATCTTAGGAGCTTCAGGTGATGTCCCTAGTGTCTGATTACCGGTGTTTGTTTAGGTTTACAGGAGTCCAGAGGTTACATAGCAAACCTTGTCTATGCATGCCGTGTATTTTTCATTCATTATTGTCGTGTTTATGTAATCCACTCATCGCGTGCCAGAAGGAAATGTATTTGGCTACAGTTGTTTATATAGCGCCAGACTAGATCAGGTCTGTGACTCCTTCTCCACAGCTTGTACCCGTAAAAGTGCATCAATGTCTCCTTCCCTTGGGAGCAAATCCACTTGTATTCCAGTTTAAGCATATTTATTCTCATAGAATCACTTTCAAAATCCACTGTTCCCCAAGTAAAAATTCTAATTCAGTCTGCCCCAATTCATTTTGGGGGTTCTCCCTTCATCAGGGTATGCACGTGAGGAATCTATGTTGTATGTTGTGTGCGGAAAATAGTGACATAAGAATTAACTTGCAATGCGATCTAATCCTACAGATACATAAATTAATAGTTTACTACATGTCGTGGTAGAGCCTAACCGCATGTCTGCATTTGTGTTATACCAGGGTCTTCACCTTTTTAATAGTGAGAGCTACTTCTGATCGTGGAGAATCATCCTGATCTACTGCCTTTATCATGTGGCTTAGCTAAGGGTAGATAAATGTCAAGCAACTTAATTGCTGCCCCTAGAGCGCCCAGTCCTGCTGCACTGAGGACATAGCATTTGTAGCACTGGGTTAGGAAAGGTTTACCTGTAGGGCCCCTAAGCCTTTGTAGCACTGTTAGGTTTACCTGCGGGACCCCAAGCATTTATGGTACTGGTGGGAACGTGTATCTGTGGGGTCCCCAGGGACCTGTTATGTTCATTTTATTCTTATTAACGAATCACATCTGAGAGGTGAGTGTTTCACTGAGGGTTGTGGCCTCTTTCTCATGCAATACATGGGAAGGCATTGTTCTCTCTAAGTGAGTGTGAAGACAGAAGACTTCTATTATCTGGTGAGTTGCCCTACTGTTCATTGGCTCCTGTCCAGATTCCGGCCCTGCTTTACCAATTCAAGATTAATGTTCAGTAGTGGCAGTCACAGTATAAGGACTGTGAGCAAGACCTGCTGTAGAGTTTTCGCTGTCCTAGGAAATATACGTGCATTGATTGCAGTGTCCGATTTATAAAAAATTGCACACAGAGTGCCCCTTAGAGGGGTCCCGTAAAATCTACCACTCCTTAGTGTGGTCACCGACTGGCCTGAGCCAACCTGCTACCACCAGACAGTATCCTGTCCTCATGGGGAGAGTGCCTGTACACTTCTAGGTCAATAACAATGCCTTTCCTGGGTGGAGGTGCTCACTCCTCCCCCTGGTCAGGAAGAGCCATCTGTGGCAGGGATTTTCAAAGGCCTTGCTGCCTTTGTAATGCGACCCCAGCCTCTCCTGTTAGAGGGAGCAAGCGATCATCCTGGCCTCACCCCCTTTTAGGCGCAAGGACAGGTGGGAAACCTTATATAGAACAGGAGGTGTGCCCCCCGCCCCCTCTGTTAACTCCATCCCTCAGGTGCTGGAGGCGAGGTGAAGTACACTTTGTAGTGCCCACCATCTTGAAGATGATGGGACTTATCCAATCAGGGCTAGGACTATGTCCCCTTCCCACAGGAGGTGGGCATGATAGAGGGTGTAGACACCCCAGGAAAGGGGCCAATTAGCCTCTACCTGTCACTCCCTTGTAACACCCTTAAATCAAGATTTTAGGTGGCATCCCCAGACCCTGAATTTCAGTTCTTGGCGACCTAAGGGCACTGCAGCCTTCTCTGCTGGTGAGGATCTGTAGAGAACTATTTTCTTGGTCCCAGTCCTACTGGCCTGTCTGCATCCCTGGATGATCCAGAACCAAAATTCAAGTCGTCTTGCAGCCCAGCGACCTCCAGAACCTTGGGAGGACTACCTGCCTTCGATAAAGGGCAATATACTTTTATGTAGTGGGATTTGGCCAGGGAGTGTCAGGACAAGCCAAGCTATGTCACTCACTCTATATTTGCAGACTTTGTGTTTTTGGTCTAATCACTCTCACTAATGTGCCCCGTATTTTCAGTGTCAACACTATCGATTGAGCACTAGTTCAATAAAAAGAGATTTACAAAGTACCTGTGTCTTGGCAAGATAAGCAGTGTGCTGGTCATTTATTCAATCGAGTCTGTTGTTGAGCTCTGAGTTCAAGCTGCCCTTTAATGTAAACAGGGTAATTGATTTGGCAGTATCAGTATCTGTAGTTAAATTAGACAAAAATGAGTTCTAAATGCCACCTCCCTGGCATCCTGAATGGCCTCCACCCAATCGCCATCGCAAAGCTTGCCTAGATCCCTCTCCCGCACAGCTCTCTGCATCCCCAAGGCATCCAGAGAATTGTAGATCAACTTCCTATAGATGGTTGAGATTGCTTTTTCGGTCACGGGATTAGTTAGCAGCAGGTCCTCCAGTAGGGATGCATCAGGCAACTGCCCCACTTCCCAGATGTGACTTTGCAGAGCGTGGCCACCTGCAAATGTCAGAACCGTTTTTAGTCACCTAATTTATACTTTTGGTGTAGGATCGTGAAGGACACAAGTGCCTGTCCCCTCCACACATCGCCCGGCCGCTCTAAGCTAATCAATCCCCATTTTATGAAGCCCTGCAATCCTCCCACTGCACTCAAGAGATCACCATCATACAGTGGAGTAATTTCAGTCAGCTTACCTTCCCAGCCTAAATACTTGGTAGCCTCTTTTCACACCCTTACCAATGTTTGGGTAGGAGTAGGTAGGGTGCACTCATACTTTCTTCGATACAGCAGCACCGGGGTGGGGTAACCTCTCTTGCCCATGGCCAATCTATCTACCCGGTAAGCAGGATCCTCACAGTCCGAAATAAACCCAGTTGTTGACTGCCACCAGCTGCGAGGCCCAGTAATACTTGTGAATACTCCGGACCGCCAGTCCATCTTAATAAACTCCCCTCTGCAACTTACTCACAGCGTGACGTGCCGCCATCCCACAACAGGAGCCGAAGTTCTCTGACTACCTTTTGAAAAAAAAATGTCTGGTGGGATCTTAAAGGACATTTTTTGCACAATGTACAGGAGACCCTGGAGGGTCATCACTTTAAATAGTGCCATCTGGCCCAGTAAGGAAAGCGGGAGTGCCCGCAAGTGTGGGGGATCCCAGCGAAGACTGTCTAATTTCGGGAGTATGTTCCTGCCTGTGCTCTCTTGTAATGAACACAACCAAACATTTAAAGCTATGTAGTGCCACCCTAACTGTGCACCTAGAGTGCAGCCGCAGGGTCCCTGCCACCAGCAGGAATATTAAGGACTTCTTCCAGTTGATATTATCTTCTGAATAATCTCCAAGTATGTGAAAAATGTGTAGGATTCGTTCACTCGAGAAGGCTGGCTATGTGTCATATAACAAAACGTCTGAGTAGACGGAGATTCTCACATCCCACTCCTGATCAACTGGAATACCCCATATGAGAGGTCCTGGTGAACCCAAACATGTGTGAAGAGCATAGGAGACAAGGAACATCCCTGTCGGACGGCAAAGACTCGATAGACTGTATTATTGAGGCGCATGCTCGCTAGAGGGGCCACATACAAGAGCTTAACAGCAGCGCACCTGGTTCAGCAAAGGAATCCCCTATTGCATATGGTACTCCATTAAGGTGTCGGAGATTTAAGCGCATTCCCTGGTGTGGCATAAAGCCCGATTGATCAGGATGAACCACTGTTGCAATTACTGTCCGCAGGCAGATCGCCAGTGCGTTCGCAAGGACCTTAGTCTCAATATTAAGCAGGGAGAAACTTCTATAAGACCCACACTCAGTTGCTGGTTCGTCCTTTTTGGGATGACCACCACCTCAGACGTTCTTTGGTCCTCCGGGAGACACCCTTATTTTCAGGCAGTCTGAAACCTCCTCTGGAGCCATTCCCTGATTTTATCCATCATGCTTTAATATAATTCTAACAGGAGCTCATCAGGCCCCGTCGCTTGCCCTGTTTGCAAGGCTCCTATTGTCTTATTTATTTAGTCTACTGTCAGGTCTTGGTCTGGTGCGTCTCGGTCCTCATTCATTAGCATTGGCAGGGTCAGGTCTTTCAGGAAGTCTCTCCCAGTATTTCCGTCCCCTTGTTGTCAGTGTCCTCAAGGATCCAGTTCCGTCCTTTGTCTTGTCTCTCTAACCATGTAAGCAACTCATTGGCTTTATCACCAACAACATAGAGACAATGCTGGGAAGCCAGCGCAAGACTGCACGCTATTTTCCATTAGTGCTCTTAATCTGTGCTGCTTCAGTTGATGGTGTAATGGGAGAGAAATTGATTCCCCACTTGCCAAGCGAACCTCCAGGAAAGCACATTCCTTGTCCTGAGCCTCGCACTTCAATTTACGTTCCTTCGACATTCCCCCAATCAAGGTTTGTGTCTGGCCGCGAATCACTGCCTTAAATTCACCCTATGGCATGCAAGCTGATTCAACAGGCCGCCCGTTCTCCTTAAAATAGAATTCTGCTCTATCTCTCATACGAGCTTTATACGTCTTGTCTTTTAAATATCACGGATCAACCCTAGGGGGTAGGATGAAGTCCACAACCGGACCATCGAGTTGCACCTCCACCAGCGAATGGTCTGAGATTCCCCCTGCTATGTGCGTATTGGCTCTAAAATCAACTTTATGGACAGTCTGGGTGAAAGGATGGTGCAGGCATGCCAGACTACCATGTGCTGTAGACAGGTGCGTCCGGTTCTGATACCCTCTTCCCCTCTAGGGTTCATTTAAGAGTATCATGAATATAGTATAGGTGCAGTTCTGTCACTCCAGTCACCCCAATGCGTATATGCTCTGTCGTAAGCGTCTTGTCCTTCCACAGGATGAGTCAGTCTTGTCTGGGTCTCTTTCCTGTTTCCCGGCACTTGAATGGCACGCCCGAACACTCGAGAGAGCAGTGACCCACCAGCAGGCTTTTGTGGAGCGCTTTTATCCTGGATGTAAGGCTGCATTCAGTAGGGCACCCACTCTGTCTTTTCTTTGCCTTTGCCTGAAGATCAGCAGTCCCAAGGTAGCAGTCACACTAGGCCTGTCGGTAAGTGCAGCCCCCTCTGGAGGCCCGACCATCAGCAATTGAGCCCACACTGTGGCCGGCTGGACCACAGGCGTAAGCTCAGACAGGGTGTTCGACACTTGGATAGTTGTAGTCCCTCATGGGCCTCTGACAAAGAGTAGTCAGAAATTCAGCAGCTAAAAGCCCAACACATGCTCTCCAGGAAGCTTGTAGATTCAGACCCTGTTGTGTTAGGAATTTGGCAAATGCAACCTTGAACACGCCGTTGGCAGCACACAATCGTCCTACTGGGCCTCAACAATCTCGTTGTCGTAGAGTTTTATTTTCTTCCTTGAACTGTTGGGAGAGTCTTGGCGGGGCGGGAAGTCCCTCAGACTAGCTGGTCTTGCTGGATGGCTTTCCGGCCCGTCCTTAACGAGGATGTGTCGGACCTTGCTTCTTCCAGGACAGCCTTGTCCTCCTGCTGGATAGTCAAACTCCCTTCCCTTTCTTAACAGGCAGGCAGGCTTCTAGGCAGACTTCTAGGCTCTGCAGGACAGGTACACAGCTTCTCCATTAAGTAATTCAGCCTGCAGGTGCAGGTGCAGGCGCAGGTGATGTCCCCTCAACTTAGATAGGCTGACACCATCCCTGCTGTCCCAGCAGGCACCTGAGTATTTTGTAGAGCACTTTATTCCTTGGTATCAGAGGACTTTGAACTAGGGTATAAAAAGGGATATATGGTCCCACTTGCATACACAACTGGCAGGCAGGAGATGCTGTTTACTCTGTCGCACTCTCACATTGCATTTATGCTACGCACACCAACACCCTAAACATGCACTTGATGTTATCGCAAAGTCTGGGCGCAGGCATAGAAATGGAGCATTACATGGGTGTGTCAGTAGGAAGCCACTCCACTGACCATGATGCAAAGATCTCATCAGGCTATTGCTCCTTACAACAGGGTGCATTGCCATCACCGCTCTATCTGGTAACAGGTCACAGGACCGGTCCAAGATCTCTCATAGTCCCTTGTTAAAAGTTGCACAATACTGGGGTGGCAGCAAAATCTCATGTAATTGTTTTGTGGTAGATTTAGCCCAGTAATGTGCAATTACCAGTTTGACGCCATTGACTGGGGAGTTGCCACAAGGAACAGATACTTCTGCCTGTTAAACCGCATGCCATTCACTATTTCATAATGTTTTTGGGCTTTTATTTACCACTTGTTTTAAGCAGGTGGTAGATATATGCATCTGGTTGGTTGGGGGGCGATGGGTGAAGCAGGGGAGGGAAGGGTAAAGAAATGTCTAACAAGGGGAAGAATTGTGAATTTCCCCCAGTTAGTAAAAAAACAGCATAAGTCTTGGCTGCTTCTGCTGCACCCAGAGTCTTGTGCGTCTTTTCAGTCTAATTTTCCTGTCTGGACAAAAATGGTGTCCTGTTTTTCTGCACCCGGTACATCCGTTGCAGAAAAACCTACCAACTGATAATCAAGTGGAATAAAATGAGCATAAGAAAGTACGTCTTAATTTCATTGCCCTTGATTCATACTCTGGACCATAGTTGAGGGATATGTCTAGGCATAGTCCTCGCAATACACAACAGATTTGTGTGCGGCATAGGCCAAACTCAAAAGTCAGGATACCAGATACAAGTAGGTGGTAACTCAGGGCAGGGGAAAAATGCCTGTTGTCCATGGAAGGGATATTCCCGTCCCAGAAATCTAGATTAAAAATTAATTAATAGTATCCATTTTTAAATATCTGTTTTGGTGCCTGTGCATATGACTTTAATTTCTGCCTTTGGGATTCAATGTTACAAGTCCGTAGGGTGCATGTATCCTTTGTGAGCTTAATAAAATGTTGAAAATTCTACAAATCCTCACTCCTACATCCAAGCACTCTCAGGCTACCATTCTACACTCGGCTCTGTCTGAAAAACAGCTCAACATTTTCAAAATTCTGCAACTCTGCATTGATTTGGCTTGTAAATTATATTTTTGGAAATTGTCATGTATTAACTATTTAATTTTAATACTATAGGTGATTGAAATTACTGACAAAGAAAGCAAGATTTAGCACCAGGCAACTGAAGTCAGTGCCATAAGAAGGATTATTTTGAAAAACTGAAGGACATCCAGCCTTCTACGTTTAAACAATTTCCCAAATCTAGGTGTGGCGAGGAAGTGGGAGCTGAGGAAAGTACTATACTGTAAGTGAAGTCTCTAATTTAGTTTTCATTAACCCAGAGCAAAGCCATTTCTGTGCACAGAATAACGTTCATCTAAAACATCATGTCATTCCAGAGAGGAAGCACACACTGCATAAAAGAAAGTTATAACAAAAGGTTTCTTCTGCAGACCATCAAAGAAAAGACCCTGAGAGAAGACTCCGAAGCGGACACGTTAACAACCGAAAGATTGTAAAATCACCTTGTACAACAACCGTTTTTAACCAATTACACAAGTTTGAGACTATCTGCCTCTGGATAGAAAACCACGACCCACTCTGCTCACTCTTGCGAAAACCTTACAAATTCACCACTTTATTGTGTTCATAACCATCTCAGATTGTTTCATTTTCATTGTGTACTGTTCTGTAATTCTATGTAAATCGCCTCAACATTATCTGCTGTGCGTGAATGATATGTAAAACTGTTAAAGATAAAAATGGATTAAATAAGCACAGTTGCGCTATAGGTAATGTAAATACATCCTCGTCTTCAGAACTACAAATCTTAACCTTACACCAAACAAAGAAAGGGTAAAAGGAACCGATGTTCTGCAACTGGTGATCCACAATAGTACTGTGCACGTTCTAACGCCCTCAGTTACTGCCATTACGTCAGTGCAAAACGGTACTTATCATTTTATTTATTAAATATCAGACTAACACCTTATCACTGCATTGTTAAGAACCTATACAAATAGATTTGAGAAAATCTTCAGTCACAAAATAAGTTGCTGCCGGATAGGCTATAACCTAAAGACTATTATCTGCTAGAAACATTTCGACAGGTGTTACAGGGCTGCTTCCAGACATAGTTTTCTCAATTCAAGTGTTAAGAAGATTACACGCAATTTCTTTTAGAGATAAATGCTGAACATTATCTAAACAAGCCTGACTCTAAAATCGGGTTCCCTCTTACCGTGGCACATAAGCAAGAGAAAACTAATCGCAGAGATATTAACTCTAGGTATACACCTTATAAAAATACGGACTGTGAGACCAAATTCAGTGTTCAAAACCACCTAGATGAAGGCAAAATAACCTAATTTGGGGGAAAAAGTTACATGTGCCAAAAAAGACACAGCCATAAATCTTATCTCACAGAATTTGACAGAATGCATACTGGGGGAATCCACTCTCAGTGCAAAGTATGCCAAAAAAGTTTCAGGCGTAAATCTTATCTCACTGAGCATATGAGAATCCACACTGGGGAAAAACACTCTCCGTGCAAAGTATGTCAAAAAAGTTTTAGGCGTAAATCTTATCTCACTGAGCATATGAGAATCCACACTGGGGAAAAACCTTATCAGTGCTCTGAATGCCAGAAAAGTTTTAGTTTCAAAGCGACTCTATATGAACATGCATTAACCCACTCTGGGGAAAAACCTTACCAGTGCGCTGAATGCCAAAAAAGTTTCTGCCGTAAATCTAAACTCACTAAACATATGAGATTCCACTCTGGCGAAAAACCTTATCATTGCGCTGAATGCCAGAAATGTTTCAGTGACAAAGGAGGACTCACTCTACATACAAGGACCCACACTGGGGAAAAACCTTATCAGTGCTCTGAATGCCAGGAAAGGTTTTGTAACAAATCGAGTCTATCTCGACATGCATTAACCCACACTGGGGAAAAACCTTATCAGTGCTCTGAATGCCAGAAATGTTACAGTGACCAAAGCAGTCTCACTCGGCATATAAGAACCCACATTGGGGAAAAATCTTTTCAGTGCTCTGAATGCCAGAAATGTTTTAGTGACCAAAGCAGTCTCACTCGGCATATCAGAACCCACACTGGGTATAAACCTTTTCAGTGCTCTGAATGCCAGAAATGTTTCAGTTACAAAATCAGACTCACTGAACATATAAGAACCCACACTGGGGAAAACCCTTATCAGTGCTCTGAATGCCCAAAACATTTCAAACTTAAATCACTTCTAACTGCACATTTGAGATTCCACACTGGGGAAAAACCTTATCAGTGCTCTGAATGCCCAAAAAATTTCAACCGTAAATCAATTCTAACTGCACATTTGAGATTCCACACTGGGGAAAAACCTTATCAGTGCTCTGAATGCCAGAAAAGGTTTAGTTTCAAAGCGACTCTATATAAACATGCATTTACCCACTCTGTGGGAAAACCTTATCAGTGCTCTGAATGCCAGAAATGTTATAGTACAAAAAGTAGTCTCACACAGCACATAAGAATCCACACAGGCGAACAACCTTATCAGTGCTCTGAATGTCAGAAATGTTTCATAAACAAATTCAGTCTCACTAAGCATATAATAACCCACACTGGGGAAAGACCTTATCAGTGCTCTGAATGCCCAAAAGATTTCAGACGTAAATCACATCTCACTGCACATGTGAGATTCCACACTGGGGAAAAACCTTATCAGTGCTCTGAATGCCAGAAATGTTTCAGTGACAAAATAATACTCACTCAACATACAAGAACCCACACTGGGGAAAAACCTTATCAGTGCTCTGAATGCCACAAATGTTTCAGTGTAAAAAGCAATCTTACTCAGCATATAAGAACCCACACTGGGGAAAAACCTTATCAGTGCTCTGAATGCCACAAATGTTTCAGTGAAAAAATCAGTCTCACTCAGCATATAAGAAGCCATACTGGGGAAAAACCTTTTCAGTGCTCTGAATGCCAGAAATGTTTCAGTGAAAAAGGCAGTCTCACTTACCATATAAGAATCCACACTGGAGAAAAACCTTATCAGTGCTCCGAATGCCTAAAATGTTTTAGCCAAAAATCTCGTCTCACTCAACATGTGAGAATCCACACTAGAGAAAAAAAATTATCAGTGCTCTAAATGTCAGAAAATATTCAGAGGTAGTGATGGTTACAAGCGCCATAAGAAAACACACTATCAAAATATTTTAGTGCTCCAAGTGCCAGAAAAGCATCAATTTTAAACGCAATCTCACTCTACATGAGCAGACGCACACAGGGAAAAAACATTACCTATGCTGTGAATGCCAGAAATTTCTATTTGATTGGCACAGCCTCACTAACCATAAGCGACTCCATACTGATGAAAAACCTTACGAGTGCTCCGAATGCCAGAAAAGCTGCAGAGAAAAATGCTATCTCACCATGAGAAACTCCACACTGGAGAAAATCCTTATGCCTTAAAAGCTTGTATCTAAAAGGCTGTTCTGCTTCATGAGAGATCCCACTCTGGGGAAAAACCTTAGGAGTGCTCGAAATGCAAGCAACGTTTTGGTTACAAATTACTTCTCACTTGACATGAGCGGGGAAAAAGCCTTATGTGTGTTCTGAATGTCAGATAAGGTTTAGTCTCAAATACAATGTCACTTCACAAGAGAGAATTCCCACTGGACTAAAGCCTAATACAGGAGGGTTAAAGCCAGAAACGTTTTACTCAGAAAGGAGATCTCACTAAACATGAGAAATGCATCCACACCACGTGAAAAGTAAGGCGTATCTTGAGTTGCAGAAAAGCTTCTAACAACCTGCCTTTACATGAGAGAGCACATATTGTAGTTTCAATATAATTCATCAAGAAACTCTTGCAGGATAACTTAGGCTGCCCGCTTGCAACCTTCAAAGAAATTTCAGGCCTGGAATTTTTTTTAATTGCAACCGAATCCACAATTTGAGTATCTGAAAGTTACAAAACTCTTAAGGTCTTTACTTGACACAGAGAAGTGTTAGTGCTTGCAAAAATCAACTAATTGCCAAACAAATCACAATATTAATGTCTTAAATTTTACTCCACCCAAAAGGTTTCTACTCACCCTTGTTTCTTAACATATGACTGATATCTATATTTTCATGGTAAGATTAAGCCTATGCGGAGTTCCTCAATGAAGAACTCCGCAAAGTGACAAAAAAACTCTGGCGGTCTACGCAGATTTCCGCAAGCATCAGAGTGCGTAAGGGTCATGCCGTTCGTGGTGATTTTGATCTCCTGGTGTTTGTCCCGTCCTATAAAAATAATTGCGAAAGGCACCATCTGCAGCACAAGAGGATGCAGCTGCTTCTACTCAAGCGGCAGCTTTGTCAATGCGAAGGAAGGTTTCTCAATGCGAGTGGTGTGACCGGCCACAACCACTTGCATTGAGAAATCCGACGACCCGCTTTGAGAAATCTCGCCAGGAGGTTGATTTTGCTCGCCAACTAGACCATGGCGAGCGCGAGCAAGGAAAAATCTCATCAGGAGGTGGATTTTCCTGGCTCCAGCACATAACGTTGAAGAGTGTGAGCGTTGAAAAAACCTTGCTATGCTCCATGGAGCGGAGTTTTTAGGAACTACGTGAGCTCGGCGGAGTACGGAAAACTCCGCCTGCGGAGTTCACCACCCAAAATGAGATAATATACAACAGCAGGTAAACATAACACACCAGTTACTTGCCTTTGGTAATACTTTTTCTGGTCGCTACTCCTTTACTGCAGATTTCTCACCTTGTGAATATTCCACACACACCAGACTGGGTCCTCCAACTTTAAAGCAGAGTAGGAGACAACATGCAGCTCAGTGTCGACGTCATTCTGCTACAGAAGTGACAAGCGGAGACTCAAAGAAGCACTTCCCAAGCGCACTGTGAATAACTACAGAGGTCTATGAGTTCATTATCTCACAGGTCTGTATCACATATGCAGGCCCTGGCCAGATATTAATTCACAATTTTTACCATGATTAGAATTCAGATGAGGCCTTTTCATTTCCCAAAATTCTAATTGTGCTCTCAGCAGCAAGTGTATATATAAATCGTTGAGTGATGACTGCGCAGTGCTCAAGATGAAAGTGATATGATGATAAAACAGTCTGATCTGCATTTTGTACACAGAAACAGGGCTGTAAATACTTTTGTACAATACAAGTTAAGCAAAGGCGATTCTTAGAAGACATAATTTATATGAAATAGTCCCTGTATAGTTAATGTTTCGACCGTTCCAGTTAATTACCATGGTCTCATTAGGACGGTAGATCGCCCCTCTCCAATATGCTCTTCAACTATATTCAATACAACACAGTAAGGATTCTTCTGTATCTCGAGGCACCGTACCTGGGAGGAAGTCAAATTCAACTAAGCGGTTCCAGCGCCTGTTCGTCGGACGAAACAACTGCAGCCAGTGATTCCTCGGCTCGCTGTCAAACAAGTTCAAGTGTGACTCTTCCTGATGAGACCATCATCATTGACTGTCTTGTCTGTTAGAAGCTGCACCAGCCCCCCTGTGATGGTGGGCCGGAAGACCTTGACCGCTGATGGTGATGAAGTAGCAGCCTAATTTCCAGAAAGGCATGTTGGCCATCAGTTGTTGGATGGCCAACAATTGCCTTAAACTTAACTCTGAAAAAACAGAGGTTATGATATTCGGCAAATTACTGCCAAATTGGTCTTCTTCATGGTGGCCATCTTCTTTGGTGCCCCTTCCACTGCCAGTCACCAAAGTCAGAAATGTGGGCGTCATATTTGACGACAGACTGTCCTTTGTCCCTCATTTTTTAATTTTTTTTTATTTATTTGTTATTTTCAAACACCCACAACAAATAAGAGGATGGGCAATTGCCTTTACATGGAGCCCGACCATTAGGAAGAGGAGATAGTGTCATCGTTACACAATCAAGGTTAATCAACGATCCCAAGTCAACCCAGACACAGATACACCTCAATACCAGTATTGCCACAGTTTCAAAGTTCCTATAATTCTTCATGCTGCTATGGTTAATGTCTTCTGCATCAAAGCCTCATCCTAGTCTTCCTCAGATGCCCGCCCCAAAATCGCCCTACCCCTCACCCCCCTGCCGGCGCTACTGTCTTAAGGCTAAGTGGGATCAAATGGTGAGTCATATTGTACGGGTTCCCCAGGTGACCTCATTTTAACAACATTATTAAGCATCCTGACTACTATGGAAGCCGGGAATCGCCTCACGCTCTGCGCCTCAATATCAAGATACCTAGTCTACTGGTCTCCCTCAGCCATTAATGCGCTCGCCTCTGAGTCAGTTTCTAGATCTGTCGCTTTCAGCTCTCACAAGGGCCTCCCAGGCTTGCGCCGCCTCTAATGCCTTGTCATTAAGGGATCTATGGGCTTGCTGTAATCGAACTGAGCTCTTGCTGTTTGCCCACTTAAGGAATGCAGATTTCCACCTTATATAGCTAGGAGCCGCCGCTGCTTTCCAGTGGGATGTAATTTCTCGTTTAGCAAGCACCAATCCTAAGTCTATGAATTTGCTAGTTAACTTCATTTTGCCAGTATGTGGAAACCAATGTAGCAGGCAAGTCCCCCCATTCGGTGCCATCTGTCGCCCCGTTATATTACAGAGTAAAGCTGTTATCTCTTCCCAATATGTCCAATCTACAGCGGGGGCAAAGAGCCGTATTAACATGGAAATATTGGTTGATTTTAGCCGGCGTAAGATATGCCCTGTGCAATATAAAAAATTGAATCAGCTGGAATCTAGCATTCCTGGTGCACTTCCATGCCCATTTAAGTATCTGCGACCAGGCCGCGTCAGGTATCTCTTTAGCTAAATCCACCGCCCACTGCTCACGTAGCCTCTGCTGCGGTGCCAATCCCTCTCCCAGCATACGTTTATGTAAACAAGTGACCGCCTTATACGTGCCCGCCGCCATCACTACACATTGACACGTCTCGCTCGCTGGCGTTTCCGAAAGGCCAGTGCCCCAGTGCTTCTGGAATGCGGCAACCAGGGCAGCATGCAATAAGAAGTGACCCTGCAGGAGTCCAAAGTTTTCCTGTAATGCGCCATAAGGTAATAGTACACCATCTCCAAATAAATCACCCACCATCTGGAGTCCCAGTGTTTCCCACTCCGCGAGGGCAGACCAATCTCCGCCATGTGGCAGGGCCGTGCACATGCCCATCGGTATTTCCGAGGCGTAAGGTCGCTGTACCCCAACTCTGCTGTAGTAGCGTTTCCAGCAATGTCTCAGGACACATTCTGCAGATGACAAATCGGTAGCCCGTAACCCTTGCTGCAGTACCACAAACGATAGAACATGCCGCGGAACATCCGGCTCAGTCTCTCGCTCCGGCCCTTGAAACTCCTGCGCCACCGCCTGGGTGAGGTGTTGGAACTGTGCAGCTAAATAATATAATTCAAAATCAGGGACAGCTAGGCCTCAGCTCTTGGGCAGATCACATTATCGAACGCCACTCGGCACCTCCCTATTCCCCAAATAAAGCCCCACACCATAGAGCAGAGTTGCCGGAATAGTGCGACGGGTATACGTATAGGCAAGGTCCGGAAGAAATCTAAAAGCCGAGGGAGCGCCACCATTTTCAACAATGCTACTCGGCCTGCTACAGACAGTGGCAGAGTCCCCCAGAAATGCATGCTGCCCTTAAGCCCCCGTAACGCTCTACCTATGTAACCTTCAAGCAGATCTTCCTGCCTATGAAAAACGTGCGTCCCCAAATATTGAAGGAACCTAGGTTCCCATACCAAATCAGGCGGTAGGTCAGGTTGGACACACGCTCCGGCCGCCGGAAACACACATGTCTTCGCCCAATTACTCGCAGGCCAGAGATACCCCCAAATTGGCTGAGCAAGGAGCGCGGTCCCTCCAATGCGCCTCCCGCATCTCTCAAAAACAGCAGCAGATCGTCTGCATATAATGAGATATAATGTGACTGACCACGGAGCCTCAAGCCCCTGAACGCCCTACCCATCCTGGCCCTCGCCGCTAACGGTTTCATCGCTAGGGCTAAGAGCAGCAGGGAGAGTGGGCAACCATGGGGTAGTACCACGCCCTACTGGGTACGAAGAGGATACATTTCTGCCAACCCTCACTCTGGCGCTTGCCGACGAATATAATATTTCAGTCCAGCATGTATATCCCTCGCCAAGCCAGAAGGCTTTCATGACTGAGAATAGGTAGGGCCAGTCCAAGCTGTCAAATGCCTTTGCAATGTCCACTGAGAGGACAACTGCGTGCCCCTCCGCTCCATGGTCCCCATCTAGTATCTGTATCAGTCTGTGTATGTTGCCAGCAGTATTGCGAGTCGGGATGAAGCCGGCTTGGTCAGAGTGTACCAGCCGCGTCATTAAGGGAAGGATTCTCGTAGTCAATACACGACTCAGTATTTTATAGTCAGTGGTGAGCATAGATAGAGGTAGGTATGCGGACGGGTCGGTCGGGGTCTTCCCTGGTTTAAGGAGGGGAATGATGATGGCCTCCCTGGTGTAGGTCGGTGTAGGAAGGTGGCTACCTGACTATGGTTACCCCAGATTTTTTGCCTGTGTTTAGCTGGTTTTTTGACTTAGTTGACCTGGTTCCCTGCTAATCAGGGCCCCAGGCCATCTGCTCTCTCTGTAAAATGGATTCCATGTACCCTAGGTACATACCAATTGGAAATGGACTCCTTGTCAGCCCCTGTAGAATGCACTATAGGTGCACAGGGCACAGGAGCCACTAAGGCCTACCAGGGGCTGCAGCATATCTTTTGCCACCCCTGGCTGGTTCTTAAATTGACACAACTGGCTGATCACTCAGCTGGGGTAAGGTGGTGTACCCACCCCTTGCTTAGATATAGTATACCTATGTCTAAACCTATATCTGGACACATGTAAACCTGTGAGCCACTCCTATAGACAGGCCTCACCAATCCTGGAGGCTGGGTGCATGGTTTTTATGTGAGATGGAGCTCTAGCATGAGCTGAGCCTGTCTGCAGCCGTCGGGAACAAATCCCTAAGCTGTTTCAGGATAATGCCATACCATATACTATTAAGTGCCTTATAATCCTCGCGGTTATTTAGCAACTCTGGTTTGGCTTTATCAAAACATGTCGTGTAAGGTGTCATACGCTTTGGAATACCATCCCCTCGCCAGTTCTGGCGACGGGGATGGCATTCCACCCCTCTAGAGGGGTAAGACATGTTACTTCACTTCAATGCGGTTGATTTCTCCAAAGGCCTTAAGATCCACAAAATGGATACCTCTGCCACAGACAAATGTCTGGACCCCTGGAGCTGACCGAAACCCAGTCAAGGGGGTCCTGGACAAAGGGTTTCCTGTCACAGGAGGGTGTCACCGCCCTCCAGACAGGAGATAGTGTATTGTAGCAGGGAGGTTTGAAAGAAACCAGACACTGCCTGGGGCGCACAAGGCTGCCCCTTGCATAATCCGGCCAAACCGGTTCTGGGGCACTCCAGCCCTCGTGCCAGGGCGGCCTGGATCAAAGGAAGGGGGTGTATCCACCCACTTCCTGGGTCCCACCCATAGGAGGGGACCTAGCAGGTAATCACGCCCACCAGATTCGAATAAGAGTGGGAGCAGTGCCAATGCACATCAGATTTCCTGGAAGAAACATTTGAAACGATATTCTGGACCCTTCGCCCTCCACCTCAACGTGGAAGCCCGAAGAATCTCCCTTGTGGTCAAGGAGTGACCACCCTGCAGCAGCAGGCACCATCCAGCCCTCGACGTCTACTTGGTTGCAGTTCCCGCCGGAACTCGAGCGACTGAGATCGACGAGATCAAGCCTGCCCAGCTTCTAACAGCCCGATCCACAGTCCCTGCAAAGCTGAGACCCGTGGAGGCGACCGGAAGCGTGGGGCACGCCATCTTGAAGTGACCACGAGACGCTGACCGTGCAGCCCACGAGTGACCCTCGAAGCTGTACACCGGGGTTTGAGAAGCCCCCACCCTGAGCTACTCCTGAGCCGAAGTTCAGCCCTCCACACTCGACGAGTGCTGCGTGGGGCCCTTTGGCACGATTTGGCTCAACGCGTTGGCCCGGTCACTTGCCAGCTGGCTTGTGGTCCCTGTGCCGACGAACTACAAAAGAAGACTCGTGATTCTGGTTGCTCCAGATCCACACCAGCTCCCCTGAAAGGGAGCCCCGACTCTGACCTTCCTGGTCCGAGTGAGACGCCATCTTCCAATCCCGCGTGGATTGCTCTTACCAAGGCTTGTTTGCTCCAAACCGGAAGCCGACTGCACCGACGGTGAGAGCCTGCGTGGGACAGATCGTGACCTGCTCCTGGACGTCGCAGATGCCCCAGAGCCCACGTGACAGCGGAGAGAAGCGCCTCGACGACCACCTGATTGCGCCCGACATTGCCTGGTTCCGTCCTGGTTCCACCCTGGTCACTGCTGAGTGACCCAGACTCTGTCCCCTCTGCTTTCAGGTACTCTACAACTTGAGTCCACCCTTGGACTCCACCGGACACTTCGTCTTCACCCTGCCTGCAGCCCTTTCAGCTTCAAGCACCAAGAGCCTGCGTGTCAAAACCCGACGCCACTTCGACCCTGTGCACCCACTTCCTGTGGGTGAGGTAACTTTGCTCCGCCGGTGTTCCCACACTGGTGCACACCTCTAGGGTCTGTGTGTTAAGTTTTGTTCCTCTAGGTTCAGCGGAAGTGTCCTTAAACTTTAACTATTTGACTTTTACGCACCATTGGTTAACATTGGTGCATGCGTGCGCTTTCCGCACATCTCCCGAATCCCGAGGGCCATTCCCGACTTCAGCATTGCTTGTCCTGACTGCTCCCAGCGATTCCCTAGGCCCTAGGCCTAACCACTGTTCGAGTGGCCTCTCTTATACCACTTGTTTAGTATATGGTTTGAGTGGCCCCCCGCCCTCATCCATAATTGTGCAACTTTGTATGTTTAAACAGTGCTTTTGATTTAACGCTTGTGCCCCTTTATTCATAAAGAATACTGGGGATTGTTTTTAGTAATAAACACATATATTTTTATAATATATACTTGTGTGGTGTCCTTTCATTTGGTATTACAGGATTGTATGTGGTAAAACAGCTCGCTTAACACGACCTCTTAAGTTAAGCCTTTAGGCTGCTTAGTCCATGCTACCACTAGGATAGCTTGTCTAATAAGGTTGACTTACAACCAGACACCATAAGGGGATTGTTTGGTCAGGTAGTAGGTGGTTCCAGAATTGGAAACATCCCCTACCAGGCCAACTTCTCACATTGGTGAGCAGCGGTGCGGATTTGAGCTTGCTGTTGTTTTACCATTGCAATCTTTATATCAAATTGAAAGATCACATCAAGTACCTCTAGGTACATATAAAATCAAAAGCTTAGCATATTAAGTTCTACTGAACTTAGTAGTTGTAGGTTGAAGGGAGTAGCACACCCCTGACTACAACTCACTAGCAAGGTCCAGTAGGAAAACACTTAGTGTAGGTAAGTGCACCACTTACACCTCACTAGTAACCATGTCCGACACAGGAAAGGCCTCAGGGTCTAGTCCTGTGACAGTTGACCCTACCCAGGCAACTTCTGGATATGACAAACTAACCCGCAGAGACTTGATTGTCTTGTGCAAAGCAAGAGGGTTAAAAAGGGGCAGAAGCCCCACCTGCCTAATCCTGATAGGACTCCTAGAACAGGATGACTTAGAGAGGGCAAAAGCAGCTTCCCTAGATACAGGAACTGGAGGGAACCCCCCTGCAGTTGATCCCCCTGAAGAGGAGGATGATGATGACTTGGATGAGGACTCAGATGCTGGGGACTTAGAAGTACAGGATCAGGGTAGCCAGGTTCCAGTTGGTAGGCTTAGCCAGGCCAACTTGGACCTACTGGGAAATGGAGAGGGCCAGCACCTCCCCAGATCCCAACAAATGATTCTCCCAGGCAACAGAAGAGTGAGATCTCCCTCAGGGGACTCTCATCTTTCTAGTGCCTCCAGAGAATCACAGAGAGGCATGAATGCTTCTCAAAAGTTAGAGCATAGGGCCAGAATGAGGGCTGTCAAACTCCAGATAGAGAGGGAGGAGGTAGCCTTGGCTCAAGCTAAACTTGCCTTGGCAAGAGAGCAGAAATTGTGTGGCTTAGATGCCACTGGTGGCAGCAATATTCCTAAAGAGAAACCCAGGTCCTATGATAGTAGAAACCTGACAAAGATTGTGCCCCCCTTCAAAGAAGGGGATGACATCCACAAATGGATGACTGCTCTTGAGAGAGCCTGCATGGTACAGCAGGTTCCTGAGGAACAGTGGGCAGCAATCTTATGGTACTCCTTTTCAGAGAAAGGGAGGGACAAGCTCCTCACTGTCAGACATGAGGATGCAAACAATTACAAAGTCCTGAAGAGTGTTCTGATAGATGGGTTTGGCTTAACCACTGAACAGTACAGGTTCAAGTTCAGAGACACCCAGAAGACACAGACTCAGGACTGGACTGATTTTGTAGATTGTGCTACTAAGGCTCTGGAGGGTTGGCTACATGGCAGCAAAGTACATGACTTTACAGGATTGTATAATTTGATTATGAGGGAGCAGATCCTAAGTAATTGTCAGAACCAGCTCTTACACCAGCACCTGGTAGACTCTGATCTGACCTCTCCCCAAGAATTGGGAAAGAAGGCAGACAAATGGGTCAGAACCAGGATTAGGCCTAAGAATCAGGACAGTAACCAGAAGAAGGAGTCTACCAAGCCTCAAGATAAGGGTGGGGATAAAAATAAAGAAAAGACTTCCCCAGGGCCCCAAAACTCCAAGGATGGGGGTGGGTCCCAAGACACTTCTTCAACTGAGAAAAAACCCTATTGTTATCCCTGTAAACAGGTGGGGCATTACAAAACAGACAGCTGTTGTCCCAAGAATCACAATAAAGAAAATATACCTCCAAAGCCAGCTTCAACACCTCCTGTTACTGTCAGCAGTAATCCCCCAGGAAGTGGAAGCACACCCAGGAATCTGGGTGGGTTTACTTTTGGAAATCAGGTGGACCCTGGCCTATCCAGGTCCCCATCACCCAATGATCTTGTTTATGAGGCTGGCATGGGGTTTGCCAACTTCTCTGCTTGCCCAAATACTTTGAGCAAGTATAGACAAGAACCCATCATCAATGGTTTAAGAGTTGAAGCTTTTAGAGACACAGGGGCTAGCATCACCATGGTGGCTGATGGCATAGTCCCCTCTAAGCAACTTTTACCTGGTGCCACATACCAGGTAATAAACATTGATGGCATCCAAACAAATCATCCCATGGCAGTAGTAAGTCTCAGCTGGGGAGGTGTCACTGGCCCAAAGAGAGTGGCAGTGTCCCCAAACTTGCCTGTAGACTGTCTACTGGGTAATGATTTAGAAATCTCAGCATGGGCTGGGGTTGAACAGGAAATCCATTCTAGAATGGTAAATTCCAATGGAAAGGTTAGTGGGGCTGTAATGGCTACAGCCCCAATTCAAGATGTCCTTCCTGAAAAGGTTGGTAGGGCGGAGATACTCCCTGCCCCATCTTTAGCAAAAGCTCTTCCTGAACAGAATAGCAAAGCTGTTATGATAACAGCAGAAACCCAAACTGAGTCTCCTCCTGAAAAGGTTGGTGGGGCTGTGATGGCCACAGCCCAAACTCAAACTGACACGTGTGTTGTGAAACCTGAAATGATGGATAACTCCACACAAACTGAGAGCATGGAGGAGGAAGAGAAATCTCCCCCTCACCAGACTTTAGGACAGGATCAGCCTCCTCAGGGAACTGATCTTACCCCTGATGAAGGAACTGCCCCAGAGGTGGTTGGGCCTAGCCTGACAGAACCTCTGATGTCAGTGGACCCTTCTCAGGTGGGACCCAGTCTGGAGCAGGTAACCTGCCCCTCTCTCCCTTGCCTTAGCCAGCCCAGGGCTGCAGAGGACAAGAAGGACAGTGAGACCCAGAGGGCCCCCTGTCAAATAAAGCACCCCCATCAAAAGATTAGGTGCACCAAAACTAGTAGCCCTAGTAAGGTGAAAACTTTAAAAACTCCTGAGGGAGCCCCCTTAAAAACAGTTAGGGACCTCCCCCAGATGGATTCTGTTGGGCACAGCCAAACCTGGGACCCAAAGGGCCCAAACCTGAACTGTCCCTCCAGCAAGCCAAACAGAGGGACCCAGCCTCCAGCTTTAGGTAGCCAGAGGTTGACCCTGAGAGCACAGTGCAACTCAGTTAAAGAAAGAAAGGCACACATGGTGGAAGATAATTGGAGGAAGCTAAGCCCTAAATTAGTAGAGCCTCACTTCAATACTCCATATCCAAACCAGCCTTTAACTTTGCATAAACACACCCAAGGTAGTGATTCCCTATGGTGGAGACCCTCTAATACCCAAAGGGTGAGGGACTGCTTAGTGGACCATGAGACAGGGGGTACCCATGCTAGTGCAGGTACTTCCTTATATGGCCACTCAGGCAATATAGGCTTACCTGGCCAAGGATAGCCTTATCTCCTTTCGTTTGGGGGGGGGTTATGTAGGAAGGTGGCTACCTGACTATGGTTACCCCAGATTTTTTGCCTGTGTTTAGCTGGTTTTTTGACTTAGTTGACCTGGTTCCCTGCTAATCAGGGCCCCAGGCCATCTGCTCTCTCTGTAAAATGGATTCCATGTACCCTAGGTACATACCAATTGGAAATGGACTCCTTGTCAGCCCCTGTAGAATGCACTATAGGTGCACAGGGCACAGGAGCCACTAAGGCCTACCAGGGGCTGCAGCATATCTTTTGCCACCCCTGGCTGGTTCTTAAATTGACACAACTGGCTGATCACTCAGCTGGGGTAAGGTGGTGTACCCACCCCTTGCTTAGATATAGTATACCTATGTCTAAACCTATATCTGGACACATGTAAACCTGTGAGCCACTCCTATAGACAGGCCTCACCAATCCTGGAGGCTGGGTGCATGGTTTTTATGTGAGATGGAGCTCTAGCATGAGCTGAGCCTGTCTGCAGCCGTCGGGAACAAATCCCTAAGCTGTTTCAGGATAATGCCATACCATATACTATTAAGTGCCTTATAATCCTCGCGGTTATTTAGCAACTCTGGTTTGGCTTTATCAAAACATGTCGTGTAAGGTGTCATACGCTTTGGAATACCATCCCCTCGCCAGTTCTGGCGACGGGGATGGCATTCCACCCCTCTAGAGGGGTAAGACATGTTACTTCACTTCAATGCGGTTGATTTCTCCAAAGGCCTTAAGATCCACAAAATGGATACCTCTGCCACAGACAAATGTCTGGACCCCTGGAGCTGACCGAAACCCAGTCAAGGGGGTCCTGGACAAAGGGTTTCCTGTCACAGGAGGGTGTCACCGCCCTCCAGACAGGAGATAGTGTATTGTAGCAGGGAGGTTTGAAAGAAACCAGACACTGCCTGGGGCGCACAAGGCTGCCCCTTGCATAATCCGGCCAAACCGGTTCTGGGGCACTCCAGCCCTCGTGCCAGGGCGGCCTGGATCAAAGGAAGGGGGTGTATCCACCCACTTCCTGGGTCCCACCCATAGGAGGGGACCTAGCAGGTAATCACGCCCACCAGATTCGAATAAGAGTGGGAGCAGTGCCAATGCACATCAGATTTCCTGGAAGAAACATTTGAAACGATATTCTGGACCCTTCGCCCTCCACCTCAACGTGGAAGCCCGAAGAATCTCCCTTGTGGTCAAGGAGTGACCACCCTGCAGCAGCAGGCACCATCCAGCCCTCGACGTCTACTTGGTTGCAGTTCCCGCCGGAACTCGAGCGACTGAGATCGACGAGATCAAGCCTGCCCAGCTTCTAACAGCCCGATCCACAGTCCCTGCAAAGCTGAGACCCGTGGAGGCGACCGGAAGCGTGGGGCACGCCATCTTGAAGTGACCACGAGACGCTGACCGTGCAGCCCACGAGTGACCCTCGAAGCTGTACACCGGGGTTTGAGAAGCCCCCACCCTGAGCTACTCCTGAGCCGAAGTTCAGCCCTCCACACTCGACGAGTGCTGCGTGGGGCCCTTTGGCACGATTTGGCTCAACGCGTTGGCCCGGTCACTTGCCAGCTGGCTTGTGGTCCCTGTGCCGACGAACTACAAAAGAAGACTCGTGATTCTGGTTGCTCCAGATCCACACCAGCTCCCCTGAAAGGGAGCCCCGACTCTGACCTTCCTGGTCCGAGTGAGACGCCATCTTCCAATCCCGCGTGGATTGCTCTTACCAAGGCTTGTTTGCTCCAAACCGGAAGCCGACTGCACCGACGGTGAGAGCCTGCGTGGGACAGATCGTGACCTGCTCCTGGACGTCGCAGATGCCCCAGAGCCCACGTGACAGCGGAGAGAAGCGCCTCGACGACCACCTGATTGCGCCCGACATTGCCTGGTTCCGTCCTGGTTCCACCCTGGTCACTGCTGAGTGACCCAGACTCTGTCCCCTCTGCTTTCAGGTACTCTACAACTTGAGTCCACCCTTGGACTCCACCGGACACTTCGTCTTCACCCTGCCTGCAGCCCTTTCAGCTTCAAGCACCAAGAGCCTGCGTGTCAAAACCCGACGCCACTTCGACCCTGTGCACCCACTTCCTGTGGGTGAGGTAACTTTGCTCCGCCGGTGTTCCCACACTGGTGCACACCTCTAGGGTCTGTGTGTTAAGTTTTGTTCCTCTAGGTTCAGCGGAAGTGTCCTTAAACTTTAACTATTTGACTTTTACGCACCATTGGTTAACATTGGTGCATGCGTGCGCTTTCCGCACATCTCCCGAATCCCGAGGGCCATTCCCGACTTCAGCATTGCTTGTCCTGACTGCTCCCAGCGATTCCCTAGGCCCTAGGCCTAACCACTGTTCGAGTGGCCTCTCTTATACCACTTGTTTAGTATATGGTTTGAGTGGCCCCCCGCCCTCATCCATAATTGTGCAACTTTGTATGTTTAAACAGTGCTTTTGATTTAACGCTTGTGCCCCTTTATTCATAAAGAATACTGGGGATTGTTTTTAGTAATAAACACATATATTTTTATAATATATACTTGTGTGGTGTCCTTTCATTTGGTATTACAGGATTGTATGTGGTAAAACAGCTCGCTTAACACGACCTCTTAAGTTAAGCCTTTAGGCTGCTTAGTCCATGCTACCACTAGGATAGCTTGTCTAATAAGGTTGACTTACAACCAGACACCATAAGGGGATTGTTTGGTCAGGTAGTAGGTGGTTCCAGAATTGGAAACATCCCCTACCAGGCCAACTTCTCACAGTCGGCAACACACCCCACTGTCTGGCCTCTTTACATACCGTCAACAGTCTGGGGGCCAGGAGGTCGACATATGCTGAATAGAATTCTATGGGCAACCCATCGCTGCCCGGAGTTTTGTTGCGCGCCAATTGTTTAATGGCACAACGAATTTCAGTGAGTCTGATGTCCCGACCAAGGGACTCCGCCTCTTCCGCCTCGACGGTCCTCCAAAAATGCCTGCACATCCATCTCCCCTGTTTGTAAGCAACTCGTATATAAGTCCGCGTAGAAGGACCTAAACCGATCATTTATTTGATGTTGCGTATATTCCAGTCGTCCTGAGGATGAAGTCAATGCCAATATGGGCACACACCTAGGGGTGGGATCGGCCAACCATGCCAATAGCTTACCCACCTTATCCCGTTCAGCATGTGCGCGGGCTAAGTAAGCTCTGTGGTCGAAGCACCGTAAGCGCTCCACGACCACTGCTACTGTTTCTCTCCGGGCCTGGACTGTGTCCCGGTCCTCGGTGCCACCAGAGTGGGCACTTTCAGCCTCCCTAAGAGCCTGTTCCTCAGTTTAAATTTCTTGCAGCAATAGCTTCCGCACACCACCCATTTATTAATACGAATCCAGTGAATCACTACTTTAAAAGCGTCCCATTCCAGGGCAGTCGTTGAGGCCGAGCCTTCATTTTCCGCAAAATATCGCTCAACACCAACACCCAGTTCAGTATGGAAGGCTGGGTCTTCCAGCAACTCCGGGTGCAGCTTCCAGGTTGGAACTATAGGGCGCTCCGCAACTCAATAGAAGCTCACCAATAATGGATTATGGTCTGAGATGGTGCGCGATAAATATTCGCTACCAAGCGCCATGGTCGCCAATCCTGGGCTGCATTAGACCGCGTCAAGCCGAACATGCAAGTCATGCAAAGCTGAGAAATACGAATAATCCCTATCTTCCGGGTGCTGCACTCGCCACACATCCACAAAGCCCCAGTGATTCTACCACTGAACCCTGCTTTTCCCCAATTTATGAATCGCGGCGGTGGGTAGCGGAGGGTCCGATCTGTCCATAGCCACATCCACAATAGAGTTAAAATCCCCACCCATCAGAACCGGGTTCGTAAAATAGTCAGCTAGGGTGACAGATAAGCTCTCCAAGAAGGGTGCCTGCTCCACATTGGGGGCATAAATACTGCAAAGTGTCACCTCCCGCCCATAGAGGCTTCCGAGGACCACATCATAGCGGCCCTCGGGATCTACCAGGTGGTCAATCATTTGGAAGGGAACCCTAGCCCTAATCCAAATCAGCACCCCTCGCGCAAAAGCTGAGTAAGTAGTGTAATAAAGTTGCCCTCGCCATCTGCGCTGCAGAGCCAGCCCTTCTGCTCTAGTCAGGTGTGTTTCTTGCAGGAAGGCTATCTGCGCGCCTCCAAGCACTAAGTAGGAGTGGACTTATACCTGCGCTGCATGGAGTGCAATCGCTGCACATTCCAAGTCACACATTTCCCATCAGGTAACCCATAGTATCGACACAGAAACCTCACATTACATCTTAACCGCGCTGGCGGACTCCCTCCCCCATACAAATCATTCCTTTCCCCCAACAATCCCACCCCACCCTCAACACCGCCCTCCCCCCCAAGAACAGGCACTAACGTAGTGAATCCCATCCAAACTAGCCCAACGTATGCCTCAACCGGTATCAAGGCCATCTAACTGGGAACCATCCGGTGGGGGCTGGAAGGAGCCTCGCACACAATCAGTCATTAGTCAGCCGACACCCAGCCTCCGCCCCTAGAATCCCCCACTAATCCCTCCCACCCAGCTCCCCCCAAGCATAGTTCCACACACCGCATTAACCTAAGCTACAGTCCGTACTGTCCACCCTGAGTGAAGCCCGGGTTCTCCTTCAGTTCAGTGCCAGTAAGACCCTTAAGGGGCGCACCGCATTTGCTATATCCCCCTCGCTTTCACTCCAAACCAGACCATAGCAGGCCCCCTCACCGCACAATATACAGAGTCTACTCATCCATCAGGCCGTCCGCCGTTCCCGGTGTAACCAGTGGTAAGTGCACACTGTCTGATGCTGAAGTGTCCGCCTCCGATGCATCCTTATCGTTCTCCAGGTCTGAACCTCTCAGAGATGTCAGCAACAGTTCGCCAGAGATCACTGATACCGCCGCCAACGCCCCTTTGTGCTCCAGCCCAGTTTGTGAGGTCGATGGTTTCCACAGACCTCGCCGCCGGCGTCTTATACTCTGTGATCTTCGGGGTAGCAAATCCTCAGCCATAGCCCTTGTCCCGCGTTCCGGTCCATTCCTCCCAGCACGATAGGATTCTAGCCAAGTCCACGCGTCCTCCGGCGTTTCATGAAAACTCGTTTTCCCATCCAGTATTATGCGAAGCTTGGCTGGGAATAACAGGGAATATTCTATTCCCTCTGTGCGCAGTTCTTTTTTCACGGCTTGGAAGGTCGCGCGGCGCCGTAGAGTCTCAAATGAATAATACGTGAATAGGGTGACCTTGCTATTGCCGACCTGATAGGGTCCATCCTTGCGTGCCTTTTGAAGAAGCAAGTCTCTGTCTCTAAAATGTAGCAGGCGTGCCACCACCGGTCTAGGAGGGCGTCCCTGCTGTGGGGTCTAGCAGGGACACAGTGCGCACGTTCAAGCGTGTAGAAGGCAGATAAGCCCTCAGGTGCCACCTCCGTTCACAGCCAATCCTCCAGATATCTCACCATGTCTGACCCCTTCGTTTTCCCAGGCAGATCCACCACCCGAATGTTGTTGCGCCTATTTCTTCCTTCTGCATCCTCCGCACGCATCTCCAGCACTGCTATCCGGTCTAAGGCGCTCGTCATCGTTGCAGCCAGTACAGTCTGTGCAGGTGCTACCTCTTGGATCACATCTTCCACATGTTTCGAGTGGTCCGCCCGCAGTAGGCCCAGCCCCATCGCCACTTGTGCAATATCCTGCTGCAGGGCAGTTTGCGAGTCCGCGATGGCGGATAGTATCTTATCCAGATGTTGCTGCAGTCCAGGCTCCTGTGCCAGGTCCTGCGCATCTTGTTCAGCTTGAGATGGGGACTCCGCGTCGGAGGTCTGGGAATCTTCATCTCTCCTCCCTCTGGGCTTTTCCATGGTGTCAGCAGGCCTAGTTCAGAGGAAGGGCCCGTGGACCCCAAACGCACCGCGCTCGTCAGGCAGGTACAGGGGCCAAGCCTCAGTCCGGCCGGTTCTCCAGGGCTCTGAGCAGGTGTTCAGTTCATCTTCCGCTGAGTCGCCTCTATCAGCACTTCAATCCAGTGCCTACCGTGCGTCGCGCCAAATGCTTAGGCCCAGACATGGCAGCCAGGTCAGGATTGTGTGGCCCAACACACTCGCGAGCCAGTTGGTCACCCAGCAGCTCAATGCAGGGTAGTGCCCGGGCCCACGCCAGCTCTCATGTGCCTCAGCGTCTCAGCGTCCCCGCAGTACTGTGCAGGTAGTGCCCTTCTTCCCAGCTCCCGGTAGGGCTGCTCCTTCGTTAGGCCCGCCGCGACCTCAAGCCCACGCCGCTCAGTGCCAGCCAGTATCCCCGGGCAATGGGCCTCCCATCTATCCACTACGCGGTTCCATCCACGTGCAGGCAGCCCCCCTTGGGTCCCGGGCAGGGCAACCCGAGCGCTCCGCGATAGTCAGCCAGTGTTTCAAGGCACCAGACTCAGCCCTCGCGTTTCCAGACCGCTAACCGCACCTCAGGGCCAAATGCGTGTGCCTCCGCGGTCCAGAGCTCCAGCGGCCGCCTCACCTCGCTCTCCGGTTCAGCCCCTTGAACCCCGCAGGCCTCAGCGAGCCCCAGATCCCAGTCTCTCCTCCTCCAACGGCCTCCGGTCCGCGATGCAGGACAAGGGCGGGTCAAGGCCCCACCCTCCGCGAGCTCCGGATCACGGCCTCCTTTCCAATGGCCTCCGGTCCGCAGTGCAGGGCAAGGGTGGATCAGGGCCCCACTCTCCCGCCTCACGCTTCCGGCCCGCTCGACGCAATCACCAGTGCTCCGGCCGCAGCCTCCAGTCAGCGCGGGTCGCCCTCCGCAGCGGCTCCACCAAAGAGAAGCCCCCACCAGTAGTACTCCTCTTCCAGGAGCGCTCCGATCCTTTGGCACCGGGCTCAGCGAGTCACTCCCGATTTAGCCTCGGGGCCCCAGCCGATGTAGTGGCCCCTCAGTCCGTCCGCCGCAAAGGGCAGCATGCTCCGCAGTGCAGTCTCAGCGGCCGCCCACAACACTCACGGCGCTTTGCAGCTCCTCTCAACATCGAGGAGCCGCCATTTTGAGTGAGCTGATCGTGGCCAGCGCCGTTCCGGAATCCCGTCACAGGTATCGGGCTGCGCCGTCGGGTGAGTCCAGATCGCCCAGGGCCTGCTCTTCTCCGTCGTGTCGCCCCCTGGTGGTGCCTGGGGGGATCCTAGGGGGTCATTTAACAGGATTACAGCGGGGTTCGCGGGCGGAGCTCCGCGCTTACACCGCTGCCTGCATCGGCGTCCAAGCCACCCCCCCCGTCCTTTGTCCCTCATGCCAACGCTGTGGTTTCATCATCATTCCATGAATTGCGAATGATAAAAAAGCTCTTACCTTTCCTACCTCTTGGGGCTTGAAAGACACCAGTAAGCACCTTAGTTATGTCCACCATTGACTATTGCAATGGGCTCCTTAATAATGCTCAAAGCAAAGTCCTCCATAAATTCCAAGTGGTTCAAAACTCAGCAGCCAGAATGCTATCAGGTACCCCCAAATACAAAACCATCTCACATATACTTCACCAGTATCATTGGCTCCCCGTGAAAAATCGAATTAAGTTTAAAGCCCTCTGTATTGCATACAAAGCTTCACGCAACTCTGGACCTCTGTTTATGAATGAGGCCCTGATGCTTACATTCCAAATTGGGCCTTACGCTCTTCCACAGCAATCTTGCTAAAGGTACCTCGTACTAAGACAGCATCATGGGGTGACAAGCGATTCACTGTTGCTGCAGCGAAACTTTGGAAGTCCCTCCCAATTCATATCTGTGCCAGCCAGTCCTCACTGGCTTTCAGAAAAATGACAAAAACATGGCTGTTTACTCAATAAGCTACTCTGTAGTCTGGTTCATGCTCGTTGTCCCCAACGCCGAGACACCTTCAGTTATTTGCACGCTTTACAAATCAAATAAATAAATAAATAAGATAAGTAACTTGTTCGTTTTGTGCCATCCATGGATGGTGCATCAATTGAGAAAGAGGGCAGATAATGAACAACATTAAGAAATAAAGAAAACTGGGTGGGTGCCAGTGCACAGCTTGGCGAACACCTTAATTGATAGGAAATCGTTCAGTCACCTGGCCCTAGGTTCTCCAGCAAACCTGGGCGTAATTACCCACATGTAGACGGATCAATAGGCTCAAGAGCCTCCTGGGATGGCCCATATCACCCAAAACCTGCCATAGCCTACTTCGTGGAACCAGGTCAAAAGCAGATTTAATGTCAATGAAGGCAACATACACTTTGCCCTGCCGACCACAACGATCTTCCAATAGAATAAAAGGAAGCGGAAAACCTGATAAAATGTGGATATCTTCTTCCGAAAGCCTGTCTGAAAGGGGGATACAATATGATGGCTTTAGCAGCAGTCCATTCCTCAATCCTGCTCAAGACCAATTGGGCAGAAATTTTCTCCGCACAGTTGATCAAGCTGATCAGCCTGTAATTGGCTGGATAGAATCTATCTCTGTTCTTATATATCGGGACGACGTCCGCTCCCTTCCAAGAGTCAGGTACTGGGGCACCACTGATAATGGCATTAGTTAAGAAAAGGTTATACCAAGACAATTTATCTCTTTCTAGCAGAAGTGTATAAGCTGGAATGCTGTCTAATACTGGAGTTCTACCTCTCATTATTACATCCAGAGCAAAGGGTGTCGGCCAGGTCAAGGAAAGGGCCAGGTACAGCTATAGAGTTGTCTGTTTACACAGTCCCCAGCACAGTGTCCTGCTCATTAAAAGGAGTTACTGAATAAAGATTGGAGAAATGAACAACTCAGGTCTGGGGAGAAATGTTATGAAGCAGAGACTTCTCTCCCCTCCACTTTACAAGTGCCCAAAACCTGGGGAAGTTCTTAAGAGAGAAAACCAATTTGAGTTCCTGCCATCTTTCTTCCTGCCATCTTTCTTCCTCCCATTCTTTCTTAGCCCGAGACTGGGCCCTTTTGTACCTCTCTCCACCCAGACTGATTTCTGAGATGTCCTTTGTGCAAAGTGCCTTACCCTGATATCGACGTGATATTCTGATTTCCTTATTAAACCAATTGTTTCTTAAGGAGAATTCCGTTTGTGGCCGTTAATAGGGCCTATAAGGTAGGACAGTATTTTTTTTAAGTTGTTGTGGAAGCACTCATTGGCTTGCCACACTCTTAGTACTTGCAAATTGATTTTGTGAAGGTAGTGATAGATTGATCTTCACCTCGCCAGATGACCAAAATATCGTTGATACACACATATAACTGAAATCCCAATTGGCACAGACAAACCATGGGAACAAAAGCAGTGATTGGGATCGAATGGGGCCTGAACACCATTTTCCCTTGTCCATGTAGGCTAGGCCCAAATCTCCATTGGTTGCTATAGGAACAAGGGAGTTGTCCCTTTTCTGACAGAGGGGGCGCCATTAGACTTGACCTTTTCCACGTGAGCGATTTTTCAGGGTGTGTGGTGAAGTGCCACCAGTCACCTACCATACAAGAGAATACATATGGCTAACCATTTAGAATGATGGCTCCTGATAACCAGGTGCCTTTGAATATGTGTGAGGAACACTGCCTGTTCTTCTCTATATTTTCATGTATATCTCTTTTTTTATTGCCCTCTCATAAGCTCAGAAGAAGATTAGTACCACCAGATACCTGTAACAGACTGTCCATTGGACATGGTCCAACCATCCTACACTTATCCATACAAGATTGGGCACTCTGATTCGTGTGCACTGACATATCTATACCCTTAGACGTATGGGGCCGACCGCTTGCAACAGGATACATGTGTAGTGCAAGGGACATGGTTTACACACCCATCACTCATTTCTACTATAGGCAATCTGGTTTTCGGGGGGGGGGTGCTTATTTTCCTAATGGGTCTTCTGCCCTTCGGTATACGCCTCTTACCCTTTAAAAACACATGCCAGTACATTGTGGTGTTTGCATTTAACTTGGATGGAGGCCCGGCTTTAGTGATTCTATTCCACGTGAAGAAGCGGCTGTGTGTGACAGAAGCACGAAAGCCTTCCGCATTTAGTGAACGTTCATTCAGATTCATGCTGCCGGCATGGGACTACATTTCTCAAGTACTCATGGTCTTGTGACTGCATCAGAGTGATGCGATTATACAACCTGAGTGAGTAGACACACACCAAATTTGGCTTTAGCGAGCCCCGGATCCTCTATTCAAACAACAGCAATTACTCTGGTCACCGTCCTCCATCTGCTGTGGTATAACAGATTGCTGGCTCCCTGTATACAGGTACGGGTCTCGGACCCTACGTTTGTTATATCTGTAATTGTTTTGAGGAAGCGTGTTCCTTGTATACAGGAATGGGTCCCTGAACCTACCTTTTTGTTTCACTTGAATCTTTTGTGCACTAAGCCCGTCTTTTCTTTTGTTATGAAAACGGAAAGAATGTTGCATTTGTGTTAAAGATATGGAAGTTTCAAAGCACACTCTCTCATGTCGTAGGAAAGATCTCAGTGCAATGTGTCAGGTGTTGTGTTTTGAAAACAAAGCACGATGCACCCATGCTGAGGTCAACTATTTTAAGCGCATTTCCTCCATTGCATTGCAGCCTTGTTATTTTCAGTGCATATCAAACACGTCCACTGTTTTACATTTGAAGAATGCTGCATGTATGTTAAAACTAGGCAGTGTTATCATGGGCCTTACCGCTGCATATTTTGATGGGGCAGTTTCTTCTGAAATCTAAGCACACTGTACTTGTGTGTTAGGCCAACTAGCTCTAAGAGTCTTTTTTTCCCCATAACACCACGTTTGCTATGGAAGTTACTGCCCTAGGTTCTGCCTTTGTTCACCCTGTACTGCCTTAACACACACTTGTTGTGAGGCACGAGCCATCAAAAGCATTGATACACAAACTTCAAGGCAGACACACGACTGCCTCCACATTCTTGGCGTGTCTCCCCCTAGTGTTAAACACCATTACGCTGCCCGCTTGTCTCGATAGACCTTAGTGACATCTGAATACATGCCTGGGGAAACTTTAAGGGACTTTACAGCCATACGAAAATACCTCAATCACTATTGCAGACACCGCCAATGAGTATTTAGATGGTTTTTAATCTACATGGGCACACTTTTTCTTTACACTTCTTTGTGAAATGCCTAGAATTACAACCTTCCAGAAGACTTATTTTCTTACCATGCTCCCCTTCCAATAATTCTTTTATAGGGCGGATAGCCGCATGCCACAGTAGTTCAGGCACATTTCCCGACGTCAGCGGATTAACCCTTCTACAGTATATTGTTATTGTAGTGAACCTTGTTGTCTAAAAATTATTTTATTTTTCACCTATACTAAGAATAACAGACATTTACTATACAGTATATGGTTGTGTCCCGTTCGGATGGCTTTGTATGTCCTGGATTGAATAGCTTTGAAATGTAACGCTAGCATAGTTGTTCAAATGTCTGACCTAGATTTTTTCAAACCAGTCTTATATTTCCTATGTATGTGTTCTTTTAGGTACCACCAGTGAATTCACCACTCTATATGAAGATTAATATGATCACTGGATGGTTTTGTATATTAAAATCCTTCTTTATACTCATATCGGTTCGTACACCCTTTTGTAGGTCCCACCTGCGAGGCTTTTAATAAGGGCCTAATTTAGGACGGCCCCGCGCCGCACGGCCACCAGCTGCTGCGAGTGCCTCCCCGCCTGCCTCTCTGCTCGGCCGTCCGCCGCGCTCACCTCGTGGTCGCCTCTGGCTCTGTTCGTCATTATTGCTGTAAATTTATTGTAGTTGCATTTTTCTTTCGTGCCTGTATTTAGTAGTTGCATTGTTCCTTTGTTTGCTGTATTTTGTCCCTGTTTCCCCTCTTTTCTGACTGTTTGTTTTACCCCGTCTCTCCCCACCCCGCTCCCCGCTTCCCGCCACCGCCGCTAAACCCCGCCCCTTTTGCATTCTGTACCCTCCCCGCTCCCGCCTCCCAGCTGCTCCGCCCTCCCTCGCACTTCGCCATATATGGCGACCGTGCGCACGCGCAGCGGGCGCGCCCCAAGCGCGTCGAAGGTGCGCCAAAGGTAAGCCCGTCTGCGCCTGGACCGCGCCCAGGGCCAAGACCCCTGGCCCCCACCGACGGAAGCCGACCCGACGAACCTACAACGCCGCCGAACTCATCGCACTCAACACCGGTGCCATCCCGGGATGCCACTGAGCCACCCCCAAGCACACCCACGGACCCTTCAGCTGCCACGCCTGCAAGTTCACCTGCATCCGGACCTACCCTGCACCAGCACCCGCCAAGCCGAACACCAGTAGCAACCACCTCAAGTGCATCCTGCTCAACACCCGCTCCGTCCACAGACACGCCATCGAACTCTGGAACCTCCTCGACACCACAGCCCCTGACATCGCCTTCCTCACGGAGACCTGGATGAACGCCTCCTCCGCGCCCGACATCGCCATCGCCATCCCGGATGGCTACAAGATCACCCGGAGGGACCGCACCGCCAACCAGATAGGAGGAGGCATCGCCATCATCCACAGAGACACCATCCGCATCACGACCAACACCGACGACACCCTTACCACCGCCGAACACCTGCACTTCCAGATCCACACCGACCCGAAGACGACCCTCAGAGGCACCCTGATCTACCGACCCCTGGGACCACGCACACGATTCAGCGAGGACATCGCCGACTTCATCAGCCCGCACGCCCTCCCCTCCGCCGACTACATCCTCCTGGGGGACCTCAACTTCCACCTGGAGAACAACAGCGACCGTAACACCATCACCCTGCTCGACAACCTCGCCAACCTCGGACTCAAACAGCTGGTGTCCACCCCCACCCACCTCGCCGGACACACACTCGACGCCGTCTTCTCATCCAGCAAAGACATCGCCTTCAGCCACGCAACAAGACTCCACTGGACGGACCACAGCTGTGTCCACTTCACCTTCAAAAGAACGACGATCCACCACCACCAGCAACAGGTTGCCCGAAGAAGCTGGAACAAGATCACAGCCGACCAGCTCACCGCCTCCCTGAGCCAGCACCCTCCCGCAGGCTCAACGAACCCCAGCCAGGCCGCCGACAACCTCACTAAGTGGATCAGCAACTGCGCGGACGAACTCGGCCCTCTGAGGACCCCGCCCAGCAGACCCGGCAGCAGGAAAACCCCATGGTTCACCGACTAACTCAAGAGCTCCAAGAAGAACTGCCGAGCCCTCGAGAAAGCATGGAGAAGGGAACCAACAATGAACAACATGTCCACCCTCAAGCTCGCCACCCGGAAACACCACCAACTGATCCGCGCCACCAAGAAAACTGCATACAAGGACCGTCTGGACAACAACGCACACAACTGCAAGGAACTCTTCAACATCGTGAAAGAGCTCTCCAACCCCAACGCCGGAAACAACGACATCACCCCATCGCAAGACCTCTGCAACTCCCTCGCCTCTTACTTCCACAACAAGATCGCGGACATACACAACAGCTTCAGCATCCAACCATCGAACGCCACAACCGCAGCGACGCCACCCACCATCACCCTCCGCGCCTGGACCCCGATCAGCACCGAAGACACCATCTGCACGATGAACTCGATCCACTCCGGATCTCCAACCGACTCCTGCCCTTACCACGTCTTCAACAAAGCCGACGTTGTCATCGCACCCCACCTGCGGGACATTATCAACACCTCCTTCGACAACGCCACCTTCCCTGAGAGCTGGAAGCACGCCGAACTCAGCGCCCTACTCAAGAAACCTACAGCGGACCCCACCGAACTCAAGAACTACCGTCCCATCTCGCTCCTCCCGTTCCCGGCCAAAGTCATCGTAAAGACCGTCAACAAACAGCTGGCCGCCTTCCTCGAGACAAATGGATCCCTCGACCCCTCACAGTCCGGCTTCCGAGCCAACCACAGCACCGAGACCGCCCTCCTCGCGGCCACCGATGACATCCGAACCCTGATGGACAACGGAGAAACAGCGGCCCTCATCCTCCTGGACCTCTCCGCGGCATTCGACACTGTCTGCCACCGCACCCTAGTACAGCGCCTTGGCAACATCGGAATCCAGGAGAAGGCACTGGAATGGATCGCCTCCTTCCTCGACGGAAGAACACAGAGAGTCCGCCTACCACCGTACAAGTCAGAGGCCACCGAAGTCATCTGCGGCGTCCCTCAAGGATCCTCGTTGAGTCCTACCCTCTTCAACGTCTACATGAGCCCCCTCGCGTCCATCGCACGCCAACACAACCTCAACATAATCTCCTACGCCGACGACACCCAACTGATCCTCTCCCTGACCAACGACCCCGCCGCCGCCAGAGCCAACCTGCACGAAGGGATGAGAGATGTAGCCGAGTGGATGACGACCAGCCGCCTGAAACTGAACTCAGACAAGACGGAGGTCCTCATCCTGGGCTCCTCGCCCTCCGCCTGGGACGACTCCTGGTGGCCCCCCGCCCTTGGCACCGCACCCAAACCGACGGACCACACACGCAACCTGGGCTTCATCCTGGACTCCTCCCTCTCCATGACCAGACAAGTCAACGCCGTCTCCTCGTCATGCTTCAACATCCTGCGCATGCTACGGAAGATCTTCTGGTGGATCCCCACCGAGACCAGGAAGACTGTCACCCAGGCCCTCGTCACCAGCCGACTGGACTACGGCAACGCCCTCTACGCCGGAACCACTGCCAAGCTCCAGAAGAGACTCCAGCGGATCCAGAACGCCTCAGCCAGACTCATCCTCGACATCCCACGAAACAGCCACATCTCCGGGCACCTAAGAGACCTGCACTGGCTCCCCGTCAACAAAAGAATCACCTTCCGCCTCCTCACCCACGCTCACAAAGCCCTACACGACCAAGGCCCGAGCTACCTCAACAACCGAATCAACTTCTACGCTCCCAAGCGCCACCTCAGATCAACCAGCCACGCCCTCGCCGCCGTCCCCCGCATCCGAAGAGCGACAACAGGAGGAAGGTCCTTCTCCTACCTGGCCGCCAAGACCTGGAACTCCCTCCCGACCAACCTGCGCCTGACCCAGGACCACCTCTCCTTCAGGAATAAGCTTAAGACCTGGCTGTTCGAGCAGTAAAGGCACCCCCCCCTCCTAGCGCCTTGAGACCCTACGGGTGAGTAGTGCGCTCTATAAATGTACTGATTGATTGATTGATTGATTTGAACTCTGAACGCACGCTCGTTCGTGTGCTTTTTTATTTCATCACTCGCTATTGGCCTTTGCATGCGTTCTTTCTAGTAAAGCCAGCATGCTATTGGCCAAAGGCGGGTGCATGTCCCGCCTTCGCTCTCCCCTGGCTTATGGAGCTCTGGAATCGAGCAGCAGCGCTATCTGTTTTCAATTATCGCGTCCGCGTCTCGCTGTTGCATTAATTGGAAACAGATGGCGGTCGTGCTGGCCCTGGTGCACTTTTGCTCCAAACGCGGCGCTTTAACTTTCGCCGCCAACCTGGCGCGTGCGGCAGCGCTTGTTCATCCTTGCTGTCTCTCTTTATCACCTTCCCCTTTTCTACTTTTCCCTCTCTTGCTTTGGGACCTTTTCAATGTTTAACAAAAAGCTGTAAAACCTGCTGACCAATCGTTGTTCTTTTAATAAGGCGTTTTTATTAATCACCCCGTGCCTGGAAGCTATGGCAGATTTGAGTACGAAAAAACCCATGAAAACTGGATCTCGTCTGCCGGTTTCTGAGCATTGACCAAGGAGAAATAAATTGCGTAATAGCTTGGAGAGATGAACTGACTGTCAGAGATCCTGCAGCAGCTCTGTGGAGACTCAAATTCTCGAGCTCCTTCTTGCAAGGAGTTCTGGGAACCAAATTATGCACACTCCGGAGCACTCCTTTCTCTCTGACCTTTTGCAGGCGACGTAGTTAATTTTAAATCCCTCCTTGTACAAACATTTCAGAATGCCTAAGAATCCATTCTTTTGAGGTCCGGAGCGTTGGGTCTGTCTTCTATATCTATGAGTTTTAATACCAAGTAATGAAAACGCCTAGATTTTTGCACCATATAAGTCAAGGTAGTTTACGAGAATGCTGCGTGCCCCTTGCATCTGTTCCCTGCGGCGTGTGCATCATTCCAGGAATCTGACCCAGAGCTGGAGGCTCCCGCCGCATTCCTGTGCTTTGGTAGCCTGGTTCATCGAATTGTTGCCTTCTGAAACATTTAACCCCGGTTCGTCCAAAATGCTTTCAGTATTGATACAGTGCATATTTATTCCTTTACATTTACTTTCCAGTTTGCCCAGTAACATTTTCTTTTTGAGAGGAGGTATTTTTTTGATAATTCAAATATAACTCCTGTAGAGGCGCACATGTCCACAGAGGATATTGCATTCACAGTGTAACCTTCCTGCTACGTGGGAGTTGGATGTGGGCCGAAGCGTTTTTCAAAATCATCCAATTCTCTTTTGTATATTTAGAAAGCTTTTTTCCTGTCCTTGTGCTTGCGAACATGAATTGTATTAAAAATACAAGCCTTGACTGAGCCAATAGACTCTTCGATAGATATTGTATGCTGTGTTTTTCTCTGCCAGGCCCATAACATATAGACTGTTCACAGACTTTCTGTAGTATGCTTCGTTCTGGGCAGATCAGCTCTAACCCCCACTCTACTTCTATCCTCGTGTTAGTGCAGCCCGATGTAAACTGTAATTGTAATGTATTTGCATTTATATAACGTTTACTACCCCTGACGAACATTGAAGCGCTTTTTCGGCGAGTAGCACGCTACTCCAGGATCCAAAAATGCTCAGTGGTGAGTTAGTATTGGGAAATATAAAATGTATTTGAGAGCTGGACATGTTGGTCTGTTAGTTGGGTTAAAATAGATAGTGGGTGGATAGAAGAGGGAAGGTTTCGCATTTATATAGTGCTTGCTACCCCTAATGAAGTGTTGAAGCGCTTTTCGGCGAGTAGCATGCTACTCCAGATCCCAAATAGATGAATAGACAGATCAATTATGGTGGGTAGGTTGTTTTATTGTATACACACAACTGTACAAAAATTAATACAATTCTGTTGTAAAGTTGTATCCAAGAGGCAAGTATAGTCTCTGATAATAATGTATACAATACTGATAAGTTTTAAGTTGGCTTGCCAGCAAGACTAATGCCCTGTAATGTTGATGCAAAGTCAGTTGTGCTGAAGTATCTTAGACTCTTATTGAATTGTACCAACCACCTTGTAGGTACTGCTATTTGTATCAGGTCCACGTTGTAGGCAGACACAAACGCCTAAATTGTGCACTATTTATATTAAGCATAATGTAAGTGAGCAGATGACAGTAACCACTGTACAAGCTGTATTAGGTGCTTAGAAGTAGAGTGACATAGAGGGCAATAAACACTCCACTAAATCTTTTTTATTATTAACAGTCCTCATAAGACCATACAATTCAATACCATGTACAAATAGCACATTGGGGAACAGTTCAGGCATCATCTGGGGATTACACATCCGAGAAACACAAGTGTCTTTCATGAATACAAATTGACTACTCCTCCAAGGACTGCACTGTATTTTTGACATGGGCGAAAAGGCAAACAAGCAGTCAGGAGGCGCATTGATTGTAAACCCCCACCTGACAGGATGGTGACAGACCCCAACCGCCTGCAGGGAAAACGTGCCACCTCACTTAATAGCTGCCTGACGCTTTACTATGTAAGCAGGCTGGTGGTTTACAACTGCGCCTACGTTGGGGCACCACATGTTTTTTCCAGCATAATCTGGTGTACTCCCCCTGTGTGGGATGATAGCACCCACTGAAAACTGCACCGTTGTGTAGTCTGGGACAGTGCACCTTCCATGTAATTCGGAACTGGGCCTTTAAATACGGTACTATTTTGTGTGCCTATTTAATTCAGGTATACAAAGAATGTGGTACTATTGTATACTAGGGTAGGACAAGGAAGATTGAATTTCTATGGTGGCAGAAATGTTTTTGTCAAAGTGCTTTATGCCCTAAACACTCTCCCGTACCCTGAACATAATGAGATTACGTAGAATACACCTCTGCGTGCCTAATGCTGCCATTTGCATTTCAAGACCAGTGATTAATGTGGCTTTATCAAGTTCAAAGCCATTAGGCGTTTCCGACCTGTCTGATACTTGCATATGGAAAAGATGGGTCATTTGAACCTAAAGATAGATAAACATATTCATAGGTCACGATTTATGTCTGCATCTAATATAAAACTGTAAATTAGGAGAGGTGATAAGTGAGAAGTTAAAGGCAGCCGCTAATCGAGTTGCATTTGTACATAGGCCTTCCTATATTATGATATCTATTCCTGCTTCAGTCTTTAATTTTAATGAATACTTTAATACCGAGGCATGAAGTCATCGTTGAGCTGTTTAGATAATCCACCTGTCTCGCCACCTCTTCCCCACTGCATCCTTAACCACTGGCCTAGCCAGTGTGCCCTGGGCCCCAAGGCAAGAAAGGAAATGTGACCTCTGCCGTTTATTTGGACTGTGGAAAACAGCAATAATCATTGTTCTGTGGGCCCCTCAGGCCTCTGTTTGAACTGTGACAAACAGCAATTATCAGGGTTCAGTGGGCCTTTAAGGCATCTGGGACCTGGTGCCACTGCACCTGCTGCACCAGTGGGAAGCTGAGCCCCTGACCTTAACAGCTTCTATTCTAGCCCCACTGGAGAACCGAAACAGCCAAGTACTGATCTGGCCATATATGCAGGCAGGCATGCAGCCGCCTCTTCCTCTGCAGGGATTTAAGTCGCATGAAAGCAGCATGCGGGAAACAACCATTTTCTGAGGCAAAGTCAACCAACACCTCTTCTGTTCCAACCTGAATCCATTTAAATCCAGGGACGAAAAAACGGTTCATCGTCATCCCTTGCTTATCAGAAGGGTAAAACAGATTAATCTCACATTACAGTGTACCACATAACAAATTGTGATTCTGTTTACAAATTAAAACTCGCATGCATATAGAAAGAGCAGCATTTGGCCAAAATAGCCATTTTCCCTACCCATACTTTTAACACATCTTATACAAAAAAAGCTAATTACATTGTCATCCGAAAATAGTCATTAGCGCCTACTCATAACCAAATGCCATTTAGAATTGTCTTTCACTTCAAGCTTTCAAAGGTAAATTGATATAAAAGCAGTATTGAATTGTTTGACGTTGTGTACTCTTACCAAAATTTATAGCATCAATTTTATATGACACACCATAGAAAAAAGAAGTTTTTTATATATACTGAACCTCCAGAAACGTTTGATTAACCAGTTATAAAGTCACATCTAGCTTAGTTAGTTTATAGTCTTCTTTTTTTTAATAGTAATTATTTCACATTTTTACTGAATATGCATGGCTAAACACTTATAAGGTCCCAAAGGCGAGACCTATTGGCTATGACAATGCTTGTTATTGATTGAGTTCATTGAGCTTCAGAACTTTTGATTAAGTCCCGAAGAATGCCGCAAACACCTCTTTGGAGGGTGAAACATGTTGACCTCTTATTGACTCTAACAGTGCATATATATTTCTCCCACAGTGTCCTGTTTTTAATCCTGGCACAAGGGCGTACAAATAATGGAAACCATATACCCGTTAGCAAGTTTTTACTTTCACTCTGCTGCCCCCACTACCCTGAGCTCATTATTGTGGTATTTAGTATACCTTTCTCTATAACAAAATATGCCTGAACTCCTCCCTCTCAGTGAGGGGGTTGTATCACGGTGCAAGGAGATTCCCAATAAGGAAGCATGCCAACTATGGTGGGTGAGGGAAATCGTCCTTTTAAAGGGATATTTCATCTTAGCTAGGTCTTCATTTGCAACAGTAATCCTCAGAGACCCAAGGGTTTCTTGATTGTGGTAGAAATGCATTTTTACCCCTTCATTGTACGTTCAAGCACAGACCATTGCATGAAATGTTGTGATCTATGTAGGGAAAATACTCTGTGCACTGACAAAATGTGTTAAAATAACAGAAAGTTGATAATCGCATTTAATAACTTCTCATACCTGGATTTATCTAGAAGAGAAGTCTGTTAATTCTAACAGATTTTTGATACCACAAAGTATAAGAAATTTGTGGATCATTATCTGATATCTTTATCAGTAAATTATCTGAAATTATTGAACATAAACTTTTCCAAGTATTATTTCTAAAGATTAAGGAATTGATCTTTTCTAAACTAACCCCAGTGTGTATGATTACAATAACCACCTCTCTCAAATCAATATTGTTCTTTGTTTAGTGAGAAAGCTAAATGATCTAGGAGAAACCAGGAACTGCGCGTCAGAATTATTCTTAGGAAGCTTCAAGTTAGAGAGTGAAAAAACTTTTTAGAATGCCCCAAAAATTGTGATAAAGATATTTCAATATGTTTGACAAAAAGAATAGGTACATTTCATGACAATATTGAAAGGGGAACTAACTGGAACAAATATTTACACAACTATTAGAGACTAAATTTCAGCAATATAGGAAATACTGAGGTTCATGTACTAATAATCCATTTGGTAAAAAGTGGTTGCTTGTAGAGTCAGCACACTACTTTGTCTGTGATAGCTTTTAAATAAAGGCATTTTTTAATGCACCCCATTTTACTTTCAGATTCACAAATGTCCCCTTGGGTTACTACCTCCTGCTACTGTTTTTCAGTCCACATATGGTTTCAAAGCTCAATACATACCTTAACAATGTATTAAATATTCAGAAGGGAAACTATTAACATTCCCCTTCCAAATTCTGAATTGTTAAATGGGCTTAGTACATTTCAAAAAGGGGTTTAGCACTTGCAAACTCTGAATTACTGAAACAGTGGATTTTTTTAACAATAAAACATGAGGCCATTTTTCTCAATTCCCTCCAAATTAAGTTTGCTAATACTGTTAGTTGGATGATAACCGGTGCATGTACCTATTTAGTGTTAGTGTTGCTTCAGATCAAATAAAAACCCTCACACATAACCCTTACACAATACTTAAAGACCGAATTTCTGACATCCAGCGTTAATGTTTTGTTAAATATAATTGCAAATGTCACTTAAACAGGAAACTAGCTAAAGCAGTCTCTGGACATAAAATAGGATGTAATCATAATCTTTAGATACATTTTCTGAGTTTCAGGAACAATGTGTGTCTTCTGGGTTTACTCTAAACCACTATAATAAACATATTCAATGATTTTAGATTTGATCTGTTTGTACTGGTTTCTATTGCAGACAATAATCTAGATTTAGACCAAGGATCAATTCCACCCATGGCTTTTAAAATCTATTTATCAATGATCTCTATTAGTGTTATCGCAACTAAAACTGTACTAGAACTGATCTGAGAGATGGACCTTCAAGTATTATGCTCAGTCAATTTATTGAACAAACTATGGAGTTAAAATATGAATAGATTAGATCCACAAGCATTGCCTGACCACTGTATTTTACATCAATAGATTACTTATCAGCACATTTTCTCTAAGTACAATTCAGTCATCTTCTATTTTTCGGTGAGCTCGTGCTGGGTCTGTTAGAACTCTTTCAAAAATATGACATTTAAATGTCCCAAAAATCAGGAATTCTAGTTTAAAGCCTCGTCCAACCTTAATGAATGCTACACCAAAATATGCCCTTGTGTTCCTACATTTTATTGTGCACCATGATTCAGAAATGGCATGTTTTTGCTTTCGGAGGTAAAATTCTAAATATATTTATTGTTGTTGCCAGCGAAACATTATCACTAATTGGGAAGATAGCAACAAGTGGTCTTGTGATGCTTGCTGGAATGGGAAGTGTTTAATCAAAAAGTGGATGGAATTCAAGTTTAGGAGACAATTTTACAAACGTGTATGGATGCTGTATATATTTCAAACTGTTGATCTCCAAAATGGCCTAAATCAATGAATTGAATTGAAATTCAAGTTTATCATTTGAATCCTATTGTTGGAAAAGATGTGATTTTGAACCCCATGAGGTGGTTCCTTTCCAGAAAGCATTCAGGTTGTAATCATGAGTCAAATAATGCTTAGAAGGATACAATATTCAAATTGAATTCTAATTACATATGAAATGTTCATTGTTCAATATATTTCTCTTAGTATTTTAATGTGAGGACTTTATTGCCTAAGCAAAATAATTAGTATTTGTTTTTCTATATGTAGGAAGCATTACATTAATGAAATCACTGTTTCCTACCTTCTTTGTTTTCTTTCCTGTTCTTTATGAACGTTTCTATTGTTGAACTTTAAGGATTGCCCGAAATTAGGAATTGTGCTCTACATAACTTTGCTGTGTTACAGCATGTTGATTTTTATGTACTACTTTTGTCTCTTATGTGTATGGCAACTGATGTTTTGTTTTGCTTTAATAATCAGCTTATGTTTATTAGGTTTTATTATTCAATAAAATGTTTCAAACACAACAAATGGTAGTTGATATGTATTTACAACTGCAGCATTTTTATTGTATGGGCAGTTTCAAAGGGGCCAAAAATATGGTATGTGGGATGACGGAGGACCACATTGGCATCAGCAGGGAGAGGTTTGGGCAGGTTATTGGGGTATATGTAAGGTTGGAAGTAGGGGGAACAAAGCATGTACATTGTGTGGACTGTGACTCCTGGAGTTATTGTGAGGGATACCATGCTACCCTGTAAATGAATCCCCTAGTGATTATTATCAACAAACTTTACTCGGTTATATAAAAGAAAAACATCTTCCAAGTTACAGATTGATAAATATAATATGTCCAAGTTAATCAGAACGCAAGTTAAAAATTCATGAATTACGGTAGTAGCATTTTGCGTCTGTGAGATCTCACTGAATGCCGTCATCCGTATCGGTAGCCGCTGGGGACAACATAGTGCATGGGCCGTTACTGGCTCAAGCAAAGTATCAACATCCGTTGGCATGACTGATGGGAGTGTGAGACATTTGTCTAACACTCATTCTTCTCCGCATAGCAGGCAGCGTAGAACAGGTAGGATGCAATCTTGCCAAATTGGCCTGAATGACAGAAACCATGTGGTATTTAATTCTCTTAGACGAGGTAGTCCCAACATTTGGACGATGCGCTCACGACACTTCATTGCTAGTAGAGTTGTCTCCAGGGAGAACTAGGTGTCGTTTGTGAAATTACTTGCCATATCGCAGCGATAGGAGCAAAAATAGTATTCCTGCAGCGAGTCCCAAAATGAGAGGCAATCCGCCAAACACTGAGTGCGCAAAGTTTGGAAATATTACTAGGACTGCTTCAAAAGGTGCTAACAGTCCAGAAATTACGGTCTTAAATACATGTAGAATACAACTCGTAACAGACATATTTAAGATACGACTTAACATTTCTGAGAAATGTATAGGGCAATTTGTAGTTAAGAGGGCATGTAACTCTGCAGAAGTCCTTGCGACTTGCAGATCATAGGTTTCTTTGGCCGAGGTCAGTCACACAGTTTTTAAAAAAAGAATGGCTTTCATTCTGCTTTAAATGAAGTAATCAGGGTTCCCAAGGCCTACATGCTCCGCAGATAACCCACTTACATTCAAGAACTGTTGGCACGGAAGCTGTAAAATTCAAAGAACAAGTTTATTAAGACCCCATGGGGTGGTGGTACACTCATACAGCACCCTTCGGTAATGCAAGAGGTATCACACCGAACATCGGTGTGACCCCGTCTTTTATACAGTTTTCAGGTAATAAAGATAGGCGGCACAAAGTTACAAGACATTATGTACATATATGGTCATGTTTTGGAACACAGCCAGCTCATTGGAGGGGGTACAACTCCGCTGGTCAGTTTGGCGGCACATTCCTGAGGGGTGACTGGTCAGTGGGGACTGCGCATGTACGAGCTTGACCAGTACTAAAAATAGCCTGTTGCTGGGCAAACTGAAGTGGTCAGTGGTACGGACAACGGACTAAAGGGCACGCTAGCCACGAGGCCGCTTATGATCTAAGATGGCCGCCGTAACATTCAAAATGGCGTTTTCATGTATAGCCAAGTTAAAGAGGAAAACGTGTAGTTTCAGCTAATCGCTAACGCGGCCATATCAAATACGACAGACGACCCTTTTAGCGTTTAGCTGAAGCTACCTCATAGTGAACATAATCAGGATGTTCGTCCTCAATGTCTATTGACATTATTTGCGTCACTTCTTTATGAAGCATCATTTTGTCATGAGCAAGAGCTCGTCTTGATGGTACACAAGCTGATAAACACATAGAACATAAAGCTGGGCCACATTGGATACATAAGCACACAAAGAACAGTACCCCTACAATGATACATAGAATCGTTAACAGTTTCCAGCCCCAAGCAGTAAGTATTGACCAGAACCATCCTGAAAGTGTCCAAGTTCCATTGTCCGGGTGTATTTCAGCTGCTATTTTATGCAGCTTCGATATGGCATCATAAACAGATGGTGAATTGTCAGGTATGTACACACAGCAGCTACTTCCGATAATTGTACATGCCCCCCCACGGTCAGCTAGAACTACATCCAACACCATCCTATTTTGGAGCGTAACGATCCTAGAAATCTGGAGTTCCTCAGTAATATTCCCAAGTGCATTGGCAGTATCATTTGCTACAGCCTCAACAACACGTGTCAATCGTCTTATTTTCCGACTGTTCAATGCGGCCCCCACAAAGGAAAACAGTCCCAAATTGAAGTCCACATACTGCTGCAAGGCAGTATCAGTCTGGTCGATGTCATCCAGAACAACAGTCCGCTTGACTCTATTCAGGACAAAATCGTGATACAGGACATAGTCATTATGATACATCGGCGGGGCAATGAATACAGGGGGTAGTACAAACGATACATAACACGTGCCTAACCATCCCAATGGAAGCTGATGATAACCTTTCGTTCCACAAATGAAATACGTATTTCGAGATGCTACAAACGAGATGCCATTCGGACTATCAAAAGTAAGTGTGGTATTGCATTCACTTTTCCCTACCGGAATCGAACCTTTATTTCTTATACACAAATCTGCTTTAGTAGCAATAACATTAATGACATGTGAGCTGGATACGTTGATATTTCGTTGATTGCTGTACACACGCGGGGCAGATATGTTATCGGGCCGGTACTCCTCCCATTCAAATCGAGTACCCTCAGCCCGTGGAAACCCATCCTTGTCATGGAAACATATTTTATTCAAGCGAAAAAGCACCCCCCCTTTCGTTGGCCATCTCAGAGTAAAGAGGAGGGTGTACCAGGCATTGCAAGATCCATTATGTGAGAACGGGAGTGGAATGAGTGGGGTGCCCCCTTTCTTCTGGTGCCCTGGCAACATCCCACACACCCAGCAATTGGAAGTATTAGTCATATTATGCGTGTGATGGAGAATCTGGATAAAGCTGTTGTTCAGATACGTTTGCCGATGCCGTTCTTCATGGTAGGGTAAGGTAAAGTGAAAATGTTCAGATGGAGCCGGGGTAGTCGGCAGCAAATGTTCACGTGCAGGTACCACAAGTTCAACTACCCAGGCTATTACAGCTATCACCACAATAGTCAAGACAAAGAGAATGGCACCTAATATTCGTTTGTCTCGTGATGCAGATGACGCCATAGTTCAGGAAAAGTTCTTACAAAGTCTCAAATAGTTCGAATTGTTCACAAAGTCTCAAATACACATGTGTGTATACCTAAAAAAGAAAAATACGGTGCTGAGCTCCGAGGTAGCCGTTGTTTTCTTCTCCGGGCCAAGACGGGTGTCGCTACACTGGGCAGAACTGATCCCTCCCCCTTGGAATTCCCGGTCTCCGTTTCACAAACCCCAGAGCGGTAACCAACCAGTCACGAAAAAAACAAAAAAATCTTCTTATCGTGGCCGCAGATTATAACGCTCTCGTCCGGCAACAGCGTGGTCCGGGAAGGCTCCCTCAACTTCGGCCGACGTCACAGCTGGGCACTTTTCTTTCTCCAGAATCTCTTTGTAGTCGGTCAACACAGCAGGATTCACCAGATTAGGAGAGACACGACGGCAGTGTGTCGAGTGCACCCACCGCTTCCTGTTGGTCACTCGTACAGCGGTCCGGGTTGCCAGGAGGACCTGCTCGGGGCCCTTCCACCTCGGCTCCAAACTGCTCGCCCTCTCAAACGACCGAATCATTACATGGTCGCCGGGGCGAAGATCATGGCCCTCTCCAGTAGAGTTGTCAGGGAGCGCTTCTCGAACCTGTTGATGAATAGAAAGCAAATCATTTGTTAATCGTGCCAAATAATCGTTCATCATTATACAAGGCACATCATGTATCAATCGCGGCTTGGGCACCCCCCAGATATTCATAGGGCGACCAAACACCACCTCATATGGTGTGAGGCCAGTTCGTGAATGGGGTACTGATCTAAGAGAGAGCAGCGCTAGCGGCAAAGCATCAGGCCACTTCAACGACGTGGATGCCACAATCTTGGCCAATTTGAGTTTTAACGTAGCATTGTACCGCTCAACCAGTCCTGCCGACTGAGGGTGGAACACAGCGTGAAACTTCTGCTGAATCCCTAACCCCTTCAGTACATACTCCACAATCTTCCCAACAAAATGAGGCCCATTATCGCTCCACAAAAATTTGCAAACTCCAAAGCGAGGAAAGAATTCCTTAAGCAACACCTTAGCCGTTGTTAGGGCTGTATTGTCTTTCGTGGGGAAGGCCTCAACCCATTTGCTAAAGGCACATACCACCACTAGGACGTACTTCAGGTTGTTGCAGCGCTCGAGTTGGATATAATCCATTTGGAGTACCTCAAATGGTGCAGAGGGTGGAACGAACCCTCCTTTCGGAGTATGGGTCCCCTTTTCAGGATTGTGTTATAAACATACTAGGCAGGTCTGCACTACTCTCTTGGCAGTATTAGCAATCTCGGGATGTTCCCAGACTCGTGTTAACAGTCGAGTGATTGCAAGAGCTCCGACATGCGCCAATCCATGTGTCATCTGGACCATCGCCTGCAAGTAAGCTGCAGGCAATTTCCATTTTTCCATGTCCTTGCTTCTCCAACAACCCTCATCATCTAGTACCCCATCTGCTGCCCATGCCGCAAGTTCTGATTCAGTAGCTGATTTCTGAATATCCAAGATTTCTGCTCTAGCATCGCTCCATCGCTCAGCCTGTGATTGTGTCACATACATGGGGGAGTCAGTCCGAGACATAGCCGTTTGTCTCGCTATGCTGTCTGCGAGGGCATTTCCTTGGCCCACTTTATCGGTAATCTTTTTATGGGCGCTACATTTTATTATCGCTACTTTCTTTGGGCAAAGCAACGCGCTTAAGAGATCACGCACCAGTTCTCCATGCATGATATGTACTCCGTGAGAAGTCAAAAACCCACGCTCTCTCCAGAGTAGCCCGAAGTCATGTGCTACTCCGAAGGCGTACCGGCTGTCTGTGTATATGTTCACACATAGGCCAGCACTCAATTCGCAGGCTCTTGTTAAAGCTATCAGCTCTGCTGCCTGAGCCAATTTCTGTGGTATTCGTGCTGTTTCTACCACCGTCTTAAGTGTCGTGATCGCATAGGCTGCGGAAGTCGTACCATCTGGCAGCCTCAAACACGATCCATCAACCCACAGTTCCCTATCCACATCTGGAAGTGGCATATCCTGTAAGTCAACACGACCCTTTGTCTGTTCCTCGGTCAGGAAAACACAGTCATGATGTTTTTCTTCCTGACCCTCCTCGACCGGATAGGGCAATAAAGTGGCAGGGTTCAGGGTAGCGCATCTTTTCAGTGTGATATGTGGCGCCAAAAGTGTAAGCTCATATCCTGTTAGCCGTGCACTCGTAAGATATTGGGTCTTTGTTTGATTTAACAGAGCATCTACCGCATGGGGAACTAACACCAACAGTTTGTGTGATAACACGATTCCCTCACTCTGCCGTATGGCTACTGCTGTTGCTGCCACTGCTCGGAAACACCCAGGCAACCCTCGTGCTACAGGATCAAGAATGGCAGAGAAATACGCACATGGTCTCTGCTTATCCCCGTGTGCTTGCACTAACACTGACAACGCGCACCCATCGTTCTCGTGCACGTACAATGTAAAAAGTTTTGTATAGTCTGGTGTACCTAACACGGGTGCAGAACAAAGGGCCTGTCTCAATTGTTCAAAAGCATTCTGACATTCATCTGTCCATTCAAGGGGCATTGGTGTAGCTTTGGACAGTAACGCTAGCAAAGGTTTTATAATGTGCGAAAACCCCATGATCCACTGTCTACAGAAGGACGTTAACCCTATGAAGGCACGTACATCTCTCTGTGTGCGGGGGACTGGTGTGTCTAAAATTGCTTGAATTCGATCAGATGTTAATGCACGCCCCTCCTTAGACAAAAGATGACCGAGGTAGGTCACCTTGGGTCTACAGTATTGGAGCTTTTTCTTCGAAACCTTATGATTGTTCTGTGCCAGAAAAGAAAGCAACGCAATTGTACTTTCTTCACATTGTGCATAAGAGTCTGCAGCGAGCAGAAGGTCATCCACGTACTGGATGAGGACAACGCCAATCTGTAACTCAAAGGAATCAAGCTGTCTTTTCAAAGCCTGGCTGTAGATACTCGGGCTCTCAGTGTAACCTTGGGGAACACGACAAAATCTATACGATTTATTATTTAACGTGAAGCCAAACAAATATCTGCTATCAGGATGGACAGGGATGGAAAAGAACGCGTTTTTCAAATCAATTACACTAAAGGTCGTGGCCGTTGGTGGCACCAATGTAAGCAAGGTTGTAATGTCGGACACCACCGGGTATTGGGGAATGACAATTTTGTTAATCTCTCTCAAGTCAATAATAAACCGATAGACTTTGTCGTCAGTATCTCTATTAAGGATCGGAAGAATAGGGCTGTTACAAACATTATAAGGAACCTCTTCCACCACTCCTGCAGTGATCAAATCCTGAACAATGTGTGTCAAGGCAATTTCACCTTCTCTCGAAATCTTATACTGTGGTACTCGTGGTAGATAGGCCCCCTCCTTAACAGTAATGTGAATAGGTGGAATACGCATCTCTCCCACATCCGTATCTGAGGTCGTCCATAACGTGTGCGGTAGAGAGGCCAAAGCTGGAATGTCTAATATAGTGCAAAACCTATCTGAGTCAGGATAATTGTCATTCAGGATAACCCGCACTCCCTCAGGAGCGCACCGTATCGTTGCTCGAAAATATTTAAGCAAGTCAATGCCCAGGATATTATCTGGTGTATGGGGCGATAACAAAAATTGACCAAAACTGAAAAATTTGTCAAGACAAAGTGCAAGGGGTTTTGACAATGGGCTAGGGGAGGGTGTGCCATCGAACCCTACACATGTTATCATTTCGCCAGACAGGGGAGCCCTCGGAACCAAGTTTTTTGACAAAGCGCTACGAGTAGCCCCTGTGTCGACTAGAAATTGATCAGTAGAACCCAGAATACCCGCTGTTACATATGGACCCTTCTGATCTACCGGCACTTCAATTGATTCCGTCCCCCATCCTACGCAGTCCTATGCATGCACATAATCCTGGTGCTCCACATTCTCACCCTCCGATATCTGATATTGGTTTCGTCTATCAAATGTGTTTCGTTCGTCCTGGCCACGGCCCCTTTCCTCAACCCTTCCACGATCACCTCCGCCACCTCTCGCCCCCGTATAACTGCCTCTTGACCTACCGCCTCATCGACCACGCTCGCTACGCTGCTCACGAAGTACCGGACAATCGTCAGCCCAATGCCCAAACTCTTTACAATAGGCACATTGATCCTCCGCTATATCCGTACGACCATAAGACGTATTTCCTCCACCACGTCTACCTCTATCATTCCCTCTACCCTGTGTTCCCCGAAACTGTGCCAACATCACCTTCGTTTTCAATTCTTTCGCCTTCTTATCAACACTTTCTTTAGCCTCCACCTCCTGCCGCTCATAATACTGAGCCATAGTCAACAAAGACGCAGGGGTCGCCGTGGCCCAGGAACTTTCACTCGATTTCAATCGCTTTGCAATCTCCGGTAGGAGATTAGCCACATACTTATCTACGAACAAATGCCTACCCGTATCATCTGTTAAAGATTGACCACTGTCTGACTGACCTCGAAGCGTGTAAAGAAATCTGAAACCGTTTCATCAGGCTTTTGTTTGCACGAAGCTAACATGGTCCAATCAATCTTTTTAGAAGGAACAAGCGTTTTTAGTTTAGTCAGGATAGCCGCCGGAAGGTCTAGAATCAGCTCACATGGCTTACATGCAGGTTCCCTATCTAAATCTGCTTGGTTTATTTCTTTCCATGTCCCCCCCAGTATTGCTTCATCATTATTTTTACGAATTAATCTCCACATATCAGGCGGAAGAATTAACCCGAAGAACAGATCTATATCAACAAGAGTCATTACACAAGACGAAATGGCCCCTTCCACCCCTTCATAAAATGCCGCCGGATTTTTCCGAAGGTCAGGTAAAGAATTTTTCAATGCCATAACATCTGCTCTATTCCAAGGAGTATACACCCAGTTATATATAAAATATCCCTTCGCATCCTTAGACAATTTATCTTCATCTGTACCTTGCCCTTTAGGAGGGACATACAAAGGTGCGGCTTCACGCATAGGCATAACATGCAGTGCAGAACTCTTATCTGAACCCCGGAGAGAACACTCCTTAGACCGCTCGTTAGACTCCGGCCCGGACTCCTTTTGTTTCTTTTTCCGCTCCTCCCGCAATCTGGTGGTCTCATCTCGCAGCTGGACCAGTTGCTTGAAAAAGTCATCAACATCTGTAAGAGCAAATAAACCTTTATCCAGATTCTCACGATGAACTGACACAGCTTTAGATTCTAACGTATCTGAAAGTTGACGATACGCGGCAACAACTTCTTCCGCCAAATTAGACAGAAAATACAGTAATTCATGATCCGTCCAACTACCCCTTTCCGTAATCACCTCAGACTGAGAAACACAGTTCTTATTCACTTTACGAGCCCAACTACGTAAATGTGCGGACCTCTCCGCAGTAAACTTGAGAGCGGATACACCCTTCTTTTCCGGCTTATCCTGTCCATCATCTTCCGAATCTGCAGCTGGAGCCGTAGGCGAAACGTACGGAGGCGGTGACCGATCTAGCAATGAAAAATCATCAATTTCATTATTAAGGACAGGATAAAGCGGTCGGCGAATAGGAAATTGACCAGTCGTTTGCAATTTACGTTCCCGTTCCTCCCTCTCTCTTTTCTCCTGAGCCTCTTTTTCCTCAAGCTGTAAAGCCTTATCTCGAGCAGCCTTGCGCTGCTCTTTGTCCGCCAAGGCAACTTCACGCTTCATTCGCTCGCGCACCGCTTTCTCCCACATTCGCACACAATCAAACATATTTTGTCTAGACCTGCGTTGAAACAAACATTGCTCCACAAACTGTACTTTACGTAAATCGAACGACCCATGTAGAGGCCATTGCAATTCGGGATCAGATTTGGTGTACTTATGCCATAATTTGCTGTACATTATAGGGGGAAGGCCAAATTTTATATACATATCCCTGTTTGGTGTTCCTTCTGGGGGAGCCGGCTGTGCTTCTGCTAACCTAATTGTGGTACCATTTCCAAGACAGCACATCCCTCGGAGTGTGCTTAAAACAGGCATGTTCAAAAAGTATCACGAAAGCGTGACACCGTATAAAATGGCACTTACAGTACTTCACACAAATGTGCCGCTCAGAGGAAAAAACAAAGTTAGAGAAACATCTCTACATGCCTGCCTATGTGAAGTGCACTACACATATAGATTCAAAGTTCACAAAGTCACAAACGTTAGCTAACTCAAATCAAAATCATAGGTCATAGGACTCCGGCAAGCGTCCGAAGACTACCTTACCGATCACAAATCATAGAACTTCAGTAAGCGTCCGAAGACTACCTTACCGAACACAAATCATAGAACTTCAGTAAGCGTCCGAAGACTACCTTACCGAACACAAATCTTACCCTAAAATCTCAAATGTCCAGATTCCAACTGCCAAGGTCTTGTGATCAAATCAGCCAAACGGCACTTTCCCAGCAACGCAGACGATCGAAAACTCAGTCGGAGACCGGCGCCTCCTGGAAGGTCAGATCAGAATGAAAGGAAGAAACACCGTGGGTGCCAAGACTCGGGTCACTCAGTGGCAGCGCGCGTCCATGGCGAGTTTCCAAGCCTTCGTCACGACCTCTCCTTCGGGCATCCGAGTCGCCGATGAGTCCCTTCGTGGTCACCAATTTGAAGTAATCAGGGTTCCCAAGGCCTACATGCTCCGCAGATAACCCACTTACATTCAAGAACTGTTGGCACAGAAGCTGTAAAATTCAAAGAACAAGTTTATTAAGACCCCATGGGGTGGTGGTACACTCATACAGCACCCTTCGGTAATGCAAGAGGTATCACACCGAACATCGGTGTGACCCCGTCTTTTATACAGTTTTCAGGTAATAAAGATAGGCGGCACAAAGTTACAAGACATTATGTACATATATGGTCATGTTTTGGAACACAGCCAGCTCATTGGAGGGGGTACAACTCCGCTGGTCAGTTTGGCGGCACATTCCTGAGGGGTGACTGGTCAGTGGGGACTGCGCATGTACGAGCTTGACCAGTACTAAAAATAGCCTGTTGCTGGGCAAACTGAAGTGGTCAGTGGTACGGACAACGGACTAAAGGGCACGCTAGCCACGAGGCCGCTTATGATCTAAGATGGCCGCCGTAACATTCAAAATGGCGTTTTCATGTATAGCCAAGTTAAAGAGGAAAACGTGTAGTTTCAGCTAATCGCTAACGCGGCCATATCAAATACGACATAAAGATTGCCCGAAATTAGGAATTGTGCTCTACATAACTTTGCTGTGTTACAGCATGTTGATTTTTATGTACTACTTTTGTCTCTTATGTGTATGGCAACTGATGTTTTGTTTTGCTTTAATAATCAGCTTATGTTTATTAGGTTTTATTATTCAATAAAATGTTTCAAACACAACAAATGGTAGTTGATATGTATTTACAACTGCAGCATTTTTATTTTATCAATTTATTTTATCAATTTGTATAGAAGAGATGTTCAGTGAAGGCCAAAGTGGCGACTCCCAGCTGTCTTGGTTTTAGGAAACAATACTTGCATACAGCAAGTGACCCTGGCTGACACAGTTACTAGATATGGTAATCCTACCAACATGCCACAGCAGCTGCGATCATTCAACGTAAGGTAACTCCCATTCGAGAGTTGTCTAAAAATTGGATCAATCACCGCGGCTGGTGAACCTTGCAGGTGGCAGGATAAGTTTTTAGAGGAACTATTGCAGGCCCCGTGTAAGTTTATACCCTGACATAGGAGAGAACCGCTTGGTACATTTTCACAATTTTCCCCGCTAAGAAACACTTCACTACCCCCACTCCAACATCTGTATGTGTACGGCAATTCCCAGGATGTCTTGATGTATACTTTACCCAACCTTTTATATGTGCCTGCTGGTATATGTTGTAGGCAATTTTGAAAATAGAAAATTGTAATAGGCAGGGTGATTGTTCCATGTATAATCCATTCCATAACTGGCTTTTCAGCGACAGTAAATGACAATCTTTCCAGTTTTTCAATGCTCAGCACTGTATTGTCTGCTCCCCTTTGTGCCAATTTGATCTGATTATCAGTGAGATTGAATTCTGAAAACAGTGACGTAGTATTGATTAAACGTCACGGCACATAGCCTGAATGATGATTTAGCAACGTCCAGCCTAATAGCATGATAGAACGTAAATGCGACTGACCATGTTGCAATATGACCAAGTCCTGTTCCATGATGTCTATGGCAGAAGACACTATGCTACATAAAGAATATATCCTGGACCACAGAGTCGTTAACCCATTGTCAACCACAGAGAGAGATTTTTCAAAATTAATACAATCAATTTCTCGTATTTGTTCTGCAGTCTCTGCTTGCGTAATTTTCCATGCTTCATTATAAGCAGCAAAGATACCGGCATATATAAAATGTTTATGACGTGATGTTCTTGGTCCTAGCAACAATTCCCTAAGATCAGCGCCATCTTTAAGTAAAGATAAGTGTTGCTTTACATCCTTAAGTATAGATCTATGTATCCAATCAAGGCAAAGTTTCCTTACACTGTATGTTGTTACTATTCCTGGATGCTGTCTTTGAACATATCTTCGTTCTGGCCTAATGAATGTGAACCCCTTTGTTTTATTCAGGAATCTATCTTGACAGTTGTTTGTGTCTGTGGGCCAGATCAACCATTTATTCCAATCTGGATCTATTCTGTTGTGATAAAAAATAGTATGTACGTCGACTCCCCCCTCTGAAGTGTTATCACTAACAGGTGTAGGAGTAGGTATAGACGGATTGTTCAAGCTTTTATCTTGGCTAACCCAAGACAAGACATCTGTTGGACAGTGTCATTCAAAAACATAATTTTCTCAGGGATGATGTGTAGGAGAGTAGGGTCTGCTATCCTATGGTCACCCCATTTATTTTGCTTTTTGCTTCACTGGTTTTCGACTTAATGTGGCTGTGGGCCTGCTAATCAGACCCACAGCCCTGCTGTTCTCTCTCTAAATTCACAACCATGTACTTTAGGTACATCACCAATTGGGATTAGGTCACCTTATGAGCTCCTGTACAGAGTACTATAGGTACCCAGGGCATAGGTGCATCAAAGGCCTGCCAGGGGCTGCATCATATCTTTTGCCACCCCTGGCTGGCCATCCAAACTGACACAACTGGCTGATCACTCAGGTGGGGCAAGGTTGTGTAATCACCCCTTGCTTAGATATAGTATACCTATGTCTAACCTTATATCTGGACACATATACACCTATAAGTCACACCTATGGCCGGCCTTAACAATCCTGGGGGCAGAGTGCTTGGGTTTATGTGAGATGGTAGTTAGTCCGGAACAAGGGCAGGGAAGGTAGGGCATCTGTACACTTCAAAGTTATGCCTCTATAAGTTTCTTCCACTTCAAAGGCACAACTGTGTATGAAAGAAGGACATTGGACGCCACCACTTCAGTACACTTCTGGATCTGGGGACCCTGCCAGGAAGAAGGACTACTGTGCTGCTACAAGGAGTGCCACTATGCTGGACTGATGCTCTATAAGTAACTGCGCCCTGCTTTACTGACCTGCTGCACTCTTGTCTGGGGAAGAATATCTAGGTCTGCAACACTATCTTGAACCCAGGACCCCCGAGTGACTCAGTGGGATAGTCTTTTGGCCTCCTGATCTGAGCCTCAGGGACAAAACAAGCCCCAAAGCAAATTCTGGACCAGTCTTCAGCGCGTTCCTTGCTCCCAAATGATGATTCTCAGACCCTAGATCCTTGATGTGGTTCAGTGGGCTCCTAAAACAAGCTTTTGAACTCTTCATGACTGCAAATGAGCCTATTCGCACTGGAATCCCACTGCTCGCACAAAACTTCAGCGTGAGCCCCTGCCGCCTATCTCCTTGCACAGCCAGCATCAATCGATCTGGAAGACCACTAACGCAAAGCTCCAGTCCGACCGTCTGAAACACCCGGCCTGCTCTTCGTGCCATGTCCACCACCGTCATCGATACTCTCCTTACTCCCTGCAACACTGTCCAATGGCGCAATAAGGCTATTAATGTGAGACGGCTATTGCGAATTCTGGAGAACTGCCAAGATTTGGCGCTCTCGGCCTTGATTTGCTCGGTAGAGATAGAGAAAGAATTTGATAGTCTGGAATGGTAGTTGCTCTTCTAGGTTATGCGCAAGATGGGACTGGGAGCTGAGTTCGTGAGATGGACTTAAATACTATATAACTCAGCGACGCCCCAGATGCGAACGGGAAGGACGGTATTGGCGCCATGTTCAGTGGGACGGGGACGCAGCAGGGTTGTTCGCTTTCTCCGCTGCTGTTCGCATTGGTGGTTGAGCCCCTGGCGGTGCAAGCTAGATCGGGAGGCATTATACCGGGCTGGAGATGCGGGAGACATGCATTATATCGCTCTACGCAGATAACCTGCTGATGTTTCTGGCAGCCCCTAGTGAGGACTTAACGGGGGCAATAGCACTGTTACATGTGTTTGGGGCAGCATCGGAGCTATGCGTGAACTGGGAGAAGACTAACCTGTTCCCGGTGCGGCGAGCTGTGGGAGCTCCTGATAGACTGAACGGAATAAGATAGGAACCCAGCTGTCTTCCGTATCTGGGAACTAACATTTATCACGAGCAGGCGGACCTTTTGGAGGGTAATGTGAATAGGGCAGTGAGAGGGATCAAAGGGAGCATGGCATTCTGGAGTACTCTACCACTCTCAGTGGCAGGAAGAGTAGCGCTTCTGAAAATGGTGGCTCTACCCCGACTATTATATTATTTCCGGACGCTGCCGATTTGGATCCCAGGCTTGGTGTTCAAGACGATTAGAACTATGATAGTGGGATTTCTCTGGGAGAGCGGCAGGAGGCGGGTGGCTTTGACCACGATGATGAGGCCTAGAGCAGAGGGGGGATTGGCAGTCCCAGACTTCGAACTGTACAATCTGGCGGCCCAGCTACAGTGGCTCACGCAGGAGGTTGCTCGAGAGTTCAGGGGGCCAGACGGCCCAGAGGACCAATAGTTTCCAAGACATGTTTTATCCTTTGTGATCTTGGGTCAGCAGTTGTGGGCCGATTCATTGACCTATGAGGAGAAAGCGATGAGGGTAAGCTGGAATAGAAGCAGGCGTAGGGTGGGTGGTATTCGCCCGTACGTACCGGAGATACCTCTTGCAATGTGTACGGCCTTCCTGCATGGAGGAGACTGGTCGGCACTGGCAGAGTGGGAAGGACTGGGGTTGCAGATGGTCGGGGACCTGTACAAGGAGGGAGCTCTCTTGCCTTATCAGACACTGCAAGACAGATACTGCTTGCCCAGGGGTGACTTCCTGCAGCACGCCGCCCTGGGGTCAGCGATTCAGAAATACTGGGGGGAAGGGCTGCTGGAACCACAAACATCCCTGACATGCCAATATGTAATAATGACAGCAGGGACGATAAAGGCAGTAACGTGCCTGTGTAGGCGAATGGTAGAGGAGGGACTTCAGCCGCTGACTCAGAGGTGGACCTGGGTAAAGATATACCTGAATCGACTTGGGCTAAACTGGTGGAAAGGGCGTGGAAGAGTACGCGGAATGCTAGATTCCAGCTTATCCATTTCTATATCATATACAGGGCATACAGAGCAGATAAATAAATACTTTAATGTGGATTTGCCATGTTGCAGCAGACTTCCAGCATATGATGTGGAGCAGTCCGCAGCTTGGAACCTACTGGGAAGAGGTGGTTGAGGTCCTCTGCGGGTTGACGGATAGGCAGATGGAACCCACCCTGGGGGCATGCATACTGCACTGGTTTCCTCATACAGTGCGAACTAAGGTAACATGCAAATTCATAGATCAGGGGTTGCTGCTGGCCAAACGGAAACTAACGAGAAAGTGGAAATCCAAACAGGGCCCTAGTGTGGAGCGATGGAAAGTAGAATTCATGAGCTAGGTGGCCAGTGAGAGTATGGTCAGGATCCAACAGGCCAGAAGAGCGAACAACGAAAAGGCAATGGAAACTGCATAGGCATGGGAGGCCCTGGTGGCACTGTTGACATTGCCAGAACTGGACTCGGACTCTGACTCTGTGGAGGCTAAGCAGGAAAATGTCAGAACACACCGAATATAGATAAGCTTGGGGTGGCTGTTGGGGAAAGGAAGCAAGGTCGAGCTTGGCAGGAATTGGGAAACACCACACATGCAATAGGACACTGGCATACTCTGGCACGATGCTGATGATTGAAAATCCTGGTTCTGAATACTTGGAGCACACCGGTAGAAGTGGTTAGGGCGGGGGAAGGCAAATGACTGCGGGAGCACCAAGTTGAGCTCCCATTATATTGTGGGGTATTTTGGATACTTGCAATGGTGTTGACTGGTAAAAGGAGTGGAGGCTGGGAAGCTTATTGTGATACTGACTCTGAAACGACTGCAAAGCTCCACAGTAGAAGTTGACTCTATATATAATGTATCCAGTAAAGAGCCCATGCTGATGATGAACCTTGTATGGGGGGTTATGTATGGGTTGTAAATCAATAAAATACTGTTAAAAAAAATCACTCAGACCACTCATCACTCATACCAATCATCACTCATCACTCATACCAATCATCACTCATCACTCAGGCCAATCCTCACTCATCGCTCATACCAATCATCACTCATCGCTCAGACCAATCATCAATCATCGCTCATACCAATCATCACTCATCACTCAGACCAATCCTCACTCATCACTCATACCAATCATCACTCATCGTTCAGACCAATCATCACTAATCGCTCAGACCAATCATCACTCATGGCTCATACAAATCATCACTCATCGCTCATTCCAATCATCACTCATCACTCATTCCAATCATCACTGATCACTCATACCAATCATCACTCATACCAATCATCACTCATCGCTCATACCAATCATCACTCATCGCTCATTCTAATCATCACTCATCGCTCAGACTAATCATCACTCATTCCACATTCCAATCATCACTCATCGCTCAGACAATCATCACTCATCGCTCATATCAATCATCACTCATACCATTCATCACTCGTCGCTCATTCCAATCATCACTCATGGCTCAGACCAATCATCGCTCATACTAATCATCACTCATCGCTCATTCCAATCATCACTCATCACTTATACCAATCATCACTCATACCAATCCTCACTCATCGCTCATACCAATCATCACTCATCGCTCAGACCAATCATCACTCATTCCACATTCCAATCATCACTCATCGCTCAGACCAATCATCACTCATCCCTCATATCAATCATCACACATACCATTCATCACTCAGCGCTCATACCAATCATCAATTATCGCTCATACCAATCATCACTCATCGCTCAGACCAATCCTCACTCATCGCTCATATCTAGGGGTGGGCGGCCAGCTACGCTCCGTGCACGGAGTGTGCGTAGTGCCGCCTACTCCGCATTTTGCGGAGCTGGCGTAGCCAGGCGGCACTACGCACGCTCCGCAGACGGAGCGTAGCTGGCCGCTACCCGCCTCCCTCCCGCCCTCCCTAAATACTTTCAAATAAAGGAATCAAATAATTTAAAAAGCACTTACCTTGCCCGCCGCTGCCCGCCGCGTCCCCGGGGCTCGTTATCTTCCGTCTTCCGTCTTCTTTAGTAATGCGCATGCGCGGGCGGCCGCGCGCGCGCATTTTCACGAGAAAATGCGCATGCGCGGCCGCCCGCGCATGCGCATTAGTAAAGAAGACGGAAGATAGCGAGCCCCGGGGACGCGGCGGGCAGCGGCGGCAAGGTAAGTGCTTTTTAAATTATTTGATTCCTTTATTTGAAAGTATTTAGGGAGGGCGGGAGGGAGGCGGGTGGCGGGTGGCGGGGCTGGCGGCCAGTGGTGTTTGCGGAGTGGGGCTACGCGGAGTGCGGAGGTGGGCGTAGTTTCTCACCCACTTCGCATAGCTCCGCGAAGCCCCACTCCGCCAACTCCGCCCAGGGCTACTCATATCAATCATCACTCATACCATTCATCACTCAGCGCTCATACCAATCATCACTAATCACTCATACCAATCATCACTCATCGCTCGGACCAATCAACACCCATCGCTCGGACCAATCATCAATCATCGCTCATACTAATCATCACTCATCGCTCATACCAATCATCAATCATCGCTCAGACCAATCATCGCTCAGACCAATCATCAATCATCACTCATACCATTCATCACTCAGCGCTCATACCAATCATCACTAATCACTCATACCAATCATCACTCATCGCTCAGACCAATCAACACCCATCGCTCGGACCAATCCTCACTCAGCGCTCATACCAATCTTCAATCATCGCTCATACCAATCATCAATCATCGTACATAGCATTCATTACTCAGCGTTCATACCAATCATCACTCAGCTCTCGGACCAATCATGATTCATCACTCATACCAATCATCACTCATCGGTCCTACCAATCATCAATCATCGCTCAGACCAATCTCACTCAGCTCTCGGACCAATCATGATTCATCACTCATACCAATCATCACTCATCGGTCCTACCAATCATCAATCATCGCTCATACCAATCATCACTCAGCGTCATACCAATCATCACTCATCGCTCATACCATTCATCTGTGGAAAAGTAAATTTTGCCATGTTCTGTGTCCCTACGTGTTCCCCATGTTATGTTATATGTGCATGATTAATATGCATATGTATTCCCCATGATCGATTAAAGACGCAGTTACAGTTGCGTCCATCTCTAGTATGCCAGTTTCCAGTCTTTGTGAATACAACGAATATTAGGCCTATGTAAAGTTATGTTGCCACGTTTTACAGTGTGCACGTTAATTCAGTAAAAGTCCCCGTTTCTAGGCCTCAAAAGGGCCCGGACACCAGATTCAGCTCCTGTCTCCTGAACCCTCTTCGAGGAGCGATGCAGCCCCCACCTGTATCCCTGACCCTTCACTTACTTCCTGCCTCGCAGTGCCCGGCTCAGCCTGGCTCTGCCTCTGAGTCTGCCAAGAGTATGTTATGATTCTAGTTATCAGTCCAGCTCTCCTTCTCTGCATTCCTAAGCTACTGAATCGCATCAATAGTTTCCGTCATGGTCTAGCCTCACTGTCTCCATGTAAGAGAAATACTGTATTAATGCTAATAGAATATTCCCTGCACACGGACTATATGTAGAATAATGCCTGCACCAGTCTTAGTCAAGTAGCCTTTCCCCTCCTGACTTATAGTTCATATCAACATGTTCTCTAAACATCAGATACCAGATATGCCTAGGTACAAGTCGCTCTGACACTCCAGACTTATGTCTCCTCTTCTAGCGCAGAGATCATAGCCCCCAGTTTCTCCTGGTAACACGTCATTGCCAGCTTGCGCGCACCACTAGGTTAGAGGTCCCGGCTCCTTAGGTAGCCCCCTCCATGTTTCCGCCCCATTCATGACATATTCTGTTACGTTTGCATCACATGTCTATGTATACGCCCTGTTCACGCCTCTTTATGCCTTATCTTTCGCGACTGCTACGCGACACACCTCCTACTCCGCCCACTGCTACGCCTACTGTAATTGAACTCTATGTGTTTGCTTTAAGTATATATGCTTGTGCACTGTTATTAAATGTTGCTAGCCATCCCAGATCCTGCCCCCGGCAGCTGCCATCCCATCCCTGTGCAGGTTGTCCTGTTGCTGTCCTTTATGCTGTATTAAAACCTGCAAACTCCTACTACCTCGAATCTTGACTCTTATTTATTGAGCTATCTGTTTATTAAGGTATCCTGAAAAATAGTATAGGTAATATTTATTTATTTACCACATAATGGCGCCCGAATAGGGACTTGCCCTTTCCCCACGCGCCGGTGAAGCCACGTATGCCCCCTGACCCTCTGCAGCCGTGACGGAACCATACCGGCCACGTGCAGATATTTCTGCTTCAAGTATCCCTCAGGCCCACGGAGGAGACGGAGGTTGCGGTCCAGCATCCAGACGAGGCGGTGGAGGAACGCGGCAAGTCCCGACCAGAGCCCAAGCCGAGAGTCCAAGGTCCGAGGTATCCGGAGGCCCACCTGTAACTGAAGTCCGAAGTTCGTCGTCCGTCGTCGTAGCAGTCCAGTCCAGTCCGAGGCCTTCCGTTCTTGCTGCCCGGTGAGTACCGTTGCTGGGGTAGTATCTAGACAGGGTCAATTAAATTGTCTCTGGTCCGTGGGTTTGGGGTACACAGATCCAACACGAAGTGTCCACTTAGGTGGGTGCGGGTCCTGACGTGTCTCTTTATGAGACCGGTAAGTTTCGTACTGTTTTAGCAGTGCATCCAGTCTGTTCTAGTCAGTTCTCTTCTCGAGAAATTCATGTGTTTCAGTATTCCAGGTAGTATTGTGTCCGAACTGTTATCTTAAATGTCGTTTATGTATTTTTATGTCGTGGTATGAATGATCTGTTATTCACTGTGTTCATTGTTCATTACGTACTGTATTGTGTCTAGACTCCAGTTCAGCCATGCCTTTGTTTTCGAAATTACGTCAGTTAAAAACTAGAAAGGGTCTGCTCGAGGAAGCAGTTCCTGTCCCGCCTAGGGACAGTCCAGGTCATTTTATGTATCATAAGCATGGCATAAGTGCCATATTATATCTAGATTTATGGGTCGAGTACACCAAGGAATTAGAAGAGAAATATAGATGGCCTGTATCAGGCACATGGGATGCCGAGTGTATCATGCGAGTAGAAGAAGTATTATGGAAAAAGAAAGCCAGACAGTCACAGAAAGATGCCATCGAGTTATGGCGCAAAGAATCTCATAAAAGAACCGAGAAAGAAATCAGAAAGTCAAAATTAAGTAGAGAATTTTCAGAAAGAGCCCAAGAAAGGGAATTGATCGAAATAGGTGAACGAGTTAAAGCCGAACAGTCAGACAGACAGAGAAATGCCCTTATTAAGGGTATGTATCCTCTTCTTGCCGAGGGCTTGCCAAAAGCAACCCCGGAAGCATCCAGTAATTTCCCGCCACCATTAGTTCCGACCAAGCTACGTCACAAACCGACCGCAGCTGATATTTTTCTCTCGTCCTACTTGGACGACACAGTCCCAGAATATGCAAATCCTGTTCCGCCTGCTCCCGTAAATAATGTAATTCATGGTCCTCCAGACACCGGGGCACCCGTTATGGTACCCCCGGTCCAGCCCGCAGTACAAGTTCCGGTCACTCTGCCAGCACGAAGAGTATCAGTCGATGATTCCAGTTTAGGAGCCGCGGGGGGAGGTCCTCCGGGAACCCCGCCGCCACACAAACGTGTAACGTTAGTCGAGTTACATGCCCGAGCGTCACAGCGTTCGCCCAAGTCCCAGTCAGTAGCAGATATCAAGAAAGCACTTACCGAATGCCGTTATGATCCAGTCCCAGGCGATGATAATATGGTTATATATTCATTGCGTGTAAGACGGGTGACCGAGTATTTGGACACCCTACCGAACATGAAGGAAGATCTAGATAGAATGTATCGTTTCATCCGCACAGGGGATGATCCAGAAAGTATTGGCGAAATCATGTCATTAAGGAAAGCTGAGACCCAGCTCATGATATTAAAGTTTCTTATTAATTGTTTAATAAGGGTACAAGATTATCCGACCAAAGACCCGACCGAAATGAGAGCTCTGATGAAATGGAGTGATCATATAGCCGAGGGAAGACACAAGACACTCAGTAGTATAGAGAGTATGTACAAGAAAATTCGTAAGGAAATAATAAGGTTACACGAACAACGCAAAGCAGTACAAGTAAGCGAGAATGAAAACGACTCTTCTACTGAAGAGGTAGATGATGAGAATCCTTCCAGAATAGCGTATGTAGGTAGAACTAGACTTTCCGACCGACATTCACGCCTAGAACACAAGAAAGTTTCCTTCCCTCCAGTACCAGAACAAGAGAATCTTGAGCAAGTATTTCAAGCTACCGATCACATTCTGAAATCACGAATCGGTTATAGTGAACTCAGTTCCATGCACGAACAAGAACTAGCCCGATCAGCAGTCCGATGGGCTACTGATTCTACCACTTTTCCAGACGAAATAGTGGCACAAATGTTTCTGAAACTGCCCCCAGCCGAGCAGCGACTGGTGGGTATGTATATGATCCAGCACCTCATCACTCTGTATGAGGGTCAACATTCTGATCCAGGTCCGTTACACGATGTTCTGAACGAGTTACTCCAGTATAAATGGAAAGGTCTAGGTACCGATTTAATTAGTGTCATTCTAGAACAGCGCCACAAATATAGAACGTTCCTGAACCCGCATTTTGTTCATGTCCCACCTCCAGACAGTAAAAGATTCTACATAGACAGACAGAATCCGTTGCGAGAAGTACACCCAGTTAGGACACCGGGTGGTGAACTAGAACGAGTATTCGTTTACACCCCTATTACAAAGATGGAACTCTTAGAGATGAAGAAATTAATTCCCTGTCACGACAAAGACCCAGCAGGGTTCCATAGAGAATTAAAAGACATGCTCCGTATGGGAGAATACACGTATCCAGATATAATTAAAATGTTAAAGGTCCTGTTGCCCGCAGGGGTATATGAAAAACTCAAAGAAAAAGAATGGGAGGTGGGAGAGAAAAAGATTGATTGGACAGCTCTAGAAGCTGAAGATAAAGCACGAGTACCAGGTACCGGCCTAGGGCCGACAGTTAAAGAATTGCCCGAACTGTTAATTCAGGTTTTGCCAAGATTACTAACCACGAAAAAGGAAGACTGGGATGCAATCTCAGCCTGTAAACAGAAACCAGATGAAGATACTAGTGATTTTTATTCTAGATTTGAGAAATGTTTTAGTATAAACAGTGGTCTCAAGACGAGTAGTGAGTCATACCCTCATCTTTTTGTTACTAAACTAGTTGAGAATTCCAGCCCACAAGTTAAAAATCGAGTTTTAAAAGTCGAAAGTACCTGGCAAGCTAATACTCCGTCCCAAATGCTACAGATGCTCCAGTATCACCAGAACAGAATCAGAGAAGAACAAGAACACGAAAGGAAACGTATGAAAGACACGAAAATGAAAGTATTAGTTGCACAATCTGTTCCTCAAGACAGTCAGAAGAGGGGTCCGAATCCAGCCAGTCATCCTGCAGTTCCCGTTAAAGGGACTTGCAATTATTGTAAACAGCCAGGTCATTATATAAATGAATGTGCAGTTCTGAAACACAACATAGCCACTGGTAAAACTAAAGAAAGACCACGTCCGCCTAGACAAGAACAAGTTTCACAGACTTCTCAGCCACCGCAGAATGCATAACAGACAGTTCCAGCATCGCAGCCTATTGCTGCAACACAGCACGTCACACAGCAAATGTACCAGTATGCTCAGTCCGAGTATCCAGAGTACCAGCAGTATTCATGAAACAGCCTAGAGAGGGAGGTAGGCTTGCCTCTCATCGAGATACCTGTAGCTCAAGAAGGTCCCTATGTACACAGTCAAGTATTGGGGAAAGACAGAAAGTTTCTTATTGATACAGGGGCAAGTAGGACTACTATTAGTCACGACGAGGTTCCAGGGGCTCCGCTCTCAGGCTCTAGTAATGTTTCCCTTGGATTTTCAGGAAAGCCAATTGTTAACGAGATATCAAAGCCAGTTACTCTAGAAGTAGGTCCATTGTCCCGTACTACTGATCTGTTACTTACAAAGTCATGTCCAGAAAATTTACTGGGCATTAAAACATTGAAAGAATTAGGTGCAGTAATTTGTTGCTCCCCAGAGGGAGTTCGTTTGTTCTTACGTGACTTCAAGGGTCACTATGTATTACGTGATTTTGATCCAAGATTACTGAATGTCCCTCAGCATTTATGGGCGCAAGGTCCAACTGATGTAGGTTACATGCAAATCACACCCCATCGTGTGACTCTGAAGCAAGGTGTTGTATTACCCCGAATCAGACAGTACAGATTACCGCCTGAGGCTGTAGCAGCCTTATCCAAAATTATTGACGAGCTCATTGCTCAAGGAGTGGTTGTAGAAACTGACTCCAATATATGTAATTCTCCTATCATTCCAGCCATGAAACGTACTGATCCAAATGCACCTCCAGTATATCGATTAGTGATTGACCTACGAGAACTTAATAAATGTATCATTCCTCAGTACCCAGTTGTCCCAGATATTTCTTCCCTATTGACAGCCATTGATTCCGAAGCTACGTTCTTTACTGTAATAGACCTCAAGAACGCATTTTTCAGTGTTCCCATCCATCCAGACAGCCAGTTCCTTTTCGGATTCTGTTTAAATGGAAAAAGCTATAAATTCACACGAGCTCCTCAAGGTTTCACAGAAAGTCCTAGTATTTACAGTCAAGCACTCAAGAGACAACTAGACAATATTCACATGCCAACTGACACTGCCCTACTCCAGTATGTCGATGATTTATTGGTCACAGCCCGTTCTGAACGTGATTGCGAGCGAGCGTCACTTACAGTCCTGTTTTTCCTAGCCGAGATGGGGCACAAGGTGTCCCCTTCAAAGCTTCAATTCTGTGTCCAGCAAGTGGTCTACTTGGGACACTTACTGTCCAAGAGGGGTAGGCAGTTGACACCTGACCGTATCCAGTTAATAGCGAGTCTTCCACAGCCCAAGACCCAGAAGGAGGTACGAGCTTTTATCGGCCTCACTTCTTACTGTAGACAATGGATTCCTCAGTATGCATTTCTAGCCAAGCCACTGATACAGTTAACGACACAGGAGGCAGCCGTATCGACTGTCCTCCCTTGGACATCTGAACATACACTTAGTTTCAATGAGTTAAAGAAAGCCTTATGCCAAGCACCTGTTCTAGCTACACCGAACTACAGTAAGCCTTTTACACTTTTTGTTACAGAACGTGATGGTACTGCATTATCTGTTCTCACACAAGATCAAGCAGGACAGTACAAGCCCTGTGCTTATTTTTCGAGCACATTAGATCCAGTAGCCCAGGCTCTGCCTGTGTGCCTCAAGTCAGTTGCAGCCACAGCTCTAGGTATCAGACAAAGTGATTCCATAGTGTTAGGACATTCCCTGACAGTACAGGTTCCACACTCCGTGGAAGTTCTTTTAAACCGAACACAGACTCAGCACTTGACAATTGCACGTTTAACAGGTTATGAACTGACACTGTTCCAGCCACACATAGAAATCAGACGCTGCAACGTTTTGAATCCTGCAACACTGTTACCGTCAGTCACTTCAAATTCTGCCACACATGATTGTGTGGAAGTTGTTAACACCATGACAAAGCCAAGACAAGACCTGACAGATATTCCGTTACCTAATCCCGACCTGACACTTTATGTGGATGGTTCATGTATGAGAACAAGTACAGGAGAACTAGCAGCCGCGTATGCAGTGACTACTGAAACCGAAGTTATAGAGACACACCGTATTGACACTCTGTCCGCTCAAGCAGCAGAGCTAGTCGCTCTGACCCAAGCCTGCATACGTGCCAAGAACCTGAAAGTAAATATCTATACAGATTCCCGTTATGCATTCGGAGTCGTACACGATTTCGGAGTGCTCTGGCAAGAAAGAGGTTTCATGACTTCTCATGGAACCAAGATTCAGCATGGTCTCCTCATTCAAGCTCTGTTAGAAGCAATACATTTACCGACAGCTATCGCTATCATGAAGTGCAAGGCACATACTAAAGTCACTGACATCATTTCCCAAGGTAATGATCTAGCAGATCGAACAGCCAAGCTTACAGCCCAGACTCCAGACATTCCAGTTAGCAAGACACTGACACGCACTCCAGATCCGACTACATGTATGACAGTGAAGGACCCTACACAAGATGTCATAGATATCCAGTCACATGCTACTCCCGAAGAAATCAAGAAATGGTCCGAACAAGGAGGGGTCCAGACAGATCAGGGATGGTTGACGAAGGGAAAAGCCATATGGTTTCTCCCCGACTCAATGGTCCAAGTCATTATTAATACCGCACATAGTCCTGCACATCTAGGAGAGAAAGCTATGTTAGACAGTATCCAGAACATTTGGTTCAACAAGCATTTACGAGCTGCAGCCAAGCAGAAGGTCCGTACCTGTATGATATGTTGTCAGTTCAATCCAGGTAAAAGTGTCCCGGTGGAACAAGGGGGATTCCAGCCTCCTGACCACCCTTTTGAAGTCCTCCAGATGGATTATATTCAGATGGAGCGATGTCGAGGTTTCAAGTATGTCCTCGTAGTTGTATGTGCTTTGTCCAGGTGGACAGAAGCATACCCAGTTCCAGATTACACAGCCGCGACCACTGCCAAGCAGTTGGTTCGTGAATTCTTCCCCCGCTATGGACTCCCTAGGGTCGTGTATTCTGATAACGGCCAGCCATTCTCGTCCGAGCTCATGAAGCACGTTTCCCTTCTGTTAGGGTACCAGTGGAAGTTTCATTGTGTGCGCCATCCTGAAGCAGCAGGTCTCGTAGAGAGACATAACCAGACCCTGAAAATCCGCATTGCAAAAGTATGTAAAGAGAAAGGTGTAGACTGGCTAGTAGCTCTGCCAGTCGCCCTATTCTATATGCGCATGGTTGCACATTCCAGATCAGGTCTGTCCCCTTATGAGGTCGTATTCGGCCGCCCCCCAAACATGTGGGGTACACCTAGACCCCGCAGTATTACAGACGTTTCAAGTAATATGCTGACAGATTACCTAGCTTCCTTGATGTCTGCCCTACACTCTTGTCGTTCACAGGTTGCCGCCGCATTTCCAGACAATACCGAGGTGAAACCACATGAGGTCATTCCAGGCGACCTCGTGTTGGTCCGCAATTTTGATCGTTCAAGTCCGCTGGAGCCTCGCTGGAAGGAGCCGAAGTTAGTCCTTTTGACCACCCGTACGGCCGTGAAGTTGGAGGGCCGTAAGGGTTGGGTCCATCTGTCTCACATCAAGAAATTTCATGGACTCCGCATAAAGATTTTTTCCAAAAACATTTCCGAGGATTGTCAAGATTCTAAAGACTGCCAAAATACTGTTCTCAAGGACTGTCCCGCAAATGACATTGATACCAAGCCCTCCCTGTTAGAGAAAACTCCGCAGCAGGAGTATAAATCGAAATTAAGGTCTAGTAAAATAAGTCAGCCAGTTTAATTGTCTAAGTCCTCCCCTAGGTGAAACGGTTACACAGGTTTCTGACATGTATAAAATAGACCCCCACAGAGAGAGAGTTAGTGAGAACTCTAAAATTTGCATTATTATTTTATGTTTTCTGCTATATCTAAGCCTAATAGTTACGTGCACAAGTTATGCATTGCATTTATGTTTTCCAGTTTCTCATGTAAATATGTTTTCCAATTCTACAGTAGAGCACACATTTAGTGATCTGCCTCCTCACGAGCTATCCTATCGTCTTGCTATGCGAAACAATACGTTTATCAGAATGTTACACTATTCACACCAGACCAGCAATGCCACTAATTGTTGGGTGTGTGGTCGACTCCCCCCTTTCCAGACACCGAAGGGAGTTCTGCCACTCTTTCCTTATCCGTTTTCACATAATGGTTCGTGTGGAGCATGGTCCACGTTAACGTCATCCTCAACTGATATGTCCCTTCTGAATCGAACATGTTTTCCAGACAAGCAAGGTCACACCCATAGAACAGGGTCAGATCTAGAAAATGAAGTATATGATTTAGGTAATTATTCTTCGAATTTCATGGTCCTGAATGTTCAATCTGATACTACTCCAGATTTACCTGCTATTTCAGTACTACCAGTCAAAGGCGAATTATGTGTCAGAAAGAATGGTTCCGCACATGTAGGACATAGTGATTGTACTACTATTGTCGAGTATAGTGACAGTGGGAAATCTATTTTCAAAGCCTCACGTCATTCGTATTGTGTTTGTGGTCAGACCGCATATGTTCGTCTGCCCCTCGATTGGGATGGTACCTGTTACATTTCCTTCCTACTGCCACCAGTTTTTCTAGCCCCATCTGATTATCATAGAAACACACATCTAGTACACATTAGACATAGAAGGGAGATTGAGTCCCCAATTGTCGATCAAACTGAAACTGCTCTAGAACAATATCAAGACTTCAATAAAGGTTTCTTCTTCTTTTTAGGCCCTGTCCAGAATAGTAAGCTAATCCGTAGGTTAACCAGAACCCTTGAAGCAGTAGTGAATGAGACTACTTCCGCTCTAGGTAACTTAACCGAAGAGCAATCTGCTATGAGATTTGTCGTTTTACAGAATCGTCTCGTCCTTGACGTCATACTGGCCGATAGGGGCGGGGCTTGTAGAGTCATCGGATCTAGTTGCTGCATTTTCATTCCTAATAACGCGCCGTCTGTTTATTCAGCTATAACCAGACTTCATAAAATTGCCCATCAGTTACACCAAAATCCAGGCACCTGGACATGGTCCGGTTGGCTCTGGAGTATTATTTCTGCCTGGGGATGGAAAGTATTGTCATTTCTAGGTATTGCAGTAATGATCATATTCAGTTGCTGCCTCTGTATACAATGTGGCCCTGCGATTTGCGGCATTTGTGCTACATCTTGTATTCCTAGTCCTAAGCCCCGCTCTAAGTCCCGTTCCAAGACAATTCGAGACGAGCAAATGATGCTGTCTGAAATGATAGATGGTATCATGAATATTGATGTTTCCTGATGGAAACGTAGTGACAAGGAGGGAATGTGGAAAAGTAAATTTTGCCATGTTCTGTGTCCCTACGTGTTCCCCATGTTATGTTATATGTGCATGATTAATATGCATATGTATTCCCCATGATCGATTAAAGACGCAGTTACAGTTGCGTCCATCTCTAGTATGCCAGTTTCCAGTCTTCGTGAATACAACGAATATTAGGCCTATGTAAAGTTATGTTGCCACGTTTTACAGTGTGCACGTTAATTCAGTAAAAGTCCCCGTTTCTAGGCCTCAAAAGGGCCCGGACACCAGATTCAGCTCCTGTCTCCTGAACCCTCTTCGAGGAGCGATGCAGCCCCCACCTGTATCCCTGACCCTTCACTTACTTCCTGCCTCGCAGTGCCCGGCTCAGCCTGGCTCTGCCTCTGAGTCTGCCAAGAGTATGTTATGATTCTAGTTATCAGTCCAGCTCTCCTTCTCTGCATTCCTAAGCTACTGAATCGCATCAATAGTTTCCGTCATGGTCTAGCCTCACTGTCTCCATGTAAGAGAAATACTGTATTAATGCTAATAGAATATTCCCTGCACACGGACTATATGTAGAATAATGCCTGCACCAGTCTTAGAGTCAAGTAGCCTTTCCCCTCCTGACTTATAGTTCATATCAACATGTTCTCTAAACATCAGATACCAGATATGCCTAGGTACAAGTCGCTCTGACACTCCAGACTTATGTCTCCTCTTCTAGCGCAGAGATCATAGCCCCCAGTTTCTCCTGGTAACACGTCATTGCCAGCTTGCGCGCACCACTAGGTTAGAGGTCCCGGCTCCTTAGGTAGCCCCCTCCATGTTTCCGCCCCATTCATGACATATTCTGTTACGTTTGCATCACATGTCTATGTATACGCCCTGTTCACGCCTCTTTATGCCTTATCTTTCGCGACTGCTACGCGACACACCTCCTACTCCGCCCACTGCTACGCCTACTGTAATTGAACTCTATGTGTTTGCTTTAAGTATATATGCTTGTGCACTGTTATTAAATGTTGCTAGCCATCCCAGATCCTGCCCCCGGCAGCTGCCATCCCATCCCTGTGCAGGTTGTCCTGTTGCTGTCCTTTATGCTGTATTAAAACCTGCAAACTCCTACTACCTCGAATCTTGACTCTTATTTATTGAGCTATCTGTTTATTAAGGTATCCTGAAAAATAGTATAGGTAATATTTATTTATTTACCACACATCACTCAGCGCTCATACCAATCATCACTCAGCCCTCATACCATTCATCAATCATCGCTCATACCATTCATCACTCAGCCCTCATACCAATCATCAATAATCGCTCATACCATTCATCACTCAGCGCTCATACCATTCATCACTCAGCCCTCATACCAATCATCAATCATCGCTCATACCAATCATCAATCATCGCACATAGCATTCATCACTCAGCGTTCATACCAATCATCACTCAGCTCTCAGACCAATCATGACTCATCACTCATACCAATCATCACTCATCGCTCATACCAATCATAAATCATCGCTCATACCAATCATCAATCATCGCTCATACCAATCATCACTCAGCGCTCATACCAATCATCACTCATCGCTCATACCATTCATCACTCAGCGCTCATACCAATCATCACTCAGCCCTCATACCAATCATCAATCATCTCTCATACCATTCATCACTCAGCCCTCATACCAATCATCAATCATCGCTCATACCAATCATCAATCATCGCACATAGCATTCATCACTCAGTGTTCATAATAATCATCACTCAGCTCTCAGACCAATCATGACTCAACACTCATCTCATACCAATCATCACTCATCACTCATACCAGTCATCAATCATCGCTCAGACCAATCATCAATCATCGCACATAGCATTCATCACTCAGCGTTCATAATAATCATCACTCAGCTCTCAGACCAATCATGACTCAACACTCATCTCATACCAATCATCACTCATCACTCATACCAGTCATCAATCATCGCTCAGACCAATCATCAATCATCGCTCATACTAATCATCACTCATCGCTCATACCAATCATCAATCATCGCTCAGACCAATCATCAATCATCGCTCAGACCAATCATCAATCATCGCTCATACCAATCATCACTCAGCACTCATACCAATCATCACTCAGCGCTCATACCAATCATCACTCTTCGCTCATACCAATCATCAATCATCGCTCATACCAATCATCACTCGTCGCTCAGACCAATCATCACTCATCGCTCATACCAATCATCAATCATCGCTCATACCAATCATCAATCATCGCACATAGCATTCATCACTCAGCGTTCATACCAATCATCACTCAGCTCTCAGACCAATCATGATTCATCACTCATACCAATCATCACTCATCGCTCATACCAATCATCAATCATCGCTCAGACCAATTATCAATCATCGCTCATACCAATCATCACTCAGCGCTCATACCAATCATCACTCATCGCTCATACCATTCATCACTCAGCGCTCATACCAATCATCACTCAGCCCTCATACCAATCATCAATCATCTCTCATACCATTCATCACTCAGCCCTCATACCAATCATCAATCATCGCTCATACCAATCATCAATCATCGCACATAGCATTCATCACTCAGCGTTCATAATAATCATCACTCAGCTCTCAGACCAATCATGACTCAACACTCATCTCATACCAATCATCACTCATCACTCATACCAGTCATCAATCATCGCTCATACCAATCATCAATCATCGCACATAGCATTCATCACTCAGCGTTCATAATAATCATCACTCAGCTCTCAGACCAATCATGACTCAACACTCATCTCATACCAATCATCACTCATCACTCATACCAGTCATCAATCATCGCTCAGACCAATCATCAATCATCGCTCATACTAATCATCACTCATCGCTCATACCAATCATCAATCATCGCTCAGACCAATCATCGCTCAGACCAATCATCAATCATCGCTCATACCAATCATCACTCAGCACTCATACCAATCATCACTCAGCGCTCATACGAATCATCACTCTTTGCTCATACCAATCATCAATCATCGCTCATACCAATCATCAATCATCGCACATAGCATTCATCACTCAGCGTTCATAATAATCATCACTCAGCTCTCAGACCAATCATGACTCAACACTCATCTCATACCAATCATCACTCATCACTCATACCAATCATCAATCATCTCTCATACCATTCATCACTCAGCCCTCATACCAATCATCAATCATCGCTCATACCAATCATCAATCATCGCACATAGCATTCATCACTCAGCGTTCATAATAATCATCACTCAGCTCTCAGACCAATCATGACTCAACACTCATCTCATACCAATCATCACTCATCACTCATACCAGTCATCAATCATCGCTCAGACCAATCATCAATCATCGCTCATACTAATCATCACTCATCGCTCATACCAATCATCAATCATCGCTCAGACCAATCATCGCTCAGACCAATCATCAATCACCGCTCATACCAATCATCACTCAGCACTCATACCAATCATCACTCAGCGCTCATACCAATCATCACTCTTCGCTCATACCAATCATCAATCATCGCTCATACCAATCATCACTCGTCGCTCAGACCAATCATCACTCATCGCTCATACCAATCATCACTCAGCGCTCATACCAATCATCAATCATCGCTCATACCAATCATCAATCATCAATCATCGCACATAGCATTCATCACTCAGCGTTCATACCAATCATCACTCAGCTCTCAGACCAATCATGATTCATCACTCATACCAATCATCACTCATCGGTCATACCAATCATCAATCATCGCTCAGACCAATCATCAATCATCGCTCATACCAATCATCACTCAGCGCTCATACCAATCATCACTCATCGCTTATACCATTCATCACTCAGCGCTCATACCAATCATCACTCAGCCCTCATACCAATCATCAATCATCGCTCATACCATTCATCACTCAGCCCTCATTCCAATCATCAATCATCGCTCATACCATTCATCACTCAGCGCTCATACCAATCATCATTCATCGCTCATACCAATCATCAATCATCGCACATAGCATTCATCACTCAGCGTTCATACCAATCATCACTCAGCTCTCAGACCAATCATGACTCATCACTCATACCAATCATCACTCATCACTCATACCAGTCATTAATCATCGTTCAGACCAATCATCAATCATCGCTCATACTAATCATCACTCATCGCTCATACCAATCATCACTCAGCACTCATACCAATCATCACTCAGCGCTCATACCAATCATCACTCTTCGCTCATACCAATCATCAATCATCGCTCATACCAATCATCACTCATCGCTCAGACCAATCATCACTCATCGCTCATACCAATCATCACTCAGCGCTCATACCAATCATCAATCATCACTCATACCAATCATTACTCATCGCTCAGACCAATCATCACTCATCACTCATACCAATCATCACTCTTCGCTCATACCAATCATCACCCATCGCTCATACCAATCATCAATCATCGCTCAGACCAATCATCAATCATCGCTCATACCAATCATCACTCATCGCTCAGACCAATCATCAATCATCGCTCAGACCAATCATCACTCATCGCTCAGACCAATCATCACTCATCGCTCAGACCAATCATCACTCATCGTTCAGACCAATCATCACTTATCGCTCAGACCAATCATCAATCATCGCTCATACTAATCATCACTCATCGCTCATACCAATCATCACTCAGCACTCATACCAATCATCACTCAGCGCTCATACCAATCATCACTCTTCGCTCATACCAATCATCAATCATCGCTCATACCAATCATCACTCATCGCTCAGACCAATCATCACTCATCGTTCAGACCAATCATCACTTATCGTTCAGACCAATCATCACTCATCGTTCAGGCCAATCATCACTCAGCGCTCATACCAATCATCTCTCCTCACTCATACCAATCATCAATCATGGCTCAGACAAATGACTCATCACTCATACCAACCATAACTCATCGCTCAGATCAATCCTCAATCATCGCTCATTCCAATCATGTATGTATGTATGTATGTATAGGCATTTATATAGCGCACTACTCACCCGGAGGGTCCCAAGGCGCTTCGACCGCTGCGAAACCCTTCCTGGCTTCCCTGAGAGATGGTCCCTTAATGGGTATCTCCAGGGTGAGACCAGGCATCCCCGGCGGTCTGGTGGGGCCGTTAGTGAGGATGAGGCAAGCTAATGCCCAGAGTTGCCGAGTGTGATCGCTGATCAGAGTGGGCACCGAGGCGAGAGAATTATCGAGTCCGCTGACCCTGGTCCAGAAACCTGCCGCGCCGGGAATCGAACCCTGGTCCCGGGCCGTCCTCTGCTCTCGGGTCTGCCGCCTCTAACCAGTGAGCCACACTACCTCACCTACCATCACTCATCGCTCATCCCTCATACCAATCATCACTCATACCAATCATCAATCATCGCTCAGACCAATCATCACTCATCGTTCATACCAATCATCACTCATCGCTCAGACCAATCATCACTCAGCGCTCATACCAATCATCACGCAGAGCTCATACCAATCATCATTCATTGCTCATACCAGTCATCAATCATCGCTCATACCAATCATCACTCCGCTCTCATACCAATCATCACTCAGCTCTTATAACAATCATGACTTATCACTCTGATCAATCATTACTCATCGCTCAGACCAATCATCACTCATCGCTCAGACCAATCATCACTTAAACTAATCATCACTCTTCGCTCAGACCAATCATCACTCATCATTCAGACCAATCATCACTTATCGTTCAGACCAATCATCACTTATCGTTCAGACCAATCATCACTCATCGTTCAGACCAATCATCACTCAGCGCTCAAACCATTCACTCATCGCTCATACCAACCATAACTCATCGGTCAGACCAATCATCGTTCAGACCAATCATCACTAATCGCTCAGACTAATCATCACTCATTGCTCAGACCAATCATCACTCATACCAATCATCACTCATCGTTCAGACCAATCATCACTCAGCGCTCATACAAATCATCAATCATCGCTCAGACCAATCACTCATCGCTCATACCAACCATAACTCATCGCTCAGGCCAATCATCGTTTAGACCAATCATCACTAATCGCTCAGACCAATCGTCACTCATTGCTCAGACCAATCATCACTCATCCCAATCATCACTCATCGTTCAGACCAATCATCACTCAGCGCTCATACAAATCATCAATCATCGCTCAGACCAATCACTCATCGCTCATACCAACCATAACTCATCGCTCAGACCAATCATCGTTTAGACCAATCATCACTTATCGCTCAAACCAATCATCATTCATCGCTCAGAACAATCATCACTCATCGCTCATACCAATCATCACTCATCGCTCACATACCTTCATATGTGCTTTCTCAAAATAACCAATACCATCAGGGATAGTTTACTCATGTGTCTCTTGTGTCGCTGCTACGCTGTGAATCAGTGGCACCGCTATAATAAGACAGTATCTAAGAGGATACCAGCGCAGCCATTGACGTCTCAGCCTCAGCGCCCTCATCCACACTGACAAATAGCAGATGCAACTGAGAAATGCTGACCGAACCGCTTTACCAATTTACACAACGTATAGTTCCTTTGCTCTCACACCGCTGACAGCATGCACCAGGCTCCCTGGCCAGAACGTCACAAGAACGAGCACAATCAGATGGTTTAATGTACTCAGGCGCTAATCAGAGTGAAAAAAAGAGTACATTTATGCCCAAGTGTAAGTTTATCCTGGTGAATTGAGCCCATAATATCTGCTCTTTCACCGGCAGTTGTGTAAACAGTGAAGTTTTCTTGAAATTCGACCACTGGCCAGATTGTGCATAAGTCCTATGTGTAACCAGTAGCTGGGTGAATAGTAATGCTTCTTTAGGTCTGCGCTCCGCCATCCAGATAGGATTCAATATCTGCCCCTTAGCCAGCGTTTATTATTGATAAGGAGCAGGTCCACAGTGCAGACTCTTTTGATAGCCAGCAGCCAGGTAAATTGTGAAGCTCTTTGCAGTTTCCACTGCCTCTGGCTAAACCATGCACAACTTCTTATATTTAGCAGGCAGCTGGGTAAAAACTTACATTTATTTGCTGTTTGCACAGTGCTGGTATATAATGAAGCTTGTTTGCTATTTGCAGAGCCACCAGTATAAGTGTAAATAATCTCTGCTGCTCGTACAGTTGGCAGATGAATACCAGAGAAAATTAAATACATACCACTTACAGACAAGCATTGAAAATGCAACAGGTCTCGCCTTTGATTAAGTTAAAGCCATTTGCTTTGCTAATGGAACAGTATAGCAAAGCAAATGGCTTTAACTAAATGAAAAGCGAGACCTATCGCATTTTTAGTGCTTGTTCTTTCTATGTTTTAGGTGAGGTTATTTTACTAAGACTTGGTTTTTCATTTCCTTGGGTGGTGACATGTGATGTAAGCCGCTTGTTTACCGGTGTCAGGCTCAATCGTATTTCGAGGATAGCTGAGTGCGGTGCGTGATTATTTTTCTGGAGGAAGTTAGTTTATCCACGTGCCTCAGAAGTGCTGTCCTACAAGAGTAAACAAAACTAAAAGAACCATGAACATGCAGAAATGAAGCCTACACCGCAGAAAATCAAAACGCTTATGACAGACTATGTTTGCCAGTGAAAAGGTAAAAGTATGTCAGAGCTCAGATTAACTATTCAGAGGGTTGTGGCTGCAGAATGCAGATGTAACGAAGACACGACACCCACCTGGGTCTCTCCTTGGTTTTATGAAGATATAACCACCAAGGCCGCTGGAATTATGCATCAGTGAAGGGAAACTAATGTGGCATTCATGAGTAAATTATGCAGCAAGAAAAGACAAATTATGCGGCGCATTTTGTGACCGTATTACTTCATTATTTTATCATTTTTACACCTGTTAGCTCTGTGTGGCCATTGGTTGCTCATCATTATTACCAGTCTAACACCCAAATTTATAGCAATAAGCAACATAAAGGTGACCAGTGAAGCTTTGCTAGGATCCTTCCGCTGCGTAGTAGCACATACTGCTAGGTTTATAGGAACTTTTGAACCATTTGAGCCCAAACTTTTTTTTGTTAAAATTTGCAGGGGGTGGAATATATGGCAAATGCAGCAAATCTATAACTATGGAAAACACGTCTTCATGTTCAAGGTCAAAATGTGCAGAAAGGACTTATAGAGCGAAACGCACATTGAACCTCCACTCGAGGGCACGAAAGGCACTTTTTGAGGAGGTCAAAGGTCTGGATGGAACAGTGCTGGAACCTCGCAGTAGGGTAAGTGCACCTCAAACGTGACAGGAGTCACATTCCACAGCCTGATGGCCGCACCTTTCCAGACTGGGCCTTATGGAGAGATAATCAACACTTCTATTGAGACTGAACAGGGTGGGAGTCTCGAGATGCTCACCGCAGGCTGGAGGCCATCTCCAGCACAGTATCACCGCTAGAGAGAAGAAGACAAACCCCACTGGAGCTAGGTGGCAGAGCGCCTTTCAAAAGTGCCCGGTTTGGGAAATATTTTGGGTCATTGTGCACAGAAGGAGTTGTAGTGATGCTCCTGCATAGTGTCTTTTAACGGCAACGCTGGCAGCAACACTCTGGCACAAGCTGGTACTGTGCCCCGCTGCCCTGTCACTTTCTATTTCTGGTCACCTCCTGACAGGGACTTCTAACAGAAATGATTTTTTTTTCGAGTTCATGGTAATTGTAATCTTAAAATAAAATCGGTGGAAGTGGATGGGAGAACATGATGGGGGCTGGTCAGTTTGGAGCAGCTTTGCGTCTGCATCAATGTAGCATGTCAAACTTCTGATTAGATACTGCGGCGCCTTTGGTGGCCACCCTACTGCACCAGAGATTGGAGCTTCAACTTAAGTTTACATGGATGGAGACTGCCGCATGTTTTTACCTAAAAGGTTGCTACCTATGTTCCTAAATAATTAAATTGGCTATAGAGATAAGACAGTACTGTGTGGCCTGAGAAAGTGGTTTTTGTGGCGGAACGAGCTGGCTACAAAATTTGTAAACGTAATAAAAGTACACTTTTCTAAAAATGCTTCCTGTAAAGACTTCGTTGGATGTATGACGTTACAACGCATACTTTTACAACGCAACATTCATTACAACGCACACCATTACAACGCATACCATTATAACGAATACTTTAAAACTACCTTTACAACGCATTCCATTACAACGCATAGTACATTTACAACGCATACCATTACAACGCATTGCACTACATTGCATATAAGGTAAGTGTTGGATAGTGTAGGGGTTAAAATTACTATTCTAACTCCAGGGGGTGCAACAGTAGGGTAAGTGTTGGATAGTGTAGGGGTTAAAATTACTATTCTAACTCCAGGGGGTGCAACAGTAGGGTAAGTGTTGGATGGTAAGTTATGCGTTGTAATGGTATGCGTTGTAATGACTGCATTGTAATGGTATGCGTTGTAGTGGTGTGCGTTGTAGTGTCATGCGTTGTAATGACTGCGTTGTAAATGCATGCGTTGTAATGGATTTTGCGTTGTAGAAGTTTCGTTGTAATGGTAGTGCGTTGTAAAAATTGCATTGTAAACGTTGTATACCACTTCGTTCTTTGTAGGAAGCACCATTAATGAGAGCACACTTACAGCAGACAGATGAGGAAATATTGAAACGGCTGATTTAGATCACCCCGAGACGGTTTCACAGAAGGTCGTGGTTAACTGGTGAAGTAGCAGACAGATTACTTAGTGGTCAAACCAGGTGCCTGTCACAAAACTCTCACACTTCTGGGCAGTATGCAAGAATAGTGCGTGCGGCTCGTTAATTGAACTAAAGTTGTGAAATGCAATCAATCCCTGTGTATGTATTTTATGTTTATCTTTGCTCAAAGCAAGTGTGCGGCGCTTGTGCTCAAAGGTGGTCCCATGTGCAGTCTGCTCCCCCTGGCCCGGTCACATCTGCTGCCGGGGGTGGGGAGTGCAGGGATCTCGCAGGAGGGGGGGCTCTCTGGTCCTACTCACTCCAGACACTTAAGTGCCCCGCACCCCCGGGTTGTATAGAGGCCGGGAGGGGTGAGTCGCGGGCCGTGCTCCATCTGACTCATCCTCCCTCCAGAGACTCAAGAGCTGTGCCCCCTGGGCTGTGCCCTCATAGCCTGCACCCCCTCCTCTCTCCCCTAGCCCGTGCCCCCTGGGCTGTGCCCTCATAGCCTGCACCCCCTCCTCTCTCCCCTAGCCCATGCCCCCTGGGCTGTGCCCTTATAGCCTGCACCCCCTCCTCTCTCCCCTAGCCCGTGCCCCCTGGGCTGTGCCCTCATAGCCTGCACCCCCTCCTCTCTACCCTAGCCCGTGCCCCCTGGGCTGTGCCCTCATAGCCTGCACCCCCTCCTCTCTCCCCTAGCCCGTGCCCCCTGGGCTGTGCCCTCATAGCCTGCACCCCCTCCTCTCTCCCCTAGCCGGTGCCCCCTGGGCTGTGCCCTCATAGCCTGCACCCCCTCCTCTCTCCCCTAGCCCGTGCCCCCTGGGCTGTGCCCTCATAGCCTGCACCCCCTCCTCTCTCCCCTAGCCGGTGCCCCCTGGGCTGTGCCCTCATAGCCTGCACCCCCTCCTCTCTCCCCTAGCGTGTGCCCCCTGGGATGTGCCCTAATAGCCTGCACCCCTCCTCTCTCCCCTAGCCCATGCCCCCTGGGCTGTGCCCTCATAGCCTGCACCCCCTCCTCTCTCCCCTAGCCCGTGCCCCCTGGGCTGTGCCCTCATAGCCTGCACCCCCTCCTCTCTCCCCTAGCCGGTGCCCCCCTGGGCTGTGCCCTCATAGCCTGCACCCCCTCCTCTCTCCCCTAGCCCGTGCCCCCTGGGCTGTGCCCTCATAGCCTGCACCCCCTCCTCTCTACCCTAGCCCGTGCCCCCTGGGCTGTGCCCTCATAGCCTGCACCCCCTCCTCTCTCCCCTAGCCCGTGCCCCCTGGGCTGTGCCCTCATAGCCTGCACCCCCTCCTCTCTCCCCTAGCCCGTGCCCCCTGGGCTGTGCCCTCATAGCCTGCACCCCCTCCTCTCTCCCCTAGCCGGTGCCCCCTGGGCTGTGCCCTCATAGCCTGCACCCCCTCCTCTCTCCCCTAGCCCGTGCCCCCTGGGATGTGCCCTCATAGCCTGCACCCCTCCTCTCTCCCCTAGCCCATGCCCCCTGGGCTGTGCCCTCATAGCCTGCACCCCCTCCTCTCTCCCCTAGCCCGTGCCCCCTGGGCTGTGCCCTCATAGCCTGCACCCCCTCCTCTCTCCCCTAGCCGGTGCCCCCCTGGGCTGTGCCCTCATAGCCTGCACCCCCTCCTCTCTCCCCTAGCCCCTGCCCCCTGGGCTGTGCCCTCATAGCCTGCACCCCCTCCTCTCTCCCCTAGCCCCTGCCCCCTGGGATGTGCCCTCATAACCTGCACCCCTCCTCTCTCCCCTAGCCCATGCCCCCTGGGCTGTGCCCTCATAGCCTGCACCCCCTCCTCTCTCCCCTAGCCCGTGCCCCCTGGGCTGTGCCCTCATAGCCTGCACCCCCTCCTCTCTCCCCTAGCCGGTGCCCCCTGGGCTGTGCCCTCATAGCCTGCACCCCCTCCTCTCTCCCCTAGCCCGTGCCCCCTGGGCTGTGCCCTCATAGCCTGCACCCCCTCCTCTCTCCCCTAGCCCGTGCCCCCTGGGCTGTGCCCTGATAGCCTGCACCCCCTCCTCTCTCCCCTAGCCCGTGCCCCCTGGGCTGTGCCCTCATAGCCTGCACCCCCTCCTCTCTCCCCTAGCCCGTGCCCTCATAGCCTGCACCCCCTCCTCTCTCCCCTAGCCCGTGCCCCCTGGGCTGTGCCCTCATAGCCTGCACCCCATCCTCTCTCCCCTAGCCCGTGCCCCCTGGGATGTGCCCTCATAGCCTGCACCCCCTCCTCTCTCCCCTAGCCCATGCCCTCTGGGCTGTGCCCTCATAGCCTGCACCCCCTCCTCTCTCCCCTAGCCCGTGCCCCCTGGGCTGTGCCCTCATAGCCTGCACCCCCTCCTCTCTCCCCTAGCCCATGCCCCCTGGGCTGTGCCCTCATAGCCTGCACCCCCTCCTCTCTCCCCTAGCCTGTGCCCTCTGGGCTGTGCCCTCATAGCCTGCACCCCCTCCTCTCTCCCCTAGCCCGTGCCCCCTGGGCTGTGCCCTCATAGCCTGCACCCCCTCCTTTCTCCCCTAGCCTGTGCCCTCTGGGCTGTGCCCTCATAGCCTGCACCCCCTCCTCTCTCCCCTAGCCCGTGCCCCCTGGGCTGTGCCCTCATAGCCTGCACCCCCTCCTCTCTCCCCTAGCCCGTGCCCCCTGGGCTGTGCCCTCATAGCCAGCACCCCCTCCTCTCTCCCCTAGCCCTGCCTCTGTCCACCGGCCTCCGAGCCGCAGCTCTGCGCTCTGAGTGCTGAGCCCCTCCAGGCCAGGGGTGGCTGCTGAGGATTCCAGGAGGACCCGCTGTCTCTCACACTTCCTTCCATCTCCTCCAGCCTAGACTGACAACCACAGCCCAGACAGACAGCCACAGCCCAGACTGACAACCACAGCCCAGACTGACAACCACAGCCCAGACTGACAGCCACTGCCCAAACTGACAGCCACTGCCCAGACTGACAGCCACAGCCCAGACTGACAGCCACTGCCCAGACTGACAGCCACAGCCAGCACAGACTGACAGTCACAGCCCAGACTGACAACTACAGCCCAGACTGACAACCACAGCCTAGACTGACAACCACAGCCCAGACTGACAACCACAGCCTAGACTGACAGCCACAGCCCTGACTGACAGCCACAGCACAGACTGACAGCCACAGCCCAGACTGACAACCACAGCCTAGACTGACAACCACAGCCCAGACAGAGGCTTGATTTAAACGCGGCCTTACCCTTTGTAAAATGGCACAAGAACTGTAACAGTGCCCCAGCGTCACACCAGCCCAGTACCTGACACCTGAAATCCCCGCACTCATAGCGAGACGTGCCGACTGTAGACCCCCCCTGGAGGACAGGGCGCACTGTCCCTGAAGACCCGCAACACCCCCCATCAGTAAGATGCCCACTGACCCTGATTAAGATGCCCCCTGACGCGCTATACCGACTATCACAAGTTTCCCCCACAACCTGTTCGTTTTCTTGTATTCCAAGCCGGCGGTTCCGGGACCGGCACACATTTCCCTGACCAGTATTTATCACGGGTCTACACACTGCAAACGATGATGACTCACACGGGGACACTACTCACACACGCCTCCACCAGTGCACGAGGTCATAGACATGGGGTCGAGGACCCGGGGATGGTACTGCCAGACCCCGGACACATGGGTAGATGGCCCTGACATACACGGAGCGCTGGAGAATTTCATGATTAAAAGCTACCAAAGAACTATAACATGTACCACTGCCTATTAGAATATAATATTCTACTGTATGCGGTAATGTGTACCTCGTTCTTGATTGTGTCATACCCCCCTCCAAGGGGACGTGATTTGTGAAAATTCAATAAAAAAATTTAAACATGAAAGAACTGTAACAGTGCCTCAGCTGTTTAAGGCGAGGAATGAGTGCAGTTTTGACTCCTGTGATGTCCAAGCCACGACGCGCAGCTCAGTGATCTCCTTACCCTTGAAGACAACGGTCGCCATTGCACAGAACGGAGCAACCCGCCGAAGAGCGCGAGTATAAACAGCGGCGGCGCACTGCCCAACAGCTAGCTACAAGCTGAGGAGTACAAGTAAAACAAGCGCGAGCCAACCACGAGTTTACTTTCACATCACTCAGACTGTCACATCTCAGGTCTTTACAGGCGCCAATGCTTGTTTCCCATATGACACCCTGTCATGGACTATGAGTGTCCTAAACACCCATGTCTGTGACTTTACAGGCACCAATGCTTGTTTCCCTGCTGGAGCCTGGAGGCGGCGGTTCTGTCAGCGTCCACCAGAGGGCGCTCCTCGCCTGTTGATGAAAGCCACTGATCTGCACATGGGATGAAATGGAGAAGGATTTCCTCTTCCGGGTCAGCGGCGGCAGAGACAGCACCAGCAGCAGCGGTGACATCACTTCCTGTCTCTCCTTTTGCACGCAGCCTGCTGCCTGAGGAGAAAGGATCCCCTGTCTTGTGGGCAGTTCTCTTCACCTTTGGACCCACACAGACCCCCTCGGACCCCAGATCTGCCCCCCCTCAGACCCTAGATCTGCCCCCCCACCCCCAAGCCACCCAGGGGGAGGAGAGATCCTGGACACATCTGCACAGGTCTCTGCTCAGGTAGGAGATTGTCAGCACCTTCTGCTGTGTTTGTAGAAATAGACTGAATAATCCTGGAGGGAATCTCTCCAGGAGCCGGGCTGAGCTGGGCTCTTCTATCAGGGGGTCCCTGGGGCTGAGCTGGGCCATTCTATCCGGGGCCCCTGAGGCTAAGCTGGGCCCTTCTATCCGGGGCCACGGGGGCTGAGCTGGGCTCTTCTATCTGGGGGCCCCTGGGGCTGAGCTGGGCTCTTCTATCCAGGGGCCCTGAGGCTAAGCTGGGCCCTTCTATCCGGGGCCACGGGGGCTGAGCTGGGCTCTTCTATCTGGGGGCCCCTGGGGCTGAGCTGGGCTCTTCTATCCGGGGGCCCCTGGGGCTGAGCTGGGCTCTTCTATCTGGGGGCCCCTGGGGCTGAGCTGGGCTCTTCTATCCGGGGGCCCCTGGGGCTGAGCTGGGCTCTTCTATCTGGGGGCCCCTGGGGCTGAGCTGGGCTCTTCTATCCGGGGGCCCCTGGGGCTGAGCTGGGCTCTTCTATCCGGGGGCCCCTGGGGGCTGAGCTGGGCTCTTCTATCTGGGGCACCTCGGGCCGAGCTGGGATCTTCTATCCGGGGCCCCCTAGGGCTGAGCTGGCCTCTTCTATCCGGGGCCCATTTGGGGGCCGGGCTGAGCTGGGCTCTTCTATCAGGTGCCCCTGGGGCTGAGCTAGAATCTTCTATCCGGGGGCCCTGAGCCTGGCTCTTTTATCTGGGGGGCCCTGGGGCTGAGCTGGGCTCTTCTATCCGGGGGCCCTGAGGCTTAGCCTGGCTCTTTTATCCGGGGGCCCCTGGGGCTGTGCTGGGCTCTTCTATCTGGGGGCCTCTGGGGCTGAGCTGGACTCTTCTAACCGGGGGCCCCTAGGGCTGAGCTGGGCTCTTCTATCTGGGTGCCTCTGGGGCTGAGCTGGGCTCTTATATCCGGGGGCCTCTGGGGGGGCTGGGCTCTTCTATCCGAGGGCCCTTGGGGGCTTTCCTTCCATCCCTGGGGATTTTTGTGGGGCATCATGTCTGTTAAAGAGGAAATCTGTGCACTGCATCTTACTACACTGTGAGAAATCTGCATGCTGCACTGCATTTTGCTTTACTGTGAGAAGTCAGTGCACACTGCATTGCTTTTGACTGCTCTCTGATTCATCTGTGCACACTGAACTGTGTTTTACTGCACTATAAATAATTTCTGCACACAGCACTGCTTTTTGGTGTACTTATAGTAATCTATGTGCACTGCAGTTTACAAGACAAAGGCAGCAAATGCCCATTCCTGTGCACTGCGTAGAGGCCACGGAATCAGTACTGCCATTAGCATTCTGTTTTAACCTAACACGAAACTGTGAGCCTTCATAAACTGGATACAGGGGGACCGAAATGTAAAATACGTGTTGTAGAAAAGTAGGATCTGCTTCTGCGGTTGCCCCCACTTTTTGCCTGGTGCTACGCTGTTTCTGACTAGTCTGACTCGGATCCTGCTATTCAGGACCTCACTCTCTGTGCTCTCTCCCCTAAATTGGTTGTGGTAAGTACTTAGGTACATCCCAGATTAGTTACTGGTGTGCTCTTATAAGTCCTTAGTATATTGTATTGTATTGTAATTGCATTTATATAGCACTTACTACCCTTGACGAGGGGTCAAAGCGTTTTTTCGGCGAGTAGCACACTACTCTGGAACTCATAGAGGATTGATGGTGAATTGGTATAGTGAAATATGAAATTTGAGAAGTGGACATGTTAGTCTGGTATTTTGATTGAAACAGATAGTGGAGGGATAGAAGAGTGATGGATTTAGGCTTTGTTTGTTTGTTTAGAGATCATTACGGTAGGAGGAGGCTCGAGATGAGTAAAAAGGGGTGTGGAGGGGAAGAGTCAGAGAGAAGAGTTTAGAAAGGCTTGTTTTGGGGGATTGGTATAGCAAAGAGGTGACAGATGGTGCAAGGAGGGGTAGTGTAGAGGAGAGCCTAGAAAGGGCTATTTTGGGGGTTATAGTAGTGGTATGGGGTTTGGGATGAATGAGAGAGTGGATGTAGAGGATATATTGATAGAGGTATAGGGTGGGAAATAGGATAATGCATTGGATATTGCTGAATTAGAAGAAAATAATAAATATATAGATCCATAAGTACATGGAAAGTATATAGACGTATAAAGGAAGTAAGTATATGTAGATTAAAGATATTGATAGAGGTTTAGTGTGAGAAATATGGTAGTGCTTTGAATAAGCTTTTTTTTGAGAAAAGTAATATAGATCCAAGTACATGGAAGGTATATAGATGAATAAAGGAAGTAAATATATGTATATTAAAGATAAGAGGAGGTGAGACCTGTCCAGGGATGGAGAGGAGGTGACGCCTGTCCAGGGGTAGAGAGTAGGGGAGGCCTGTCCAGAGGGGTGCAGAGGAGGTGAGGTCTGTCCAGGGGTCAGAGGAGGTGAGGCCTGTCCTGTCCAGGGCAGAGTAGAGGAGGTGAGGCCTGTCCAGAGGTACAGAGGCCTGTCCAGGGGTACAGAGGCCTGTCCAGGGGTGCAGAGGCCTGTGAGAAGCACCCACTGCAGCCCCCAAGAGGCCCGTACAGAGGCGCAGAGGAGGTGAGGCCTGTCTAGGGGTGCAAAGGAGGTGAGGGGTGAAGAGGAGGTGAGGCCTGTCCAGGGTGTGCAGAGGAGGTGGGGCTGTGCTGTGCTTGGGGTAGTTCAAAGGAGGTGGGGCCTGTCCAGGGGGTGAAGTGGAGGGAAGGCCTGTCTTTTGCTTGGTTGGTTTCAGAGGAGGTGGGGCCTGTCCAGTAAGGATGCAGAGGACACGAGTCCTGTCCAGGATGGGTGGAGAGGATGCGAGGCCTTTCCTGTCCAGGGGGGTGCAAAGCAGGTGAGGCCTGCACAATGGGTGGGGAGGAAGGGATGTGTGTCTTGTGCTGGGAGTTCAGAGGAGGAGGAGCCTGTCCTGAAGAGGTGAAAAGATGGTGAGGACTGGACGGGGGCTGCAAAGGAGGTGAGGGCTGCTCAAGGAGTTGCAGAGGAGGTGAGTCCTGTACAGGGGGTACTGAGGAGATGAGGCCAATCCTGCCCAAAGGGGTGCAGAGGAGGTGAGGCCTGTCCTGCCCAGGTGGGTGCAGAGGAGATGAGGCCTGTCATATCCAGAAGGATCCAGAGAAGGTGAGGCCTATCTAAGGGGTGCAGAGCAGGTCAGGCCTGTCCTGGGGGGAGGCAGGGGTGTGTGCTGGGGAGGTGACACCGGTTCTGTCCAGAAGGGTGCAGTGGAAGTGAGGCCTTACCTGTACAGGGGGTGCAAAGCAAATGAGGCCTGTCCAGGAGGTGAGGTGGAGGAAAGGCCTGTCTTGAGCTGGGGGTACAGGGGAGTTGGAGCCTGTCCAGAAGGGGTGAAGAGGTGGTGAGGCCTGTCTGAGGGGCTGCAGAGGAGGCAGGGCCTGTCCAAGGAGGTGCAGAGAAGGTGAGGACTGTCCAAGAGATGAAGAGGAAGGGAGGCCTGTCCTGAGCTTGGGTGGAGGGGATACTTACCAAGTTTGAATACTTTATTCGACAACACTGTCATAAAAGCATATTTCCCTAAGCTACAACAATAAATACTATTCTAGAATTTAAGAACAAGATAAAATGCAAATTAAACCGTACATATTGTATAGTGCTGGCGAATTTTTCAGTTCATAAAAAATCGTGCGTTATAAAATCCAAGTCACAGCATAAAGTCTTGCATACATACCCAATTATAGTTGCAGTGTTAAAGTGCGCGTGCGTATTAGCCAGGCCCACCCCATAAATTTGGCTACAGCAATGGCAAGATGCGGGACACAGTTAGATCTTAGTATTCTCAGTGCCTCTGAGTAATTCCTAGTCCCCAAGTTCCTGCATGCCGGTTTTAGCCATCTACTTCTTGGGGCAGCATATAGCGGGCAAACAAACAAAAAATGTGGGATGTCTTCTACATGTACTTTGCAATGAGAGCAAGTATTCACACTACCAGAGGACCATTTAACAGTGAAAGCGTTAAGGGGTAGGGAGCCAATTCTAAACTGGAAATATAACTTTCTATCTAGGGGTTTGGAAATCAAATCCCAATACTGTTCATATTTAGGTATGGGTTTAAAATCCAAGAACTGGGATGTCAACATCGATGGTTGGTTAGAGATCAATGCCATGTTAAATATCATATCCCAATACATTTTTTTCAAACATGTCTTGGATGGAAAAAATTGTGGATCTACTGCTGTCCACAAGTGATCGAGGTGCAGTTTTTGGAGCAAGGTTCTTACTTCATTGAGCCATCGTATCTTATGAAAGTGATCAGAGCTTACAACATCCATAAGGGCAGCTGCGTAATGATTCAGTTCGGGAGTAGTTTTTACACGCCTCCAATATAGGAGGGGACGCAGTCTTGCCATGTCCTCTATCTTTTTCCTCCCGAGGTCATATTGTAGCGGGATCATCGGAGTGCTCTGGGGTACACCAATCATTCGTCGAAGAAACTTATTTTCTGCAACGACTAGTGAACTCAAATTTGAAAAGCCCCATAGCTCTGATCCATACAAACAAGCTCCCAGAACTTTCATGCTGTAAATCTCCATTATTGGCTGAATGGGTTTTGTAAATGAAGATTTATGTTTTAACGCTATTGAACCAGTCAATTGATTAAACTTTAGCACCACATTATCCATATGGGATTTCCAGTTCATGTTAGACTGTAATAAAATACCTAGATAGGTAAAAGCATTCACTTCCTCCAATACAGAGCCATTAAAATACATTTTCCCCTTGAATTTCTTAACCGGGCACAAGTTCATGAACCTGGTCTTTGTTGTATTTAGTTCTAAGCCCCGGATCCGGCAGAAGTCACCAAAAGCGTTGAGTGTCTTTTGTAAGCCGCTGGGGGTCCGCGAGACCAGCAGGGTATCATCGCCAAACATCAATACTGGTACTCGCTCCCCACCTAATATTGGGGCATCTGTCGTGTATTGTTTCAAGAAATCAACTATACCATTGATATATAATGAGAATAAGGTGGGGGCCAGGACACAGCCTTGCCTTACCCCCCGCTCCACCGGGAAGGATTCTGTGACATCTCCCTGGGCACCCCACCTGATCCGGGCGTAGTTGTCTTCGTGCAGTCTCACAAGCAGGGTCAACATTTCTGGGCTTATACCAAGATCCCTCAAGACAATCCAAAGTTTGTGTCGGGGTACTAAATCAAACGCTGACTTCAGGTCCACGAAGACAGCGTATAATGGACCGTTTGTGAGGGTTACATTTTTCCAGAACATTGTCAAAAAGTGGAATACCTGGTCAACAGAGCTAGTTAGGGGGCGGAAGCCAGCTTGGTACGGGGAGAGGATGTCCTTATCATCAATCCAGGCTTGTATTTTGTTTTGTAACATCCTACCCATCAGTTTTTGTGCAGCATCGATAAGGCTGATGGGCCTGTAATTGCTTGGTAAAGCCTTATCCCCTTTATTAAAGACTGGGATTATCTCCGCGCCCTTCCATGTTGCTGGGATCGTGGCTCCTTGTGCGATAGCGTTAGCAAGCCATACAAAATATTTACACCAGTTAGTCCTGTCCGTTAAGAACACATCCGCTGGTATTCCATCAATGCCTGGCGCCCTGCCTCTGGTTACTCCATCCATTGCCACTTGTGCATCTTTCAATGAAAATAGTTCTTGGGTATAAAATATCCTTTGTAGGGGAGTTTCAGTTGGGGGAGGTAGATTGTCTGCGTATTGCGGTTTGAAGAATTCCACCCAGTCCTTCTTCGCTACATGGTTTTTTGGGCAATCTGCATTTCCCCCTTTACCCCACTTTAATATAGCCCAGAACTCCTTCTGATGCTTAGCAGCACAAGCTTTCTTCAAATCTAGCCATGTGTTCTCATCCCACAGTCTTTTTGCCCTATTTTGTGCTTTTCTATAGTCATTCCTGGCTATTAATACACCAGTTTTTGTCCTCAGGGCTATACTGAGTCTCTGACGCGCTTCTCTACACGAGTTATCATACCATGCTCCTTTTATTGGTATTCTAGAACCTTTCTTCTGTTTAGTTTTTTTGAAGAATAACTTCTGGATATTAGCAAACAACTTTTGCTGTGACTCTTCAATCAATTGATTAAAATTCAGCTCGTTGGTAAGAGATTGTAATCTGGTAACCTCTACATTAACTATTTCCACTAGGACCTGCATGTCCACTGGATTATCCATCAATGTTGCCCATTTAATGTGACGGAGATTATTGGATGAAACGACATCTAATGTTGCAACACCCTTTTTTTGGTTAGTTGTGTTATCACCTGGTACCAAATTAATGAGCAAGCACAAGGGATTGTGGTCGCTCTCCAATCTCGGTACCACTTGCATGTCTACCACTTTAGGCCAGTCTCTAACATCTATGAGAATGTAATCTATCCCACTACTTGACCTCACATTATCAAAGGTGTGTTTACCCTGAGGGTCAGAGGGGGTGCGACCATTTACTGCCCTCAGACCTCTGGACAGACATAGGCTCTTGACCTGTATAGCTACTTCTGTCCACTTCTTTACCAGTGGCAGATCCAGTTGAGGGATACCCCATTTAGAGTCTTCTTCTTGGGTCAAATCGTTATCCTCACAACCTAACGGTTCAAATGTTGTATTCAGATCTCCCCCCACGCAAATAGTATAATTTGCGGGTAGGATCTCTAAATCATTATCTAATGCACTTATCACATCAGAGGCAACGCCCCCTTGCGTTCCCCTGGCGTAAATGTTATATAGAGCCATATTTTGGCCATCCGCCCTTGTGAGCACTAGCGAGAGTAGATCACTGTTGTTAATGGGTCTCTTTTTGATGGTGCATTGTGAGGATTGTCGTACCCAAATGATTAAACCCCCAGAGGGCCGTCCCTTAATGTTCTTTTTCGCAGGTATATAATAATTTAAATAGCCCTGACGAAAGACTGGTGCCACTGCCCAGGTTTCCTGCATCATAATAATGTCATAACTATCAATAAACTCGCACCATTCCGGGGTCTCCAGTTTGTGGTGGATACCTGCTATATTCCAGGAGATAAATTTTGTGCTACCCTCTGTCTGAACAATGCTCCTTTGTAACAAAGGACACTGGTTAGGGAAGGACAGAGAGTGTGAAGGATTAATTTCCACTTCATTTATATTAGTATGGGAATTTAGCGGGATTTGCTCAGCTATGCTAAGAGTGTCTTCCCTATGGATGGGTGTTGTTCTCTTACTGCAATTTAATTCTATGCTATTTGAAGTACTGCAGTTTCCTTTATAGGATTCAAAAGCCTTGGCCACTTCTGTGCTTGACCTTTCTTTCAGTCAATCACATTCGCTTAGACCAGAAAGGGACGAGAACCTGTTTTCCAGCGGTATTCCCCAATTATTTATTTTTCCACTGATTTTGGCTTTCCTTAGTACAGGGTTCCATTTGGTTTTCAACATGGTTGGGTTTAAGGTGTTGCTTTTCTTTGAATAGAAAAAGTCCAACGTTAATGGCACAATTTCCGTTGTTCTGCGCTGGGGGGGATATATATTAGCTAGTATGTTTGGCAAAACTTCTGGATCGGTGAGATGCAGCACCACACAATCCCCCTTAAATTTTTTGGTGCCGCCCCCGATCCATTCAACTCTTCTAGCTTTAATTATTTCTTGTGCCAACTGGTCCCTGCCTCCTTGCGAAAAAGCCATATTCCCTGATAACAAGTGAAGAGATTTATTTATTAGGGAGGGAATGTTCTCTACTTGCCCTCGCTCCAGTTGCGGGACGTTTGCGAGGACTAGTATTAGTGGAGAGGCCTCAACAACTAATTCTACAGCCCCTTTGTCTAGCTTGGCATCTTCTATGCTATATGTATGGCTTGACCCTGCATTGTTCCCTGTGTTGGTATCTGGATCCAAGTCTCTTAACCCCCCCCCCTCCCATGATCAGAGCTCTCCAAATTGATTATGGGAATATCTACTAATACATCTTGTCTGGGGGCAGTTTGGGTAGACTTGGAATCAACTATAGGTGCTTTCGGTAGTGAGTGTTTTATGTTCTCCTCTATTGATTTTTACAAGAGGTTCCCTAGTCTATTCACCTCTTCGGTTAAGTGGTCAATTTTATTTAAGAGTGGTTTGGTTATTGATTTAATTTTATAGTCTACGGCGTTTAATAACTTTTTAAATTGCTCATCATCCATATGTGCCTTTCCTTCTATCAAAGCACTTGTGTCTTCTACACTATTTTTCTCGGGGGACACATTGGGGCGTTTTTTACTTGATCGTAAACCACCCCGTTTGGGCATATTCTTCTCCACCCCCTTTGTTATTCTCGGTGCTGGGACAGGTGCGGGGGCCTCCTCCTCTATGGAGATTATTTCTTGATCTTGTATACTCTCGTGGGCTGGTTCATCTATGACCACCAAGAGTTGGGTCAATGGGATGTCATCCTGGGTCTGGAACACCTCGTTGCTAATATCAAGGGTAGGAGTGGGTGGTAGCGTATTATCGAAGTGCAAATCGGGTGAATGGCTCAGCCCCAGGGATGATCGTCTGTCATGATTAATTTGGACAACTTTTTGTACCATGTAATTGTCTATGGTATTGACGGGAACAGTCACTTTCGATTTAGACATGTTAGTTAGTTTTTTAAATACTGTAAGAGCAGGTACTTAGTTTTGGCAGTCTATGGAGGTATCTTTTACTATTACAATTACTCGTGGTGGGATCACACTTACTTTAGGTATTTGCGCGGGGTTCTGGGCCCTGCCCCTGCCTCTTCCTGCCGATGAGGGCCGTAGAGGGCCCGCCCTTTGCCCCGGGCGTCCCGCGACCCGGGGGTGTCGGGGATTTGTAGCGCCTCCTGGCGCGTTCTCCCCGCGTCCTTGGTCACGTGCTGTGCGCCGCCGCGTGGCCTGCCGGGTATTGTAGTCCCCGGAGCGGCGGCGCGGCCCTTTTGAATTTGGTGACTCTTGGCGGTGGTGGCTGGTGCCTGCTGCAGACTCTCGGCGGTGGCGGCGGTAAGTTAGGCGGCGGTAAGTTAGGTGTCTCCCCCGCTCTGCCGGGGTGTCGGGGATTTGTAGCGCCTCCTGGCGCGTTCTCCCCGCGTCCTTGGTCATGTGCTGTGCACCGCCGCGTGGCCTGCCGGGTATTGTAGTCCCCGGAGCGGCGGCGCGGCCCTTGTGAATTTGGGGACTCTTGGCGGTGGTGGCTGGTGCCTGCTGCAGACTCTCGGCGGTGGCGGCGGTAAGTTAGGTGTCTAGGAGGGGATACAGAGGAGGTGGGGCATGTCTAGGAGGGATGCAGAGGACATGAGGCCTGTCCGGTGGGGTTGCAGAGGAGGTGAGCCCTGTTCGGAGGGTGTAGATGAGGTGAGGCCTGTCAACGGGGAGGGGAGTGCAGGGAAGGGGAGGTTTCTCCAGGGCATGCAGGGAGGTAAGGCCCATTGTTGGAATGTGGCTTAATAGTTGTGGTAAATATATATCTACCACTGGCAATAATACCACGGACACGATAGAGGGCTCAGAATAGGTCACAGAAAAGTATTCCCATGCACAACCCTTGGTAGCTTGGCTGTGAGCAGGCAGGCTTAACTTCAGAGACAGGTATGTAAAGCATTTAAAAACACCAATCCAGTAAATAATTAAGACACATCCCACAATAAAAATCCAACACCAATTTATAAAAATTGGTAATATGTTTCTCTTTTAAATGACATCAAAACAAAAAAATCTAATGTAGGGAACCAGAGATATGATTTTTTAAAGATGAAATACTTTCTAGTGCTCAGAAACCAATAGAGCCACTTCTGTACATTTGGTCGCCTCTGACCGGGACAAGGTCAAAGTTTGAGGCTGACGAGATCGATCCCTGGTTGGATACACTAAGTGGGACGCCCCGGCTAAGATTTTACCTTTAAACTAGGAACCTTTTCTGGAGGAATTCTCACCAGACGTCGTGCAACCTCCGCCAGCAGGCCAGATTCTGTGAGGGTTCGCCGGATTGCCTTTCTGTGAGAGTCCGGTCTCCCTATGGAGTTTTCTCACAAAAGTTCACCAAACTTTCCGAAACATCTGGAACTTCTTCCTGAAGTTACTCTTGATGGTCCAAAGTGCCCAAAACACAATCCAGGGGTCTGAAATCGCCAAAATGGTCCTTGAAATGTTAGGACCACAATTCCCACAATGCACCTGGACAACACCCTTACAAGTCCACTGGATTCACTCCACTCAGGGGGCTCTTGGTGGAGTTGATGCAGGTGAGCTCTGTTAACCTGTAGCTTGCACGGAGCCCACTCTTTATTCCTCTTGAAACAAGGTACATTTAAAGGGCTGTAGTTCAGATAATGCAGCAAGCGCAGTCAGTCAGGATGCCGGGCCTGATGGTGCAAATCAAGTGTCCTGCTTGGCAGTCCTTATTCGGTGTTCTCTGGGGTCGCACAGGAAGGCACTCCTGTCCAATGAAGAGCAGGGCAACACCCCAGTGCATGACCATTTCCTCCAAAGTGTGGCACAATTGTTTCCCAGAAAGCACTATTTCTCCAAAATTCAATGTGGCTGCAGAGAGACATGAGCTGACTAAACCACCCTCCAGGATGGCTCATCTCCATATTCTCCCTCCTACCGGCATCTGCACATTCCTTCTTTACGCCTGCCATCTGGCTGGGTCCAGAGGGTAGAGGTGTAAATGAAACTGGCTTCTTCTGCCTGTCCCCTCCTTCTTTTGAAGATCATTGTTTGGGACCCCTCCCCCTTGCTCTGGCACTCCTATGCAGCAGAACCCTCTCGTCCCAGAATGGCTCTTCACCCCGGGTGAGCAAAAGCGGGCTCCGTATCTTTGTCCTCAGCAGGCCACGGGTCACATCCTGGTCCCCACCAGGCCACGGGTCATGCTCTACTCCTCATCAGGCTCATACGCTGGTCTTCAGGAGGCCCTGGCTCATGCCCCAGTCTTCACCATGCCCCGGCTCACACCCTGGTTCCCCACCAGGCCGCAGCTCACGTCCTGGTCCTCCCACAGTCAGGGCTTACATCCTGGTCCCCACCAGGCCCCGGCTCACATCCTGGTCCTCACCAGGCCCCGGCTCACATCCTGGTCCCCACCAGGCCCCGGCTCACATCCTGGTCCCCACCAGGCCCCGGCTCACATCCTGGTCCCCACCAGGCCCCGGCTCACATCCTGGTCCCCACCAGGCCCCGGCTCACACCCTGGTTCCCCACCAGGCCGCAGCTCACATCCTGATCCTCCCACAGTCAGGGCTTACATCCTGGTCCCCACCAGGCCCCGGCTCACATCCTGGTCCTCACCAGGTCCCGACTCACATCCTGGTCCTCACCAGGTCCCGACTCATATACTGGTCCCCTCCAGGCCACTGCTCATGTCCCCGGTCTTCACCAGGCCCCGGCTCAAGCCCTGGTCCTTCCTAGGTCCCAGCTCACTTTCTGGTCCTCCCCATGCTGGCGGGAGCGGAAGAGATATAGACACAGCTTTACTGCCATCTCTGCCATGTCACTGAAGGGAGAGCGGCTGTGTTGCCTGGTCCTTGCCTGGCTCTGTAATGGAGGGTGAAAAGCCATATCATACCTTACATGCCTCACCACAGCTACTGGAGCTCCCAACACTTCACTACACACACACCTTGGTGAACGGAAGCATCATTGAGGCAGTCCTCACAAGTATTTTATCTATGTCTTCTCTTGTAGTTTTCCTGATGGCATCTTCATCTGTAGCCACACTGGGTCCATTGTAATGTGATGTCATTTCCTATAATGCCATGGACATCATTAGGATTAAAGGGATGTGATGCCATTCCCAGGGATATTGAGGACCTAATATCAGCCACTGGTCATTATATCACAACAGACCCGCCTTCCTCCACAAACCCCCTGAGGCTTCCTGGCCCAGATACAAGTTAGATCTGGATAACAGCCATTAACGTGTACCGCCACCTACAATTACAATAAAAGCGACTGCGTGCTTCTAAGGCTCAAGGCTCATTGATCCTGGGCACAACACGTGTAAAAACCAGTATTATGAGAGATTCCGTACCCCGCACTACAGAACTGCACGAGTCATCCAAGCAGTTTCCTCGAGTCCTCATTGTACACTGTGCCTTATTTTTATTTTTATTTATTTATTTATTTTTGAAAGTTTTATAGAGTGCGAACAAGATCCTTGCGGATATCAGAGCGCTTTACATTCCATCAGGGTAATTATACAAACGGATAGATGCATGTAAGTAACATATACAAAAAACTCGTGCGAAGGGAGGCAGTAGGGTACAAACAGAAACAGAAAGTCCAATGAATCAAGTCGCGGTCAGATAAAGTGACTAGAGTGACTGAATGGACCCTTGTGGCAGTGAGGATTACCAGTAAGGGTACGAATAAACTCTGGGTTTCTTTGGTCTAAGATCCGGTGAATTTTGCCATACTAATCGCTTTTACTTCCTTTTTGAACGATGCGGTAGAGGCATTCAGTCTGGTTTCTGGGGGGAGACTATTCCACATCCTGGGCGCCATCCCAGAGAAGGTTTGTTTGTATGTTTTCTTTTTGTTGAATCTATGTGGTTTCAACAGCAGGTTTTCCGCACTTCTTGAGGATCTTGTCCCACCAGATATCGTCAGCTTCTGTGCTAGGTAGCTGGGAGTCTTGTGATGTATAGCCTTATGGGTCATGCGTGCTATTTTTAGGTGAATTCTGGCTTCAAATGGTAGCCAATTTAGAGATTTTAGGTCTGGGAAAATGTGGGAGCTTCTTTTCGAGCCATTGATGAGTCTTGCTGCCGCATTTATTGAGGCTCTAAGGTGCACACAAACGGTGATGTATCCTTCATAGACTTTACTCAATGTGATGTTTTGAAATCGGGTTCACTACGCTCTATTGATGCACATAATGGTGACAACAAGAGGAGGACATTACATTCTCCAAATCTCTACAGAGTGAATGCACTTGCAACATTACTGGTGAGGGAAAGCGCCCCTTACTCTGACTCGGATTGTGGTTGCTGCTTGAACAGGGCTTACACCCCAGTCAACCAAAACCCCAATTTCTAACTGTGGGATGTTGTAGCGAATGAGAAGCAACATAACAAAATGTTGAAAGGTCAGGTTAAAACGACCATAAACCATTGATTTGATGCAAGGGTGAGTTTACGGAAAAAAACATGGAGGGAGGAGGTTACAGAAGCCATGTGTGATTTTACTTTCATTACTGATGACATAGACTAAAGGAAAATAAATGCTGATAAGAAAGAACAACAAAAAGGATGACAAAAAGAAAGAGATGGGAGAGAAGGAGAGGGGTTATGAAGAAGAAGAATTTCTAAATGATTTGTTGGTTGAGAGAGACCGCCACTATATAATGAGGCTCGTATGGAAATGCAAATGGTAGAGAAAGGTGCAGGAGAGCGAAGCGTACGGATAGATGAAGAGCAAACAAAAGAAACTGATATTTTAAGACAAAAAATGTCATTAGAAGAAATTATAAATGGTACGATTGGCTCAGAGATGACAATGTTGTATAATGAAGAAGAATTAAAATATTTGAATTTGGAAACGTCAAAGTGTGCATGTGACGCTTACGAGAAACTTGAGGATTTATCAAAAGAGCATAATGTGTATTCAGCAATATGAAGTGTGACAATTGTACCATTAGGAATACATCTGAGAGATTGGGATGATGAGAAGAAATAATACAAACAAATGGACAATGAAAGGGAGAAAAACACAAAGGAAAAGTATAGAAATAGGGAATGCTGACGAATGTGGTTCAGAGTCGGAAACAGTTTATGTAAAAGAGTTTCCATTAAGAAGTGCATGGAGGAGCGTATGTGTCATGGTCGAGAGCTGATCTTTATACATTCACAACGAATTTCCACACGCTTACAAGCAACCAGAAAAGTGGTGCTCGGAGGTGGAGAAGATTGTAACTGGTTTGAAGGTGCTGTGGATGGGTTTGAATCTGGTCTTTGAATTTATTGTCCGAAGAGATTTCTGGAATAAGTTAAAGTTGGTTGTAAAGTGGCCAGTTGAAGAGCCACAGAGTGAAGCGCCCCAAAATAACCCAAGATTGATTGCAAAAGTATAAAGAGTTAATCATTTAATTTAAAGACAAAGGTTTAAGCAAGTCTATTCATCAAAAATAATGAGAGCGACACAAATTAGTGCAGATTTACACAATATAGCAAAGTCGGAGACCGGGCAGAAGAGGACGCTTTTGGTTTTGTGTCTGCCTTTCTTTTAGCGTTGCATCCAGAATTTTGATTTCTCAAGGTATCAGTTTTACTAACCGTGGTAATATAAATACCTAAAATATTAATAACGTGCAGAATAAGACACACTCCTTGCCATGCTAGCAGAAAACTGGGAAACGGTAATATGATACAAATGGCACAGAATGGGATGTCACAGCCAATGGTCCCAGCCCAACTGGCCTCTGTGACGAGCCTGCAGAATCAAAGGCAGTCAAATTGGAACATACCTTCAGTCCCGATAGTCCTACAGCCCAGTGCAGAATAGAACGCCAAATTCTCAACAAATTCAGGATTTCAACAAAATCCTTCAGTGATTAATGCGAATTTACCACAACTTGCATCCACACTAGGAGTTTCTACTGGACTGAGTCAGACACAATGACGGTGCCTGCGACGGGAGAAGGATTACATGCTTGGTGCAGTCCTATAGGGCACCCAGAGCGGCTCTTTTGTAGAAGAAGTAAATGGGAATCCAGCTTCCCTTTTAATCAATAAATGTGCCTCCCGTTCCACAGTCAGACTGACGGGAGCGCCTAACCCACCCCTCTTGGGAAAGGAGTCCAAGTTGTAGGCATTTCTAATAAACAACTAATAAGCTGCCAGCAAATGTTCCCGTACAAATTGGGTCAATGATGAATGGCCACAAACTTAAACTGTGATTAAGATACAAATATTATGTTAGGGAATAACCTTGTAAAAGGACTTGTGGCTTTTAGGGGAAGAGTCACAATTTATTATACATTTTGTAGGTGTGGTTTATTACATTTCATTTTGTTGTGCCATGTTTTCATGAACATTCATTGATTGATGTCATTTTTACCTCATCGTGAACCATGTCAATATTGTGTTCTCTCTGTCTAAAAACGTATAAAATGACTGTTTTGGGATATTTGCTGGTATTGTTTTATTTTACACTTTTCCTAAAGTCAGACTACATGTCAGTCCTCTTACTGATATTGGACTTAAGAACTTTTTCTTGATTTTTAAAAAAGCAGATTCTATGTCGGTTTGCTATTTGATATTATAGAAAAACGTTTTCTTATTTCTTAGCACACATTTGTTGTGTGTGGTCTGTCTATTGACTTTAGAGTTAGAGTTATTTCTGAGTCTGGCGTTTGATATACTTTAGAGGTTACCAATATGTAATCCTCCTGCAAATATTATGATAATTATTTCTCTGACTGAGTAACCATGTTTATGCCTTCAGAAATTGTTTGAAACTTTTAATATAGCTTTATAGCTTGTTGTAGCTCCAAAGGCAAGGGCCTTTACCAAGGGAGCGATCCATTAATGGGCAGTATTGCCTGCTATGGCTGACTATAAGGTCATTACACTGTTTGCCCTATGAGGGCAGAATGTGTTAATTAATAAAAACAACGGTGTCCCATAGACCGAGGGGGTTGAAACACCTCTGGTACTCCGAACTGCTGTAAGTGTGAATGTTGAACAGTTAACAGTAGCATGCAGGACCACAGGGGTTAATTGTTGAACAGTCACAGCAATAGCTGTGAAAGGAGGCTGAAGTCAGCCCCTGGCTCTCCCTGGGCTTGGCTAAACTGCTTTTCATCATTTAGGTGAGCCGGGGAGATGCAGGAGATGAGCAGAACCCCCCCTCCTTCCGAGACGCCAGTGACACTGCGGACTACGGGAGGAGGAAGGGGGGAGGCTCCAGTGTGCCCTGTTCCAGGCTCTATCTTCTGCCTTCTCCTGCCCAATCCAGGCATTTTGGAGAGGAAGAGGCTGTGTATAAGGATATTGTAATTTTGAGAGCAGCGGGCCTATATCAGGTTGTATAGGCTGCAGCTGCTCCGTTGTCTTCAATGGAGGTCTAAATATTTCAATGTTCCAAGCTTTGTCTCGTGAAGGATTTATTTATACTGGCCCTCTGCATCATCCCTTCAGATAAGTTATAGATAAAAAGCACCAACACATTGATGCCTTGTTGCTTCCATTGCTCAGCATTCAAACTCTGCATCAGCTTGAACTTGAATTGCTGTTGCTCCGAGAGCATGGTTTGTAAAAATATAAGATGTAAATGTAAATGTAAATGTATTGCGACTTATATAGCGCACGTATCACCCGAAGGTATCAAGGCGCTTGCTTAGGGAACCCGTCCTGGTATTCCCCTGTGAGATACCCCGGCAGGGTATCCACAAGGTGAAAGCCAAGCCAGGCATCCCGCCACGAGGGGCCGTAGTGGAGATTAAGCAAGCTATTGCCCAGAGTCGCAGAGTGTGACCCCGTCAGTCGAGTAGGCACCAGAGCGAGAATTGTCGAGTCTGTGGAATTTTTGAGCCCGAGACCCGCCGAGGCGGGGAATCGAACCCTGGTCCACGGCCGATCTCAGCTTCTGGGTCTGCCGCCTCTAACCACTGAGCCACGCTTCTCCGAGTCTGGTTGACTAATTTATTAACGGGGCAGAATTATGTCCAGGGACTTTAACAGGCCTTTTGTGAACCAGATTGTTTTGATTTGCAAGTTTCATGGTCTGCAAATGGAAAGATGGGGGTTATGAAGTAGTGGACTGGGTTGTTAGGGTTTGTTCTCTGAGACTGTGGGTGCACTCTATATTCACAGAGACCTTTTCCAGCAAGGGATCATGGTTCTTGGTGAACCAAAAAAGCATTTATTCATACCCATATTTGCTTCACAATGGCCTCCAGAGAACAAGGGATTCTTTTGTTTTGTAAGTTCAGGACGGTTATTTGTAAAATGTGATGAAGTGTGATAGTCGTGTGACGCAAAACTATTTCTTTACTTCCTTTCAAGGTATTCTGGGATGACCAGGCAGTGCAGCGTGGCTGCCACCCTTGGAGGAACAAAATATAATATAACTGTCAGGTAAGGATTCCTATAACTCTTAAGTTTCCTTTTCCCCTGTTTCTTCTTTCTCTATTCCCTTTCTTGATCTCTGTTTTGTTTTTGTCTCTTCCACTTCAACATTTGACTCCCTCTGTGCACTATTCTTGTTGTTATCAACCTTCTGATAATAATATGATGGAGCCACATTCCTTCTGGAAATGTTGGAGGTGTAGTGCAGGTCCAGTTCCTTCTTAAGTCAGTTTTGCCCAGCAGTTCCTTAACTATTGGCACATTTGTCTTCTCTACACCATGTGATACTCTCCCCCCTCTGACTGTTCTTTTGGCGTCTATTCTCTCTTGATCTGACTTCCATCTCTTTACGTCCTCTTAAACTATACTTTTCTGTCTTATCTACTACATGCAAAAGGCACAGTATATGTGTGTGGACACACATGCACACAAGGCTTGCTTTAGGATGGTGCAACCGGTGGAGCCGCACCTGGTGCTGATCTTGGGGGCACTGTGTTTAGAAGTAACTTATGGGTTCACAAGAATCTGCTGCACAGTTCCCTGTGCTGGAACATGTGGTGAGAGTGGAAGATAGCCTTTTTTCTCTTTCTTCTGTTTTGTGTTTTTCTTTTCTAGACCCTTTTTCGTTTTCTTTACTGTCGTGCTGTTTTTTTCTCAAATCAAATCAAATCAAAGATAGCTTTATTCGGTGTTTGTACAAAAAAAACATAAAAGCACATTAGTTATAAATACTCTACATCCATGTCATACATTAGGCATATTATTACTCTAGACATCCTAATAAGAGATATTTCACAAATTCCATTAAGAATATTAAAAAGCAAGTCTTAAAACAGTTAAGAAGGTTAAAAGGGTTAAGCAGAATGGACCTGGGTAGTTTGTAATGTACTATAAAAATGTAATAAGGTACAATATAATACAGCGTACAAACAATTTGTAAACATTTAACCCTCGTCCCTCTGCGTCTTACTGCGTATTTAAAAAGAAAGCTACAGCAGAGGGGACCTGGGTAGTTTGTATAGTACTATGGAGGGTCATAATGTACAGTATAATACAAGCATACAAACAGTTTCCAAACATTAAACCATCGTCCCTCTGCATCTTACTGCATACTTCAAAAAAGCAACCGCTGCGTGTATAGTAGGTTCATCTTGTAATAGGTAAAATCTAATCAAAGCTGGTTTACATTGCCTCAATCCCCAAGTCTTGAGAATGGGTAGCAGATAGCGCTTCCTTCCCCATTCGTAGTATTTGCAAAAGAAAATGCAATGAATGTTTGACTGGGTTGATATGTCGTCACAAGGACATTTAATTAAGGAGGCAGACCAGTCATTTATAACGGGGAAAGATATCAGTCTATAAAAACAGTCTGTTCTCATCCGTGTCAGTAGCATTCTATGATAACTAGGGAATGCCAATTCCAGGTATGGATGTAGGCCTGGCCCATGAGAAATGAGACGGTGGGAAGTAACCGTAGGTTTATTAGCATCAGTAAACCACCGCCTGTCTTCTAATAACCTAAGACAAATTTCCTTTAGACCTTTCTTGGGCATTTGCGTACAAATACTTGTTGTCGTATACAGATCTGGATGGCCAATAGAGTATAACATTTTTTTTACATAAGATAGCCAGGTGAACCTAGTAGCAGCTGATTGATTCATGCAGTCTTGGATAACATCCCTACTGAAGGCTGTCTCCTTGGAGGACCATATCTTGTGCCACAGCATGACTGGGGTTATCTTTATGATATCTATGATGTGGACTCGGTCTAATTCTTTGTGGCATACGGTCGTGGAGATGGATCTTGGGACTGCAAGCAAAAACCGAAAAAAAGCATTTTCTAATGTTTGAATTTCTGTGCAGTCGGCCGTCCCCCATAAGCCTGCACCATATGTTGCAGTTGAGACGCACTTCGCTGCGTAGATCTTAAGCAGAGAATCGACTGGTTTCCCCCCCAGTCTCTTTGCAAATTGTTTTAGTGCGCCTATGGTGCGGGTGAGGGCCAGGCTGCGAGTGGTAATGGCTGTGGACCATGTGCCCCTATTATTAAAAGTAATGCCTAAGTAAGTGAATGTTTTTGTCACACCTATCTTTGATTTATTCACAAAGGTTTTGCAGTCAATTTTAGTGTTGTTTGTTGGGGTACAACACATAGTGAAAGTTTTACCCACATTAATCTTCAGCCCTCTGTTACTCATGAAGGTTGAAAAGCCAGTTAGAGCCTTCTGCAGGCCTATCTGGGTACGTGACATGATAACGGCGTCATCGACATATAAGAGTAGTGGTACCGATTCGCTGTTAATTTTAGGGTAGTCAACTTCCAAATTTGTTAAAAAATCTGCTACTCCGTTTATATATAAATTAAAAAGAAAAGGGGCAAGAATACAGCCCTGCCGTACGCCCTTTTCTATGGGAAACTTTTTAGTTAATTCTCCATTTTTGCCATATCGTACCGTGGCACCTGCATCTCTATAGAGTTCCTTGATGAAATTCAAAACATGTGGGTTTATCCCCATCTTAGTCAGGGTGTTCCATAACAGATTGTGATCCAAGCAATCAAAAGCCGAGCTTAGATCGACAAACGTCAGAAACAAGTTCCCTTTCTTGACAGTCGTGTATTTATTCATAATCAGTGCCAAATTTAGGCTCTGCTCGACCGTGCCCAGGCCACTCTTAAAACCATATTGGAGTTTAGAAAGAACCCCTTTGCATTTGGCGCAGGTTTGCAGTTTTACCAATAAAATCCTGCCTGCTACCTTCATCAGGGAGTCAAGGAGTGAAATGGGTCGATATGATTTTGGGTCCTGCCTATCACCTTTTTTGTAGATAGGGATTACAATTGCTTCGTGCCATGTGGCAGGGAAACCTATTTGACTGTAAGTATTCAATACGCTTGTCAAGAGTGGAGCTCAGAGTTCTAGATTTTCTTTGAATATGTCAATCGGTATTCCATCAGGCCCTGGGGCTTTTGAATTAGCACTCTCTCGTATGGCTTGCTCGACCTCTAATGGAGAGAAAGTAATGTTCAGAGGAAAGGCGCTCATGGTGGTTGGTACTTCAGACTGTGATGGTGTATCAGGGGTTGCAGTGCCTGGGTCCTGTCGGAGGAGCATGATGAGTTCTGGGCCATCAAGTAAGTCCTTATCATCCGCACAATTTGAAATAGTGAATTCCACTGAGCTAACTGGACACAGCGTCAGTCTACAGTGGCATTTAAAGCAGTGATTACAACAAGGTGAATTTCTTTGTTCAATAAAATGTCCCTTCCTAGATCACTGGAAAAAGGAATAGATTAACAGGTGGGCAGGGGAGTACATAACATCTGATAATTCATTAAAATTATTTCAAATATCTCATTGTGATGCCAGCTTTTAGAAATTGAACATTTTTAGTGTTGGCTGCTTCTGAGAATCTGTGTCACAATATATGTGCAACTTGTGTTACTTTCTTAAATATTAATTACGTTTTCTATCACATCCATGAGCTCCAGTAATCCAAAGCTCCAGATCTACAGTGTCCCCGAGCTGTTTCACCACTATCAGAAATGATACTCAACTCATTTCCTGGCTTGTTTTTGTCCATACTTTCTTTGTGCAAAGTATAAGGTCACAAATATTTTTTCTTTGTGTTTATTTACAATTTTTGACTCTATTTCTACAGGTGACTGAAGCATGAAGAGAAAAAAGAAGGTTTAAATTTAGTGAAACACAACGAAAAGGATTATTTCAAGGAAAGTTAAAACATTCTCGAGCTCTTGAGAAGAAAACACATTCTATGTGCCAGGAATGGTGAGGATGTTGGTGCAGAAGAAAATGGTGAATGTGAAAGTTGTCAAATCCCTATACTAAAATGGCCATAAATATTTATCAAGTGTCAGGAACTGAGATTGAGGAGAACATTGGCCACAACTGATACCTACACAGTGCACTTGAGAAAACTCAGTGTTGTAAATTCTGTTTGATGGTTTATGAGAAATGCTTTGGAGACGCAAATCCTCCCCAACAGATCAGCATCCGTAGACGTGTTGTGATGTAACAGAACCATCAAAAAGACTAATATCCCTGGTTTACAAGCGGAAGCTTTTGTCTCTGTCTCCTGAAGATGAGAGGAGAGAAAAGGTTGTTTAGAAGAAAGTCATTGTAAATACACTTTCTCAGATGTCGTTACAGCAAAGATGCTGGATTACCATTTCCAATATAGGAAGATTTTCCCCCACCAACTCTGTCTCTTGGGTTGATCCGAGTGGTTTCAAAGTGTCCTGTAACTCCAAAGTCGATCATTAACCAATGAACAAAAAAGCATATTCTGACACAGAAAGTATAAAGGGCCCCAGTGTTACGCTATTGATAATTCATAAACCACCCTGGCATGCCCTAATCATCGGTCATTACTGGTATGAACAAACATACCTAACAGGCAAACACTAAAGCCCAAAGACCTTAAAACTCCTAAATCAAATGTGATAAACTAGAATCACTAAATAAGACTAATTAAACTAGAGGGAATTCACCAGGGCATAACTTGGAGAAAATGAATCCATGAGGGCATCTTAATCAATACAAGGGGCTCCTCGGTGAAAGTTAATAAGACAAGTTAGATTGGTGCCTTTAAAGGTAGAACAATGATCTCCAGGTAAAAACTGTCATTAGTTAAATATATGTTAAGAAGAGCATCTGAAATGTACTTTAGAAGTTAATGCTGAGTTGTAACATAAACAAGTACACAATCAGAAATCAAATTTAGTCTTAAGATGGCATGTATCTAGGAACAAAGCCAACTTGGAGAAACAAACAACTCGAATAAGAGCAATGACTGTGAGAACAGCTTTAGTCATCAATCCCACCTCACTAAACATGAGAAAACTAGCGCTGGACGAAAACCCCATCAGTGCCCCGAATGCCAGAAACACTTCAATCACAAATCCAATCTCACTTTACATGAAAGAACCCACACTGGGCAACAACCTTATCAGTGCTCTGAATGCTGTAAAAGCTTCAGTCATAAATTCAGCCTTACTGTACATGAAAGGACCCACACTAGACACAAACCTTATCAGTGCTCTGAATGCTGTAAAAGCTTCAGTCAGATATCCCACCTTACTGTGCATGAAAGAACCCACACTGGGCAGAAACCGTATCAGTGCTCTGAATGCTGTAAAAGCTTCAGTCATAAATCCAGCCTTACTGTACATGAAAGGACCCACACTGGACAAAAACCTTACCAGTGCTCTGAGTGCCGGAAAGGATTCAGTCAGAGATCCAGTTTAATTGAACACGAGAGAACTCACACTGGACAAAAACCTTACCAGTGCTCTGAGTGCCAGAAAGGATTCAGTCAGAGATCCAGTTTAATTGAACATGAGAAAACTCACACTGGACTAAAACCTTATCAGTGCTCTGAGTGCCGGAAAAGCTTCAGTCAGAAATACAACCTTACTGTGCATGAAAGAACCCACACTGGGCAGAAACCGTATCAGTGTTCTGAATGCCAAAAAGGTTTCTATCACAAATCCGGTTTAACTCAACATGAGAGAACCCACACTGGGCTCAAACCCTATCAGTGCTCTGATTGCCAGAAAAGCTTCAGTCGGAAAATAACTCTCACTTACCATGAGAGAACTCACACTGGGAAAAAACCTTATCAGTGCTCTGAGTGCTGTAAAAGCTTCAGTCAGAAATACAACCTTACTGTGCATGAACGAACCCACACTGGGCGTAAAAGGTATCAGTGTTCTGAATGCCCCAAAAGCTTCAGATTTAAAACAACTCTCACTTACCATGAGAGAACTCACACTGGGCAAAAACCTTTTTAGCTCTTTGAATGCTGGAAAAGTTTAAGTCGGAAATCTGGTCTCACTCAACCTGCGAGAACTTACCTGGAAAAAACCTAGTCATTGTTCTAAATGCCTGGGAAGCGTCTGCTGGAGATTCAGTTTCATTCAACAAGAGAGAACCCACAATGAGAAAGAAAATGACTCGTGCTCTCAATGTTTCAAAAACTTTAGTTGTAAATGTAACCTTTCTATATAAGAGAGACAATGTGGGAGAATAAAAGGTTCTCACTGTCAACCCGAGGAGGAGCTTTCAGCATCACAAAACATTTACATGAAGCAGCCACAAAGACACCGCTCCATTGATTGTCCTACAAACTCTACTGAGAAAAGCACGCAGCGAGGGATGGAAATGCTTGAATTAACCTCATTCTTTTGTAACTATTTGTGGCCTCATTCCATTCAGCGTGTTTTGTTTGCTGAGTGTTTATAAGCAATGACTGACCCACAAAGTCAATTCGATCCTGAACTTTGAGGCCACGCCCCCAAGGATCTGGAATGCTTGAACCTCAAACTGTTTCCAACCTTAATGAGCCTCACCAGGGGGCTGCAGCAGGAGTCCCTTTGTCGAAGGTCTCTATGGGACCAACATCTGTTCATGTCTGTACCACGTAGGGCTGATCATTGAGAAAAACTAAAGGTGATGGATGGACTGGTAGTTAATCTCGGCACCATCCCGCCACATTCTCTAGTCTTTGTGTAACTACAGACGAGGCCAGTCATATGCAAACCATTCTTGGCCCCATTCTAAATAGTCCTAATGACTTCTGTTCCAAAAGGACACAGCCTCGTATTACAAAGATCCACATGAGTGCTCTCTTTCCATCTTCTTTTTGTATCAAATGGAACCTGCTTTCCCATTAACCAGGCCTCAGGCCTGCCACGTTCCATGCTTTGGCTCTTATCATCAACCTTGAACCATCTCCATAACTTGGAAGCTCCGAAGACTTCGCAGCTGTTGTAACTGCTTGAAGTTTCCCGCATGTTGATGGCCGTGGATTCAGGTTCAACTTGATAGCCCACCTCTACTCTGTGGGAATTTTGCACTTCAAGCCACTTCTGTGCAGCTCGCCACTTTCTGAGACTGATTCAGCCAAAAACCTTGCTTCAAATTCCAGTGTTAATCATCACCAGAGACTAAACTTATCTTTGTCCTCTCGAGCATAGCTATCGAAGTCAGCTACAATTTAGTAGGTGAATTCCTGATTGATTCAGTGGATCTGCTTTTTTTTAATTCATTTTCCTTTTTGTTTGGTTTTGGCAGTTGTTTTTGTAATTAATAATCCTTAAATCACAGCCCTCCTTTAGATTTTGCTTCTGAATAAATATTAAATATTCTTTTTAATCTAAACTTGTTTTGAATCTTTAAGTTCCTTGTCTATTTTTAATAAACTGTATTGAAATGTGTGACTTCCACTGCTTTGCTTTACCTTCAAGCGTGCCTTAGGCCATACTGCTGAAGCCACGTTACCAAAAGCGAGCTAAGAACACTTTAGTAGAAGACGCATTTACCTTTGCTGACCAAAGTTTGGGAAAATCAAAGCAGGCTGACTCCAGAAAGCACACTAAGGTTACTCTCTTAGGTGGCATCTGCACCACCTGTAGATGCAAAAAGCAAAGATTATGAGTGAAGCTGTTGGTATCTGGGCCCCCAGAATTTGAGACTGCCACCCTCTCTCAAACAGTTGAAAGAGCTAAAGATGCACCCGTCAGAGATTCATGTCTCAGCAACTAAGACTGCTCGCTGCTGCCATACAGCACTCACACTGTTACCAGAAGCACACTCACTGTGCAATGTACAAACTTTTACATAAACAAGTTTTGTTGTGCTTTGTGAACAGGCTTTCACCCCCCTTTGTATGTAAATGAGTTTCTGTGATCAGACACCCCAGGCTCCCATTTCTTCTAGTGCGTCTAATAATGTAATAACTGTAACGAGATCACAAACAAGGGCTGTTTTGAGAAATAATAGGCTTCCAAGTCACACAGTAGTTTATAGTTCTTTATTAGTCTTTTAAATGTACATCCCCCATCCCGTTCCAAGGTAGAGTATAGTTTGTGAAGCGTGACTCTCTTGTGGCCCGCTCCCCAGATTAATAAGAACAGAAACAGAGTCCATATTCCTGAAGAAGCGCCGAGGCAGGTAAACTAGAGGGGTCGAGAAGCAGTATAAATGTATTAACAGCATTTTTGCAACTGCCACTCTGTCCATGGGTCGATAGTTGCAGGTAGCCCCAAAACGACAGGGAGCTGCAAACCTTAGACATCACCTAAGTTGCCCTGTATACGTTCTTTGTTGGTGTGGTAAGTTCAGCACTTAATACCTGAAGATGTCAAGGTGCCATCTCAGTGCTAATTGGGGCAGCACTTCCTGTTCTAAGTTTTGAGTTGGCGCATGGGATATAAGCTGGATTTGGTCCAATTTAGCCTTAGTCTAGAAGCCCTACCAAAATCGTCTAAAACATCCGTCACCTGTGGTAGATACGAATGCACGATCCTGAGGTACACAAATGCATCATCAGCATACCGTGATATGGCCTCTCAATTTGGCTCACTCAGTATACTGATTGCTGGGTCCTGGGAACAAAACTGGCCAGCAAACAGATCCATGGCTAGGGCAAAAGTAATTGACAGTGGGTATCTTTGGTGCATGCTTCAAAAGAAACTGAGATCTCTGCCTGTCCGGATGTGGGCCAGCGTGTTGGTGTAGAGGAGATGTATCCAGTACAGTATTTCTGGGCCTAGTTCCATGCACATCAGCACTTTCGCTAAGTAAAACTACCCCAGGGTGTCGAAGGCCTTCTCTATATCTAGTGAGAGTGCTGTGTATGGAGGCAATTCATGAAGATTCTCTTCCATCAGCTGCAAGAGGCGTCATAGGTTTAGATACATTTACCTCCCAGGTACAAAATAATTCTGGTCTTGGTGCCAATGGAGAGATGGAGGGTAGCAACCTGTTTGCAAGGACCTTCTTGCGAATCTTGTGGTCGGTGTACCGTGGCCAGTAGGACCGTATCTCCAGGGGGTCCCTGTTGGGCTTAGGGAGGACCAATATCATAGCCTCCCATAGGGATCCCGGCAATGTGCCCTCCTGCCTGGCCTGTTGGTACATTTGGATTTGCTTTGGAGAGTGGGTTGCTCTGTAGGTGAAGTAAAAGTCTAACGAGAACCTGTCCATCCCAGGAGTTTTGTTGCACGTGATATAGTCAATCATGAAGCCAATTTCCTCAGTGGTCAGGGTTTCATCTGGTGTATGTCCCCGAAGGGGGTTAAGTCTGGGAATCGACAGTCTATTAAAATACTCATCTAATTGAGGAGCTCGCACTCCCTCCTCGACCTGGTAGACAGATGTGTGATACTACAGAAAAGCCTGGTTAATATCTGCTTGCACATTCAATATCTCTTTCCTCCGGGTATCTACTGCCGTTTCTTGGGGTCTTTGGGGTCAACGACCATAGGAGCCTTGCTAGTATCTGATAGTGTAGTGTTCCTAGTCTGACCATTGCCTCTCTTTACTCCTTTCGGAGAGGGGTGATTATGTTCTCGTTTCATGCAGCTATCCCACATATATTTCCGCTGTTCATATTGTTTGTTCATGGGAGAGGTTCTTGGCTCACAAGGCATTTTTTACACCATGCTACATCTTGATGCACAGGCCTTATGTGACACCCTTAAAGGTATCCCACTCTATCACTGTCGTACAAGCAGTCTCTTTGTTCTCCTCAAAGATGGCAATATGTGTACTTACAGTATCACAGAAGACTCTGTCCTGTAGGGCCGGGGCATACAGCCTCCTAGTAGGTACTGGTGCATGTCTTCTGCTCCAATGAATCACTGTTTTGAGGTGGTTGTGGTCCGAAAGTGTGTGGCCTAGACATTCAGGTCGCAAGACCAAGGAAGCCACAGAGGGATTGCATAGGAACAAGCCGATTCTGATGTGCAGCTAGTGTACTGTGAGAACTACAAGTACTCTTGTGTATGAGGATGTGTTAGATCTGGGGGTCTCTAGTTGGCAATGGTATTCACCTTTGTCCAAATAGGGACCCTTTCTTCTAAGTCAGGATAAGGGGATTACACTCCTTAATAACCCCTGTTTATCCCCTTGGTAGCTTGGCACGAGAAGACTGGCTTATCTCAGAGGCAGTGTGTTAATTATTTGTGAATATACACAGTAATACAGTGAAAACACTACAGAGGGACACAACACAGGTTTTAAACACAAGACCACAAATGACAAAAATCCACAATACTACACTTAAGATGACTTAAAAGATGATGCAAGTTGCTTAGTTCAAGTTGTTGGTAAATGCAACAAAGTTCTCAACAAAGTACCTGGATGCGATACACAATGTAAACAAAAGGCTCGCAAAAGAGAAGGTGCGAGGGTTCCGTGATCCGGGGGAATGGTTGTGTCCTGCCTCAATGCTTGCGCAGAGTAGGGGACTCGTCGTGAGCCTTACCAGAGCGAAGGTGATGAGTAGATACTCAGCTTGCGGGCCCATTGCGGTGCGCAAGATGGCGCCTTGATGCGATGATCCGGTTGCGATGCGAGAAGATGGCGCCCTTGATGCGGCGATGGGATGACGATGTGATGACGCCCTGGCAGCCTTGCGACGACTCTGTACTTTGGAGCCACAACAGGCCCTGCGACACTCTTCTCCGGTGATGCGATGACGACTCTCTCGATGGTGTCACGTTTCTCCGGTGATGCGACAGCAGGCAGCTTCGATGAACACACGCTTCCAGGAGATCCGACAAAGTTTCGCTTCTCCCGCGTTGCAATAATTTCAGCTGCGGCGGCGACACGGTTCATCTTGATGCATCGCGCTTCCAGCTTCCAGTGACTGGAGTCAGAATTCCCAGCAAGGAAATTCAGGAGGGAGCTGGAGGTGAAGTCTTTTGTTCCTTAGACTTCAGCAGGAGGCAAGCACAGTTCAAGCCCTTGGAGAATATTCTGTAGAGGAAAGTCCTTACAAAGTTCCTTCTCCTTTCCCTCAGCAATGAAGCAACCACTGCAGGCCAACCCAGCAAACAGCACACTGGCAGAGGGGCAGTCCAACTCCTGCAGTTTCCTTGGTTCTTCTCCTAGGCAAAAGTGATCTAATTTCTTGGGATCAGGGTCCTAATATTTATACCCCAAAATTCTTTGTTCTCTGAAGGCAGAGAGTCCTCTGCCTAGTCCAAACCAGTTCCTGACTCTCTTCTTCCTTTCACTGTGCAGGACAGAGACATCAGATGCCCCACAGGAGGTGGAGCCAGCACAGGGGAGGTAAGGTACCGCTCTGGGGCACTCTGTTGACATGATTCCTCCTCTCCTTTCACAGTGCAGGGCAGAGACATCAGACAAGCCACAAGAGGTGGAGCCAGCATTTTAGAGGGAAGGCCCAGCCCTATTCAGGTCCCAGGTGCAACTCCTCCCGCCCATCGAGATGCAGATCTCTCTATTCACCACCGGCTGCCCCAGCCTGTCTCCTGGAATTCCCCAGCCCTGTTGCTCACAAACCCAGACAAGGAATACACAACCCAGCAGAGGCAGGCTCAAATGGTTAGGCAAGCAAATACCTACATTCTAAAAGTAGTATTTGCAAACACAGAATATTAAAATAAACTTTACTAAAATATGTATTTTATTATTCTGAGTTCAGGCATACTAAATTCTAATTTGTACTGTGTTCCCTGAGTTAGTTAGGATTATAAGAGTGTAATAATCTACCTGTTCATTCTGGCCAATAAGAACAGGTAGCCTTCAATAGTGAAAAACGAAAATGGCTGTAATTCACTATTAGAACATACTACACCCATCAGAGCATTCCTGCCTTATACTTACAATGCACCCTGCCCTTGGGCCTACCATAGGGGTGCCTAATATGTAGCAAAGGGAAGGTTTAGAGACTGGCAAGTGGGTGCACTTGGCCAAGTCGACATGGCAGTGCTAGACTGCACACAGGCCTTACAATGGCAGGCCTGAGACACACTTTACAAGCTGCTTCTGTGGGTGGCACAACCAGTGCTGCAACCCCACCAGCAGCATTTGATTTACAAGCCCTGGGAACACATGGTGAACTGTACTAGGGGCTGACAGATAAACCAAATAACCCAATCATGGAATCACCAATTAGTACATCCATTTACCATAGGGAGCACTTGTACTGTGGCACTGATTAGCAGTGGCACAGTGCCCAAAGCCTACAACCAGCAAAAACATATCAAAACAGAGGAGGCAATCAGAAAAAATGGAAGGGAGACTCACGCCAATGATGCCAGGTCAAACACGTGTCCCCTCCAGCTGAAATATGGGAAGAACTACCCTTCCATAACAAAAGAGGATACTACTGGTCTGTCCACAAAGTAGTATGGGGCAAAAAACAGAAACCGGAGCAGCTAAACCTGTGCTGAACTGGAAATGAATCCCATCAGCCCACCAAATGGCAGAACTTCATCATCTGGGATTTGAGAAACCGGTATTTGATAGCACAGCTCACCATGTACAATCGGGAGCTGTCCTAAATCAAAACCACCAGTGATGGATCAAGCCATGATTATGAGATCTGTGGTGTTGAAAAACCAATGTTGCAGTGATACTAAGTGTGAAAAAATCAAAAGTGCAATTTAAAATTGACTACCATGATAACAAAGATAATTTTATTAGAAGCATATCACAGTGTCAAAACTAAAAACAGAGTGTGGATAGTTTGTCAAAATAACTATCATTATTTGGTTAGATGGGTCTACATGTTTCAGCCAAAGTAGGTAACGATAAACCACTGGCTTTCTTCAGGACCGGAGACTACACTACTGTGGAAAAGTAAATTCTGCCATGTTATATGTGCCTACGTGTTCCCCATCCTATGCTATATGTGCATGATCGATATGCATGTATTCCCCTATGATCGATTAAGGACGCAATTATAGTTGTGTCCAACTCTAGTATGCCAGTTTCCAGTTCTCGTGAAAGCAACGAGTATTAGGCCTATGTTGCCACGTTTCACAGTGTGCACGTTAATTCATTGAATTGTCCCCGTTTCTAGGCCTCTAAAGGGCCCGGACAACAGATTCAAGCTCCAGTCTCCTGAACCCACTCCGAGGAGCGATGCAGCCCCCACCTGCATCCCTGACCCTTCACTTACTCCCTGCCGCGCGGTGCCCGGCCCGGCCTGGCTCTGCCTGCGTGTCTGCCAAGAGTATGTTATGCTTCTAGTTATCAGTTCAGCCCTCCTCCTTTGCATTCCTAAGCTACTGAACCGCATCAACAGTTTCAGCTATGGTCTAGTCTTTCTGTCTCCATGCAAGAGAATTACTGTATTAATATTCATAGAATATTCCTAGCACACGCAATACATGTGGAATAATGTATGCACCAGCCTTAGTGTCAAGTAGCCTTTGCCCTGATAAATTTTGGATTCTATCAACATGTACTCCAAATACCAGATACCAGATATGCTATAGGTACATGTCGTCCTGACACCGCAGACTTTAGTCTCCTCTTCTAGCGCAGAAGTCATAGCCCCCAGTTCTCCCTGGTAACACGTCATTGCCCGTTTGCGCGCACCACTAGGTTAAAGGTCCCAGCTGCTCAGGTAGCCCCCTCCATGTTTCCGCCCCATTCATGACACTTCTGTGACGTTCACATCACATGTCTCAGTGCACGCCCCGTACACGCCTTCTTCTTCCACCCATGTGTTCTTATCTTACGTTTGTCAGAAGTTACGCCTACTGTATGTAATGTATTTGAAATGTCTTACTATATATATGCTGCACTGTCGATGAAATGGTGCAGCTGCCTTCCTTTTCATTTTATGTCAGGCTGTCCCGTTCCAGTCCCTTCCCTTTCGCCTGAATAAATCCTTTTGACTCGGACACATCGGATCCTGCCTCTTATTTATTGAGCTATCTGTTATTGTTAATGTAATTCAAAAATAGTCCCGGTATTATTTATTTATATACCACATAATGGCGCCCGAACAGGGACGAGCCCCTTCCTCACGCGCTGGCGATGCCACGCAGGCCCCCTGACCCTCTGCAGCCGTGACGGAACTCTACTGCGCACCGGCAGATATTTCTGCTTCAAGTCTCCCTCAGGCCCACGGAGGAAACGGAGACTGCGGTCCGACATCCAGACGAAGCGGTGTGGAATGCGGTTCGTCCCGACCAGAGCCCAAGCCGAGAGAGCAAGGTCCGAAGTATCCGGAGGCCCACCTGTAACCGAAGTTTCCGAAGTTCGTAGTCCGACGTCGTAGCAGTCCAGTCCAGTCCGAGGCCTTCCAGTTTCTGCTTCCCGGTGAGTACCGTCGCAGGGGAAGTATCTAGACAGGATCATTAGTTTGGTCCTGGTCCGATGGGTTTGGGTACACAGATCCAGTCCGAAGTATTCACCTAGGTGGATACGGGTCCTGACGTGTCTCTTTATGGGACCGGTATGTTCTGTACTGTTTTAGCAGTGCATCCAGTAATTCTAGTAAGTTTCGTTCTCGAGAAATTCATGTGTTCTGTTTTCAGTGTATCAGGTAGTATTTCTGTTCAAACTGTTATCAATGTATTTTTATGTCGTGGTATGAGTGCTTTGTTCGCTATATTATTACTGTGATTATTGTGTATTGTGTTCCAAGTATACTACGGAAATGCCTTTGTTCTCGAAATTACGTCAGTTAAAGACCAGAAAAGGGTTACTCGAAGAAGCAGTTCCTGTCCCTCCTAGGGACAGTCCAGGACATTTTATGTATCACAAGCATGGCTTAGACGCCATAATATATCTAGACTTATGGGCGGACTATACTAAGGAACTAGAAGAGAAATATAGATGGCCCGTATCAGGTACATGGGATGCCGAGTGCATCATGCGAGTAGAAGAAGCATTATGGAAAAAGAAAGCCAGACAGTCCCAGAAAGATGCCATCGAGTTATGGCGCAAAGAATCTCATAAAAGAACCGAAAAAGAATTCAGAAAAACAGAATTAAGTAGGGAATCCTCAGAAAGAGCCCAAGAAAGGGAATTAATCGAAGAAGGTGAACGAGTTAGAGCCGAACAATCAGACAGACAGAGAAATGCCCTTATTAAGGGTATGTATCCTCTTCTTGCCGAGGGCTTGCCAAAAGCAACCCCGGAAGCACCCTGTAATTTTCCGCCGCCATTGGTCCCGATTAAGCTACGTCACAAACCGACCGCAGCTGATATTTTTCTTTCGTCCTATTTGGACGATACAGTCCCAGAATATGCAAATCCTATTCCGCCTGCTCCCGTTAATAATGTAATTCCTGCTCCTCCAGCCGCTGGTCCCGTGGGTCCAGTTCATGTTACAGCACCTGTTACAGCACCTGTTACAGCACCCCCGGCCCAGCCCACAGTACATGTACCCGCTTTGTCAGTCACTCTACCAGCACGTACAGTATACACCGACGATTCTAGTTTAGGAGCCGCGGGGGGAGGTTCTCCTCGTACCCCGCCTCAACCAAGACGTCTGACGCTACATGAACTGGCGTTACAGCGTACGCCAAAAATGACTACATACGTAGATATCAAGCGAGCACTTACTGAATGTCGTTATGATCCAGTTCCAGGCGATGATCACATGGTCATATATTCATTACGTTTAAGACGGGTTGCCGGCTATTTGGACACCCTGCCCGATATGGGAGAACATCTAGACAGAATATATCGTTTTATCCGTACAGGAGTGAATCCAGGAAGTATTCACGAAGCCATGGTTCAAAGAAAAGTCGAGACTCAGCTCATGATTTTAAAGTTTTTGATTAACTGTTTAATAAGAGAGCAAGATTATCCAGAAAAAGATCAAGAAGAAATGAAAGTCCTGACTAGGTGGAGTGACAATATAGCCGAGGGAAAACACAAGACACAAAATTGTATAGAGAGTATGTACAAGAAAATTCGTAGGGAAATCATAACTATACACGAGAAACGAGAAGCAAAACAAGCAACCGAGAAAGAAGATGACTCTTCTACTGAAGAGGTAGACAACGAGAATCCCGACAGAATAGCGTATGTAGGTAGAACTAGACTTTCCGACCGACATTCACGCCTAGATTACAAGAAAGTTTTTCCTCCCCCAGCACCAGAACAGGGTTCTCTTGAGCAAGTATTCCAAGCTACCGATCACATTCTGAAATTACGAATAGGTTATAATGAGCTCAGTACCATGCATGAACAAGAACTAGCCCGATCAGCACTCCGATGGACTACTGATTCTACCACTTTTCCAGACGAAATAGTGGCCCAAACGTTTCTGAAACTGCCCCCAGCCGAGCAGCGACTGGTGGGTATGTATATGATCCAGCACCTCATTACGCTGTATGAGGAACAGCATTCTGATCCAGGTCCTCTACATGATATATTGAACGAGTTACTCCAATACAGATGGAAAGGTCTAGGTACCGATTTAATTAGTGTCATTCTAGAACAGCGCCACAAATACCGAACGTTTCTGAATCCACATTTTGTTCACGTCTCACCCCCAGAAAGTAAATCATTCTACATCGATAGACAGAATCCGTTACGAGAAGTACATCCAGTCAAGAAAGAGGGTGGTGGTCTAGAACGAGTATTTGTTTACACCCCTATCACAAAAATGGAACTCTTAGAAATGAAAAAGTTAATTCCCTGTCACGACAAAGATCCAGCAGGGTTCCACCGTGAATTAAAGGACATGTTCCGTATGGGAGAATACACGTATCCTGATATCATTAAAATGTTAAAGGTCCTGTTGCCTGCGGGCATATATGAAAAACTCAAAGAAAAAGAATGGGAGGTAGGAGAGAAAAAGATAGATTGGACAGCTTTAGAAACTGAAGATAATATACGAGTTCCAGGTACCGGTCTTGGGGATAAAGCTAAAGAATTGCCTGAGTTATTGATACAAGTTTTGCCAAGATTACTAGCCACGAAAAAGGAAGATTGGGATGCCATCTCAGCCTGTAAACAGAAACAAGACGAAGATACTAGTGATTTCTATTCTAGATTTGAAAAATGTTTTATTATTAATAGTGGTCTGAAAACAAGTAGTGAATCGTACCCCCAACTTTTTGTCACCAAACTAGTCGAGAATTCAAGTCCACAAGTTAAAAATCGAGTACTGAAAGTCGAAAGCACCTGGCAAGCTAATTCTCCGTCACAGATGCTCCAGATGCTCCAGTACCACCAGAACAGAATCAGGGAAGAGCAGGAACACGAAAGGAGACGTATGAAAGACACGAAAATGAAAGTATTAGTTGCACAATCTGTTCCACAAGACAGTCAGAAGAGGGGTCCGAATCAAGCCAGTCATCCTGCAGTTCCCGTTAAAGGGACATGCAATTACTGTAAACAGCCAGGTCATTTTATAAACGAATGTGCAGTTCTGAAACACAACATAGCTACTGGTAAAACGAAAGAGAGACCACGTCCGCCTAGACAAGAACAAGTTCCACAGACTTCTCAGCCACCACAGAATGCACAACAGACAGTTACCGTACCGCAGCCTATAGCTGCAACACAACACGTTACACAGCAGATGTACCAGTACGCACAGTCAGAGTATCCAGACTATCAGCCATACTCATGAAACAGCCTAGAGAGGGAAGTAGGCTTGCCTCTCATCGAGATACCTGTACATCAAGAGGGTCCCTATGTACACAGTCAAGTATTGGGGAAAGACAGAAAGTTTCTGATTGATACAGGGGCAAGTAGGACTACCATCAGTCATGACGAGGTTCCAGGGGCTCCGCTCTCAGGCTCAAGAAATGTTTCCCTTGGATTTTCAGGAAAGCCTATTGTTAATGAAATATCGAAACCAGTTACCCTAGAAGTTGGTCCATTGTCCCGAACTACAGATTTGTTACTCACGAAGTCTTGTCCAGAAAATTTGTTAGGCATTAAAACACTGAAAGAATTAGGAGCAGTCATATGCTGCTCCCCAGAAGGGGTCCGTCTGTTTTTGCGTGATTTTAAAGGTCATTATGTATTACGTGATTTTGATCCAAGATTATTGAATGTACCACAGCATTTATGGGCGAAAGGTCCAACTGATGTAGGTTGTATGCATATCACACCCCATCGTGTGACTCTAAAGCAAGGGGTTGTTTTGCCACGAATCAGACAGTACAGATTGCCACCTGAGGCTGTAGCAGCCTTATCCAAAATTATTGACGAGCTTATTGTTCAAGGAGTGGTTGTAGAAACTGACTCCAATGTATGTAATTCTCCTATCATTCCAGTCCTGAAACGTACTGATCCAAATGCACCTCCAGTCTATCGATTAGTGATTGACCTTCGAGAACTTAATAAATGTATTATACCCCAGTACCCAGTAGTCCCTGATATTTCTTCCCTATTGACAGCCATTGATTCTGAAGCCACGTTCTTTACAGTTATCGATCTCAAGAACGCATTTTTCAGTGTCCCCATTCATCCAGACAGCCAGTTCCTTTTCGGATTCTGTTTAAATGGAAGAAGCTATAAATTCACACGAGCACCTCAAGGTTTCACAGAAAGTCCTAGCATTTACAGTCAAGCACTTAAGAGACAACTAGACAATATTCACATGCCAGCTGCCACTGCCCTGCTCCAGTATGTCGATGATCTACTGATCACAGCCCGTTCTGAGCGTGACTGCGAGCGTGCGTCACTTACAGTTCTGTTTTTTCTGGCCGAGATGGGGCACAAGGTGTCCCCTTCCAAATTGCAATTCTGTGTCCAGCAAGTGGTCTACTTAGGACACTTACTGTCCAAGAGGGGTAGGCAGTTGACACCTGACCGTATCCAGTTAATAGCACGTCTTCCACAGCCCAAGACACAGAAGGAGGTACGAGCTTTTATCGGCCTCACTTCTTACTGCAGACAATGGATTCCTCAGTATGCATTTCTAGCCAAGCCACTGATACAGTTAACGACACAGGAGGCAGCCGTATCGACTGTCCTCCCTTGGACCCAGGAACATACACTTGTTTTCAATGAGTTAAAGAAAGCTTTATGCCAAGCACCTGTTCTAGCAACACCGAACTACAGGAAGCCTTTTACACTTTTTGTCACAGAACGTGATGGTACTGCATTATCTGTTCTCACACAAGATCAAGCAGGACAATACAAGCCCTGTGCTTATTTTTCTAGCACATTAGATCCAGTGGCCCAGGCTCTGCCTGCGTGCCTCAAGTCAGTTGCAGCCACAGCTCTAGCTATCAGACAAAGTGATTCCATAGTGTTAGGACACTCCCTGACAGTACAAGTTCCACACTCCGTGGAAGTTCTTTTAAACCGGACACAGACTCAGCACTTGACAATTGCACGTTTAACAGGTTATGAACTGACACTGTTTCAGCCACACATAGAAATCAGACGCTGCAACATTTTAAATCCAGCTACACTGTTACCGTCAGTTACTTCAGATCCTGCCACACATGACTGTGTGGAAGTTGTTAACACTATGACAAAGCCAAGACAAGATCTGACAGATATTGCATTACCTGATCCCGACCTGACACTTTATGTGGATGGTTCATGTATGAGAACAAGTACAGGAGAACTAGTAGCCGCGTATGCAGTGACTACTGAAACCAAAGTTATAGAAACACATCGTATTGACACCCTGTCTGCTCAAGCAGCAGAGCTTGTCGCTCTGACCCAAGCCTGCATACTAGCCAAGAACCTGAAAGTAAACATATACACAGATTCACGTTATGCATTCGGAGTCGTACACGACTTTGGAGTGCTCTGGCAGGAACGAGGTTTTATGACTTCTCATGGAACCAAGATTCAGCATGGTCTCCTTATTCAAGCTCTGTTAGATGCAATACATTTACCGACAGCTATCGCTATCATGAAGTGCAAGGCACATACGAAAGTCACTGATATCATTTCCCAGGGTAACGATCTATCAGATCGAACAGCTAAGCTTACAGCTCAGACTCCAGACATTCCAGTTAACACGACACTGACACACATTCCAGAACAGACTACTTGTATGACAGTTAAGGACCCTACACAAGATGTCATAGATATACAGTTACATGCTACTCCCGATGAAATCAAGAAATGGTCCGAACAAGGAGGGGTCCAGACAGATCAAGGATGGTTGACGAAGGGAAAAGCCACATGGTTTCTCCCCGACTCTATGGTTCAAATCATTATTAACACCGCACATAGTCCAGCACATCTAGGAGAAAAAGCCATGTTAGACAGTATTCAGAACCTTTGGTTCAACAAGCATCTACGAGCAGCAGCCAAGCAGAAAGTACGTACCTGTATGATATGTTGTCAGTTCAATCCAGGTAAAAGTGTCCCGGTGGAACAAGGTGGATTCCATCCTCCTGACCACCCTTTTGAAGTCCTCCAGATGGATTATATTCAGATGGAGCGATGTCGAGGTTTCAAGTATGTCCTCGTAGTTGTATGCGCTTTGTCCAGGTGGACGGAAGCATATCCAGTTCCAGATTACACAGCTGCGACCACTGCCAGGCAGTTGGTTCGTGAGTTCTTTCCCCGCTATGGATTACCTAGGGTCGTGTATTCAGATAACGGCCAGCCATTCTCATCCGAGCTCATGAAACAAGTATCCCTTTTGTTAGGGTACCAGTGGAAGTTCCATTGTGTACGCCATCCCGAAGCAGCCGGTCTCGTAGAGAGACATAACCAGACCCTGAAAATCCGAATTGCAAAAGTGTGTGCAGAGAAAGGCGTAGAATGGATAGTAGCACTGCCAGTTGCCCTTTTTTATATGAGAATGGTCGCTCACTCCCGTTCAGGTCTATCTCCCTATGAGATAGTGTTTGGTCGCCCCCCTAACATGTGGGGTACACCTAGACCCCGTACCATTACCGATATTGACAGTAATATGCTGACAGATTACCTTGCCTCCTTGATGTCTGCACTACAATCTTGTCGTTCACAGGTTGCCGCTGCATTTCCAGACAACACCGAAGTGAAACCGCATGAAGTCGTTCCGGGAGAATATGTTTTGATAAGGAACTTTGATCGTTCAAGTCCGCTGGAGCCCCGTTGGAAGGAACCCCGCCTTGTTCTCCTCACCACCCGGACCGCGGTGAAGGTGGAAAACCGAAAAGGGTGGCTACACGTGAGCCACGTCAAGAAATTTCATGGACTTAAACCTAAAACTTTCCTCAAGGACTGCCCCGTTCTCAAGGACTGCCCCGAAAATGAATCTAAAATTCCCCTGTTAGAGAAAACTCCGCAGCAGGAGTATAAAGCAAAGTTGCGGTCTAGTAAGTCAGCCAGTTTAATTGTCTAAGTCCCTCTCGGGTGAAACGGTTAGACAGGTTCCTGACATGTATGAGATAGACCCACACAGTGAGAGAGTTAGTCAAAACTCTAAGAGATGTATTATCATTCTATTCTTTTTATTGTTCCTGAGTCTTATGGTTACATGCATAAGTTATGCGTTACATTTATGTTTTCCTATTTCACATGTACATATGTTTTCTAATGTTACAGTAGAGCACACATTTAGTGATCTGCCTCCTCACGAGTTATCCTATCGTCTTGCTATGCGTAATAATACTTTTATCCGAATGTTGCACTATTCACACCAGACCAGCAATGCCACTAATTGTTGGGTGTGTGGTCGACTCCCCCCCTTCCAGACACCGAAGGGAGTTCTGCCACTCTTTCCCTATCCGTTTTCGCATAATGGTTCGTGTGGAGCATGGTCCACGTTAACGTCATCCTCAACTGATATGTCCCTTTTGAATCGAACATGTTTCCCAGACAAGCAAGGTCTTTCCCATAGAACAGGGTTAGATCTAGAAAATGAAGTATATGATTTAGGTAATTATTCCTCGAATTTCATGGTTTTGAATGTCCAGTCCGATACTACTCCAGATTTGCCTGCTATTTCAGTTCTACCAGTCAAAGGCAAATTATGTGTCAGAAAGAATGGTTCCGCACATGTAGGACATAGTGATTGTACTACTGTGGTCGAGTATAGTGACAGTGGGAAATCTATTTTCAAAGCCTCACGTCATTCTTATTTTGTTTGTGGTCAGACCGCATACGTTCGTCTGCCCCTCGATTGGGATGGAACATGTTACATTGCCTTCCTGCTGCCACCAGTTTTTCTAGCCCCATCCGATTATCACAGAAACACACATCTAGTACACGTTAGACATAGAAGGGAGACTGAGTCCCTGTAGGAGAGTAGGGTCTGCAATCCTATGATCACCCAGATTTTTGCTTTTTGCTGCACTGGTTTACGACTTTCCCTGGCTGTGGGCCTGTTAATCAGACCCACAGCCTAGCTGTTCTCTCTATCCAAATTGTACTCAGGTACTGAATTGGCACTGGGCCCTCTCCAAGTCCCTGTACCCAGGGCTGAGGTGTACCCAGAAGTCTCCCAGGGGCTGAAGCATGTATTATGCCACCCCTGGGCTGACTAACTAAACTGACACAACTGGCTGCACGACAGCTGGGGCAAGGTGGTGTACTCACCCTTTGCTTTAGATATAGTATACCTATATCTAACCCTAAAATGGACACACAGATCTCCTATCAGTCACTCCTATGGCAGGCCTTAACAATCCTGAAGGCAGAGTGCTTGGAATCGTGTGAGATGGTGCTCTGGCATGAGCTGAGCCTGTCTGCGGCTTTCGGGATCCATCCCTTAGCCGTTTCCATGATATCGCATACCATATACTCTTAAGTGCATTATAATCCTCGCGGTTATATGCCAACTCTGGTATCGCTTTATCAAAACATGTCGAGTAAGGTGTCATACGAATTGGAATACTAACCCCTCGCCAATTCTGGCGACGGGGTTAGCATTCCACCCTTCTAGAGGGACACGACATGTATGTAACCCCTAACCCCGGTTAAAGTCAAACAGAGCCTCAGCTCCACAAAATGGATGCTGCCACCGAGACACAAGTCTGCCCTCCTGCTGCTGGGAGTCCTCCCAGAGCAGGAGATAAGGACAAAGGGTTTCCTGCCAGGGGCGGTGCCAGCACCGTCCCAGACAGGGTTTTGTGTATTGTAGGTAGGCAGGGCTTTAGAGGAAGGTGACTGCACGTGGCACCCCGGTGCTCACTGTGCATAGGCTGGCTGGAACCAGTTCCAGGGTCACTCCAGACCCTGTGCTGGGGAAAAGCCCGCCAAGGAAGTGGGTGTAACCACCCCCCTCCTAGTCCCACCCCTAGGGCAGGACTTAGTCGCGTGCCAGCCCCTTTTTACAGGATAAAGGTAGGAACTGGCCCCCTTCCAAAACAGATCATCTTTGAATCCTGAAACTACTTCCCACGAAAGGAACTCAAGACTTCTTCCTAAGATTTCTCCCTTGTGACTAAGGAGTAGTCACCCTGCATCCGCAGGCACCATCTTAAGAACACTGCGGTCTGCTGCAAGTCTCTCCTCCGGATCAAGACTGCCCAGCTCGACGAGAACCGGCTTCCCTGGCACCTCTGACCTCTACCTGCATCATCAGTCACGCTGAGATTCGTGGGTGTGACGAGACCTCGAGGGACCGGCCATCTTCAAGACTGCACGACTTCATTCCAGCAAGCCCGCCGAGTAATTTCCTGGTGAGTGCTTTGGGGTCCGAGAAGCCCCGACCCTGAGCAGCTCCAGCACCGAAGTGCAGCCTCCCAGCATCTCCACGATCTGCGTGGGGCCCTTCTGCTTTTTGCTGCTCACCGCGTTGTTTGGCTACTAGCCCGCTGGCTTGTGGCCTTCTGAACGACGCCCGACGACATTTCTGCTGCTGGTCTGGTTGCTCCAGGCTGGCCCTTGCTCCCTTCCAAAAGAGGAGCACCCCGGACCCTCCTGGTCCACTCAAGACGCCATTTTGAGTCCACCGCGTGGGCTTGAATTAGCCAAGGCTTGTTGCCCAATCCTGGGTAACTTCGACGCCGACAGCTTCATCCATCGTGGGACAGCTCGCCTCTCCATCCTGGTCGCCGACAACGCCTCCTGGTCCGTGAGATCTGCAGAGCCAGCGTCGCCCACTCACCTAGTCGAGGTGACTTCGCCCGGTGCCATCCTGGTGCCCACTTAATCACTGGCTAGTGATTCAAGAACTTGGTCCCCTCTGCTTTCAGGTTTTCTTCTTCCTTGATCCAGGCTTGGATCCATCGAACTTTCCTTCACTGGTCGCCTGCCAGCAACTTCCTTCTTCCAGGCTCCTGGTCCGGCACGAGGATTCCCGACGTCTTTTCAGACTTATGCAGCTGCAGCCCCTGGGCTAGGTAACTTCGGCACTTCGGTGTCCCAGCATAGCCTCACTATCCTAGGGTCAGGATCCACTGTCGTTTTCTTCCTACCAGGTCGGGTTCGCCCGTGAACACTAACTTTGCCTTTACTAGCTCCCATAGACTTTGTCCCGCATCCCGCGTGAGAGTGCACACTCTGCACCCGAGTCCCCTAGGTCTCCTAGAAGTAATCTAACGATTCTATAGTCAAGTCCTAGCGAGTCCAAAGCCTATTAGTACTGTACTTACCTGCTAGTAATTTCGCATTCCACTTTTAAAGTATTTGGTTTTTCGTGCCCCTCGGGCATTTGTGGATAACGTGCTAACTTAAGTATTTTCGTAAGAGTTTTGTTGTGTGCCTAGCACCCTGTCCTCATAAAGAGTACAGGGTTGTTGTGATTCTAATAAATACACTGTTTATTTTCATAACACTTGTGTGGTGTCCTTTCACTGGGTGTTCAAGGGGTAATGTGATGGTAAAACAGCTGGCTTAACACGCCCTCTAGAGTCTTAGCCTTAGACTGCTCGTATCCATGCTACTAGGATAGCTGGTCTATAAGGTTGACTTACAACCAATCATCAATAAGGGTTGTTTGGACTGATATATAGTGATCACTAGAATAGTGAACACTGCACATCAGGCCAACTTCTCACATTGGTGAGCAGCGGTTGGGATTTGAGCTTGCTGTTGTTTTACCACACATGCCCTAAGAATATCTTGTGAAAGATCACATAAGTACTAAAGGTACATATAACTTAGCTTAGAATACTCTGAGTTCTACTGAACCAGCTGTTGTAGCTCCTAGGGCTTAGCACACCCTAAACTACAACTCTAGCAAGGGATCAGTAGGCAAACATATAGTGTAGGTAAGTGCACCACTTACACCTCACTAGAAAAGCATGTCTACCCAGGGAGATTCTACTGAGACTCCCCTGGTCAGTGTTGACCCTCCACAGGTCACTTCAAGATATGCAGCTCTCAGTTTCCAGGAGATGAGACAGATCTGTGTCTCCAGAAAACTGAAGCAGGGGTCTAACCCCACCATTCCCTTTTTAATAGGCCTCTTAGAGACTTATGATGCGACAAAGCTTTCTCAGCTAGATGGGAATATGCCAGCCTTAGAGGGTACCTCTGGGGATCCAGACCTCCCCAACATTGCCAATGCAGTTGAGGAGGAGGAGGAACAGGAGGAACTCTCTGGGGATGAGGTAGACAAAGGTCTTGAGGTAGTCAGAAGGCTAACCAGGACCAACTTAGACTTACTTGGGCTAGGATCTGGGGGACCCCCAGTACTAACCCGAAGTGGGCCTAACCTTGGAGTTAGGAGAGATAGATCTCTTTCTAGGGACTCCAATAGATCTCTGCACTCTAATGCCTCTTCTCAGGGGAGAAGGAATCCTCCACAGAGGAGATTTACTTCCCCTCAGAGAAGGGAGCATGAAGCTAGGATGAGACAAGCTGAACTGAGGATTGAAAGGGAAGAAATTGCCCTGGCCAAAGAGAAGCTTGCCCTGGCAAGAGAGCAGCAGATGAGTGGGTTAGCTCCCACTGGTGGCAGCAATCTCCCAAGAGAAAGAGAGAAGGGTTTAGATACTAAACACCTGACTAAAATAGTGCCCCCCTTTAAGCAAGGGGATGATATCCAGAAATGGATGGCTGCTCTGGAGAGGGCCTGCACTGTGCAGTGCATTCCCCAGAGTCAGTGGGCAGCTATACTGTGGCTCTCCTTTGATGGTAAAGGTAGAGATAAGCTCCTCACTACAAGAGTAGAGGATGCTAACAATTACCAGGTCCTGAAGAATACACTGGTTGATGGGTTTGGTTTAACCACTGAGCAGTACAGGTTGCTGTTCAGAGACACCCAGAAAACTCAGTCTCAGGACTGGTCTGACTTTGTGGATTGTGCCACTAAGGCTTTGGAGGGCTGGTTGCTGGGTAGCAAGGTTACAGATTACACAGGATTGTATAATCTAATGATGAGAGAACAAATTTTAAACAATTGTCAGAACCAGTTGCTGCACCAGCACCTTGTTGATTCAGATCTGACCTCTCCCCAAGAATTGGGAAAGAAGGCAGACAAATGGGTCAGGACAAGGATCAAGCAGAACCAGAACCAGAACCAGGGTGGTCAGAAGAAAGCAGACCAGAAGGGTAATGTTAAGAATGAGCAAAATGACCAGAAGTCTTCACCAGGTCCCCAACAAACCAAAGAGGGTGGGGGTCAGGCTTCCCAGAAGAAGAAGACTCAAGAAGGCCAGTCAAAAAGGTGGTGCCAGTACTGTAAAAGTAAATCTCACTGGTTTAGTGAGTGCACCAAAAGAGGAGGACAAACTCCTGCCACTACAGCCCCTAAGGCAACTGCACCCCCTAGTACAGTCAGTAGTGGTAGTGTACCTCCCAAGGCATTAGTTGGGTTAACCTTGGGTACTGAGGGGTCTGACAACCTAGTTGGCACACTCACTCAGGCTGTCCTTGTCTGTACAGGGGATGTGGATATGTCCCCTGAAATAAGTCCCAATACTTTGGGCAAATACAGGCAGACACCTTTGATTAATGGCAAAATGGCTCAGGCCTATAGGGACACTTGTGCCAGTGTCACCATGGTGACACCTAACTTTGTGGACCCTGGACAGATCATGCCAGGTACTGATTTCCTGGTGACCAATGCCAGCAATGTCACTACTAGTCATAGTGTGGCAATTGTGGCTTTCTCCTGGGGTGGAGTGAAGGGACAAAAGAAAGTTGTAGTCAGTTCAGACCTCCCAGTTGATTGTTTGTTGGGCAATGATTTGGAGTCATCACAGTGGTCAGAAGTGGAGCAGAGGACTCACATGGAAATGTTAGGCTTGCCAGCACATGTGCTTGCTGTGACTAGGTCACAGGCCAGAAAATGCCCCACTGAACAGGTGCTGGATCCTGAAATGATGGACCAGACACCTTCCAAGAAGAAGAGCAGTAAGGGTAAGGCTTTGCCTTCCCCCTTGCCCCAGGTTGAGGATCAAGTCTCTGAGGAGGCTGATCTGGAAGAGCTGAGGGAAACTGAGCCTAAAGAGCTTGAACTTGATCAAGTTGAGTTTCTGGGCTCAGGGGGACCCTCCAGAGCAGACCTGGGGAAGGAACAGTTGAGCTGCCCTTCCCTTGAACCCCTCAGACAGCAGGCTGCTGCTGAGGCTGCAGGGAATGCCACAGGTGCCCACAGGGTATACTGGGAAGATGGACTCCTGTACTCTGAGTCAAGAGACCCCAAGCCTGGTGCAACCAGGAGGCTGGTCATCCCCTTGTCTCTGAGAGGTTTCCTTCTCACCTTGGCCCATGAGATTCCCCTTGCAGGTCACTTAGGTCAGACAAAGACTTGGGACAGGCTTGTCTCACACTTTCACTGGCCCCATATGAATGAGAATACCAAGGAGTTTTGTCGCTCCTGTGTCACTTGCCAAGCCAGTGGTAAGTCAGGTGGCACAACAAAGGCCCCCCTCATACCACTACCTGTGGTGGGGGTCCCCTTTGAAAGAGTGGGGATTGACATTGTTGGTCCAATGGAACCCCAGACAGCATCAGGGCACAAGTTTATACTGGTGGTGGTGGACCATGCCACCAGGTATCCTGAAGCTATTCCCCTGAGGACCACCACAGCCCCTGTGGTGGCAAGAGCCCTAGTTGGAGTGTTCTCCAGAGTGGGTTTTCCAAAGGAGGTCGTTTCTGACAGAGGTACAAACTTCATGTCAGGATATCTGACTGCCATGTGGAAAGAGTGTGGTGTGAACTACAAGTTCACCACACCCTATCATCCACAATGCAATGGGCTTGTTGAGAGATTCAACAGGACCCTCAAAGGGATGATTCATGGACTACCTGAACCTCTTAGGAGAAGATGGGATGTCCTGATCCCCTGCCTCTTGTTTGCTTACAGAGAGGTCCCACAGAAGGGGGTTGGCTACAGCCCTTTGGAGCTTCTGTATGGGCATCCTGTGAGAGGACCCCTGTGTTTGGTGAAGGAAGGATGGGAGAGACCTCTCAAAAAGCCTGCAACCAACATAGTGGACTATGTACTTGGTCTCCGCTCCAGGATGGCTGAGTACATGGAAAAGGCATCTAAAAACCTTGAGGCCAGCCAGGAACTTCAAAAAGCTTGGCATGACCAAAAGGCTGTTCTGACTGTGTACCAGCCAGGACAGAAGGTGTGGGTGCTGGAGCCAGTGGCCCCAGCAGCTCTGAAAGACAAATGGTCTGGGCCCCACACCATCATTGAGCAAAAGGGAGAGGTTACCTACTTGGTGGACCTTGGAACTCCCAGGAGCCCTCTCAGAGTGCTCCATGTTAACAGGCTCAAGGCATATGTTGACAGGAAGGACATGAGCTTGCTCATGGCCACAGATGAGGGACAGGAGGAAGAGAGTGACCCTCTCCCAGACCTGCTCACTCAGAATCCTGATGATGGATCAGTTGATGGTGTTGTCTTTTGTGGCAGCCTCTCTGAACATCAGCAACAGGATTGCAGGCAAGTTCTGCAATCCTTCAGACATATGTTCTCTCTGACACCCAGCCAAACTGATTGGTGTACCCATGATGTTGACACTGGAGACAGTCTGCCTGTCAAGAGTAAAATCTACAGACAGCCTGATCATGTTAGAGACTGCATCAAAACTGAAGTGCAGAAAATGTTGGAGTTGGGAGTCATTGAGCCCTCAGATAGCCCTTGGGCTAGCCCAGTAGTTCTAGTGCCAAAGCCTCACACCCAGGGTGGTAAGAAAGAGATGAGGTTTTGCGTAGACTACAGAGGTCTCAATGCAGTCACTAAGACTGATGCCCACCCAATACCAAGAGCAGATGAACTTATAGATACATTGGCTTCTGCCAACTTCTTAAGTACATTTGATTTGACAGCTGGGTATTGGCAAATCAGGTTAGCTGAGGAGGCCAAACCCAAGACAGCATTTTCTACCCCTGGAGGGCATTATCAATTTGTGGTAATGCCCTTTGGACTGAAAAATGCACCTGCCACCTTCCAAAGGTTGGTGAATCAAGTCCTCACTGGGCTGGATGACTTCTGTGCAGCATATCTAGACGATATTGCTGTCTTTAGCTCCACCTGGGAGGATCACCTGGTCCACCTGAGGAAAGTGTTAGAGGCCCTGCAAAAGGCAGGCCTCACTATCAAGGCCACAAAGTGCCAGATAGGGCAGACACAGGTTGTGTACCTGGGCCACCTTGTGGGTGGAGGCCAGGTTCAGCCACTGGAGAGTAAGATACAGGCCATCAAGGACTGGACTCCTCCAATCACCCAGACTCAGGTTCGAGCTTTCTTGGGCCTGACTGGGTACTATAGGAAGTTTGTCAGAAATTATGGGTCCATAGTGACCCCTCTTAATGACCTGACAAGCAAAAAGATGCCAAAGAAAGTTCAGTGGACAGCAAGCTGTCAGAAAGCATTCAATGACCTAAAGCAGGCCATGTGCACAGCACCTATCCTAAAGAGTCCAGATTACTCCAAGCCATTCATTGTCCAAACAGATGCTTCTGAGTTGGGTGTGGGGGCTGTTCTGTCTCAACTGAATTTTGATGGTAATGATCAGCCTATTGCTTTCATTAGTAGGAGGTTGACACCCAGAGAGAAAAATTGGTCAGCTATTGAGAGGGAGGCCTTTGCTGTGGTCTGGGCCCTGAAGAAGCTGAGGGCCTACTTGTTTGGCACTCACTTCACCATTCAGACAGACCATAAGCCCCTCTTGTGGCTAAATCAGATGAAGGGTGAAAACCCCAAACTGCTTAGGTTGTCCATTTCCCTACAGGGGATGGATTTTACAGTGGAGCATAGACCTGGTACTGATCACAGCAATGCTGATGGGCTCTCCAGGTATTTCCACTTAGAGCAAGAAGACTCACCTGGTCAAGGTTAGTTTATTGTCCCAAAGTTTGGGGGGGGGGGGGTCATGTAGGAGAGTAGGGTCTGCAATCCTATGATCACCCAGATTTTTGCTTTTTGCTGCACTGGTTTACGACTTTCCCTGGCTGTGGGCCTGCTAATCAGACCCACAGCCTAGCTGTTCTCTCTATCCAAATTGTACTCAGGTACTGAATTGGCACTGGGCCCTCTCCAAGTCCCTGTACCCAGGGCTGAGGTGTACCCAGAAGTCTCCCAGGGGCTGAAGCATGTATTATGCCACCCCTGGGCTGACTAACTAAACTGACACAACTGGCTGCACGACAGCTGGGGCAAGGTGGTGTACTCACCCTTTGCTTTAGATATAGTATACCTATATCTAACCCTAAAATGGACACACAGATCTCCTATCAGTCACTCCTATGGCAGGCCTTAACAATCCTGAAGGCAGAGTGCTTGGAATCGTGTGAGATGGTGCTCTGGCATGAGCTGAGCCTGTCTGCGGCTTTCGGGATCCATCCCTTAGCCGTTTCCATGATATCGCATACCATATACTCTTAAGTGCATTATAATCCTCGCGGTTATATGCCAACTCTGGTATCGCTTTATCAAAACATGTCGAGTAAGGTGTCATACGAATTGGAATACTAACCCCTCGCCAATTCTGGCGACGGGGTTAGCATTCCACCCTTCTAGAGGGACACGACATGTATGTAACCCCTAACCCCGGTTAAAGTCAAACAGAGCCTCAGCTCCACAAAATGGATGCTGCCACCGAGACACAAGTCTGCCCTCCTGCTGCTGGGAGTCCTCCCAGAGCAGGAGATAAGGACAAAGGGTTTCCTGCCAGGGGCGGTGCCAGCACCGTCCCAGACAGGGTTTTGTGTATTGTAGGTAGGCAGGGCTTTAGAGGAAGGTGACTGCACGTGGCACCCCGGTGCTCACTGTGCATAGGCTGGCTGGAACCAGTTCCAGGGTCACTCCAGACCCTGTGCTGGGGAAAAGCCCGCCAAGGAAGTGGGTGTAACCACCCCCCTCCTAGTCCCACCCCTAGGGCAGGACTTAGTCGCGTGCCAGCCCCTTTTTACAGGATAAAGGTAGGAACTGGCCCCCTTCCAAAACAGATCATCTTTGAATCCTGAAACTACTTTCCACGAAAGGAACTCAAGACTTCTTCCTAAGATTTCTCCCTTGTGACTAAGGAGTAGTCACCCTGCATCCGCAGGCACCATCTTAAGAACACTGCGGTCTGCTGCAAGTCTCTCCTCCGGATCAAGACTGCCCAGCTCGACGAGAACCGGCTTCCCTGGCACCTCTGACCTCTACCTGCATCATCAGTCACGCTGAGATTCGTGGGTGTGACGAGACCTCGAGGGACCGGCCATCTTCAAGACTGCACGACTTCTTTCCAGCAAGCCCGCCGAGTAATTTCCTGGTGAGTGCTTTGGGGTCCGAGAAGCCCCTACCCTGAGCAGCTCCAGCACCGAAGTGCAGCCTCCCAGCATCTCCACGATCTGCGTGGGGCCCTTCTGCTTTTTGCTGCTCACCGCGTTGTTTGGCTACTAGCCCGCTGGCTTGTGGCCTTCTGAACGACGCCCGACGACATTTCTGCTGCTGGTCTGGTTGCTCCAGGCTGGCCCTTGCTCCCTTCCAAAAGAGGAGCACCCCGGACCCTCCTGGTCCACTCAAGACGCCATTTTGAGTCCACCGCGTGGGCTTGAATTAGCCAAGGCTTGTTGCCCAATCCTGGGTAACTTCGACGCCGACAGCTTCATCCATCGTGGGACAGCTCGCCTCTCCATCCTGGTCGCCGACAACGCCTCCTGGTCCGTGAGATCTGCAGAGCCAGCGTCGCCCACTCACCTAGTCGAGGTGACTTCGCCCGGTGCCATCCTGGTGCCCACTTAATCACTGGCTAGTGATTCAAGAACTTGGTCCCCTCTGCTTTCAGGTTTTCTTCTTCCTTGATCCAGGCTTGGATCCATCGAACTTTCCTTCACTGGTCGCCTGCCAGCAACTTCCTTCTTCCAGGCTCCTGGTCCGGCACGAGGATTCCCGACGTCTTTTCAGACCTATGCAGCTGCAGCCCCTGGGCTAGGTAACTTCGGCACTTCGGTGTCCCAGCATAGCCTCACTATCCTAGGGTCAGGATCCACTGTCGTTTTCTTCCTACCAGGTCGGGTTCGCCCGTGAACACTAACTTTGCCTTTACTAGCTCCCATAGACTTTGTCCCGCATCCCGCGTGAGAGTGCACACTCTGCACCCGAGTCCCCTAGGTCTCCTAGAAGTAATCTAACGATTCTATAGTCAAGTCCTAGCGAGTCCAAAGCCTATTAGTACTGTACTTACCTGCTAGTAATTTCGCATTCCACTTTTAAAGTATTTGGTTTTTCGTGCCCCTCGGGCATTTGTGGATAACGTGCTAACTTAAGTATTTTCGTAAGAGTTTTGTTGTGTGCCTAGCACCCTGTCCTCATAAAGAGTACAGGGTTGTTGTGATTCTAATAAATACACTGTTTATTTTCATAACACTTGTGTGGTGTCCTTTCACTGGGTGTTCAAGGGGTAATGTGATGGTAAAACAGCTGGCTTAACACGCCCTCTAGAGTCTTAGCCTTAGACTGCTCGTATCCATGCTACTAGGATAGCTGGTCTATAAGGTTGACTTACAACCAATCATCAATAAGGGTTGTTTGGACTGATATATAGTGATCACTAGAATAGTGAACACTGCACATCAGGCCAACTTCTCACAGTCCCCAATTGTCGATCAAACTGAAACTGCTCTAGAACAATATCAAGACTTCAATAAAGGTTTCTTTTTCTTTATAGGTCCTGTCCAGAATAGTAAGTTAATACGGAGGCTAACCAGAACCCTTGAAGCAGTAGTGAATGAGACTACTTCCGCTCTAGGTAACTTAACCGAAGAGCAATCTGCTATGCGTTTTGTTGTGCTACAAAATCGTCTCGTTCTTGACGTCATATTGGCCGATAGAGGAGGAGCTTGTAGAGTGATCGGATCTAGTTGCTGCATTTTCATTCCTAATAACGCGCCGTCTGTTTATTCAGCTATAACCAGACTTCATAAAATTGCCCATCAGTTACACCAGAATCCAGGCACCTGGACATGGTCCGGTTGGCTCTGGAGTATCATATCTGCCTGGGGATGGAAAGTATTGTCATTCCTAGGTATAGCAGTAATGATCATATTCAGTTGCTGCCTCTGTTTACAATGTGGCCCTGCGATTTGCGGCATGTGTGCTACCTCTTGTATTCCTAGTCCTAAGTCCCGTTCCAAGACAATTCGAGATGAGCAAATGATGCTATATGAACAGATAGATGGTATCATGAATATTGATGTTTCCTGATGGAAACGTAGGGCACAAGGAGGGAATGTGGAAAAGTAAATTCTGCCATGTTATATGTGCCTACGTGTTCCCCATCCTATGCTATATGTGCATGATCGATATGCATGTATTCCCCTATGATCGATTAAGGACGCAATTATAGTTGTGTCCAACTCTAGTATGCCAGTTTCCAGTTCTCGTGAAAGCAACGAGTATTAGGCCTATGTTGCCACGTTTCACAGTGTGCACGTTAATTCATTGAATTGTCCCCGTTTCTAGGCCTCAAAAGGGCCCGGACATCAGATTCAAGCTCCAGTCTCCTGAACCCACTCCGAGGAGCGATGCAGCCCCCACCTGCATCCCTGACCCTTCACTTACTCCCTGCCGCGCGGTGCCCGGCCCGGCCTGGCTCTGCCTGCGTGTCTGCCAAGAGTATGTTATGCTTCTAGTTATCAGTCCAGCCCTCCTCCTTTGCATTCCTAAGCTACTGAACCGCATCAACAGTTTCAGCTATGGTCTAGTCTTTCTGTCTCCATGCAAGAGAATTACTGTATTAATATTCATAGAATATTCCTAGCACACGCAATACATGTGGAATAATGCATGCACCAGCCTTAGTGTCAAGTAGCCTTTGCCCTGATAACTTTCGGATTCTATCAACATGTACTCCAAATACCAGATACCAGATATGCTATAGGTACATGTCGTCCTGACACCGCAGACTTTAGTCTCCTCTTCTAGCGCAGAAGTCATAGCCCCCAGTTCTCCCTGGTAACACGTCATTGCCCATTTGCGCGCACCACTAGGTTAAAGGTCCCAGCTGCTCAGGTAGCCCCCTCCATGTTTCCGCCCCATTCATGACACTTCTGTGACGTTCACATCACATGTCTCAGTGCACGCCCCGTACACGCCTTCTTCTTTCACCCATGTGTTCTTATCTTACGTTTGTCAGAAGTTACGCCTACTGTATGTAATGTATTTGAAATGTCTTACTATATATATGCTGCACTGTCGATGAAATGGTGCAGCTGCCTTCCTTTTCATTTTATGTCAGGCTGTCCCGTTCCAGTCCCTTCCCTTTCGCCTGAATAAATCCTTTTGACTCAGACACATCGGATCCTGCCTCTTATTTATTGAGCTATCTGTTATTGTTAATGTAATTCAAAAATAGTCCCGGTATTATTTATTTATATACCACACTACTGCGAAAAGAACAAAAACTGTGTAGTATAAACACAAGTAATACAATACATCCTACCATACTTTTGGTTCCAATGTGTGGGATGAGTATTCTATGGCGAGCCTGTACAAGGGAGATTTCTTCAGTCTTCTAATCAGAATAGAACGTCGAAGGTCCAAGAGTTTCATATCAGAGCTCGTTCCAGGATAATCTAAAGTCTCTAGACACAGCTCCTATCTTTATACTAAACTAAGGGGCTGGATTACCTGCTAGGTCACTCCTATAGGTGGAACCTGGGAAGGGGGTGGTTACACCCTTTTCCCTTTGTCCAGTTTCACGCCAGAGCTGGAGCTGGAGTGCCCCAGCAACTGGTTTGAACCGGGCTATGCATAGATCACGTTGTGTGCCCAGGCAGTGTCTGGAAAAGCATCTTTCCATTCACCCTACCCTGCCCCAATACACTACATGCTGTCTGGGGAGGTGCTGGCACCTCCCTCGACAGGAAACCTATTGTCCAGGCCTCCCTCGCTGGAGTTTCCCCCAGCTGCAGGAGGTCAGTCTTGTGTCTGTGGCAGCAGCATCCATTTTGTGATGCTGAGGCTCTGTTTAACTTTAACCGGGTAAAGCAGTAACTATATGTCTTTTCCCTCTAGAAGGGTGGAATGCTACCACCGTCGCCAGAATTGGCGAGGGGGTAGTATTCCAAAGTGTTTGACACCTTACACAACATGTTTCGATAAAGCCAAACCAAAGTTAGCATTAACCGCGAGGATTATAATGCACTTAAGAGTATATGGTATAGCTATATCATAGAACAGCTGTAAGGACATGGTTCTGAAAGCTGCAGAAGGGCTCAGCTCATGCTAGGGCACCCTCTCACATAAAACCAAGCACTCTGCCTCCAGGATTGTTAAGGCCTGCCATAGGAGTGACTTATGTTATGTTATATTAACAGAAGCTTGTAAAGCGCACGGTCACCAAAGGTTTCATGGCGCTAATGCTGTATGATTGTGTAGCGTGCAGGTTGTTAGTACGCTTGTTTGAACAGCCATGTTTTCAAGGCCTTTCTGAAGCACAGTAGATTGTCACAGCTCCTGATTGACAATGGGAATGAATTCCAGACTTTAGGGGCAAACTAGGAGAACCTGCAACCTCCCTGTCTCTTGAGTTTGATGGCTCGGTTGGAAAGTAGGTGTAGGTGGGAGGAGCGTAAGTTGCATCTGGGGACATGCTTTATGACCATGTCATTGATGAACTTAGGGCTCTTGCAATGCAACGCCTTGAAAGCAAGGCAGGTAGCTTTAAATACGGCCCGTTGCTCCCCGGCAACCAATGGAGTTTTTGCAAACAGGGCCGAGCTGATTGCCATCTTGGTTGTTTGTAGATTAGTCTTGCCACTTGGTTCTGGACTATTTGAAGCCGGTTGAGCAAGTATAGTGGCATGCCTATATAAAGAGCATTTGAAAATCAAGGCGGGACAGGACCAGTGCTAGCACCGCCTGCACAAGGGCTGCGTGGGTCAGTAGGTGAGAGATCTTTCTGATTTTCCACAGTTGGAAGAGACTAGTGGATACCACCGAACCCACTTGGACTCTAAGAGAGAGGTCGGCATTTATAGTGACCCCTAGACTTTTCACAAAGGGCAAAGGGGTAGGGGATGGACCAAATTCCCTAGGCCAGAAGTGTGGGCCCCAGCTGATGTCACTTTTCCCAGGCAATACCAATTCAGTCTTGCCTGGGTTGAGTTTTAGATGGTTAAGGTTCATCCAGTGTTGGATATAAAGCATTGTGGTTTTGAATTCCATGGCAGAGTTAGAAGAATCCAGAGAAAAAATCAGCTGGAGATTGGCAGCGTAATTAAAGACGGTGACCTTCCTGTCCTTTAGTGAGTGGATCAGTGGCTTAAGGTAGAGGTTGAACAGCAAAGGGGACAGGGAAGAACCCTGTGGAACCCCACACAAAAAGGATACTTTGGGGGCCGTAAATGTGCCAAGGCGTACTGTTTGGGCTCTACCAGTAAGAAAGGACTTAATCCAGTTATAGGCAGGGCCTTGAATACCTGCTTGTTCGACACGGTTCAATAAGATGTTATTATCAACCGTGTCGAATGCCGCCGACAGATCCAAGAGGACCTGCGTCTGGGAGGCCCCCTTGTCCGCATTAGCTCTCAGTGTATCCAAAACTTCAAGGATAACTGATTCTGTTGAGTGTGCGGATCGAAAACCAGCTTGATTAGGCTCCAGGTAATCAGATTGCTCTATAAAATTAGAGAGGCAGCTCGCCACATGGGTCTCCATGATCTTTGCTAGGAAAGGTATAAGGGAAATAGGGCGGTAGTTGGAGGGATTTGAGGGATCCGCCCCAGGTTTTTTTAGCAATGGAATTACCGTAGTATTTTTTAAGGTGGAGGGTACCTCCCCTTTACTGAGGGACTCATTCAGAAAAGGGAGAATAATATGGGGCAATGCAGAGAAGACATCTCTAAGGACTGGGGGAGGGCAATGGTCACTGGGGGAGCCAGATTTGGCACGAGCCAGGAGATGTAGTAGCGTGCTGGGACAAATACCTGACAAGTGACTCAAGCAAGATGGATTTCTGGAGATGTCGTCCAGTGGATCCCTGTTGGCAGTAGGTGGGATACTCGCCTTTATAACAGCTATTTTATCCAGAAAAAAATTATTCAGGGAGTCACATAGTTTTTGTGTTGGAGCTTGGGTGGGTAAGATTATCTAATCGCTGCTCAGGTCATTCAGAATTTGAAAAATCTCCTTTGATTTGTTCTGAGTGTTCAGAATTTTAGTAGAGAAAAAGGCAGCTTTAGCTGTTAAAGTCGACTTTTTATAATCATTACACGCTAGCAGGTACTGCTACCTGTCTACACTTGAGTAGTGACGCCTCCATTTCCTCTCGGATTGGCGGAGCTTGAGTTTTTGGTCCTTTAGTTCACTAGTGAACCACTTATGGGTATCAGAGTGTCTGGCCTGGGAGAATTTAGTGAGAGGAGCGTGTATGTCACTGGCCGACAGCAACCAGTCTGCAATGTCCAGTTCCATAGAGTTGACATTGGGATTGAAAATAGGTGCCGTGCTAGCTAAGGTGTTAATAAAATTATTTTTATCAATGGTTCGCCACTTTCTTGTCAAGCCTCCCGGCACTATAGGGGACTTAATCCTGCCATTGAAGGTAACCGTAAATTCAATCAGATAGTGATCCGACCATATACAGGGGGAGATAGAAGTCACTGATAAGGTGAGATTATTGGTCCAGATTTGATCCAGCGTATGTCCTTTTATATGGGTAGAGGAAGATATGTGCTGGGACAGGTCTAGATTGGAAAGCAGATCAGAAAGTTCCATAGCATGTGGTCCTCCAAGGGTATCATTAAGCCAATAGTTGAAATCACCGATGAGCAGGACCCTTGCATGGTTCATGACAAGATTGGCAATTTGTTCACTTAACAAGAGTGGAAAAGGGGGCATAGGTTGGGGCGGTCGGTATAAAATCACCAGCGCGAGAGATCCGATGTTAGTACCTAAATTAATGACCAAATTCTCGACTTGTGGTAGTTCGAGGGAGGTCATAGTGTCAAATTTATGATTCTTGTGCATTATGGCCGCAACACCCCCACCTATCTTCCCTGTGGGCCGGTTGGCCGTTAGAATATAATAGTCAGAGGGGAGGGCCACCAATATATCCGGTGTAGAGTCCTCGGTGAGCCAAGTTTCGGTGATCAGAAGGGCATCCGGTTTTTCCAAAGCTAGCAGCCAGAAGATGTCCAGCTGATGTTTTACCAAAGAACGGGTATTCAGATAGAAAACCCGAAAGGTAGTCTCATTACTTAAGGCGGGAAGGGGGGAGGGAACTGGAAAGGCGGGGTTAGGCAGCCCGCCTGTTCTAACAGAATACCATTCGTCAGGATGCGGTTGTATGTGGTCAGGTCTAGAGGGGCTGGCTGTGGTGCAAGCGTTCGGAGTGCTCCAGGGGAATAGGAAATAAATTGGCCAGCATCCTTGGCCCATGGTTCCGGTCAGGCGCAGATGGGCGCAGACGTGCTTGCCTTTGGCGCGCCCCCAGCACGCCCGCTGCGCGCGTCCGCTGCGCCTCCACGCTGTAATGGACATTTATTGCTGGCCCTGCCTCCAAGCTCCACCTCCTGCCGGCTGATTGGATGAGGCCTAAGATGGGGAGCTGGACAAGTGAAAGGGGTGCGGCAAGTGAATAGGACTTCACTTTTTTTTAAAATACAATCGCGATTCGGAGTGAGTGTAAAAATTGATTCTTAAGGCATAAACAGATTTTAAAACGCAGCACTAACAAGCCAGGTCCGCGTGGCAGTCAAACAGCAATTGCCCGCTACCTGAGCTGAGTCTGCTTTTAGATGCCTGGCCCCGCCTCCAAGCTCCACCTCCTGCCGGCCGATTGGATGAGGCCTAAGGTGGGGAGCTGGACGAGTGAAAGGGGTGCGGCAAGTGAATAGGACTTCAATTTTTAAAAAAATACAATCGCGATTCGGAGTGAGTGCAACAATTGATTCTTAAGGCAGAAACAGATTTTGAAACGCAGCGCTAACAAGCCACGTCCGCGCGGCAGTCAAACAGCAATTGCCCGCTACACTTATAGGTGTATATGTGTCTATATATAAGGTAGATATAGATATACTATATCTAAGTAAGGGGTGATTACACCACCTTACCCCAGCTGAGTGATCAGCCAGTGGTGTCAGTTTGGACGGCCAGCCAGGGGTGGCACAATACATGCTGCAGCCTCTGGTAGGCCTTGGATGCACCAATGCCCTGGGTACCAAGGGTACACTATACATGGCTCACAAAGGTTACCCAGTTCCCAAATAGGTATATACCTAAAGTACATGGTTTCAATTTAGAGAGAGAACAGCTGGGCTGTGGGTCTGATCAGCAGGCCCACAGCCACACTAAAGTAAAAAAAACAGTAAATCACAGCAAAAAATGGGGGTGACCATTGGAAGCAGACCCTACTCTCCTACACCCATACCTTGTCATCAGTGCTTCCTTCATGTGGGCATAAGACATCCTATGAGTACTGGGCAAGTGTAACAAAGTAGTATCCCTACCTTCAATTAAAAAGCGGCCCTCAACCCCTCTCCCCAATCCTTCTCAGGGACCCGGTGGGCCAACATTGCTATCTCATAGGCTGCAAACCACTGCCCAATATCTTCATTCTTGTGAAAATCTTTGATGACATCCTTGGGAATATGTACTCCGCCTTCTGAAGGCACAGATGGTGCGCTGCCACCAGAGGAACTGAGTTCTAAGCCCTTGGCCTTGATTTCTAACTCCCTAAACATTCTCTCATGCTCCATTCACATTCTCTCTCTTTCCAAAGGCAACCTGTTATTCTCTGTTTCCCTCTGACTCCATCTTAAGCTTAGCCAACTCCAGCTTTAGTGCCCTATTTCTCTCCCTGTCTTCCAGCTCTCTGGGAGACAGTTCTTTGCAAGAGATGCTGCTGCCAGGTAGGGACGGCACCCCTCCCCTGGCTGGAAACTCTGGCCCATCAATTTGCCCATCTGCATCCCCAACTGGCTGCTCTACAAGATCAGGGGCAATTCTTGCTTCTACCCAGGCCCTCAGCCCCTTCTGGTAATCTTCCTTTTTAGAAATGCCTGGTGTAGCAACTTTCAATTTCCTGCAGAGATACTTGAGCTGTTTCACAGTGTAGGTTGCCAACCTTTCTTCCTCAAATTCAAGATCCATAGATGCAAAAGATGCTGGTTTAATCATGGTACAGTATCAAAAAGTGTGGTCGCGGCAGCAAACAAAACTTTTCATGCAAATATAGTAGCACAAAACACAACTCAAATTTATGTGGTCTAAGTCCACTTCTGTGACTTTATATCGTTCAAGGATATCTGATGCAATTCAATTCAAAGTATTTACAGATAGGAGCCATACAATTGCACATTGAAACAAATGTGCAATATTTTACAGTGCTCTGGGTGAGGTAGGAAAAAGGAATGCTACTATAATTGCATGAAAAGTTTTGTTTGCTGCCGCGACCACACATTTTGATACTGTACTCATTGACCCAGGCCAGGTAGTATATATGGGTTACCCCCTTTATATAGAACACGGTTTACTCACGGTAGTAAAAATGGGAAGTTTTCATGAAAAACTAACAGTCCAAGGAAAAAGATTCTAAACAAAGTATGTGGTCGCGTTTGGTCTTTACTCACTAGTAGTGTACACCAATCACTGTATATGAACACAAATGCAAAGTCCAAATCCTCACCGCTGACCACCAATGTTAGATCTGGGGGTCTCTAGTTGGCAATGGTATTCACCTTTGTCCAGATAGGGACCCTTACTTCTAAGTCAGGATAAGGGGATTACACTCCTTAATAACCTCTGCTCACCCCCTTGGTAGCTTGACACGAGCAGACAGGCTAATCTCATAGGGAGTGTGTTAAGCATTTGTGAATATACACATTAATACATTGAAAACACTACAGATGGACACAACATAGGTTTTATAAAAATAAGTGTTCTTTATATAGACTTAAACACAAGACCACAAACAAAAAAAATCCACAATATCACACTTAAGATTACTTAAAAGATGATTAAAGTCTCTCAGTTAAATAATATAACAAATCTTTATTCGGTTTATCACAAGGAAAAGCATAAAAGAGACAATCAGCAATACAATTGATAAAAAGGTGCAGGTTATACAGTGATTTTTTTTTTTAAAAAGGTTCATACAAAAGACAGTATAAATTGAATATAAGCAGGCATGTTAAAATAGTAATGCATTTCAATGTTATTATTTTATCAGGAAAAATATTTTAAAGATTTTTTCTGTGATTCATGATACATTTTAAAAAGTTTAGAGCTACATAACACACTTCTTCGGTCTTTAGCAATTGCAGTCGATAAAATGCTGGTCGACACTGTCTGAGACCCCACCGCCTAAATGTGGGAAGAAGCCAACATTTTCTGTGCGGATGGTAAAATTTACAGAACATGATCACATGAATGTTGGACTGTATAGATTTCCCATCACATGGACATGGGGGCAAAGTTAATTCCCAGCCTTTATTTGTTGGAAAAACAACCAATCTAAAAAAAGTATCCAGTCTGAATCTGGTCATCAGCATTCTCTCGTATGTTTTAATCTGTAAGGTTAAATACGGTTGAATGCCATATGTTGTCTGGACCAGGTTCGCGTGGATAACTGATGGTTTTGTGGCCTCTGATGTCAATCTCAATGTTTCTAAGTGATGGAGGGCTAGCTCCTTCAGACTCTTCTTCGACAAGCCAGCCATCGAGTCAGGTTGCAAATAGTAGTTCTCAAGGCCAAGGTCTGTGAAGAAGTTTCTGATATAGCGGAGCCACTTTAGCTTTGAGGACTGGTCAAGTGACATTGTATCAGCCACAATTGACTGTGTTAGCGCATTCGTGTCGGATGACCAAATGCGCCTCCACAGCATTAATGGCTGAATTTTAAGAAGGTCCTCAAGGTAGGGAATTCCCAGTTCCATGTGGGAGGCGTAGGTTGATGTGCCTTTTGATGTTGCTAAGAGAAATCTTATAAATGTGTTTTCAATTACCTGGAGGGCTCTTGTGTCTGTGTGACCCCACACTCCTGCTCCGTAAAGAGCGATGGCCTGGCACTTAGCTTTATAGATTGTCAATAACTCCACTGGGGCCCTCCTCCCCAGTTTCTGTGAAAAAATCTGTAAGGCCGCTATCGATCTTTTAAACAGATGGCATCTCGTCTCCACTGCTGGTTTCCATGTCAGCCTGTCATCTATCATGATCCCTAGGTATGGGTACTGGGCTGTGGTCTCGAGGCTTTGATTGTTAAGATATATCTTTTTTGTGCCTTTCTTCGCACCCCCCGAGATCATGACAAACGTTTTTTTTTTACATTCACCTTTAGATCCAGACTACTCATGAAATTAGTGTATCTGTTCAGTGAGCTCTGGAGTTCGCGCGGGGTTCTCGCCAGGATGACGGCGTCATCCGCATAGAGCAGAGCTGGGATCAGGCGCTGGTTTACTCTTGGGAGGTCCTGGGCCCCCCTCAACATATCCCCCTCCAGGCCGTTGGTGTAAAGTGAGAATAGGAAGGGGGCCAGGACACAGCCCTGCCTAACTCCCCGCTCCACTCCGAATGACGCCGTCAGCTTGCCGTTTCTTCCAAAGCAAACTCTCGCGGAGGCACCTGAATAGAGCTCTCTCAGGAAGTCTAGTAGGGAGGGATCCACGTCCATTTGTCTTAAAACTGTCCATAGTTTTGAATGCGAGACACAGTCGAATACGGCGGACAGGTCCACATAGACCATGTACACCGTACTCTTCTTTGCCTGCATGTATTTGCCCATTATCAGGCTGAGGTTAAGGGCCTGCTCTACCGTCCCAAAACCTTCTCGGAACCCAAACTGCAAGTCCGAAATAATGCCTCTTTCCTCGCCCCACTGCTGAAGTCTCTCCAAGATGACCCTCCCCACCACTTTGCCCAGAGAGTCCAGGAGTGAAATGGGGCGATAACATTTCACGTCCTAGCGGTCCCCTTTCTTGAAAATGGGGACCATAATTGACTTTTTCCAAGAATCTAATACGCCCTCACTGGCTGCAGCTATACACACTCTTGTGAGAATAGGCGCCCATAGATCTAGGTTAAATTTAAAAAGGTCCTCTGGGACACCATCAGGGCCAGGCGCTTTACCAGTCTTACTTTTTTCTAGGGCCACTAATATATCGGGATGTCAAAGGACAATGGAATTGGGTATTGTACCTTGGCGTGGAGGTTCGTTAGCCCATCTACGCACACATGATCTTTAAAAATATTTGCGAAATGTGCTACCCAGGTGTCCTCATCTATGGCTACCTCTATCCTGGGGGAATTGTTGTCTGTAAAGTAGGGGGATCTGACCGTTCGCCAGAAGGCCTGACTTTTTTTTGAGAGAGCGCTCTTATTTAGATCTTCCCAGAGCTTCTCTTTCAGTTGCTGAACTCTTAGCTTGCGTTCTTGAGTGTAATTGCGTCTAAGGAGTTGGATAAAGCCCGCATCTCTCGGTTTATTGTGGAGAGCGGATTTTAAATCAGATAGGGCTCTGGTGCAATTGTGGTTAAACCACCCTTTCTTCCTGGGGTGTTTAGTTATTGTTTTCGTCGTGAGCAATCCCTTAGTTATTTCTAGGATTTCTATAAAATTGTTTAGAACCTCTTTATGGTTTGCCGCAAGGTCCAAGCATTTAATTATGTTTGGATATGCCTGGTCCACTAACTTTTTCGTGAGTTCATTGGGATTAACTTTTTCCCATTTTATTGAGAATTCGTTGTTTTTTGCTAGCTCTAACCTGTTTTGAGTGAGAGTGTTGGCTATTTCGGTGAACTTGGATTTGGATTCAATAATATGAATGTCCATTTTTAATGCGGAATGGTCACTTAGTGGATTAGCGATGACCTGGTAGGCTTTGGCCATCGGAAGCAGTCCTGGAGACAGAAGAATATAGTCGACTGTCGTTTGATGGCCTCTGCCCACATAGGTCGGATAGAAAAGATTTTTTTCCAGATTTGGGCTATTAGCAGTTACCAGGTCAAAGTCGGAAAGTATATTATTCATTATATTTCCCGATTTGTTGTGGACGAAATGGGCTAATGAAATCTCATGTTCGTCCACAAACCCACAACATTGGGAGTTAGCCATAGAACATGGGTGAAGGTTAAAATCACCTCCCCATAGGAGGTGAATCATTCCGGGGTGGTCCTTCCACTGATAAACACTTCTTAGTCTCTCCTGTATGTTTCTGACAAGAATCAAAAAGTCATTCTCGTCTAGATTATTATACATATTTACTAGGAGGATAATGTCCTTGTTTGGAAGAGAGAGGGATAAAATCTGGCAGTTAGGATCAGTGAATACATTAAACACTTTTAAGAGGGTAAGTGTGTTCGCTATATATATTATTAGCCCTCCTTTGGGCCTACCTATTGTACTACGGGTAGCTGGAGAGGAATAAGTTTTATAGCCCAAAAGATGGAGCTCTGTTATGGACCAAGTCTCCTGGAGGCAAATTATTTCCCCTTGCTCCAGGAAATTCAGGGCCACAGCGTCCTCAATCTTTGAGCGTAGACCCGCCATGTTCCAGGAAAGGAGGGGTATAATTAATGCGTCAGTTTTTGGAATTGCTGTTGCTGGAGCCCGCGCCGTGTTTTCTCTTGGGGGTGGGGTAGGTGGTGGGTTGGGATTGATGTACTCCGTATCCCTTGATGGTCAATCAACCATTTCTAATGCACTAAATCTGTTTGTTAGCGGGATGTTATGCCAGGGGTCCCATCGGGGCGGTTCTCTGTAGGCCATCCTCTGCTGTTGTTGTCCCCATTCCTCCCAGTTCCCTCCCTGGTGATGTGGTCTTATTACATGCCAGGGATTCTCGTACTCACGGAAGCGGGGGGCTCCGTTTTGTCTATTGTCGTAGAGTGTGACTTGACGGGAGGTTGGTTCACCCCAGGGAAAAACAGGATCCTCGAAGAAATTATTGTTGTTAGGTAGGGTTATGGGATAGAAGAAAGACAGCGGTTTAATTCTAATACCCCCGTTTACATTAGATTGATCCCAGGAGCTAATGTAATCAGCTACCCAGGGATCTTCGAAGGTGATAACTATGCAATCTCCTGGAAGCAGTTTTCTGCCTTTTCCCACCCATGGGGTCCTGCGCAGTGAGGAGATCCTTCCATGCCAATTTGGTGGCATGGGACGGTTTGTCTGTAGCCAGTGTTGTACCTTATTTTTTTGTGACCAAGGAGGTTCTGCATTATTGGGAGCTAACTCAGGTACACCAGTCATGACCGCTACATACGGTGCAGCCTCTGGAGGTAACTCTACAGGGGCTCTGACCTCTCCGGGACCTCTTAACGCGTTTCTATTGGTTGGTTGTGGAAAGAAATTTTGCGCCGAAGTTTTGGGGGCTAGGTTCTTTCTTGCCCCTGGCTGCGACAGGGTTGTTATTGATGGTACGGTATTGCCCTGTTTCGCTGTAGTTACTACGTTAGTGGTTGGGTTTGGTGTGCTCGAGGTAGACGTTACTAAAGACGTTGGAATGGGAGTCGGTGCTGTGGATCTTACAGTCTGTGGTGAATTCATTTGGGGAGTAACAGGTTTTGGGATGACACCCAAAGGGTTCAGAAGGGGATGCTGGACGGGATTGGTTCTCCCTCTTTTCTGTGGAGCGGGCACCTGATTGTGTTGTGAAAGTGTAATAAGCTTTGAAATCTGACTCTCCAATTTTGCTAGTTTTTGTTCTACTGGTTGTAAGGATAGTTTAAGGAGGTCGGCAATTTTGTTTAGGATGATTGCATTATCAGGGTCTATCGGACCCTTGTCAGTAGATACTAAGATTGGTGAGTCTGTTATTACATGAGTGGCACCTTCCTGGTCGTCCTGATGTATTAATGCTGTAACGGCATGTTGGTCTAATCTTGGGAGTGGGATATGTGGAGTGCTAGGGAGGGGTTCCGTCATAATTCTGTTGGAGTTTGTTTGATTAATCTTTCTTTTGCTTACTGCTCCTTCCCTCCTTCCCCTAGCTTGAATTCTCTCTATAGTTGACGTTTGTGAAGGGGATTGAGGGGGTAACTCAGGGGTTTTTTCTATATCTGAGCTTAGGGGTGAATCTGCGAGCTCAGATACAGACATGTCTACGTTGTTGGGTAAGCTACGTCTTCCCTCTCCAGCTAACCTTGACCTTTCTTTATTACTACTCGGGATAGGTGTTCTAGCTTCTGCGAGATTTCCCAGGGAAGATCTATTAGCAAAATCTAAATCTAGTGAAACCCTTTTCTCCATTAGTGAGATGCTTTGATCAATGAACGAGTTCGCTTTAGTGATGAAGTCTTCCATGGGACCTAGCAGTTTACCTACACTCCCTGGAGCCGCTATCTTCTTTCCTCTGGTAACTACCATAATAAAAAAGTAAAGGAAGAAAAGCACAGAGGATAGCAGCACGTAAAATCTTATCTAGTTAATAAATTTATAAGAGTGTTAAAATACTTTACAAAGGGAGTGGCCCAGTCCAGTCTCTCAGGTCCTCGAACGGCCTCAAACGGCCCGCTCTTTGCCCGGTCTTCGCCCCGTGCTTTGTCCCGCGTGCGTCCCGCTTCGCGGTTTGAGCAAGGTCTGTTAAGTACTCACGGGCGTGGGGGTGTGTCCGCCGGGGGAAGAGGCACCAGCAGCGTTCAGTGATGGATGCTGGGCCTCGCAGTCCCCCGGTAGGGCGCCTTATGAACCTGGGTCTTTACAACCACTGGGAGCGTGCTATCAATCCGCCGATTGCGGACGATCTCCCACCAGCGGTCGGACCTCTCAGGGCAAGTAAACAGCGTTCTGACCCCTCCAGGGGAACGATAAAACACTCCTTTTGGCTCGGCAGAGGCAGGGAATAATGAGCGGCACCCGCGGAGCGGGTGTCGCGAAAGGTATTCAGCAGGCGAACGTGGGGGCGTGTCCGCCGGGGGAAGAGGCACCAGCTGGGTTCAGTGATGGATGCTGGGCCTCGCAGTCCCCCGGTAGGGCACCTTATGAACCTGGGTCTTTACAACCACTGGGAGCGTGCTATCAATCCGCCGATTGCGGACGATCTCCCACCAGCGGTCGGACCTCTCAGGGCAAGTAAACAGCGTTCTAACCCCTCCAGGGGAACGATAAAACACTCCTGTTGGCTCGGCAGAGGCAGGGAATAATGAGCGGCACCCGCGGAGCGGGTGTCGCGAAAGGTATTCATTAGGCGAGCGTGGGGGCGTGTCCGCCGGGGGAAGAGGCACCAGCTGCGTTCAGTGATGGATGCTGGGCCTCGCAGTCCCCCGGTAGGGCGCCTTATGAACCTGGGTCTTTACAACCACTGGGAGCGTGCTATCAATCCGCCGATTGCGGATGATCTCCCACCAGCGGTTGGACCTCTCAGGGCAAGTAAACAGCGTTCTAACCCCTCCAGGGCAACGATAAAACACTCCTTTTGGCTCGGCAGAGGCAGGGAATAATGAGCGGCACCCGCGGAGCGGGTGTCGCGAAAGGTATTCAGCAGGCGAGCGTGGGGGCGTGTCCGCCGGGGGAAGAGGCACCAGCTGCGTTCAGTGATGGATGCTGGGCCTCGCAGTCCCCCGGTAGGGCGCCTTATGAACCTGGGTCTTTACAACCACTGGGAGCGTGCTATCAATCCGCCGATTGCGGACGATCTCCCACCAGCGGTCGGACCTCTCAGGGCAAGTAAACAGCGTTCTAACCCCTCCAGGGGAACGATAAAACACTCCTTTTGGCTCGGCAGAGGCAGGGAATAATGAGCGGCACCCGCGGAGCGGGTGTCGCGAAAGGTATTCAGCAGGCGAGCGTGGGGGCGTGTCCGCCGGGGGAAGAGGCACCAGCTGCGTTCAGTGATGGATGCTGGGCCTCGCAGTCCCCCGGTAGGGCGCCTTATGAACCTGGGTCTTTACAACCACTGGGAGCGTGCTATCAATCCGCCGATTGTGGACGATCTCCCACCAGTGGTCGGACCTCTCAGGGCAAGTAAACAGCGTTCTAACCCCTCCAGGGGAACGATAAAACACTCCTTTTGGCTCGGCAGAGACAGGGAATAATGAGCAGATAAAGTTGCTGTTAAATGCTACAAAGTTCTCAACAAAGTACCTGGATGCGTAACGCAAGGTAAACAAAAGGCTCGCAAAAGGGGAGATGCGTCGGTGGCGTGATCCGGGGGAGATGATGCGTCGTGCCTCAATGCTTGCGCAGAGTAGAGGATGCGTCGTGCTTCTTACCGGTGTGGAGGGGATGCGTAGATTCTCGGCCTGTGGGCCTGTTGCCATGCGCAAGATGTCGCCTTGATGCGATGCGATGATCCGGTTGCGCTGCGAGAAGATGGCGCCCTTGATGTGGTGATGCAATGATGATGTGATGACGCCCTGGCAGCCTTGAGACGACTTTGTACTTTGGAGCTGCGACAGGCCCTGCGACACGCTTCTCCGATGATGCAATGGCGACTCTCATGATGGCGTCATGCTTCTCGGGTTTTGCGACAGCAGGCAGCTTCGATGAACACACGCTTCCAGGGAGATGCAGCGAAGGCTCGCTTCTCCGGCGTTACGATGATTTCAGCTGCTGCGGCGACACGCTTCTTATCGCTGCATCGCGCTTCCAGCTCCCAGCGGCACGCAAGTGACTGGAGTCAGAATTCCCAGCAAGGAAATTCAGGAGGGAGCGGGAGGTGAAGTCTTTTGTCCCTGAGACTTCAGCAGGAGGCAAGCACAGTTCAAGCCCTTAGAGAATATTCTGTAGATGGAAGTCCTTACAAAGTTCCTCTCCTTTCCCTTTCGCAATGAAGCAACCACTGCAGGCCAACCCAGCAAACAGCACACTGGCAGAGGGGTAGTCCAAACTCCTGCAGCTTCCTTGGTTCTTCTCCTTGGCAGAAAGGTTTCTTGTCCAGAAGTGATCTAATTTCTTGGGATCAGGGTCCCAATAGTTATACCCCAAAATCCTTTGTTCTCTGAAGGCAGAGAGGCCTCTGCCTAGTTCAAAACAGTTCTTGAGCACTTTGTTTACATGACTCTCCTCTTCCTTTCACTGTGCAGGGCAGAGACATCAGCCGCCCCACAGGAGGTGGAGCCACCACAGGGGAGGGAAGATACAGCTCTGGAGCACTCTGTTGACATGATTCCTCCTCTCCTTTCACAGTGCAGGGTAGAGACATCAGACAAGCCACAAGGGGTGGAGCCAGCATTGTAGAGGGAAGGCCTAGCCCTATTCAGGTCCCAGGTGCAACTACTCCCTCCCATCTAGATGCAGATCTCTCTATTCACCACGGGGCTGCCCCAGCCTGTCTCTTGGAATCCCCTAGCCCTGTCACTGCCAAATCCAGACAAGGAATACACAACTCAGCAGAGGCAGGCTCAAATGGTTAGGCAAGCAAATACCTACTTTCTAAAAGTGGTATTTGCAAACACAGAATATTAAAATAAACTTTACTAAAAGATGTATTTTATTATTTCTGAGTTCAGGCATACTAAATTCGAATTTTTACCAGTCAGTTAGGATTATAAGAATGTATTAATTTTAACTGCCCATTCTGGCCTATAGAGAACAGCTGGCATTCAATAGTGAAAAACAAAAATGGCTGTAATTCACTATTAGAACATACTACACCCATCAGAGCATGTCCTACCTTATACTTATAATGCACCCGGCCCTTGGGCCTACCATAGGGGTGTCTAATATGAAGCAAAGGGAAGGTTTAGAGACTGGGAAGTGGGTGCACTTGGCCAAGTCAACATGGCAGTGCTAATCTGCACACAGGCCTTGCAATGGCAGGTGTGAGACACACTTTACAAGCTGCTTCTGTGGGTGGCACAACCAGTGCTGCAAGCCCACCAGCCGCAATTGATTTACAAGCCCCGGGCACACATGGTGCACTGTACTAGTACTAGGGACTGACAGTAAATCAAATTCCCCAATCATGGAATAACCAATTAGTACATCAATGTAACATAGGGAGCACTTGCACTGTGGCACTGATTAGCAGTGGCACAGTGCCCAAAGCATAAATCCAGCAAAAAAAAATCAAAACAGAGGTGGCAATCTGTAAAAAATGGATGGGAGACTCACGCCAATGATGCCAGGTCTAACAATTTACCCCTGAAGCCCTGATGTGGAAGAAATGATGCTCATTTCCATCATCATTCAATCAAATCTGAGGAGACAAAGAAGTTTAAACATTTTAGTTATTAACAGGTTTCTGAAATCTTGACGGCTCGGTAAAAATTGAATCTTGAACAGTAAAAAATTCCAGGGCTTAGAAGCTAGAATACAGACCTACTGACTCTCTGCTTTACAGTTCTGGTCCCTTGGCCTAGAACAGAAATCTGGATTCAAAAGAGAAGGAGCAGGAATGATATTTATTCCTGACACAAATAATATTTTGGGTTTGTGTTTATGAGCAAAACGGAACCCTTATTTTACATAAACCCTGCTGGTGTGCGCTGCCCTCTGAGCAAACAAAGCTGCAGCTCTGTGATAGCCAGGCCGAGTGTTGGACTTGGCCCTTCTGGCAGGTTCACCCCTGAACTTTTTGCCTTTTAAGGTTACCTCATTATAGTGATTTCTGGTCTTAGCGCACTTTAGCACCGTGGCGCAGTATAAAGTGTGTGCGCTCTCTGAGTGCGTGTTTGAGAGTGGCCTGCCCTCCCATAGGAATGCATGGGGGATATGTGTGTCCCTGGTAGTTCCTGATGCCTGGGGAGTGCAGGTGCGAGTTTGGTATGTGCGGACTCGTGTGATTAAATGCTGCGCGATGATGTGTGCGGCATAAATTTGTCTAGTGTGGTAGTGCCACTACTAGAAGCTGGCATGTATGTGTAATTTATGTGAATTGGCTGTCGGGCTTATGATTGGCTGGAGCTGGCTGGTGTGCCTGGCTCCAGGAGTCAGGATGGGTCTGCCCCGGTGGTGAATGGGAGATCTGCATGTTGATGGCTGGGGAGGAGTGCACATGGGACCTGAATAGGGCTGGGCTTTCCCTACACAATGCTGGCTTCACCCCCTGTGATGCGACTGATGACCCTAGCCTGGCCAGTGAATGGGAAGAGGGGCTGAGCAACAGAGTGCTCCAAAACCAGCTGCGTCTGGTTTTCGCCCCACACTGCACCCTAGAGACAAAGGGATTTTGTGTATAAAAGGAGGCTGTGACCTCCTATAAAAGGTTTTGTGCTCAACTTGAATCCACCAGGGGCGTGCTGCTGCTGGGGCCCAGGGGAAGGCTTGCCTTCCTGGGCCCTGCCCAGCCCCTGGATGCCTGGATTCCTGGAGTTCCTGCTTGGGTCCTAATAGGAGGGGGTTGCTGCTGGTGGGGCCCAGGAGGGACCGTCTTGGGGGCTGTCTCCTGCCCTGTGTGCTGGCCTCTGGGCCCTGCATTCCCCTCCTGATGCCCAGGACCGCTGGGACCCCTTTTTGCTTTAGGGGGGTCCCCCCTTCTGGGGCCTTTGGTGGTTTCTTGGCCCCCAGCGCCTCGTGAGTGCTTTATTTCTATTTTTGGGGAGAGTGCTGGCATTTTCCCCAAGGGAAGCTCTCCTGCCCTTTTGCACCCCTCGCAGGTGCCCACCCTGCGTTATGCCTGGTCAGTTGCTTAATTCTAGAGCGGGTGCCCACCCCGCTTATTTGGGTAGCTTAACGGGTGCCCACCCCTTTTCTACGTTTATTTTGTGCACCAAGGGAGCCTACCCCTCATTATTGCCCCCGACACAAGATGCCGCCGCCACCTGCGGCCCGCCTGACTGTGGGCAAGGCGCCGGACGCCGCAACCAGGAAGTGCGGCCGGAAGAGGAGGTCGGGAGCCCACCCCGCCTCCTTGAGCTCCAGAGGGAAGGAGAGAAGTCCCCCCGCGGCCCGGGGCTCACATGAGCTGTGAAGAGCCCCGGGGCCGCCAGCAGGAGAAGAGAAGCCGCCGAGCCTCTCAGGCTCATCTCTGAGTCCCGGTCCCAATATGGGGGATGGGTGAACAAGGGCGCTGTTGGGCGGGGCTCCCAGGGATTGGGAGAGCCCCGCTACTGCCGCTGATTGAGTACATCTGCCTCCACCCGCCCCAGCCGGTGAGTCAGCCAGGGAGTCCGGGTGGGGAGAGGCAGAGAGGGAGTGGTCCCGCCAGGAGAGCGGGTCGCCCCAGAGTGGCGCAAAGTCCTTCCTGATTGTTTGAGCGGGCCCGCGGTTGCGGGGGCCCATGCCCACCCAGAGCCATTGCGCTCCAACAGTGAGACATGTTTTCTTTTAGAGCCTAGAGGGCTCAACGATGGGCAAGTGTTTGTTCCAGAGCACCGTTTTGGTTTTTCTCACGAGGGACTTGTTCTTTGGACTCAGGAGTGACTCGCACTCCTTCGCCCTACTTTGGCAACTCCACTCTATGACCATAATTTCTACACTTATCAACTCTGTGCCATTCTATTTCACTTCAATGTACAACACTGGACGGTACGCTATTTCACTGTGTGACACTCCACTCTATGCCACTTTCCTCTTGACCACTCCACTGTACGCTATTCTACTGTTTGCCACTCCACAGTACGCTATTACTCTGTACGGCACTATAGTCTACCCCACTCCACTGTACAGCACTCCACTACACTGTGCACTACTCTATGCTATTCCACTTTCGCCGACTCCACCCTATGCCACTCCCCTTTATTCCACCCCGGTGTTTACTATTCCACTGTATGCCACTTCCACACTATGCCGACTCAACACTATAAGCCACTTCAGTGTACGTCACTCCACACTATGCCACACCACTCTAAGGCACTTCAGTGTACACCACTCCACTCTAAGCCACTTCAGTGTATGCCTCTCCACTCTAAGCCACTTCATTGTACGTCACTCCACACTATGCCACTCCACTCTAAGGCATTTCAGTGTATGCCACTTCACTCTAATTTACTCCACTGTTCCCTATTTTAGTGTGTGATTCTATACTGTAGGCTTTTTCACTGGAAGTCACTCCCCTCCACACAACTCTACTCAACACTATTCCACTGTAGGTAACTCCACTCTACCCCACCCTACTCAATACTATTCCAATGTACCTCATTTCCTTCTACCCCACTATACACCACTCTACTCTATACCACTCCCCTTTACTCTATGCTATTCCACTGTAGGTAACTCCACTCTGACCTCTCCTTGGCCCCACTCTGACCACTGACTGCCGATTGCGGTGTGCTTCAGGCTTCAAGGAGACATGAGGAAGGACTCAGAGACGCCGATACTCCGAAATTGTTGCCTTGCGCTTCCGTGGTTTCCAGGTCCCAGTTTCCCAACCCTGCTGGGGCGCTGGGGCAGGCTGAGCTGAGCGAGGCAGATAATGCAAAGAGGAGCAGGGTTGTGAGGTGCGCGGTGGGGCCGAGTTGGTGTTGGTGTTGCACCAGCATGAGTCGGCCCGAGCCCTCTGTGCCTTGAAACCACAGCAATAACCACAGACTACCGCAGCCTGCCATGGACAGCATTGTGCACTGAGCGGATCTGAGAGCTGAGAGGCTCTGTGAGATATGGTGCAGCGCAGCGGGGCACCGGTGAGGAGCTGGCAGCAGCGAACTGGGTGTAGAGCTCACAGAGGGCCATGAGAGAGTGAGGAGGAGAGCGTGACTACCTCTAGTGGAGAGTATGAAGGGGTCCCAGACCAAAAACACAAAGAATATATAAAATCAACTGGATTTTCGCACAATTGGATGAGATCAAACACACAAAGTAACGGTTGACAGTGTTTTTATTTTCACTGAACCCACAAGACCATATAGAGGTTGTATATTCACTAGTATTTATACACAAATATCAAGTGCGCCCACACAGGGGAGGGGAAGGGGTGCAAGGGGAGGGGAAGTGCTTCAGTTAGTTAACATCACTAATCAGAAAAATCGTTAAGCACAAATCCACAAATGAAAACATCATTGTCATTGATCCATAAATCGGAGATCAAGGGAAACACATGTTTTACAAAGCATTCCACATAACAGAGACTCCTGTAATGATTCTTATTATCAATCTTGGGGTGAGGAGTTCGTATGAGTAGAAAACGGTCTACGTTTCGACCCAGGGGTGTAGGATAATGGATCCTTACTCGCGGGTCTTCATCAGGACGTAAGGGGGGTGTGGTGAAGGAAGCGGTGGGGCTGAATCCTTGTATTCAATAGCTCACCCGTTCTAGGAGGCACGGCGGGTGGTGTCCATCAAATACGAAAAATTAGAATAAACCAGGCGCTCGTCCAGAAGGATAACGAGTTACTATCAGGAAGGAGCAGACTCAGCGTGTCTCCTTTTAGGCGGCGGAGGCCTCCGTGGCCTAAGCGTCCCCAGAGTAGATCAGGTACATTTAGACAGCCATCCGTGATGGGTCAGAGCGGAGCCAGCGTCAGCTGAACAATTTCAGACAGATATCCAACCTCCCTCTACTCTCGAAAACACTTGAACGCTGTGTACTCCTGCAACTGACACAAAAATATGGAACGCTTCACTAATTTGCGTTCAATTCGATGACACGTTCAATTCAATGACACGCAAATTCGTGAAGCGTTCCATATTTTTGTGTCAGTTGCAGGAGTACACAGCGTTCAAGTGTTTTCGAGAGTAGAGGGAGGTTGGATATCTGTCTGAAATTGTTCAGCTGACGCTGGCTCCGCTCTGACCCATCACGGATGGCTGTCTAAATGTACCTGATCTACTCTGGGGACGCTTAGGCCACGGAGGCCTCCGCCGCCTAAAAGGAGACACGCTGAGTCTGCTCCTTCCTGATAGTAACTCGTTATCCTTCTGGACGAGCGCCTGGTTTATTCTAATTTTTCGTATTTGATGGACACCACCCGCCGTGCCTCCTAGAACGGGTGAGCTATTGAATACAAGGATTCAGCCCCACCGCTTCCTTCACCACACCCCCCTTACGTCCTGATGAAGACCCGCGAGTAAGGATCCATTATCCTACACCCCTGGGTCGAAACGTAGACCGTTTTCTACTCATACGAACTCCTCACCCCAAGATTGATAATAAGAATCATTACAGGAGTCTCTGTTATGTGGAATGCTTTGTAAAACATGTGTTTCCCTTGATCTCCGATTTATGGATCAATGACAATGATGTTTTCATTTGTGGATTTGTGCTTAACGATTTTTCTGATTAGTGATGTTAACTAACTGAAGCACTTCCCCTCCCCTTGCACCCCTTCCCCTCCCCTGTGTGGGCGCACTTGATATTTGTGTATAAATACTAGTGAATATACAACCTCTATATGGTCTTGTGGGTTCAGTGAAAATAAAAACACTGTCAACCATTACTTCAATTTATTACCCAGTCAACCGTTACTTTGTGTGTTTGATCTCATCCAATTGTGCGAAAATCCAGTTGATTTTATATATTCTTTGTGTTTTTGGTCTGGGACCCCTTCATACACTTCAATTTATTACCCAGGTCCCACTGACTACATGGGTCGAACCCCTCTATTTATAATATACCTCTAGTGGAGGTCACAGAGTGAAGAGCCCAGGCATGCCCACATAGGTCAGGTGAGGCTTGTGGTGCTTCCAGTGAGCCCTGCTCTCCCCCTCTCTCATTATCTCCCTATCTCCAGGCCGGACTTGACGGGACTCCGCCTGCCAGTCAGCAGACAGTCGCACAGCCGGCGGTGAGGAGGAAGACGCCATTGCGGCTCCCGGTTCTCACCTGAACCGCGGCTCGCTGCATCACTGCATTGCGGCCCCTGGTTATCGCCAATTTGCGGCTCTTGTCTTCGTGGAGGAAGGCGCCAATGCAGCTGAACCGCGGCCCCCTGGCCCCTGGCTGAACACCGGCTCCCGGTTTCTTTGGCTGATCTGCACCGTTTCTCTGCCCTCCAATTAGTGGGGGTTTTTGTACAACTTCTGGAGCAGCGAGTAGCCGGGTGCTAATCGTGAGTGTAGCTGTGGCTGCGGCTGCCGGTGGTGTATTGCTGACCTCATCCAGAGCACCAGAAACAGCAATGATGGGGGAGCACAGGTGAGCTTTGAAAAGGCAGACGGCTAGTGGCATATTGCAACCAGCAGAAGTAGAGACTGTGGCAGTAGTGTCTCTGCGTATCCTGTGTGCCCCGTGAGCTGGTTTCTTTTTCTTTCTTGTTGCTTATCCTTTTACGGAAAGAGTATGTCCTCATGTCCATCTCCCCCTGTGCTCCGCAGTAAGAGACCTCTTCTTGCTGCCTCAAAAGGCAAAACGCAGGGGAGAGCTACTAAAAAGAGGAAGAGTGGAGGGAAGAAGGGGTCCATCCAGCATGTCCAAAGTGTGTCGTCAAGCGAGGTCCCACGCTCACCCCTAGCAACCTCTATAAGGAACTTTGTATTTACGCATTACCATAATGGAGCTCAGCGGTTCTCAAAGGGGGTGGCAAAGACCGCCCACAGGCACCTCTGTCCTCCGGCTTCAGTTATAGATGCCTCACTCTTAGCTCTGGATGAAGTGCAGCCAGTTTATCCTTCAGTGGATCCATCTAAGAATGAAACGGCATCTGTGAGAGGGGGTCCAGGATTGTCCTCTTCTCCCTGCTTGAACTTTTCGTTACCATCATTTAGTCCTGATGACTCCAGCTCATCCCAGTCACCTTCACGAGAAGACCATCAAGGAAGCTCAACGTTATTAAATAATACCTCCATGGTTGGGGAGCCAAACTCTACGCTTGTATTGCTGGGGAGGTCTTTATCATTCCAGCCCTCCTCCTCGTCATCTTTGTTGGACGTTATGTTACTTATGCAGATCACCTTGCCTGGGATTCTAGAAGCTCTGGTATCAATAAGGACAAGCCAAGTCGACCGATTAAATTATTTGAATAACATTCGACATGAACTGAAACCCTTAAAATCTTTTAAAGACAATCTGGGTGGCTCTGTGAAAACTCAATTACCTCCTGTAGTAATGGCTACAGCGTTTGGGTTGCATAGTGTAACATCAGAGAAAGGTGAATGCCAGTTAGGTATGAAGAGTTCGTTTTATGTTTCTAAATACCCTATGCTTGTCAGGAAAAGGCAGCACGGTTTTATGCCCTCAAAATTTACAGAAAGGTCATACCGTACAATGGGGGTTGGGTCCTGCACTGGATTGCCTGGGTGATGTGCCCCACGTGTATGCAAAAAGAAATGCAAGCATAAAAAAGGGGAATATAGTAGTAGTATTTGTTCCCAAGCCCAAGGCCAACATCCCAGACCTCAAGGTGGTAGTACTGTAAAAGTGCCTCAATTCAAAAAGATACATAAAAAGGCACATAACTGCGTAAAACTTAGTGTGAAACCCCGTCCTAAAACCAGTCCTGATTCTTCTTCTATTTCCCCAATAGTCCGCTCTACCATCCCTAATAAGGAACATATGGTAGCCCGTAATAAGATGGTTGAGCCTCGGACCTTAAATAAATTGCCCCTAGAACACCCCTCAGCTAAGGAATCCTTTATCAGGTCGCAATTAGGAAGTACAGAACTTCTGCTCGATATTATTCGTTGAGGAAAAAAAGCAAAGAAACTTCGACCCCTGAATCGCTCCAAAATCCTTCAGTTATTCCAACAAATCCCCCCTCTTTCAGGGATAACCTCGTTAGACTTAGAGTCTGTGGGTTTTCAATTGGGCGATCAAGGTAGAGAAGTTTCCAGAGTTTTTTCATATCTCCTTGTAGTGCTGACCTAGTACTTAAGGCGGACGAAGACCTGGCCAAAGTAGCTCTACAGGCCTTAATATCCGTAGAAAAGAGCCCTCAATTAATAATACCTCAGCCAGGTTCATTTCCTTCCGCTATTTTAAACATGCACAGTGGGTTATCCGCAACTCAATGGGAATGATCCTTATACATCCCGTCCCAAAGGCCCGAAGCTACACAACAAAGTAGCCATCTACCCACCGACCTGAGAGTGGTTACAGTAAATGATAGGCCAATCTCACAATCTAAACAATTAGTATGTGCTCAAAGTAATAGGTTTGCCCCTCTGCGACACTTGCCGGCGGAAGTTAACTGGAATATTAGGCCCACCTTACTCTAGAATGAGGAGTCCTCTCAAAATCTAAGAATCCTAAGTTGGAATATCCATGGATTTGAATGCTTGAAGAACAGCGGTGAACTGGAAGAAAGTTTGAAACCCTTTCATCCGGTATTCCTTCAGGAGTCTTGGCTAAGAGAGAACCAGTCAGTTGAAGGCTTTATGGCCTTGAATAGCAAAGGTCATTCCCGGGATACGGGGAGAGCATCTGCAGGTCTACTAACATTAATATCGACTAAGGTGATTAAGAGACCGTTAGAGGTCATAAACGTTTCAAGTGGTCTGCAGTTATCTGTATTGGAAATGGTTGTGGGTAAAAATGTCCTCTGTTATTTTTTTGCTTATAAATGTTTATATTCACAAATAAGATCATCGCCAAATGTATCAATGGCTGGAATTATTTGAATCACCTTTCCAGCATTTAGTGGCAAAATGCCCAGAAGCAGTGATAATGGCGGGGGACTTAAATGCTCGTTTATTCCCTGTACAGCTAGACCAACACTTGGAGGGTGTGAAACCGATTATAAACAAAGGGAGCGGTATAGACCCGATGCATTACAGGCTTATAAGCCTCTTGGATATTTCACTAAAGATATTCTCCAAGATTATTTTAGCCAAACTTGAAGAATGGGCCACTGAAACCAAGAGAATCCCTTTAGAACAAGGGGGCTTATGGGAGGGTCATTCCACCACAGACCACTGCTTTGCCTTGTGGGCTATTACTCGATAGGCTCTGGAGGAAAATCATAGATTGTGCAGTTGCTTTGTAGATTTCCGGACAGCCTTCGATTCTGTTGACAGGGAAATTATGGGGAAAACCTGCTGCTTGGAACTTACAACAATACCTTCTTGGGGCTCTTCAATCCCTGCACTCTGGCAATTGGGCCCTGGTGGAGCTAGATAAGGCAGGACGGTTGTCCCAAAGAATATCTATTGACAATGGCCTGTGTCAGGGGTGCGTTTTAGCACCCCTACTTTTTAGTCTATTTTTGGATAACCCTCCCAACAGTTATTTCCCAAATAAAGTCTTTCTCACATAAAATTAGGGACTGGCATATTGCTTGTCTGCTTTATGCAGATGATTTGGTTTTATTGGACTACACTAATGTCTGAACTGGGGTGGTGTGGTTAGCAAAATAACGATGGATTAAACCCAACTGTGACTGGGGGTGAATGTTTTGCCATTGTGCAACTTTCCGTCCATCAATTGTTGTTTTTATATTGTACTACACGCCAATTGGTGTGCAGAGGAAACTTAACACATTGGCCTCTTACAGTAAGCAGAACAAGCTTCGCATCAATCTGGAAAAGATGAAAATTATGATTTTGGGGAAAAAAGTGCAGAGTTTTTCCTGGTATCTTGATTCTCAGTTGGTGGAACAAGTTGCTCTGTATAAATACCTGGGTTTAACTTTTAGGAAAAATCTGAATTGGGACGCGCATTGGGATGCCACTAGGCAGAAGGCCCTCTTGCCGGCAAGCTGTTTATCTTAACACTGCATTCCAGACAGGTCAATACCCCAGTCCTTGGAAGAAGGCTGTAATCAAACCCCTTTTGAAAAAACCTTCCCTGGACCCTACAGCTGTGGCCAGTTACAGACCCATTGCGTGTCTGCCCTTTCCTGCCAAAATATGCGAATCTCTGATGAACAAACAACTCTCAGAGTTCGTCGAGGCTTACCAACTCCTCGACGAAACGCAGTTTGGGTTCAGGAAAGGGCATGGAACGGAGACCGCCTTGATAAAGGCCTCAGATGAGATCAGGGCTATCATGGACCAGGGAGGGGCGGCTGTCCTGATCCTTCTGGATTTGTCTGCAGCCTTTGACACGGTCGACCATGGTATCCTGGTCGACCGTGTCACAGCCTTGGGGATAAATGGTATGGCCAGGGACCTTATTTCATCTTTCCTGGAAAACCGTACCCAGACAGTGAGGCTGGGAGATTTCTACTCCCCTATCTCCGCACTCCCTTGTGGAGTCCCACAGGGCTCCTCGCTAAGTCCTATGCTATTTAACATCTACGTAGCGGACTTAGCGAGGGTAATAAAGGCCCATGGGGTACGGCTTACATCCTACGCAGACGATACCCAGCTGGTTCTGGCAATCCATAGAGATGGCCCTATTGTGGCAGCCAACTTCCAGAGAGCCATGCTCGAGGTCAGCACTTGGATGGCCTTGAACTGTCTGAGGCTTAACTCGGATAAGACCGAGATCATGACCTTCGGCAGGCTCTCTCCTGAATGGTCTTCTATCTGGTGGCCTGAAAAGCTGGGCCCTCCACCTGTCCCAGTAGAAAAGGCCAGAAACCTGGGAGTGATTTTTGACAGTAAACTGTCTTTCGACCTCCACACAAACAAGGTTGTCTCTTCAGCATTCTTCATTTTGAAAAAAATTAAGAAACTATTGCCTTACCTCCCTACCTCAGCTGGGAAGACCTTGGTCTCTACCTTAGTTTTCTCAAAAATAGACTATGGGAACGCTCTCTTTTTAAACACACAGAAGCGTGTCCTAATGAAGTTGCAGTCTATTCAGAATGCGGCTGCAAGGATTCTTCTTAACATTCCTCGTCGCAAGCCCACCACTCCTGCCATTCGTCATCTCCACTGGCTGAGAGTCGAAAGCCGTATCAAATTTAAGGCCCTCTGCATTGCCTATAAGGCAGTACATGGCGTTGGACCCAGGTTCCTCACAGAAGCCTTTCAGCTATACACCCCCAAGAGGCAACTAAGATCGGCTAACATCTGTCTCCTCCCTGTACCGCGTACAAGAACTGCCACCTGGGGAGACAGACGTTTTCTGGTGGCCACTCCAAAACTTTGGAATCTCTTGCCATTGGCTATTAAAACTGCCCCGAACCTGATGAGCTTTTGCAGGCTCTTAAAGACATGGTTGTTCAACCAGTAAGTTAATGGCTGATTTCTAGTAGCTCACAAGCGCCGAGACACCTTAGGGTATTTGTTGCGCTATAAAAATTTCGAAAATAAATAAATAAATAAATTCAATGGCAGATTTGGGGGCCTATCCCATATCCCATTATTAAAGCCTATGAAGGGAAGCTCCCACCAATCGGTCTGTATGGAGGAGAGATATTTTCTCTTGATCCAACCTATGAATGGGACAGACTGGAAGAGGTAGTGCTTAAAAGACTTCTTTCATTCCCACAAGACACCATGATCCAGGCTATAAGGAGAGAGTTCAGTCTGGTATCTTGGAACAAGGCAGCCGCCACCCAGGCCAAGATACTTCAACACCCTGCTGGAGAATGATGAGGTGGTTAAATTATCCAGACTGTGTTGGGAAGAGAGCCAAAGAGGAGAAAGGATGTGGGCAAAGGCTGTTAGAACCAGAATGACTGCAATGAAGAATCTCCATTTAAATAGTGGTACAGTCACATCCTGGCTCACATTCCCAGGCAAACGAGTATTGAGAGATTCTGCTGCTATGGTGTCACAACAATGTGATGTATTAAATTTAAAGAAGAACTCATCTAATAGCTTCTCGTTGGCTTCACTTGGCCAGAATTTTGTGTTCCCTATTTATCACAGTTACCAGATCCAGGTTTGAGAAAAGAAATCCTAATGGGCTTGGGAGGGGGGGATGTAATCCAATCTATTCATCCCACCCATATAGGACAGGGGTGCAAAATAATAGTGGTCTTTGTCTCTGCCCTTTGAAAGCCAAATGCACTATTATGCATATTCTTATGGACTGCATTTTTTATCTTGCAAATCTTTTCAAGCTTTTAAGACCTTTGTTTTTTAAATATGATACTCTTCATAGGAAAAAAGCGGTGGAGTTACTTTCTGAGATGCAATATTTAGATGTGGCAGTTGGGATTGCTCGGCTCTTACGATTTGTTAAAAAGAATTTTAAAAAATGAAATGTAATGGAGATGGGGTGGTGAGGAGGGGGGTTTATTTTAAGGGTTTTAATTAATGTGTATTTTTTTTATAATGTTTTATGGACAATTGTCTAAATAAACTTGTTTTTAAACCTAGAACCACTCTACCCCACTCCTCTCTAAAGCACTCCAGTGTATGCCACTCTACTATACGCAATTGCAGTGTATACCACACCATACTCCACTGTACAACAATGTAAAGCCTCTCAATTACGCCAAAAGACCATCTCCAAGAGTTTTTATCAGTTCATGTTCGGTTATTTAGTTCAAAAGCAACTACAAGGTGTACCAATGTGTTCACTAGTCGGGTAACAGAAATATAAGAAGGAAAAAAAGACCCAAAATGTGCCACAACAAACAGGGGGGCATATTACCAACGTTAAGCGATATTTATCGCTAACGATGCTTAGCAACAAATTTTTTAACGCTAAGCATCGTCAAAAATTATCGCAGATAAACCTTGTTATTATCAAGGTTTATCGCAAATGCGATAAAAAACGGCCGCAATGCATGAATATCGCTGAAAAGTCAGCGATATTCATGCATTACCGAGCTAATGCTCTTAGCCATGTTATCCACCTGCCATTGGATAACATGGCTAAGAACTGCTCAGGGCAGGTGTTAGTTTTTGGAGATATTCGCGCTTAGAGCGAATATCTCCAAAAGTTGGTAATAGGAGATAGCGATGTTAGCGACTGTTTCCAGTCGCTAACATCTTGGCACGCCCACTTTGCATGTCATTAGTGATAAATATCACTGACATGCAAAGTGGGGCCCAAGATGGTCGCTATCTCCTACTAGCTGTCGCTAACTGGTGTTAGCGACAGCTAGGTAATAGGGAGATCATTTTATCTCCGCTTTCTTGGCTTTTAAAGCCAAAAAAGCGGAGATAAACCCCCTTGATAATATGCCCCAGGTTCTTTATTATCAAGAACTCTGTTGCATCAAGAACAAACCAGCATTGGCATAGCCAATAGGTCTTGCCTTTGGAACCTTATAAGTGTTTAGCCATGCAACAGTTGATGTTGTTGCACCAAGGAAATTGTGCTGCATAACGAAATACTTATTAGGTCCAAAAAGCTAGACCTATTGGCCATGCTAATTGCTGTACTACAATACCTAAGGAACCCAACGTGGATGAAAGGCAGAATGGGACATCATATGTCCCATTCCAACTGAAAACAAATAGGCCATAAAACGTTACTAGAGAATTGGAATGAACCCAATGGTGAAATGATCCGTAGGAAGAAAAAACTCACCAGCAAAGGACACAGAGTCCCCAAATTCGTAAGCAAAAATCAGAAACCGGTAAGGGGACACAGGGATGCGCGGTAACCTGATCAAAAGACAGAAAACAATACAGTTGGAATATGCCACCCTGTAAAAATGCAGACCAGAGTAGTGAATAAGAGAGTCTAGGAATACTTGTATAATTTAACAACAATTGCGTGACCGCTACCCGTGAAAGCTATTATGATTGGAGATTGGCTTAACCCGAATCTAATCCCATATGGCAACAAATGTGAAAACAAGACCAAGTCTTAGTAGTGAAAAAGTATCAGAAAAAAGACATATAAGCATTCCTTACCGGTGCATCTGTGACCTCCATCCATATATAACCCAAAACCAACAAAGTAGTGAATGCACGCAAGAAAACATAGTGTGTTTATGTAGAAACCGGATGTGAAAACGTTATGCGAACGTCATAATCCTGGTCGACCTTAAAAGTGCAGTGCTCATTTCTACCAGTCCACTGGCTCAAAGCCTCAATAAAGTTGTATGAGCTTGTGAACGGTGAGTGAGTCTCAATCTGCAAACGTCAAAGAATAATCTAAGCATATGAAAAATGCATCCCCAAAGAATAAACCTCAAAGTGAAAAGGATGGGATAGTGAAACAAGAAGCGTGAGCAAGATGGAGAGGCGGAGCGAGGTGCGCGCTTCGGAGAGTAGACTGCTCTTTTTCGAAGGACACACTCTTGCTAGTGGTGTGCCCCTGCACGCTCCCGCAAAGTGTATGCTGCCACAAGCACGAGTGCAGTGCTTAAAAAAGAGCTGAACAGCGGCTAAAGATCTCCTACGCAGCGCATGTGCGCTGCGTAGGCAAGACCTAAAAAGACACCCCAGAAAGTGTACAACACCTGGAGCCGCTGGGCAAGAAGAACACCACAAGCACGAGTGCAGTGCTTAAAAAAGAGCTGAACAGCGGCTAAAGATCTCCTACGCAGCGCATGTGCGCTGCGTAGGCAAGACCTAAAAAGACACCCCAGAAAGTGTACAACACCTGGAGCCGCTGGGCAAGAAGAACACCACAAGATGTCCAGTGTACCTGTGGAAAAGTCCCCACCTATGAAACATCCAAGTGGTTGAATCCTGGTCAGTTCTATCCAAAATCAATCCTCACAATCTGTATTTCATACAGAAATGTTCAATCCTTTAAAACAAATGTTTTACGCCATGAAATATACAATCACACTTAAAACTCCAATCCTGGATTAATGTAAGCATTCTTATAATCACGCTGTACATACATAATACATAAATACCATCTGGGACTCACCCAAAACAAATATTATGTAACTCTGTGTTTAAATATTAGATTGTGCACGAGTCAGGCTCCCACTCAAACCTGCTTTAAAACAGACCAGCCAACGCAATTATAAAAATACATTAACACAACCGAGATTCCCTAAAATGAATAATTCACATGTGTGGTGCAGTGCGACTTGCCACACACCCAAACGCTTCTGCTGGGAACCCATTGGGTCCCGGGGCCCTTCCTGCCTGCAGGTCCCCCATGGCCTCCTCCACTTCTTTGACCGTCATATCTACTTCCAGAATATCCCTGTCAGCAGACTCCAGTATGGGCAGCCGCAAGGGGGCTAGGAAATTGCGACACTCCCGCTCCTCCCTAGCCGTTTGAGATCGGTAGACCTCCTCATAATAGCACGCAAATTCCTCTGCAATCGCCACACTCGTGGTGCTCACCGACCCGTCCGGTCGCTCTATTCCCGGTACCCAACTGCACTCCCGATCTCTCTTCTCCAGCCAGGCGATCATTTTGCTTGCCTTGTCTCCCAAGTCGAACACCCTCCAATGGGTAGCAAGTGCATGTGATAGTGCCTGTTCCGTCAGAATGTCCCTTAACTCTTTGCTTAGGAGGCGTGCCTTATGCTGCCTGTCCTGCCACTGTTCCTGGGTAAGCCCCGTCTTATCCTCCAGAGCACAAAGCTCCAATTCCAGTTTTTCCACCTGTGCATGTTTTTCTTTGCGCCGTCTCCCAACCTCGGCCTGCACGAAATCCCTGGCCACTGTCTTGTACGCCTCCCAGTCTATCCCAGGGGAGCTCACCGAGCCTACATTTTCCTCGAAATAATGATCTACCCTCTCCCGTAATCTCTCCTGGAACTCCCTGTCCTTAAATAAAAAGGTATCGAGCCAAGGGGGGACACTCCAATCTCGCCTGGGACCCACCATCTGAACCCCCACCTGTGAATGGTCAGATATCCCTCTAGCTTTATGATGTCTGTCCCTAAAGAGGCTCATGCTGTCTGTCCGTGTGAATTTGTGATCGATCCTGGAGGACGATCCATGGGCCGCGGAGACATGTGTGTATTGTTTAGCCTGCGAGTTATGTGTCCTCCAAAGATCCACCAGACCCAGCGCTTGTGCAAAGTCCTTAAGGTGGTTTGCCCCTCTCCTACTCAGTTGAGGCGGCAACCGGTCCAGTTCCCTAGCCATCACGTCGTTCATATCCCCTCCCAGGATCAGTGTCCTCATGGGCATTTCCAACAGCAACTTTCCAATATCGGGGAGAGTACTCGTGTGGAGGAATGTAAAGTGAGCATAGGTTCAGAGTTCGGCCCTCCCATTGTGCAGACAACGCCGCAAAGTGACCCAGGGGATCCAACCAACACCGCCCCAGGACCAGTGGCAGGGAGTTTTTGACAAGGATCCCTACCCCCTGGAGCTCGTAGTAAAGCCAGAGTGGGCACGTAAGGTGTAACCAAATCTGTTTAGGGCCTTGCAGCGATTCCCTAACAGATGCGTCTCCTGTAGGAGTATGACATCAGGGGTGTGCCTTCGAAGGTATTGAAGGACCACAGTGCGTTTGATCTTGTTTTGCAGGCCGTTCACATTCCAGGATACTATATCAATGTGTTGCGTGCCTGTCGTGTGTAACCTAGCCATCGTTCCCGCCAAGTATAAGGGTGAGCAACCAAATCTCCCCTCCACCCCCCTCCCACCCGCCAGCTGATTGTGTCAATGGAGTCAGAAAAGACATATAGCATAAAATACAAACAGTAAGAACTAGAACAAAAACCCCATTCCCCCCCATCATCAGCCCCCCACCCTGCTAGCCTGCTACGCCGGCGAACCGCGCCAGACATCCCCTACAAGCAGAGCGCCTGTAGCCCTTAAAACGAAAAACTCAGAGGCGAGTGGTACAACCAAGATCAGCATCCGGGGCTCCCATCCGACCCCCCCTTACAGTTCATAATGTACTCCCCCATTTGCCCTGATCTGGAGCAGCGTCCCATTATGAAAGAATACTTCCGAGAGACTCAACCGGGGTCTCACCGCCCGTACGGTATAGGAGTAACAGCAAATAATATTCGGGGCCTTCATATCTGTCCCTCGCAGGACCCCCATACATTCTGAGACCCCCATCCCTCAGTTTCCCTGTAGGACCAGTATCAATAGCCCCCGTATACATTACGTGTCCACGATTTCTGGCCAGTCCAAACCAATGTGTTCATTCTTGTCACTCCAGGTCCGGAGACGCCGAAAGGCTGCGGGTCCTCCTCCTGTTTGCTTGGTGCTGGCTCTCCTGTCGTCGTCGTGCTCCCCCTGCTGATCCCACAGATGAAGCCGGAGACTGGGGCGCCACGCTTCTCCAACTTCCCCCACGCTCCGGGCCCTTCTGCTGCTGGCCACGCTCTTCAAGCCAGGTATGTACCTCCTCCGGGGGGGTGAAGAAAAAGGATTTCCCTTCCGCCAAGACCTTGAGCCACGCCGGGAAGAACATCATGTCCTTGACTCCGCATTCCTGGAGTTCCCTCTTGGCTGCATCAAATGAACGGCGCTCCTGCTGGACCCTAAGTGTGAAGTCTGGGAAGAAACGTATCGTGGCGTTGTCCATATGAATGTCCCCATGTTGCCGGGTCACCTGTAGGATTGCATCCCTGTCTCTGTAGTTGAGAATCCGCGCAATGATGGTGCGCGGTGGGGCCCCCGGGCGTGGCGGCGGGATCGGTGCCCTATGTGCCCGCTCTATGACGAAGAATTTAGACAGTCTTTTGGGCTGCAGGCGGTTTAAAATGAGATCTTCCAAAAACAGTTCCATGCTAGCCCCTTCCATTTTCTCCGGCACTCCCACCACCCGCAGGTTGTTTCTTTGAGACTTCCCTTCCTGGTCCTCCAGCTGTGCCGCCATCTGTCTCTCTTGGTGTGTGAGCTGTTGGACCTGTTGTTGTAACTTCTTAGTAGCACCATGTAGTTCCGCAATGGAGGCGGCGTTCTATGTGGCTTTCTTGGACGTCTTGTTCAAGTCCGCCCGTTAAAGCGTCAGTTCGATAGACAAACTCCAGAGTGGTGCCTAAAGATTGTATGGCCTGCATTATGGAGGACAGGGATGGCTCACGGGGCTCCTCCGAAGTCCCGGGGTGGGGTCCGGCTCCCCCTCCTTGTTCCGCCGTGTAGTTGTCCATAGTGTTGGATTGGGTCACTGTGGACTTCTTGTTTCTCATGGCAGTCCGTGATATAGGGCGCCCGCCACTTGGCCCTCCGTCCTCCGTTCGCACCCCATCTCACTCGGGAAAGGCAGGGGTAGCCCCTGTCAGTCCAGCATGAGCCCACTGATGCCGGCCGGCCGTCTGCCAATCGTTAGTGCCGCCCGGCGGGGACCCCACACCTCTCCCACCGGTCCGCGGTCTGTTGTCGCCCCCGGCCTCGGCACCGTGGTCACCAAGGGCCTCTGCCGCTGCTACCTCCACTAATTAGTGCGCCCCTGCTGCCTCCATATCCTGGGCCCGCAGGCAAGGATTCTTAGGCCTCTCCGCCGCCTTGTTCCGCCACGTGGTAGGGGCACCGCCACACTGGCCTGCCCTCTCTGCATCCACTGCCCGGGGGACCAGCCCACTCACCGCAGCACCGGAGAGAGCAGCACACCACACCGGCACACACCAGGGGAGGTGGGGGTTCCAAACGCTTCGTCCTACTCTGGGGATCGCCGCTACGTCGCGTCCCCTCCCTGTGTCGTGCCGACCTCCTGCGTTCCCGCGGCGGCCCGCTCTCCACTCGAGGCCGGTGCTTCAATGGCAGGCCTCCACCGCTTAGGCCGCAGCAGGCCCACACTCACCGATCCCCAGTACTTGGCTTCCCGGTTTCGGATCCGGATAGAAAACACACTGTTGTGCATCGGAGTATGTCAACTCTCAGATCCCAGTGTGTAGCGTCGTGGATCCACAGGATCGATTTCAGATTTATGGGGTCTTCAGGTATGCCGCCGGTGCGCGGTGGGATTATGCGGCCATCTTGGTCGCTGCCAAGCCACGCCCCCCTCCGCGGTCCCTATAGTTTAGAAGTTTGGCAATTATTGGGTGAGGGGCGGCCCCCCAGGACCAGCTTCGGGGCCAAGGCACTGTGAGCCCACTCCATACCAAAGATCTCTGAAAAAGTGTCTCTGCCCATTATGCTCACCAGTGTGCTTTCCACAAATTCCTCTATATTCATTATATTGGCTGTTTCTGCAACACCCACTATGCGTATATTGCACCGCCTAGAGTGCGCTTCTAGATCCTCTGACTTTGCTTGCAGGGTGTGGAGTATTCCATCCATTACCTTGTTCCTAGTCACTCCTTCGCTGATCGTATCTTCCATGTCAGAGACACTTCTTTCTACAGTGTCAAGTCTCTCTGCATGTTTGTCTAGTCTTTCCACCACTTTGTCCATACGGTTAGTAAGCATGCCTATTTTCCCATCTAATTTTGTTGAACTGTGTTGCATGGCTACCAACATTTGTTTGAGATCTGCTTCCGCAGGAGGTCACTAACTTCAGGCATGGAGCCAGCAGCATCAGGTTCGGTGTCTCTGCTTTTTAGACTTTTGTGGCTCAAATTGCAACTTTGCCTGTGCCTTATCTGCTTTCCCCAGGCTGTTCCTCTGCCACTGGGCGTATGCTTGCTCAATCCACAGATCAGAAGTTCCGGGCTGCAATTCTGGTTTCCGCACGCACCCATGTAGTGCCCTTTGCAGACGCACTGTACTCTCCAGTTATTTCCCCATTATGTACCTATCAGCCGCAGCGTGTAGCGTCGTGCGTGGAGGGACCAACTGCTCAATTCACTAAGGATATGTCTGTCGTGTAGGGCTATGCCTGCGATCCGTACCCCACTTATACTCCGATGTTGGTTCCACCGCTGCTCCACCTCATACTCACAGGCCGCACTACATGGGATTTCCCCTTTGCATCCATATCTCCTGGGTCGCGTGTCTCTTGGGTTACTTTGGAGCCTACAGGATCACTCCAGGCGGCTCCTCACTTCGTGGCGATGCCTTACATGAGCTATTTCTCAGACCACACTTTGCCGCCCGCAATGTTTTCCTGGCCGCTGTTTCACGTGGCAGAGTTGCTCTAACTAATCTTTCAACTGCACACAGTCTTCCTGTCAGTGTGCCTCTCCAGCTGCCCGCTCTAACTGAGCCCTCAGGTCGACTCCCACAGAAACACAGTCGCGAGTTACCATTGACTTATAATGGGAACGTAAAAGTTACAAAGTTAAAGATTTTGGGCACTTCCGGATGGACTACAACAAAACCACTTTAAAGTAGGACACTTCGAGAGTCAAGATCCACGGGAGCACCGGAGTACTCGTGTTACCTCACCCAGGGAAGCCGGGTGCATAGGTGCCTTTTGATGTTGGGTTTTGTCTATCGTTTCAATGGAGATCTGCAAAGAAGTGCTGCAGGCGACCAGATGAAAAGTGTCCGGGTGGATCCAAAGGTGGATGGAGGAACTGAAGAACCTGAAAGCAGAGGGGACAGAGTCTGGGTCACTAGCCAGTGACCAGGAAGGAACCAGGAAGGAACCAGGCAATGTCGAGTCGATTTCAGGTGAAGAGGTGAAGCTTGTCTCTACAGCCACAAGGACCAGGAGGCGTCAACGATGAGCAGAAGCTGGGTTTGAGCTGCCCCATGAAGGATCTAGTTGACTGCGGCATCAGTATCCGGATTGGACCCAACAAGCCTTGGCAAACGCAACCCACGCAGGAAGTGAAGATTGGCTGCGAGTCAGACCAGCAAGGTCTGGGGAGCTTCTCCTTTGAAGGGAAGCTGGAGCAAGCCTGGAGCAACTAGGCCAGTGGTGTAAATTCAAAAAGAAGTCTTCAGAGGGCTAACTAGCCAGCAGGCTAGCAACCGGGAAGACGCATCGAGCTGAAATGCAGGAGCAGGACCCACGCAGCACTCATGGAGTGTGGAGGGCTGAGCTTTGGTGCAAATGGCGCTCAGGTCTGGGGCTTCTTGTACCCCACGGCACAACTGCGAGTTACCTCAGGAGTCGATGCAGTTAGCAAAATGCAGGAAGTCCAGGGTGTCTGGTCCCACGTCTCTCGTGTCTGTCACGGGTCTCAGCTTTGCTGTAGAGGTGGATCGGAGTCAGAGAACTCTTGAAGTCCAGTTCCTGTGTCACTGAGTCTTCGTGTCCCAGTAGGAACATCGACAAAGCAAACGGGCAAGTTACTGGCGGTGCCTGTTTGCACAGGGTGGTCACTCCTTGATCACAAGGGAAATGTCTTCAGTCTTCTAGTCGAAATAGAACGTCGAAGGTCCAAGAGTTTCATATCAGAGTTTCGTTCTAGGATAATCTATTGTCCTGGGGACACAACTCCTATCTTTATACTGATTTTAGGGGCTGGATTACCTGCTAGGGTGGACCTGGGAAGGGGGTGGTTACACCCCTTTCCTTTTGTCCAGTTTCGCGCCAGAGCGGGGCTGGAGTGCCCCAGCAACTGGTTTGAACCGGGCTATGCATGGAGCACCTTGTGTGCCCCAGGCAGTGTCTGGAAAAGCATCTTTCCATTCAACCCACCCTGCCCCAATACACTACGGCCTGTCTGGGGAGGTGCTAGCGACAGGAAACCTGTTGTCCAGGCCTCCCTTGCTGGAGTTTTGTCCAGCTGCAGGAGGTCACACTCGTGTCTGTGGCAGCAGCATCCATTTTGTGATGCTGAGGCTCTGGGCTCTGTTTAACTTTAACCGGGTAAACCAGTAACTACATGTCTTCTCCCTCTAGAAGGGTGGAATGCTACCCCCGCCGCCAGGAATGGCGGGGGGGGGGGTAGTATTCCAAAGTGCTTGACACCTTACACTACATGTTTTGATAAAGCCAAACCAAAGTTAGCATTAACCGCAAGGATTATAATGCACTTAAGAGTATATGGTATGGCTATATAATAGAACAGCTATAAGGAGATGGTTCCGAAAGCTGCAGAGGGGCTCAGCTCATGCTAGGGCACCCTCTCACATAAAACCAAGCACTCTGCATCCAGGATTGTTAAGGCCTGCCATAGGAGTGACTTATAGGTTACTATGTGTCTATATATAAGGTAGATATAGATATACTATATCTAAGTAACGGGTGAGTACACCACCTTACTCAAGCTGAGTGATCAGCCTGCGGTGTCAGTTTAGATGGCCAGCCAGGGGGGCATAATACATGCTGCAGCCCCTGGTAGGCCTTGGATAGACCTATGCCCTGGGTACGTATGGTACACTATACAGGGGCTCACAAAGGTGACCCAATCCCAATCAGGTACGTACCTGAAGTACATGGTGTCAATTTAGAGAGAGAACAGCTGGGCTGTGGGGCTGATTAGCAGACCCACAGCCACACTAAAGCCGAAAAACCAGAGAATCATAGCAAAAAGTGGGGGTGACCATAGGCAGCAGACCCTACTCTCCAACACTGAAAAAAAAAACTTTTACCGTGTCAAAGACATAAACCGTAGAGCCCTCCTAGTTTTCCCATGTGCCCAGATGAAACGATTAACTAAACCCTCCAAAATAACAAACCACGATTTTTGAAATTCCAAAGGGATAGTCCTAATCAAATACAGAATCTTAGGTAAAAACATCATCTTAATTACATTGCACCATCCCACCAAAGAGAGATGTAGATTATTTAACCTGTCAAAATCAAGCCTTGCTTTCCTGATAATCGGTTCGATATTTTTTGCCACCAACGTTTCTAAATCAGATGTAACCGTTATGCCTAAATATATTGCCGATTCTGCGACCCGGGGGTCCTCATAGATGGCAAACTGATTCTTTACTATTTGAGTTTTAGATCTATCCAGTGCATATCCACTATATATGCCAAACTCTAATGCAATAGACGTGGTCTGAGGTGATGATAGCAACATCGTCGGCATAGGCAAGGATTTTAGACTCGATCCCATGGCTTACTTCTGGGCAAATTTCCATATTGGACTCAAATAACCTCATTAGGGGTCCATATAAACAGCAAATAGTAGCGGTGAAGTCGTGTCCCTCTCTATATATTAAAAGGGAGAGTGTAGTTCCCGTTTAACCTTAAGCGAGCAGTAGGTGCCACGTATAGCATTTGAATAGACTTGATAAACCCTTCCCCCCTAGCCCAAAATTCCCAGAGGAAATCCCAGGAGACCCTATCGAATGCCTTCCCAGCATCTAAAAACATAACAGCCATAGGGTCTCCTGAGATCTCCATTGCATCAAAGAGAGTGATCACCCGACGCACATGTTGTATGGCCCCCCGGCCCATTATAAAGCAGTGTTGAATAGTTATTTTTAAAATCCCATTTAAACGTGTTGCCAAAACTTTAGAAACAAATGTTCACATCGCTATTCAACAGTGTGATCGGACGGTATGAGCCCGTCTCTCTGGCTGGTTTGCCTTTCTTCAGAAAGACCACAACGTCTGCTCCCGCCCAAGATTCAGGGACCGACCCACCCTTTTGGGCTAGCAGCATAACATCTATAAGGTCTGGGCGGATAGCGTCTTTGAAGATCTTGTAAAACTCCAGCGGAATCTGGTCCGGACCGACTGCCTTACCAGAGGGGAGAGACCCCAGAGCAACCCATATTTCCTCATGAGAGAACACCTTCTCCAGTTCTTCCCTGTCTGAGGGGTCTACCCTCTGCACAGGCACCCTATCCAAAAATATACGAACATCCGCAGCTGCCACTAGTGGTCCTCTACTATATAAACACTGATAACATTGCCTGAAGGTTTCTCGAATACCCAACATATCTGTTATTAAATTCTTGTTGGCTTCATATATTTAGAGAATCTCCCCGGCTGCCAATTTTTGCCTAACTCTTACGGCCAACGTATGCCCCACCCGCTCGTTGAATTCATAGCAATGCTCTTTTTTAGACAAATATACCTCTGCTGCCTTCTTGGCAATATGCTCTCCCACCTCAGCCTTCTTCATAGCCAGCTGTAATAATATTCTGGCTGTCTCTCCTCCAACACAAATAGTAGTGGCTAGAGCTTCTTCGAGTTTAATTAGCTCTTCCTGAGCTAAAAGTGCCCGGAGTTGTTCCTTCTTTTGACGACACAAGCTATAGCTTATTGTCTCTCCTCCCACTCCCGCTTGAAAGCATCCCAAGCTCCCCCGATTAAAATCCCACAATTCCTTAATCCACCCTTTCATGAATACAATATAATCTGAGTCGTATAGCAACCTCTGCTCAAAAGTCCATGCCACATTTTTCTTCTCTATGCTATTAGAATTAACAGTCAGAATTAGCGGGTTGTGGTCCGATATAACACGAGGATGCCTCTCTATACCAGAGTTAGTTATGAGTTGTTTTGAAATAAAAAAATAATCCAGCCGGGAAACCACCTTATACGGGGCCGAAAAAAAGTACTGGCTGGATCAGATGGTTTCAAATGTGCTCATATATCAGTCAGGCCATTGTTGCGCACTAGATTAGTAAGGGCATAACCAACCTTCCTTTTTTTCCCCAAGTACGTTCTTCTTGGCATACCCCATCGTATGCCCAAACCATTAATATTAAAATCCCCGTAGATAATGATCGGGGCGTGCCATATAGCCAGACTAAGATCTAAGGTTTCTAGGAGCTCCGGATCATCGCATGTTGAGCCATATAGCGAGCAAAGTGTAAATTTAAAATTACTGAGCAGACATTCAATCACTACCCACCGACCCCATTGGTCTACGGACTTTCTGAGCACCCTAATGTCAGTCCTCCGTGTAAGAATTGCTACCCCTCGATTTTGAGACCCCTGTGTGGTATAGGCCAGCAGTTTAAACGCAAGCTGTTCCATTATACGAGCTCTACTGCCCTCTATGTGTGTCTCCTGGACACAAAGAAAATCTATCCGTAGAGATTTCAGCCAGGTTGCTAATTTCAGCCAGGTTGCTACTTTATTTCTCTTGATCTGATCATTAAGCCCACAAATATTCAATGACAAGATCCATAAACTCATGTCTTAAGATTTCTCAGCTCTATACAGTGACTCCTTCTGCCAATTAGTCTCTTGCATCCTGCCTTTCCCTTCCTACTCATTTATCGAGCCTCCTTAAATAGCCTAGCCAATCCGTCTTGTATCCAGTTCTGCTGCCCCTTCGTTAACCTCACATGATGGAATAACTTATACTGTGCTGATCCCACACTAACCCTCTCCAGAAACACCCCAGGCCTCCCACCCCTAACCCCCCCTTACCTCCATTACAAGCAATTAGGTCAGACATGACCTAAATATGACCGAGATGACTTCATCTCAGGCAGCGCCGGACTCCTCCCCCCAGGTGACCCTGAAAACAAAAATGCTTCACTTACTTCAAAACCCCAATGAAAACATTGTTACATCTGTCTAACAAGTAATTACAGACCCTGACCCCACCCCCCAGCTTTAGCAAGGAAGTGACTCCAATGATAATCAAACAAAACATTTCTTATCTTCACTTCTCTTTCTCCCCAAGCCCTATCATCCATACACTTAGATGATTACTAACTACTTGATTACTAACAGAATTCTCCATATATTTATCATTTTTGGGATAGACTTTTTTTATCTAGACAAAAACATCATTCCTTCCCTGTGGCACCCTTTTCACTTTCAACTGCATTCACCAAAGCCCTCATCCCTCGAGATTTGGTTCATTCTGTGAGAAACTCTTGCGCTTTAATCTCCGAGAAAAACATTCTAACCCTCCCCTGGTAAATAACCTTAAGTCGTGAAGGAAATAACAAAAAGGCCTCACAGCCCACCCCCTGAAATGGGGTGATCAGCTGGCATAGCCTCCATCTCCGCTCGACCGTTGTGTGGCAAAAGTCTGGCCGAGCGAAGAAGGTATGCCACTCAACTGCTCTTTTTGAGTCAGGTCTGGCTCGATCTATAATTGCCTGCCTATGCAGGAAGTTGCCAATGAAGATCAGTATCGCTCTAGGTCGTTCTCCCTAATGTTTGGTGTGATTCTTCCTTAACCCCTTGGACGCTCATGACGAGCTCAGCTCGTCATGAAGTACATCTCTTGTACGCTGATGACGAGCTGAGCTCATCATGAACCGCGGGGTTTTAAAATCTTTAGCGCACCGCAGGAAAATGAGCCGCACGGATGCGGTTAACATCGGGAAGCGATGCGCCCGCTGCACTTCCATCTCCCAGTTCCAGTGAGCCAAATCTGGGAATGCACTCTTCAAGAGTTTCACAACAAAGGCCAGAATATTTTCCCCCTCCACATTTTCTTCAAGGCCTAGCAGCCGGACATTATTTCGGAACTGCCTGTTCTCAAAATCCTCGAGTTTCCAGTCCACATCCCGTGCTTGTTTTTCCTGAGCAGCTTTGAATATATGCAATTTCTTTACCTCCTCCTCTACTGCAACAGTTCGTGCTTCTAAATGAGTTATCTGCTCCGACATGTCAGAGCATAACTTATTTGTTTTGCGAATTGCACCTTGAAGTTTCTTAGAAGCTAGTTGCAACCTCTTGCTTTCCTGCCGTGCCTCGCCCTGCATTTGTTTGAGGGTCGTGTTCAGTAGCTCCAGAGTACGGGATGGAAGTTGAGGTGTGCTGCCATTGTCACTAGTTCCTCCTGTGCCGCCTTCAGGCCCACTACCAGAGCCGGCTGTCAGGATTGATGCAGAATAGTCCCATTCATGTCACCTACTGGCTGAATCCAGGGATCGGCCTTTTGTCCTGGTCCGTCGCCTAGCGGCCTTAAGCTGGTCGTGATGCTTCTTCTGCGCAGCCGGGAACTCTTCCCCTGAGACACTCTCCTGTGATGATTCCTCCACACTGATTTAGATGTGTCAGAGTCGTCGTTCAGTGAAAAAAATTCTCTCCATCGGGGTAAAGCAGGGGGGCGCTCAGCCAAGTAGAGGTAGTCTCTTGATCGCCCGGCCTGCCAGACATGCTCATATTTCCAACTTCGATGCCCGAAGGTTCCCTCGTGGGGTGAGTTTGCACGTGCAAGTGACCTTCGATTGACTGAGAGGGGAGACCCCCCAAAACCCCCAGTCTCAGCCTCGACCTCTATGTTCATACCTCCTATTGGGGCGTTATTGTGAGAGCCACTTGCACCCTTGTTTTACACATCGCCGTTGCCCCCACTACTGTTGTATGTATTAATCGAGCATGCAATTGTGGATTGGCTCTTCCCCTCCAAATTAGGCATTAAATGCAGTCCATCTGCCTCATTTCCCTCCAGTTGTCTCGCTCTATTTCCCCCCGAAACCAGCACATTGCTATCTCCTGTCTGATGTGGTTGTTCATAGGAGAGACTACCAGACCCAGAATGCAGCTGGGTGGTGATGGAAAGAGCAGTGTTTGACATAGTCTGGACTGGGACTCCCCCAGTGGAGCAACCTGTAGAGCCTGTTGGACAGTCTCGGTTCCCGGTGGCGAAGTCAGAGCAGGGGCACTGACCGGTAAACTCGTATTGCTCACGGGACCTACTGCTGTAGCGTCTGTAGTGCTTGACATCCCAAACACCTCCATTACTGATGGCTGGCGCAGAGTGCACTCACCCGCATTAGCTGTCCCCAATCTTGTGCTACCGGCCACACCAACATCCAGCATTTTGCTCTCCTTGCCTTTCTTTTTGGCTCCTCCACGCCGTGACTGCCCCTGGTTTGTTTCAGTGTCAGAGACCAGTCCGCCCGGGGGCTCTTTCAGGTGTCCATTCTTTTCTTTGCCCCCCCCCCCTCCCCCGGCTGCTTTTTTCAGGTCTCTCAGGTCTTTCGCATCTTTACCTTCCTTGATGTTCTTCTCTTCTTTCGTGCCTCCCTGCTCCTTCGAGATTTGTGCTGCTTTAGGGGCTATTTTTGTTACAATCCAGCGTCACAGAGGCAGAGTAATCTGTAGCGCGATCCACGAAGACAGCGGGAGCCGAGCGCTGCGAAGCGTCCCGTAAGCGCTGGAGCGATAGAAGAGGTAATACACATGATCTGTTAACACAGTCCAGCTCTTCAGGCTTTCATTAGAGCCAAAGCCAGCAAACATATGAGTCAGTGGGGTCAAAACACTTTGAGAGCAAAACCAATATTTAGTAAAGTGGCTCGTTGCGGCCTAGTTATGCTAACTGAACCAAACTTATGTTAAGCATTATTTTTCCAAATGAGAATACGTTTTTCCCACCTATTTCAAGCACACAATGTTTTCTTTGCTATTTCGTGCCCATCCTTCTTATTTGATACTAGGGTGCATTGTGGCTCTCACTTTCCTACCTCTTCACTTGGTCAACTTTGTTTGCTGCACTTTCACAAGCTAGGAATGACTGCAGTCTCATGTTTTTAGATGACAGCAGGACACTGGTAGACAGAGAGGTGGTATTACTACTATTAGTACCAGGTCCTGCAGATGTACTTCATTGCTTGAATAAACAAAGAACAGAAGCCCCGATGCTCCCCCTCTCCCAGGGAGTGGCTGTCGTGTTTCACAGACCCACTAGGCACCTAATGACCTGAGGTTGGTAACTAGCCTGCCTGAGACCTATTGTCGACCGCTGTGAGATGGGCTGTGGAGGGGCAGAATTGCAAGTGAACCTTTGTGGACTGTAGAATGTAAGCCGACAAAGCCCCACAGTCTTTCAGGGACTTCAGCAAGATCACAGATTGAAACTAGGTGGCACGTGAGACACACACAGGTGTCTTTCCTGGGAGTCTAATGTGCCAATGTCCAGGGTACTGATGCCCGTTCCACTTGTTCAGAGTGGGAGTGAGTGCAGCTGCTCACCACTGGCATCTACTGAGTCATTGGAGTTGGCTTTTCCTTCTTGGGATGAAATCCAAATATGCTTCTTTTAATTCTTATTTTTGGGCAGCTTTATATAGTGCGAGCTTGGCCCGAAGGGGATTAGTGTGCTTTACATGAGCACCAGATTAAGAAGTCAAGCTGTTGCGGTGCTACCGGGCAGCTGCGCGACAGTAAACAAAAATATATCAGGAACTTCATTGAATGAAGTATAAACCTGCATGTGCCTAGTTATGAATGAAAAGATGCACTTCCAAATGTAAGGATTTCTTCTTCTTGGATGTGTCTCTATGACAGCCGCGGTGTACAGTGTTATTTATGAAAAGGGATTATTACATCTTCTGTGGGTGTATTGATTGGACACTTGGGGCCTCATTTACGAGCCACCAGTGGCACTTTTGCACCAATGGAGCATCACTTTTTTGACGCTCCGGTGGCACAAAGTGCCACAGCATATTTAAAGGTCACGCAAAGCCACCGTACGGTGCTTTTCATTGCCTTGTAAATATGTGCCCCTTTCATGCAGGACACTGCGTTAAAGGTGAGTTCCATGTGTGTTGCTGTGGGTTTTCCCACGCTACACGCATGGAATCTGAGGCATTACCATATTTATAAGGAATTGCAAACCTGGGATTGCATCATAATCCTACGCATGGGAGGCGTGAGAGTGGCATGGGAGTGGCCCAGCAAGGAGAAATACTTTTACTCCTCCTGGTTTTTTTCCACTTTCTATGCTTGATGCATTCTGCAGCACTCATAGAAAGAGGCAAATGCCACGAATTATTGTTTTTTTGCAGGAAGGTGTCCTTTCATGTACAAAAATAATCAGACCCGCAATGCAGGCACCCTGGCAACATGACGCAAGGGTGTCAGTGTTGGCGCAGGGCTGCTGTTTGTGCGCCGGCGCAGGGGAGAAAGACAGGAATGCGCTGTATCTTATAGATACAGCGCATTCCTGCCATTTTCTTTTGGCGCACGGCAGTGCAGCAGAAAGGCCTACAGCGCTGCCGTGAATCAAAAGTTTGTAAATGAGGCCCTTAAAATCTCTTTGTTTTTATCAACTGGTCTTCCTTTTACTAAATCATTTTGAATTTGATATTACCAAGTGCCAGAGACATTTATTTGAGGTACATTCTAAATTGTATGTAGTAGTGGACAGTGATTCATAAATTGACAACAAATAGGAAAACTAAATCTGTCTAATAATTCATTAGCAATAGGTGAACTTTCCTGTGCCAGTGCTCCCTCGTTGCCATGGCGTTAGGGACCCTGCCCTGCTAGCCTGAAGCTCTGTGACGTTTGGTGATGTCATAGTGTGAATGATGCGTTCCGCATTGTGACCTGTTCAGCATAAGCAGTAACATGACCTGTGGCTGTGACTCACGTCCCCAGTGTCTCGCTGATTTTCATGGAGCGAGGTTGCAGACGGCTGCTTTCTGCGAATTCACTTGACAAATTTTATTGGTAAGTTTTACATCAATTTTATTGATCAGGAATATGTCCCAGCACAAGATGAGATGGAAGTCCAGTGGGCTGTTATGTTTACCTAAATGAAAATTGCATGTTTTAGAAGATTTTAATCAGGGCTGATATAAAATGACTTTCTAATGTTACACTACTTGCCTGAACTTTTTTAAATAGCTAGAAAGTTTATGTTTGTGAAAACATGCTGCGTGTTTTAATGCTAATCATTGCTGGAAAGTAATTTCTTACTTGTGACAGTCCACTGTATTTGTTGTCTGATTTAAGAGAGATGATGCAATGTCTGGCACATTCCTATGTTGGCAGATTCCACGGTATGTGGGATATGAGATGTAATTTTATGAGACTGAGGTCTTTTCGTAGTTATTGCAGTTACATATGTGCATTGCATGTGTGGAATGCCTTCTCTCAGGTTTGACCACCTTTCCTGAGGTTGATTGCTTTCACCAGAATCCACTGCAGGGTGAAGTGATTTGTTTTGGTTGTTTTTTTGCTGGTGGCCGATCAGCGATTGCATTCCTACCAGGAATGGCCCTGAGTCACGCCTAACCTTAACTATTCCTTCACAAACAACGACCCCTGGAGTGGACACTTAGCTCTGATGTGCTGACAGTGATAGAGGGCAGCGTGTCTTAGCTATACACTTATGGGTGGTCCGCACAATAACAGTTATGACAACCTGATGTTCCACCCTGCCTTAGTCATTTGTTGCAAAATTCAACAGCCATATTTACAAAGAATTGCTGCGCTGCCCTATGCCAATTTGAAAGGACAGAAATGCACTGCATTTATAAGAAAGAGTGCATTCGAATTCTTTCAGCCAGTGCCAAATCATAAACTGCAGATGTGCGCCAACGCAGGCACCGTTGCACCATGGTGCAAGGTGTCTGTGTTGTTGGCATGATTATATTATATATTATATATACACCTTCCTGCCTAAACACAATCACAAGCGGTGTTCTCCTCTTTCTATGTGTGCTGCAGAATGCAGCACACATGGAAAGAGCAGAAAACTAGGAGAAATGTAAACATTTCTTCTCGCTATGTCTGCTCTGGGAGGCATATGTGTTTTGGCACGGCCCCAGATTCACGCTATGTTGTAAATCTGGGGCTGTGTCAAAATCCCAGGGTGTTGCATGGGAACGCCTCCCTTCCGTATTATATGGCAATGCAGCGGCTTGTGCTGCATGGTCTTTCACCTTATCTACAAAGCCAAGAAAAGCCACGCAGATCGGCTTTACAGGGCCTTGTAGATATTGGCCTCAATAAAATAAAGTGATGCTTCAGTGGCGCAAAGGGGCTTGTAAATATGCCCCAAGTATTTAATCTCAAATCACAGTTGTGCTGCACTGAGCTGTGTGTCGGTAGCTGGCTCTACCATTCTAGTCTCCTGTGCTAAGCACACGTTTGCTGATCTGAACTGAGTTGCTGAGTTTTTCAGTTGTCACTGATGGTTGGGTTGTCAGGACGGGAGGTGGTAGGAAAGGGGTTTGGTTTCATTCGCAATTGTGGTTTGGCGGCATTCACTGAGGAGCGAGCGGTCTGGAACTACTTGACCTTCATTACACCACTGTTGATGGATATTTGCATCAGGTTGTTTAATGTATGCTATGTTTTTCCTTTTCAAGGGTGGCAAATATTATTCGGTGTATGACATGTAATGTACAAGAAATTGGTATCCCTAAAAATGCAGATTGATACTCGCATATTCAGAAAGACACAGACAGAAGTGGCTTTTCTTCAAGCAATGCCCCTGATACCGTGGGACAGGGTTAAGTTTCTGCATCACGGGGGAACCACAATTTACTTTGCTTCCTATAGCTCATACATGGCTAGAGTTGTAATCTTAATCCATCAAACATTGCCTTTCTCATGTAATTATATTCATTGAGACACCTTGGGCAGATTCATTTATCTAGCTGGCTTACCTTGTGACTTTGCCATCACAGTCAAGAACTCCTACACACCTAACTTTGTCTTCTAAAGTTTTTCGAGGACGTTATGAAGCATTATCATAGACATGGAGACATAAGTGTTAATTGGGGGTTTAAACTTTAACCTAGTTCTTAATTCAGAACTCGATAGCAGACACAGAGACATGACTAGCGCCCCCAGTGCAGCGAACGCCTTGCAATAAATCCTTGAGCATGATGGTTTAGTAGATGTATGGTGTAAGCTGCGGGGGGAAGCAAAGGCCTACTCATAGTGCTCCGCTGCCCACAACACATATTTGAGGACTGATTTCTGGCTTCAATCCCCCAAGGAGGTCCCCTGGGTCCTCTCCCTTGAGTACTAACCCTGCAAATTCTCCGACCACTCATCCGTTGTACTTGTCATTATGTTACCCGACTTACTATAAAGACATGAACCTTGGGTGTTTGCATCATCAGCCTTAAGGGACGCAGTATTCAGAGCAAAGAGGACAGCCATAAATGAATATTTTAAACAGAATGTAGGGTCAGTTGGCTCTTATCAGACAATCTCGGAAGCATTTAAAGTTAGCATAAGATGGACAGCAATCTCAGAGCATACGAAGTCCTTAAATCCATGTGGACCTGGCTTCGGAGTCCTAAGAGGGAGTTAAATAGGGTTCAATGACAGAATATCAACCCCCAAAATATCCCCATACAGAAATATCCAGTTTTTAATATCGATGTAAAAAATATTGACATCCTATATTTATTATTGTTACTACACATTTAAAAAAAATATATAGATGAGAAAATATAGTTGTACGAAATATCGATTTTAATATATATAAAAATAATATTAAATATATAAAAAATAAAATTAACTTAAAACATTAATTGGATTTAATATACATGTGAATAAATATAACAAATACATTTCATTTAAACATATGTATATAACATGTAATTATATATATATGTATTTTAAAACAATGTGTAAACTATTTATTGTATTATTCTAAAAGTGTATTAATACATAAATATATTACCTACTGGCGGTCGCCAGTAGGTATATATAGTTAGGATTTTTTCTCTATGGGATTTTTGAAAATTCTATGTCTAATAACTTTGGCGTTTGTGGACGGAATTGGCTGAAATTTTCAGGAAAATGGCACATTTTGTTTCTGAGCAGCCCATGAAAATTTGGGGGGGGGTTCGTCAAGGGGGGGCCGAGAAAAAAGGGGGGTCCCAAAACGTGTTTTTAACATTGAGTTTTCCATAGGGCGGTTGGCCTCACTTTTAGCCCGAACGGCTGAATGGATTTGCACGAAACTTGGCAAAATTGTAGGGACTGGTAGCCCGATGTGCCTTTGCTAGGTCTCAATATATGTGCTCCAGTGGATTTTGAGAAATTAACGTTCAAAAAAAGATATATATCTGTAACAGCGGACCGGGCAGCGCTCCGGTTCGCAGACTTTACGCGTAACGGAACTTCGCGTAGCGAAGCTGATTGGCTCTCCGGCGTCTGTGAACATTCCAAACAGTCCGTAGCGGCCGCCATCTTGTCTCTCGGTAGGATCGAGAGACAAGAGGAGGCCAAAGCGAAGGGGCAAATGACCATAAGGGGGCATAGTAGATCCTCGCTGACCCCCTAGGTTTGATGTGGAGGTTTTAAAAGGGTCCCGCGGGGCAAAAAAAAATAATAATAATAATAATCGAACGGCTGAATGGATTTGCACGAAACTTGGTAAAATATTAGGGACTGGTAGCCCGATGTGCCTTTGCTAGGTCTCAATATATGTGCTCCAGTGGATTTTGAGAAATTAACGTTCAAAAAAAGATATATATCTGTAACAGCGCTCCGCTTCGCGTAACGGAGGTTTGCGAAGCTGATTGGTTCTCCGGCGTCTGTAAACATTGCAAACAGTCCGTAGCGGCCGCCATCTTGTCTCTCGGTAGGATCGAGAGACAAGAGGAGGCCAAAGCGAAGGGGCAAATGACCATAAGGGGGCATAGTAGATCCTCCTTGACCTCTTAGGTTTGATGTGGAGGTTTTAAAAGGGCCCCGCGGGGCAAAAAAAAAATAATAATAATAATCGAACGGCTGAATGGATTTGCACGAAACTTGGCAAAATTGTAGGGACTGGTAGCTCGATGTGCCTTTGCTAGGTCTCAATACATGTGCTTCAGTGGATTTTGAGAAATTAACGTTCAAAAACAAGATATATATCTGTAACAGCGCTCCGCTTCGCGGAGATAAAATTATATCTGTATTACCTAGCTGTTGCTAACACCAGTTAGCGACGGCTAGTAGGAGATAGCGACCATCTTGGGCCCCACTTTGCATGTGAGTGATATTTATCACTAATGACATGCAAAGTGGGCATGCCAAGATGTTAGCGACTGGAAACAGTCGCTAACATCGCTATCTCCTATTATCAACTTTTGGAAATATTCGAGATAAGCGCGAATATCTCCAAAAGCTAGCACCTGCCCTGAGCAGTTCTTAGCCATGTTATCCAATGGGAGGTGGATAACATGGCTAAGAGCATTAGCTCGGTAATGCATGAATATCGCTGAGTTTTCAGCGATATTAATGCATTGCGGTCGTTTATTATCGTATTTGCGATAAACCTTGATAATAGCAAGGTTTATCTGAGATAATTTCTGACGATGCTTAGCGGTAAAAAAATCGTTGCTAAGCATCGTTAGGGATAAATATCGCTTAACTTTGGTAATATGCCCCAACGTCTGTTAACGTTCGATTCGAAGGAAATCAGGAAGTGTTGAAAAACATTGTCTGCGCCATCTTGTCTTTTTTCAAATGCCACACTTTTGTCGTGCACGGCAGCCATTTTAGATGCCTTGACCAGACCCACTCTGTGCACGCTGTCGATCCTTAGCATGGCTCCCCACCCTCGCAAGCATCTCCCCCAGGCAGTGGTCACCCCCGCTCTCTGTCTTATGCATGGGTAATAAACCTCCCCCCATCTGCGCTGCTCTTCCCTGAGAATCACACCCTGTGCCCGCCCGACACCTCCCTTTCGCCCTATTCACTACCGCACCCTCTGACACTCCTTTTCCTCTGTGTCCGATTGTCCAGGCTGGTCCTAGGGTATCAGCTAGCCCTGCAGATGTAGTTTATGGCCCCAGCTGTAAAGAATCACCCCTCTTCAAAGGAGTTATAGTAGATCAAGGCCCACACTCGATGAGATCCGTCACAGCAGACGCGTTCCTATTATCTGAAAACCATCCTGTATTGTGATTGGGGAGGGGACCGAGTCTGAAGCGGAAGATTCCAGGGATGACTCTTTGTACATCAAATTTTTTACAATTATGTGTCACATTAAAAATATATAGCACTCCGACAAAGTAGTAAGATTATAAAACTTTAATAACTTATAAATATATACAAGAAAACAAAAATAGTAATAACATATAAACATTTTTAGGGAAAAACAACGAAGTAGCGGTCGGCTGTGCGAATAGTCCCAACGCAGCACAACGTCCAGATTTCTGGCGTGGGGCGTCGCGGGGGGTGGGTCATCAGTAGCAAACTGTTGTGCGAATAGTTCCAAGGCAGCAGAACGATGGCACCAAGGTGATGTCCAGTAAGTTGCCGCACTGGTTTTGGTATCCTACAATGCTGCTCCGAATAACGGCGTGGGGCGCCCCGGGGGAGGCGGCGTGAACGGGCCTCTCCAGGTGGAGTGTCATCTGTTGTAGTGGGGCGCCCCTTTACCGTTTCAGTTGCCATTCCGTCCATTTTTGGTCCACTGTGTCAAAAGCCGCAATTCAGCTGAGTTGCGCCCACTCTTGCGGTGCAGCGATAGGCGGCTGTCACAGGACTCTCAAAATGGCGGCAGGCTCTTTCCTTTTTGGGCCTGGTCCACTGAAATGGCCCTGGGACACCTTGGAAATCGGACGCTTGTCTGCTAGGTCTTGGACCCCATTCTCGAAAGCGTCCCCTCCGCCTTGAGGATTCATCAAAAGTTTTGGGGGCCCCCGACTCCTGTAGGCTTCTGGTGGGGAGCGGTTGCCATGATTGCTCGCGGAATGACCACGACGGAGCTACAAGATGGTGGTGCTCTCATGCTGACGCCAGCTTCAGTCTGAAACATCCAGAAACAAGGTGGGGCTTTCATCGTTTGGGGAAAAAAAAAAGTTTTCATCCAATGAAAAGTGTTGTTTTTAGGTCATATGATCAAGCCTTCCATCATTAGGAAACCAAAAGTAAAATGAACCAATGAAAAGTTTTATAAACAAGTCACATGACCTGTTATGCGGCATAGGGTATAAAATGCGGAGAAAATACGTTGGCACGTGAGGCGGCGTCAGTAGCGGACCGATGTGCGAATAGGCCGAAGGCAATACAACGCGCCAAGATCCGGATGGCACCGAGGTGGTGTCCAGCAAGTTGCAGCACTGGTGTGGCCATCCTACAATGCTGAAAGTCGGCGTGGGGCGCCCCGTTGGCCTGTGAGTTTGCGTCAGTAGCGGACCGATGTGCGAATAGGCCGAAGGCAGCACAACGCGCCAAGATCCGGATGGCACCGATGTGGTGTCTAGTAAGTTGCCGCACTGGTGTGGCCATCCTACAATGTTGAAAGTCGGCGTGGGGCGCCCCGTTGGCCTGTGAGATGGCGGCAGTAGCGGACCGATGTGCGAATGGGGCCAAAGGCAGCGCAACAATATTTTCGGAATAGAAGACACCACAAGGCGCTGAGATGCCAAGATCCGGATGGCACCGAGGTGGTGTCTAGCAAGTTGTGGCACTGGTGTGGCCATCCTACAATGGTAAAAGTCGGCGTGGGGCGCCCTGTTGGCCTGTGAGATGGTGTCAGTAGCGGACTGATGTGCGAATGGGGCCAAAGGCAGCGCAACAATATTTTCTGACTGACACCACAAGGCGCTGAGATGCCAAGATCCGGATGGCACCGAGGTGATGTCTAAGTTGCGGACCGATGTGCGAATGGGGCCAAAGGCAGCGCAACAATATTTCCTGTATGGAAGATACCACTAGGCGTTGAGATGCCAAGATCCGGATGGCACCGAGGTGATGTCTAGCAAGTTGCTGTACTGGTGTGGTCATCCTACAATGCTGAAACTCGGCGTGGGGCGCCCTATTAGCCTGTGAGATGGCGTCAGTAGCGGACCGATGTGTGAATGGGGCAAAGGTAGCGCAAGAATATTTTCTGAATAGAAGACACCACAAGGCGCTGAGATGCCAAGATCCGGATGGCACCGAGGTGGTGTCTAGTAAGGTGCACTGGTGCGGTCATCCTACAATGCTGAAACTCGGCGTGGGGCGCCCCATTAGTCTGTGAGATGGCGTCAGTAGCGGACCGATGTGCGAATAGGCCGAAGGCAGCACAACGCGCCAAGATCCGGATGTCACCGTGGTGGTTTCATAGTTGAGAGGCACTTCATCTGCAGTGGGGTGCCGAGATCCGGATGGCACCGAGGTGATGTCTAGCAAGTTGCTGTACTGGTGTGGTCATCCTACAATGCTGAAACTCGGCGTGGGGCGCCCCATTAGCCTGTGAGATGGCGTCAGTAGTGGACCGATGTGCGAATAGGCCGAAGGCAGCACAACGCGCCAAGATCCGGATGTCACCGTGGTGGTTTCATAGTTGAGAGGCACTTCATCTGCAGTGGGGCGCCGAGATCCGGATGGCACCGAGGTGATGTCTAGCAAGTTGCTGTACTGGTGTGGTCATCCTACAATGCTGAAACTCGGCGTGGGGCGCCCCATTAGCCTGTGAGATGGCGTCAGTAGCGGACCGATGTGCGAATAGGCCGAAGGCAGCACAACGCGCCAAGATCCGGATGTCACCGTGGTGGTTTCATAGTTGAGAGGCACTTCATCTGCAGTGGGGCGCCGAGATCCGGATGGCACCGAGGTGATGTCTAGCAAGTTGCTGTACTGGTGTGGTCATCCTACAATGCTGAAAGTCGGCGTGGGGCGCCCCATTAGCCTGTGAGATGGCGTCAGTAGCGGACCGATGTGCGAATGGGGCCAAGGCAGCGCAACAATATTTTCTGAAGAGAAGACACCAAAAGGCGCTGAGATTCCAAGATCCGGATGGCACCGAGGTGGTGTCTAGCAAGCTATGCAGTTGAGTTGTGTGCGCACTTGCGGCGAATAGGTCGAAGGCAGCATAACAATGTTTTCTGAATAGAAGACACCACAAGGCGTTGAGATTCGGTTACCACCGAGGTGATGTCTAGCAAGTTGCCGCACTGGTGTGGCCATCCTACAATACTGCTCCGAATAACGGCGTGGGGTGCCCGAAGGGGGGGGGAGGCGGCGTGAACGGGCCTTCCTAGGTGGAGGCTCGTCTGCTGTAGTGGGGCGCCCCTTTACCGTTTCAGTTGCCATTCAGCTGAGTTTCGGCTGCTCTTGATGCTACAGCGACAGGCGGCTGCAACAGGACTCTCAAAATGGCGGCCTGTTCTTTGGATTTGGGCCTGGTCCACTAAAATGGCCCTGGGACACCTTAGAACTCGGACGCTCGATTTTTTTTTCCTTTCCTGTACATGCAAAAAAAGGTAAATGCCCGGTACGTTACACGCTTCATCTGCCACGATGAACTCTCCAGAGGAACCGAAAAAAAATATAGTTATGGTAACTATACCATGCATCGTCATATGGAGAGGTGGCACCAATTAATTATAGTGCTGCATAAAAGAGAGATTTGGAGGAGAACCCCTGACCTGCTAGTACATTCATCAAAGAAGTGGCACTGACAGCATCAGAGGCAAGGGAAACGGTCCCAAATATTTAGAAGAACTTTGGAAAGGTTAAAATGACATGTTTAGATTGTGGCAAATTAATTTCATGTGGACAGATGAGTGTTACTCTAATAAATACAGCATATGAACATCATCATAGTCGATGGTTGGTAGAGACATTTTGACTATATCCTGGACCTGCCCGTCCTCGCCCAAAATGGCGCCGGAATAAATGGGACTCGTAACTCCTTGTTGTGTACTGGTTGCAGAACCTTGAAATCACGAGATACGTATGCAGTTTTGAAGCACATGGCGGGCGGGGACGAGAATTGATTGAATATTTCGACATCCCTATTGATATTAAGTTCTGATGTGTTATTGATTACTGTACTATTGAAAGTTCGAATTAACGTCACCCATGGTACTTGCCCGCAAATGTATATCTAGATAATTTTATTGTAACTGGCCCTGTCGTATTTTAATTATAAAATGTACGTCCACCGATTCCGTAACGGTTAGACACCTTAGTTCTTGCAACCTAATGGCCCGCCCGTTACGTTCCTCTACAGTGTAAATGTCTACTCATCATATACGATTACAGTTTGCTCCGTGGCAGGCCCACGTGGTTATAGGCTCGTATTTGTATAATGAAATTTTCACAATAAAGGTTTTTAAAAGAAAACATGGTAGTAGTATATACATTGGTAAAGTTTTTAATAATAGTCACTGTTTTAGAATCATTAAAAGGCAAGTGAAATAAAGCAGACCAATTACATGAAGGGTAAAAGGTATAATACGAAGGAACGCAGTAAAGATAAATGGTCAAGGGCTGTTGTGTTTTCTATTCCTGCAACATAAAGTGATCGATAAGAATCTCATATTCAGGCGTATCGGCGACTAAGACAGCAGGTCGACCCTCTTTTGCTCAACGGCTCCGTCATGGGACGAAGAAACGCTCTTTTTCTCGAAAAAAGAATATATTTTACTTGCAGGACAGTTGTAAATTTTCCGGGAAAGTACATTAGCCTGGAACATTATAACATATATTTAAGAAAAAATAATGTTCGGAAGTAATAAAAAGCGTAATTTTTAGGTCATATGACCAAGCCTTTCATCATTAGAATAAGAAAAGTAAAATGAACCAATGAAAAGTTTTATTAACAAGTCACATGACTTGTTATGCTTACGTTACGCGCTGCGCGCCCCGGATGACTTCCGGATGCGCTAACGCGGCGCGTCATATGACGCATTACGCGACAACGCAGGTCCAGAATATAGTCAAAATGTCTCCACCAACCAGCGGTCGGAACACAACCCCTTTCAGCAGGCTAAATAGTTCTGTTAAATGACAACAGAAGGGACAGGCAACAAGAACCATCAGTCAAAGAGGGGAGGGCTAGTTCTTCTCTACCGGGTTACATTGGGGCGCTACCGGAACTGATCGAATTGGTAGTCTACAGTGTTTCTGGATGTTTCAGACTGAAGCTGGGGTTAGCATGAGAGCAGTACCATTTCGTAGCTCCGTCGTGGCCATTCCGCAACCAATCATGGCAGCCGCTCTTTATCGTTATTTTGGGCGGGGTGGGTGGCGGAGCCGAGCTGTTTTGCAGCCATCATTGTGTGGAGTTCAGTTCATTTCACTAGTTTTGTATTTGTCATGAGGGGTTGTTCCTAATGTTTCTATTTTAGCGAGGTCAAAAAGAGATCCCGTTAGTGGCCTACTGATTTTGCTCGATTCCTTTTCTTTTTTTTTTTTTACACGATTTTTCGTTATCTGCAAAGACTAAACAGAGTATTGCGACTCTGTGTTTGTTTGTAAATAGAGAATGAACCAAAGAGAACCAATTCTAAAACAGTAAATACTTGGATAACAATCAATCAAATGGAGAGAGAAGCAGGCACAACGTATTACAACGGGGGCAAAGGCCTGCGTTAACTACCCTTCACTATGTGCAAAGAGAGAGTACTCCTAATAGAAATGAGGGGGGGGGCACCATTCAAAGCAGATCAGTGTGCATAAACACGAAAATGTTTTCACTTACCACGTACTTGACATTCGACAGCTTATGATATTTGCTATTAAAAAACCATTGAAATTCACTGAAAAAACCATAGGTTATAGATCATATATAGTTAGGAATTAGCATTTACAAAACCTTGAAAATTCACTGAAAAAACCATAGGTTATAGACCATATATAGTTAGGAATTAGCATTTAAAAAACCTTATTTTACTCACACAAAACCATTGAAATTCCATATATAGTTAGTTGCACTAACTATATATCGCGCACCCGCAATCCACTGCTGATGATGTCACATATTACATCATTCATGACATGGTCAGTGACATCACTGATGACATCACTGATGACATCTCAAATGACATCACTGATGACATCACTGATGACATCTCATTTGACATCAATGACCACATCACTGATGATATCATTCATGTGACAATACAATGCATCTCCTCATATTTTAATATAACCTCTGTTTCACCCAGTGTTAAATACAGAGTATAATTTTTGAAACCATTGACACACCAATACTAGTTACTACATATGTACTCACTGATTCCTACGTCTACACACACATTCACTCATTCACCCATACAATCATTCATACATACAATCACTCATCTTTACAACACTATCATATGCACTCATACACCTATACAGACACTCACACTCTGCCACTCATCCATGGAGTTACTCACACACCTAGTCAGTCCTGTAAAGAATCAATCACACTTCCATTTTCTTGTCTATACGGTTAAACATAGAGCACCTTATATTTTCAAACATATACTAACACATACTTACCTTGTTATACAATCATTGATATAAGTACACATTGATCTGCACAGAGTCACACGCCTCCCAGCCAGCCACACACACACTCAGTCTCCCATACAAATACTTGGACAATCAATCAATAACCCATATAGTTACTCATATAGCTACTGATCAACACATGCAGCAGTTTACAGAACAACAGACATAATGATGCACAAATTAAGACAGTTTAGTCACTAACCCATGCACTCAGTGAGACACATTTAATCACTCAGTCATACAGTCAGTCATGCACCTACTAAATCCTTCGTCCAGACACTTACACATCCACTCATTCTTCAATATGTAAGACATATTTAAACTTTACAGAAACAAAAAATCACTGGATGTTGTTATCAGTCATGTCATCAGTGATGTCATTTGAGATGTCATCAGTGATGTCATCAGTGATGTCACTGACCATGTCATGAATGATGTAATATGTGACATCATCAGCAGTGGATTGCGGGTGCGCGATATATAGTTAGTGCAACTAACTATATATGGAATTTCAATGGTTTTGTGTGAGTAAAAGAAGGTTTTTTAAATGCTAATTCCTAACTATATATGGTCTATAACCTATGGTTTTTTCAGTGAATATATATATATATGTATATATATATATATATATATATATATATATATATATATATATATATACAAAAACACCAATAACATAAAATCTAATAAATTGCATTATATTATAAATTAAAACATTAAACTATTTGAGACGCGCGAGCGCGTCAACCAAGATGGCCGCCGCCACCGGAGCTCCGTAATTTCCAGGAGCGTTTAACTTAATTAAACGACGAATTCCTGCATTTAACACGGCGAAATCACCAGCGCTGCCCTGCTGAAGCCTTTCCTCACCTGTGAGCTCTTTTTCCGGCGCTTTTAATCGATGGGACTTTTCTCCTCACATCCCATGCTTCTCCATACTGCTCCTTGAGTTCCTGCCGAGATTGTGAACCTGGGGGCGGAGAGCTCATTAAGACAGAGGCTGGCTTGGGCCTAGCTCCGCCTACAGCTGTGTTTAGCTGCTGCACCTGGGTTTTTACAGTGTTTTCTACTGCATTGGTCCATATTTACAACAATTTTCGTCACATTTTGAGGTAATTTTATATCAATCTAATTTATTCATATTAAAGACCATTTTTTCTCCTCAAAATGGATTTGAAGAATGCTCCCACAAATAAAAGGAAGCAACAGGTTTCCCCTCCTCCAACAAAATCTAAAGTGGTGGAATCCTCGGAACCTTCTTTGGCTCTGATTTTGGAGGAAATTAAAGCCTTGCGTTTAAATACTGACTCCATTGCCTCAGAAGTTAAAAATGTTCGTAAAGATATGGCTTCTATGTCCATGAAGGTGTCAGATAATACCATTAAAATCCAAGATAATAAGAATAAGTTGGATGCTTTTACACCTTTAATGGCCAGAATTACTCCAATGCATTCTCAGCTGCTGGACTTAGAGAATCGCAATAGGCAATACAATCTACGCATCTTTAATTTGCCTGAAGAAATTGAAGGGACCAATTGTCGGCTTTATCTTGAATCTCTTTTGCCAGGTCTCTTGAATATTAAATTCGCAGAAAAATTTGAAATTGATAAGGCTCATAGAGTTCTGTCTCATCGTAATCCTCGTCATTCTAAACCAAGGCAGATGATATTTAAGGTCCTACGTCACCATCATCTGGTTCTTATTCGGAAAGCTGTTCGTGAAATACCATCATTGCTGGTGAATGGAACCAAAATCTTCATTCATCAGGACTTTGCTAAAGAAACTGTGGCTATTCGTAAAGAATTCTCTTCTCTTCGTCCACAACTGAGGAGCCTTGGCTTCAAATATGGACTATTTGACCCCTCTACAATGCGAGTTTGGAAAGACGATGTCTCTAAATCTTTTCAGCGCCCAGATGATCTTCGTCTTTTTCTTGAACAGCAAGCTCCTCCATCAATGGATACACAGGACCCTAATTCTTGACTGTATTTTGCTGAATTCTTGTTGCAGGTTTCTAACTAAATTCCCTTATGGGGTCCAAGGGTAACTGGCCATGCTTGAGGAACGGGTGTGCGTTTCCATGTCTTTATTTATGTTGTATGTTTGTGCTTTACTCTCTCTTTTTTGTTTCTCCCTTTCCTATTTTCCAATCAGAGTTACTCTTTTAACCTGTCTTCTCCCACCTTCTTCTTGTTCTCATTTCTTTCTTTTCCTTCTCCTCTATTCTAATGGCTAATGTTCATAATATTAAAATTGTTTCTCTTAATGTAAAAGGTTTAAGACATCCAGTAAAGCGTTTAAAACCTTTGGATTATTTAGGTACTTCTAAGGCAGATATCTGTTTTGTCCAAGAGACACATGTTGATGATAAAGTTTTGAGTTATATGAACAAAAAATGGGTGGACTCTATTGTCTCCTCACCTGCTGCAGGTAAAAAGAATGGGGTCGCTATTTTCTTTGCCAAAAAGTTACATTGTCAAGTCTTACATAAGATCTCAGACTCTGATGGCAGATATATTATAGCTAAAGTTAAAATTCATGACTCTATTTTCTTTTTGATTAATGTTTATGGCCCTACGTCAGAGGATCCTGTTTTCTGGTCCACTCTTTCGTCTGAAGTTTTAAAGTTGGGAAATGCTCCATTGATTTTTGGGGGAGACTGCAATATTTTTGTGGACCCCTTATTGGATAGACTATCTACATCTTGATTTCGACCTTCCAAGACTTTTTATGCATTTAAGACTTTTCTTCAAGCCACCAAGTTAGCTGACATTTGGCGATTACACCACCCAACTGGTAAAGAATTTTATTTTTTCTCCAATCCTCATAATTCCCATTCCAGAATAGACTATTTTTTCCTTTCCCCTTCCCTTATTCAATTTGCAAATGACCCTACCATTGGTACCATCGACATTTCAGACCATGCTATGATTTCTTTTGTTTTAAATGTATCACCTTCATTTACTACTCAGTCCAGATGGCGTATGAATTCTGACATTATCCTAAATGACACTCATAAACCCAAACTACTTCAGGCTATTCAGGATTTTTTCACTTTCAATCCAGAAGGATCTACCTCTATCATCACTCGATGGGATGCATTTAAAGCCTATATTAGAGGTACCACCATTTCTATCATGGCTCATGAAAATAAGAAATTTAATTCACAGGTTAAATCCTTAGAGAAGCAAATTGCTCATCTTGAACGTTTATTTATTACATCTAATGATCCCCAATATAAAGTAAAATTGCAAAAGCTGAGGTATGAATTCAATGCTATTCTCAGCACTAGAGCAGGGATACAACTCTCTAAATCCAATGCTAAATTTCGTTTTAACGCTAATAAGTCTGGTAGACTTTTAGCTAATTATTTACGTATTAAACGAGATAAAACTCAGATCACTTCCATTAAATGCCCTCAGGGTAAAATTGCTTTTTCCCATAATGAGATTGCTACTGAATTTTTGAATTTTTATTCCACCTTATATAATAAGCCGGATTATTGTGATGATTCTTTAATAGAGTCCTTTTTACAACATTCTGATTTACCTCACATTTCTTCCTCTGATAAAACGAAGTTAGATTTACCCATTACTAATGAAGAAATTCTCTCGGCCATTAAATCACTTCCCAAGAAAAAATCCCCTGGTCCTGATGGTATCCCTGCCGAATTTTATAAAGAGTTTCAACATAATCTTTTACCTTTTTTGGCCCAGATTTTTTCTCATTTTTCATGACAGGTACTATTTCAGGTTCTTTCTCTGAGGCCTTAATTGTTGTACTTCCCAAACCTGACAAAGACCCTACCCTTGTTGCTAATTATCGGCCCATTTCATTGATTAATCAAGATTGTAAACTATATGCTAAAATTATCGCTTCCAGGTTAGCACCTATCCTTCACTCAATTATTCACCCTGACCAGTCTGGTTTTATGAAAAATCGATACTCTGCTAATAACACGAGAACGTTATTACATGTTATTGAGCAAAGCCCCACTATCCTTAACCCTGCTGGGGTTATGGCATTAGATGCTGAAAAAGCTTTTGATAAAATCCATTGGCAATTTCTATTTAAAACGTTATCTTTTAATTTTGGTCCCTCCTTTATTCGCATGATTTCTGCTTTATACTATGCTCCCACAGCTAGATTATTTATTAATGGCCAGATTACTAACCAATTTTCCTTTTTCAGAGGAACTCGTCAGGGTTGTCCCCTCTCCCCTCTTTTGTTTTTACTGGGTATAGAGCCATTTCTTAATTATATTCGAAAATGTGATAATATTCAAGGAATTAATATCAATGATATTACTGTTAAAACTCTAGCGTACGCCGATGATGTGTTATTATTTATTAGTAATCCTGTTTCCTCTGTTCCTTTTTTGCTTGATATTATTTCTAAGTATTCTATTGTGTCAGGTTATAAGTTAAATGTTACTAAAACTGAATTTTTTCCACTAAATATGTTATGTACTCCTGATATGCTACCCTCTCCTGATATAGTATGGCAAAAGAGCAAATTGAAATACCTTGGAATATTATTTTCATCTTCCCTTCATGCTACTTTAAAATTAAATTGTGAGTTCCTTCTAGAATATATTAAACAAAAAACATCCAAGTGGTCCTCCCTTCATCTTTCTTGGTGGGGGAGAATGGAATCTATTAAAATGACTATTGCCCCTAAAATATTTTATTCTCTTGCAATGATTCCGACTCAATTTCCACTCAAATTTTATAAAGATGTTGACAGACTTTTATCGAAATTTTTATGGAATAATAAACCTCCACGTATTGCTTATAAAAAATTAAAAATCCCCAAGTGTCATATTGGTTTTGCCCTACCTGATTTTCTTTTGTATCATAAGGCATTTATTCTTAAACAAAGTTCGTTACGGTTTAATATATCTCCTATGCTTACTCCCCCTATCTGGTTTCATATTGAGACTTCTCTTGTCAAACCTTTTCCTTTATTATCCCTGTTAACCATGTCCCCCGTACCTAAAATTGTACATTCTTCTTCCATAATTAAATCATCCAGATTAATTTTTAATGATTTAGATTCCAATTTTGAATCCCCCTTACTTTCTACAGTACATTTGTCCTTGTGGCATAGTGCCTTGCTCAAATTAAATAGGAATATTTCCTTTTGGTCTTCCTGGATTGCTAAAGGTATTTTTTATCTTGGAGATGTTTTCAAAGATGATGAGTTTATTCCATTTACTCAACTCCAAACGAAATATAATCTACCTTTATCCGATCTGTCAAAATATCAATATCTCTGTAATTCTATTTTGGATTCCTTCCCTAATGGCATCCCTTCAAAAATGACAGCTGATTTTCTGCTTTATGTTAATACTGTTTCTTTATCCTCTAAGGCGGTGTCTGTTTTTTATAAAAAAAACTCACTGTATCCTTAGGTTCCAATGTTGATACCATCTCTACCTTCTGGAATAATGAGTTATCTTTATCATTGCCAAATGAATCCTGGTCATTAATATGGTCCCTTTCTATTTCTGGTTGTTTACCAGTATCTATTCACCAAACTAATGCTTATATTTTATTTAATTCCTTATGGACACCATTGCGTTTATTTAATGCTCACTTATTACCATCTAATGCATGCTGGCATTGCAAGTTACATCCTGGTTCCTTACGTCATATGTTATTTGATTGTCCGACTATTTTGAAATTTTGGTCTGAAGTATGGAACGTGATACAGAAAATGTTGCCTATTTCTGATTTACCCTCTTATAATTTAATTATATGTAAATCTGTTGCTTTGAGTGTACCCCTTGATGATATTGAAGCAAAATTATTTAATTTTCTAGTATCAGCCGCGATAAAATCCATCACTTTTTGTTGGAAGGATGCTTCTTCCCTTTCAGTCCATGCTTGGTGGTCCTGGATTGTCTTTACAAGAAGAGGTGCACAATTATCATTACAAGGTGTTCATCATAATTCTCCGACTTTTCAATCTTTCTGGTCTCCTATAGATTCTTATGTACAGTTATAATTATTGTTGTTATATTGTTCATGTAGTATTAGTAACTCTACTTATTTAAGTATTTATGCTATGAATTATATATTTCCCTTTCCCTTCTCCCTTCCCCCCTTCCCCTTCTTTCCCCTTCTTTTGTTTTCCTTTGAATGACAATTTTATTGTATTGCGATGAATTTTATTCATGACTGTATCTTTATGATTATTCTTTTTTCGCTTCTTTGTATTTTAATGAATTTCTTCACTTTTTCTGTATGTCTTCATGTATTGCTCCTTTCTTAAAAATTCAATAAAATCTTACTGAACTGAAAAAACATTAAACTATTTTAAAGTCTTTAAAATAAAATGTTCAACTTCAGTGAATGCAACAGTAGAAAAAGTGCTGGATAGAGTAGGGGTAAAAATTACTATTCCCACTCCAGTGTGTGCAACAGTAGGGAAAGTGTTTGATAGCGGAGGGGTAACATTTACTATTCCCACTCCAGAGAGTGCAACAGTAGAGAAAGCACTGGATAGCGTAGGGGTAAAAATTACTATTCCCACTCCAGTGAGTGCAGCAGTAGGGAAAGCGTTTGATAGCGTAGGGGTAACATTTACTATTCCCACTCGAGAGAGTGCAACAGTAGAGAAAGCACTGAATAGCGTAGGGGTAAAAATTACTATTCCCACTCCAGTGAGTGCAACAGTAGGGATTGCGCTAGATAGTGTAGGGGTAAAAATTACTATTGCCACTCCAGTGAGTGCAACAGTATGGAAAGTGCTGGATAGCAGAGGGGTAACACTTACTAATTCCACTCCAGTGAGTGCAATAGTAGGGAAAGTGTTTGACAACGGAGGGGTACAAATTACTATTCTCACTCCAGTGAGTGCAACAGTAGGGAAAGTACTGGATAGTGTAGGAGTAAAAATTACTATTCCCACTCTAGTGAGTGCAACAGTAGGGTAAGGGTTTCATAGTGGAGGGGTAAAAATTACTATTACCACTCCAATGAGTGCAAGAGTAGGGAAAGTGCTGGATACCGTAGTAAAAAAAAATACTATTCACACTGAAACACTTAAAAAAATAAATATATATATATATATATTAAAAAATCAAAAATACAATAATAATGAATAATCAATATTATAAATTAATGTTAAAACATATAAAAAACACATATAACTATAGTAATTATTGTAGGAAGAGGTGTGGCGCCGTGGCTAGGGTGACTGACTCCGGAATCTGGGGATCATGGTTCGATCCCCGGCACCGGCGGTAGATTAGCCCAGCACCATGTGACTCTGGGCAATAGTTTGCTTAATCGTCCCGACGGCCCCCAGTGCCTAGAGACCCTTACGGGTGATTGTGCGCTTTACAAATGTGGATATATATATATATAACAAAAGCTTACAAATACTATATACAAAAAAAATAACAAATACTTTTACCAACATATATTTATTTTAAAATACTTACAAAAAATCAACTAATGACAAAATAAATATTTATATAATTTCCTAACCTATAACACCATACTAATAATAAAAAAACTTCACATTTCTTAATTACATTTATTTTCATATTTTACATAATTAATAAACAATTAAGAAATTCTTACTAATACAAGAATTATAAATATTCATCTACTACACACACTTTAACACTATAAGTTCCACCACACAAACTAAACTAAACTATCACGTAATAAAACACATTTAGAAATTATCTTAAAATTATAATCAATTACTATGAACAACTAATAATTAAATTAATAAAATGTATTTAATACCCACACTTTACCCCTTTTACAAAAAAATCAAAAATTACCCAAAATATGAATCTATTAACATTAATTAACAACTATATATTAATTAAACACAAATTACTTCCCATTTACGCCTACAAACACCACAACACACACTTAAAATTAATTAGACAATTACCATAATTAATTTACAAATTAATTACATTTAATTAATAACCAATTATTAATTCATACATTTAAATTAAATTAATTCCCACCATTTATATCTACAAACACCACAACACACACCTAAAATAAAATACATAATTATATTAATTATTTAATAATTAATTCATTGAAATGTAATATTTATTTTATTTATTTATTTAAAAGGTTTTATATAGCGCTGGCTCCACCCGGGGGTATCAGAGCTCTTTACATTGGAATGACAATAATTCATGGAATACAAAACAATGGTGTCCTAAAGAAGCATTCAGACATGACGGACTTGACTTAAAACAAATGCAAACAAGAAGCAATTTACAAAACAACAGGTGAAGAGAGTAATTACAAATTATTACACAGAATAAAGGAGGTGGACTCATTTTTTGTGAATAAGAAAGGGTTGTGCAAATGAGAAAAAGGGGGGAGGGGAAGTTTTCGGAAAGGGGTGGTAGGGTGGAAGAAAAGGTGGAGATGGGTAGGGAAGGGGGTGAATAGGTAGGGTCGACACAGGAGGAGTGAAGAGAGGGGGAAGACGGGGTTTCAAGAAGGGGGGAGAGTATAACAGGTATGGTAATGGAAGGATTAAGGACCCCAATATTTGTTGAGCGGTGCACTTTAAGGTCTTTTTTGAAACTGGCGTATGAAGGGTTGAGTCGTAGCTCTTTAGGGAGTGCAGTCCAGATGCTGGGAGCCTTACAAGAGAAGGAGCGAGATTGCACAGCTTTCTTTTTTAACAGAGGGGGGACGAGGAGGAGACAGTTGGTGCTTCTCAACGGCCGGGCACTGCCCACTTTATTGAGTTTGTTTGAGAGGTAAAGTGGGGTCTTTTGATGAAGGGCTTTGTACGTAATGCAGGCTATTTTATTGGAGGATCTGCCTACAATAGGAAGCCATTTAAGGGTGTTAAGAGCAGGCGAGATGTGGCCGAGCGTTTGCAGTCAGTTGTAATCCTGACCGCTAGGTTGAGAACAGATTTGTTGGGGGCAAGGTGGACTTTGTGAGATCCAGAGAGTAGGGCGTTGCCATAGTCAATTTTCGAGAGGACTACAGATTGGACAACAGATTTGAAATCTTCCGGTGGAATGAAAGTTTTTATTTTTTTGAGATGTGAAGCGTGAAAAGTGCTCCGTTTCCAGAATTTTTTATATGGGAATTGAGCGTTAACTTACTGTCAATGGTGATGCTAAGGGATTTTACTGATTCGGATAAGGAGAGCGAACAGTTTAGGGCATTAAGGTCAGAGATCCATGTTTGGATGGGGAGTGGGTTGTTTTTAGGAGAGAAAAGAATGATTCTAGTTTGTTTGGTTTGGTTTGAGTTTGAGATGATTTGAGTAGAACAAGGTTTGTATATTAGCCAGGGCAGTGTTAAGGTGTAGGACATCTAAGTGGGATTTTATTTTATAGTACAGGTGGGTATCGTCGGCATACAGGTGATAGTTAATACTGGATTTTTTAAGTATGAGGGTAAGGGGAGCCATAAATAAGTTGAACAGAGCAGGAGAGAGGATAGATCCTTGGGGAACACCAAGGGAGACAGGAGTGGGGCTGGAGAGACAGTTTTGGATTTTGATTTGCTGGGATCTGTGTTGGAAATAGGAGGTGAGCCAGTTCAGGACAGTGCCATTAAGACCGAGACTAAGTTTAAGTGTTTTGAGTAAAGTTAAATGGTTAACTGTATCGAATGCCGCAGAGAGGTCTTGGAGAATGAGTAGGCAGGTCTCATCATTATCCAGGATATGGTGGATGTCATCAACTATATTTAGCAATGCAGTTTCAGTACTGCAGCCTTTACGGAAGCCGGATTATAGGGGGTCGAGTAGGTTGTAAGTGTCAATGTGTTTATCGAATTGAAGAAGGGCACATTTTTCAAGGGCTTTTGAAAGAATGGGGAGGTTTGGGATGGGGTGGAGATTATTAGGGTTGTTAGGGTCAGCCTTAGGGTTTTTCGGAATGGGGTTTACCTGTCCGAGTTGAAGGCAGACCAGGACGCACCCTGAGGAAAGGGAGGAGTTGATGATTTTGGTCCAATAAGGTACAATGATGTGTTTAAGGTCTTGGACGAGGGTAGACGGGAGGGGGTCTTTTGTGTGAGAGGACGGTTTTAATTTGGACAGGATGTTAAAGACTTCTAGTTCGGAAACGGAGTGGAAATTCTGCTGGAGGCATTATTTTTTAGCTGTATTTTGTTAGTGTAGGTTTCAAGAGGGGTTATTGAAAGTTGGTGCGGAGGAGGCAGGGGGCAAGATCAGAGGGGAGGGTGTTAGAGTAGTAACATGGGTATATTGGGGGTTGGGAGGGATCCGAGTTAAAATGAAAGATTGGTTAATTTTAGTGATTTTTTCGGAGAAAAAGTTAGCAATTTCTTGACATTTGTTGGCGGAGGCGGTCAAGTGGAGGGTGGCGGGGAAGGTTTGGTTTCTAACAATATTGAACAGTTCTCTGGGTATATTTTTGGCATGGGCGAGTTGTGAACGAAAGAATGATGCCTTTTCAAAGAAAATGTGTTTCTTGAAAGTAGATCTAGTGGTTCTAAGGAGGAAGAGATTGGAGGGGGAAGGGTGTTGTCTCCAAATTCTTTCATCCAGTCTGAGAGCACTTCTTTCATTGGTGAGGGCTGAGTAAAACCATGATTTGGAAGGGATTTTTTTTGAGTTTTTCATTTGAATGGTGCCAGTTGATCTAAAACCTCGGAGACAGTTTTATTATAGTGCTCAGTGAGCTAATTTGTTATTGTTATTGTTATTAGTACTTCTAAAGCGCAACATTCATCCTAATAGGATATCACGGCGCTGAAATTGAACAATATGCTGTGAGCAATTACCAGAGGCCAATATTTATTCTGTTTTAGGAAACAACACAGTTTTTAGTTTTTTTCTGAAGGTAAGATAACACTCCGTGAGCCTTAGGTCTATTGGCAGATCATTCCAAATGTTAGCGGTAGCCAATGTAAAGTTCTCAAACAGCTCTTGGCAGAGTCATATTTTTTCTTGTTACAGACAGCCTTTGCTGCCGCATTCTGGACAAGTTGTAGATTCGTAAATAGATAGTCTGCCATACCAACAAACAAAGAGTTCCCATAGTCCAGCCTACTTATCAGTAATGACAGTACTAATATCTATCTGCATTCGATGGGGATCCATGGAAAAACTTGTTTTAGCATTTTTAATATTGCAAAACCCTTGCCACATAATGTGGTGACATGATGTTTCATATACAAAGTGTTGTCGATATGAACTCCCAGATTTCTTGCGGTCAGGGTTGGATTCGGTGGAGTACCAAGGGTATTAGGCCACCAGGTGTTATCCCAGAGCTGTTAGGGTCCGCCGAACAGGAGGATTTCTGATTTGTCGGCGTTTAATTTCAAATAATGGCTATGCATCCAATTGGATAGCTCTGAAAGACAATTAAGCAACCTATTTTTGGCGTCCTCTTCGCCATTAAGGGTTACCATCAGCTGCGTATCATCTGCGTATGAGCAAATATTGATACCCCATTTTTTGCCAATAGACGCAAGGGAGGATACATAGACATTAAATAATGTCGGGCTTAATGATGCCCCCTATGGCACCCCGTATTTGATCTTCCGAGGGGTAGAGGTGAAATTACCTAAGCAGACAGATTGAAATCTGTCCGATAAAAAAGATTCCAGCCAATTCAAGGCTTTGTCTTGTATTCCTTTAGCGGCCAGCATTTTTATTAGAAGGTTGTGGGATACGGTATCAAATGCCGCTGATAAGTCTAGTAATATCAGGGCAACCGTTTTTCCTTGATCAATCTGGGTTCTAATATCATCCGTCACAGCTAGGAGCGTTGTCTCGGTGCTATTGTTGGATCTAAAGCCAGTTTGAGAAACATCCAGCAGATTATTAGTTTCCAAGAAGTTTGACAGCTGTTTATTTACTAATTTTTCTAAAACCTTTGATAGGTATGGCAGCTGTGAGATGGGGCGCTAGTTGGCCGGGTTATTTATATCTGCACCTGCTCTTTTTAATAGTGGTATTACTACTGCATTTTTCCAAACTTTTGGAAATTCGGCTCGATCCAGAGACAGATTGAGAGCTTGCGTCACTGCTGGACAAATTATGGAAGTGAGTTGTGAAAAAATGTGATGTGGGCATACGTCCAATGGGGATCCTGATTTGATTTCTAGCATTGCCTTGCTAAATTCTTCTTCGGAAAAAGGGCCGAAAGTAGAGCAGCTAGCCAGCAGAGTAGGGTCAGAGTGATACTCTTCTTGTTCCTGATTATTATTTAAAAATGAAGTATAAATGTTATCGATTTTTTTCACTAAAAAAATCGCTTATTTTAGTACAATTCTCCTGTGAGGGAATCAGATTTGAATTAAGAGAGAGAGAGTTGTGCCACTAAGTTGAGCTTGGAGTTTGGCCGCCAGTACACCAGGGGTGATAAGATTAAGGTTTTTGGTAGAAAAGTTGGTTTCGTGGTTTTTAGGTGGGGGGGCGGGGCTAAGGGGGAGGTCATGAACAGTATGAGGTGGTGGTCAGACCAATCGACAGGGATAATGTTAGATAGGGATGCCAAATCATTGTTTGCAATGATGGCGTCAAGAGTCGCCCCTTTAGAGTGAGTTGGGGAATGGCAGAATTATTTGAGGTCATTAATCTCAAGAAGGGTATTGAGAAGTTTAATGGTAGGGTCCTCGTGCACGTTCCAGTGAAGGTTTGAGTCTCCTAGGAAGAGATTTTTAGGGCTAGAAAGTGACAATTGTGTAAGAAAGGTCAGAATATTCCTCAGCGAAGGGAAGAGGTTCACCCGGAGGGTGATCGATGTTGCGTAGATGTATTGGGGGAGCGTCTTGGATCTTAAGTTCCGCTCCTAGGCATTCAAAGGTTGCAAAGTCTGTGTTTTTGACTAGGGAGAGCTGGAGTTCGCTTTTAAAGATTATTGCTAATCCACCTCCTATTCTCTTTGGTCTGCCTTTTCTGGTGATAGAGTAAATGGGGGCGAGGGGGAGTAAGTCAAGAATGGGTGTTGAATGATCATTGAGCCAGGTTTCCGTGAGGAAGGCGATGTCTATATCTTCACTATGGATAATTACGGAAATTTTGGACGCATGTTGAACCGCTGAACTGCAGTTCACGAGCATGCAGGCCAGGGCTTAGGGTTGCTTTTGTGTGGGGGAGGCACGAGTGGATGGCGGAAAGTTGAGGAATGGGTCTGGGGGGCCGGGAGAGGAGGGGATTCTGTTGGTCCCTATAATAACAGGGATGTTGGAGTGAGGAACGGCCGTTTGCTTAAGTGAGGTTATTGGCGGGTAGGAGTTGGAGATGTCGGATAGGTCAGTGGTGGAGTGGTCACTTAAGGTGTGAGGAGGTCTATGTGTACTGTTGTGTAGTGGTGTGGTTTTTCAAGGTTTGGGATTAGTCGGTTTTTGAGGACCAGTGTATGGTGAAGTGGACCAGAAGAGGCGGGCTTTGGGGGTTAAGGGATTTGAAGTCTTTGAAATCCTCTGTAAGTCGGCGACTTCAGATACCAAGTAAGCAATATTGCAGTCAATGTTGCAAAGTGTCTGAGTTAAAAGAGTGAGATGGGACATAGTTGAGGCAGGAGGTGTATTCTGAGTTGGTTGGGGGAGGTGTTCTGGCGTTCAGAGAGGGTGGGAGGTCTGGGGACGATAACGGTGCTGACGTTGTGAGAGTTGGGAGGTCTGTGGGGGGAGTCTGGCAGTCAGAGGGGGAGGTACGTTGGGAAGGACAGGATAGTTATAAGAGGTAGTTGGGGCAGGAGGAGTGGAGGAGGAGTGGAGGAGGTGTGTTTGTAGTTGGTCGGGTAGAGGCCTGGTGTTGGGAGAGGGTGAGATGCCTGGGGGGTGGTAAGCGGGGTGCTAAAGCTGTGGGAATAGGGGAGATCTGGGGGGGGAGAGAAGGGTGATCTGGCAGTGAGCGGGAGGGACAGGCATGGAGAGGGGTGGGATAGTTGGGGGTGGAGGAAATTCAGGGAGGGGGGGTGTAAGGGCAGGAGGGATTATGGTGGTGCTAGCTAAGAGGGGAGCTTGGGTGAAGGAGAGGGGTTAGCAGTGGTGCTTGGGGTCAGAAGGGAACGGTTGTTGGAGAGGATGGGAGTTTGGGGGATGGTGAGTGAGTTTGAGATGTTTTGGGGGTTCGGGGTTGGGTGGTGGATAGGAAGTCATAGAAAAAGATATATCCTTGAGGTTAGAGATGTCTAGGGGAAGAAGGGTATTTGTCCTGGAGGCAGGGGAGCACAGGGTTGTGTCCGGGGAATGGGGAGTAGAGATGGGAGGAGTAGGTAAGGGCAATCGGTGGGACAGAGTGCTGAAATGATGCTCAAAGATGTTGAGGTGGTGTTCAGAGGCTTGTATGAGGATATTTCCAGTTTTGAAGATGGGGATGTCCATTTCACCGGGGAAAATAGGGGAAGGAGTAGTAGATAGTTTGAAACCGTAAGGAATATTGATAGATTTAGTAACTGGGAGGTAGCGTAGGAAGGTGTTCTTTCATTTGGAGAGGCGCTTAGAATAGAAAATGTTGTTGGTTATTATAGGGGACGTGAGGCTGTGGTAGTTATTTACAATTAGGGTTTCGGGATGCCGGATTCGTTATTTATGTTTGAAATTTTTCTTAGCATTTTTAGAAAGATTGGGAGGGTAGAGAATGGACCAAGAGTTGGGGCCATGTTTGGTGAGGGAGGGGTGTAGGGAGGAGAGAGCGGGGTTGGAGTGAGACGTGGGATTGGGACTAAGGTGAAGCATGATGGTTTAAAGGTTGGAGGAGATGGGGAAAGGAGGGAGGGTGGAGTGATATAAAGCTAATAAGAGGATAACGAGAAGTTAGGGGTGGGAGGTTGCAAATAAAATATTAAATAATTAATAATAAACGGATATATATACATTTAACTCTAAAAACTATCAATAAATACAAGTATTAATTAATACAAATTAATCAATACATTTTAAATAATGAAATTACTTCCCACCCTATTCCCCCATAAACCCACAACCCAGCTACAGAACTAAAAGCGCAAAATTCATTTTAAACAAATTAATACATTTAATATAATTACATTTCTTCCCACCCTATTCCGCTATAAACCCACAACCCGCTATGGAATTATAAGCACAACATTCATATTAAAATTCATATTAATATTAATAATATATTTATTATAATTAAATTACCTCCCACCCTATGCCCCTATAAACCCACAACTCACTACAGAACTAAAAGTGCAAAATGTAGATAATTTTTTTATAACTATAAAGATATAAAAAATACAAATGCCCCTATAAACCCACAACTCGCTACAGGACTAAAAGTGCAAAATGTAGATCATTTTTTTATAACTACTAAAAATATAAAAAATACAAACAATTCTTGTACATAATATACATCACATGCATATAAAATATACACTGAAATACACAACCATAATAAAAACGATATTTTTAACAACTGTATTTTTGCAAACGATATTGAAGACTTTGGTATTTGTAAAATCGATATTATTTACCTGAATTCGATATTGTTAACCTCTATATTTTTGTTGTCGATATTTCTGACCCACGATATTTCGAACTTGGTATTTGTGCACCTCGACATTTTGTCCTCTATATTCTGTTTCGACACCGTTAAATATAGCTTAATGATGATACAATATCTCTCCCAGTGCCTCCGCACTTGCCCAATTGATTTCCTGTTTCCAGAATTTAGAGAAATGGTCTACCTTGGGAAACATACCTGGGCCGGGACTTATGTGGAGGGAGGAGGGTCCTCTTTCTGATACTGAAAGGGGTGCCACCAAGAATGGTGGTTCAATCCCTGTGTACAGCCCACGGAGAACCCATTATGGGAAATGCTTCGATAGTACAGGCATTCCAGTGTTTTAACCAAACATTATATACCCACATAAGAAAACTACCCTAGGACCACAAAGACAACTTTATGGATGACATAACCCCACTATAGGCGGAGGGAGGCAAGCAGAAAATTGTACTCACCCCATCATGCTGCAGAAGGTACTGACGGCTGTATAAAGTCTGGCGGGTGGCAGGTTCCTCAACTCTAACGGGTTAAGACACCTATGAAAGGTTTGCCCTAAATTAATTTGAGTAGTGCACAGTCATGTATAAATTGATACCAGATATGAAGAGAAAAACTGTCTAATTATTGATTAGAAATAGGTGCACTTTCTTGCACCAGTATTCCCTCGTTTTCATGAGATTAGTGCACATGCACTGCTAGTCCGAAGCTTGAGAGATGTTTGGTGATGTCATGGTGTGAATGATGTGTAGTAGTACTTGTATAGCATACGAATTGACCCATGAGGGTATCTCGGCGCTTGTACGCATACCGCTCTGGAACCCTTCCTGGCTTTTCCCTGTGAAGTGCCCAATCCTGGGCACCCCCAAGGTGAAGCCAGGCATCCCAGTGCTGTTGGGGCCGTTGTGGAGATTAAGCAAGCTATTGCCCAGAGTTGCAGAGTGGGATCCATGATTAGAATAGGCACCGAGGCGAGAATTATCAGGTCCGAGGAAATTGAGCCCAAGACCCGCCGAGGCGGGAATTGAACCCTGATCCCGGGCTATACCTCTGCATCAGGGTCTGCCGCTCTAACCATTGAGCTCCACTTCTCCACTTCAATGATGCATTTATCACAGTGACAGTGACCTATTCAGCATAAGCAGTAACAACATTTGTGGACGTGATTCAAGATACCAGTATCTTGCTGCTTTCCATAACGCAAGATTGCAGGTTACTGATTTCTTCTGATTCAATTTACTAATTTGATCGGTAGATGTTTTGTTGATTTTATTGATCCGGATTTTGTCCCAGCATATGATAAGATAGAAGTTTAATAGGCTGTTATGTTTACATATGTAACAATATGATGTTATAGGAGATTTTAATTAGCCCTAACATAAGATGATTTTTTAATGTTACACTACTTGCTAGAACTTTAGCAAATAGTTATAAAGTTAACTTGTGAGTAAATGTGCAGCGAGTTGTAATGCTATTCGATGTTGGAAAGTAAACTCTTACTTGTGAGAGTCCACTGTATTTGTTGAATGATGTGAGAGAGATGATGCAATATGTCTGTTGGCAGATTGCACTGTATGTGAGATATGGGATTTTATTTTGGTGGGATCTTTACATGGAGTTGTTGCAGTTACATGTGTCCATTACAGGTATGGAAATGGGATTTGTTTCAAAAAGAAAAAAAAGCTGTCTTTTCATTTTTTAAGAGTAGGCAATGGTGCGTGGGACCTCTGCCTGCTCTCAAAAATTGTTTTTGCAAATATTCTCACAGAGGAATGGGTCCCGAGGGGGCCCCTTTCCCTTTGCAAATGGGTTACCACCTACTTGGAGTAGGTGAAAAAAGTAATTCCATCGATTCTATCGATTTTTAAGAAACCATCGCGTAAATCCCCCATCCTTACAGTACACGGACTGACGGACCGAAGGAATCTGCCTCAGATGCACCCGCTTCACCATCAACAATCTTAATCAACTCAAGGGACCCTTTGCGACAGTTTAGTCGACAAGCAGCTCCCCTGTTCAAACATATTGGCAATACTAGAGCACATCACTGAGGAAACTCCATCACTCTGAGTAAACAAACAATCGACCACTGGTATTAGTGACTCAGCACCAAGATGTCATTGTGGATCTAGAAATGAGGGCTTGGCTCATAAAGTTGAATCACTCCAATTGGAGGTGGCATTTCTAAAGAAAATGGTGGAGCATTTAAATCGTAGGGTTGAGCTCCTTCCCCTAGCTACCAAGCCACCATCTCAGCCTCCCCCCCTGCACCTGTTACATCAACAAGTATGTTATTGTCTGATGCTCCCCCTGGGGTGGGTGATAGGATTCAAAGTGCGCTGCACAATCAAGGCAATGGCCCCTCTTCCATGGTCCCCCTCTTAGCACTGTAAGATCTTATGCTGATTCCACAAAAGCCTCGGGGGTTCCACGCACTTCGTCTAATACAGCTGTGCAGGATAGACTCGCCCTTCATGGGAACCGCAACCCCCCTGGGGATAGTTCGCCAACAGTCTATTTGGTCAAAGTCCCCAAATGCTCTCCTAGGCAAGTTTTTGAAAGCAGTGAATCCCTGCACAACAAAGCAATACACTGGGCGCCATGTGAGGGGATGCAGGTCTATAATTTGTGAAGACATGTTTAGAGTAAGGAGGATTTAATCAAGCAATTACCAGACAGACTGCATCGAGTTGTTGCTAACCCATGCCGTACTTGCCAAGAATGTATTGTCTCTGAAGTTTCGTACTTTATCTCCAGAGCACTCAGCCATACAGATTAGACGCTCTCCAATTTGGTTACCATCTAGACCACGGGTACTCATAGTACGGCCCATGGGCCAACAGCGGCCGGCAAGCCTTCCCTGGTGGCCCGCGTACCATCCAAACATCGTACCCGTGTTTTCATTTTTTTTTTTTAAAGTGTGTCAGCAAACACCCCTGCGTGACTCAAGAGACTCTGCTGCTCTGTGGAGGCGGGCGATTCCCGCCATAGTCAGAGTGGAGCTGCAGGGGCCTAAGAGGTGAACAAAGCCTCATTAACATGTGAATGGTCTTTTAAAGACCTGTGAAGTGCTCGGGTGCGGCTGTGTTTGTGTGTGCCCGGAAGCTGTCTCAGACAGGGCACACACAGGCAGGGTGAGATGAAGAGGGTGACAGAGGGAGAGGGAGGAGGTAGAGGGGTAGAGAGACAGAGGCAGACAAAGGGACAGCGAGGGAGGGAGCAAGAGGCAGACAGAGGGAGAGCGAGGGAGAATGAGGGAGGGAGACAGAGAGAGAGCGAGGGAGAGCGAGGGAGAGCGAGGGGGAGGCAGACAGAGGGAGAGCGAGGGAGGGCGAGCGAGGGAGGGAGACAGAGGGAGAGGCAGACAGAGACAGAGTGAGGGAGAGTGCGAGCGAGGGAGGGAGACAGAGGCAGACAGAGGGAGAGCAAGGGAGGGAGACAGAGGGAAAGCGAGGGAGGGAGACAGATGGAGAGCAAGGGAGAGGCAGAAAGAGGGAGAGCAAGGGAGAGCAAGGGAGAGCAAGGGAGAGCGCGGGAGAACGAAGGAGAGTGAGAGAGAGCAAGGGAGGGAAACAGAGGCCGAGGGAGGGAGGGAGGGAGAGCGAGGGAGAGCGAGGGAGGGAGACAGAGGGAGAGGCAGAGAGAGGGAGAGCGAGGGAGATCGCGGGAGAACGGCGAGAGTAAGTGAGGGAGACAGAGGCAGACAGAAGGAGGGCGAGGGAGAGCGAGGGAGGGAGATCGAGATAGAGCGAGGGAGTGAGACAGAGGCCAAGGGAGGGAGACAGAGGTAGACAGAGGGAGAGCGAGGGAGGGAGACAGAGGGAGAGCGAGGGAGGGAGACAGGCAGACAGAGGGAGAGCGAGGGAGAGCGAGGGAGGGAGACAGGCAGACAGGGAGAGCGAGGGAGACAGAGGCAGACAGAGGGAGAGCAAGGGAGTGCGAGGGAGAGCGAGGGAGAGCGAGGGAGGGAGAGCGAGGGAGAGCAAGGCAGAGCAAGGGAGAGCGAGGCAGAGCGAGGGAGAGCAAGGGAGGGAGACAGAGGGAGAGCGAGGGAGGGAGACAGATGGAGAGCAAGGGAGAGGCAGAAAAAGGGAGAGCAAGGGAGAGCAAGGGAGAACGAAGGAGAGTGAGAGAGAGCAAGGGAGGGAAACAGAGGCCGAGGGAGGGAGGGAGAGCAAGGGAGAGCGAGGGAGGGAGACAGAGGTAGAGGCAGAGAGAGGGAGAGCGAGGGAGATCGCGGGAGAACGGCGAGAGTAAGTGAGGGAGACAGAGGCAGACAGAAGGAGGGCGAGGGAGAGCGAGGGAGGGAGATCGAGATAGAGCGAGGGAGTGAGACAGAGGCCAAGGGAGGGAGACAGAGGTAGACAGAGGGAGAGCGAGGGAGGGAGACAGGCAGACAGGGAGAGCGAGGGAGACAGAGGCAGACAGAGGGAGAGCAAGGGAGTGCGAGGGAGAGCGAGGGAGAGCGAGGGAGGGAGAGCGAGGGAGAGCAAGGCAGAGCAAGGGAGAGCGAGGCAGAGCAAGGGAGAGCAAGGGAGAACAAGGGAGAGCGAGGGAGAGTAAGGGAGAGCGAGGGAGGCAGACAGAGGCAGATAGAGGAAGATAGAGGGAGAGCGAGGGAGAGCGAGGGAGAGCAAGGGAGAGCTAGGCAGAGCGAGGGAGAGCAAGGGAGAGCGAGGGAGAACAAGGGAGAGTAAGGGAGAGATTGAGGGAGGCCAAGGGAGAGTAAGGGAGAGATTGAGGGAGGCAGACAGAGGCAGAGCGAGGGAGATCGAGGTAGAGCGAGGGAGAGAGACAGAGGCAGACCTAGGGAGAGCAAGGGAGAGCAAGGGAGAGCAAGGGAGGGAGATAGAGGAGAGCAAGGGAGAGCGAGGGAGAGGGAAGGATACAGAGGAGCGAGGGAGAATGAGGGAGGGGGAGGGAGACAGAGGAGCGAGGGAGAGGGAGGGAGACAGAGGGAGAGAGAGGGAGACAGAGCGAGGGAGAAAGACAGAGCGAGGGAGGGAGACAGAGCAAAGGAGGGAGACAGAGCGAGGGAGGGAGACAGAGAGGCAAAGGGAGGGAGACAGAGCGAGGGAGGGAGGGAGACAGAGTGAGGGAGGGAGACAGAGTGAGGGGGAAGACCTCAGAGTGAGGGAGACCTCATAGTGAGGGAGGGGGAAGGAGAAAGAAGGAGACAGAGGGAAGGAGGGAGAGGGAAGTAAAGAGAGAGGGAATGAGGGAGAGGGTGAGGGAAATAGAGTGAGGGAGAGAGAAACAGAGTGAAGTAGAGGGAAACAGAGAGAGGGAGAGGGAAACAGAGACGGAGACAGAGAGAGAGAGTGAGACAGTCAGAGTGAGTCAGACAGAGGGAGAGAGGGAGTGAGAGTCAGAGTGAGGGAGACAGAGGGAGTGAGGGAGTGAGAGGGATTGAGACAGTAAGAGTGAGTGAGACAGAGGGAGACAGAGACAGAGGGAGAGAGAGGTAGAGAGAGGGAGGAAGAGAGAGGGAGGGAGACAGAGAGAGTGTCAGACCTTACTATCTTGTCAAAACGATAGTTCTAATTCTTACCTTTGACTTGCACGGGAGCAGAGATGCTAGGTCCCAAAACCCTCTCAGAAATACTCCAGAGGTCAACTTATACTGAGCCTCGGAACTACTCCCTCGGGGGAAGGCGGAATGGATAAAATAACAAACAAAGAAGAGACTGGTCCTGGGCTGGTTCCTCTAGTTCTTAGTCTGTCCCGCAGACTCTTTCTTCTATGGAACCTGTGGAATGAATAGGCAATTAACTACCAGTTCTAATCTTTCCTCTCCTACTCTATTCTTATAATGTCTTAACTTATTTTTCACCCCTACCCTGGTCTTCCTAGATCTATGCTTCTCTTCTGTCTTTTCTGTTTATTCTAGTTATCAGATTTATGTCAAATTAGTTAAACCTGAAATGACAAGATTGACATTTTTTAACTTTAGTTCTTGCTTTGTCTAACTTCCTATTTATTATCTTCTGACTCCTTTACTTACTTCACTAATTTGCCGTACTCTTATTATTCTTCTTTTCTTCTCTGTTCTAGATATTCTTTTACTATGTCCGTGTTTATTCACTCCTATCCATAGAATACATAAATGCTCATTAGTTTTCCACCTAAGCTTAACCATGTGTTTATCTATTCTTACGTTTTTCACTTACTCTTAAGAGTGTTTGCTGCTTCTTACTCCTTCTCTTCTATTAGGTGTCTATTCTTTCCTGCTTTTTTAATATTAACCTTCTGTAGAATCTAGGTCGGGGGACAATCGATATTTGCCCGGCGGTATCGCCTCTTAAACCCATGAAACATTAATCAATGAAGAGGCAGGCGCTGGGGAACGGGAAGGCAGGAAACAAGGTTTATTCTCTCCGGAGGAGAACACATCAGTTAGACAGCAGGTATCGTTCTGAGGTGCTCTAACCGCATCTCTGAGGCCTGGCCTCTTATATACAGGTTTTATTGCTTTATTACAGATTACATATTCATGGCAATGATTTGATGTACGGAAAGACATTCCTGGAATCTCCCATTCGGGCCCGTTCCCACACACATTTACAGTAGAAGTCCCCACCCCGGTCACAACAGGTGATGATTATCGCGCAGCTGGATATTCCGCCGATTCATGGAATGTGGGGGGTTCGATCGGATCTCATGGGGTGGGGGCTTTGATCAACTCTGGGGTCCTTTGATGAGGGAAGCTTTCTACTGTACGGGGAGGGGCGAGGAATAGTATCGGCAGAGCTGGGTGTCGGCCTGGGAACGAGGAAGACAAACGGGCACACGGGGAAAAAGGGGTTTGCATCAAAGGGCCTGGGACCATGAAAAGGAATGAAGGGAGGTGTCGCGCTGGGAACAGGATGGGGTTCTGAGGCAGAGCTGCGCTGAAGAGGGGTTTATGACTCAAGGCAGGTGCGAGCAGGGGGGTTGGTCAGCGTGCAGGCTTGGTGAGGGCGAAGGGCTATGTCGGGGGCCAGTGGCATGCAAAAAGGGCTGTTCTGATCGAGGCACCTAAAATGGCGGGCGCGCACGACAAAAAGTGTGGCATCAGGGGGAAAGGCAAGATGGCGCAGATAATGTTTACCAAAATCGTACTAATTTTCCACAGTCCTCCCTTTAACATATTCAAGACATCTTGCTGGTCTATTTCCTATTCATGTCTATTGTGGTGGTCATAGGTAAAAAGTAGGAACCCAGGTGAAGGAGCTATAAACATTACATTTCAAAATCGCTCATCTTAGGAGGTGGGTCCATCGATAAAACTCGTTTGCAGGAAAGTTATAGTAATGCAGACAAAAATGATTCTGTAGTGAGAGCATTGCATACATTTCATAGCTACTTATAGTCGGTTGGAATGTAAACTGATAGGTTATTACATATCCGAGTTCTGTTCATTGTTGGTTGCTGCATAATCAATACATTGGTGGCTGGGAGAGAAATGAGACATAGTAGAAACGATAATTAAGGAATGTTCGAAGTTAGCGAGTTCTCAGCATTTTGTTTCCGTCTTCCGTAGGCACTGTGGAGCACCGGCGGTGGAGCTTATGGGTCCAGCTCTATTCTAGATTCCGCGTTGCAAGGCATGACCTTTTTCTTGCTTTCCCGGTCAAAAAAGGTCCTTTTCGCCCCGTGTTCTTTGGAGTCGATAGTCAAAGAGTTCAGGTGGAAGAAGAGTGTGTAAGTAGTCCATAGGGTAGGTCGGAGAAAAAAGGGGATGGAGCAGGGCCAGATCGGGAACAGACCAGGGGGCGGAGAATTCCAGGTGGGCGGGCTCATGACTGAGTTCAGAGAGCGGGGACTTTTCGGCACACATTTGAACATTGAGCAGGGGCATCAGGTCAGCCCTTTCCTCTCATTTTGTCGGAAATAGCGCCTCGTCCTGCAGCTCTTTTCTGTCGCGGTCTCGCCTTGGCCAATGTCGCAGATGTTCCATAGTCTGTAGTCAGGCCACGTGCTCCCACATCCGGTCCTTCTTTCCTCCGACAGTCGTACCCTTAAAATGAGTTTGAAAAGACAGTCTTTAGAGAATTGGTAGAGGAAGGTAATCACATAAGTCTATTTCTCTCCCAGCTCCAGGCACAAAATGAAAACGTCCGTTATATTAGGGTTCACAACTAACATATAAATGACCGATGATGGGCCTGTTGGATTTACTATGACTTTCCTTCACAACTATTTATTACAGTTACGACAGTTCATCTGATGGAGACCCACCTTCGTAATACGAGACTGACAAAGCTATACCATTCTCTAGGGCTTTATATTTATAAAGGGTGCTGTGAGCTATCAACATGGTACTAATAGGTATCTTGCTGAGGGACGAACATAGGCTAAACATTTTTCATTCTATCAATGCATCTTGCCTTTCAACTAAACATTTTCGCTTTCATCAGTGTTCATTGCAATGATTTTCTTCGCTTCGGTCTAATCCTGTAACTTTGTAAAACATCATTCTGGTTCCTATGTAGCCTCTTATGGCCTGATTACTAAATTAGAAAAGACAGGGGTCTTATGGGAAACAACTAGGGACATAGAAAACTGTGGTAAGGGCGTAAGTAGACCCATCTCTTATGACCGGGGGTGAGGGACAGTTTTATAACTCTCGTCTGGGGCAGCTGATACGAAACAGGGGGCGTTCCTGGAATATGAGGATGTTCCGATCATTTTTACTGTTTGGGTATTGCGACAATTCGGGACGGGGAAGGTCGCGTATTCTGAGGCATTTTATTTCATCATAGGAGCCGCTGACATGTAATTCCCTTATTACGGGTCAGATTAGGGAACCTCAGTCGTCTTACCTGTCCTTTCCCTCATCGCCAACTCTCGGTTTCGTTAATTTAGCAGAAAGGAGAGGCAATGACACGGTCTCAGGGTGATTGTATTAAAGACAAGTTTTGTGCAAATACTGGCGGTATTTGAAGCCAATTGGGTGGTGTGCTAGGGGTGGCGGTTTGCCAATTTAGGTGCTAGTCGTTCGGAAGAGTGAGAGTGTGGAGGAGAGAGAGAGAAAGAGAGAGAGAGAGAGAGAGAGAGAGAGAGAGAGATGTGCAACCATAGGCTAGATAGTACACGTGCAACATAGGGAGCGGCCGTGTATTTAAGATAGATTATTCAGCGCATTACTCGATACAAGACATCGCAGGTCTGTGTTAGTATTTTGAAAGCATGCGGTTCAGGACGGACGAGCATTAGGTCGGGTACGGGGGACATGCATTGAGAAAAAGGAAAATGGCACTATTGTGTCGTACTCCTTGCATTCTTGGTCCTTTGACCAGTTGAGTCGACGCTTCAGTCACGCACAAACATTCTTTCATAGTTTCAGACATACGTGGCATGTGTCCACTCGCGCAACCTGGATTAAGGGTGATCATTTCTCATCAAGTCATACTATTTATTGGCTCGTTTGTTATATGAGCAGTTGGTGGGTGTGCTTAGGTGCCACCTTGCGGCGCTAGTCTGCTTCGCGTATCAGACATGGCAAGGCTTCAGATCTTCGCCACACCTCGGTTGTGATCTCTGATGTAACCTGCAGAGGGAGGGAAAAGAGGGGAAGGGAGGGGGACAACATTCGCGCATATCAAATACATGGATTCAAGAGTCCTTTACTTACCTCATACCCGTCTTATCTCCTCGGGATAGAATCCCTGAGGTTGTGGTTTCTGGAGCCAGGGGGGGGGGGCAGTGTGTCCTTATAGGCTGTGAGTAGGAGAACGTTAGAGAATCAGAAGTACTTAGCGCGAAGTTTCTAGTTGGTAGGTGTATTTAACTATCGGGGGCCTTAAATCTCTTTCAACGCTGTGATGTTTTAAGGTTTATCAGCTCTTCGGTCAACTCTGTTCCCTAGTACCTTTGAGTGTCATATCTTTATAATATTCTATCATTTACATCGTTTCACTTTACCCATCCTTTATATTCCATTTTTCACACCATTTCGCTTTTACCCATCCCCGGAAATCGAGGTCTTCCTCCATGTGCGAGTCCCTGAGTCAGTCGCATATTTGACGGTAGGGTGTCGTGTCTCAGATTCGATCCTCCATCCGGGGCTGGGCAACCATCTTCTATTAACCTTAAAGAGAGAGCAGAGTAGGGTGCACAGAAAAGAATTCTCCCGCCGATCCCACATTTTTAAATAAAGCATGCAATACCCGTTCATAGTTTCGAAAACCTTTATTTTGCAAAATCATTTCAGCACGTGGATTATGAGGGTGCAGTCGTATTTGGCCGGACACGGCAATGGCTAAAGTGCGTACAGTGGGGGGTTGTTTTGCAACAATAAAAACATTAGAAAGGTTTATCCATTCATTCGTAGGAAACTAAAACATCTATCAATTGGTTGGGGGATCGGGGGCATTTATTTCATAATTTAGAAGCATAGTCAGACTAGTTGCAATCAGATTTCCTATATGCATACCGTGTGCGTGCGTCATAAGCGAGGTTATACATCAGCTATATAAAAAAATATAATACATCGTACATTTGTAATCAACATTTTTAACGGGATCCTTTTACATGTTCGTCGAGTGAGCTCTCCTTCTTTCTTGTCAAGTGTACAAAGGATCATATATGTCTCAGAACATCAAGTTTTGTATTAGTAAAAAGGAACACCACGAGGTGTTCGTAAGTTCCTATTGATACCGGCGCCATTTTGGGCGGGGCCGGGTTAGTCCGGAAGTAGCATCAGGGAAAAATGTTTCCTACAACCGGCAGTTGGACCAGAGTCCTTTTCGGCAGTTCTAGAATTCCTGCTAACAGAAAGAGTGGCAATGTCATGCTTGTTTCGTTAGTGATCAAGGCAGTCGTCCCTTACCGGAAGCCTGCAGGGGCCGAGGGCTCCTCCGGGGACCTTTGTAGACTCTTCAAGGCTGTGGAGATGTTGTCGGAGGTGGGGGCTCGTGCTCCGGTGGGCGAGCAACCGAGTTACATTGCTGTTCAAAGTTACTCTAGCGGCCGAGACCCGCCTTCCAGCGGGCCCAGACGCCATTTTGAGGCCCTGCAGCAGTCCCCTCTCGTCGAGTCTGCAAGAGTGGAAGAGACCTTTCTGAGGACAAATAGGGAATGGAACTCTGTGTTGTGGAAGCGGGACGTTCGGCTGGGGTGCAGCTGTGATGCCCCCACCTGGGGGGTGAGGGAGACTCGTTCGCGCCGTCTCCTTCTCCCGGTGCACTCCAGGCCGCTCTCTTTCATGGGCATGCACGATGGTCTCTCCACACCCTGTGCTCCACAAGGCCCATGCCCAGTGCTGTGGAAGTATGGCCACCTGCGGCGCACATTCGGTGCTGCACAAGTATCGGTGCAGCCAGTGCATATTCGGTGCTCCGAAAATATGGGCACCGTTGCATGTTCGGTGCTGCGCAAGTACTGGGGCGCCACCATGGTATGTTCGGTGCTACGCAGGTATTGGCACCGCCGCCTGGCTGGGGGAGTTCGGCGCTGGGCCGGGGGCTGGGAGACCTCCTATCCATGGAGGTGGGAGAGGCTCGTCCGCGTCGCCTCTCCCTCCCAGCCCAACTTGGACTAATTTTCGTGGAGGTATGAACAGGACATCCCGCCGCCCAGAGTTGTCGTGGCCATTGTTCATGACAGAAGTGGCGCCTGGCGTGTTGCTGCGGCTGTCACGGAGGGGAAAAGGAAAGAGGTGTCTCGTCCTTCTCTGGGCCGCGCTTCCTTAGGTTATCGGCTGCAGCCGGATCCAGTTGGCCCCGGTCCCTGGCCATTGGTGGCCGGACCGGGAGGACATGTGGCGGGACTACCTGAAACTCCCATGCGCCACCGTGGCCGGGCCGGGAAGGCATGTGTCGGGACTGCCTGCAGCTATCCAGGGCCGCTGCGGCCGGACTCCGCTGGCCCCTGCCTCTCCTCCGGCTCCCCCCTATGTTATGATTTCCTGACCGATTGTTGGCAGCAGGGCCCACCTTATATGGGTTGCTGCTGGTTGGGCGTAGCCGTAACCCTGCCCTACTTTGGAAGGTTCCAGAGCGTGGGGGGGGGGGGCGAATGTTCTGTTGACTTTCATTTTCTAGGTGTTACCGTTCTTGTTTCAAACGTTTTCTGTTGTTAGGGTATTAATAGGTGTTTATTATTACGTATTGTTATTTATTTCTTGTTCGTTATGTTAAATAAAAGTTCAAGTTCATCGGTGGCCTACGGATTTCGTTTTCCCATTTCTTTCTTTCCAGGTTGTTTCATGCTAAAGTTTCTGTTAACAGAGTTTAAGTAACACGGAAGCACATGCAGAGGGATGACGTAGATTCATGCCTCACATACACATAAACTCAGACGGGAGACAGTACAAGTATGACATACAAAGACCCAAGACAAATATAAAACAATTATTGGCCATAATTATCCTTCTCCGTCTGTTAATTTAGAGCTAGACTGGGTTCCCGTCTTAACATTGTCCGATCTATGAAAACTCGAACATGTCGCTGAAATCGGTCTGGCGAAATCTGTGCCATCGGGCATAATCAAACGTGGTGGTTCTATCTGGTCTGACCATGTCAGTCTGATTCTTCTTTGTCTGGCGCTTTTTCCCTTTCTTCCGGGCTGCTATTCCTGTCGGTCCTCTGTTCCTACTCTCGCTCAGTAAAGTCGGGCATTGGGCTTTCCAGTGTCCGATACATTTACAAAAAGCACATTGGTCTTGCCCTAAGTCTGGCCGTCCTGTGCGTAGTGTCGGGGGGTAACTTTCGGGTCGTGGTGTCCAGGGGTTGTCCTGTTGATATATTCCTCTACCTGCTCTGTCCTCGTCTCTTCTCTTTCGTTGCATTGCCTCTTTTCGCCACATACCGAGACTGTCGAGCATAATAGGCGTTGTCTTATTATTACGAAGGGCTATTTCTAACGTTTCTATTTTATCAAGATCGAAGGATCCTACCAGTGGCCACTGTTTGTCTTGACTTTCTTTGGTATACCTGTGCCACAATTTATTATAGGCTATGGTAACTAATCCATAGTTTATGAACATGTCCTTATTAGGGGTGCCTTCCAGCGGAGCTAGATGATCCACCTCTAATAAACGGTCCGGGCTGAACCAGCTATCAATCAGTGGGGAGAAGACAGACATGACGGCTCACAACGAGGGACAAAAGTCAGCACTGCCTATCTTATCACTGTGTGCAAAGACTAGACAGAATATTTCTATTCTACGTTGTTTGCAGGCAGTGAATACCTCATGAACCAATAACAAAAAAACAACCAATAAAAATAAAATAAAATCAGTGGGGAGAATAAGTAGGGGCGCAAAAGTCTGCGTCCTCTACCCTTTCACTATCCGTAAAGAGGAATCTGTTATTTCCTGTTTGCAGACAGAGAATCTCCAGAAAACAATCCGTGAACAGTAGTTCGGGGTCAAAGAACCCAGTTAATCAGTGTGGGAGAGGGAATCTCCCGAAAACCGTTAATAAATAATAGGATTCAGTGGGGGAGAAAAATAGGCACGACGGCTGCGTTACCTATCCTTCACTGTTTGCAAAAGGGAAAGAGCCTACTGTTTCTCCGCGTGCAGACAGTGAATCTCCAAATAAGTTAACAAAGAGTAATACTAGTATTTTCTGAACAATCGATCAATTATTTTGCAGTTTGTCGTGCTTACACGACCTTACCCGGACCGTATGGACAGTTTCTTGTCTTCCGAATCCAGCGCCCGATCGTCCTCTTTTTCTCGTATTCCTCGCAGCACTCCTAATGGTTCCCAGTCAGGACCGTAGATCATTCGAGAGAGGTCTGTTCGGAACTAGTGAAGTTCGGATGATCGGCTGCCAGACGAGGGTCTATTGGGCAAGAGCTCTCCCGATCGTTGCAGTCGTTCACTCTGTCGTCAGGACCTCTCCCACTGGATCCACGAGTCGCTGATGGGCCCCACGCTTGGGACGCCAATTGTAGAATCTAGGTCGGGGGACAATCGATATTTGCCCGGCGGTATCGCCTCTTAAACCCATGAAACATTAATCAATGAAGAGGCAGGCGCTGGAGACGGGAAGGCAGGAAACAAGGTTTATTCTCTCCGGAGGAGAACACATCAGTTAGACAGCAGGTATCGTTCTGAGGTGCTCTAACTGCATCTCTGAGGCCTGGCCTCTTATATACAGGTTTTATTGCTTTATTACAGATTACATATTCATGGCAATGCTTTGATGTACGGAAAGACATTCCCGGAATCTCCCCTTCGGGCCCGTTCCCACACACATTTACAGTAGAAGTCCCCACCCCGGTCACAACAGGTGATGATTATCGCGCAGCTGGATATTCCGCCGATTCATGGAATGTGGGGGGTTCGATCGGATCTCATGGGGTGGGGGCTTTGATCAACTCGGGGGTCCTTTGATGAGGGAAGCTTTCTACTGTACGGGGAGGGGCGAGGAATAGTATCGGCAGAGCTGGGTGTCGGCCTGGGAACGAGGAAGACAAACGGGCACACGGGGAAAAAGGGGTTTGCATCAAAGGGCCTGGGACCATGAAAAGGAATGAAGGGAGGTGTCGCGCTGGGAACAGGATGGGGTTCTGAGGCAGAGCTGCGCTGAAGAGGGGTTTATGACTCAAGGCAGGTGCGAGCAGGGGGGTTGGTCAGCGTGCAGGCTTGGTGAGGGCGAAGGGCTATGTCGGGGGCCAGTGGCATGCAAAAAGGGCTGTTCTGATCGAGGCACCTAAAATGGCGGGCGCGCACGACAAAAAGTGTGGCATCAGGGGGAAAGGCAAGATGGCGCAGATAATGTTTACCAAAATCGTACTAATTTTCCACACTTCTATTCCTTTTGTTTCATAGGTTACCCTTCTTATTTGACTGACTGAAGATTCAAAGGAAAACCTCTCGTCTACGATTGCTGGTAAGTATCGAATTATCTTATTCACTATTTATGTGTCTTATTAACTCATATTCTCATTCGCTCAAGTCACTTAGCTTTTGTCTTCTTTCGGTGTTTCTCTCCTCATGTCTCCGGTTTTCACTACGAGCTTGCGCTGATATCTGCCGATGTGTTGAATCTGTAATTCACAGGAATGCCGGTGGCGCTGAATACTTTAAAAAAAAAAAGTTACATCATTTTTTCTCAATTCGCTGCTATTCGTTAACTTAACCTCTCTACAAAGGGACCTTAAATGATAACTCCGACTAAACTAGGAACGTAGTGAAATGGCTGCTTAACCCGGTTGATTCTCTGGTGAAGTGCGCACTTTCCCTCATGTTCGCGCTTCACATCGATCACCAAACAGCTGCGGTCTAAAGACTAGACCGCGACTTGTATATCAAAATCGGCGGCCATCTTGGAATGCCGATTTTGAACGAGAACCGTCTAGGAATGTTTTTCTGGCAGTACTTTGCTCGTTTTATTCAAATCGGAGTGGACTGTTGCCAAAATCTGAGTTGGGGTCCTGGCAGTACCCCTCAACAAAGGAGGTCCTGTCACCCATTGGTTTTGCAGGGAATCGCTGATGAAAGGACCTTACCAACCTGGGAGCATGAACATCAGTGTCTAATTTCCAAGATCGTTCTTCTGGTCCATAACCTTTCCAATCTACTAAGTAGTATGGTTTTCCGTTTGATCTCTTTGAATCTAAAATCTCTTTGGCTTCAAATTCTGTTCCAGTATCCACGTGTATTGGCTTTGGGGGCAAGGTTCTTTGCAATTCCGCAGATGCCTTCTTTAACAATGAAACATGGAAAACTGGATGAATTCTCAACTTGGCAGGTAGCTTTAATCGATAAGTGACTTGAGACATCTTATCTTCGATTGGATATGGTCCAATAAACCTGGGTTGGAATTTCCTATTTCCCTTTAACATAAGGTTCTTTGTGCTTAACCAAACATGACGCCCTTTTGTCTAAGGGAGGGCCCTGGCCCACCCGTCTCTTTTTATCTGCCTCGCTCTGCTTATTTAACCTTCATATTTTCTTTTTGCCTGTTCTAGATTCTTTATTGCACTTTGATGAACTTGTTCTAAATGAGAGATTACCTCCTTGACTGCTGGAACCGTAAGATCAGTTTGTTTAATTGTCGAATTCAGTGTCTACCATAGTTGATGTAAAATGGAGAATAACCAGTGGAGACATTTCTTGCATTATTGTGGGCAAACTCAGCTGCCCACGGATTACCCGACCAATCTCCATCTTGCTTCAAGAGGAATAGTCTCAAATACTGTTCTAACTCCTGATTGACTCTCTCTGTCTGTCCATCTGTTTCTGGATGATAACTGGTAGAGAATCTGACCTCTGTACCTAACCCTTCCATAAAGGCCTTCCAGAAATGGGATATAAATTGGGGTCCTCTGTCTGAGATAACAATCTTAGGGATTCCGTGTATCTTCACTATTTGTGTGCTGAAAATAGTTGCTAGTTTCTTAGCAGTGGGAACTCCTTTGAAAGCCGTGAAATGCGCCATCTTTGAAAAAGTGTCCACAACCACTACAATGGTGTTAAAACCCTGACTAAGTAGTAAATCTACAATGAGGTCAAGTGTTATGGTGTGCCAAGGGTAGGGTGGTATTGGTAAAGGTTGGAGTAACCCTCTTTGAGCCTGCCATTCTGATTTTCCCTGAGCGCAAACCGCACCCGACTTTACGTACTTTTCTATATCTTTGGTCATGTGTGGCCACCAATAATGTCTCTTGATTATTTCTTCTGTTTTGCTTCTCCCTTGTTTCCTGCCAATACACCATCATGGCATCCGTGCATTATTTGCTGTTGAAACTCTTTGGTAGGTAGGAACAAGCCTTCTTTAAAGTAAGGTAGCTGATGGATGATCTTCCTTCCTGCTTCTTCCTTGACCCAATCTTGCATAGCCTCTGGACTCATGGCTTCAGAAATATGTTACTCTAGATTGATTGAAGTTGTAACACCAATAATCCTTGCACTTGGAATAATAGTCTGATTTTCTGTGTGAGTGTTCTGATTTTCTGTGCCTATTCTGGATAGCGCATCAGCCTTCCCGTTTTGTGCTCCCGGCCGATAAGTGATCACAAAATCATTGTCTGCAAAGTATAATGACCACCTCAATTGTCTTGGTGTAAGCGTTCTAGCTGTCTTCAAAAACTTCAAATTGCGATGGTCCGTAAACACTGTTACTTGGTGTTGAGCTCCCATTAGATGATGCCACCACTCTTTGAATGCGTCCTTAATTGCCAACAATTCTTTCTCCATGATTGTGTAGTTAACTTCGGCTGGAGTCAGTTTCCTTGATTGGTAAGCTACCGGATGTAACTGGCCAGTCACCTGATGCCGTTGGGATAATACCCCTCCGACAGATTGATCGGAAGCATCGTTCTCCACATAAAATGGTTCCGAAGGGTCAGCATGTTGGAGGATTGGTGCAGTGGTGAAGTCCTTCTTTAAGGATCTAAAAGCCACTTCTGATTCTTCTGTCCATTTGAATTTTATCCCTTTCCTTAACAGTCGTGTGAGAGGAAGGATTTTCTGGGAGAATTCACTAATAAATCTTCAATATAAATTTGCAAATCCAATGAAGCTTTGGACCTCCGTCACACTTGTAGGGGATTTCCAATCAATTACTGCCTCAATTTTCCGCTTATCCATGAGTATTCCAGTTGGAGTAAGTACAAACCCTAAGAACTCCACTTGTGAAATGTTGAATATACACTTTTCCAGTTTCACAAATAACTGATTCTCTCTTAACTTCTAAAAGACCCCTCTGACTTGTCCTGGATGTTTACTCTTGTCTGAGGAATAAATTAAGATGTCATCGATGTACCCAATTGCACACTGATCTATGAACTACTTCAGAACGTCATTGATAAAGTGCTAGAAGGCAGCTGGGGCGTTACAGACCGTAAGGCATGACTTGGTATTCAAATAACCCATATCTCGTCCTGAAGGCTGTTTTCCACTCATCACCTTCGCGCATCCGCACCAGGTGATATGCCCCTCTCAAGTCTAACTTGGTGTAAATTTGGGCCCCTTTTACTTGATCCAATAAGACGGAAATAAGGGGTAATGGATATCGATTCTTCTTTGTGATTTTGTTGATCGCTCGATAATCGATACAGATTCTCAATTCTCCTTCTTTCTTTGGCACAAAAAACAGAGGCGAGGATACTGGGGACTGTGAGCGTCGAATGAACCCATTGGTCAAGTATTTATCCAAATACTCTTTTAAATTATGGTACTCCTTTTCCGTCAATGCATATACACGACTGCACGGTAAATTTGAGCCAGGTTCTATATCGATCTTACAATCATATACCCGATGAGGGGGAAGTTGTTCAGCTTCCATCTCGTTGAATACATCTTCAAAATCGTTGTAATCCTCGGGTATTGCTTGTGCATTGATGATACATACTGTAGCTTCAGCCAAACACAAGGAATGAGCTGGATTGCCCTCTTGAATCTTTTCTTTTTCTCCGAAACAGTTTTCTAGGCAGTAATTGGAATCCATTGCGATCGTTCTAGTGCTCCAATTGATAGTTGGATTGAGTTCTGTAAGCCATGGAAGACCCAGTAGCAGCTGAAACTGAGGTGCATCAATTAAATTATATTGAATCTTTTCTTCATGCCCATCGTTTGAAATCAATTGTATTTGTTCCGTATGACTCACAATAGGCCCAGAAGAAAGGTTGGTCCCATCTATGGCTCGGACCGGCTCGCTCCTAAATTTCTTTATTGCTTGTATTCCTACCTTATCCGCAAATTTCAAATCACAAAAATTACCTGTGGCTCATGAGTCAATCATTACTGAAACCTCTGTCAGGGTTATGTGTCGGAACTTAACTTGCATGGAAAAGATTAGATGTGGAGCCGAAGATTTCAAAGTGTTAGCTATTTGATGCTCTCCTGGAGTTGCTTTTGATTCGCACCCACCTGTTCAACTCCTTCCACAGGTGGTGCAATTAGTTTTCCTTCGGCTTGAAATTTGTCTTCGGCTTCTTCGGACAATTCCTAACAAAATGTCCTCCGGAACCGCAGTACATGCACAAATTGCTTGTCCTCCTTTTCTCTTTCTCTTCTTTCGACAAAGGGCCTCTTGTTGGCCCAATTTACATGGGCTCTACACCTTGTTGTCCTTCAGTGTTCCTACTACTGTCCGGTCGAACTCTATAGAATCTTGGTACCACTGGTCTAAATTATTTTCTCTTCTCGCCTTTCCTTTCCCCTTGGCGGAAATCAATCTCTAGTACTAGATCCACCAACGCAGAAATGTCCGTAGGTCTGTTCGGTATCAGAGCTAACACATCCTTGAGCTCATATTTTAATCCACGGTAAAAGACTGCTGCTCTCTTACTCTTGGGCCAGTCTGTCTCCACCACTCGTTTATTGAACTGCGCCAAGTAGGCCACTAGATCTCGGCTTCCTTGTCGTAAATCAAGCAGTTCATTGTCAACTGCTTGGGAGATTCTTCGTCGATCAAATATCCGAAGAAATTCTTCTTTAAACTCTTCATAATTTCGCAACAAAGGATCATCTCTGGCAATCAAAGGCATAGCCCACGAAGCTGCGTCCCCACTTAAATATGACAACACAAAGGCCACTCTAGATTGCGCGTCAGGGAAAATTGAAGGGCGGCACATGTAATGTAAAGAACATTATGTAATGAATATTTGCGCCTTTTGCGGATCTCCACTAAAACGTTCTGGGGGAGCTAAGGGAATCACTGGGGACAAGTAATGGATTACTTGTGTGGTCATCCTATTTGAACCTTCCAATGTAGGGTCTAATGTATCTCGTCCTGAACTAAATGGTTGTCTCAACCTCTGCGCAATTTCTGCAGTTTCTTTTCGACAGTTCACTACTTCCTGCCTAAGATTTTGATTTTCTTTTCTGACCGCGACAAATTCTTTCTGAATTGTATCTAAGACTGTTCCTAACGTCTGTAAATTTATTCCCTCTGCCATCTCTGTTCGGGTGCTAAGTGCAACGTGGGCACTTCACTGTGTCAGACCTTACTATCTTGTCAAAACGACTGTTCTAATTCTTACCTTTGACTTGCACGGGAACAGAGATGCTAGGTCCCAAAACCCTCTCAGGAATACTCCAGAGGTCAACTTATACTGAGCCTCAGAACTACTCCCTCGGGGGAACGGGGAATGGATAAAAGAACAAACAAAGAAGAGACTGGTCCTGGGCTGGTTCCTCTAGTTCTTAGTCTGTCCCGCAGATTTCTTCCTTCTATGGAATCTGTGGAACGAATAGGCAATTAACTACCAGTTCTAATCTTTCCTCTCCTACTCTATTCTTATAATGTCTTAACTTATTTTCACCTACCCTGGTCTTCCAAGATCTATGCTCCTCTTCTGTCTTTTCTGTTTATTCTAGTTATCAGATTTATGTCAAATTAGTTGAACCTGAAATGACAAGATTGACGTTTTTTAACTTTAGTTCTTGCTTTGTCTACCTTCCTATTTATTATCTTCTGACTCCTTTACTTACTTCAATTTGCTGTACTCTTATTTATTCTTCTTTTCTTCTCTGTTCTAGATATTTTTTCCTATGTCCGTGATTATTCACTCCTATCTATAGAATACATACATGCTCATTAGTTTTCCACCTAAGCTTAACCATGTATTTCTCTATTCTTAAGTTTTTCACTTACTCTTAAGAGTGTTTGCTGCTTATTACTCCTTCTCTTCTATTAGGCGTCTAGTCTTTCCTGCTTTCTTTAATATTAACCTTCTGTTCCTTTTGTTTCATAGGTTACCCTTCTTATTTGACTGACAGAAGATTCGAAGGCAAACCTCTCCTCTACGATTGCTGGTAAGTATCGAATTATCTTATTCACTATTTATGCGTCTTATTAACTCATATTCTCATTCTCTCAAATCACTTAGCTTTTTTCTTCTTTCGATGTTTCTCTCCTCAGGTCTCCGGTTCTCACTACAAGCTCGCGCTGATATCTGCCGCTGTGTTGAATCCGTAATTCACAGGAATGCCGGTGGTGCTGAAACACTGGTCAGGTAATTCTTAAAAAATAACGAGTTAAATCGTTTTTTTCTCAATTCTGTATTCAAAACTCTCTGCTATTCGTTACCTTAACCTCTCTACAAGGGGGCCTTAAATGATAACTCCGACTAAACTAGAAACATAGTAAGATGGCTGCTTAACCCGGTTGTGAGAAGTTGGCCTGATAGGTGATGTTTCCAATTCTGGAACCACCTATTATCAGACCAAACAATCCCTTATGGTGTCTGGTTGTAAGTCAACCTTATTAGACAAGCTATCCTAGGGGTAGCATGGACTAAGCAGCCTAAAGGCTTAACTTAAGAGGTCGTGTTAAGCGAGCTGTTTTACCACATACAATCCTGTAATGTCAAATGAAAGGACACCACACAAGTATATATTATAAAAATATATGTATTTATTACTAAAAACAATCCCCAGTATTCTTTATGAATAAAGGGGCACAAGCGTTAAATCAAAAGCACTGTTTAAACATACAAAGTTGCACAATTATGGATGAGGGCAGGGGGCCACTCAAACCATATACTAAACAAGTGGTATAAGAGATGCCACTCGAGCAGTGGTTAGGCCTAGGGCCTAGGGAATCGCTGGGAGCAGTCGGGACAAGCAATGCTGAAGTCGGGAACGGCCCTCGGGATTCGGGAGCAGTGCGGAAAGCGCACGCATGCACCAATGTTAACCAATGGTGCGTAAAAAGGGTAAAGTTAGAGTTTAAGGACACTTCCGCTGAACCTAGAGGAACAAAACTTAAGACACAGACCCTAGAGATGTGTACCAGTGTGGGAACACCGGCGGAGCAAAGTTACCTCACCCACAGGAAGTGGGTGCACAGGGTTGAAGTGGCGTCGGGTTTTGACACGCAGGCTCTTGGTGCTTGAAGCTGAAAGGGCTGCAGGCGGGTTGAAAGTGAAGTGTCCGATGGAGTCCAAGGGTGGACTCAAGTCGAAGGGTACCTGAAAGCAGAGGGGACAGAGTCTGGGTCACTCAGCAGTGACCAGGGTGGAACCAGGACGGAACCAGGCAATGTCGGGCGCAATCAGGTGGTTGTCGAGGAGCTTCTCTCCGCTGTCACGTGGGCTCTGGGGCATCTGCGACGTCCAGGAGCAGGTCACGATCTGTCCCACGCAGGCTCTCGCCGTCGGCGTTGTCGGCTTCAAGATTGGAGCAAACAACACTTGGCAAAAGCAATCCACGCGGAACCGGGAGATTGCTTCTCACTCGAACCAGGAAGGTCAGAGTGGGGGCTCCTTTTCAGGGGAGCTGATGTGGATCTGGAGCAACCAGATTCACAAGTCGTCTTTGTAGTTTCGTCGGCACAGGGACCACTAGCCAGCTGGCAAGTGACCGGGCCAACGCGTTGAGCCAAATGGAGCAGAAGGGCCCCACGCAGCACTCGTCGAGTGTGGAGGGCTGAACTTCGTTTCAAGAGTGGCTCAGGGTGGGGGCTTCTCAAACCTCGGTGCACAGCTTCGAGGGTCACTCGTGGGCTGCACGGTCAGCGTCTCGTGGTCAATTCAAGATGGCGTGCCCCACGCTTCCGGTCGCCTCCACGGGTCTCAGCTCTGCAGGGACTGTGGATCGGGCTGTTGGAAGGCAGGCAAGCTTGATCTCGTCGATCTCTGTCGCTCGAGTTCCGGCGGGAACTGCAACAAAGTAGACGTCGAGGGCTGGATGGTGCCTGCTGGTGCAGGGTGGTCACTCCTTGACCACAAGGGAGATTCTTCGGGCTTCCACGTTGAGTAGGAGGTCCAAGGGTCCAGAGTTTTGTTTCTAATGTTTCTTTCAGGAAATCTGATGTGCATTGGCACTGCTCCCACTCTTATTCGAATCTGGGGGGCGTGATTACCTGCTAGGTCCCCCCCTATGGGTGGGACCCAGGAAGTGGGTGGATACACCCCCTTCCTTTGATCCAGGCCGCCCTGGCACGAGGGCTGGAGTGCCCCAGAACCGGTTTGGCCGGATTATGCAAGGGGCAGCCTTGTGCGCCCCAAGCAGTGTCTGGTTTCTTTCAAACCTCCCTGCTACAATCCACTATCTCCTGTCTGGAGGGCGGTGACACCCTCCTGTGACAGGAAACCCTTTGTCCAGGCCCCATTTGGCGGAGTTTCGGTCAGCTGCAGGGGTCCAGACTCTTGTCTGTGGCAGAGGCATCCATTTTGTGGATCTAAGGTCTTTGGAGAAATTAACCGCATTTAAGTAAAGCAACATGTCCTACCCCTCTAGAGGGGTGGAATGCTATCCCCGTCGCCAGAACTGGCGAGGGGATAGTATTCCAAATCGTATGACACCTTACACGACATGTTTTGATAAAGCCAAACCAAAGTTGCTATATAACCGCGAGGATTATAAGGCACTTAAGAGTATATGGTATGGCATTATCCTGAAACAGCTTAGGGAGTTGTTCCTGACAGCTGCAGACAGGCTCAGCTCATGCTAGAGCTCCATCTCACATAAAACCACGCACTCTGCCTCCAGGATTGATGAGGCCTTCCATAGGAGTGGCTCACAGGTTTACATGTGTCCAGATATAGGTTTAGATATAGGTATACTATATCTAAGCAAGGGGTGATTACACCACCTTACCCCAGCTGAGTGAACAGCCAGTTGTGTCAATTTAAGAACCAGCCAGGGGTGGCAAAAGATATGCTGCAGCCCCTGGTAGGCCTTGGTGGCCCCTATGCCCTGGGCACCTATAGTGCATTATACAGGGGCTGACAAGGAGTCCATTTCCAATTGTGGTATGTGCCTATAGCACATGTGTCAGTAATTTAGTGAGAGAACAGCAGGCTGGGGGTCTGATCAGCAGGCCCACAGCCTCAGTAGTCGCAAACCAGTGAAGCAAAAAGCAAAAATTTGGGGTGACCATAGGATAGCAGACCCTACTCTCCTACACAACCCCCCCCCCCAAACGCAGGGACATTAAACTAACCTTGACCAGATAAGTCTTCATGTTCTAAGTGGACGTACCAGGAGAGACCATCTGCATTACCATGGTCAGTCCCTGGGCGGTGCTCTACTGTAAAGTCCATCCCCTGTAGGGAAATGGACCACCTGAACAGTTTGGGATTTTCACCCTTCATCTGATTAAGCCATAAGAGGGGCTTATGGTCTGTCTGAACTAGGAAGTGAGTTCCAAACAAGTAGGACCTCAACTTCTTCAGGGCCCAAACCACAGCAAAGGCCTCCCTCTCAATGGCTGACCAACGTTTCTCTCTAGGGGTCAGCCTTCTGCTAATGAAAGCAATGGGCTGGTCTTGACCATCTTGATTAAGTTGTGAGAGCACAGCTCCCACCCCCAACTCAGAAGCATCTGTCTGTACAATGAACTGTTTGGAGTAGTCAAGACTCTTCAGGATAGGTGCAGAGCACATGGCCTTCTTCAGGTCATCAAATGCCTTCTGGCAGCTAACTGTCCACTGAACCTTTTTTGGCATCTTCTTGGATGTCAAGTCATTTAATGGTGTCACTATAGACCCATAGTTTTTCACAAACTTCCTGTAATACCCAGTCAGGCCCAAGAAGGCTCTGACTTGTGTCTGGGTAACTGGAGGAGCCCAGTCCTGTATGGCCTGGATTTTGCTCTCCAGTGGCTGAACCTGGCCTCCACCTACTAGGTGGCCCAGGCATACAACCTTACTCTGCCCTATCTGGCACTTAGTGGCCTTGATAGTTAGGCCTGCCCTTTGCAGGGCCTCCAAAACTTTCTTCAGGTGGATCAGGTGATCCTCCCAGGTGGAGCTAAAGACAGCAATATCATCTAGATATGCTGCGCAAAAGTCATCCAACCCAGTAAGGACTTGGTTCACCAACCTTTGGAAAGTGGCAGGTGCATTCTTCAAAGCAAAGGGCATTACCACAAACTGATAATGTCCACTAGGGGTAGAGAATGCTGTTTTGGCTTTTGACTCTTCAGCTAGTCTGATTTGCCAGTAGCCAGCTGTCAAATCAAATGTGCTCAGAAACTTGGCAGAAGCCAATCTGTCAATGAGCTCATCTGCTCTTGGAATGGGGTGAGCATCTGTCCTAGTGACAGCATTGAGACCCCTGTAGTCCACGCAAAATCTCATTTCTCTCTTTCCATCTTGGGTATGAGGTTTTGGCACCAGGACTACTGGGCTGGCCCATGGGCTCTCTGATTGCTCAATCACTCCAAGCTCCAACATCTTTTGCACCTCAGCCTTGATGCAATCCCTGACATGGTCAGGTTGCCTGTAGATCTTATTCTTCACAGGCAGACTGTCACCAGTGTCCACCACATGGGTACACCAGTCAGTCTGGCTGGGTGTGAGTGAAAACAAATGCCTGTGGGCCTGCAAAACTTGTCTGCAGTCCATCTGTTGCTGGTCAGTGAGGCTGCCCGCCAAGGCTACTCCATCAACTGAACCATCATCAGGGTTCTGAGAAAGCAGGTCTGGGAGAGGGTCACTCTCTTCCTCCTGATCCCCATCTGTGGCCATGAGCAAGCTCATGTCCTCCCTGTCCACAAATGCTTTCAAGCGATTCACATGGATTACCCTGTGAGGGCTCCTGGGTGTTCCAAAGTCAACCAAGTAGGTGACTTCTCCCTTCTTTTCAATGATAGGATAGGGTCCACTCCATTTGTCCTGGAGTGCTGCTGGGGCCACTGGCTCCAGTACCCACACCTTCTGTCCTGGTTGGCACTCTACCAGTACAGCCTTTTGGTCATGCCAAGCTTTCTGTAATTCTTGGCTGGCCTCCAGGTTTTTGGATGCTCTTTCCATGTATTCAGCCATCCTGGAGCGGAGACCAAGTACATAGTCCACTATGTCTAGTTTGGGCTTTTTGAGAGGTAACTCCCATCCTTCCTTCACCAAACACAATGGACCTCTCACAGGGTGGCCAAACAAAAGTTCAAAAGGGCTGTAGCCAACCCCCTTCTGTGGGACCTCTCTGTAAGCAAAGAGCAGGCAAGGTAAAAGAATGTCCCATTTCCGCCTGAGCTTCTCTGGTAATCCTTTTATCATGCCTTTAAGGGTCTTGTTAAATCTCTCCACAAGCCCATTGCACTGTGGATGATAGGGGGTGGTAAACTTATAGTTTACTCCACACTCCTTCCACATTGCTTTCAGATAGCTAGACATAAAATTCGTGCCTCTATCTGATAGTACCTCCTTTGGAAAGCCCACTCTTGAGAAAACTGCAATGAGGGCTTTTGCCACCACAGGTGCTGTGGTGGTCCTTAGGGGAATAGCCTCTGGATACCTGGTGGCATGATCCACTACCACCAGTATAAATCTGTTCCCAGATGCTGTTTGGGGGTCCATTGGACCCACAATATTAATTCCAACTCTTTCAAAGGGAACCCCCACCACAGGTAGTGGGATTAGGGGGGCCTTTGTTGTGCCACCTGACTTACCACTGGCTTGGCAAGTGACACAGGAGCGACAAAACTCCTTGACATTTTCTGACATGTGAGGCCAGTGAAAGTGTGAAACAAGCCTGTCCCACGTCTTGTTCTGGCCTAAGTGTCCTGCAAGGGGAATATCATGGGCCAAGGTAAGAAGGAACCCCCTAAACTGCAGAGGTATGACCAACCTCCTGGTCATGCCAGGCTTGGGGTCTCTAGCCTCTGAGTAAAGGAGTCCATCATCCCAATACACAGTATGGGTACCTTGGGCATCCCCAGCAGCCTCAGCAGCAGCCTGCTGTCTGAGGGGTTCAAGGGAAGGGCAATCTAATTGAGCCTGCCTCAGGCCTGCCCTTGAGGGTCCCCCTGTCCCCAGAAACTCAACCTGGTCAGGTTCAAGTTCCTCAGAGACAGTCTCCTCTTGGACTGCAGAATCAGTTTCCTCTGAAACTTGATCCTCAACCTGGGGCAAGGTGGAAGGCTCAGCCTTTCCTCTCTTGCTCCTTCTCTTGGGTTGTGGTTGGTCTATTGTTCCAAGATCCACTACTGGTTCAGGAAGGCACTTCTTAGCCTGAGACCTTGTCACTGCAAGGACATGCTCTGAAATCCCTAGCATTTCACCATGAGTCCTGTACTCCACTTCTGACCACGTTGAGCTTTCAAGATCATTGCCTAACAGACAGTCTACTGGAAGGTCTGCACTCACAATAACTTTCTTTAGGCCATTTACCCCTCCCCAGGAGAAGTTCACAACTGCTACACTATGGGAAGTAGTGCAGTTGCTTGCATTGGTCACTAGGTAACTCTCACCTAGTACAATCTGTCCAGGGTCCACAAAGTCAGGTGTCACCATTGTGACACTGGCACATGTGTCCCTGTAGGCCTGAGCCAGTTTCTCATTAATTAAGGGAGTCTGCCTATATTTGCCCAGGTTACTGGGACTTACTGCAGTGGGCAAATCTATGTCCACATCATACAGGAGAACTGCCTGTGTAGGGGCTCTGACTAGGCCAGATCCTACTTCAATACCCAGGGTCAACCCAGCTACACCCTTGGACTGTGTTCCACCACTGCTTACTGGACTAGGGGTTGCAGTTGCTTTAGGAGCTGGAGTGGTGGGGACTGGATTTGCCTTAGTGCATTCACTGCCCCAGTGTGAAACTGATTTGCAGGTATTACACCAAGGTGTCTTTGGACCTTTGTTCTTCTTCTTCTTGTTTCCATTTTGGGAACCACCCTCCTTACTATTAGTTTGGGGGCCTGAAGACTTCTGGTCTTTTTCTTTATCTTTCTGATTACCACCCTTCTGGTCTGTTTTCTTCTGGTCACCACCTTGGTTCTGGGGTTTCTGCTTAATCCTTGTTCTGACCCATTTGTCCGCCTTCTTTCCCAATTCTTGGGGAGAGGTCAGATCAGAGTCAATAAGGTATTGATGCAACAGCTGGTTTGTACAGTTATTAAGGATCTGCTCTCTCATCATAAGATTGTACAATCCTGTATAGTCTGAAACTTTACTTCCCTGCAACCAACCCTCCAAAGCCTTAGTGGCACACTCAACGAAATCAGTCCAGTCTTGAGTCTGTGCTTTTTGGGTGTCTCTGAACAACAACCTGTATTGCTCAGTGGTTAGGCCAAACCCTTCAATAAGAGCACTCTTCAAAACAGAGTAGTTTTTGGCATCCTCAGGTCTAACTGTGAGGAGCCTGTCCCTCCCTTTCTCAGAAAAGGAGCACCATAAAATTGCAGCCCACTGATCCTGAGGAACCTGCTGTACCATGCAGGCTCTCTCCAGAGCAGTCATCCATTTGTGGATGTCATCCCCTTCTTTGTAGGGGGGCACACTTTTTGTCAGGTTTCTATTGTCATAGCCCCTGTCTTTTTCTCTTGGAAAATTGCTGCCACCAGTGGCATCTAAGCCACTTAATTTCTGCTCTCTTGCCAAGGCAAGTCTAGCTTGAGCCAAGGCTACCTCCTCCCTCTCTATCTGGAGTTTGACAGCCCTCATTCTGGCCCTATGCTCTAGCTTTTGAGAAGCAGTCATGCCTCTCTATGATTCCCTTGAGGCACTAGAAATATGAGAGTCCCCTGAGGGAGATCTCACTCTTCTGTTGCCTGGGAGAATGACATGGTGGGATCTGGGGAGGTGCTGGCCCTCTCCATTTCCCAGTAGGTCTAAGTTGGCCTGGTTAAGCCTGGCAACTTGGACCTGGCTACCCCTCTGATCCTGATCTTCTGGGTCCTCTACTTCTGAGTCCTCCTCCTCCTCTTCTTCTTCCTCTTCCTCCTGAGGGGGATCAGTTACAGGGGGGTTCACTCCATCTCCTGTCTCTAGGGAAGCTTCCTTCGCCCTTTCTAAGTCATCCTGTTCTAGGATGTCTATCAGGATTTGGCAGGTGGGACTTCTGCCCCTTTTTAACCCTCTTGAAATGCACAAGGCAACCAAGTCTTTTCGGGTTAACTTGTCATAGCTGGAAGTTGCCTTGGTAAGGTCAACTGTCACAGGAGCAGACCCTGAGGCTTTTCCTGTGTCAGACATGACTGCTAGTGAGGTGTAAGTGGTGCACTTACCTACACTAAGTGTTTTCCTACTGTACCTTGCTAGTGAGTTGTAGTCAGGGTGTGCTAATCCCTTTAATCTACAACTACTAAGTTCAGTAGAACTTAATATGCTAAGCTTTTGATTTATATGTACCTAGAGGTACTTGATGTGATCTTTCAATTTGATACAAAGATTGCAATGGTAAAACAACAGCAAGCTCAAATCCGCACCGCTGCTCACCAATGTGAGAAGTTGGCCTGATAGGTGATGTTTCCAATTCTGGAACCACCTATTATCAGACCAAACAATCCCTTATGGTGTCTGGTTGTAAGTCAACCTTATTAGACAAGCTATCCTAGGGGTAGCATGGACTAAGCAGCCTAAAGGCTTAACTTAAGAGGTTGTGTTAAGCGAGCTGTTTTACCACATACAATCCTGTAATGTCAAATGAAAGGACACCACACAAGTATATATTATAAAAATATATGTATTTATTACTAAAAGCAATCCCCAGTATTCTTTATGAATAAAGGGGCACAAGCGTTAAATCAAAAGCACTGTTTAAACATACAAAGTTGCACAATTATGGATGAGGGCAGGGGGCCACTCAAACCATATACTAAACAAGTGGTATAAGAGATGCCACTCGAGCAGTGGTTAGGCCTAGGGCCTAGGGAATCGCTGGGAGCAGTCGGGACAAGCAATGCTGAAGTCGGGAACGGCCCTCGGGATTCGGGAGCAGTGCGGAAAGCGCACGCATGCACCAATGTTAACCAATGGTGCGTAAAAAGTGTAAAGTTAGAGTTTAAGGACACTTCCGCTGAACCTAGAGGAACAAAACTTAAGACACAGACCCTAGAGATGTGTACCAGTGTGGGAACACCGGCGTAGCAAAGTTACCTCACCCACAGGAAGTGGGTGCACAGGGTCGAAGTGGCGTCGGGTTTTGACACGCAGGCTCTTGGTGCTTGAAGCTGAAAGGGCTGCAGGCGGGTTGAAAGTGAAGTGTCCGGTGGAGTCCAAGGGTGGACTAAAGTCGAAGGGTACCTGAAAGCAGAGGGCACAGAGTCTGGGTCACTCAGCAGTGACCAGGGTGGAACCAGGACGGAACCAGGCAATGTCGGGCGCAATCAGGTGGTCGTCGAGGAGCTTCTCTCCGCTGTCACGTGGGCTCTGGGGCATCTGCGATGTCCAGGAGCAGGTCACGATCTGTCCCATGCAGGCTCTCGCCGTCGGCGCTGTCGGCTTCAAGATTGGAGCAAACAACACTTGGCAAAAGCAATCCACGCGGAACCGGGAGATTGCTTCTCACTCGAACCAGGAAGGTCAGAGTGGGGGCTCCTTTTCAGGGGAGCTGGTGTGGATCTTGAGCAACCAGATTCACAAGTCGTCTTCGTAGTTTCGTCGGCACAGGGACCACTAGCCAGCTGGCAAGTGACCGGGCCAACGCGTTGAGCCAAATGGAGCAGAAGGGCCCCACGCAGCACTCGTCGAGTGTGGAGGGCTGAACTTCGTTTCAAGAGTGGCTCAGGGTGGGGGCTTCTCAAACCCCGGTGCACAGCTTCGAGGGTCACTCATGGGCTGCACGGTCAGCGTCTCGTGGTCAATTCAAGATGGCATGCCCCACGCTTCCGGTCGCCTCCACGGGTCTCAGCTCTGCAGGGACTGTGGATCGGGCTGTTGGAAGGCAGGCAAGCTTGATCTCATCGATCTCTGTTGCTCGAGTTCCGGCGGGAACTGCAACAAAGTAGACATCGAGGGCTGGATGGTGCCTGCTGGTGCAGGGTGGTCACTCCTTGACCACAAGGGAGATTCTTCGGGCTTCCACGTTGAGTAGGAGGTCCAAGGGTCCAGAGTTTCGTTTCTAATGTTTCTTTCAGGAAATCTGATGTGCATTGGCACTGCTCCCACTCTTATTCGAATCTGGGGGGCGTGATTACCTGCTAGGTCCCCCCCTATGGGTGGGACCCAGGAAGTGGGTGGATACACCCCCTTCCTTTGATCCAGGCCGCCCTGGCACGAGGGCTGGAGTGCCCCAGAACCGGTTTGGCCGGATTATGCAAGGGGCAGCCTTGTGCGCCCCAAGCAGTGTCTGGTTTCTTTCAAACCTCCCTGCTACAATCCACTATCTCCTGTCTGGAGGGCGGTGACACCCTCCTGTGACAGGAAACCCTTTGTCCAGGCCCCATTTGGCTGAGTTTCGGTCAGCTGCAGGGGTCCAGACTCTTGTCTGTGGCAGAGGCATCCATTTTGTGGATCTAAGGTCTTTGGAGAAATTAACCGCATTTAAGTAAAGCAACATGTCCTACCCCTCTAGAGGGGTGGAATGCTATCCCCGTCGCCAGAACTGGCGAGGGGATAGTATTCCAAATCGTATGACACCTTACACGACATGTTTTGATAAAGCCAAACCAAAGTTGCTATATAACCGCGAGGATTATAAGGCACTTAAGAGTATATGGTATGGCATTATCCTGAAACAGCTTAGGGAGTTGTTCCCGACAGCTGCAGACAGGCTCAGCTCATGCTAGAGCTCCATCTCACATAAAACCACGCACTCTGCCTCCAGGATTGATGAGGCCTTCCATAGGAGTGGCTCACAGGTTTACATGTGTCCAGATATAGGTTTAGATATAGGTATACTATATCTAAGCAAGGGGTGATTACACCACCTTACCCCAGCTGAGTGAACAGCCAGTTGTGTCAATTTAAGAACCAGCCAGGGGTGGCAAAAGATATGCTGCAGCCCCTGGTAGGCCTTGGTGGCCCCTATGCCCTGGGCACCTATAGTGCATTATACAGGGGCTGACAAGGAGTCCATTTCCAATTGTGGTATGTGCCTATAGCACATGTGTCAGTAATTTAGTGAGAGAACAGCAGGCTGGGGGTCTGATCAGCAGGCCCACAGCCTCAGTAGTCGCAAACCAGTGATGCAAAAAGCAAAAATTTGGGGTGACCATAGGATAGTAGACCCTACTCTCCTACACCGGTTGATTCTCTGGTGCAGTGCGCACTTTCCCTCACGTTCGCGCTTCACATCGATCACCGAGCAGCTGCGGTCTAAAGACTAGACCGCGACTTGGATATCGAAATCGGCAGCCATCTTGGAACGCCGATTTCGAACGAGAACCATCCAGGAATGTTTTTCTGGCATTACTTTGCTCGTTTTTATTCAAATCGGAGCGGACTGTTGCCAAAATCTGAGTTGGGGTCCTGACAGAGAGAGACTGAAAAAGAATGAGAGAGAGAGAGAGAGATGTGTGTATGCCGGGTCTGGTGGCTCAGTGGACGAAGTCATCCGCTGGAGGGACCAGTGATCAACCTCATGGTACCAGTTTTTTTTGTTGCTCTAGCCCTGACCCCTCCCCCACTGACCCCGCCCCCACCGGTGCGGCCCTTGGACACAAATCACACTAAAAATTTGGACCCGAGAGAAAGTTTGTGAGTACCCATGATCTAGACAGTCAAAGCATGATGAGCTAGGGAGACTGGGAGGTGGGTCCGGCCTAAACGCAATTGACTGACTAAATGGGGGTTTAATTCAGAATACCTTTACCATCCCGGTAGGAGCCGGATGCAGGGAGTTTAATTCTATCCCTAGCTTCCCCCATATAGAAGGATCAAAGAGCGAGAGACCTATTGCTGACCAGGCACGGGCCCTCGCCTGTACCTTAGCCAGTAAAGCCCCCGAGGAAGGGGCCAATTTGAAAGTCCTCGAATTTCTTTCCTGGAATATAGCGGGCTTGAGAAGAAACTACTCCTCCCTGAGTGAAATGAGTTCATCGAAAAGTTCGATGTGTGCCTATTCCAGGAAACTTGGAGCCTAACGCCTCTATACAAACCTGGCTTTACCACGTATTTCATTCCAGCAATAAGTTCAGGCAAGTGTCGTCCCTCTGGGGGATTGCACATCTGGATTAATATGTCGCTAAATTCATCGATCGTCACACACACCTCCTCGTCACGAGACATTCTTCATCTGACCATTAGTGAGCCAGCTAATAGCACAACTGTTGAGCTATTTAATATATATGCTAGAGGCTCTCCTGGCGCCCAAACATCAGCAACCAAAGCAGCACTGGAGTGGGAGTTATCCCGCACTCTGCCTCATTTAACCACCATAGTAGCCGGGGACTTCAACTACACATTTGAACCTCTGAGCGGGGAGGACCTCTTGGGAACAAACAAAGAAGATGCTAAATGGGCTATTCGACCCTTACTATTGCTCCTATCAAGAAGTGGTCACAGAGGGCTATCCAAATTAATGCCCTGACCCTGAAATACAATTTAAGAGCGGCAAACGGAAGGACATGCTCGGACCAGAGTGGGGCAAATACTTTTAACAGGATGAGCTCTCCGTCCCAAGTAGATTACATACTTGTAGATGTGCGATTATGGGGGGCATCCTGGATATGGTTGTCAAATATTCTCTGGATAGCGACCATAATCCTTTATGAATGCAAATCAATAACGATTGGTCACCCTCCGCGACAAAGGCACCAACCCTTTCTCAAATGTCGACAAGAGAGGTAACCCCCTCCAACTGCAATAGACACCTTAAATGGCACAAATTATCTCAGCAAGAATGTAAACTCCAAAACATTAGGGAACTTCTTGATTTAAAGATTAAAGAGCTTGCAACGATCCACTGTGAAGCGGAGAACTTGCCTTCTTTTCCTCTGTTTTATCGAGAAACTATAGATAAGATTTGCTCCTTTTTGATCATAGATGGGAACAGGGCACGAAAGAGATTTTCAGCAAGGTCCACACACCCATGGTACTCACCGGCTTGTAGGGAGAAGAGGCAGGCCTTAGCGTTAGCTGTCAGAAAGAAAGACTCCCTGGCAATCAGAGCAGCAAGAAAGGTGCACTCCAGGGCATTAGAGGAGGCAAAACAAAATTGGGATGAGGCACACTGGCAGGAGCTTAAACACGCCGCCAAACAAAAGAACTCTACCCTATTCTTGGAGCTAATTAATAGTGGGAAAAGAAAGGGATCTGACCCAATCCCGAACCACATTACAGAGCAACAATGGCAGGATCACTTCTCCAACCTCTATTCAGGACACAAAGGCCCCCTTTGCTCCCAGACTGAGATTCACACAACTACCCCTGATGCATCCTTGCTACCTGACTGTTTTGATCTATATGAGGTGGACCTAGCAATAAGCTGCATCTCTCCGGGTAAGGCTGCCGGACCTGACGGCCTTCCAGGTGATTTGCTTCTCCATGAGCCGAAGCCTTGGGCTCATTTTATTTTACTGTTAATGAATTTGATAGATAGGGGGTCTGGTGTCCCCGAGTCATGGAAAGGTGCGGAGGTTGTGCCAATTTACCAAAAGGGAAATAGGGAGGACCCTGCCAACTACAGGCCGATTAGTTTAATCGATGTGATTCAGAAGGTGGTTGGCAGGGTCCTCCTTATGAGGCTGAGGTCCTGGATGGAGGACGGGAATATCCTCTCGCACTATCAAGCTTGCTTTAGACAGAAGGTGGGCACGATAGACCAGGTCTTCAGATTTTTCATGATCCACTGAAAAGCAGTGGTGATTGGGAAAGGTAGTTTGTATTTGGCATTTATAGATCTGTAGACCGCATTCGATCTCGTGCCACGCTCCAAGCTTTGGCAGGTCCTGCATGAACTGGGTATCTCCCCTCAGATTATCAATTTTATCAAAAGTCTCCATGAGGACAACTTTGCCAGAATAGGGTGAGGCTCTCAGGGGCAGCTGATGGAGAGGGTCGTGGTGAACAGGGGGTTGCGGCAGGGTTGCGTCCTGGTCCCGACCCTGTTCCCTTTATTTATGAACGGGGTGGTAGATCATCTTAGAGAGGTACCAGCTGACGCTCCAATTCTGGCCTGGGAGAAAATCCCCACACTCCTGTTCGCCGACGACACCCTCCTGATTTCCAAAACACCGGGCGGCCTTCAGAAACTTTTAAACAGGTTTAGCCTTTTTTGCGACTCTGGGCGGTTGCCAATAAATACAAGCAAAACAAAGTTAATGATAATCAACCCACCGAAACTCTTCAGAAACGGCATGACCCTTAATGACGTTCCACTTGACACCATTGAATCTTTTGACTATCTGGGAATCCGGGACGTAAAAGGGATGAAATGGAGCTCCCACATGGTCAAGATGCTCCTTAGCCATAAACGGGTGTCCGAGGCGATCATAAAAGAGCAGCATCTGTCTGTAAGCAGGCCAGTTGCCCCCGCCCTTGTGGTCTATGATGGTAAAGTGCTACCCTCGGCCCTATACGGGGCCGAGTTATGGGGCTTCGAGAACACCACTGAACTGGGAAGATCCGAAAATAAGTTCTTTAGGGATCTCGTCTCTCTTCCAACCTCCACCCCGCTGAAGCCCCTATACCAGGACCTGGGAAGACGCTCCATCAAGGATATTGTACGTCTGCGCCCCCTACTCTTTTGGGCACGCAAAAGAAGGAAACCTTAGCTGTCCAATTATGCTGCTGCCCTTAGCGTATTGATAATAGCTGACATAGGAAATAGGATCAAATGGATCCCCAACCTCAGACAGCTTTGAATTGATATTGGGTTTGGGGAGGCTTGGGCTAGTCAGACTCCACCATCCAAGCAGGACCTAAAAAGTGCCTACTGGCAATGGGTACAGGAAGAAGAGATGCGCAATCCCAAAATGGGAAAAATCACTGAGATGTTCCTTGAGCATAAACTCATTTGCAAATTAGAATCCTTTCTTGATTTTATTCAAACACCCAGAGATAGGGCACTTTATCGGAAAATGAAATTAGGGACTCTCCCGCTAAACGAGGTGACAGCAACCTGGAACCGGCATGATTATCCATCTGTTCCCTGCCCAGGCTGTGCAGCCCAAAATGAGTCCATTGCCCATTTCTTCTTTGCGTGCCCGGGGGTACAGGATGGCTAGAGCCAAGTGGCTCTAACCAGTCTGTAAAATGCTTGGCTCCAAGAACTACTGGGTGGCATTGCGCATCTTAAAGACTGACACCTCCTCCCTTACTCTGGTCTGTGGTGTGGCTACATTTTTGGTTTGCGCATGGCTAACAAGAACAAAGCTCTTAGCGAAAATAGCTGCCCGGCAGCCCATGCACGTCACTTGATGTACTTACCTTGCTCATTGTTTTCTACGTTTTTTTATGGAACTTTTTGACCTAATTTTAATTGTAAATATATGATGTCTAGTCGGTCTTCTCTATTACATTGCATATATGTTTTATATATATGAATTTCGGATTTATATGCTTTTATGATAAATTTGATCGAATAAAGCTTATTACTACTGTTAAATGGGTTACCACCTACTTGAAGTAGGTGGAAAAATGTTGATGTTTTGCAACCTTACGTCGGTTGCAAAACATTCACCATACCACTGCGATTCGGTAAACACGCCCCTTACTAATACCAAGTTGCAAACCCAATTTGCAATTCAGTGATAGATTACTAAATTTCAAATTGGGCCTTTGTACATTAAAAATTGTTATTTGGAGTACGCAATCATATTCTGTGATTGGGGAAGTTTGCAACCTCACAAAAGGTTTGTACACCTGGCCCTCAGTGGTTACACAAGCAGCTCTTCTGTTTAAAGGTTCATTGTCATACACATGGTTAACTTGAAAAGAATGTAAGATCGTATGTGACAGACTGATATGAAACCGACATGACATGGCCATTCCTGTCCTACGCTTGCTGCTGCCCTACAGAAAGAATGAGACTGCATTTGCATTCCTGGGGAAAGTGGCCACCTCCGGCATATAATATCTCGGATGGAAGCAGCTACTATTGGCCAGTCAAAGGCCGGCACATTGCAGGGTCCATAACTGGACCAGTGTTCTTCTTTGGCTGAGAGCCTGAATTATTGTAAGCGACCATGAGAAACGTATTCATTTAAATCAGGGCCGCTGTTGTATTTACTGTTGTTAATTGTTGAATTTGCTCTTGTTAATGTGACTAACTAAAGTTAACTTACAGTATTTACCTTTCTCCTGTCATTATAGTTCTCTAGAGTTCTTCCAGAGGACATCTAATTGTTTGAAAGGCAACTAACCTCTGCATTAAGGGCAGAACATTCTGCAAAATCTAGACTCCTTAATAATTTGGCCGCAAGATAAGACCAACCAGAGCCATGGGCATGTCCCCGCCCCCAATGCTTAACACATTGAGAATGTTCCATCAATATTCCAATCAGTGTTAGGCAATTTAAACTGAATCTCCCACTCAGCCAGCCAAATTCAACACCAAAAATGTACTCTAAATTGGTAAAACTGAAGCATTGCGCTGATTCAAAATTGACAAAATCAGAGCAAACGAGGGAATTTGAAGACTCTCTGAGACCACTACCATCTTATGCAAAGGCAAGATTTGAGAGACATTGGTGTGACACAATTTGCCACAGCAACAAACCGGAGAGAGATACCAAGCTACAGTTCACCCAACATAACCCTCTGCAGACCAATGTTCACAAGTGTTGCGATGACTCACTCTCCAATATTGCCTACAGCATGAGACAAAAAAAAACTATCAAACCCTGTGAAAAAGCCTGCGCTTGTAGTGGTAGATTCACCGCCTACCTCAACAAAGAATCTATTGCCTTAGGCAAACAAATCTGCAAATACAATGGCAACACGCAACAGACAGAAAGTCAAGGACACTAGCCACACAATGATACATTGAAAAAAACATTTGTTATATATTTAAAGAAACAATCACATTCATACACTGATCATGTTGAAAGCTGTGATCCAACATCTTCAGAGGAGCGTGAGATTAGATCATCCCAAGCCCCACCCACCTCCATCAAGATCTACTGGTTGAGTTGGAAAAAGCATTAACTTTAATCATGAACACAACCAACAAGACCCCATAATGGGGAGTAAGAGCCAAATCAACAGAACGAAGAGTGACAGGGACCTCCTGTAACTAACTCCATTCCAATCTGCCAGGTACTGCAAGGCATCCTTTTTATAAGACACAAGAAAACTACAAAAACAGTGCAAAACATCTCCATCTAAACACCCCAGCTCTACTCCCGCTCTATCAGTCCACCAAATTGCGCTCCTAAATCTGTGGAAGAGGCCTCTCCTCATCCCCTGCACATGGATAGGCCTCTCCTGATCCCCTGCACATGGATAGGCCTCGCTTGTGCATGTCCTCAGGCTTCTTGAGGGAAGGAGCACCTCAAGCACCCAGCAAGATTAGCACACCAAACCTTTTCACTCTGGCAGCTCCAAATTGTTGCTTCCATTCTCCACTATCCTGCCAGTGGTTTCCTTTTTTGCCTCACACAAGGGCTAGGCCACTATTGTCCCCGGTGCCTTCTTCATTGCTGACATATGTTTTCCCTCTTAAAGGGGCGGCCCCTCCACTCATAGACCTGCTGTTCCACCAACATGCACCCATCCATGTCTGTTTACCCAGAGGTTAAATTTTGAGGCATATCAGATCCTTATTTCTTGGCCACATTCCTTTTTGCTGTTGTCACCCCCATGGTGGTGAGAGTTCTGTGTGTGTGGGGTGTGTTCAATCTCTCCAAATGTTGAGTACCTCTAGCCTGGGAGACAGTTTTCCCTGGGATCCAGTGACATCGCTCTGGCCCGCCCGTGCAGCCTTCAGTAGCCAGTTAGCCTTTGCCAGCCCCATTGTGCATGAAGAAAGGTTCCCAATCAGCTGCATCGTCTGGCACAGAGATCTGACCCTATTTCCCCCATCTTACACAGCCTATATTTTGTTTAGTAGGATGTATGTAGAAAGAGCAGCTGGACCAGGCAAAAGCTAGCCCAGATCACTATTTCTTGAGGGTGCTAAGTGACTACTCCCATCGCCCTCTTTAGCTTCTCTACGGCATTTCAGTAATTGTTGAGCAGCTATAAATAAGTGATGAAGGGTGGAGAAGTGTGGCTTACTGGTTAGAGGAGGCAGACCCGGACGCTGAGATCAGGCCCGGGACCAGGGTTCAATTCCCGACGCGGCAGGGTCTTGAGCCCAAAATGTCCACGGACTCGGTAATTCTCGCTTCGGTGCCTACTCGAATCACAGGTTCACACTCTGCAACTCTGGGCAATAGCTTGCTTAATCTCCACAACGGCCCCCTGCGGCGGGATGCCTGGCTTTCACCTTGGGGATACCCAGTAGGGGCTATCTCACAGGGAAAAACCAGGACGGGTTCCCAATGCAAAGCGCTTTGAGACCTGGCGGTGATATTGCGCTATATAAAAACCCATCCATCCAATAAGTGAGATGGTTTCTTGGTAAGGGGTTCTGACAGCAGGGTGGTCTTTCAGCGGGGGCGCCTTTGCAACCTATGCTCCCACCACTATGACATAGCATGGTGTGTCTGGAACTAGAAAAGGCCATCTGGCAGTCCTCCCAAAGGACAACTCTAGTTTATCAGCCATCTGGCAGTCCTCCCAAAGGACAACTCTAGTTTATCAGCCATCTGGCAGTCCTCCCAAAGGACAACTCTAGTTTATCAGCCATCTGGCAGTCCTCCCGAAGGACAACTCTAGTTTATCAGCCATCTGGCAGTCCTCCCAAAGGACAACTCTAGTTTATCAGCCATCTGGCAGTCCTCCCAAAGGACAACTCCAGTTTATCAGCCATCTGGCAGTCCTCCCAAAGGACAACTCTAGTTTATCAGCCATCTGGCAGCCCTCCCAAAGGACAACTCTAGTTTATCAGCCTCCCATTTTGGCATAAGCTCCCAATTTTCGGATACATGTCTAGTCCCATCCCTCAGATCTCTGCGTTTTCTGCACTTCAGCCTGTGCCACACTGTCCCATATCAGGGTTTGATTTACTATTTCCTTCTCCCATACACTTATCTAGTGGTCTCCTTCCGTGATCGAATCATGGACTTGGTATGACACTTTAGTTCTGCCATTGTTGTGGGTCCATACAAAGCTGCTGGGTAGCCCCTTTTTCCCAGAATGACTCTATCTACTTTTAGGAATGGCTCATTTCAATACAGAATAGTATTTCAAGCTATCCAGTAGCGCAATCCCACTGTCATTGACTCCCCTTGTGAGTTTGGCAAGGCTGTTGGCACGTCCCCTCCATCACGCAGTAGCATTGGGATTTCTGCCTCCAGCTTTGGTTTTTCTGTTTGTTTTCATAGATTAGGATACAACAGTGTGGACCATAAGTCAAAGTGAATACAAAACACTTCCAACATCAATTTCTGTCCATACTCCTCTGACCCTCCCCCACTCTTCGACCCTCCCGTTCCCACTCAGGAGAACTGCATGGATATGACTCACTCGGCTGTGAAACACAGGAGTTACTAAGGATAGCATGCGTCATTTGTTCATGGCCACATGTGAAACATCCTAGAAAAGGTCAAGAGTATATTCTCGAAAAATGAGCAGATCTAATGTATTTACTTCTCAGATTAACAATGTCCTTTAGGTGGGAGGACCCCCGCTTAACTCTAATGCTGCTGGGGCAGACACCAGGTGCTTCCCGTGGTGCTCTTACTCGATGTGCCTGGATTAAGGGAATCTTATGTGGTGGGCCCTCTTTGAGTACAATTTGGAAAAGAGACTTATGGTACAGGATGATGTCATCACATTCCTCTGCACATTATCTCACCGTGATCCGTTTTACGAATCTTTCAATTTTCCCAGAGCGCCTTGATTTCTTCAACCTTATTAGATAGGGATCCCAGGATGTTCTTGACCTCTTTGCTCATGGCAAGTATGTCATCTTCGTTGTTTGCCACAAGGTCACCCATGGCTCTATTTTATTAGTCACTCACGACCTTGACCTTATACCCACTCTTTTCAACAAGTCAAGTAGGTATGTCCCCTCCGGAATGTTAAAGACTTTGACCTTTGAACCCCCTTTTTCCAATACTTCCTAGTAGGTATGTCCTCGCCGGAGTATTGCAGACCTTGACCTTTGGCCCCCTCTTTCCCACGCATCAGGTCTGTCTATCCTCGCCGGAGTGTTGAAGACCTTGACCTTTGACGCACTCTTTCCCACGCAACAGGTAGGTATGTCCTCTCCGGAATGTTAAAGACCTTGACCTTTGACCCCTCTCTTTCCAACGCATCAGATAGGTATGTCCTCTCCGGAGTGTTGAAGACCTTGACCTTTGACCCCTTCTTTCTAATACTTCCTAGTAGGTATGTCCTCGCCGGAGTGTTGCAGACCTTGACCTTTGGCCCCCTCTTTCCCACGCGTCAGGTCTGTCTATCCTCGCCGGAGTGTTGAAGACCTTGACCTTTGACCCACTCTTTCCCACGCAACAGGTAGGTATGTCCTCACCGGACTGTTGAAGACCTTGACCTTTGACCCCTCTTTCCCACGCTTCAGGTAGGTATGTCCTCTCCGGAGTGTTGAAGACCTTGACCTTTTACCCCCTCCTTCCCATGCGTCAGGTAGATATGTCCTCCCCGGAGTGCTGAAGACCTTGACCTTTGACTCGCTAACTCTCAAGCGTCAGGTAGGTATATTCGAAGAGCTTGGCCTTTGACACACACTTTCCCACGCTTCAGTTAGGTATGTCATCGCTGGAGTGTCGAAGACCTTGACCTTTGAACCCCTCTTTCTAACGCGTCAGGTAGGTATGTCCACACTGGAGTGTCGAAAACCTTGACCTATGACCCCCTCTTTCCCACGCGTGAGGTAAGTATGTCCTCACCGGAAGGTCGAAGACCTTGACCTTTGACCCACTCTTTCCCATGCGTCAGGTAGGTAAGTCCTCGCAGGAGTGTCGAAGACCTTGACCTTTGAACCACTCTTTCCAAATCTTTCTGGTAGGTATGTCCTTGCCTTAGTATCGAAGACCTTGAACTTTGGCCCACTTTTTACAACACATCAGGTAGGTATGTCCTTGCCGGCGTGTTGACTACCTTGACCTTTCACCCACTCTTTCCCACGCGTCAGGTAGGTATGTCCTCGCAGGAGTGTCGAAGACCATGACCTTTGAACCACTCTTTCCAACACTTTCCAGTAGGTATGTCCTCCCCTTAGTGTCGAAGACCTTGACCTTTGACCTACTTTTTACAACACTTCCCGTTAGGTAAGTCCTCACCGGAGTGTTAAAGACCTTGAACTTTGACCCCCTCTTTCCCACACAATTGGTAAGTATGCCCTCGCCGGGTTGTTGAAGACCATGACCTTTGACCTCTCTTTCCCACGTGTCAGGTAGGTATGTCCTCTCCGTAGTGTTTGAGACCTTGACCTTTTACCCCCTCTTTCCCACGTGTCAGGTAGATATGCTCTCTCTGGAGCGTTCAAGACCTTGACCCGCTCTTTCCCACGCGTCAGGTAGGTGTGTCCTCGTCGGAGTGTCGGATACCTTGACCTTTGACCCTCTCTTTCCCACTCGTCAGGTAGGTATGTCCCAGCAGGAGTGTCGACGACCTTGACCTTTTACCCACTTTTTCCAACACTTTCCGGTAGGTATGTCCTCACCGGAGTGTTGAAGCCCTTTACCTTTGACCCCCTCTTTCCCACGCGTCAGGTATGCATATTCTCGCCAGAGTGTTGAAGACCTTGCCCTTTGAACCCCTCTTTCCCACGCGTCAGGTAGGGATATCCTCTCCGGAGTGCTGAACACCATGACCCGCTCTTTCCCACGCGTCAGGTAGGTATGTCCTCGCCAGAGTGTCGAAGACCTTCACATTTGACTCGCTCTTTCCAACGCGCCAGGTAGGTATGTCCTCGCCAGAGTGTCGAAGCCTTAGACCCACTCTTTGCCATGTGTCAGGTAGGTATGTCCTCGGCGGCCTTTCGAAGACCTTGACCTTTGACCCACTCTTTCCCACGCATCAGGTAGGTATGCACTTGCAGGAGTGTCGAAGACCTTGACCTTTGACCCACTTTTTCCAACCATTTCCGGTAGGTATGTCCTCGCCTGAGTGTTGAGGACCTTGACCTTTGACCCCCTCTTTCCCACGCATCAGGTAGGTATGTCCTCGCCGGAGTGTTCAAGACCTTGACCTTTGAGCCCCTCTTTCCTACGCGTCAGGTAGGTAGGTCCTCGCCGGAGTGTTGAAGACCTTGACCTTTGAACCCCTCTTTCCCATGCGTCAGGTAGGTACATCCTGTCCTGTAGTGTTTAAGACCTTGACCTTTTACCCCCTCTTTCCCACGAGTCAGGTAGATATGTCCTCTCCGGAGCGTTGAAGACCTTGACCCGCTCTTTCCCACTCGTCAGGTCGGTATGTCCTCGCCGGAGTGTCGAACACCTTGACCTTTGACCCCCTCGTTCACATGCAACAGGTAGGTTTGTCCTAGCCGGAGTGTCGACAACCTTGACCTTTGACCCACTTTTTCCAACACTTTCCAGTAAGTATGTCCTCACCGGAGTGTTGAAGACCTTGACCTTTGATCCCCTCTTTCCCATGTATCAGGTATGTATGTCCTCGCCGGAGTATTGAAGACCTTGACCTTTGACCCCCTCTTTCCCACGCGTCAGGTAGGTATGTCCTCGCCGGAGTGTCTAAGACCTTGACCTTTGAACCCCTCTTTCCCATGCGTCAGGTAGGTATGTACTCGCCGGGCTTTTGAAGACCTTGGCCTTTGACACACTCTTTCCCACGCATCAGGTGGGTATGTCCTCGGTGGAGTGCCGAAGACCTTGGCCTTTGACCCACTCTTTCCCACGCATCAGGTATATAGGTCATCTCTGGAGTGTCAAAGACCTTGACCTATGACCCTCTCTTTCATACTCCAAAGGTAGGTATGTCCTCGCCGGAAAGTCAAAGACCTTGACCTTTGACCCACTCTTTCCCCACACGTCAGGTAAGTATGTCCTAGCCGGAGTGTCGAAGACCTTGACCTGTGACCCACTCTTTCCCATGCGTCAGCTAGGTACGTCCTCGCAGGAGTGTCGAAGACCTTGACTTTTGAACCACTCTTTCCCACTCGTCAGGTAGGTATTTCCTAGCAGGAGTGTCGACGACCTTGACCTTTTACCCACTTTTTCCAACACTTTCCGGTAGGTATGTCCTCACCGGAGTATTGAAGACCTTGACCTTTGACCCCCTCTTTCCCACGCGTCAGGTATGTATATTCTCGCCGAAGTGTTGAAGACCTTGATCTTTAACCCCTTTTTCCCACGCGTCAGGTAGGTATGTCCGCGCCAGAGTGTTGAAGCCTTTGACCCACACTTTCCCACGCGTCAGGTGGGTATGTCCTCGCCGGACTTTCGAAGACCTTGACCTTTGACCCACTCTTTCCCATGCGTCAGGTAGGTATGTCCTCGCAGGAGTGTTGAAGACCTTGACCTTTGACCCCCTCTTTCCCACACGTCAGGTAGGTAGATCCTCGCAGGAGTGTTGGAGACCTTGACCCCTCCTTCCCATGTGTCAGGTAGATATCTCCTCCCCGGAGTGCTGAAGACCTTGACTTTTGACTCGCTAACTCCCAAGCGTCAGGTAGGTATAGTCGAAGAGCTTGGCCTTTGACACACACTTTCCTATGCGTCAGGTTGGTATGTCCTCGCTGGAGTATCGAAGACCATGGCCTTTGATCCACTCTTTCCCACGCTTCAGTTAGTTATGTCATCACTGGAGTGTCGAAGACCTTGACCTTTGACCCCCTCTTTCCAACACTTTCCGGTAGGTACGTCCTCACTGGAGTGTTGAAAACTTTCACCTATGACCCCCTCTTTCCCACGCGAGAGGTAAGTATGTCCTCGCCGGAGGGTCGAAGACCTTGACCTTTGACCCACTCTTTTCCACGCGTCAGGTAGGTATGTCCTTGCAGGATTGTCGAAGACCTTGACCTCTGAACCAATCTTTCCAACACTTTCCGGTAGGTATGTCCTCGCCTTAGTGTCGAAGATCTTGAACTTTGGGCCCACTTTTTACAACACATCAGGTAGGTATGTCCTTGCCAGCGTGTTGACTACCTTGACCTTTGACCCCCTCTTTCCCACGTGTCAGGTAGGTATGTCCTAGCCGGAATGTCAAAGACCTTGACCCTTCACCCACTCTTTCCCACTCGTCAGGTAGGTATGTCCTCGCAGGAGTGTCGAAGACCATGACCTTTGAACCACTCTTTCCAACACTTTCCAGTAGGTATGTCCTCCCGTTAGAGTTGAAGACCTTGACCTTTGACCTACTTTTTACAACACTTTCCGGTAGGTAAATCCTCACCGGAGTGTTGAAGACCTTGAACTTTGACCCCCTCTTTCCCACACATTTGGTAAGTATGCCCTCGCCGAAGTGTTGAAGACCATGACCTTTGACCTCTCTTTCCCACGCGTCAGGTAGGTATGTCCTCTCCGTAGTATTTAAGACCTTGACCTTTTACCCCCTCTTTCCCACGCATCGGGTAGATATGCCCTCTCCGGAGCATTGAAGACCTTGACCCGCTCTTTCCCACTCGTCAGGTAGGTATGTCCTCGCCGGAGTGTCGAAGACCTTGACCTTTGACCCTCTCTTTCCCACTCGTCAGGTAGGTATGTCCAAGCAGGAGTGTCGACGACCTTGACCTTTTACCCACTTTTTCCAACACTTTCCGGTAAGTATGTCCTCACCGGAGTGTTGAAGACCTTGACCTTTGACCCCCTCTTTCCCACGCGTCAGGTATGTATATCCTCGCCGGAGTGTTGAAGACCTTGACCCATGACCCCCTCTTTCCCACGCGTCAGGTAGGGATATCCTCTCCGGAGTGTTGAAGAACATGACCCGCTCTTTCTCACGCGTCAGGTAGGTATGTCCTCGCCAGAGTGTCGAAGACCTTGACATTTGACTCGCTCTTTCCAACGCGCCAGGTAGGTATGTCCTCGCCAGAGTGTCGATGCCTTAGACCCACTCTTTGCCATGTGTCAGGTAGGTATGTCCTCGTTGGCCTTTCGAAGACCTTGACCTTTGACCCACTCTTTCCCACGCGTCAGGTAGGTATGTCCTTGCAGGAGTGTCGAAGACCTTGACCGTTGACCCACTTTTTCCAACCATTTCCAGTAGGTATGTCCTCTCCGGAGTGTTGAGGACCTTGACCTTTGACCCCCTCTTTCCTACGCGTCAGGTAGGTATGTCCTCGCCGGAGTGTTGAAGACCTTGACCTTTGACCTCTCTTTCCCATGCATCAGGTAGGTATGTCCTGTCCTGTAGTGTTTAAGACCGTGACTTTTTACTCCCTCTTTCCCACGCGTCAGGTAGATATGTCCTCTCCGGAGCGTTGAAGACCTTGACCCGCTCTTTCCCACTCGTCAGGTAGGTATGTCCTCACCGGAGTGTCGAACACCTTGATCTTTGACCCCCTCGTTCCCACGCAACAGGTAGGTTTGTCCTAGCCGGAGTGTCGACGACCTTGACCTTTGACCCACTTTTCCCAACACTTTCCGGTAAGTATGTCCTCACCGGAGTGTTAAAGACCTTGACCTTTGACCCCCTCTTTCCCATGCGTCAGGTATGTATATCCTTGCCGGAGTGTTGAAGACCTTGACCTTTGACCCCCTCTTTCCCACGCGTCAGGTAGGTATGTCCTCGCCGGAGTGTCGAAGACCTTGACCTTTGAACCCCTCTTTCCCATGCGTCAGGTAGGTATGTCCTCGCCGGGCTTTCGAAGACCTTGACCTTTGACACACTCTTTCCCACTGGTCAGGTAGGTATTTCCTCGGCGGAGTGCCGAAGACCTTGGCCTTTGACTCACTCTTTCCCACACGTCGGGTATATAGGTCATCTCTGGAGTGTCAAAGACCTTGACCTATGACCCCCTCTTTCCTACTCTAGAGGTAGGTATGTCCTTGCCGGAAAGTCGAAGACCTTGACCTTTGACCCACTCTTTCCCACACATCAGGTAAGTATGTCCTAGCCGGAGTGTCGAAGACCTTGACTTTTGAACCACTCTTTCCCACTCGGCAGGTAGGTATGTCCTAGCAGGAATGTGGACGACCTTGACCTTTGACCCACTTTTTCCAACACTTTCTTGTAAGTATGTCCTAGCCGGAGTGTTGAAGACCTTGACCTTTGACCCCTCTTTCCCACGCGTCAGGTATGTATATCCTCGCCGGAGTGTTGAAGACCTTGATCTTTAACCCCTCTTTCCCACGCGTCAGGTAGGGATATCCTCGCCAGAGTGTTGAAGCCTTTGACCCACTCTTTCTCACGCATCAGGTAGGTATGTCCTCGCCGGAGTGTCGAAGACCTTGACTTTTGACACCCTCTTTCTAACGCGTCAGGTAGGTATGTCCTCACTGGAGTGTCGAAAACCTTGACCTATGACCCCCTTTTCCCCACGCGTGAGGTAAGTATGTCCTCGCCGGAGGGTCGAAGACCTTGACCTTTGACCCACTCTTTCCCACGCGTCAGGTAGGTATGTCATCGCAGGAGTGTCGAAGACCTTGACCTTTGAACCACTCTTTCCAACACTTTCCGGTAGGTATGTCCTCGCCTTAGTGTCGAAGACCTTGAACTTTGGACCACTTTTTACAACACATCAGGGAGGTATGTCCTTGCCGGCGTGTTGACTACCTTGACCTTTGACCCCCTCTTTCCCATGTGTCAGGTAGGTATGTCCTGGCCGGAGTGTCAAAGACCTTGACCCTTCACCAACTCTTTCCCACGCGTCAGGTAGGTATGTCCTCGTAGGAGTGTCGAAGACCATGACCTTTGAACCACTCTTTCCAACACTTTCCAGTAGGTATGTCCTCCCCTTAGTGTCGAAGACCTTGAACTTTGACCCCCTCTTTTCCACACATTTGGTAAGTATGCCCTCGCCGGAGTGTTTAAGACCATGACCTTTGACCTCTCTTTCCCAGGTGTCAGGTAGGTATGTCCTCTCCGTAGTGTTTGAAACCTTGACCTTTTACCCCCTCTTTCCCACGCGTCAGGTAGATATGCCTTCTCTGGAGCGTTGAAGACCATGACCCGCTCTTTCCCACGCGTCAGGTAGGTATGTCCTCACCGGAGTGTCGAAGACCTTGACCTTTGACCCTCTGTTTCCCACTCGTCAGGTAGGTATGTCCTAGCAGGAGTGTCGACGACCTTGACCTTTTACCCACTTTTTCCAACACTTTCCGGTAGGTATGTCCTCACCGGAGTGCTAAAGACCTTGACCTTTGACCCCCTCTTTCCCGCGCGTCAGGTATGTATATCCTCACCGGAGTGTTGAAGACCTTGACCTTTTACCCACTTTTTCCAACACTTTCCGGTAGGTATGTCCTCACCGGAGTGCTAAAGACCTTGACCTTTGACCCCCTCTTTCCCACGTGTCAGGTAGGGATATCCTCTCCGGAGTGTTGAAGACCATTACCCGCTCTTTCCCACGAGTCAGGTAGGTATGTCCTCGCCAGAGTGTCAAAGACCTTGACATTTGACTCGCTCTTTCCAACGCGCCAGGTAGGTATGTCCTTGCCAGAGTGTCGAAGCCTTAGACCCACTCTTTGCCATGTGTCAGGTAGGTATGTCCTCGCCGGCCTTTCGAAGACCTTGACCTTTGACCCACTCTTTCCCACGCGTCAGGTAGGTATGTCCTTGCAGGAGTGTCGAAGACCTTAACTTTTGACCCACTTTTTCCAACCATTTCCGGTAGGTATGTCCTCGCCGGAGTGCTGAGGACCTTGACCTTTAACCCCCTCTTTCCCACTCATCAGGTAGGTATGTCCTCGCCGGAGTGTTCAAGACCTCGACCTTTGACCTCCTCTTTCCTACGTGTCAGGTAGGTATGTCCTCGCCGGAGTGTTGAAGACCTTGACCTTTGACCTCTCTTTCTCATGCATCAGGTAGGTATTTCCTGTCCTGTAGTGTTTAAGACCTTGACCTTTTACTCCCTCTTTCCCACGCGTCAGGTAGATATGTCCTCTCCGGAGCGTTGAAGACCTTGACCCGCTCTTTCCCACCCGTCAGGTAGGTATATCCTCGCCGGAGTGTCGAACACCTTGACCTTTGACCCCCTCGTTCCCACGCAACAGGTAGGTTTGTCCTAGCCGGAGTGTCGACGACTTTGACCTTTGACCCACTTTTTCCAACACTTTCTGGTAAGTATGTCCTCATCGGAGTGTTGAAGACCTTGACCTTTGACCCCCTCTTTCCCATGCGTCAGGTATGTATATCCTCGCCGGAGTGTTGAAGACCTTGACCCCCTCTTTGACACGCGTTAGGTAGGTATGTCCTCGCCGGAGTGTCGAAGACCTTGACCGTTGAACCCTCTTTCCCACGATTCAAATAAGTATGTCCTCGCCTTAGTGTCGAAGACCTTGACCTTTGACCCACTTTTTCCAACACTTTCCGGTAGCTATGTCCTCGCCAGAGTGTTGAAGACCTTGACCTTTGACCCCCCTCTTTCCCACGAGTCAGGTAGCTATGTCCTTGCCGGAGTCTTTAAGACCTTGACCTTTGACCCCCTCTTTCCCACACGTTAGGTAGGTATGTGCTTGCCGGAATGTGGAAGACCTTGACCTTTGACCCCCTCTTTCCCACACGTTAGGTAGCTATGTCATTGCTGGAGTTTTGAAGACCTTGACCTTTGAAGCCCTCTTTCCCACGCGTTAGGTAGCTATGTCATTGCTGGAGTTTTGAAGACCTTGATCTTTGACCCCCTCTTTCCCAGCCATCAGGTAGGTATGTCCTCTCCGGAGTATTGAACACCTTGAACTCTGACCCCCCTCTTTCCCATGCGTCAAGTAGGTATGTCCTCGCCGAAGTGTTGAAGACCTTGACATTTTACCGCCACTTTCCAAAGCGTCAGGTAGATATGTCCTCTCCAGAGTGTTGAAGACCTTGACCTTTGTCCCCTTCTTTCCCACGCGTCAGGTAGGTATGTCCTCGTCGTATTGTCGATGACCTTGACCTCTGTCCCTCTCTTTCCCACGCGCCAGGTAGGTATGTCCTCCCCGGAGTGTCGAAGACTTTGACCCACTCTTTCCCATGCTTCAGGTAGGTATGTCCTTGCAGGAGTGTCGAACACCTTGATCTTTGACCCTCTCTTTCCCACGCTTCAGGTAGGTATGTATTCGCCGAAGTGTCGAAGACCTTAACCTTTGACCCCTTCTTTCCCACGCATCAGGTAGGTATGTCCTCGCCAGAGTGTCGAAGCCTTTGACCAATTCTTTCCCATGCGTCAGGTAGCTATGTCCTTGCAAGAGAGTCGAAGACCTTGACCTTTGACCCTTTCTTTCCCGCGCATCAGGTAGGTATGTCCTCCCGGAGGGTTGTAAACCTTGACCTTTGACCCACACTTTCCCAAGCGTCAGGTAGGTATATCCTCACCCGAGTTTTGAAGACTTGACCTTTGACCCACTCTTTCCCACGCGTCAGGTAGGTATGTACTCGCCGGAGTGTTGAACACCTTGACCTTTGACCCCCTCATTCCCATGCATCCGGTAGGTATGTCCTCACCGGAGTATTGCAGATCTTGACCTTTGACCCCCTCTTGCCCATGCTTCAGGTAGGTATGTCCATGCCGGAGTGCTGAAGACCTTGAAATTTTACCGCCTCTTTCCCAAGCGTCAGGTAGGTATGTCCTCTCCAGAGTGTTAAAGACCTTGACCTTTGACCCCCTCTTTCCCATGCATCAGGTAGGTATGTCCTCGCCGGAGTGTCGAAGACCTTGACCTTTGACCCCTCTTTCCCACGCGTCAGGTAGGTATGTCCTCGCCGGAGTGTCGAACCCTTTGACCTACTCTTTCCCATGCGTCAGGTAGTTATGTCCTCGCCGGAGTGTCGAAGACCTTGACCTATGACCCTCTCTTTCCCACGGGTCAGGTAGGTATGTCCTCACCGGAGTATCGAAGCCTTTGACCCACTCTTTCCCATGCGTCAGGCAGGTATGTCCATGCAGGAGTGTTGAAGACTTTGACCTTTGACCCTCTCTTTCCCACGCGTCAGGTAGGTATGTCCTAGCCGGAGTGTCGAAGACCTTAACCTTTGACCCCCTCTTTCCCACGTGTCAGGTAGGTATGTCCTCACCGGAGTGTCGAAGCCTTTGACCCATTCTTTCCCATGCGTCAGGTAGGTATGTCCTCACCGGAGTGTCGAAGCCTTTGACCCCCTCTTTCCCACGCATCAGGTAGGTATGTTCTCGCTGGAGGGTTGAAGAACTTGACCTTTGACCCACACTTTACCATGCGTCAGGTAGGTTTGTCCTCGCAGGAGTGTCGAAGACCTTGACCTTTGACCCACTCTTTCCCACGCGTAGGGTAGGTATGTCCTCGCAGGAGTGTCGAAGACCTTGACCTTTAACCCCCTCTTTCCCACATGTCAGGTAGGTATGTCCTCTCCCGAGTATTGAAGACCTTGACCTCTGACCCACTCTTTTCCATGCTTACGGTAGGTATGTCCTCGCAGGAGTGTTGAAGACCTTAACCTTTGACCCACTCTTTCCCACGCGTCAGTTAGGTATGTGCTCGTCGGAGTGTAGAAGACCTTGACCTTTGACCCACTCTTTCCCACACGTCAGGTAGATATGTCCTCCGCGGAGTGTCGAAGACCTTGACCTTTGACCCATTCTTTCTATGCTTCAGGTAGGTGTGTCCTCACCGGAGTGTCGAAGACCTTGACCTTTGACCCACTCTTTCCCACGTGTCAAGTAGGTATGTCCTCGCCGGATTGTCAAAGACCTTGACCTTTGACCCACTCTTTCCCACCCGTCATCTAGGTATGTCCTCGCCGGAGTGTCGAAGACCTTGACCTTTGACCCACTCTTTCCCACGCGTCAGGTAGGTATGTCCTCGACAGAGTGTTGAAGACCTTCACCTTTGACCCACTCTTTCCCACGCTTCAGGTAGGCGTCTCCTTGCCAGAGTGTCGAAGACCTTGACCTATGCCCCACTCTTTCGAACGTGTCAGGTAGGTATGTCCTTGCCGGAGTGTCGAAGACCTTGACCTCTGATCCACTCTTTCAAACGATTCTAGTAGGTATGCCATCGCCGGAGTGTTGAAGACCATGACCTCTCACCAACTCTTTCCAACGCTTCCGGTAGGAATGTCCTCGCCGGAGTGTTGAAAACCTTGACCTCTGACCCACTCTTTCCAACACTTTCCGGTAGGTATGTCCTCTCCGGAGTGTTGAAGATCTTGACCTCTGACCCACCCTTTCCAACACTTCAGGTAGGCATGTCCTTTGCAGAGTGTTGAAGACTTTCGCGGTATAAAGGTATAAATCTTCTCGGTGATCTCTAACTCTAGTAAGGTTGCCATATATGTGTTTGAGGTTTAGCCTAGTAAGGCATGAAGCCCAACTGGTCTAGGTGCACCAGTTTCAGGATGAACTGCCTTAGTCGAGTGCCCAGTACTTTCGCTAGTATTAAGCAGTGATATAGTCCTATAGAAAGGCACAACTATCTGCTGGTTTCCTGTCTTTCAGGACTGCCACTACCATAGATAACTGCTGGTCATAGGGTATCTGGCTTATTTAATTGGCTTCAAGGAACATCTGACTCTTAAGCCATACTTTTATAGAGTTCTATTGGAAATTTGTTCAGCCCTGGAGCTTTCCCAGATGAATGTCTTTGATGGTCCTAACTGTATCACTTTATACTATGTCTCCATCTAGTTAATTTGTTACCTCTGGCATCCGGACCAGGAGGCGTATATGTTTGCGGAAGCCTCCTGTGTCACTTTGTAACTTTCTCAAGATTGAACGATATAGGTCTTGATAGTAACTTGCGATTTCTGCCACTATTTCTGTTTGCCTCTTGACGAGCGGCTCCTTCTTCCGCCGTATTTCCTATACCAAATTTCTATCCCTTTCTTGCTCAGCCATACATGAACATCCCTGGTCTATTGCCTACGTTGTTTATTCAGTACTGCGAGGTCAAGGTGGTGGTTCTCTCTTTATTATCAGCCGGGTCCCCGTAATCTTTCTCTCGAACCCTCAGTAATGGCTTACTTTCTTATTTACATACTTTTCAAGCCCCTCATGACCACCATGTAGGCTTCCCATGTTATGAGTTCTGAGGTTCCTTTACCCACGTTTTCTTTAAAGTAGTGGACAGTGCCTTTTCTCAACTCCTGAGTGATGCCTCTATCTTTGAGGTACCATCGTTATTGAGTCCAAGCCATGTCTCTATCCACATATGGGTCCTGCAGCTCGGCCCACATCTGTGATTGATTTGAGATCCCGTTTGCAATCTGTCTAGTGTAGTGATTTTCCCAATATAATGATCGATATTTGATAAACTGTTGCATGCTCTGCAGTGGAAAGTCTTTTGTCACGCCCTGGAGTGCTGGTTGTCTAGATGTTAGATAGAGCTTTGGCCCAAAGGAATCCCACCAAAGGAATCTCCCTTGCCTGTCCCTGTTATTGTGGGTATCTATCCTCTCCATCTCTCACCACCAGATTTTAGTTGCCTAAATTTAGTACCCAGTCAGGTAGGCGCAATAGGAGGGTGCCCAGCGTCTTCAAGGTCTATGCAAGGAGTTTAGGTGGGACGTATAGGGAGCAAAGGGTGATTTGCATGCTGTCCTAGCAGCCCGAATCTTCAACTTATCACCCTTGCACGTCGACGCGCGTATGATGAGTGTTGACTTCTTAGTTAGCAGTCCTACTCCCTTTGAGTCAGATGTGTGTGTCAAATGCACCAGCACTTTATATCCCCCTTTTCAGTGCCTCACAGTTGTTTCCCTTACAGTGTGTTTTTTGTAACATTGCCCCTTCATGTCACTAGTGTTTTAGATACTGAACATCAATGCATCTCTGTTTTGTTCCAAAGTCCATTTATATTCCAGGTCAAAGTTGTTAATTTGTCCCCTCCGCTGCATGCTTTGAGTAGATACATAGTGAGACGCTTTGCTTTCCTCTTGATCTGCCCAGTTGTCTGGCTTCCCATGTCTCCTGGAGTCTCTGAGACTCTGGAGTGGACGCGGTCAGTTGAGTCCAATGGTAGCAGCTATGTGAATAACTCCCCTCTGACCCCCTCCATCTCCTTGTCCCTCCCTGCTACCTTGCTGTCTGGGCTTAAAACTGCTTGGCCTCCCCAACCCGCCTGTGTTGTCCTCTCTGACCTTGGAAGCTGTACTGGAACCTTCTCAGCTATGTCCTCTCTCCCCCCATTCCCTGCAGCCACCATCTGCCCCTCCATCATTTCACCCAGCAGAGCAGATGCAGACATCTAACTGATAGTCCAAATCGTGTTCAGGGTCATTTAACATAATGATAAAACCTCAACAAACTATGCCAGCACTGTCCTCAGTCTTCACTAGCCCATCAAATAACACTAGCTAAATCTGGGGAAGAGGCCTCTCTTCATCCCCCGCACATAGATGCGCCTGACTTGTACATGTCTCCGAGCCTTTGAGATAGGGAGTATCCCAAACCAACAGCACATGACAGGGAACGTATCTGTGCCAGCACTCAGGCCAAGGAACACCCAATAGGTGAAATAGGGGAAAAGTCAACACCCTTTCAGCAAGTCCACCAGCTGTAACCCAGAGCTTGAGTCTTTTTTTATTCCATTAGAACCGCAATACAACTTTAGAGCGAACATTATTACTTGAACAAGGCAACATTTTCAAACTCCTAACGTATATCCAGAATGTCCCAATTTTTTTTCTGAAGAATCAATAAAAAAATTGCATTTCTTTCTGCATTGAAAGGAGAAAGAAGAAAAACCATAAAAATGGAAAAAAAAATACCAGAATGTGTTTGACTGCATTACGATACAAAAACAAACATTTGCCAAGTGGGGCATTCTAATTTCACACCTGGAGCCTGGTCACACTCTAACAATATGCCTACAGTGCATCGCAAAACCCCCCAAAAATGATCGGAACTCTATGAAAATCTCTGGCTTTTAGGGGAAGATCCATCACCCACCTCAACAATGGACTAATTGCCTTTGGCACATGAATCTGCAAACACAACGAAAAAAATGCAAATATACACAGACACAAGAATATGAGGATATAGCTGCAGCGCAAAATCAAGGAAACCTGACGCACAATGATATATTAAAAGAAGAACTTAAGCCTTGTATTTAAAAAAGGAACACGTAGAAGTACAAGAGTAGCTTTGGACTTTTAAAAAGCAAAGTCTGATGTCTCCATTGGTGTGGTGATGTCTTGCAATATTCTCCAAAAATCAGTCGTAAAATGGTGTCAATACGTGCTATTCTTCACAACATAGTGACTCAGAAAGAATTGGAAGTTTGGATGTCTGAGTCAGAGTCTGATGAAGAGGGCAAAGAGCCATCAGCACCTCAACAAGATGATGACTCAAGGACAGCCCAAGGCCGCGGACGCCTCACTAAGGGTAAGTTATAAATGAATCAAATCATTTTAGCATAATAATACAAGTGCTTCGTAGTTGGTAAAGCATAGTCTTGTTTTACTTTCAGATATGGTAACGTATGAAAGCAAAGTAACTTAACATTGCTCTATAACACAAAATGTAAATGATAAGGTACAATACGTATATGTGTGCCTTATAATAGGGAAACATCCTTTACAACGCAACTTTTACCACGCAGTGCCTTTACGACGCAACTTTTACAACGCAAACCATTACAACGCATTGCACTGGGGCGCGCTCTAGGATAGGGAATACGTTTAATTTACTATCCAACACCTTCCCTAGTGTCCACGGGGACTGGAGTTGGAATAGTAAATTAAACTATTCACTATCCAGCACCCCAAAGCGCTATGCGTTGTAAAGGTTTGCGTTGTAAAAAACGCGTTGTAAAGGCATGCGTGGTAAAAGCATGCATTGTAATGTCATACATCCCTTATAATAATATAAAATAAAAGGTATACCATGTGTGTTGTTACACTAAACGCACCAAAAATAACCAATGACAAATAAAATGTCTAGCTTTTCCTTCATGGAAATCTGGGTTCAAGCATGAGGACGTTACATTTTTTTAAAACCAAATGTAATGATTTTCTTTATATTTGTCTTTTCATTCCAGGTACTGAACCGTAAGCATTGACACCTTCAAACCTCCAAAGAGTTGCACATTTTCGTCACTATGAGCAGTTCTCAGAATTTGTTGGGATTGTGTGTTGGCAACATAGCGAGTGCGATCTCCACATCGACCAAACTTATCTTAGCCTCCCTACAGTTTCCTGGGTGACAAGCTGTGTGTCTCTTCCACACACTTCTTGCACTAAATGTGTATGCTCTATGACTCTGACAATTATATATTCCGCTTAGAGTGCTGTGCCCTGGCTATGAAGATGAATTGATCCGTGAGATTTCACAAGTCCCTCGGCTTCTGACACATCACTTCCATGAGCCTGAATATCTGTTAGAAAATGGAATCACGATTCATAAATTTGTTGTACTCAAGCTAATGTGTTAATGTGTTTTCACTACATCTACCATGATACACTATGAACAATCACTGCTTTTTTAATGTACACTATTATGTGGATTCCATTCCCTATTTATATATACACAAGAATTAAAAAGGTTGTATAATGTATGTGTTTTGACACTGCCTAACCACATATATGTTTGTATGCAACAAAGCTATCTTATACTTCCCTAGAGAGGCTCCTGGAATGTCAGGTGCATCAATTTTACTGAATCCATTAACTGATTCTGATCTCAGAGTAGTTTTTACCAATTCGTCTATCGCAGTTGGTTTGGGGCAGTGGCGGACCTCCTCCAGTAGCTCTAGCCTCGATTGGACAGTTTGCAACCTCCTCGTTTGTCCGTGATCTGAGATCTTGCCATCGTTTTCAGATTTCTCTCAATGGATCTCTGCATCACACCAACAGAGCTGATTTTGTCTGTATTGCTTTCCATGTTTAATTCTTTTGTGATAAAGGCTCTGTGAGGGATGATTTCCCAAAAGGTTTGTCTTGGTGCCCAGCGCACTGCTCTGTCAATATTTCCAGTTCTTGTCTTGAATATTTTATTTTGCGTTTCCAGGCCCCAGCCTCCTTCTCTGTGTCCTTTCTTGACATTCGATATCTTTATCGGTGGATGCCACACACACAGGTCGATGTTGTTTGGATACTGTCCACAATCTCCAGCATGCACACGCTGCTGTTTCCAATTGAGCATCAATGTTCAGTTGTGAGGCCATCAGGCTAGACAAAATACGACAGCCATTAATTCTGACAGAACTCACAATTATTGAAGTTGAAGAATGCGATTACCTTAGTAGCGCACCAAACAAATACTGATCCTCAAATTGTTGATGCAACTTCTACTGTGCATTCTGAATAGAGATTTCCTAATTGCGAGGTGCTATTTGTCGCAATTAGGAAATCACACTCCAGTGCAGCAAATCTACTGGGCCTCTACACTCCCTGCTCCATTATATACTAGTGACTAGGCACTTATAGGTAGTTTGAATTCCCCTTACCTTATTATATCCTAGGTACTTGCAGGGTCTCTCATTGCCAATTCCAATTATACGAATTATAACATACTTTCAATCCAAACAGAGGCCCTGGGTCTGGTTAGCAGAGCCCATGGAGCTGTCAAAGTCACAAAACCAGCACCTAGTAGGCAAAATGGGGGCTAAAAGTGGGGGGACACTGCAAACAGGCCCTGCTTTCTCACAGTGTACAATTACTATGTATTTGCCTCTTTTACTGCATCTGTAATACAGCGTGGATGCAATGCTAGAAGGTTGCCTCATTTCCCTGGTCTTTTACTTGAACCGGACGCCACACTGGCAAACAGCTGGAGCAATTGCACTCTAAAACTTTTATATACAACAACCAACTTCAATACTCATCAAACTAAGAAGTATAAATGTTGACAGCATGTGTACTGAGCCCTGAAGAAGTTCTTGGTGGACGAAATACATTGGCTACAAACGTAAGACTGACTTAAGACAAACTTAAGGCAGACTTTAAGACAGACTTAAGACAGACTTAATCCTAGCTTAAGTCTGTCTTAAGTCTGTCTTAGTTTTGTCTTAAGTCAAACTTAAGACAAAATCCTAACTTTACTACTTCTAAATGCCTTCTGTGAATACCAAAAGTAGTAAGTTTATGATTTTGTCTTCAGTTAGTTCTGTGATTCGGGCCCGTTATGACTTCTGCTGAAGACCTTAATGTCTGCAAATACAGGATACTTGGTGGTAAACTGGGAAAATATTAAAATTAGAAGCTGCTGCCCTACCTGCTCTTCCAGAGAGGGGGTAAAACCTTGGAAATTCTGTGTGGGCACCCTCCCTGCTTCACCCGTGGTGCAGGAGCATGGGCTTGCCAGAAGCTGGCTGGGAGCTGCAGACAGTGTTCATCATTATCCTCTCGGTGGAATAAATAATGTCTCTTAACCCCCATGCTTCCACATGACTACATGGGTTTCACGTGGTCAAACATACTAGAATTAGGGGCAGTTACCACTTCCCTGCCACAGGGACTGCTCCTGTTTGCCTCACTGCCATTATCAAATACACATCCCTGCACAAGCAAAGTTATATTCGTTCAGTTGTGTTATGTCATGTTGTTATGCTGTGCTGTGTTATATTATATTGTGTTGTGCTATGTTATGCTGTGCCATACACAGAAGAATGTCATGTTGTTATGTTATGTTGTGTTGTGTTGTATTGTGTTAGGATGTGTTGTGGCATCCCATGTTATGTTAGTTATGTTATGTGTACAGCACACAAGTAACCATGGAGGGTATTCTGCCACTAAAGCTGGAGTTATATGGGCCGAGCCAGGCTCGGGGCTAAGGGAAGAGGCAGGGTTTCTGCTTCAGGCTTTATCAGCGAGATGGGATGAGGCGCAAACTCTGGATCTGGTCCTGTGTCTGAAGGAGGAGGAGGACAAGTAGGAGTCTGGCTGAACAGAGATGTCTGGCAGGTTTGTGCAAGTAGATGATGCTGTTGAGGTACATAAGGCTGATGCTTGTTTGCAGATAGGCAGTCAGCAGAGCTCTTTGAGGTGTAACGTAATATACATGCAGGCTGGTGGGTTGAGGATGAGACTGCTGGCTGAGTTTTAAAGGTCTGTGAGGTGTAACATGCTACACATGCAGGCTAGTAGGTTGAGGATGAGGCTGGTGGCTGATTTTTTTAAGGTCTGTGAGGTGTAATGTGCTAAGCATGCAGGCTGGTGGGTTGAGGATGAGGCTGGTGGCTGAGTTTTGAAAGGTCTGGGAGGTGTAATGTGCTAAGCATGCAGTCTGGTGGGTTGAGGATGAGGCTGGTGGCTGAGTTTTGAAAGGTCTGGGAGGTGTAATGTGCTAAGCATGCAGTCTGGTGGGTTGAGGATGAGGCTGGTGGCTGAGTTTTGAAAGGTCTGTGAGGTGTGACGTTCTATGCTTGTAGGCTGGTAGGTTGAGGACGAGGCTGGTGGCTGAGTTTTGTAAGGTCTGTGAGGTGTGACGTTCTATGCTTGCAGGCTGGTAGGTTGAGGACGAGGCTGGTGGCTGAGATTTGTGAGGTGTAACATTAAATGCATGCAGACTTGTGGGTTGAGGATGAGGCTGGTGGCTGAGTTTTGTAAGGTCTCTGAGGTGTAACGTGATATGCATGCAGGCTGGAAGGTTGAGAACGAAGCGTGCCACTGAGTTTTGTAAGGTCTGTGAGCTGTAACGTCATATGAGGGTGAGGCTGGTGGCTGAGTTTTGTAAGGTCTGTGGGGTGTTACCTGCTATGCATGCAGGCTCGTAGGTGGAGAACGAGGCGTGTCGCGGAGTTTTGTAAGGTCTGTGACCTATAACGTGCTATGTATACAGGCTGGTAGGTTGAGGATGAGGCTGGTGGCTGAGTTTCGTATGGTCTGTGAGGTGTAACGTGCTATGCATCCAGGCTGGTAGGTTGAGGATGAGGCTGGTGGCTGAGTTTCGTATGGTCTGTGAGGTGTAACGTGCTATGCATGCAGGCTGGTAGGTTGAGGATGAGACTGGTGCCTGAGTTTCGTAAGGTCTGTAAGGTGTAACATGCTATGCATGCAGGCTGGTGGGTTGAGGATGAGGCTGGTGGCTGAGTTTTGTAAGGTCTGTGAGGTGTAACCTGCTATGCATGCAGGCTGGTGGGTTGAGGATGAGACTGGTGGCTGGTCTTTGTAAGGTCAGTGAGGTGTAACGTGCTATGCATGCAGGCTGGTAGGTTGAGGATGAAGCTGGTGGCTGAGTTTTGTAAGGTCAGTGAGGTGTAACATGCTATGCATGCAGGCTGGTGGGTTGAGGAGGAAGCAGGTGGCTGAGTTTCATAAGGTCTGTGAGGTGTAACGTGCTATGCATGCAGGCTGGTGGGTTGAGGATGAAGCTGGTGGCTGAGTTTTGTATGGTATGTGAGGTGTAACGGTCTATGCATGCAGGCTGGTAGGTTGAGGAGGAAGCTGGTGGCTGAGTTTCGTAAGGTCTGTGAGGTGTAACGTGCTATGCATGCAGGCTAGTGGGTTGAGGATGAGACTGGTGGCTGGTCTTTGTAAGGTCTGTGAGGTGTAACGTGCTATGCATGCAGGCTAGTGGGTTGAGGATGAGACTGGTGGCTGGTCTTTGTAAGGTCTGTGAGGTGTAACATGCTATGGATGCAGGCTGGTAGGTTGGGGATGAGGCTGTTGGCTGAGTTTTGTAAGGTCAGTGAGGTGTAACGTCCTATGCATGCAGGCTGGTGGATTGAGGATGAGACTTGAGGCTGGTCTTTGTAAGGTCTGTGAGGTGTAACGTCCTATGCATGCAGGCTGGTTGATTGAGGATGGGACTCGTGGCTGGTCTTTGTAAGGTCTGTGAGGTGTAACGTGCTATGCAAACAGGCTGGTGGGTTGAGGATGAGACTGGTGGCTGGTCTTTGTAAGGTCTGTGAGGTGTAACGTGCTATGCATGCAGGCTGGTGGGTTGAGGATGAAGCTGGTGGCTGAGTTTTGTATGGTATGTGAGGTGTAACGGTCTATGCATGCAGGCTGGTAGGTTGAGGAGGAAGCTGGTGGCTGAGTTTCGTAAGGTCTGTGAGGTGTAACGTGCTATGCATGCAGGCTAGTGGGTTGAGGATGAGACTGGTGGCTGGTCTTTGTTAGGTCTGTGAGGTGTAACATGCTATGGATGCAGGCTGGTAGGTTGGGGATGAAGCTGGTGGCTGAGTTTTGTACGGTCAGTGAGGTGTAACGTGCTATGCATGCAGGCTAGTGGGTTGAGGATGAGACTGGTGGCTGGTCTTTGTAAGGTCTGTGAGGTGTAACATGCTATGGATGCAGGCTGGTAGGTTGGGGATGAGGCTGTTGGCTGAGTTTTGTAAGGTCAGTGAGGTGTAACGTCCTATGCATGCAGGCTGGTGGATTGAGGATGAGACTTGAGGCTGGTCTTTGTAAGGTCTGTGAGGTGTAACGTCCTATGCATGCAGGCTGGTTGATTGAGGATGGGACTCGTGGCTGGTCTTTGTAAGGTCTGTGAGGTGTAAAGTGCTATGCAAACAGGCTGGTGGGTTGAGGATGAGACTGGTGGCTGGTCTTTGTAAGGTCTGTGAGGTGTAACGTGCTATGCATGCAGGCTGGTAGGTTGAGGATGAGGCTGGTGGCTGAGTTTTGTAAGGTCTGTGAGGTGTAACGTGTATGCATGCAGGCTGGTAGGTTGAGGATGAGGCTGGTGGCTGAGTTTTGTAAGGTCTGTGAGGTGTAACGTGTATGCATGCAGGCTGGTAGGTTGAGGATGAGGCTGGTGGCTGAGTTTTGTAAGGTCTGTGAGGTGTAATGTGCTTTGCATGCAGGCTGGTGGGTTGAGGATGAGACTGGTGGCTGAGTTTTGTAAGGTCTGTGAGGTGTAACTTGTATGCATGCAGGCTGGTAGGTTGAGGATGAGGCTAGTGGCTGAGTTTTGTACAGTCTATGAGGTGTAACTTGCTGTGCATGCAGGCTGGTAGGTTGAGGATGAGGCTGGTGGCTGAGATTTGTAACATTTGTGAGGTGTAACATGCTATGCATGCCGGTTGGTGGGTTGAGGATGAGACTGGTGGCTGAGATTTGTAAGGTCTGTGAGGTATAACGTGCTGTGCATGCAGGCTGGTAGGTTTAGTATGAGGCTGGTGACTGAGTTTTGTAAGGTCTGTGAGGCGTAACGTGCTATGCATGCAGGCTGGTGGGTTGAGGATGAGACTGGTGGCTGGGCTTTGTAAGGTCTTTAAAGTGTAACATGCTATGCATGTAGGTTGGTAGGCTGAGGGTGAGGCTAGTGGCTGAGTTTTGTAAGGTCTGTGAGGTGTAACATGCTATGCATGTAGGTTGGTAGGCTGAGGATGAGGCTGGTGGCTGAGATTTGTAAGGTCTGTGAGGTGTAACATGCTGTGCATGCAGGCTTGTAGGTGGAGAACGAGGCGTGCCACTTATTTTTCTAAGGTCTGTGAGGTGTACCGTGCTATGCATGCAGGCTCGTAGGTGGAGAACGAGGCATGCCGCTGAGTTTTGTAAGGTCTGTGAGGTGTAACGTGCTATGCATTCAGGCTGGTACATTGAGGACGAGGCTGGTGGATGAATTATGTAAGGTCTGTGAGATGTAACGTGCTATGCATGCATGCATGCTAGTGGGTTGAGCATGAGGCTGGTGGCTAAGTTTTGTAAGGTCTGCGAGGTGTACCGTGCTATGCATGCAGGCTGGTAGGTTGTGGACGAGGCTGGTGGCTGAGTTTGTAAGGTCTGTGAGGTGTAATGTGCTATACATTAACCCTGGGCGAAGCACTACGCTACTCTCGCATAGATGGTGAAGTTTCTGCAAACACTCGTAGCGTAGTGCAGCTGTCATTTTTTTGCTTGCTCGCGGTCCTTAACGTCAAGCTGGCGACCGCGAGCAAGCAAAATTACATTCCAGTGAGACTTTTTCCTTGATTGTGATCAGTAACATCAAGTTGCCGATCGCGAGCGTGGAAAATAAACCTCCCAGTGAGATTCTCAACGCGGGATGGTCAGGTTTCTCATTACGAGCAGCAGCATATGCTCACGACCGCTCGCGATGAGAAACTATCAGTCCTCGTTGAGAAAGCTGCCGCTCGAGTAAAAATCTACTTGAGTGGCAGACAACTACAGCTCTCACTGTGCATGATGCCATTTTCAATGATTGCACAGTGCCGGATGCTTGTCCGCACTGTGCAATCATTGAAAACGGCATCTTGGACAGTGCGAACAGGGTTTTAAGCAGTTCACGTAGTGCTATGCGTAGCTGGCATAGTGCAAAGTGCACTTCGCATAGTTACGCATAGCGCTACTTCGCGAACTACGCCCATGGTTATTATGCAGGCAGGCTGTTGGGTTGAGGATGAAACTGGTGACTGAGTTTTGTACAGTCTGTGAGGTGTAACATGCTATGCATGCAGGCTGGTAGGTTGAGGATGAGGCTGGTGGATGAGTTTTGTAAGGTCTGTGAGGTGTGACATGCTATGCATGCAGGCTGGTGGGTTGAGAATGAGACTGGTGGCTGAGTTTTGTAAGGTCAGTGGGGTGTAACGTGCTATGCAAGCAGGCTGGTGGCTGAGTTTTGTACGGTCTGCAAGGCGTGATGTGCTATGCATGCAGGCTGGTAGGATGAGAATGAGACTGGTGGCTGAGTTTTGTACGATCTGCAAGGCGTAACGTGCTATGGTCATGCGAGGTCACCACCTCAGCCCTAAAGGCTCAGAAGCTGCAAGAGCAGGACGCTAGCACGCGGGCATCACATACCTGCCCAAACTGCAACATGCAAATGTTATGTTATGTTAGAAAGATTTCTGTAGCGCATCGCTGCCCCCAGAATGGGGCTTACTGGTGCCAGTCACAAGTAAGACGACAGCAGAAGAGGAAGGCAGGCTAGGCCAAGGAGGAGAACAACCAGGTCTTTAGTTGCTTCTGAAAACTTAAGTGGTTTTGAGTCTTTCTTAGCGAAGCCGGCAGAGAGTTCTATAGGTCTGGAGCAAGGATGGAAAAGAATTTCAGCCACTCCGGATCTTGTCTGATGGGGAACGAAGGCCAGATTCAAGTCTGCTGAGCTTAAGACTCTCACAGAGGAATACAATTGAATCAGAGAAGCAAGACTTGGCAAATGCAGGTAACCATGGGGCTTGAAAACTGTGTCAGAACAAAGACTGAACATCAGATAGAAGTTTAAGAATAAATCCACAAAGAGAAAAGGGAACTGAACTGTGGAGTGTATTTGATTTGGGGTTGACTGAGTGAACAGAGCCTGTGCCTAATCAGTGCAGTCGCCAAGATTAGATGCCAGGGATTACTGACTGCCAACTCCATTAGTTGGGTTGGAAACAGAAAGGTGTAGTGTCCAAGATTGTAAACAGGATTTCCACCATGTATTGTATTCCTATAACTGTCCTGTGCATTATAAGTACCGCTTTGTGACTCCAGTCTGTAATGGCACAGACAAGCTGTAAAACAATGGATTGGAATGGCAGCTAGAGTAAATAACAGTGACTAAGATTAATTAAAGTATTCCCTTCCATCAGTATGCACGGTTGTTGTGAGAACTTCCTAATGTGTGACAAGATTACTTGAAATAAATGCTATCGAGTTTAGCAAATAAAATATGGCTTCAGAACAAAACTCTTGCATAAAATAACCATGTTTCACGTGTAGAGCGGCAGCACGGCTCCGCAGGCTGCCAAGGCTTCCATTCTCATTGGAAGGGTGGGCCATTCGAAACAACTCTCAGTGCCCGAGCAGTTTCACTCCTTCTGCCCGTTTAACATGCAGCACGGGTGCAGAACCTTCATCTCTAAGGATGTCCTGAGGTTGTCTTCAGTAGAGCCAGGAAGCAGAGTCAGCGCCCTGTCGTCATGGTTCATGCCAGTGCCCGAGGTCAGGGCATCGCTCGAACATCCGCAGATACTATCTGTGCATCTTGTGCAACCGGCCCTTAGGGACAAGGAGACGAGATGCCAACGAGGGAGGGTCCCCTCTGCTGGGAACTCAAGCCTTCTGCGGGACCCCTGACCTCCTTGTCTCTGGGATGGGGCAAGGAGGGCAGAGGGTCTCAGAGTTCTGGCCGAAAGGAAAGTTCAGAGAAAGGCATGGGCAGTCCTCTGCTGTTGTGCTACCTGTGCTGCAAGTTCAGATGCCCAAGGCACACAACCTTTGGGTGTCTTTGTCTGGATTATGACTGGGGCAGGCAGGGCACCCCCTCGTTAGTGAGACCATCATGGGCAAATCTGAAAACTAGGCTTAGTCGTCTATCAACAGCCCCTGTGCTGAGCAGCATGGCCTCCAAAAACCTGGTACATCCGGGCTCGGTTACTCGATTAAGGAATACGTCCACCCAGATATCTTTGGCCTTGTGGTCCTGGAAGGTCAACTCAGATTTTCATCTTTCCAAGGTCAATGCAATGAATAAGATTAAGTATGGAATCAATGAAAGTCTGTTATTCAATGCCAAGATGTCCAAGGGGTGAAAGCTTGCATTATCAATACATATGTAAACATAGCCGAATTGTTGGAGTGCCTGCTGCTGAGGGAAACCCACGAGCAGCTCACAGATTGGACTCTCACCATGGGAAGCTCTGCCTTGCATCTTCTGGGTACCAGTACATTTGGTAATATCAAAAAAAGTGTACTGAAAGTGCAAAGGGGTTGGTGTAACTAGACTGGTTGTGCGCCGGGTAATTTTGCGCCAATTCTTTGCGATAGTATCACGAACTATGCAAATTAACACAAAGAGCTCTGGGATCTTGGATTGCGCTGGTGCATTTGTTCTCTGGGTTTGAACTGAGCAATGAGTATAAAATGTTGGTTTCTACATATGATATGGTGAATGATTTGGTGAAAAATGTCAACACCAGTACTGCATTCCAAGTGATAGGGGAACGCCGGAATACAAGTGCACCTGTGCAACCTGTCTGATTTCACCACAGAAACCCAGTCTGCTTGCGATGTGCATGAGGCAGTAGTCTCAGATCGAGGAGTCACATGGTTCTCTTGAGTTCTCAATCCAAAGAGCTGAGCCTTGATGTTGTAGTGTAGTTCCTATTTCCCTAATAGGCTCTGCGCATTGGAAAAATATACCCTATAGTTTTGGCATAGGACTGAGGTCAGTATGCCCCTATCGAGTATATTAAATGTAATTACTTTGTGTGCCAGCTAACTCAGAGGCCACTAGAAACTCCTTGTAAACAAGAAGGGAGCAGTTTCTGGAAACCGCATAAACATGACAACTTGGTTTCCCTTTAGAATCGGAATACTCTCGGAATCGTGGAAACAACAGATAACAGTTTCACTCAGCTAATCATGCATGCTTAGTTTCTTCAGAGTTACACAGAAAGAATAGATGGGCGTTTCAATAAAAGGATTCTCTGAACAGTCTTGTTTCTCGTGTAAGAGATATGAGCTGTTACAATCGTAAGACAGTATGCAAGATATATTATGTACAGGGAAGAGGTGTGGCGCCGCGGCTAGGGCGACTGACTCTGGAATCTGGGGATCACGGTTCGATCCCCGGCACCGGCGGCAGATTAGCCCAGCACCATGTGACTCGGGGCAATAGCTTGCTTAATCTTCCCGACGGCCCCCAGCGCCTAGAGACCCTTACGGGTGATTGTGCGCTTTACAAATGTGGATTAATAATACAGCGTAAGTAGTAGAAATAAATAATACTGCACTAGCATTATCTTTTAGCTATGACACATATTCATATACATAAATAACACAAGCTAAAATGTGAGTACTCATAAGATGCTTCTCTAACTAGTTCTACACCGGTGTACCTAACCTAAGTGTAGTACAAGATAAGAAGTAGGTGCTGTATTCTATAGCATGGTAAGCTATAGTGTGGTATGCTATAGTTTGGTAAGCTATAGTTTGGTATGCTATAGTTTGGTATGCTATAGTTGTTAAGCTATAGTTTGGTATGCTATAGTTTGGTATGCTATAGTTGTTATGCTATAGAATGGTATGCTATAGTATGGTATGCTATAGTATGGCATGCGAAGAGCCCCTCTAGGTTCTTGTCAGCTCCATACCTTAGAATGAGAGAGGTGGGAATCTCTTTCCAGGTCTCGAACTCTAACACCCCGCGAAGGGAGGCAGAACACTGGAAGCCGGATTCTCTGCGAGCAGGGATGACAGCGCCTCTTGTCAGTGCGTAAAGCCAGGACACGGGCTCCTCTAAAGTCGAGGTTTCCTCCCTCTTGCTTGGGCAAGGGAAGGTATCTTTATACCTGGTGGGTGCCTTGAAATGTTAGCATTGACGTAAAGTCATGCACAGGAAGACGCCAGGAATGAACCCGTAAGGAATAGCGGTTCATGCATAATAAATGAGTTCTTGGAGAAATCAATAATCCTGTGCTAGGAGAACTCCCAAGAGCTTACGGGTCTGGTTTCTAAGAACTCGTTGGGGTGCCTATGTGTTGGTTGCTTGTGTCGCTGTGCAAGTTCTCTAATTGCGCATTAGGTTTGTTCAGGTTTGATGTTGGCTGTGTGAACAGAGCGCCTCTCTGCATTTCTTTTTCTATTCAGTGGCTATAGGGTTGCTGATTGACCTCATTAACATCAGGTTGCACTTCTTTTGATCTTGAGAAGTGGTCCAGGAAGTATAGTTGAGGTTTTAGAGTTTTATATGTTGGCATCGCCACCCACGCATAGTTTTTGTTCATCAAAGTTGCTTTGTCTATTAGAAGTTATTGCAGCCTGATGTCTTTGTTAGTAGTTTGTTTGAACTCGGAGTAGGCCCATACTGTGTGCCGAGCCTCTTCTAACTTTAGAGACGAAAGTGATTGCAGTAGAACAAAGTGAGCTGAGTTCCTTTGTGTAGATTGTTGTTTGATCTCTAGCCAACAATGATGGGCGAGGGAGTTTTCCTCTTCCCTCATTCTCGAGTAAAAATGTTATGAGGGCGCCTTGTCTTGCCTGAATCTGGATTTTTAATCCGAACTCCAGCCTGATGTGAGCTTGTTATGTGCATCGTGGGACCAAAAATAATTTCTTGAAAAAGCTAGATTGAGTGGTGTTCAAACCTGATGCATCATGAGTTTTAAGCAGTTCCGATCCGTATGAGATTGATGGCAAGAATTTAGCTGCTACGACCTTCAGCAAATGATTTCTTGAACAGTCTTTGAGTTTTTTGTAAGATTTTGAATGCAAATGGCAGCTGGTTTGCTTTTAATTGCCTTGATACCAAATATAGCTTATAGTTAAGGTGCCGATCAAGTAATATCCCTATACGTCTTTGGATGTCACTAAATTTGAGGCATTCCTGTGCTGGCTCCAGGATACCTTTGTAATGAAACAAAAAATGTATACCAGGACTCCTAGGCCTCTGGATATCTCTCAGAGATCTAGAGCTACCAAATGTTCTAAGTTATAAAGGAAAATTAATAAATCAACCAAAGACGCAAAGTTATGATCTGATCTTCAGTCTGCGGTTTCTTCTCGCGATATGCGTCTATTCTGACTCATAATAACCAGAAGTTTGGGTAGAGCTCACCTTCAAAACTCCAACTCCTATTGACGAAAATCTTTTATAAGCTCACTTTTGTGCTCTGTACACATCTTCTTCTTCCGTTATTTCCTATTTGGGAATTGAAAAAAATTGGAGGTGGTAAAACTGAACACATATTTAGGTGCAAACATCTCAAATAATGTTTCTTGAGTCCCATATAATACCTCTCAGGCTGCAAAGTCTACGAGAATTGGCCTTTTACGTGTTTTTAATATACAAAGAAGGAGGGACATCTTTTTTACTGTTAAAGGTGTATATTGCTAGCGTGGTTCCTGATGCTTTATATGGAATAGAAGCTTTCTTCGTTTATCTCCAATATTCAATCAGTTTCATGGAAGAGCTACCTTGGTGTAAGCTCTCCAGCTCTGTTGACATGATCTGTCTTGAGCTGGGCTTGATGGGTATTACCTTCCGTGCCCACTGCCAAATAATTTAATATTTTCAATAATTATTCAGAAGTCCTAAAAATGCATTGAAAAATTTAACTTGGTGGGAACTTATATGGGATAATAAAAAGATGTAAACTTTTGGGTCTGTTTACTCCTATTGTATACCACAGTTTGCCTTAAATCATGATGGGGTGTTATTGTGTCTACATAGTAGCGCCTTAAAGTGTCACTTAAAAAAGCGTGCTAGAAATGAAAGTTTCCAGCTTGACTTGGAACATTGTCTAGAAATAAGAAGATGACAGCTGGGCTGTATGTTAGCACGAAGTGGTGAGATGCAATTGTATTTAAAGTCCATCATTTGTCCCCTTGGGCGTGGATGTTTCATGATATTCAGGTAACCACATGCTGTGGGGTGATAATGTGTGGATCTAGAGGGATGGGGTCTCCCCACATCCATGCTATCAATATTGTGGAGTTGTTGCACATCATTTGAATAATGTGCTTTTTATTCTGTCTTGATCTTTTTTATCTGCAGAATTTTTTTTTCTATCCTGTGATATTAAGGTATTCTGTAGTAACGCACAAACAAGCACTTAACTTTTTTTAAACCTTTCCTCTGTGAATATTTGTTATTATTTAATTAGGTTTTTGGGTGCTTTCTTAATATAAATTGACCTATTTGTATTCACTACAATGTATTTTGCTTGCTGTAATCAAGTTTTGTATTGTTTTAATTACATGTATTTTCAATTCACTGTATTTATTTATGATTGATTGTTGTGGTATTTAAGTTTAATATGTGGATGCACTTTAGAGTCAATCATTTTTATTGTGCAGAAAGACATATGGTACACAGCCCAGCTGCCCACATCAACTTGCCGGTAGGGCGAAAACACAGTGCATCAACACGGCGTCTGGACCTACATCCCGGAGGACGGCCCCGCGAAATGCTATGAACCGAAGTGACCGCCCCGCCTGTGCTGAGGCCACCGCCTTTTAGGAAATGAACTAATGAGAATGTAAACACCCTCTCCCAACTCCCCCCCCTCCCCCCCCAGAAACACACACACACACACACCCTCGCCCCTCTCCCTATCCCACCCGCACTCCGCATCAGCTTTAGCTATACAAGTACTATAAAATCCAGCAATGTTCCAAAGGAAGGTTCAACCCCCTGGGTAAGCCCTGTCCGATTCTAAGGGAATGAGTTGTAGGATCTGAAGGTATTTCGGGCAAGTTACTTCTCGTAGGTCCTTGGACAGGAGATGCAAGAACGAGCCCCACAATTTAGCATACTCCGAGCCTTTTCCCATCCATCCCCATCAAGAGCCTTTCCATTGCTAATATGTGCCAGAGCCGTTGGAACCAATCTCGGGGATCCGGATTGTCAACATTAGGAGTCATCGGAGAGGGAAACGTGGTCCACCCCTTTTGTTGCACCAGCTGGTTCCATGCCCTAAGAGTCGGTGCCGTCACTGGGGAAGAGTAGAGGCCCCAGGCTCTATGCTTGCGGGGCAGCCACAGCTCCCGCCAGATATTGCAACCCGCCACCGTATGGTCCATAAAGTTCCAGTGTTTACTGGACATGGGCCTGTTCCATTCCACTATGTAATGCAGGGTGGACGCTTGAAGGTAGGCTGACAGTAAGGGAAAACCCAGTCCCCCAGCCGCCCTCGGAGCAACCGCCACGGACAATGCCTGTCGCGGCCGCTTGTTGTCCCACAGGAATCTATTAGGGAGCCCCTGCAGTTTCCACAGGATGCCCTGCGGCGGGGTCAGCGGCAGCATTTGAAACAAGTACAATATGCGGGGAGAACAGTCATTTTCAGAGCTGCCAGCCTCCCATACCAGGCCAGCTTGAGCCAGGACCAGTCTGAGAGAGCCTTGGTGACCTGCTCAACCAGCATCTTATAGTTCAGGGACACTGTTTTAGGGATCGAAGGTGCCAGGCGGACAACCAGATACTGAATATCAGATGGCGCCCTGCCAGGTAGGAGAAGGATCTTCCTCCGGTGGTGGTTCTGCGAATGCGTGGAATGGTGGCGAGTGCGAGGCTGGTGGATCGGAGCTGGCGTGTGGGTGTGTAGAATGTGAGGCGTTGTTGAGGTATTTGGGCCCCATGTCATGGAGAGCCATGTGTGCGTGGGTGAGGAGTCTGAACGTGATCCTCTTGCTGACGGGGAGCCAGTGCAGGTTTCTCAGCTGGGGAGTGATGTGGCTGTGGCGGGGGGTGTCCAAGATGAGTCGTGCAGAGGAGTTCTGTATGCGTTGGAGTCTTTTCTGTAGTTTGGCTGTGGTTCCAGCGTAGAGGGTGTTTCCATAGTCCAGTCGGCTGGTGACGAGGGCCTGGGTGACCGTCTTCCTGGTGTCGGTGGGGATCCACTGGAAGATCTTGCGGAGCATGCGCAGGGTGTTGAAGCAGGATGACGAGACGGCGTTGACTTGCTTGGTCATCGTGAGGGAGGAGTCCAGGACGAATCCCAGGTTGCGTGCATGGTCCGTTGGCTTGGGGGCGGTGCCCAGGGCAGGGGGCCACCAGGAGTTGTCCCAGGCGGAAGGGGATGTTCCCAGGATGAGGACTTCCTTCCATTCCTTCCTGGAGGTTGGCTCTGGCGGTGGCGGGGTCTTTGGTACGGGACAGGGTCAGCTGGGTGTCGTCTGCGTAGGAGATGATGTTTAGGTTGTGTTGGCGTGCGATGGCTGCGAGGGGGGTCATGTAGACGTTGAAGAGGGTAGGGCTGAGCGAGGATCCTTGCAGGATGCCGCTGCACCTATGTGTGAAGCTGAAGTGAAAAATAGTGAGAGGCAGGGCACGTAAGCTACTGTATGTGAGTGTTTAGGAAGTGTGTAAATACATTTCAGCATATGTGAAAGCGTTTTGGTGTCTTGTGTGTTTAACAGACTGCTGAGACTGTGTCCTCACAGGCATGTAGCTGCCATTATGAACTCCAGGGCCCTCTGGATAAGCTCGGCGGGGCCCCTGCCACCCTCCCTGCCACCAGGGGCCGGCACCCTGGCGGTGCCCCCCCTCTGCTGGGACAGGCTCTGCCCAGGTGGTGCCCGTCACCGGCAGCGCCCAGGGCAGCCTCCTTCCTGTCCTCCATGCTCCTCTGCCAGTCAGATGCCAAGGGAGGCGGCTGCGAAAGATCACATTTCAGCGTACTCGAGTGGCCACGGAGATGTGCTCTGTGAACTTTGGGGAAGGCAGAGGCACATGCTGTAACTTTAGGAAAGCTGCATATTGAAAGATGCTGTTTGCGGCACTGTGTACCAGGTTTTTCCGGCTCCCAGTTCAAAGGGCATACTTTCAAACACAGCGAAAGGAAGAATTGGGGTGCCACTTACCAGCTGGAGCGGAAGACAAGCGTGCACCTGGCGCAGTGATGAAAACGGCGGGTCCGGGAGCCACGTCACGTGAGTGACCTTTCGAGCGTCCTCGACGTAGGGACGCCGGCGTCGTAGCCTGATTGGACAATATTCATGTTCGACCGTGACACCAAAATGCAAAATAATATTACTGTCTGTCGAACCTTACCCGGCCGCAGGCCAAGATTATTTTCGACTTGGACCACGGTGTCACCCTATGTGATGGTGTCACCCGGTACGGTCAGCACCCCCGGACCCCTCTAGTGACGCCACTGACCATAGTACCATAATTTTAGTACTCAATACTGTAGTCAACTCTCTAAGCACTAAGTTGATTTTTGTCACCGTCTTTTGTCCTACAGCAGCCTTCCTCATCTTTCAGTCCCACCTGCGCCCATTCAGTCAGCTCGCTCTGTGTGCCTGTCATCTGTATGTCCCTTATAGTCGCCCTAGCGTCAGTCCAGTGTTCTGCTTGTGTCCTGGTCACATACATGCGTGTCGTGGTTCTGTCTTGTGCTGTGGTTCGGGCAGTAATGTCTGCTAGTGCATTTCCCTGCCCAATGAGATCAGTCACCTTCTTATGAGCCTGACACTTAATTACCGCTAGCTGCTTGAGGAGGAGGACTGCTTCTGTCAATGCGGAGACTAGGTCCCCGTGTAAGATGGGCGTGCCGTGTGACGTCAGGAACCCTCTTTCCCTCCAAAGGAGTCCGAAATGATGAACTACCCCAAAGGCGTACTGGCTATCGGTGTATTTGTTGACTGTTGTGCCAGCCGCTAGAATGCATGCTCGTGTAAGGGCAATGAGCTCAGCTGCTTGGGCAGATCGTTGGGCAATGCGGGCAGTTTCTAGGATAGTTTGAGCTGTGGTCACGGCATACACTGCTGAGGTAGTGCCATCAGGGAGCTTGAGACATATGAATTGTGTGGCATAGTTATATGCAAAGGACAATAAGCTGTGCATCCGCCTGGGGTACCGTTTCACCCCAGCCCTTTGAGCTTGAGGCATGAGCCATCTACCCATAGTTCCCCGTCTGGTTCTGGGAAGGCAGTGTCTCGGAGATCAACTCTACTTTTAGTCTGCTCGTCAGTGAGGGTTACGCAGTAGTGTAGCGAAATTGTATTAGGGTCATTTTCTGGAAGAGGCTGCAATGTGGCTGAATTGAGGATGGAACATCGTTTCAGCGTAATGTGTGGTGCTAACAGGGTCAGTTCGTATCCAGTCAGTCGGGCACTCGTCAAATGTTGCGTCTTAGTCTGGTTTAGCAATGTGTCAACTGCATGTGGTACTAGCACTGTGATGGGGTTGGAGAGCACTATTCCCTCGCTCTATCGTATGGAGACTGCTGCAGCTGCTACAGCGCGCAAGCACGCGGGTAGCGCACTAGCTACTGGGTCGAGGGTGGCAGAAAAATACGCACAGGGGCGTGGCTTGTGGCCAATTGATTGTGTCAGGACAGATAATGCACATCCCTCCCTTTCGTGTGTGTAGAGGGAAAATGGTTTGGAGTAGTCTGGTGTCCCTAGAACAGGTGCTGAACAAAGGGCATCTCGTAATTCCTCGAATGCTGACTGGCTTTTGGGTGTCCAAGGGAGTGGAAAGGGCGTGTCTTTGGCTAGGAGGGAGAGAAGGGGTTTGACAATGAGGCTGAAGTTTGGTAACCATTGTCGACAGAATGAAGTGAGGCCTATCAGTGAGTCGACTTGTTTCTGGTTTTTGGGGACAGGATGTCTAGAATGGTCTGGATCCTGTCTGGTGTGAGCGTTCTCCCTACCTTTGACAAAAGGTGTCCTAAATACGTCACTTGTGGTTGGCAGAATTGCAGTTTCTTGCGGGAGACCTTGTGACCATTTTCGGCAAGGAAATGTAGTAACTGAATGGTGGCAGCGACTGCTATTGGAGTGGTGTCTGCTGCTAGCAAAATGCCGTCTACGTATTGTATCAGTGCTACTCCGTCTGGCAATTGTATGGCATCCAGCTGTCGTTTGAGTGCCTGACTATAGATGCTTGGACTTTCTTTGTACCCCTGCGGTGCTCTACAAAATCTAAATGAGCAGGATCTTAGTGTAAATCCAAAAAGATAGCGGCTGTCCTCATGAATGGGTATAGAAAAGAATGCATTTTTGAGATTGATAACAGTGAAAACGGTGGCAGTGGATGGGATGAGGGTCAGGATGGTGGTAATGTCGGAAACAACTAGATATTGGATCTTGTTTACCTCTCTTAGGTCAATGATAAAGCGGTAGGCTTTTCCATCTCCCTCTCCCTGTTTCTTTATGATCGGCAGAATAGGACTGTTACAAACGTTGCTCACCACTTCTTCTACCACCCCTGCTTCTACAAGTGAGAGAATGATATCTGTGAGTGCTCTCTCTCCCTCTGGTGAGATTTTGTACTGTGGTATCTTTGGCAGAGTCACGTCTTGTCGTATTGTTACATGCACTGGGTCAATCATCATTTGTCCTACGTCTGAGTCAGCCCTAGCCCACAAGTGCGATGGTAAAGTGGCCAGTAGGGATGTGTCTGCTTTGGAAACGGGATACATGCGTTGGAGTGGACTATCTCTCTGGTGTTGGTGATTGTCATATAAGATGACTCGCACTCCGTCCGGGGAACATCGAATAGTTGCACGGAAGTGCTTCAGTAAGTCGAGACCCATAATGGCGTCTGGGGTGTTGGAAGAGAGAAGGAATGTCGTGTCGATGATGTTATTTTCTAGATTAAAAGGGAGGGGTCTGGACAAAGGGTTAATGGAGGGCGTACCATCAAATCCTATTGAGGTCACATGTGAGCCAGACAAGGGTGCCCTTGGAATCAGACATTTGGATAGTGCACTACGTGTTGCTCCTGTGTCTACCAAAAATGGCGACTCTGTGCCCAGAACCTTTGCGGTAACATAAGGGCCTTGCTGATCAACATAGAGCTCGACTGGATCCCTCCCTTACCCTTGGCTGTCCTATGCAAAGTCGTATGTGTTGTCGTAGTCTGATTGCTGATACTGGTTCTGTCGGGGCTGTCAAAAGCATTTGTCCTACCTGGCCTCTCCTCACTAATGTTGTTAGTGTACCCTCTTCCTCGTCCTCTACCTCTTGGCCCATTTACTAATTCTCTTGTTCCCTTTTCTTTATTTATTTCTGCCAGGATCGGGCATTGGGATTTCCAGTGTCCATACCCTTTACAAAATGCACACTGATCTTCCCCTAAGTCTCTGCGTCCGTTGTATGGGGCAGGCACGGTATTTCTAGGTGGTGGTGGCGCTCAAGGGGTATTTTGCTGATATCCTCCCTTGTCCTGTTCGCTTCCTAAATTTACACCCTGTAGCTGCGCTATCATGACTCTTTCTTTCAAATCTTTCTTTTTCTTTTCATTGGCTCTTTCGTTTTCGCTTTTCTGGTGTTCATAGTATTGGGCCATCTGGAGGATGGCTGCTGGTTTAGAGGCCGCCCAACTGCTCTCACTGGTCTGTAGTTTCTGTGAGACTTCTGGCAACAGTCCCTTAACATAGTTCTGTACGAACAAGTGGTGTCCGGTCGCAGTGGACATGTCTTGTCCACTATAATCGGAGAACACTGTCTCAAACCGGGAGAAGAATTCCGAAACATCTTCTTGAGGTTTCTGGCGGCAAGCTGTTACGATAGACCAATCTATCTTTTTCTCGGGAATCAGGGTCTTTACCTTCTGCACTATTTTGTCAGGGAGGTCTAGTATGGCTTTCAAGGGTTTCTGACCAGGGTTTCGCTGTTTATCCAGCCCATCGAGTTGTCCCCAGGTATGACCGAATAGGTCTGTGTGGTCTACTTTTCTGATCTGTTTCCACACATCGGCTGGCCGACATAGCTAAAAGAACAAATCGATGTCGGCTAGCGTAATAATTGTCGACCCTAGGGCTGTACCTAACTCCATGAAAAATGCGGTAGGATTCTTTCATAAGTCCGGCAGGGATTTTCGGAACGTCAGAATGTCCTGTCTATCCCAGGGCTGTTATAGATCACCCTCCCCTTAGCGTCTTGGTGATTTGTCATCGTGAGTTCCTTGTCCTCTAGGGGGGACCCAATAGGGGGCAGCTTCCTTAATGGGCATCATGTTATCTATTCTCTCTATCGGGGGTTCCGTCATTGCAGATGTTGTATTTTTGTCTACCTGCCCTTGCTCCATGAGGTGGGGGAAGACTTCTAATGTATAGGAAAAAAGTTTCGCTACATCGGATTCACTCTCATCTCCTGTATCTACCTTTCTGTATAGAGTCACGAGTCGGTCGGGTCCTTTATTCCTATACTTTTCCTCATACGCTGTGAGTGTGTAATAACAAAAGCGCACGACAAAGTGTCGTTTGCGGTTGTCGGCGTAGGAGTTACATATATCTGTTATGTATTCCTCTGTTTCTTTCCTGTCTACTAGGGTTTTAACTATCCTATCGATGCCTGCTCGCTCATTTTTACTTAATCGTGGGATTCTCACCAGCCCTTTCACTTCGATTCTTTCTGATGTGTCCTCTGGCAAGGCATTAGGCGTGAGAGGCTCGCTTGGCGCAGAGGCCGTGGATACCGAGGCCCTGTCGCTATCTTCAGTTGTATTCTGAGATCCTTGTTGTTGCACTAGAGGATGGGTAGGGGCATATGGAGGTGGCATGTAGATAATCGGTGGACCTAGGAGTAGATTGTCGTCTACCCTGTGTTTCGATGGGAGCTCAGGGTAAAGAGTTGAGGGAGCTCTAACCGGGTGTTGACCTGAGATCTCTGCCTCTCGCTCCTTCCTAGCTTTTTCTCAACTTCCTCTTCTAACTTTTTGCCAACTAGGTGAGCTGATTTTCGTAGTTCTTTTTCTATTCTTGCTTCATCACTTTTCTTTCACTGTGTTGTTTCTTTTCGCCATTGTAGGAAGGTGGCTACCTGACTATGGTTACCCCAGATTTTTTGCCTGTGTTTAGCTGGTTTTTTGACTTAGTTGACCTGGTTCCCTGCTAATCAGGGCCCCAGGCCATCTGCTCTCTCTGTAAAATGGATTCCATGTACCCTAGGTACATACCAATTGGAAATGGACTCCTTGTCAGCCCCTGTAGAATGCACTATAGGTGCACAGGGCACAGGAGCCACTAAGGCCTACCAGGGGCTGCAGCATATCTTTTGCCACCCCTGGCTGGTTCTTAAATTGACACAACTGGCTGATCACTCAGCTGGGGTAAGGTGGTGTACCCACCCCTTGCTTAGATATAGTATACCTATGTCTAAACCTATATCTGGACACATGTAAACCTGTGAGCCACTCCTATAGACAGGCCTCACCAATCCTGGAGGCTGGGTGCATGGTTTTTATGTGAGATGGAGCTCTAGCATGAGCTGAGCCTGTCTGCAGCCGTCGGGAACAAATCCCTAAGCTGTTTCAGGATAATGCCATACCATATACTATTAAGTGCCTTATAATCCTCGCGGTTATTTAGCAACTCTGGTTTGGCTTTATCAAAACATGTCGTGTAAGGTGTCATACGCTTTGGAATACCATCCCCTCGCCAGTTCTGGCGACGGGGATGGCATTCCACCCCTCTAGAGGGGTAAGACATGTTACTTCACTTTAATGCGGTTGATTTCTCCAAAGGCCTTAAGATCCACAAAATGGATGCCTCTGCCACAGACAAATGTCTGGACCCCTGGAGCTGACCGAAACCCAGTCAAGGGGGTCCTGGACAAAGGGTTTCCTGTCACAGGAGGGTGTCACCGCCCTCCAGACAGGAGATAGTGTATTGTAGCAGGGAGGTTTGAAAGAAACCAGACACTGCCTGGGGCGCACAAGGCTGCCCCTTGCATAATCCGGCCAAACCGGTTCTGGGGCACTCCAGCCCTCGTGCCAGGGCGGCCTGGATCAAAGGAAGGGGGTGTATCCACCCACTTCCTGGGTCCCACCCATAGGAGGGGACCTAGCAGGTAATCACGCCCACCAGATTCGAATAAGAGTGGGAGCAGTGCCAATGCACATCAGATTTCCTGGAAGAAACATTTGAAACGATATTCTGGACCCTTCGCCCTCCATCTCAACGTGGAAGCCCGAAGAATCTCCCTTGTGGTCAAGGAGTGACCACCCTGCAGCAGCAGGCACCATCCAGCCCTCGACGTCTACTTAGTTGCAGTTCCCGCCGGAACTCGAGCGACTGAGATCGACGAGATCAAGCCTGCCCAGCTTCTAACAGCCCGATCCACAGTCCCTGCAAAGCTGAGACCCGTGGAGGCGACCGGAAGCGTGGGGCACGCCATCTTGAAGTGACCACGAGACGCTGACCGTGCAGCCCACGAGTGACCCTCGAAGCTGTACACCGGGGTTTGAGAAGCCCCCACCCTGAGCTACTCCTGAGCCGAAGTTCAGCCCTCCACACTCGACGAGTGCTGCGTGGGGCCCTTTGGCACGATTTGGCTCAACGCGTTGGCCCGGTCACTTGCCAGCTGGCTTGTGGTCCCTGTGCCGACGAACTACAAAAGAAGACTCGTGATTCTGGTTGCTCCAGATCCACACCAGCTCCCCTGAAAGGGAGCCCCGACTCTGACCTTCCTGGTCCGAGTAAGACGCCATCTTCCAATCCCGCGTGGATTGCTCTTACCAAGGCTTGTTTGCTCCAAACCGGAAGCCGACTGCACCGACGGTGAGAGCCTGCGTGGGACAGATCGTGACCTGCTCCTGGACGTCGCAGATGCCCCAGAGCCCACGTGACAGCGGAGAGAAGCGCCTCGACGACCACCTGATTGCGCCCGACATTGCCTGGTTCCGTCCTGGTTCCACCCTGGTCACTGCTGAGTGACCCAGACTCTGTCCCCTCTGCTTTCAGGTACTCTACAACTTGAGTCCACCCTTGGACTCCACCGGACACTTCGTCTTCACCCTGCCTGCAGCCCTTTCAGCTTCAAGCACCAAGAGCCTGCGTGTCAAAACCCGACGCCACTTCGACCCTGTGCACCCACTTCCTGTGGGTGAGGTAACTTTGCTCCGCCGGTGTTCCCACACTGGTGCACACCTCTAGGGTCTGTGTGTTAAGTTTTGTTCCTCTAGGTTCAGCGGAAGTGTCCTTAAACTTTAACTATTTGACTTTTACGCACCATTGGTTAACATTGGTGCATGCGTGCGCTTTCCGCACATCTCCCGAATCCCGAGGGCCATTCCCGACTTCAGCATTGCTTGTCCTGACTGCTCCCAGCGATTCCCTAGGCCCTAGGCCTAACCACTGTTCGAGTGGCCTCTCTTATACCACTTGTTTAGTATATGGTTTGAGTGGCCCCCTGCCCTCATCCATAATTGTGCAACTTGTATGTTTAAACAGTGCTTTTGATTTAACGCTTGTGCCCCTTTATTCATAAAGAATACTGGGGATTGTTTTTAGTAATAAACACATATATTTTTATAATATATACTTGTGTGGTGTCCTTTCATTTGGTATTACAGGATTGTATGTGGTAAAACAGCTCGCTTAACACGACCTCTTAAGTTAAGCCTTTAGGCTGCTTAGTCCATGCTACCACTAGGATAGCTTGTCTAATAAGGTTGACTTACAACCAGACACCATAAGGGGATTGTTTGGTCAGGTAGTAGGTGGTTCCAGAATTGGAAACATCCCCTACCAGGCCAACTTCTCACATTGGTGAGCAGCGGTGCGGATTTGAGCTTGCTGTTGTTTTACCATTGCAATCTTTATATCAAATTGAAAGATCACATCAAGTACCTCTAGGTACATATAAAATCAAAAGCTTAGCATATTAAGTTCTACTGAACTTAGTAGTTGTAGGTTGAAGGGAGTAGCACACCCCTGACTACAACTCACTAGCAAGGTCCAGTAGGAAAACACTTAGTGTAGGTAAGTGCACCACTTACACCTCACTAGTAACCATGTCCGACACAGGAAAGGCCTCAGGGTCTAGTCCTGTGACAGTTGACCCTACCCAGGCAACTTCTGGATATGACAAACTAACCCGCAGAGACTTGATTGTCTTGTGCAAAGCAAGAGGGTTAAAAAGGGGCAGAAGCCCCACCTGCCTAATCCTGATAGGACTCCTAGAACAGGATGACTTAGAGAGGGCAAAAGCAGCTTCCCTAGATACAGGAACTGAAGGGAACCCCCCTGCAGTTGATCCCCCTGAAGAGGAGGATGATGATGACTTGGATGAGGACTCAGAAGTTGAGGACTTAGAAGTACAGGATCAGGGTAGCCAGGTTCCAGTTGGTAGGCTTAGCCAGGCCAACTTGGACCTACTGGGGAATGGAGAGGGCCAGCACCTCCCCAGAACCCAACATATGATTCCCCCAGGCAACAGAAGAGTGAGATCTCCCTCAGGAGACTCTCATCTTTCTAGTGCCTCCAGGGAATCACAGAGAGGCATGAATGCTTCTCAAAAGATAGAGCATAGGGCCAGAATGAGGGCTGTCAAACTCCAGATAGAGAGGGAGGAGGTAGCCTTGGCTCAAGCTAAACTTGCCTTGGCAAGAGAGCAAAAATTGTGTGGCTTAGATGCCACTGGTGGCAGCAATATTCCTAAAGAGAAACCCAGGTCCTATGACAGTAGAAACCTGACAAAGATTGTGCCCCCCTTCAAAGAAGGGGATGACATCCACAAATGGATGACTGCTCTTGAGAGAGCCTGCATGGTACAGCAGGTTCCTGAGGAACAGTGGGCAGCAATCTTATGGTACTCCTTTTCAGAGAAAGGGAGGGACAAGCTCCTCACTGTCAGACATGAGGATGCAAACAAATACAAAGTCCTGAAGAGTGTTCTGATAGATGGGTTTGGCTTAACCACTGAACAGTACAGGTTGAAGTTCAGAGATACCCAGAAGACACAGACTCAGGACTGGACTGATTTTGTAGATTGTGCTACTAAGGCTCTGGAGGGTTGGCTACATGGCAGCAAAGTACATGACTTTACAGGATTGTATAATTTGATTATGAGGGAGCAGATCCTAAGTAATTGTCAGAACCAGCTCTTACACCAGCACCTGGTAGACTCTGATCTGACCTCTCCCCAAGAATTGGGAAAGAAGGCAGACAAATGGGTCAGAACCAGGATTAGGCCTAAGAATCAGGACAGTAACCAGAAGAAGGAGTCTACCAAGCCTCAAGATAAGGGTGGGGATAAAAATAAAGAAAAGACTTCCCCAGGACCCCAAAACTCCAAGGATGGGGGTGGGTCCCAAGACACTTCTTCAACTGAGAAAAAACCCTATTGTTATCCCTGTAAACAGGTGGGGCATTACAAAACAGACAGCTGTTGTCCCAAGAATAACAATAAAGAAAATATACCTCCAAAGCCAGCTTCAACACCTCCTGTTACTGTCAGCAGTAATCCCCCAGGAAGTGGAAGCACACCCAGGAATCTGGGTGGGTTTACTTTTGGAAATCAGGTGGACCCTGGCCTATCCAGGTCCCCATCACCCAATGATCTTGTTTATGAGGCTGGCATGGGGTTTGCCAACTTCTCTGCTTGCCCAAATACTTTGAGCAAGTATAGACAAGAACCAGTCATCAATGGTTTAAGAGTTGAAGCTTTTAGAGACACAGGGGCTAGCATCACCATGGTGGCTGATGGCATAGTCCCCTCTAAGCAACTTTTACCTGGTGCCACATACCAGGTAATAAACATTGATGGCATCCACACAAATCATCCCATGGCAGTAGTAAGTCTCAGCTGGGGAGGTGTCACTGGCCCAAAGAGAGTGGCAGTGTCCCCAAACTTGCCTGTAGACTGTCTACTGGGTAATGATTTAGAAATCTCAGCCTGGGCTGGGGTTGAACAGGAAATCCATTCTAGAATGGTAAATTCCAATGGAAAGGTTAGTGGGGCTGTAATGGCTACAGCCCCAATTCAAGATGTCCTTCCTGAAAAGGTTGGTAGGGCGGAGATACTCCCTGCCCCATCTTTAGCAAAAGCTCTTCCTGAACAGAATAGCAAAGCTGTTATGATAACAGCAGAAACCCAAACTGAGTCTCCTCCTGAAAAGGTTGGTGGGGCTGTGATGGCCACAGCCCGAACTCAAACTGACATGTGTGTTGTGAAACCTGAAATGATGGACAACTCCACACAAACTGAGAGCATGGAGGAGGAAGAGAAATCTCCCCCTCACCAGACTTTAGGACAGGATCAGCCTCCTCAGGGAACTGATCTTACCCCTGATGAAGGAGCTGCCCCAGAGGTGGTTGGGCCTAGCCTGACAGAACCTCTGATGTCAGTGGACCCTTCTCAGGTGGGACCCAGTCTGGAGCAGGTAACCTGCCCCTCTCTCCCTTGCCTTAGCCAGCCCAGGGCTGCAGAGGACAAGAAGGACAGTGAGACCCAGAGGGCCCCCTGTCAAATAAAGCACCCCCATCAAAAGATTAGGTGCACCAAAACTAGTAGCCCTAGTAAGGTGAAAACTTTAAAAACTCCTGAGGGAGCCCCCTTAAAAACAGTTAGGGACCTCCCCCAGATGGATTCTGTTGGGCACAGCCAAACCTGGGACCCAAAGGGCCCAAACCTGAACTGTCCCTCCAGCAAGCCAAACAGAGGGACCCAGCCTCCAGCTTTAGGTAGCCAGAGGTTGACCCTGAGAGCACAGTGCAACTCAGTTAAAGAAAGAAAGGCACACATGGTGGAAGATAATTGGAGGAAGCTAAGCCCTAAATTAGTAGAGCCTCACTTCAATACTCCATATCCAAACCAGCCTTTAACTTTGCATAAACACACCCAAGGTAGTGATTCCCTATGGTGGAGACCCTCTAATACCCAAAGGGTGAGGGACTGCTTAGTGGACCATGAGACAGGGGGTACCCATGCTAGTGCAGGTACTTCCTTATATGGCCACTCAGGCAATATAGGCTTACCTGGCCAAGGATAGCCTTATCTCCTTTCGTTTGGGGGGGGGTTATGTAGGAAGGTGGCTACCTGACTATGGTTACCCCAGATTTTTTGCCTGTGTTTAGCTGGTTTTTTGACTTAGTTGACCTGGTTCCCTGCTAATCAGGGCCCCAGGCCATCTGCTCTCTCTGTAAAATGGATTCCATGTACCCTAGGTACATACCAATTGGAAATGGACTCCTTGTCAGCCCCTGTAGAATGCACTATAGGTGCACAGGGCACAGGAGCCACTAAGGCCTACCAGGGGCTGCAGCATATCTTTTGCCACCCCTGGCTGGTTCTTAAATTGACACAACTGGCTGATCACTCAGCTGGGGTAAGGTGGTGTACCCACCCCTTGCTTAGATATAGTATACCTATGTCTAAACCTATATCTGGACACATGTAAACCTGTGAGCCACTCCTATAGACAGGCCTCACCAATCCTGGAGGCTGGGTGCATGGTTTTTATGTGAGATGGAGCTCTAGCATGAGCTGAGCCTGTCTGCAGCCGTCGGGAACAAATCCCTAAGCTGTTTCAGGATAATGCCATACCATATACTATTAAGTGCCTTATAATCCTCGCGGTTATTTAGCAACTCTGGTTTGGCTTTATCAAAACATGTCGTGTAAGGTGTCATACGCTTTGGAATACCATCCCCTCGCCAGTTCTGGCGACGGGGATGGCATTCCACCCCTCTAGAGGGGTAAGACATGTTACTTCACTTTAATGCGGTTGATTTCTCCAAAGGCCTTAAGATCCACAAAATGGATGCCTCTGCCACAGACAAATGTCTGGACCCCTGGAGCTGACCGAAACCCAGTCAAGGGGGTCCTGGACAAAGGGTTTCCTGTCACAGGAGGGTGTCACCGCCCTCCAGACAGGAGATAGTGTATTGTAGCAGGGAGGTTTGAAAGAAACCAGACACTGCCTGGGGCGCACAAGGCTGCCCCTTGCATAATCCGGCCAAACCGGTTCTGGGGCACTCCAGCCCTCGTGCCAGGGCGGCCTGGATCAAAGGAAGGGGGTGTATCCACCCACTTCCTGGGTCCCACCCATAGGAGGGGACCTAGCAGGTAATCACGCCCACCAGATTCGAATAAGAGTGGGAGCAGTGCCAATGCACATCAGATTTCCTGGAAGAAACATTTGAAACGATATTCTGGACCCTTCGCCCTCCATCTCAACGTGGAAGCCCGAAGAATCTCCCTTGTGGTCAAGGAGTGACCACCCTGCAGCAGCAGGCACCATCCAGCCCTCGACGTCTACTTAGTTGCAGTTCCCGCCGGAACTCGAGCGACTGAGATCGACGAGATCAAGCCTGCCCAGCTTCTAACAGCCCGATCCACAGTCCCTGCAAAGCTGAGACCCGTGGAGGCGACCGGAAGCGTGGGGCACGCCATCTTGAAGTGACCACGAGACGCTGACCGTGCAGCCCACGAGTGACCCTCGAAGCTGTACACCGGGGTTTGAGAAGCCCCCACCCTGAGCTACTCCTGAGCCGAAGTTCAGCCCTCCACACTCGACGAGTGCTGCGTGGGGCCCTTTGGCACGATTTGGCTCAACGCGTTGGCCCGGTCACTTGCCAGCTGGCTTGTGGTCCCTGTGCCGACGAACTACAAAAGAAGACTCGTGATTCTGGTTGCTCCAGATCCACACCAGCTCCCCTGAAAGGGAGCCCCGACTCTGACCTTCCTGGTCCGAGTAAGACGCCATCTTCCAATCCCGCGTGGATTGCTCTTACCAAGGCTTGTTTGCTCCAAACCGGAAGCCGACTGCACCGACGGTGAGAGCCTGCGTGGGACAGATCGTGACCTGCTCCTGGACGTCGCAGATGCCCCAGAGCCCACGTGACAGCGGAGAGAAGCGCCTCGACGACCACCTGATTGCGCCCGACATTGCCTGGTTCCGTCCTGGTTCCACCCTGGTCACTGCTGAGTGACCCAGACTCTGTCCCCTCTGCTTTCAGGTACTCTACAACTTGAGTCCACCCTTGGACTCCACCGGACACTTCGTCTTCACCCTGCCTGCAGCCCTTTCAGCTTCAAGCACCAAGAGCCTGCGTGTCAAAACCCGACGCCACTTCGACCCTGTGCACCCACTTCCTGTGGGTGAGGTAACTTTGCTCCGCCGGTGTTCCCACACTGGTGCACACCTCTAGGGTCTGTGTGTTAAGTTTTGTTCCTCTAGGTTCAGCGGAAGTGTCCTTAAACTTTAACTATTTGACTTTTACGCACCATTGGTTAACATTGGTGCATGCGTGCGCTTTCCGCACATCTCCCGAATCCCGAGGGCCATTCCCGACTTCAGCATTGCTTGTCCTGACTGCTCCCAGCGATTCCCTAGGCCCTAGGCCTAACCACTGTTCGAGTGGCCTCTCTTATACCACTTGTTTAGTATATGGTTTGAGTGGCCCCCTGCCCTCATCCATAATTGTGCAACTTGTATGTTTAAACAGTGCTTTTGATTTAACGCTTGTGCCCCTTTATTCATAAAGAATACTGGGGATTGTTTTTAGTAATAAACACATATATTTTTATAATATATACTTGTGTGGTGTCCTTTCATTTGGTATTACAGGATTGTATGTGGTAAAACAGCTCGCTTAACACGACCTCTTAAGTTAAGCCTTTAGGCTGCTTAGTCCATGCTACCACTAGGATAGCTTGTCTAATAAGGTTGACTTACAACCAGACACCATAAGGGGATTGTTTGGTCAGGTAGTAGGTGGTTCCAGAATTGGAAACATCCCCTACCAGGCCAACTTCTCACAGCCATAAGCCGAAGCTGTCAAGCATAGTCGGCGTGGTTTTCTTTTCACGTAAGGCTATTTCTAGTGTTTCTATTTTAGCAGGATCAAAAGATCCCGTCAGTGGCCACTGATTTTCTCGATCCTTCCTAGTGTGCTTGTGCCATAGTTTGCTATAAGCTACAGCGACTAATCCATACTTCAGATACATGTCCTTATTAGGGGTGCCCTCCGGTGGAGCCGGATGACTGACCTCTAATAAGCGGTCCCTGCTGAACCAATTACCAGTCAGTGGGGAGAAGATAGGCATGACGTATAATCGGACAAATAAAGATCTCAAACAATTGTGGTCAAAGGTCCGCACTACCTATCCTTCGCTGCCTGCAAAGAGAGAGACTATTCCTATTCTTCGTTGTTTGCAAACAGGGAATATCTCAAAAAGAGCCAACGTACCAAAATAGCTAACAAACCAATAAAGTGCAATACTAGTATTGAATCCAAACAATTCCAATACAATCAATCATTCGACTGCAGTTGTTTTCACGACCTTACCCGGACCGCATGGACAGTTCTTTGTCTTCCACTTCCAGCGCCCGATCGTCCTCTTTTCTCCGTATTAGCCGCGGCACTCCTGTGGGATCCGAGTCAGGACCGTAGGTCACTCAAGAGAGGTCCGTTCGGAACCGGTGAAGTTCGGATGATTGGCTGCCAGACGAGGGTCTCTTTCAGGCAAGTGCACTTTCCCGATCGTTGCAGTCGTTCACTCCGTCGTAAGGACCTCTCCACTGGACCCCGTGTCGCTGATGGGCCCCGCGTTGGGACGCCAATTTGTGGAAAAAACAGCCAATCTCTTACGAATACCCAGGCTGCTTGGCGCAAGACACCTCTAATTCCCAATATCGATAGTTACCAACATAAAGAGGCAGGTGCTGGAAATTGGAAAGCATGAACAAGTTTATTGCTCTAGAGGAGAACACGTCAGGTCTGACACAAGGGATGTCTTCAGGAGGTGTTCTAACAACTTCTCTGCTGCTCTCCTTTTTATACAATTTACAGTAACTTTATTGGTGGTCAAACATCCTAGGAATTCCCGCCCCCAGCAGGTTCTCACAGAGTCCCAACAATTTGTCGTCCCCCCACCCGGGTCCTAATTAGTGATTGATATCTCGCAGCTGGACATTCCGACAGGATCTGTAAATGTGTGTGATCAGTCACATCTAAGGGTTATGTAAGTGATAAGATCAAGCATTTCTGTTTGTGCAACAAGTCCTGCTGTGTGGGGGCAATAAACTACATCCGCAGGGCTTGGTTTACAGCCTGGGACTGGATCGAGTGGCCAGGTGCAGTTGGGGGTTATCAGAAGGGCCTGCTCGAGTGTGGAGGATGAAAGGACAAACGTGTTAGGGCGGGAAGTGGCTCCATGGTCTTGTCACGAGGACAAGGTTTTATGACCTTAGTGCATTTGGTTATGCTTAATCAGGGCACTGGGGATGGTTGCGAGGTCAGGGTGAATCGTGGGTGACTTACAAAGTGCGAGATGGCCGCGGCACCTAAAATGGATGCCGTTTACTTGCGGACAATGGCTCTTGTTAGGCAAGATGGCGCCGGTGATGTTCATGTTTGTAAACTGCGATTTAACACACCCTTCCCCCTGCCTGGACCTTACACTCGAACACTACACTTCACGACCCCCCCGACACTACCCTGAACCCTAAAACTCTACCCTACACTACACAAATGCCACACCACTACTCTAAACCCTAAAACACTACCGCCCTGCACGACCCTCACCCTTCCCCCAGTTCACTCCCTACACTGCAACACTACCCTGCACGACACCCCAACACTACCCTGAACCCTAAAACACTACCCTACACTACACAAACACCACACCACTACCCTAATCTCTAATACACTACCCCCTTCACGACCTTCACCCTTCCTGGACCTTACACTCGAAAACTACACTTCACGACCCCCCACACCACTACCCTAAACCCTAAAACACTACTCCTTGCATGACCCTTACCTTTACCCCAGTCTGCTCCCTACACTACACTACCCTGCAGGACACCCCAACACTACCCTAATCCCTAAAACACTACCCTACACAAACACCACATCACTATTCCCCAACACAACACTTCACGACCCCCGACACTACCCTAAACTCAAATACACTACTCTATACTACTGAAACACAACTCAATAACCTAAAAAAACTACCCCTGCATGACCCAAAAAAACTACACTTACCTCTCTCTCTCCTCCGTGGTTCCTCTCTTCTCCGGCTTCCAGCGACGTCAGATCTGCACTTCGTTGTTTGCAAACAGAAGCGCCTTACAAACAACGATGTGGATAGCGCATACCATGACAACGCATGCATTGTAACAACGCTTGCAATGTAACAACTTGAGTACTTATGGTACGTGTTGTAACATCGCAAGTGTAGTAACGTTTGCAAAGTAATGATATGCGCACTAGGAGCTGCGTACAAAGGGCCAGATGTAGATAGGCAAATACCGGTTGGTAACGGCCGAAATTCCGTAATTTCGGCCGTTATTTATTTATTTATTTATTTAAGAAGCTTATAAAGCGCACAGCTACCCCCGTCGGGGGTGTCCCGGCACTGCAGATTGCAAGCTAGTAAAAAAGGATACTAAGAGATGGTAAATAACCACGTTTTGAGTTTGCGTTGGAACATAGGCTCTCAGTCAATGAACCTAAGATCCAGTGGCAGGCTGTTCCAGAGTCTAGCTGTGACTACTCCGAATGCTCTGCCCCCACTCCTGGCACGACGAAATCTGGGAATCACCAGGAGGCGTAGGCTATTTGATCGCAGGGATCTAACGGACTGAGATAGTATAAGTCTCTTTCGCAAATATCCTGGACCTAACCCATTGGGGGCTTTGAACTGAATGCGGCGGGCAATGGGAAGCCAGTGAAGTTTTTTCCGATACGAGGCAACCGATTGACGGAAAGGAATATTATCAATCAGCCGCGCAGCAGCATTTTGCACAATTTGCAAACGTTCAATTTGGTAAAGGGGAGCACCTGCATAAAGACTATTGGCATAGTCTAAATGAGACGTGATCAGGGCATGCACAATGGTCTTACGGGAGTCCAGCGGGAGATAGGGGAAGATCTTCCTAATCATGCGCAGTTTACCAAAACAGGCAGAAGTAACCTTGTTAATCTGAGATTGACAGGACAAAGCGTTGTCGAATTGGAAGCCTAAGTTGCGGGCTGTATGGACAGGAACCGGAGGGGGATTTAGTTCCGTAGGCCACCACTGAATAGTAGGCAGTGGATCTTTTTGGTTAAAAAATAAGACCTCGGTTTTATCTGCGTTCAGTACTAGGTGGTTCGAGGCCATCCAGGAGCTGATGTTACTGAGGCAGAGGCGAAAGTTGGTGAAGTTGGGGTCGGAATGATCTCTAAAAGAAAACACCAGCTGAGTATCATCAGCATAGGAGATCACTCTGACCCCCCAAGATTCAACCACTGTAGCCAACGGGGCTAAGTAGGCATTGAAAAATAAAGGGCTGAGCGCCGAACCCTGAGGCACTCTGCAAAAAAGCGGCTTACCCTCGGATTCAAAGGGCCGAAGAAATACCTTCTGAGTGCGTCCTGAGATGAACGATCGAATCCAGGTGAGCACAGTACCATCGATTCCCAGCTGTCTTAGCCGGCTCAGTAGTATTTCATGGGACACAGTATCGAAAGCGGCGGACAGGTCGAGGAGGACCAGCATGGTCTCCTCGCCCCTGTCCACACACTCACGAATCGTCTCCGAAACTTCTAGGAGCGCAGTCTCGGTGCTATAGCCGGTTCCAAACCCAGACTGCGAGTCATGTAGTAACTGGTTGGCTTCTAGATAATCTGCCAGTTGCTTCTGAGCCGCCTTCTCTAGGATTTTAGCAGGCTTAGGTAGGAGGGAAATCGGACGATAGTTACAGAATTGTGAAGGGTCGGCATCAGTTTTTTTAAAAATAGGAACCAGCATAGCCTGTTTCCAAGCCATGGGAAATTGACCCGAGCGAAGCGAGGAATTCCAAATGGAGAGGAGGGGGCTAAGCAAAATAGGGGCCAAATTGCCCATCACCTTGGCCGGAGCTGGATCGAGCGGAGATCCAGATTTGCCCTGGATGAATAACTTTGTAGCAATTTCTGGGGAGAGCTCTTTGAAAGAGTTCAGGACACCTTTTTGAGAGTCAATATCCTTCATCAAGGGGGAGGGAGGGACAGGCTCAAATGAAGAGGATAGTTTGATAATTTTTTCCTGGAAAAAATCAGATAGGCCATTGCAAAGGGCCTGGCTGGAGGGGCTCTGAGATGTCATGGCGGGAGGGTTAGCGAAGTCCTTTACTATCTTAAAAAGGGGTTTAGTGGAATTCTCAGCTCTCTTAATTTGGTGAGAGAAAAAGTCTCTCATTGTGGAGCGTTTCAGTTTTTGAAATTTATTCAGAGCAGTCTTATAGATAGTTTTAGACTCAGGATCATATTTGTGCCGCCATTTACGTTCAAGATGTTTACAGCGGCTCTTTTCCTCTTTCAACGCGGGGGAAAACCAAGGGGCAGAGGGTCTAGATCTAGTAGAGGTGATGGGGTTTAGGAGGGGAGATGGCGTCTATCGCATCTAAAAGAGAGGAGTTATATTTCGACACTTCCTCATTAAGGTCCTCAACAGAGGGATCAAATTGATAGGCAAAATGGGCGGCCACGGAGTCACAAGTGACTTTGTGCCATTTTCGTCCTGTCTCCGTTACCGACCGGTATTTGGAAAATGAGATGTAGGGCCACCTAAAATACAGATTCGGTAATTTTACAGATTCGGTAAAATTACCGATTCTGTAAAATTACTGAATCTGTGTCATGAGATGTAGGTAGCACTGTAATCAGTGCTACAGTGCTTTAAGAATTAGTTATTTACCACCAACTAGAAGTTGGTGGTAAATAATGAAAAGCCCTGAAAAAGCATTGTGTTTGCTTTTCAAACGCTGCCATGTTGCAGACATACATGCCCTTAGGCATGTATGTCTGCAACATGTGCACCCATAAACGATTAAGGGGTGCAACAGGGTGTCAAAGTGACACCCTGCCACCCTTCAATGTTTCCCCCAATTACCAAATCGGTATTTACCGATTCGGTAATTGACATTCATTCCTATGGGCCTCTTACCGATTCGGTAATTTAAAAAGAGAAATTACCTACATCCCATTTAACTACTCTTAAATTCTGAATAGGTATGATTTGGTATTTAAGAGTAGGTAAATCGAGATTACCTACATCTGGCCCTAAATGGTGTTTTGAACACAAAATTAGATTAGGCCCTAGGCACTCCTGTTGAACAATTTTATCTGCGTTGAAAAAATTATTTAAAAAACAGTGTTATGGTCCTCCTTTAGCGTGCTGCTCAGTGGCTAAGGGCTGCTTGTCCCTCAGTGTTATAGAAATTATTGTAAAGGAATGGTACGTGATAAAGGTATCACGACCCTACCAAACGCACAGCGTGATGTTACATATGTCCCCCTATTCTGATTATTTGAATAACTTTCTGTTGCACACTGATGGCAAGTTTTGCTAAATTCTCTAATTTATTCTAAATCATTGTTTGAGCTCTTCGTAAACTATAGATCATCATTTTTACAAGTGCGTACATAACATTTTAGCAATTCAATGAATCTGAAAATACATTTGTTGTATTAGAAATCATACAAACACTATTTCATATTTTATATTTCGACGATCGTTGAATTGGTTGGCCCGATGCATTTCGGGACCCTCGTCCCTTCCTCAGGGGCCTCTGTAAAAGATCATATGCATCAATTAATAACTTGCTATGTTCTCTATATCTATTTTTTACATATGTGCCACTATTCAATTCTGAGTACACCAACCATATCTTATATGTAAAACAACGAGCTACTGTGTTGACTGAACCTTACACTTCAATTCACAATGGAAAAATCCACATGATTCTGCAATTCATACCCTTGGTTAAAAGCACAAATCTAGCATCGGTCACAATTGCATAATGGTGAAACATACACTAGTGCTTACACGGTTACATGTAAATCCAGCATTAAAAAAACGGTTGTTGCATGTAAAATTACCGAATCTGTGTCATGAGATGTGGGTAGCACTGTAATCAGTGCTACAGTGCTTTAAGAATTCATTATTTACCACCAACTAGAAGTTGGTGGTAAATAATGAAAAGCCTTGAAAAAGCATTGTTTTTGCTTTTCAAACGCTGCCATGTTGCAGACATACATGCCCTTAGGCATGTATGTCTGCAACATGTGCACCCATAAACGATTGAGGGGTGCAACAGGGTGTCAAAGTGACACCCTGCCACCCTTCAATGTTTCCCCCAATTTGAGGCGTTGCACCAGTGCAGCATAGAAAAGAAACTTTTTAATAAAAGGATTTAAAACTAATTCAAGATATACATTATCTAAGGAATGTTATAAAAACTCAGATATGGAGAATATTTTTCATTTTCGTCCATTTTTGACCGTTTTGGATCACTTTGAAGCACTGATGCAGCTTTGGGGTTTTTATGGTTATTTTGATCAGAGATGCTCCTAATGTGTTTAAAATTCATGTGGGATGTATCCAAGACACTGCCATCACACCTATATAGTTTTTAAATGATTTTGATGTATTAAAATTTTGACCTCCATAAGGGGGGAAAGGTTGAACTTTTACACCGCTCGGAGTTCCATGACTTTCGTGACCTTGTCCCCCTGAAATTTAAAATTGCATTTTCAAAGTAATGTGTACAACTATTCATTCTGTGTCATTCATTGTGTGTTTAGCATGCTATTGGGCCACTGTAGCACTTGTTTTTTTCGTTTTTATGCATTTTTGACCGTTTTTGAACACTTTGATGCTCCAAATGGACTTTGGACTTAGTCACTTTTTGCTTCATGGAGACTTCAAAAGTGTTAGAAAGTCACTTTGGAGGCACACAGGACAGTGCAAATGCACCTATATAGCAATCAGGACACTCCAATCACACCTATATAGTTTTTAAATGATTTTGATGAATTAAAAATTTTGACCTCCATAAGGGGGGAAAGGTTGAACTTTTACCCCGCTCGGAGTTCCATGACTTTCGTGACCTTGTCCCCCTGAAATTTAAAATTGCATTTTCAAAGTAATGTGTACAACTATTCATTCTGTGTCATTCATTGTGTGTTTAGCATGCTATTGGGCCACTGTAGCACTTGTTTTTTTCGTTTTTATGCATTTTTGACCGTTTTTGAACACTTTGATGCTCCAAATGGTCTTTGGACTTAGTCACTTTTTGCTTCATGGAGACTTCAAAAGTGTTAGAAAGTCACTTTGGAGGCACACAGGACAGTGCAAATGCACCTATATAGCAATCAGGACACTCCAATCACACCTATATAGTTTTTAAATGATTTTGATGAATTAAAAATTTTGACCTCCATGAGGGGTGGAAAGTTTGAACTTTTACCCCGCTCGGAGTTCCATGACTTCTGTGACCTCGTCCCCCTGAAATTTAAAATAGCATTTTCCAAGTAATTTGTAAATATATTCATTCTGGGTCATTCATTGTGTGTTTAGCTTGCTATTGGGCCAGTGTAGCACTTTGTTTTTTTCATTTTTATGCATTTGTGACCGTTTTTAAACACTTTCATGCACCAATGATGTCTTTGTACTTCGTCATTTTTCACTTCATGGGGACTTCAAAAGTGTTAGAAATTCATTTTGGAGGCACACAGAACAGTGCAAATGCAGTTACATAGCATTCAGGACACTGCAATTACACCTATATAGTTTTTAAAAGATTTTGATGTAATAACATTTTTGACCTCCATGGGGAGGGCCCTTAAGCTGAACTTTTACCCAGCTCGGAGTTCCATGACCTTGTCCCCCTGAAATTGAAAATCGAATTTTCAAAGTGTTTAGTAAAACTGTTCATTCTGTGTCATTCATTATGTCTTTAGCCTGCTATTGGACCACTGCAGCACTATGTTTTGTTAATTTTAACCCAATGTTGACCTTTTTTGACCACTTTGATGCACCAGTGAAGTTTTTGGACTTAGTCATTTTTCACTTCATGGAGACTTCAAAAGTGTTAGAAATTCATTTTGTAAATACCTAGAACGGTGCAAATGCAGCCATATAGCATTCAGGGCACTACAATTACACCTATATAGTTTTTAAATGATTTTGATGCAATAACATTTTTGACCTCCATGGGGAGGGCACTCAAGCTAAACTTTTACACAGCTCCGAGTTCCACGACCTCGGGTGGAAAAAGTGACTTTGCCCCCTTAAACCCAAAAACTTCAAAAAGTCACCCCTGGAGGCCAGAAATGGGTCTTAGACACTCTTGGTATGTCATCTGAGGTATACTATGGTGTTCTTGGGTCCAGAACTAGAAATGTGATGTGACTCTGATATCTAGGGCCTATAATGGAAAAAATGAATTTGACACCAAACACCTCAAAATGTCTGAAATAGGACTCAGACATGTACCTGGAGGCTGGAAATGAGCCCTAGACACTCTTGCTATATCACCTGAGATATAATATAGGGTCCTGGTGGCCACAGGGACCCAAAAACAGTCAGGTGGGTTGATACTGAAAATTAGCAAAAATCGTCCCAAAATTTTTTTTGACAAGATTTGCTAATTTTCCAAATAGCTCAGAATGGATATCAGAGACACTGAGTGCGCAAGATATGAATACACTTGTTAGAAAGGTCAGCTCTGATGCTTTCATGTGATATATATAACTTTGATATTATATAAAGTTTTTTTTCCGCTACCAACCAAGGGAAACACCTGATATCGTACCCAGGTAGGAGAAGGAGGAAGATCCTTCTCCTACCTGGCCGCCAAGACCTGGAACTCACTCCCGACCAACCTGCGCCTGACCCAGGACCACCTCTCCTTCAGGAAGAAGCTCAAGACCTGGCTGTTCGAGCAGTGGCGGCACCCCCCCCCCCACCCAGCGCCTTGAGACCCTACGGGTGAGTAGTGCGCTCTATAAATGACCTGATTGATTGATTGATTGATTGATTTTGAGAACATTGGGCTGGGTGGAAAAAGTCACTTTGCCCCCTTAAACCCAAAAACTTCAAAAAGTCACCCCTGGAGGCCAGAAATGGGTCTTAGACACTCTTGGTATGTCATCTGAGGTATACTATGGTCTTCTTGGGTCCAGAACTAGAAATCTGATGTGACTCTGATATCTAGGAGCTATAATGGAAAAAAATGAATTTGACACCAAACACCTCAAAATGTCACAAATAGGAGTCAGACATGTACCTGGAGGCTGGAAATGAGCCCTAGCCACTCTTGTTATATAATCTGAGATATATTATGGGGTCCTGGTGGCTACAGGGACCTGAAAACAGTCATGAGGGTTGATATCCCGAAAATTAGCAAACATCGTCAAAAAAAGTTTTTTTGACAAGATTTGCTAATTTTCCAAATAGCTCAGAATGGATATCACAGTCACTTTGTGAGTACCCAGGACCTAAATATACTTGTTAGAAAGCTCAGATCTGATGCTTTCATTTGATCTATCTACCTTTGCTATTATCTGAAGTTTTTTTTTCAGCTTCCAGCCATGGGAAAAACCTGACATTGTACCCGATTTTGAGCACCTTAGGCTGGATGGAAGAAGTGACTTTGCCCCCTTAAACCCCAAAACTTCAAAAAGTCATCCCTGGAGGCCAGAAATGGGTCTTAGACACTCCTGGTATGTCATCTGAGGTATACTAAGGGGTCCTTAGGTCCAGAACTAGAAATTTGATGTGACTCTGAGCTCAATGTGATGTGACTCTGAGCTATATGGCCTATAATGGAAAAAATGAGTTTGACCCCAAACACCTCGAAATGTCACAAATAGGAGTCAGACATGTACCTGGAGGCTCGAAATGAGCCCTAGCCACTCTTGTTATATCATCTGAGATATATTATGGGGTCCTGGTGGCTACAGGGACCCGAAAACAGTCATGAGGGTTGATACCGAAAATTAGCAAAAATCGTCAAAAAAAGTTTTTTTGACAAGATTTGGTAATTTTCCAAATAGCTCAGAATGGATATCACAGTCACTTTGTGAGTAGCCATGACCTAAATATACTTGTTAGAAAGCTCAGATCTGATGCTTTCATTTGATCTATCTACCTTTGCTATTATCTGAAGTTTTTTTTTCAGCTTCCAGCCAAGGGAAGAACCTGACATCGTACACGATTTTGAGCAACGTAGCCTGGATGGAAGAAGTGACTATGCCCCCTTAAACCCCAAAACTTCAAAAAGTCATCCCTGGAGGCCAGAAATGGATCTTAGACACTCCTGGTATGTCATCTGAGGTATACTAAGGGGTCCTTAGGTCCAGAACTAGAAATTTGATGTGACTCTGAGCTCAATGTGATGTGACTCTGAGCTCTATGGCCTATATTGGGAAAAATGAGTTTGATCCCAAACACCTCGAAATGTCACAAATAGGAGTCAGACATGTACCTGGAGGCTGGAAATGAGCCCTAGCCACTCTTGTTATATCATCTGAGATATATTATGGGGTCCTGGTGGCTACAGGGACCCGAAAACAGTCATGAGGGTTGATACCGAAAATTAGCAAAAATCGTCAAAAAAAGTTTGACAAGATTTGCTAATTTTCCAAATAGCTCAGAATGGATATCACAGTCACTTTGTGAGTACCCATGACCTAAATATACTTGTTAGAAAGCTCAGATCTGATGCTTTCATTTGATCTATCTACCTTTGCTATTATCTGAAGTTTTTTTTTCAGCTTCCAGCCAAGGGAAGAACCTGACATCGTACACGATTTTGAGCAACGTAGCCTGGATGGAAGAAGTGACTATGCCCCCTTAAACCCCAAAACTTCAAAAAGTCATCCCTGGAGGCCAGAAATGGATCTTAGACACTCCTGGTATGTCATCTGAGGTATACTAAGGGGTCCTTAGGTCCAGAACTAGAAATTTGATGTGACTCTGAGCTCAATGTGATGTGACTCTGAGCTCTATGGCCTATATTGGGAAAAATGAGTTTGATCCCAAACACCTCGAAATGTCACAAATAGGAGTCAGACATGTACCTGGAGGCTGGAAATGAGCCCTAGCCACTCTTGTTATATCATCTGAGATATATTATGGGGTCCTGGTGGCTACAGGGACCCGAAAACAGTCATGAGGGTTGATACCGAAAATTAGCAAAAATCGTCAAAAAAAGTTTGACAAGATTTGCTAATTTTCCAAATAGCTCAGAATGGATATCACAGTCACTTTGTGAGTACCCATGACCTAAATATACTTGTTAGAAAGCTCAGATCTGATGCTTTCATTTGATCTATCTACCTTTGCTATTATCTGAAGTTTTTTTTTCAGCTTCCAGCCAAGGGAAGAACCTGACATCGTACCCGATTTTGAGCAACGTAGCCTGGATGGAAGAAGTGACTATGCCCCCTTAAACCCCAAAACTTCAAAAAGTCATCCCAGGAGGCCAGAAGTCATCCCTGGACTGCGGCCTTATGTCCAAAGCCATCCAACATGAGCATTTTTTTTTTTTTATTCGGTCGATTTAAAAAAAATCTGCGAACTATTTTATTTCTCTCAAAAAAGTGCCAAAAAGTGACTTTTTGTGCAAAAAAGTGCCCGTACAATATTTTTTCATCTAATAAACTTTTTATGACTCAGAATACACTTAGGCTTCAGGTCAATGTGTTTTCGTTTGGGGGAGGGGCCCAGGGAAAAAAACACCTTTTTTTTCTCGGATTGGTCAAACCTCGTTTTTACTACCTTTAAAAAATATCAAAACCATAAACCAGGAGCCCTAATTATATTCTTGATACTGAGCGGCAGGCAGGCAACTAGAGCTACATTTCAGGGGGGGGGCTAATTCTTCCAACCATAGACAGAGTGACTGAAAGAAGGGGCGAAAACACAACAAAAGCCTCATTTACAAGTAAATGGTCTTTTAAAGACCTGTTAAGTCCTCGGGTGCGGCTGCAACGAGATGGTCACCAGCCCCCGAAGCTGTCTCTGCCCGGGCTGACAGACACGACGGGGGGGGCTGAAGCCCCGTGAGCCCAATGGATGTTGCATAGACCCTAAACCTTATCTGCAGATGAACAGTACCACTCAGTGAGGGGTCCCGTTCATCTGCAGATAAGGTTTAGGGTCTATGAAATACTGCTGTTGTCTTGCGTACATTCTGAGTTCCATTGCAGGGGCCTCATTTATGAGAAATGACGCAACGCTGCGTGAAAGCAGCGATGCGTCACTTTTCAGTGCGCACTCCTTGCGACATTCCTGATGCGTCATATTTAATGTATGATGCATCATGTCGCAAGGAGTTACAGATACGTCAGTATTTCTGACGTATCTGTAAGCGCAAAAGTGAAGCATTGCTAGAGTGTGTCACAAAAGTGACGCAACTCCAGCAATGCGTCCTTTCACATGGGGCAAAGCCCATGTGAAAGGGCCTGCGTCAGTCTTACGCCTGCTGTGAGGCAGGCTCAAGAATTTGACGCAACGGTGTCCTAAAAGTGACGCAGTGAAATCTCATAATTTCACTGCGTCACTTTTACGACCCTTCCTTGCGTCAATACACCACCCTTGCATACATATACCTGGCGCAGGTATAATGTGGCGCAGGGGTTTACAAAGAGACGATTCTACCTAGATGCGTCTCTTTGTAAATATGACTCAACAAGGCGCATTTTTTATGCCACTGGTGCGTCACAAAAAGTGACGCATCGGTGGCGTAAAAGTGAGGCATAGCCTTATAAATGAGACCCCAAGTACTTGCCTTCTCGTGGAGTCAAGTGAGCTGAAACCTTTGGCCAGACCAATTTTAAGATCTTCGAGAACAGTACTTGCCAGGAGCATCTTTGAATAATAAAACAACTTCTTTGAAGTCAGCCTTCTCATCCAGATTACCACATACCCTTTTGAGCGAGGATCGCTAAGACTAAAACACAACACGACTGTGTGAAACATTACGCGTTCCTTATTATTTTGTATTAATATGTCTATATCACAAAAGACGGGGACTGCGTAGCTGTGCCCTCAGCTGATAAAGTGACAAACTTGAACACTGTTTTTTTCTAAGACTTCAACCACAGACATTCAAAAGCAAATTATACATACACAGTGCAAGTTTATAAAATATTACAATTGATTGCGTTAATTGACTCGTTCACAAATAATGTCTTATTCAATCAGGTGAGGAGTTCTGATGGAGGGAGTATCATGCAACCCTTTCCCTACCCCTTATCCGAAATCCCACGTGTGCAGTACTGTCCCTGTGTTTCACAGTCTCTCTGCCTGAAGAGGAAGCTTCCATCTTTCCTTATGTCATTAAAGCTTGCAGGTTTAATGACGTTAGACTTCGCAAAGTATAAACTTGTATGTTTGCTTTTGAGGAAGACTTAGACCATGCAACACAGGAACATATTTTACAAAAGTTTGGATTGAATTCCATTATATCCGTTGGCAAGATGTCTAAAATCCCAAAAAATATATTAATATATTTTTACATCCTTGACTTCCGGTGATCAGTTACATCTGCTGACCAGTTTAATCACCAATGCCCCCAAATAAAATCTTAGATATTCTCTCTGCTTTAGTCGCTTCTGGACAGGTTCATTGAACATATTATTTTGTCAAACATTCTAGCCTCTAACATGTGTTTGGCAAGACTGATTTGCATATGTGTGGTCTCTGTCTGGAATGGCATAGTGTGTGAAAAACAATGACCTGGAATGCAGTCTAAGCAAAGGCAAGAAACTGGAATTAATAATATCATTCCCTTCATCGTATTGTCCCTTTGAAGGTTTGACCTGTGCGTGTTTTGTAAAGAAGTCTTCCCTTTAAAAACTTAGGCCCCCATTTCTGAAAGTCTGTGGTGTGCAGAACACTTCGTGCTGGAACAGTTACTGCTGGTGGTAGCAAACTCCACTTGGCTTGTGAAATACATTAGCATCGTTTTGCTTTTTGTGTAATAATGAAATGGAGCAAACATATTTTTTTGTTTCAGTCCATGCTACAGCAAGATTGTTGCACAATTGCAAAAATGAACAAGCTGGCTCCGTGGAGCCGACAGGGGGAGGGAACAGGAGATGTGCATGCGTACAGAGTGCACATCTCCTGTCCGTACACGTGCACATCTCCTGTCCGCGGAATTCAAGCTTTATTTCAGCAAGTAGGAAGAATCTTGCACAGGCCACCAGCCCCATGATTGTGGCCAGTCAGAGTGCGTCACAATGTGAAACTAATCTCATAAATATTAATGAGGTAGGCAGGATTGGGACCTACTCCAAATTAGCATTTTGTGAACTAACCTATTAGTATGTAAACAAGATGATATAAATCAACACTGGTATCAAACTGCAAGCAGTTTTTACTGCCAGTGTTACTGCATCGCTGGCCCGTAGTCACATACTCTGTAGCACCTCTTTTTCGGATGAGTCCCCCCACTTCTTTTTTTAGGACTTGAGCCCTGGTGAAGGGTCTCAAAATCCAGCAATAAAGGGAATGTGTGAAGCTAATTTAATAGTGACAAAAAGTAATCCTGCTGAAATAAACAAAACAAGCATTGGCATAGCCAATAGGTCTTGCCTTTGGGAACTAATAAGTGTTAAGGCAGAGATATTGAGTTTGTGTTTGTTTTTAAGCTGTGTTGTGCAGAAGTCTGCAGTATGCTGAAATGTTATAATAAAGAAGTGTGAGGAGCATTTTTGTTACTTATGATGTATAATGTACAACAAAATGACGATGATAAAAAACTATTAATTAGAAGTAATGATTTGTGTTTTTTTATGTTTGAATGCTGGCACCTTGTATCTGCCTGTTCTAATCGTTGCCTTTTTATGGTGTTTATTGTTAAAGGTGTGGTAAATAAACAATTAATTACCGGTTCTATTTTTCGGGATACTCATACAAACAGATAGCTCAATAAATAAGAGTCAAGATTCGAGGTAGCTAGAATGTACAGGCTTTAATCAGGCATAAAAGGACAGGAACAGGACAGCCTGCATGGGAATGGGATGGCAGGGCCCGACAGCTGCCGGGGGCAGGATCTGGGAATGATGCGCATAACTTTTAATAACAGAACATTAGTATATATAGTTAAACAAAATACATTGCATTCAATACAGTAGGCGTAGCAGTAGGCGGAGTTTGTAGCAGTCGCGAAAGATAAGGGCAAAATGAGGTAACAAGAAGGCGTGTACAGGGCGTATACACAGACATGTGATGTAAACGTAACAGAATATGTCATAAACGGGGCGGAAACATGGAGGGGGCTACCTGAGCAGCTGGGACCTCTAACCTAGTGGTGCGCGCAAACTGACAATGACGTGTTACCAGGTAGAACTGGGGGTCTATGACTTCTGCGCTAGAAGAGGAGACTAAAGTCTGGAGTGTCAGAGCGACATGTACCCAGGCATATCTAGTATCTGGTGTTTAGAGTAGATGTTGATAGAATCCAAAAGTTATCAGAGTAAAGGCTAACAGACATTAAGACTGGTGCATGCATAATTCTACATGTAGTGCGTGTGCGGGGAATATTCTATAAATATTAATACAGTATTTCTCTTACATGGAGACATAAAGGCTAGACCATGACGGAAACTATTGATGCGATTCAGTAGCTTAGGAATGCAGAGAAGGAGGGCTGGACTGATAACTAGAAACATAACATATTCTTGGCAGACTGGGAGGCAGAGCCAGGCCGAGACGGGCACTGCGAGGCATGAAAGTAAGCTAAGAGTCAGGGATACAGGTGGGGGCTGTATCGCTCCTTGGAGAGGGTTCAGAAAACAGGAGCTGAATCTAAGTCCGGGCCCTTTTGAGGCCTAGAAACGGGGATAATTCAATGAATTAACGTGCACACTGTAAAACGTGGCAACGTAGCTTTACATAGGCCCGATATTCGTTGTATTCACGAAAACTGGAAACTGGCATACTAGAGATGGACACAACTATAATTGCGTCTTTAATCGATCATAGGGGAATACATGCATATCGATCATGCACATATAACATAACATAGGGAACACGTAGGCACATACAACATGGTAAAATTTACTTTTCCACAAAGGGGTGGGTATAAATAACAGGAGAGTGAAGGTTACTTACTTTGTTATTGAGAGTGATAGATTTAGTGAGTTAATTAGTGGGAGATAGTTAGTGAGAGATTGAGAGAGTTAGTAAGAGTGATGAAATTAGTGAGAGAGTTAGTGAGAGTGAGAGAGTTAGCGAGTGAGTTAGTTAGTGAGAGAGAGTTATTGAGTTAGTGAGAGTGAGTGAGATTTAGTTAGTGAGAGAGTTAGCAAGTGAGTTATTGAGAGTGAGTTAGTTATGATCACCAATTATAAGTGAAATGGGAATGTCAGAATTTCATTGCTCCGGTTTACTCCACCCAGGAGTAAAGAAAAAACAACAACTCCACTAACCCATGTCATACACTAACTACAGACAGCCAGTAAAGTTGTACCGGGGCCACACCGGCGTGACGGTGAAGCACCCTCTACAGGGACAGGCTACAGACGGTAAATTCTCTACTCTGTCCACCCAACGGCAAGGACAGGATACAGCATCCAAGGCCGAGTCTACTCAGGACAGAGGTGAGGGACCCGAAGGCATGCACAAAATACAGCAATTTGTTAACATGCTTTGTAAGGTCCACCCCGGAGCAACAGGAGCTCCCCTAGCAGGGGTGGATAGCAGACCCTGCTCTGGGAGGAGTAAAGTTTAATAGATGACTGACTTGGAAGGTGGGTGCAGAGAAGGATCTGCTTTATTCCAAGCCCCATCCAGCGAAGATGTAATGGCAAGAAGAGGAATTTGCCTTTCTGCCATTCAACAGACACCAGAGCTCAACGCCCTGGCAGTGGCGGGCAGGTAGGGGCAGTGCAAGGATTTCAGTGGTGCAGGCGCGTAGTGCAAACAGTATGCATGGGAGGGGGTGGGCCAGGTGGATAGAAGGGACACCAGCAGGTAGCTACAAGGCCTTCAACACCCACTCCACTCAAAAACAGCCGGTGTGGAAGGAAAAAGCAGGATGCACCGCACAGCACACACGGACTACAACTCCCACTCCACTCAAAAGCAGCCGGTGTGAAGGAAAAAGCAGGATGCACCGCACAGCACACACGGACTACAACTCCCACTCCACTCAAAAGCAGCCGGTGTGGAAGGAAAAAGCAGGATGCACTGCACAGTACACACGGACTACAACTCCCCCTCTACTCAAAAGCAGCCGGTGTGGAAGGAAAAAGCAGGATGCACTGCACAGCACACACGGACTACAACTACCACTCCACTCAAAAACAGCCGGTGTGGAAGGAAAAAGCAGGATGCACTGCACAGCACACACGGACTACAACTCCCACTCCACTGAAAAGCAGCGGGTGTGGAAGGACAAAGCAGGATGCACCGTACAATACACACAGACTACAACTCCCAATCCACTCAAAAAGAGCCGGTGTGGAAGGAAAAAGCAGGATGCACTGCACAGCACACACGGCCTACAACTCCCACTCCACTCAAAACAGCCAGTGGGGAAGGAAAAAGCAGGATGCACCGCACAGCACACACGGCCTACAACTCCCACTCCACTCAAAAACAGCCGGTGGGGAAGGAAAAAGCAGGATGCACCGTACAGCACGCACGGCCTACAACTCCCACTCCTTTCAAAAACAGCCAGTGTGAAAGGAAAAAGCAGGATGCACCGCACAGCACACATGGACTACAACTCCCACTCCACTCAAAAACAGCCGGTGTGGAAGGAAAAAGCAGGATGCACCGCACAGCAAACACGGACTACAACTCCAACTCCACTCAAAAACAGCCGGTGTGGAAGGAAAAAGCAGGATGCACCGCACAGCACACACGGACTACAACTCCACTGTACATGTCGAAGTGACCGGTCACCTGTGGACTGCGGCAGCGCAAGCAAGCAGCATCTCGCCAACCTCTTAAGACACAGCAGAAGCCTTTCATGATCGTGGCCTCCACATAGCATGCACCTCACCCGATGAACAGCGCCTAGACGCCGGCGTAGCACTTCATAAAGGTTATTATTGTAGCAGACGAGACAGCTCTCGTGGTCTCACTTCACCAGATGGTGAATAGTGAGACTAGTACAATATAAGGCAAGGGAGACACTTCTAGGCATGGCTGGTCCCAAACAGATACTCTTGATGTTGAGGTTCAGTCTGCTGCCGGTGCTCGCCAGGTAGAGAGCGAGAGGTGCAGGACGAGACATTCGTGTCACAGGTTCATGCAATCGTGGTCAAGTGGGGAAGCCAAGGTTACGATCACACCCTTCAGACATCATCTCATCAACATCGCCTTTTACTGATCACCTTGAATGATGTACATTTAGGGGTCACCTGGGGTGGGGATTACCATCCACAGTGCCCCCTGAGAGCCCCCCCATGCAGGCCGAAGCAACAAACTCTGAGTTCCAGAAACAAAGTGGGGACTATAGGAAAAGCGCCACCTCGAGTCTGCATAAACATGCCACAGGCTGGCCAGCACAGACTTCATTGCACGTCTACAAATAACAAATCCCTCGATTCATGCCGCCCTTCGAGGCTCTAGCTTGCTGCAGGAGTTCTTACCAACAGTAGCTAATAACAAGATCAAGCAAGCATTTGCAAAACCAATGGTGCTAGTGTAGAAACTAAGGTCGGGGACAATCGGTATTTGCCCGGCGGTATCGCCTCTTTAACCCACGAAACATTAATCAATGAAGAGGCAGGCGCTGGAGACTGGAAGGCAGGAAACAAGGTTTATTCTCTCCGGAGGAGAACACGACAAATCAGACAGCAGGTATCGTCATGAGGTGCTCTAACTTATTTCTGAGGCCTGGCCCCTTATATACAGGTTTTTGTGGCTTTATTACAGTTTACATATTCATGGCAATGCTTTGATGTACGGAAAGACATTCCCGGAATCTCCCCTTCGGGCCCGTTCCCACACACATTTACAGTAGAAGTCCCCACCCCGGTCACAACAGGTGATGGTTATCGCGCAGCTGGATATTCCGCCGATTCATGGAGTGTGGGGGGTTCGATCGGATCTCGTGGGGTGGGGGCTCTGATCAACTCGGGGGTCCTTTGATGAGGGAAGCTTTCAACTGTACGGGGAGGGGCAAGGAATAGTATCGGCAGAGCTAGGTGTCGGCCTGGGAACAAGGAAGACAAACGGGCACAGGAAAAGGGGTTTTTTTTGTATCAAAGGGCCGGGGACTATGAAAAGAATGAAGGGAGGGGTCGCGCTGGGAACAGGATGGGGCTTTGAGGCAGAACTGCGCTGAAGAGGGGTTTATGACTCAAAGCATGTGCGAGCGAGGGGGGGTTGGTCAGCGTGCAGGCTTGGCGAGGGCGAAGGGCTATGTTGGGGGCCAGTGGCGTGCAAAAGGGATGGTCCTGATCGAGGCACCTAAAAAAATGGCGGGCGCGCACGACAAAAGTGTGGCATCAGGGGAAAAGGCAAGATGGCGCAGATAATGTTTACCAAACCGTACTAATTTTCCACAGTCCTCCCTTTAACATATTCAAGACATCTTGCTGATCTATTTCCTATTCAAGTCTATTATGGTGGGCATAAGAAAAAGCAGTAGGACCCCAGGTGAAGGAGTCGTAAACACTACATTTAAGATCTCTAGTTTTAGGAGGCGGGCCTATTGAAAAACTTTGATAAACTTGTTAGCAGGAAAGTCATAGTAAGGTAATACAAAAAATGATTCTGTAGCGAGCAGTCAGTACATTGCATACAGGTTATTATATACAGGCTCCGTATATATTTGGTTGGAGCATAATCAATACAATGGTGGCTGGGAGAGAAACGAGACGTAGCAGAAACGATGATTGAGGGTGTCAATGTTCGAAGTTACTGAGTTCTCAGTCCTTTGTTGGCGCTGTGGAGCACCGGCGGTGGAGCTAAGGGTCCAGCTCTATTCTAGGTCCCGTGTTGCAGGGCACGACCTTTTCCTCGCGTTTCTGGTCGAAAAGGTCTTTTTCGCCCTGTGTCTTTCGGAGTCGATAGTCAAAAAGTTCAGGTGGAAGAAGAGTGTACAAATAGTCCATAGGGTAGGTCGGAGAAAAAGGGGGGTGGAGCAATGGCCAGGTCGGGAACAAACTAGGGGAACGAGAGATTTCAGGTAGGCGGGCTTATGACCGAGTTTAGGGAGCGGGGACCTTTCGGCACACATTTGAACATTGGACAGGGGCATCAGGTCAGCCCTCTCCTCTTGTTTTGTCGGAAATAGTGCCTCGTCCTGCAGCTCCGTTCTGTCGCGGTCTCGCCTTGGCCCATGCCGCAGACGTTCCATAGTCTGTAGTCAGGCCACGTGCTCCCACATCCGGTCCTTCTTTCCTCCGACAGCTGTACCCTTGAAGGAGTTTGAAAAGACAGTCTTTAGAGAATGGGCAGAGGAAGGTAATCACACAAGTCTATTTCTCTCCCAGCTCCAGGTAAATGACAATAGAAACGTCCGTTATATTAGGGTTCACAACTGACATATAAATGATCGATGGTGGGCCTGCTGGATTTACTATGACTTTCCTTCACAACTGTTTACTATAGTCACGACAGTTCATCTGATGGAGACCCACCTTCGTAATACAAGCCTGACAAAGCTATACCGTTCTCTAGGGGTTTATATTTACAAAAGGGTGTTGTGAGCTATCAACATGGTACTAATAGGTATCTCGCTGAGGGACGAACATAGGCTAAACATCTTTCATTTTATCAATGCATCCTGCCTTTTAACTAAACATTTTCGCTTTCGACAAGGTTCATTGTAATGGTTTTCTTCGCTTCGGTCTAATCTTTAACTTTGTAAAACATCATTCTGGTTCCTATGCAGCCTCTCGCGGCCTGATTACTAAATTAGAAAAGACAGGGGTCTCATGGGAAAATAACTAGGGACATAGAAAACTGTGATGGGGGGGCATCATCTTACTTTGGGTTATAAGGGTACTATCGGCAGAAGGCCACAGTTCAGTTGGTGAGCGTTCAGTGGCATTTCTCGAATTCCAAACTCTGAAATTTGCCTATCGAAAAAATCATTTCTAGGGACCACAGCTGGCCTGCGTTAGTCGCAAGTCGACCCATCTCTTACGATCGGGGGGTGAAGGATAGTTAAAAACTCTTATCGGGGGCAACTGAACGCAATACTGGGTGCGTCCTGGGAAGATGGGGAGGTTTCGATTACCTTTACGGTTTGGGTATTGCGACAATTCGGAACGGGGAAGGTCGCGTCATCTGAGGCATTTTATCTCATAATAGGAGCCGCTGACATGTACTTCCCTCATTACGGGTCAGATTAGGGAACCTCAGTCGTCTTACCTGTCCTTTCCCTTATGGCCAATTCTCGGTTTCGTCAATTTAGCAGAAAGGAGAGGTAGTGACACGGTCTCATGGTGATTTTATTAAAGACAAGTTTTGTGCAAATACTGGCGGTATTTGGAGCCAATTGGGTGGTGCGCTAGGGGTGGCAGTCTGCCAATTTCGGAGCTAATCGCTCGGAAGAGTGGGAGTGTGAAGGAGAGAGAGAGAGAGAGAGAGAGTGCAACAGCAGGCTAAATAGTACACGTGCGACATGGAGAGTGGCAGTGTATTTAAGAAAGGCTATTTAGTGCATTACACAGCAAAGGACATTTACGGGTCTGCGTTAGAATCTTGAAAGCATGCAGTTTGAGGTGGACGAGCATTAGAAAGGGTAGAGGGGACATGCTTTGAGAAAAAGGAAAACGGGTACCACTGTGTCGCACTTTCTTGCATTCTTGGTCCTTCGACCAGTTGAGTCAACGCTTCAGTCACACACACACATTCTCTCATAGTTTCGAATCATACGTGACATGGGTTCATTCGTGCAGCATGGGTTAAGGGTGATCATTTTTCATCAGATCATACTAAATTTATGGGCTCGTTTGCTACGTGAGTAGTTTGTGGGCGTGCTTAGGCGCCACCTTGCAGCGTTGGTCCGCTTCGCGTATCAGACGGGGCAAGGCTTCAGATCTTCGCCATACCTCGGTTGCGGCCCCTGATGTAACCTGTAGAGGGAGGGAAAAGAGGGGAAGGGAGGGGGACAACATTCGCGCATATCAAATACATGGATTCGAGAGTCCTTTACTTACCTCATACACGTCTTTCCTCCTCGGGGTAGAATCCCTGGGGTATGGTTTCTAGAGTCGGGGGGGGCAGTGTGTCCTTATAGGTCGTGTGCAGGGAAACGTAAAAAGGAAACCAGAGGTACCTAGTGCGAGGTATCTAGTTAGTAGATGTATCTCACTATGCTGTGACGTTCTAAGGTTCTTCAGTTCTTTGGTCAGCTCTGTTCCCTAATACCTTTGAGCGTCGTACTTTATAACATTTACATCGTTTTATTTTACCCTTCTTTTACATTCCATTATTTATACCGTTTCGTTTTACCCATCCTCAGAAGTCGAGGTCTTTTCTCCACGCGAGAGTTCATGAGTCAGTCGCGTACCTTGAAGGCAGAGTATCGTGTCGTAGATCCGATCCTTCCTCCGGGGCTGGGCAACCATCTTCTAATAACCTTAAAGAGAGAGCAGGGTAGGGTGCACAGAAAAGAACTCTCCCGCCGATCCCATATTTCAAATAAAGCATGCAATACCCGTTCATAATTTGAAAACCTTTATTTTTGCAAAATCATAGTACGTGGATTTATGAGGGTGCAGTCGTATTTGGCCGGACACGGCAATGGCTAAAGTGCGTACAGTGGGGGGTGTTGTTTTGCAGCAATAAAAAACATTAGAAAGTTTTATCAATTCATTTGTAGCAAACTAAAACGTCTATCAACTGGCTGGGGGGGTTCGGGGGCATTTATTTCATAATTTAGAAGCATAGTCAGACTAGTTGCAATCAGATTTCCTATATGCATACCGTGTGCGTGCGTCATAAGCGAGGTTATACATCAGCTATATATATATAAAAAATATAATACATTGTACATTTGTAATCATCATTTTTAACGGGATCCTTTTTACATGTTCGTCGAGTGAGCTCTCCTTTCTTCTTGTCAAGTGTACAAAGGATCATATACATGTCTCAGAACATCAAGTTTTTTTTTATTTAGCAAAAAGAAACACCACGAGGTGTTCGTAAGTTCCTATTGATACCGGCGCCATTTTGGGCGGGGCCGGGTCAGTCCGGAAGTAGCATCAGGAAAAAGTTTCCTACAACCGGCAGTTGGACCAGAGTCCTTTTCGGCAGTTCAAGAATTCATGCTAACAGAAGGAGTGGCAATGTCATGTTTATTTTGTTGGCGATCAAGGCAGTTGTCCCTTACCGGAAGCCTGCAGGGGCCGAGGGCTCCGCCGGGTACCTTTGCAGACTCTTCAAGGCTGTGGAGATGTTGTCGGAGGTGGGGGCTCGTGTCCCGGTGGGCAAGCGACCGAGTTACATTGCTGTTCAAAGTTACTCTAGCGGCCGAGACCCGCCTTCCAGCGGACCCAGACGCCATTTTGAGGCCCTGCAGCAGTCCCCTCTCATCGAGTCTGCAAGAGTGGAAGAGACCTTTCTGAGGACAAAATAGGGAGTGGAACTCTGTGTTGTGGAAGCGGGACATTCGGCTGGGGTGCGGCTGTGATGCCCCCGCCTGGGGGGGGCAAGGGAGACTCGTTCGCGCCGTCTCCTTCTCCCGGTGCACTCTAGGCCGTTCTCTTTCATGGGCATGCACGATGGTCTCTCCACACCCTGTGCTCCACAAGGCCCATGCCCAGTGCTACGGAGGTATGGCCACCTGCGGCGCACGTTCGGTGCTGCGCAAGTATCGGTGCAGTCATTGCATATTCGGTGCTCCGAAAATATGGGCACCGTTGCACGTTCGGTGCTGCGCAAGTACTGGGGCACCACCATGGTATGTTCGGTGCTACGAAAATATGGCACCACCGCCTGGCTGGGGGAGTTCGGCGTTGGGCCGGGGGCTGGGAGACCTCCTATCCGTGGAGGTGGGAGAGGCTCGTCCGCGTCGCCTCTCCCTCCCAGCCCAACTTGGACAAATTTCTGCAGAGGTATGGACAGGACATCCCGCCGCCCAGAGCTGCTGCGGCTGTCACGGAGGGGAAAAGGAAGAGGTGTCTCGTTCTTCTCTGGACCGGGCTTCCTTAGGTTATCGGCTGCAGCCGGCCTCAGTTGGCCCCCCGTCGGTCCCTGGCCATGGGTGGTCGGACCGGGTGGACATGTGGCGGGACTACCTGCAACTACCCAGGGCCGCTGCGGCTGGACACCGCTGGCCCCTGCCTCTCCTCCGGCTCCCCCATATGTTAAGATTTCCTGACCAAGTGTTGGCAGCAGGGCCCGCCTTATATGGGTTGCCGCCAGTTGGGCGTAGCCGTAACCCTGCCCTACTTTGGAAGGTTCCAGAATGTGGGGGGGGGTGGGGGGGGGGAGGAATGTTCTGTTGACTTTCATTTTCTACAGTTTACCGTTCTTGTTTCTAGCGTTATTGTTGTTATGTTAATTAAAAGTTTGTGTTCATCAGTGGCTTACTGATTTCGTTTCCCATTCCTTTCTTTCCAGGTTGTTTCAAGCTAAATTTTCTTTCCATAAAGACTTAATTTCAATTGCAGATTCTAGCTAAGATTCGTATGCATTATTGTACCAATTCTTATGCATGTGGCCCACATAGAAAGTGCACGACATGGAAGTTGAATCCATAGGAGGCGATTTTCGATTTCCGGCCATCTGGTCACCCGAATCTCAAAGATTATTGTTAATAATTCAGTGTGTTTTTATGCTATCTAGCTAATAATGCATGAACCTGTTTATTAACATGTGCATAATGAGATACCAAAGAGAAAATAATGAAAATGTATTGGTAAACCGTATTTGGTAGACTTTAAAAAACCCCATTGAAAAACACATGCATCACCAATGCTGCTTTTTGCTTGTGCCTAAAACGAAAATGTGTTATTAAAAAGTGAATATAACACATAGAGATGTTTTTTCTTTTGTTTATGAAGCCTAATGTGAAGGCAGGTCACACCTATGTTTTACTTTGAAAAAATCTCTTTTCTAAAATTTACGGCGTTACCTTGTTTTTTAATATAGCTAAAAAACAATTGTTAAAGTCGCTTATAAAAAAGTGATCGTAAATGCTATTTTGTTTTTTTTTTCAGCTTGAGGTTCAGTTTAATATGAGTCTTAATTTGATGTATCACTTGCCCTAGTAAACAATCCCCAAAGTCTAATTTTTTTTCAATTTTCCCAAGCTCAATGTTAAACACATGCATCACCAATGATGCAAAAAGTCAAGTCAGAAATTTCAAACAGCAATAAAAAAGTGAGAAAAACAGATATTTGAAAAATTCCTTTTGTTTATGCGGCCTTATGTCCAAAGCCATCCAACAAGAGCATTTTTTTTTAATTCGGTCGATTTAAAAAAAATCTGCGAACTATTTTATTTCTCTCAAAAAAGTGCCAAAAAGTGACTTTTTGTGCAAAAAAGTGCCTGTACAATATTTTTTCATCTAATAAACTTTTTATGACTCAGAATACACTTAGGCTTCAGGTCAATGTGTTTTCGTTTGGGGGAGGGGCCCAGGGAAAAAAACACCTTTTTTTTTCTCGGATTGGTCAAAGGTCAGGCTACCAGCTTGACTCTTGTTGCACCAGTGCTGCTTCGGCTGCACCAGTGCTGCTTCGGCTGCACTGGTGCAGCTTCTCAGACTTGAGGCGTTGCACCAGTGCAGCATAGAAAAGAAACTTTTTAATAAAAGGATTTAAAACTAATTCAAGATATACATTATCTAAGGAATGTTATAAAAACTCAGATATGGAGAATATTTTTCATTTTCGTCCATTTTTGACCGTTTTGGAGCACTTTGAAGCACTGATGCAGCTTTGGGATTTTTATGGTTATTTTGATCAGAGATGCTCCTAATGTGTTTAAAATTCATGTGGGATGTATCCAAGACACTGCAATCACACCTATATAGTTTTTAAATGATTTTGATGTATTAAAATTTTGACCTCCTTAAGGGGGGAAAGGTTGAACTTTTACCCCGCTCGGAGTTCCATGACTTTCGTGACCTTGTCCCCCTGAAATTTAAAATTGCATTTTCAAAGTAATGTGTACAACTATTCATTCTGTGTCATTCATTGTGTGTTTAGCATGCTATTGGGCCACTGTAGCACTTGTTTTTTTTTCGTTTTTATGCATTTTTGACCGTTTTTGAACACTTTGATGCTCCAAATGGTCTTTGGACTTAGTCACTTTTTGCTTCATGGAGACTTCAAAAGTGTTAGAAAGTCACTTTGGAGGCACACAGGACAGTGCAAATGCACCTATATAGCATTCAGGACACTGCTATTACACCTATATAGTTTTTAAAAGATTTTGATGTAATAACATTTTTGACCTCCATGGGGAGGGCCCTTAAGCTGAACTTTTACCCAGCTCGGAGTTCCATGACTTCCATGACCTTGTCCCCCTGAAATTGAAAATCGAATTTTCAAAGTGTTTAGTAAAACTGTTCATTCTGTGTCATTCGTTATGTCTTTAGCCTGCTATTGGACCACTGCAGCACTATGTTTTGTTAATTTTAACCCAATGTTGACCTTTTTTGACCACTTTGATGCACCAGTGAAGTTTTTGGACTTGGTCATTTTTCACTTCATGGAGACTTCAAAAGTGTTAGAAATTCATTTTGTAAATACCTAGAACGGTGCAAATGCAGCCATATAGAATTCAGGGCACTACAATTACACCTATATAGTTTTTAAATGATTTTGATGCAATAACATTTTTGACCTCCATGGGGAGGGCACTCAAGCTAAACTTTTACCCAGCTCCGAGTTCCACGACCTCGTGTGGAAAAAGTGACTTTGCCCCCTTAAACCCAAAAACTTCAAAAAGTCACCCCTGGAGGCCAGAAATGGGTCTTAGACACTCTTGGTATGTCATCTGAGGTATACTATGGTGTTCTTGGGTCCAGAACTAGAAATGTGATGTGACTCTGATATCTAAGGCCTATAATGGAAAAAATGAATTTGACACCAAACACCTCAAAATGTCTGAAATAGGACTCAGACATGTACCTGGAGGCTGGAAATGAGCCCTAGACACTCTTGCTATATCACCTGAGATATAATATAGGGTCCTGGTGGCCACAGGGACCCAAAAACAGTCAGGTGGGTTGATACTGAAAATTAGCAAAAATCGTCCAAAACATTTTTTTGACAAGATTTGCTAATTTTCCAAATAGCTCAGAATGGATATCAGAGACACTGTTTGAGTGCGCAAGATACGAATACACTTGTTAGAAAGGTCAGCTCTGATGCTTTCATGTGATATATATAACTTTGATATTATATAAAGTTTTTTTTCCGCTACCAGCCAAGGGAAACACCTGATATCGTACCCGATTTTGAGAACATTGGGCTGGGTGGAAAAAGTCACTTTGCCCCCTTAAACCCAAAAACTTCAAAAAGTCACCCCTGGAGGCCAGAAATGGGTCTTAGACACTCTTGGTATGTCATCTGAGGTATACTATGGTCTTCTTGGGTCCAGAACTAGAAATCTGATGTGACTCTGATATCTAGAAGCTATAATGGAAAAAAAAGAATTTGACACCAAACACCTCAAAATGTCACAAATAGGAGTCAGACATGTACCTGGAGGCTGGAAATGAGCCCTAGCCACTCTTCTTATATAATCTGAGATATATTATGGGGTCCATTATTGAGCATGGAGGCTGTCAAGGTTAAATATGATGTTGGTGCTCATGCCTGGCTCTAGACCAGTCTTGCCCAGACAGCACGCAGGAAGGCCCAGCTCATCAGAAATGTCATAACTTCAATCGACGATACTGTAGTGTTTAAACATTCAACGTTGCAGAATATTGCACTGCTAGGCAATTACCTCTCAGCACGGGAGAATTATAGCTGATGTCCACCTTTCTGCCCAGATTTTGTTGGGTTTTTCCCAAGCACAGAGCTGTTTTCCATGGACAAGTTTCATAAGGTTTTACCTGACCAAATGTGTCCATGAGAAACCCACAAAGTGCAGTACTGTTACTCTTTTTGCAACACCCCTTAGATCAGAAACTCCAGTTTCTGCGCAAAATCGAATTTACAAACATGTAATGAAGGTGTTTTTGGTGTCACAATGAAGGCATGATGTAATGTCAAGGCTTTCTGCTCAAATAACATTTGAGTTCTAAGATTGACAGTTCTATTTTGTAAAGGATGTTCTAAGTTTGGAATGAGAGTTCTAATTTAGAATTGAAAGAATTCCTTTAGAATGTAGATTGGAACACCGCTTCTAATTTGGAACGTTCGAACTATGTATGGAATGCAAATTCTACATTTGGAATGCCTCTTGCACAAAACATACATGTTTTTTTAAGGTTGAAGCAGCCAGCAGCTATGTGTGATATCTTAATTTTGGGAGTAGGAAATAGTACATCCCAAGACTACATATTCCTTGGGCACCATGACCCCCCAGGGTACCCAGAACTACCTTCTATTGAATGGATGTGTGTGTGCAATGCTCTTGAAGCCGTGTGTAGTTACACAAGAAGGAGTCTATGGGAGGCCAGGCCAGCAGAAAGGCTAACACAGACGAAGACTCAGAGCCCAGCCATAAGACCGTTGCCAGGCTCTGCTAGTCTGTGCAGAAGAGTGATGTAAGGTGTCTTCTAACCCTTAGATCCCACCCTGCCATTTGAATACCTGAATCACACCTGTGAAATGGGCAGAGCAGATAGGAAGAAACAGAATGACAAGCTGTGCATTCCTATGCAGTACACTAGGCCCATCTCACCATCGCCTTTACAGATTCTGTTAACATGTATGCAATAAAGAGAAAACAGGAAACCTTAATAATACGATTATTGTAACTGACTTCCTTCGCTCAATCTTCTGCTTCCGTGATGTTATGCGAAAGATGGACCTATATCTACCAACATAATGAATCACTGGTCCCCAAAGGCAGCCTTGAGTGTTATCAGCATTTCCCATCAATCGGTTGTGATGTCATCTCCTACACCACACCCCTGACCCTGGCAGGTTTGTGACATCATGTACTACATCACACCCCTGGGTCTGGCAGGCTTTATGACATCATTCACCTCTTTGGTATATATAGAGTTAATGAAGGTGTTTTTGGTGTCACAATGAAGGCATGATGTAATGTCCAGGCTTTTTGCTCAAATAACATTTGAGTTCTAAGATTGACAGTTCTATTTTGTAAAGGATGTTCTAAGTTTGGAATGAGAGTTCTAATTTGGAATTGAAAGAATTCCTTTAGAATGTAGATTGGAACAGCGCTTCTAATTTGGAACGTTCGAACTATGTATGGAATGCAAATTCTACATTTGGAATGCCTCTTGCACAAAACATTCATTTTTTTAAGGTTGAAGCAACCAGCAGCTTTTTGTGGTATCTTGATTTTGGGAGTAGAAAACAGTACATCCCAAGACTACATATTCCTTGTGCACCTTGACCCCCCAGGGTATCCAGAACTACCTTCTATTGAATGCATGTGTGTGTGCAATGCTCTTGAAGCCGTGCATAGTTACACAAGAAGGAGTCTATGGGAGGCCAGGCCAGCAGACAGGCTAACACAGACGAAGACTCAGAGCCCAGCCATAAGACCGCTGCCAGGCTCTGCTAGTCAGTGCAGAAGACTGATGTAAGGTGTCTTCTAACCCTTAGATGCCACCCTGCCATTTGAATACCTGAATCACACCTGTGAAATGGGCAGAGCAGATAGGAAGAAACAGAATGACAAGCTGTGCATTCCTGTGCAGTACACTAGGCCCATCTCACCATCGATTTTACAGATTCTGTTAACATGTATGCAATAAAGAGAAGACAGGAAACCTTAATAATACGATTATTGTAACTGACTTCCTTCGCTCAATCTTCTGCTTCCGTGATGTTATGCGAAAGATGGACCTATATCTACCAACATAATGTATCACTGGTCCCCAAAGGCAGCCTTGAGTGTTATCAGCATTTCCCATCAATCGGTTGTGATGTCATCTCCTACACCACACCCCTGACCCTGGCAGGTTTGTGACATCATGTACTACATCACACCCCTGGGTCTCGCAGGCTTTATGACATCATTCACCTCTTTGCTATATATAGAGGCATAGTCGGGGATGCCTGCAGTGTGTGTGCAGTCTGTGGACTGGGCTATGAATGGTGTGAAAGAGGGGTGAATGGGGGACTTGGGGGCACCGAGCTAACATCAGACTCACAGGATGGCCGCGGCAGTTTTGCTTCTCGTGGCCTCTGCCATGTGTTGTTTGGTCGTTCAGTGGGAGAAAACAGGCAGCACCTCGCAGACCGCCAGAGAGATGCACTTTGAGGTGGGGGCGGAGCCTTCCATAAGGTGTGGTAAGGGCTTATGAGGTTCCTTGTCGTTGCAGTAAACAGCTTTTAATAGCAATTCCTGGGGTTCTCTTTGCAGGTGAATTGAATTTTGCCTTGAGCGCCAGGAACTTTGGCACCGCCCCTATCTGGAGCTGGGTGCGGAATGTCTGTGGGTCTAATGGGAAGCACGGTAGTATGAATGAAGGTGTGAATGAGGGACTTGGGGGAACTGAGCTAACATCAGACTCACAGGATGGCCGCGGCAGTTCTGCCTCTCAAGGCCTCTGCCATGTGTTGTTTGGTTGTTCAGTGGGAGAAAACAGGCAGCACCTCGCAGACCACCAGAGAGATGCACTTTGAGGTGGGGGGGGGCGGAGATTTCCATAAGGTGTGGGAAGGCCTTATGAGGTTCCGTGTAGTTGCAGTAAACAACTTTTAATAGCAATTCCTGGGGTTCTCTTTGCAGGCAAATTGAATTTTGCCTTTCGCTCCAAGAACTCTGGCACCGCCCCTATCTGGAGCGGGGTGCGGAATGTCTGTGAGTCTAATGGGAAGCACGGTAGTATGAATGAAGGTGTGAATGGGGGACTTGACCAGATCAGATGCAATTTGTTTCCCTGACATAATTTTAGATTGAGTACAAAGAAATCAAATATTTCCCAAAAAACAATCATCCATGTTGTGTTTCATTATTTCATGATCACCAGGACCTCCCAGGGGCAAGGCGACGGCGACAGAGACTCCGGTGGCAGAAGGTGAACAGGAGCCGTCCCTTGCAGGCTCTTCTGCTGGCCCCAGTAAGTTGTTCTATTGTTATATTAATACTTATACTTCCCTAACTTTTACAGCTCCTATTCATTACAAACTGGTTCCTAATAATTCTATGTTTTACAAAATAGTCTTTGATCTTCTTCTAATGTGGACTACTTTCTACATTCTTATCCTGCCTCTACCATCACTCTCTGTGCTACTACTATTTACAATTATGAGTCGGTCTGTGTAGGTAGCTAAGCTTGTCCATTCGGCAAACGGTGTGAAACAAAACTCTGATACAGCAATAGCTCTAGGCACTGAGTGCAGTCCTCTGGGTTGCCCTTGCTGTCTATTCCAGTCTTCTTAATGTAAGTGCTTTGACAATTTCCAACAACAAAATGTCATTGTTTACACCAAGTAAAAGGTAGCAGTTGCCTTTTTGATTTGAGAGGAGCACATCCCATACCGCTACTGTTTCAGGGACTATTCTTCACACAAAGAAGTATGAACAAGATAAATAGGACATTGTTGATGATAGGTGCAGTTCGACTTTCGACATACCTCAGTCCGAACAGAAGTTGAACCCCCATTCCCCTGACCGACTATCTAGAATGTCTGACCAATGATTTTACGACCCAGAAGAACAGAAGAAGAGAGACTACCTCCGAGTCCTGGCCTATCTGAGTTACTGAAACATGACTGCCAAGTGCAGTAGTTCAAACCATTCCGCTCACTCACTCGTGAACAAAAACCACACAGTGTTTGTTAGTTTTTAATTTTTATTTTCAATTGAGAAATGAAAACATTATTTCTTTATTTTTAATAGCGTAGTATTCTTATGGATGAAGATGACGTTAAAGTTTACTTTAAACAACATTCCCATGAATGAAATTAGTATGACTCAAACTTAAAAATAGTTAACACTAACAGACACAGGAAATTAGTAGAATAACTGTGTGTGAGCCCCCACCTTCTTTAAAGTACTTAAGTACTGCTGGTGGTGACTCAGTAGTAGTTGGTGAATCGTCTGGCTGAAGGGCAATGGAATCTTCTTTCTGTAATGAGAAAAATGGTGCACGTTAAGCAAGCATTAATCAGTTGTCAAAAGAAGAAGTGTAGCATTTAATGGAATAAGCATCTAAAAGGTTAACACCCTCCCCAAAACCGTAAAAATTTTTCAATCCCAGTAATACAAAATGTGTTATGTAACATTTCCTTCCATTACGAGACAAAATAGGGGGTTGTGTATGGCATCTGAAAATATGACATGTTTTTCCTAGACGTCACAACATCTGATGCGGCACAGATGACCATCCGTGCTGGGGCCAGCAGTGCGGAGGGGTCCACTCTGGATGCGGCGGTGCCAACAGGAGGAGCTGGGGGGGAAGGCTCAGCGGCGGCGGATGGTGGTAAGTTATTATACTACTTACTTATTATATTTTTTTTGAGTAGGCTCGTAAAGGAGTGTATGATGTACTGTACAGTAGTACACAGTACACTAGTATAAGTACACTGTACTGTCAAGAACATTTACTAATTTATAACTACTTTTTGGGCTATCACGGAGAAGACAGTCAACCTTGACTTGTAATAGCATTAGTGGCTGTACTTCTCTGGTAACCAATGGTCCCCTCTATTTCACTTGAACTCAGCTGGCCAATTTTTATTTTAAAGCCAAGTCATATCAGATCAGATGTAGTTTAGGGATGTGAAGAACGAAAAGCTAAAGAAGAGTGAAACGAAGGACGAGCGAGTCTTAATATTTATTTATGACTGTAAAAAATGGTTTTGTTGAATGCAATTCAACATAAGAAAGAATACAGCGGTTTCCAAAATATAATGAAAAGGGTGTAAGTTGGTTGTTAACAAAAAGAAATTTTGGTACATTTGAGACATTAAGAAGAATCATAGACGTACTTTGTAAGCCTGGATGTTATCTTCTTTATCCTCCTCGTCGATAGCAGAGGTGTATGATGTAGTAGCGCAGACGCTGAGTGGATGAAGTATGGCCAGTGGCAGTGCCACCCCTATAGAAAAGTAAGACATTCCTATTCCCACCTGCATGTACTGCTTAAAGTACTGCGAGTCTGCATCATCATGGCCTGTGTCTGTATTTCTTGGGTTAAAGCTGAGTGAGCTGCCATTATGGCGGCTACCACAAGTTCACGTACCAGTAATTTCTTTTGCAAAACAAGAGAAAAAAGTAAAAAGGCATTTTTTAGTACTATCTGACTATGTATGTACTAGTAGTGAGTCCACCTATAGTGCTGCTTGTGGAATTCCTGAAACTCACAGTGTCACAGGCTTACAAAGACGGCGGAAAGATACAGGCCAAAATGTTTTACTGTGTTTGCTACTTGCTGGTGTTACTGAGTGTCACAGGCTCTGTAGAAATGACTGTCCCCTTTTTGGAGCCTCGCTGGGCTCTGAATAAACAAATGGCCCCTGAGAATCTCTGGGCTCTCAAAGATAGTTGTGGCGCCTGAGCCCCTCGTGGGCTCTCAGTAAATCAAAATGCCCCCTTGAGCCTTTCAGGCTCATACACAAAATACGGCCGTTGGAGTTCCTCCGGGACTCAAGAGAACAAATGGCTCTGGGCGTTGGAGTCCCTCTTCGGGGGACTCGAAAGGAAATGATGCCACCCAGAGCCTCTCGCGGCCCTGAAGAAATGCCCCAGTAACGTAGGAGCCCGCCCGGGGCTCAAATCTGCAGGGAGGCCCCCCCGGGGCCTCTCAGGCTCTTTGACAACAAAGCCCTGGTACTGGAGGGGAGGGCGGGCGCCGGCAATGTGCCCCGACGCCCTCCTCCCTAGACGGGAACACCGAGCCCCACTTACCCGGTTTCTGGTGGGCGCTCCCAGGGTCTCCAGGCTCCTTCTCTTCCTCGGCAGCTGCGGGGCTCTCCCCACACCACGGTTGCCCCGCTGCTGGACAGAAGGCTTCTCTCTCTCCTGGGTGAGTGCACCGGATCCCAGGGTCGGCTCCCGGTAGCTTCCGGCTCCCTCCTTCCTGTCCCGGGCTGGCAGCCAATCAGAGCGCGGCCTGGGGAATGAGGTCACGGCCTGCCTGACTTCCTGTACGGCCGGGCGGCGACGGGGAAAACTTCACAGGGCAATGCCGGGTGGGCACCGGCCTTAAGCTCAATAAAGCGCTCCCAAAGCGCTCGTGACAGGGTAAAGCACAAGGTCCTTGGCAGGGTGGGCACCTGCCAGGGGACTGTCAAATCGGCAAAAAGTGGCGTGGGCAGCCACGAAAAGGGAAAGTAAAGCGCTCCCAGCGCTCAAAGACGATTCGCAGCGCTCTCAGCGCTAGGGGTGCAGGCACAGCGCTCCCAAGCGCTAGGGGCACAGCAAAGTTCCTTAAAGCAGGCAGGGGGCAAGGCTGGGCCCAGAGCCAGCTCACTGGGTCTCCAGGCAGGGAGATAATCCAAGTGGCGGTCTTCCTGGCCCCAGCAACAGCAGCAGCCCCCTCAGGCAGGATCCTGGCAGAGAACAGTTTGTGTGGCGACACAGCCCCATTTTTATGCACCACATTCCTTTGTCTGTAGGTGCAGGGTGGGGGAGAAAACAGTCACAGCTGGTTTTGGAGCACCCTTGATGTGCTCATCACCTCACTCTATTCACTGGCAGGGCTAGGGTCGTTAGACGCACCACAGGGGGCGGGGCCAGCATTGTGTGGGGAAAGCCCAGCCCCATCAGGAACCAGGTGCAGCCCTCCCCTCACATCAGCATGCTGATCTGAGCACTCACCACTGGGCAGACGCATCCAGACATCCTGGATCCTGGTATCCCAGCCAACTCCAGCCAATCACACACCAGCACCCTCACAGCCATCTACCACTTCGCCGCGCTGGCGCTGCTACTAGCGCTGCTACTAGCGCCGAGTACTTTTTAAAACTTCCTGTTTTGCATTTGGGTTCGTTTTTCTGTTTCATTCTTCCCTGATTTTAGCCTGCCTGCTTGCTGCCAGCGCCCCCTTCTCCCCTTACCTGCACCTTAAAAACGGCATTTTCTGCCTGCCAAGCACCACCACTTTGGTGGGTCCGGGTCCTGGGGGTCATTTTGGGCGCCATCTTTGTTTGGGCTACTTCAGCCAGCGGCGGCCGCCATCTTGGAGCGGACTCGCACGCTCAGGCTTGATTGGAGCGCCTACTGAAGGCGGGCTCTAGCGTGGTGCTGGTTAGACCATCTACCACTTCGCCGCGCTCGCGCTGCTACTAGCGCCGAGTACTTTTTAAAACTTCCTGTTTTGCATTTGGGTTCGTTTTTCTGTTTCATTCTTCCCTGATTTTAGCCTGCCTGCTTGCTGCCAGCGCCCCCTTCTCCCCTTACCTGCACCTTAAAAACGGCATTTTCTGCCTGCCAAGCACCACCACTTTGGTGGGTCCGGGTCCTGGGGGTCATTTTGGGCGCCATATTTGTTTGGGCTACTTCAGCCAGCGGCGGCCGCCATCTTGGAGCGGACTCGCACGCTCAGGCTTGATTGGAGCGCCTACTTAAGGCGGGCTCTAGCGTGGTGCTGGTTAGACCATCTACCACTTCGCCGCGCTCGCGCTGCTACTAGCGCCGAGTACTTTTTAAAACTTCCTGTTTTGCATTTGGGTTCGTTTTTCTGTTTCATTCTTCCCTGATTTTAGCCTGCCTGCTTGCTGCCAGCGCCCCCTTCTCCCCTTACCTGCACCTTAAAAACGGCATTTTCTGCCTGCCAAGCACCACCACTTTGGTGGGTCCGGGTCCTGGGGGTCATTTTGGGCGCCATCTTTGTTTGGGCTACTTCAGCCAGCGGCGGCCGCCATCTTGGAGCGGACTCGCACGCTCAGGCTTGATTGGAGCGCCTACTTAAGGCAGGCTCTAGCATGGTGCTGGTTAGACCATCTACCACTTCGCCGCGCTCGCGCTGCTACTAGCGCCGAGTACTTTTTAAAACATCCTGTTTTGCATTTGGGTTCGTTTTTCTGTTTCATTCTTCCCTGATTTTAGCCTGCCTGCTTGCTGCCAGCGCCCCCTTCTCCCCTTACCTGCACCTTAAAAACGGCATTTTCTGCCTGCCAAGCACCACCACTTTGGTGGGTCCGGGTCCTGGGGGTCATTTTGGGCGCCATCTTTGTTTGGGCTACTTCAGCCAGCGGCGGCCGCCATCTTGGAGCGGACTCGCACGCTCAGGCTTGATTGGAGCGCCTACTTAAAGTCGCTCCCTCACGCGCAGCGTGACGCGCAGGTGGACGCCCTCGCTTAGCCTGAGTCGTGCCGGAGTCCTGCCCGTCTGCGCCCGTCAGCGTCCCGGAGGCGTCGGGGCGGCGGGGGACCCCGGTCCGGCAATACTCTGGCTGAGATGATTTGCTATTCCTCTGCGTCATTGCGGGACATGCGGGGCCATTCTAGCTCTTGCCGCTCCATTTTCCCGGGGCGGTTTAGGGGCAAACGACGCTGTCCGGGCTGTGGTTGGACGCCTTCCTGGATTTGTGCTACGGTTCCTCACCCGGCAACAGCTGGCGTGAAGCATCTTTGCCTGCTGCTGAACACGAGGTCGGTAGGGCGCCACGCCCTGCACATTTACGATCTTCTGGTCAGGGAAAATCCCCTGTGCTTGCTACTGACCGAAACTTGGCTGGGAGAGGCTTCCAATCCGGACGTCTTCTCAGCCATTCCTCCTGCGTACAATATCTTCCGGCAGGACAGAGTTAAGGGAAGGGGAGGGGGAGTGGCGGTTGTGGTGAAAAAGAGCGTCTCCTGCTCGGTGCTTCCCCTGAACTCCATTGGGAATGCCGAGTCGCTCGCCTTCACGCTCAGACTGTCCCCAGGTCAGGCCTTGAAGGGGTTGTTGGTTTATAGACCACCAGGCCCGGTGGGTTCCTTTTTGGAGGATCTGCAGACAGCCGTCTCTGAGCTGGCGCTGACCACACAGCATTGTGTTGTGGCCGGTGATTTCAACTTCCACCTTTACACGGCGGACGACCCTGTTGCGGCCAAATTGCTGGATGTAGCCGTACGCTATATAAAAGCTACTTAACATAACAACATAACATAACATAACAGCACACGTACAGCCATGTCTAGAAGTGGTACTTCCCCACTAGACACTGTAGGAAGGTGGCTACCTGACTATGGTTACCCCAGATTTGTTGCCTGTGTTTAGCTGGTTTTTTGACTTAGTTGACCTGGTTCCCTGCTAATCAGGGCCCCAGGCCATCTGCTCTCTCTGTAAAATGGATTCCATGTACCCTAGGTACATACCACAATTGAAAATGGACTCCTTGTCAGCCCCTGTATAATGCACTATAGGTGCCCAGGGCATAGGAGCCACCAAGGCCTACCAGGGGCTGCAGCATATCTTTTGCCACCCCTGGCTGGTTCTTAAATTTACACAACTGGCTGATCACTCAGCTGGGGTAAGGTGGTGTAATCACCCCTTACTTAGATATAGTATACCTATATCTAAACCTATATCTGGACACATATAAACCTGTGAGCCACTCCTATGGAAGGCCTCATCAATCCTGGAGGCAGAGTGCGTGGTTTAATGTGAGATGGAGCTCTAGCATGAGCTGAGCCTGTCTGCAGCTGTCGGGAATAACTCCCTATCCCTCTCCCGACTTCAGCATTGCTTGTCTCGACTGCTCCCAGCGATTCCCTAGGCCCTAGGCCTAACCACTGTTCGATTGGTATCTCTTATACCACTTGTTTAGTATATGGTTAGAGTGGCCCCCCGCCCTCATCCATAATTGTGCAACTTTGTATGTTTAAACTGTGCTTTTGATTTAACGCTTGTGCCCCTTTATTCATAAAGAATACTGGGGATTGTTTTTAGTAATAAATACATATATTTTTATAATATATACTTGTGTGGTGTCCTTTCATTTGATATTACAGGATTGTATGTGGTAAAACAGCTCGCTTAACACGACCTCTTAAGTTAAGCCTTTAGGCTGCTTAGTCCATGCTACCCCTAGGATAGCTTGTCTAACAAGGTTGACTTACAACCAGACACCATAAGGGATTGTTTGGTCTGATAACCGGTGGTTCCAGAATTGGAAACATCACCTATCAGGCCAACTTCTCACATTGGTGGCAGCGGTGGGATTTGAGCTTGCTGTTGTTTTACCATTGCAATCTTTTATCAAATTGAAAGATCACATCAAGTACCTCAAGGTACATATAAATCAAAAGCTTAGCATATTTAAGTTCTACTGAACTTAGTAGTTGTAGATTAAAGGGATTAGCACACCCTGACTACAACTCACTAGCAAGGTACAGTAGGAAAACACTTAGTGTAGGTAAGTGCACCACTTATACCTCACTAGTAGTCATGTCTGACACAGGAAAAGCCTCAGGGTCTGCTCCTGTGACAGTTGACCTTACCAAGGCAACTTCCAGCTATGACAAATTAACCCGAAAGGACTTGATTGCCTTGTGCATATCAAGAGGGTTAAAAAGGGGCAGAAGTCCCACATGTCCTATCCTGATAGCCATTCTAGAACAGGATGACTTAGAGAAGGCGAATGAAGTTCCCTTAGAGTCAGGAGATGGAGTGAACCCCCCTGTAACTGATACCCCTCCGGAGGAAGGAGAAGAGGAGGAAGAAGAGGAGGAGGAGGACTCAGATGTAGAGGACCCAGAAGATCAGGATCAGAGGGGTAGCCAGGTCCTAGTTGCCAGGCTTAACCAGGCCAACTTAGACCTACTGGGAAATGGAGAGGGCCAGCACCTCCCCAGATCCCACCATATCATTCTCCCAGGCAACAGAAGAGTGAGATCTCCCTCAGGGGACTCTCATATTTCTAGTGCCTCAAGAGAATCTCAGAGAGGTATGACTGCCTCTCAGAAGATAGAGCATAGGTCCAGAATGAGGGCTGTCAAACTCCAAATAGAGAGGGAGGAGGTAGCCTTGGCTCAAGCTAGACTTGCCTTGGCAAGAGAGCAAAAATTGTGTGGCTTAGATGCCACTGGTGGCAGCAATATTCCTAAAGAGAAACCCAGGTCCTATGATAGTAGAAACCTGACAAAGATTGTGCCCCCCTACAAGGAAGGGGATGACATCCACAAGTGGATAACTGCTCTTGAGAGAGCCTGCATGGTACAGCAGGTTCCTGAGGAACAGTGGGCAGCAATCTTATGGTACTCCTTTTCAGAGAAAGGGAGAGATAAGCTCCTCACTGTTAGACATGAGGATGCAAACAATTACAAAGTCCTTGTAGGAAGGTGGCTACCTGACTATGGTTACCCCAGATTTTTTGCCTGTGTTTAGCTGGTTTTTTGACTTAGTTGACCTGGTTCCCTGCTAATCAGGGCCCCAGGCCATCTGCTCTCTCTGTAAAATGGATTCCATGTACCCTAGGTACATACCACAATTGGAAATGGACTCCTTGTCAGCCCCTGTATAATGCACTATAGGTGCCCAGGGCATAGGGGCCACCAAGGCCTACCAGGGGCTGCAGCATATATTTTGCCACCCCTGGCTGGTTCTTAAATTGACACAACTGGCTGATCACTCAGCTGGGGTAAGGTGGTGTAATCACCCCATACTTAGATATAGTATACCTATATCTAAACCTATATCTGGACACATATAAACCTGTGAGCCACTCCTATGGAAGGCCTCATCAATCCTGGAGGCAGAGTGCGTGGTTTAATGTGAGATGGAGCTCTAGCATGAGCTGAGCCTGTCTGCAGCTGTCGGGAATAACTCCCTAAGCTGTTTCAGGATAATGCCATACCATATACTCTTAAGTGCATTATAATCCTTGCGGTTATATAGCAACTCTGGTTTGGCTTTATCAAAACATGTCGTGTAAGGTGTAATACGATTTGGAATACTATCCCCTCGCCAGTTCTGGCGATGGGGATAGCATTCCACCCCTCTAGAGGGGTAAGACATGTTACTTTACTTAAATGCGGTTAATTTCTAAAAGGACCTTAGATCCACAAAATGGATGCCTCTGCCACAGACAAGAGTCTGACCCCCTGAAGCTGACCGAAACTCAGCCAAATGGGGCCTGGACAAAGGGTTTCCTGTCGCAGGGGGGTGTTACCACCCTCCAGACAGGAGATAGTGGATTGTAGCAGGGAGGTCTGAAAGAAACCAGACACTGCCTGGGGCGCACAAGGCTGCCCCTTGTATAATCAGGCCAAACCAGTTCTGGGGCACTCCAGCCCTCATGCCAGGGCGGCCTGGATCAAAGGAAGGGGGTGTATCCACCCACTTCCTGGGTCCCACCCATAGGAGGGGACCTAGCAGGTAATCCAGCCCCCAAAATTAGTATAAGACTGGGAGCAGTGCCAATGCACTTCAGATTTCCTGATGAAACATAAGAAACGAAACTCTGGACCCTTCGACATCCTACTCAACGTAGAAGACTGAAGAATCTCCCTTGTGGTCAAGGAGTGACCACCCTGTGCAAACAGGCACCATCCAGCCATCGACGTCTGCTTTGTCGCAGTTCCTGCCGGAACTCAAGCGACAGAGATCGACGAGATCAAGCTTGCCTGCCTTCCAACAGCCCGATCCACAGTCCCTGCAGAGCTGAGACCCGTGGAGGCGACCAGAAGCGTGGGGCATGCCATCTTGAATTGACCACAAGACGCTGACCGTGCAGCCCACAAGTGACCCTCGAAGCTGTACACCGGGGTTTGAGAAGCCCCAACTCTGAGCCACTCTTGCACCGAAGTTCAGCCCTCCACACTTGACGAGTGCTGCGTGGGGCCCTTCTGCTCCATTTGGCTCAACACGTTGGCCCGGTCACTTGCCAGCCGGCTAGTGGCCCCTGTACCGACGAACTTTGAAATTCGACCTGCAACTCTCGTTGCTCCAGATCTGCACCAGCTCCCCTGAAAAGGAGCCCCCACTCTGACCCTCCTGGTTTGAGTGAGAAGCAATCTCCTGGTTCCGCGTGGATTGCTCTTGCCAAGTGTTGTTTGCTCCAAACTTGAAGCCGACTGCGCCGACGGTGAGAGCCCTCGTGGGACAGATCGTGACCCGCTCCTGGACGTCGCAGATGCCCCAGAGCCCACGTGACAGCGGAGAGAAGCTCCTCAACGACCACCTGATTGCGCCCGACATTGCCTGGTTCCGTCCTGGTTCCACCCTGGTCACTGCTGAGTGACCCAGACTCTGTCCCCTCTGCTTTCAGGTACTTTTCGACTCGAGTCCACCCTTGGACTCCACCGGACACTTCTCTTTCACCCCGCCTGCAGCCCTTTCAGCTTCAAGCACCAAGGGCCTGCGTGACGAAACCCGACTCAACTTCGACCCTGTGCACCCGCTTCCTGTGGGTGAGGTAACTTTGCTCCGCCGGTGTTCCCACACTGGTACACATCTCTAGGGTCTGTGTCTTAAGTTTTGTTCCTCTAGGTTCAGCGGAAGTGTCCTTAAACTTTAACTCTACAACTTTTACGCACCATTGGTTAACATTGGTGCATGCGTGCGCTTTCCGCACTGCACCCGAATCCCGCGGGCTTTTCCCGACTTCAGCACTGCTTGTCCCGACTGCTCCCAGCGATTCCCTAGGCCCTAGGCCTAACCACTGTTCGATTGGTATCTCTTATACCACTTGTTTAGTATATGGTTTGAGTGGCCCCCCGCCCTCATCCATAATTGTCAACTTTGTATGTTTAAACTGTGCTTTTGATTTAACGCTTGTGCCCCTTTATTCATAAAGAATACTGGGGATTGTTTTTAGTAATAAATACATATATTTTTATAATATATACTTGTGTGGTGTCCTTTCATTTGATATTACAGGATTGTATGTGGTAAAACAGCTCGCTTAACACGACCTCTTAAGTTAAGCCTTTAGGCTGCTTAGTCCATGCTACCCCTAGGATAGCTTGTCTAATAAGGTTGACTTGCAACCAGACACCATAAGGGATTGTTTGGTCTGATAACCGGTGGTTCCACAATTGGAAACATCACCTATCAGGCCAACTTCTCACAGTCCTGAAGAGTGTCCTAATAGATGGGTTTGGCTTAACCACTGAACAGTACAGGTTGAAGTTCAGAGACACCCAGAAGACACAGACTCAGGACTGGACTGATTTTGTTGATTGTGCAACTAAGGCTCTGGAGGGTTGGCTACATGGCAGCAAAGAACATGACTTTACAGGATTGTATAATTTGATTATGAGGGAGCAGATCCTAAGTAATTGTCAGAACCAGCTCTTACACCAGCACCTGGTGGACTCTGATCTGACCTCTCCCCAAGAATTGGGAAAGAAGGCAGACAAGTGGGTCAGAACCAGGATTAGGCATAAGAATCAGGACAGTAACCAGAAGAAGGAGTCTACCAAGTCTCAAGATAAGGGTGGGGATAAAAATAAAGAAAAGACTTCCACAGGGCCCCAAAACTCCAAGAATGGGGGTGGGTCCCAAGACACTTCTTCAACAGAGAAAAAGCCTTATTGTCATGTCTGTAAACAGGTTCAACAAGTTCAAAAGGGCTGTAGCCAACCCCCTTCTGTGGGACCTCTCTGTAAGCAAAGAGCAGGCAGGGTAAAAGAATGTCCCATTTCCGCCTGAGCTTCTCTGGTAATCCTTTTATCATGCCTTTTAGGGTCTTGTTAAATCTCTCCACAAGCCCATTGCATTGTGGATGATTGTGAGAAGTTGGCCTGGTAGGGGATGTTTCCAATTCTGGAACCACCTACTACCTGACCAAACAATCCCCTTATGGTGTCTGGTTGTAAGTCAACCTTATTAGACAAGCTATCCTAGGGGTAGCATGGACTAAGCAGCCTAAAGGCTTAACTTAAGAGGTCGTGTTAAGCGAGCTGTTTTACCACATACAATCCTGTAATACCAAATGAAAGGACACCACACAAGTATATATTATAAAAATATATGTATTTATTACTAAAAACAATCTCCAGTATTCTTTATGAATAAAGGGGCACAAGCGTTAAATCAAAAGCACTGTTTAAACATACAAAGTTGCACAATTATGGATGAGGGTAGGGGCCACTCGAACCATATACTAAACAAGTGGTATAAGAGAGGCCACTCGAACAGTGGTTAGGCCTAGGGCCTAGGGAATCGCTGGGAGCAGTCAGGACAAGCAATGCTGAAGTCGGGAATGGCCCTCGGGATTCGGGAGATGTGCGGAAAGCGCACGCATGCACCAATGTTAACCAATGGTGCGTAAAAGTTGTAAAGTTAAAGTTAAAGGACACTTCCGCTGAACCTAGGAGTACAGAACTTAACACACAGACCCTAGAGGTGTGCACCAGTGTGGGAACACCGGCGGAGCAAAGTTACCTCACCCACAGGAAGCGGGTGCATAGGGTCGAAGTGGCGTCGGGTTTTGACACGCAGGCTCTTGGTGCTTGAAGCTGAAAGGGCTGCAGGCGGGTTGAAGATGAAGTGTCCGGTGGAGTCCAAGGGTGGACTCAAGTAGAAAAGTACCTGAAAGCAGAGGGGACAGAGTCTGGGTCACTCAGCAGTGACCAGGGTGGAACCAGGACGGAACCAGGCAATGTCGGGCGCAATCAGGTGGTCGTCGAGGAGCTTCTCTCCGCTGTCACGTGGGCTCTGGGGCATCTGCGACGTCCAGGAGCAGGTCACGATCTGTCCCACGCAGGCTCTCACCGTCGGTGCAGTCGGCTTCCGGTTTGGAGCAAACAAGCCTTGGTAAGAGCAATCCACGCGGGATCGGAAGATTGCTTCTCACTCGGACCAGGAAGGTCAGAGTCGGGGCTCCTTTTCAGGGGAGCTGGAGTGGATCTGGAGCAACCAGATTCACGAGTCTTTTTCGGTAGTTCGTCGGCACAGGGACCACAAGCCAGCTGGCAAGTGACCGGGCCAACGCGTTGAGCCAAAATGTGCCAAAGGGCCCCACGCAACACTCGTCGAGTGTGGAGGGCTGAACTTTGGCTCAGGAGTAGCTCAGGGTGGGGGCTTCTCAAACCCCGGTGCACAGCTTCGAGGGTCACTCGTGGGCTGCACGGTCAGCGTCTCGTGGTCAATTCAAGATGGCGTGCCCCACGCTTCCGGTCGCCTCCACGGGTCTCAGCTTTGCAGGGACTGTGGATCGGGCTGTTAGAAGCTGGGCAGGCTTGATCTCGTCGATCTCAGTCACTCGAGTTCCAGCGGGAACTGCAACTAAGTAGACGTCGAGGGCTGGATGGTGCCTGCTGCTGCAGGGTGGTCACTCCTTGACCACAAGGGAGATTCTTCGGGCTTCCACGTTGGAGTGGAGGTCCAAGGGTCCAGAGTTTCGTTTCAAATGTTTCTTCCAGGAAATCTGAAGTGCATTGGCACTGCTCCCACTCTTATTCGAATCTGGTGGGCGTGATTACCTGCTAGGTCCCCTCCTATGGGTGGGACCCAGGAAGTGGGTGGATACACCCCCTTCCTTTGATCCAGGCCGCCCTGGCACGAGGGCTGGAGTGCCCCAGAACCGGTTTGGCCGGATTATGCAAGGGGCAGCCTTGTGCGCCCCAAGCAGTGTCTGGTTTCTTTCAAACCTCCCTGCTACAATACACTATCTCCTGTCTGGAGGGCGGTGACACCCTCCTGTGACAGGAAACCCTTTGTCCAGGACCCCCTTGACTGAGTTTCGGTCAGCTCCAGGGGTCCAGACATTTGTCTGTGGCAGAGGCATCCATTTTGTGGATCTTAAGGCCTTTGGAGAAATCAACCGCATTAAAGCAAAGTAACATGTCCTACCCCTCTAGAGGGGTGGAATGCCATCCCCGTAGCCAGAACTGGCGAGGGGATGGTATTCCAAAGCGTATGACACCTTACACGACATGTTTTGATAAAGCCAAACCAAAGTTGCTAAATAACCGCGAGGATTATAAGGCACTTAATAGTATATGGTATGGCATTATCCTGAAACAGCTTAGGGATTTGTTCCCGACGGCTGCAGACAGGCTCAGCTCATGCTAGAGCTCCATCTCACATAAAACCACGCACTCAGCCTCCAGGATTGATGAGGCCTTTCTATAGGAGTGGCTCACAGGTTTACATGTGTCCAGATATAGGTTTAGACATAGGTATACTATATCTAAGCAAGGGGTGTGTACACCACCTTACCCCAGCTGAGTGATCAGCCAGTTGTGTCAATTTAAGAACCAGCCAGGGGTGGCAAAAGATATGCTGCAGCCCCTGGTAGGCCTTAGTGGCTCCTGTGCCCTGTGCACCTATAGTGCATTCTACAGGGGCTGACAAGGAGTCCATTTCCAATTGGTATGTGCCTATAGCACATGTGTCAGTAATTTAGTGAGAGAACAGCAGGCTGGGGGTCTGATCAGCAGGCCCACAGCCTCAGTAGTCGAAAACCAGTGAAGCAAAAAGCAAAAATTTGGGGTGACCATAGGATAGCAGACCCTACTCTCCTACACAACCCCCCCCCAAACGCAGGGACATTAAACTAACCTTGACCAGATAAGTCTTCATGTTCTAAGTGGAAGTACCTGGAGAGACCATCTGCATTACCATGGTCAGTCCCTGGGCGGTGCTCCACTGTAAAGTCCATCCCCTGTAGGGAAATGGACCACCTGAGTAGTTTGGGATTTTCACCCTTCATCTGATTAAGCCACAAGAGGGGCTTATGGTCTGTTTGCACCAGGAAGTGAGTTCCAAACAAGTAGGACCTCAACTTCTTTAATGCCCAAACCACAGCAAAGGCCTCCCTCTCAATGGCTGACCAACGTTTCTCTCGGGGAGTCAGCCTCCTGCTAATGAAAGCAATTGGCTGGTCTTGACCATCTTGATTAAGTTGTGAGAGCACAGCTCCCACCCCCAACTCAGAAGCATCTGTCTGAACAATGAACTGTTTGGAGTAGTCAGGACTCTTTAGGATAGGTGCAGAGCACATGGCCTTCTTCAGGTCTTCAAATGCCTTCTGACAGCTAACTGTCCACTGAACCTTTTTTGGCATCTTCTTGGATGTCAAGTCATTTAATGGTGTCACTATAGACCCATAGTTCTTCACAAACTTCCTGTAATACCCAGTCAGGCCCAAGAAGGCTCTGACTTGTGTCTGGGTAACTGGAGGAGCCCAGTCCTGTATGGCCTGGATTTTGCTCTCCAGTGGCTGGACCTGGCCTCCACCAACTAGGTGGCCCAGGTACACAACCTTACTCTGCCCTATCTGGCACTTTGTGGCCTTGATAGTTAGGCCTGCCTTTTGCAGGGCCTCCAAAACTTTCTTCAGGTGGATCAGGTGATCCTCCCAGGTGGAGCTAAAGACAGCAATATCATCCAGATAAGCTGCACAAAAGTCATCCAACCCAGTAAGGACTTGGTTCACCAACCTTTGGAAAGTGGCAGGTGCATTCTTCAAACCAAAGGGCATTACCACAAACTGATAATGCCCACTAGGGGTAGAGAATGCTGTCTTGGCCTTTGACTCCTCAGCTAGTCTGATTTGCCAGTAGCCAGCTGTCAGATCAAATGTGCCCAGAAACTTGGCAGAAGCCAATCTGTCAATGAGCTCATCTGCTCTTGGAATGGGGTGAGCATCTGTCCTAGTGACAGCATTGAGACCCCTGTAATCCACGCAAAACCTCATTTCTCTCTTTCCATCTTGGGTATGAGGTTTTGGCACCAGGACTACTGGGCTGGCCCATGGGCTCTCAGAGGGCTCAATCACTCCAAGCTCTAACATCTTTTGCACCTCAGCCTTGATGCAGTCTCTGACATGGTCAGGTTGCCTGTAGATCTTATTCTTGACAGGCAGACTGTCACCAGTGTCCACAACATGGGTACCATAGCAAGTGCCTCCAATAACCATCAGAGGCATCCCTTGGCGCTCCACTCTCAAAATAAGTTTAACACGATTCCAAGAATCAATCTTCAAGTAATATTCTGATTTAATGTTTTTCTTATCACATATTTGTTGTATTTTTTTCAAATTTCATTCATCACAAATAAACAGTATATTCGACGGTATCATTATGCACAAATCATAGTCCAATGCATTTCGGGCTATGTGCCCTTCATCCGGGACAAACGCTAGAAGCAAGATGAAAATAAAATCTATAAGTTTCACAAATTCAATAAACAAACTCCGTACCAAACAATCATAAATCATAGTCTCATAGATAATACATGTAATACGCGTGCAGTGCTCCCCTTTGTAATGTGTACATGCAACAAAAAAATCACATATATCTCACTTGTTGTGCGTGTAATCCTATCGCCAGGACATTTATCTGAAAAAGTTAAAACGAACATGAAACCACTGTTCTTTTCCCATCACACCCATAATTGACAAAATATCTGGCACTGTCATTTATTATTTCAACTTACTTGAAATACGCAAAATGCGTTTCTATGCTGTTCGTTCAACAGTTTGCTCTCAGCTCTGGCGCGAAAAGTGTTCAGAAGTGTGTGAGCCAATCACGCTAGGTTTAATAAAAACAGTCTAGATCTAATAGTATGGCTGGTTTCAATACGTTCCGACTAACTGTCACATGCTTCCCAACCGGCCAATCAATGGCAGGCATGGGTTGTTTACATATTTCATTACGAAGGCTTATCTTACCTGTATTATATGCATACATAATGGTATTAAAGTTCGGATATTGAAAAATAATAAATGTGGAACGCTTGGCTCAGGCAACATGACCAATATGACTAAATAATGTTTCACAGATAACATAAAAATTCAATGCGCTCATTAAGCCCAAAGGGCTTACTCGAGTTCAATAGATAAATCCAATGATTTTCTCTTTGTAGAAGAAAACGATTGTTGTTTCTTCCTTCTATTTTTTCTACAGTTTCAAGTACCACAAATTGTAGTTGAGAGATATTGTGGTTGGCCTCTATGAAATGCGTAGCAATGGTAGACTTTAAGCTCTTGGTACGAATATTTGATTTATGTTCATTCAATCTCGTTTTAATTTTCCGTTCAGTTTTTCCGACATATGTTTTGCCACACGGGCACTTCAGCATGTAGATCAAATTCATACTATCACATGTGGCATTCACTTTCAACCTGATTTTGTGTCCTTTCGTGGGATGGGTTATATAATTGCCTCTTATGATACTGTTACAATTCCCACATTGTAAACAAGGGCGGGTGCCTCTGTATTGTTTTTGAACCATTGTGGTATGTTTCAACATTTCCCCAAAGTTTTTGTTTCTAGTGAATGCAAAGATGGGTGGGTTTTGCAAGGATTGTTGGAAATCCGGTTCTGCCTTAAGTATTTTCCAATGATTAATGATAATCTTTTTGAATTTGAAGCTTGAGGTGGAATATTTAGAAACGATTGTCATTCTGTCTTGTACTGTCTTCTGTTTGACTGTTAATAAGTCTTTCCTTTGCATGGTCTCCACTTTGTGTGTAGCTTGCAGTATCAAAGGTTCCGGGTAACCCCTGTTAAGAAATCTCTCTCCCATGTCCTTGATGTTCACTGTGGCTTTTTGGGGGTCTGAAGTAATGCGTTTGGCTCGCATCATTTGTGATACAGGTAAATTTCTTTTCAGTGATTCCTGATGAAAACTGTGATAGTGAAGGGTGTTATTCTTGTCTGTTACTTTCCGGAACATTTCAGTTTCAATTTTTCCATTATTCAGAGTAATTCGAACATCCAGAAAGGTCACTGATTTGGATGAGATCTCCCAGGTGAATTGAATTCTTTCTTCTTGTGTATTCAGCTCGTTTAGAGCTAGTTCCAATAGTTCTGAACTGGCCTTCCATAAAATAAACACATCATCAATATAGCGTACAAATAACTTCAGATTGTCATGCCATTCTGCTTTGCTCAGGATATGTTGGGTTTCGTACATTCTCATGAACAGATTCGCGTAGACCGGGGCTGCGCTGTTTCCCATGCTCGTTCCAATTAACTGTTGGTACCAAGTGTTCTCGTATTTAAAGTAACTGTGATAGAGCGTAAAAATTGTAAGTTCCATTAAGAAAGATTGAAGTCTCCCATCATATTCAGTGGATAAGATAGCCTCTTCCATCGCCTCAATCCCTAGATTGTGCGGGATAGATGTATACAGTGATTTGACATCTGCTGTGCATAATATCAGTGTAGGAAGGTGGCTACCTGACTATGGTTACCCCAGATTTTTTGCCTGTGTTTAGCTGGTTTTTTGACTTAGTTGACCTGGTTCCCTGCTAATCAGGGCCCCAGGCCATCTGCTCTCTCTGTAAAATGGATTCCATGTACCCTAGGTACATACCAATTGGAAATGGACTCCTTGTCAGCCCCTGTAGAATGCACTATAGGTGCACAGGGCACAGGAGCCACTAAGGCCTACCAGGGGCTGCAGCATATCTTTTGCCACCCCTGGCTGGTTCTTAAATTGACACAACTGGCTGATCACTCAGCTGGGGTAAGGTGGTGTACACACCCCTTGCTTAGATATAGTATACCTATGTCTAAACCTATATCTGGACACATGTAAACCTGTGAGCCACTCCTATAGACAGGCCTCACCAATCCTGGAGGCTGGGTGCATGGTTTTTATGTGAGATGGAGCTCTAGCATGAGCTGAGCCTGTCTGCAGCCGTCGGGAACAAATCCCTAAGCTGTTTCAGGATAATGCCATACCATATACTATTAAGTGCCTTATAATCCTCGCGGTTATTTAGCAACTCTGGTTTGGCTTTATCAAAACATGTCGTGTAAGGTGTCATACGCTTTGGAATACCATCCCCTCGCCAGTTCTGGCGACGGGGATGGCATTCCACCCCTCTAGAGGGGTAAGACATGTTACTTCACTTTAATGCGGTTGATTTCTCCAAAGGCCTTAAGATCCACAAAATGGATGCCTCTGCCACAGACAAATGTCTGGACCCCTGGAGCTGACCGAAACCCAGTCAAGGGGGTCCTGGACAAAGGGTTTCCTGTCACAGGAGGGTGTCACCGCCCTCCAGACAGGAGATAGTGTATTGTAGCAGGGAGGTTTGAAAGAAACCAGACACTGCCTGGGGCGCACAAGGCTGCCCCTTGCATAATCCGGCCAAACCGGTTCTGGGGCACTCCAGCCCTCGTGCCAGGGCGGCCTGGATCAAAGGAAGGGGGTGTACCCACCCACTTCCTGGGTCCCACCCATAGGAGGGGACCTAGCAGGTAATCACGCCCACCAGATTCGAATAAGAGTGGGAGCAGTGCCAATGCACATCAGATTTCCTGGAAGAAACATTTGAAATGATATTCTGGACCCTTCGCCCTCCATCTCAACGTGGAAGCCCGAAGAATCTCCCTTGTGGTCAAGGAGTGACCACCCTGCAGCAGCAGGCACCATCCAGCCCTCGACGTCTACTTAGTTGCAGTTCCCGCCGGAACTCGAGCGACTGAGATCGACGAGATCAAGCCTGCCCAGCTTCTAACAGCCCGATCCACCGTCCATGCAAAGCTGAGACCCGTGGAGGCGACCGGAAGCGTGGGGCACGCCATCTTGAAGTGACCACGAGACGCTGACCGTGCAGCCCACGAGTGACCCTCGAAGCTGTACACCGGGGTTTGAGAAGCCCCCACCCTGAGCTACTCCTGAGCCGAAGTTCAGCCCTCCACACTCGACGAGTGCTGCGTGGGGCCCTTTGGCACGATTTGGCTCAACGCGTTGACCCGGTCACTTGCCAGCTGGCTTGTGGTCCCTGTGTCGACGAACTACAAAAGAAGACTCGTGATTCTGGTTGCTCCAGATCCACACCAGCTCCCCTGAAAGGGAGCCCCGACTCTGACCTTCCTGGTCCGAGTAAGACGCCATCTTCCAATCCCGCGTGGATTGCTCTTACCAAGGCTTGTTTGCTCCAAACCGGAAGCCGACTGCACCGACGGTGAGAGCCTGCGTGGGACAGATCGTGACCTGCTCCTGGACGTCGCAGATGCCCCAGAGCCCACGTGACAGCGAAGAGAAGCGCCTCGACGACCACCTGATTGCGCCCGACATTGCCTGGTTCCGTCCTGGTTCCACCCTGGTCACTGCTGAGTGACCCAGACTCTGTCCCCTCTGCTTTCAGGTACTCTACAACTTGAGTCCATCCTTGGACTCCACCGGACACTTCGTCTTCACCCTGCCTGCAGCCCTTTCAGCTTCAAGCATCAAGAGCCTGCGTGTCAAAACCCGACGCCACTTCGACCCTGTGCACCCACTTCCTGTGGGTGAGGTAACTTTGCTCCGCCGGTGTTCCCACACTGGTGCACACCTCTAGGGTCTGTGTGTTAAGTTTTGTTCCTCTAGGTTCAGCGGAAGTGTCCTTAAACTTTAACTATTTGACTTTTACGCACCATTGGTTAACATTGGTGCATGCGTGCGCTTTCCGCACATCTCCCGAATCCCGAGGGCCATTCCCGACTTCAGCATTGCTTGTCCTGACTGCTCCCAGCGATTCCCTAGGCCCTAGGCCTAACCACTGTTCGAGTGGCCTCTCTTATACCACTTGTTTAGTATATGGTTCGAGTGGCCCCCTGCCCTCATCCATAATTGTGCAACTTTGTATGTTTAAACAGTGCTTTTGATTTAACGCTTGTGCCCCTTTATTCATAAAGAATACTGGGGATTGTTTTTAGTAATAAACACATATATTTTTATAATATATACTTGTGTGGTGTCCTTTCATTTGGTATTACAGGATTGTATGTGGTAAAACAGCTCGCTTAACACGACCTCTTAAGTTAAGCCTTTAGGCTGCTTAGTCCATGCTACCCCTAGGATAGCTTGTCTAATAAGGTTGACTTACAACCAGACACCATAAGGGGATTGTTTGGTCAGGTAGTAGGTGGTTCCAGAATTGGAAACATCCCCTACCAGGCCAACTTCTCACATTGGTGAGCAGCGGTGCGGATTTGAGCTTGCTGTTGTTTTACCATTGCAATCTTTATATCAAATTGAAAGATCACATCAAGTACCTCTAGGTACATATAAAATCAAAAGCTTAGCATATTAAGTTCTACTGAACTTAGTAGTTGTAGGTTGAAGGGAGTAGCACACCCCTGACTACAACTCACTAGCAAGGTCCAGTAGGAAAACACTTAGTGTAGGTAAGTGCACCACTTACACCTCACTAGTAACCATGTCTGACACAGGAAAAGCCTCAGGGTCTGCTCCTGTGACAGTTGACCCTACCCAGGCAACTTTTGGATATGACAAACTAACCCGCAGAGACTTGATTGCCTTGTGCAAAGCAAGAGGGTTAAAAAGGGGCAGAAGCCCCACCTGCCTAATCCTGGTAGAAATCCTAGAACAGGATGACTTAGAGAAGGCAAAAGCAGCTTCCCTAGATACAGGAACTGGAGGGAACCCCCCTGTAGTTGATCCCCCTGAAGAGGAGGATGATGATGACTTGGATGAGGACTCAGATGGTGGGGACTCACAAGTACAGGATCAGGGTAGCCAGGTTCCAGTTGGTAGGCTTAGCCAGGCCAACTTGGACCTACTGGGGAATGGAGAGGGCCAGCACCTCCCCAGAACCCAACATATGATTCTCCCAGGCAACAGAAGAGTGAGATCTCCCTCAGGGGACTCTCATCTTTCTAGTGCCTCCAGAGAATCAGAGAGAGGCATGAGTGCTTCTCAAAAAGCTGAGCATAGGGCTAGAATGAGGGCTGTCAGACTCCAGATAGAGAGAGAGGAGGTAGCCCTGAGTCAAGCTAAGCTTACCTTAGCTCAAGCTAAACTTGCCTTGGCAAGAGAGCAGAAATTGTGTGGCTTAGATGCCACTGGTGGCAGCAATATTCCTAAAGAGAAACCCAGGTCCTATGATAGTAGAAACCTGACAAAGATTGTGCCCCCCTTCAAAGAAGGGGATGACATCCACAAATGGATGACTGCTCTTGAGAGAGCCTGCATGGTACAGCAGGTTCCTGAGGAACAGTGGGCAGCAATCTTATGGTACTCCTTTTCAGAGAAAGGGAGGGACAAGCTCCTCACTGTCAGACATGAGGATGCAAACAATTACAAAGTCCTGAAGAGTGTTCTGATAGATGGGTTTGGCTTAACCACTGAACAGTACAGGTTCAAGTTCAGAGACACCCAGAAGACACAGACTCAGGACTGGACTGATTTTGTAGATTGTGCTACTAAGGCTCTGGAGGGTTGGCTACATGGCAGCAAAGTACATGACTTTACAGGATTGTATAATTTGATTATGAGGGAGCAGATCCTAAGTAATTGTCAGAACCAGCTCTTACACCAGCACCTGGTAGACTCTGATCTGACCTCTCCCCAAGAATTGGGAAAGAAGGCAGACAAATGGGTCAGAACCAGGATTAGGCCTAAGAATCAGGACAGTAACCAGAAGAAGGAGTCTACCAAGCCTCAAGATAAGGGTGGGGATAAAAATAAAGAAAAGACTTCCCCAGGGCCCCAAAACTCCAAGGATGGGGGTGGGTCCCAAGACACTTCTTCAACTGAGAAAAAACCCTATTGTTATCCCTGTAAACAGGTGGGGCATTACAAAACAGACAGCTGTTGTCCCAAGAATAACAATAAAGAAAATATACCTCCAAAGCCAGCTTCAACACCTCCTGTTACTGTCAGCAGTAATCCCCCAGGAAGTGGAAGCACACCCAGGAATCTGGGTGGGTTTACTTTTGGAAATCAGGTGGACCCTGGCCTATCCAGGTCCCCATCACCCAATGATCTTGTTTATGAGGCTGGCATGGGGTTTGCCAACTTCTCTGCTTGCCCAAATACTTTGAGCAAGTATAGACAAGAACCCATCATCAATGGTTTAAGAGTTGAAGCTTTTAGAGACACAGGGGCTAGCATCACCATGGTGGCTGATGGCATAGTCCCCTCTAAGCAACTTTTACCTGGTGCCACATACCAGGTAATAAACATTGATGGCATCCAAACAAATCATCCCATGGCAGTAGTAAGTCTCAGCTGGGGAGGTGTCACTGGCCCAAAGAGAGTGGCAGTGTCCCCAAACTTGCCTGTAGACTGTCTACTGGGTAATGATTTAGAAATCTCAGCCTGGGCTGGGGTTGAACAGGAAATCCATTCTAGAATGGTAAATTCCAATGGAAAGGTTAGTGGGGCTGTAATGGCTACAGCCCCAATTCAAGATGTCCTTCCTGAAAAGGTTGGTAGGGCGGAGATACTCCCTGCCCCATCTTTAGCAAAAGCTCTTCCTGAACAGAATAGCAAAGCTGTTATGATAACAGCAGAAACCCAAACTGAGTCTCCTCCTGAAAAGGTTGGTGGGGCTGTGATGGCCACAGCCCAAACTCAAACTGACACGTGTGTTGTGAAACCTGAAATGATGGATAACTCCACACAAACTGAGAGCATGGAGGAGGAAGAGAAATCTCCCCCTCACCAGACTTTAGGACAGGATCAGCCTCCTCAGGGAACTGATCTTACCCCTGATGAAGGAACTGCCCCAGAGGTGGTTGGGCCTAGCCTGACAGAACCTCTGATGTCAGTGGACCCTTCTCAGGTGGGACCCAGTCTGGAGCAGGTAACCTGCCCCTCTCTCCCTTGCCTTAGCCAGCCCAGGGCTGCAGAGGACAAGAAGGACAGTGAGACCCAGAGGGCCCCCTGTCAAATAAAGCACCCCCATCAAAAGATTAGGTGCACCAAAACTAGTAGCCCTAGTAAGGTGAAAACTTTAAAAACTCCTGAGGGAGCCCCCTTAAAAACAGTTAGGGACCTCCCCCAGATGGATTCTGTTGGGCACAGCCAAACCTGGGACCCAAAGGGCCCAAACCTGAACTGTCCCTCCAGCAAGCCAAACAGAGGGACCCAGCCTCCAGCTTTAGGTAGCCAGAGGTTGACCCTGAGAGCACAGTGCAACTCAGTTAAAGAAAGAAAGGCACACCTGGTGGAAGATAATTGGAGGAAGCCAAGCCCTAACTTAGTAGAGCCTAACTTCAATACTCCATATCCAAACCAGCCTTTAACTTTGCATAAACACACCCAAGGTAGTGATTCCCTATGGTGGAGACCCTCTAATACCCAAAGGGTGAGGGACTGCTTAGTGGACCATGAGACAGGGGGTACCCATGCTAGTGCAGGTACTTCCTTATATGGCCACTCAGGCAATATAGGCTTACCTGGCCAAGGATAGCCTTATCTCCTTTCGTTTGGGGGGGGGTTATGTAGGAAGGTGGCTACCTGACTATGGTTACCCCAGATTTTTTGCCTGTGTTTAGCTGGTTTTTTGACTTAGTTGACCTGGTTCCCTGCTAATCAGGGCCCCAGGCCATCTGCTCTCTCTGTAAAATGGATTCCATGTACCCTAGGTACATACCAATTGGAAATGGACTCCTTGTCAGCCCCTGTAGAATGCACTATAGGTGCACAGGGCACAGGAGCCACTAAGGCCTACCAGGGGCTGCAGCATATCTTTTGCCACCCCTGGCTGGTTCTTAAATTGACACAACTGGCTGATCACTCAGCTGGGGTAAGGTGGTGTACACACCCCTTGCTTAGATATAGTATACCTATGTCTAAACCTATATCTGGACACATGTAAACCTGTGAGCCACTCCTATAGACAGGCCTCACCAATCCTGGAGGCTGGGTGCATGGTTTTTATGTGAGATGGAGCTCTAGCATGAGCTGAGCCTGTCTGCAGCCGTCGGGAACAAATCCCTAAGCTGTTTCAGGATAATGCCATACCATATACTATTAAGTGCCTTATAATCCTCGCGGTTATTTAGCAACTCTGGTTTGGCTTTATCAAAACATGTCGTGTAAGGTGTCATACGCTTTGGAATACCATCCCCTCGCCAGTTCTGGCGACGGGGATGGCATTCCACCCCTCTAGAGGGGTAAGACATGTTACTTCACTTTAATGCGGTTGATTTCTCCAAAGGCCTTAAGATCCACAAAATGGATGCCTCTGCCACAGACAAATGTCTGGACCCCTGGAGCTGACCGAAACCCAGTCAAGGGGGTCCTGGACAAAGGGTTTCCTGTCACAGGAGGGTGTCACCGCCCTCCAGACAGGAGATAGTGTATTGTAGCAGGGAGGTTTGAAAGAAACCAGACACTGCCTGGGGCGCACAAGGCTGCCCCTTGCATAATCCGGCCAAACCGGTTCTGGGGCACTCCAGCCCTCGTGCCAGGGCGGCCTGGATCAAAGGAAGGGGGTGTACCCACCCACTTCCTGGGTCCCACCCATAGGAGGGGACCTAGCAGGTAATCACGCCCACCAGATTCGAATAAGAGTGGGAGCAGTGCCAATGCACATCAGATTTCCTGGAAGAAACATTTGAAACGATATTCTGGACCCTTCGCCCTCCATCTCAACGTGGAAGCCCGAAGAATCTCCCTTGTGGTCAAGGAGTGACCACCCTGCAGCAGCAGGCACCATCCAGCCCTCGACGTCTACTTAGTTGCAGTTCCCGCCGGAACTCGAGCGACTGAGATCGACGAGATCAAGCCTGCCCAGCTTCTAACAGCCCGATCCACCGTCCATGCAAAGCTGAGACCCGTGGAGGCGACCGGAAGCGTGGGGCACGCCATCTTGAAGTGACCACGAGACGCTGACCGTGCAGCCCACGAGTGACCCTCGAAGCTGTACACCGGGGTTTGAGAAGCCCCCACCCTGAGCTACTCCTGAGCCGAAGTTCAGCCCTCCACACTCGACGAGTGCTGCGTGGGGCCCTTTGGCACGATTTGGCTCAACGCGTTGACCCGGTCACTTGCCAGCTGGCTTGTGGTCCCTGTGTCGACGAACTACAAAAGAAGACTCGTGATTCTGGTTGCTCCAGATCCACACCAGCTCCCCTGAAAGGGAGCCCCGACTCTGACCTTCCTGGTCCGAGTAAGACGCCATCTTCCAATCCCGCGTGGATTGCTCTTACCAAGGCTTGTTTGCTCCAAACCGGAAGCCGACTGCACCGACGGTGAGAGCCTGCGTGGGACAGATCGTGACCTGCTCCTGGACGTCGCAGATGCCCCAGAGCCCACGTGACAGCGAAGAGAAGCGCCTCGACGACCACCTGATTGCGCCCGACATTGCCTGGTTCCGTCCTGGTTCCACCCTGGTCACTGCTGAGTGACCCAGACTCTGTCCCCTCTGCTTTCAGGTACTCTACAACTTGAGTCCATCCTTGGACTCCACCGGACACTTCGTCTTCACCCTGCCTGCAGCCCTTTCAGCTTCAAGCATCAAGAGCCTGCGTGTCAAAACCCGACGCCACTTCGACCCTGTGCACCCACTTCCTGTGGGTGAGGTAACTTTGCTCCGCCGGTGTTCCCACACTGGTGCACACCTCTAGGGTCTGTGTGTTAAGTTTTGTTCCTCTAGGTTCAGCGGAAGTGTCCTTAAACTTTAACTATTTGACTTTTACGCACCATTGGTTAACATTGGTGCATGCGTGCGCTTTCCGCACATCTCCCGAATCCCGAGGGCCATTCCCGACTTCAGCATTGCTTGTCCTGACTGCTCCCAGCGATTCCCTAGGCCCTAGGCCTAACCACTGTTCGAGTGGCCTCTCTTATACCACTTGTTTAGTATATGGTTCGAGTGGCCCCCTGCCCTCATCCATAATTGTGCAACTTTGTATGTTTAAACAGTGCTTTTGATTTAACGCTTGTGCCCCTTTATTCATAAAGAATACTGGGGATTGTTTTTAGTAATAAACACATATATTTTTATAATATATACTTGTGTGGTGTCCTTTCATTTGGTATTACAGGATTGTATGTGGTAAAACAGCTCGCTTAACACGACCTCTTAAGTTAAGCCTTTAGGCTGCTTAGTCCATGCTACCCCTAGGATAGCTTGTCTAATAAGGTTGACTTACAACCAGACACCATAAGGGGATTGTTTGGTCAGGTAGTAGGTGGTTCCAGAATTGGAAACATCCCCTACCAGGCCAACTTCTCACAATCAGGGATTCATGTTCATCCAGATCTAGAGCACTCAATTTCGACAAAAAATCCGTGGTATCTCGGATATATGTGGCCATTTTTTGAACTGTCGGTTGCATTAGTCTGTCAATGAACTTACCGATGGGTTCATGAAAGCTTTGTCTAGTCGATACAATAGGGCGTAATGGAGGATCAAGTTGGTTCTTGTGTATTTTTGGCGTCATATAGAATGCAGGACTTTTTGGATAAGGAGTTTTCAAAAATTTACTTGTTCTGTCAGTGATAATGCCTTCGTTGACAGCTTTGTCAATCAATTTTGTAAGAATCATATGATATTCATTGGTGGGGTTATATTCAAGTCGTGCATATGTATTAGAATCACTGATATGTTCCTGCACTTTTTGTTTGTACATAGATGTGTTCATAATCACAATTCCTCCTCCTTTGTCAGCTTTGATAAGCATGATGTCTTTATTCGTTGACAGTTTTTTCAGAATATTCAGATCTTTTTTCGTCACATTATTTCTTTGTTTTGTCTGGCAATTGATCTTCAATAAATCTTGTCTCACTAAAGTCTCGAACAGATCGAGTGCTTTGTGGCTCGTAGGTGCCATGAAAGTGCTTCTAGGCCTTAAACCTTTGAGTTGATCTTCATCTTCATTTGGTTGTTTGTCAGGTATTTGACTGAAAAAGTGTCGTAGTCTCAACTTACGCATTAGTTTAAAGAAACTAATTTCTAGTTCTAAAGCATTAGTTCTGGTGGTTGGAACATAGGAAGTACCCTTCTGTAGTAACTTGCGTTCCTGCTCTGTCAGAGTATAGTCAGAGATATTTATGACTAGTTGGTTTTCAGTTGTTTTTTCTTCTCTTTCTCTTTCGTGATCGCTTTTCCCTGTTCTTTGGAGGTCACGCTTCTGGTGAGTGGTCATTCTTTTTCCCCTCCTGAGTCTTCGAGTTCTTGGTGACCCTGTTCTAAAAAAGAAACTTCCGAAACATTAGATGTGATTGATGTTGACGGTTCACTCCCTCTAAGGGGTTCAGTTTGGGGATTCGGTTGTTTCTTCATGCCTTGCTTATTGGTGAAACTTGGTCTGTTAGACATATCACTCCCTGATGAGGATGTATCTGTGTGTGACGCATATGGACGGTTTCTTCTTCGTTGGGCGTACACATCTGCCCATGTGTACACCTCTCCAAGCTTGTAGTCAAGCGTATCACGTCTGAATTTGCGGATCTTTCTTTCATTTATCTCTTGTGTATGTTTTTCAATTTGATCTTTTGCATCTTGTAGGAGAGTATCTAGTTCTTCTGTTGTTAGCATAGATGATAACTCTTCTGTAGTTTCATCTATTTCCTTTTGTAGTTCATTCAGGATTTCCGATAGTTCTACAATGATTAGTAGAATTAAGTCCAGCGAACATTTATTCAGAATAGCATACCATTTATCTCTGAACTTCTGAGAATTTTTACACAGAGAAGGTTTCAAAGCAATGCGTAGTCCCCTAGGTATACGCTGAAGTCTGTGGTACTTGATTAACGTGTTGGCATGTAGTTTTTGGTTAACATGTCTCTTGGATAAATATAAAAGTTGTTTCAGATTCTGTTCTTTAGTCTTATTGGATGATGTCGAGTCAACCTGTTCCCCTATGAGAGAATAGATTTTAGATGCTTCATCTTCTTTAAAGGCGAATGTTTCCGCCCTTGCTTCCGTGCTTTTGGCTATTTCATCATACTGCATTGTGAAAATTTAACTAATGTCAATTCTTCAAATAAGAATAAATGTGTACTTTTAATCAATATAGCGTGCCGACTGGTCGAAGACAAGAAGAAAGGTATACCAAAAGATAGTTGACTTGTCGCACAGCAAGTTTCAATTTCAGTTCAATGTACGTTAATGATAAGTTTGTCTAGGTAAATGAGGTTTGCAGCCCAGGTGTCGCCTCTCGTCTGGGACGACCGATTAAATGAAACCATAGCAAGTGCCTCCAATAACCATCAGAGGCATCCCTTGGCGCTCCACTCTCAAAATAAGTTTAACACGATTCCAAGAATCAATCTTCAAGTAATATTCTGATTTAATGTTTTTCTTATCACATATTTGTTGTATTTTTTTCAAATTTCATTCATCACAAATAAACAGTATATTCGACGGTATCATTATGCACAAATCATAGTCCAATGCATTTCGGGCTATGTGCCCTTCATCCGGGACAAACGCTAGAAGCAAGATGAAAATAAAATCTATAAGTTTCACAAATTCAATAAACAAACTCCGTACCAAACAATCATAAATCATAGTCTCATAGATAATACATGTAATACGCGTGCAGTGCTCCCCTTTGTAATGTGTACATGCAACAAAAAAATCACATATATCTCACTTGTTGTGCGTGTAATCCTATCGCCAGGACATTTATCTGAAAAAGTTAAAACGAACATGAAACCACTGTTCTTTTCCCATCACACCCATAATTGACAAAATATCTGGCACTGTCATTTATTATTTCAACTTACTTGAAATACGCAAAATGCGTTTCTATGCTGTTCGTTCAACAGTTTGCTCTCAGCTCTGGCGCGAAAAGTGTTCAGAAGTGTGTGAGCCAATCACGCTAGGTTTAATAAAAACAGTCTAGATCTAATAGTATGGCTGGTTTCAATACGTTCCGACTAACTGTCACATGCTTCCCAACCGGCCAATCAATGGCAGGCATGGGTTGTTTACATATTTCATTACGAAGGCTTATCTTACCTGTATTATATGCATACATAATGGTATTAAAGTTCGGATATTGAAAAATAATAAATGTGGAACGCTTGGCTCAGGCAACATGACCAATATGACTAAATAATGTTTCACAGATAACATAAAAATTCAATGCGCTCATTAAGCCCAAACGGCTTACTCGAGTTCAATAGATAAATCCAATGATTTTCTCTTTGTAGAAGAAAACGATTGTTGTTTCTTCCTTCTATTTTTTCTACAGTTTCAAGTACCACAAATTGTAGTTGAGAGATATTGTGGTTGGCCTCTATGAAATGCGTAGCAATGGTAGACTTTAAGCTCTTGGTACGAATATTTGATTTATGTTCATTCAATCTCGTTTTAATTTTCCGTTCAGTTTTTCCGACATATGTTTTGCCACACGGGCACTTCAGCATGTAGATCAAATTCATACTATCACATGTGGCATTCACTTTCAACCTGATTTTGTGTCCTTTCGTGGGATGGGTTATATAATTGCCTCTTATGATACTGTTACAATTCCCACATTGTAAACAAGGGCGGGTGCCTCTGTATTGTACAGCAATATCATCCAGATAAGCTGCACAAAAGTCATCCAACCCAGTAAGGACTTGGTTCACCAACCTTTGGAAAGTGGCAGGTGCATTCTTCAAACCAAAGGGCATTACCACAAACTGATAATGCCCACTAGGGGTAGAGAATGCTGTCTTGGCCTTTGACTCCTCAGCTAGTCTGATTTGCCAGTAGCCAGCTGTCAGATCGAATGTGCTCAAAAACTTGGCAGAAGCCAATCTGTCAATGAGCTCATCTGCTCTTGGAATGGGATGAGCATCTGTCCTAGTGACAGCATTGAGACCCCTGTAATCCACGCAAAACCTCATTTCTCTCTTTCCATCTTGGGTATGAGGTTTTGGCACCAGGACTACTGGGCTGGCCCATGGGCTCTCAGAGGGCTCAATCACTCCAAGCTCTAACATCTTTTGCACCTCAGCCTTGATGCAGTCTCTGACATGGTCAGGTTGCCTGTAGATCTTATTCTTGACAGGCAGACTGTCACCAGTGTCCACAACATGGGTACACCAGTCAGTCTGGCTGGGTGTGAGTGAAAACAAATGCCTGTGGGCCTGCAAAACTTGTCTGCAGTCCATCTGTTGCTGGTCAGTGAGGCTGCCTGCCAAGGCTACTCCATCAACTGAACCATCATCAGGGTTCTGGGAAAGCAGGTCTGGGAGAGGGTCACTCTCTTCCTCCTGTTCCCCATCTGTGGCCATGAGCAAGCTCATGTCCTCCCTGTCCACAAATGCTTTCAAGCGATTCACATGGATTACCCTGTGAGGGCTCCTGGGTGTTCCAAAGTCTACCAAGTAGGTGACTTCCCCTTTCTTCTCAATAATAGGATAGGGTCCACTCCATTTGTCTTGGAGTGCTGCTGGAGCCACTGGCTCCAGTACCCATACCTTCTGTCCTGGTTGGAACTCTACCAGCACAGCCTTTTGGTCATGCCAAGCCTTCTGCAATTCTTGGCTGGCCTCCAGGTTTTTGGATGCTCTTTCCATGTACTCAGCCATCCTGGAGCGGAGACCAAGTACATAGTCCACTATGTCTAGTTTGGGCTTTTTGAGAGGTAACTCCCATCCTTCCTTCACCAAACACAATGGGCCCCTTACAGGGTGGCCAAACAAAAGTTCAAAAGGGCTGTAGCCAACCCCCTTTTGTGGGACCTCTCTGTAAGCAAAGAGCAGGCAAGGTAAAAGAATGTCCCATTTCCGCCTGAGCTTCTCTGGTAATCCTTTTATCATGCCTTTAAGGGTCTTGTTAAATCTCTCCACAAGCCCATTGCACTGTGGATGATATGGGGTGGTAAACATATAGTTTACTCCACATTCCTTCCACATTGCTTTCAGATAGCTGGACATAAAATTAGTCCCTCTATCTGATAGTACCTCCTTAGGAAAGCCCACTCTTGAGAAAACTGCAATGAGGGCTTTTGCCACCACAGGTGCTGTGGTGGTCCTTAGGGGAATAGCCTCTGGGTACCTGGTGGCATGATCCACTACCACCAGTATGAATCTGTTCCCAGATGCTGTTTGGGGGTCCATTGGACCCACAATATCAATTCCTACTCTCTCAAAGGGGACCCCCACCACTGGTAGTGGTATTAGGGGGGCCTTTGTTGTGCCACCTGACTTACCACTGGCTTGGCAAGTGACACAGGAGTGACAAAACTCCTTGACATCCTCTGACATGTGAGGCCAGTGAAAGTGTGGAACAAGCCTGTCCCACGTCTTGTTCTGGCCTAAGTGTCCTGCAAGGGGAATATCATGGGCCAAGGTAAGGAGGAATCCCCTAAACTGCAGAGGTATCACCAACCTCCTGGTCATGCCAGGCTTGGGGGTTCTAGCCTCTGAGTAAAGGAGTCCCTCATCCCAATACACAGTATGGGTACCTTGGGCATCCCCTGCAGCCTCAGCAGCAGCCTGCTGTCTGAGGGGTTCAAGGGAAGGGCAATCTAATTGAGCCTGCCTCAGGTCTGCCCTTGAGGGTCCCCCTGTCCCCAGAAACTCAACCTGGTCAGGTTCAAGCTCCTCAGAGACAGTCTCCTCTTGGGCTGCAGAATCAGTTTCCTCTGAAACCTGATCCTCAACCTGGGGCAAGTTGGAAGGCGAGGCCTTTCCTCTCTTGCTCCTTCTCTTGGGTTGTGGCTGGTCTATTGTCTCAAGATCCACCACTGGTTCAGGAAGGCACTTCTTAGCCTGAGCCCTTGTCATGGCAAGGACATGCTCAGAAATCCCTAGCATTTCTGCATGAGTCCTGTACTCCACTTCTGACCATGCTGAGCTTTCAAGGTCATTGCCTAACAGACAGTCTACTGGTAGGTCTGCACTCACCACAACCTTCTTTAGGCCATCAACCCCTCCCCAGGAGAAGTTCACAACTGCCACACTATGGGAGGTAGTGGAGTTGCTGGCGTTGGTTACTAGGTAGCTCTCTCCTAGTACAATCTGTCCAGGGTCCACAAAGTCAGGTGTCACCATGGTGACACTGGCACATGTGTCCCTGTATGCTTGAGCCAGTTTCTCATTTATTAAGGGAGTCTGCCTGTATTTGCCCAGGTTAGTGGGGCTTACTGCAGTGGGCAACTCAATGTCCACATCATACAGGAGAACTGCCTGTGTAGGGACTCTGACTAGGCCAGATCCTACTTCAATACCCAGGGTCAACCCAGCTACACCCTTGGACTGTGTTCCACCACTGCTTACTGTACTTGGGGTTGCAGTTGCTTTAGGAGCTGTAGTGGTGGGAACTGGATTTGCCTTGGTGCACTCACTGCCCCAGTGTGACACTGATTTGCAGGTATTACACCAAGGTGTCTTTGGACCTTTGTTCTTCTTTTTCTTGTTACCATTTTGGGAACCACCCTCCTTACTATTAGTTTGGGGGCCTGAAGACTTCTGGTCTTTTTCTTTATCTTTCTGATTCTGATTACCACCCTTCTGGTCTGTTTTCTTCTGGTCACCACCTTGGTTCTGGGGTTTCTGCTTAATCCTTGTTCTGACCCATTTGTCTGCCTTCTTTCCCAATTCTTGGGGAGAGGTCAGATCAGAGTCAATAAGGTATTGATGCAACAGCTGGTTTGTACAGTTATTAAGGATCTGTTCTCTCATCATAAGATTGTACAATCCTGTATAGTCTGAAACTTTACTTCCCTGCAACCAACCCTCCAAAGCCTTAGTGGAACACTCAACGAAATCAGTCCAGTCTTGAGTCTGTGCTTTCTGGGTGTCTCTGAACAACAACCTGTATTGCTCAGTGGTTAGGCCATACCCTTCAATGAGAGCACTCTTCAAAACAGAGTAGTTTTTGGCATCCTCAGGTCTAACTGTGAGGAGCCTGTCCCTCCCTTTCTCAGAAAAGGAGTACCACAAAATTGCAGCCCACTGATCCTCAGGAACCTGCTGTACCATGCAGGCTCTCTCAAGAGCAGTCATCCATTTGTGGATGTCATCCCCTTCTTTAAAGGGGGGCACAATTTTGGTCAGGTTTCTATTATCATAGGCCCTGTCTTTTTCTCTTGGAAAATTGCTGCCACCAGTGGCATCTAAGCCACTTAATTTCTGCTCTCTTGCCAAGGCAAGTTTAGCTTGAGCTAAGGTGAGTCTAGCTTGACTCAGGGCTACCTCCTCTCTCTCTATCTGGAGTTTGACAGCCCTCATTCTAGCCCTATGCTCAGCTTTCTGAGAAGCACTCATGCCTCTCTCTGAGTCTCTGGAGGCACTAGAAATATGAGAGTCCCCTGAGGGAGATCTCACTCTTCTGTTGCCTGGGAGAATCACATGTTGGGTTCTGGGGAGGGGCAGGCCCTCTCCATTCCCCAGTAGGTCCAAGTTGGCCTGGCTAAGCCTACCAACTGGAACCTGGCTACCCTGATCCTGTACTTCCAAGTCCTCAACCTCTGAGTCCTCATCTTCATCATCCTCTTCCTCTTCAGGGGGATCAACTACAGGGGGGTTCCCTCCATTTCCTGTTTCTAGGGAAGTTTCCTTCACTTTCTCTAAGTCATCCTGTTCTAGGATGTCTACCAGGATTTGGCAGGTGGGGTTTCTGCCCCTTTTTAACCCTCTTGCTTTGCACAAGGCAATCAAGTCTCTGCGGGTTAACTTGTCATATCCAAAAGTTGCCTGGGTAGGGTCAACTGTCACAGGACCAGACCCTGAGGCCTTTCCTGTGTCAGACATGGTTACTAGTGAGGTGTAAGTGGTGCACTTACCTACACTAAGTGTTTTCCTACTGGACCTTGCTAGTGAGTTGTAGTCAGGGGTGTGCTACTCCCTTCAACCTACAACTACTAAGTTCAGTAGAACTTAATATGCTAAGCTTTTGATTTTATATGTACCTAGAGGTACTTGATGTGATCTTTCAATTTGATATAAAGATTGCAATGGTAAAACAACAGCAAGCTCAAATCCGCACCGCTGCTCACCAATGTGAGAAGTTGGCCTGGTAGGGGATGTTTCCAATTCTGGAACCACCTACTACCTGACCAAACAATCCCCTTATGGTGTCTGGTTGTAAGTCAACCTTATTAGACAAGCTATCCTAGGGGTAGCATGGACTAAGCAGCCTAAAGGCTTAACTTAAGAGGTCGTGTTAAGCGAGCTGTTTTACCACATACAATCCTGTAATACCAAATGAAAGGACACCAAACAAGTATATATTATAAAAATATATGTATTTATTACTAAAAACAATCCCCAGTATTCTTTATGAATAAAGGGGCACAAGCGTTAAATCAAAAGCACTGTTTAAACATACAAAGTTGCACAATTATGGATGAGGGTAGGGGCCACTCGAACCATATACTAAACAAGTGGTATAAGAGAGGCCACTCGAACAGTGGTTAGGCCTAGGGCCTAGGGAATCGCTGGGAGCAGTCAGGACAAGCAATGCTGAAGTCGGGAATGGCCCTCGGGATTCGGGAGATGTGCGGAAAGCGCACGCATGCACCAATGTTAACCAATGGTGCGTAAAAGTTGTAAAGTTAAAGTTAAAGGACACTTCCGCTGAACCTAGGAGTACAGAACTTAACGCACAGACCCTAGAGGTGTGCACCAGTGTGGGAACACCGGCGGAGCAAAGTTACCTCACCCACAGGAAGCGGGTGCATAGGGTCGAAGTGGCGTCGGGTTTTGACACGCAGGCTCTTGGTGCTTGAAGCTGAAAGGGCTGCAGGCGGGTTGAAGATGAAGTGTCCGGTGGAGTCCAAGGGTGGACTCAAGTAGAAAAGTACCTGAAAGCAGAGGGGACAGAGTCTGGGTCACTCAGCAGTGACCAGGGTGGATCCAGGACGGAACCAGGCAATGTCGGGCGCAATCAGGTGGTCGTCGAGGAGCTTCTCTCCGCTGTCACGTGGGCTCTGGGGCATCTGCGACGTCCAGGAGCAGGTCACGATCTGTCCCACGCAGGCTCTCACCGTCGGTGCAGTCGGCTTCCGGTTTGGAGCAAACAAGCCTTGGTAAGAGCAATCCACGCGGGATCGGAAGATTGCTTCTCACTCGGACCAGGAAGGTCAGAGTCGGGGCTCCTTTTCAGGGGAGCTGGTGTGGATCTGGAGCAACCAGATTCACGAGTCTTTTTTGGTAGTTCGTCGGCACAGGGACCACAAGCCAGCTGGCAAGTGACCGGGCCAACGCGTTGAGCCAAAATGTGCCAAAGGGCCCCACGCAACACTCGTCGAGTGTGGAGGGCTGAACTTCGGCTCAGGAGTAGCTCAGGGTGGGGGCTTCTCAAACCCCGGTGCACAGCTTCGAGGGTCACTCGTGGGCTGCACGGTCAGCGTCTCGTGGTCAATTCAAGATGGCGTGCCCCACGCTTCCGGTCGCCTCCACGGGTCTCAGCTTTGCAGGGACTGTGGATCGGGCTGTTAGAAGCTGGGCAGGCTTGATCTCGTCGATCTCAGTCACTCGAGTTCCGGCGGGAACTGCAACTAAGTAGACGTCGAGGGCTGGATGGTGCCTGCTGCTGCAGGGTGGTCACTCCTTGACCACAAGGGAGATTCTTCGGGCTTCCACGTTGGAGTGGAGGTCCAAGGGTCCAGAGTTTCGTTTCAAATGTTTCTTCCAGGAAATCTGAAGTGCATTGGCACTGTGTGAGAAGTTGGCCTGGTAGGGGATGTTTCCAATTCTGGAACCACCTACTACCTGACCAAACAATCCCCTTATGGTGTCTGGTTGTAAGTCAACCTTATTAGACAAGCTATCCTAGTGGTAGCATGGACTAAGCAGCCTAAAGGCTTAACTTAAGAGGTCGTGTTAAGCGAGCTGTTTTACCACATACAATCCTGTAATACCAAATGAAAGGACACCACACAAGTATATATTATAAAAATATATGTGTTTATTACTAAAAACAATCCCCAGTATTCTTTATGAATAAAGGGGCACAAGCGTTAAATCAAAAGCACTGTTTAAACATACAAAGTTGCACAATTATGGATGAGGGCAGGGGGCCACTCGAACCATATACTAAACAAGTGGTATAAGAGAGGCCACTCGAACAGTGGTTAGGCCTAGGGCCTAGGGAATCGCTGGGAGCAGTCAGGACAAGCAATGCTGAAGTCGGGAATGGCCCTCGGGATTCGGGAGATGTGCGGAAAGCGCACGCATGCACCAATGTTAACCAATGGTGCGTAAAAGTCAAATAGTTAAAGTTTAAGGACACTTCCGCTGAACCTAGAGGAACAAAACTTAACACACAGACCCTAGAGGTGTGCACCAGTGTGGGAACACCGGCGGAGCAAAGTTACCTCACCCACAGGAAGTGGGTGCACAGGGTCGAAGTGGCGTCGGGTTTTGACACGCAGGCTCTTGGTGCTTGAAGCTGAAAGGGCTGCAGGCAGGGTGAAGACGAAGTGTCCGGTGGAGTCCAAGGGTGGACTCAAGTTGTAGAGTACCTGAAAGCAGAGGGGACAGAGTCTGGGTCACTCAGCAGTGACCAGGGTGGAACCAGGACGGAACCAGGCAATGTCGGGCGCAATCAGGTGGTCGTCGAGGCGCTTCTCTTCGCTGTCACGTGGGCTCTGGGGCATCTGCGACGTCCAGGAGCAGGTCACGATCTGTCCCACGCAGGCTCTCACCGTCGGTGCAGTCGGCTTCCGGTTTGGAGCAAACAAGCCTTGGTAAGAGCAATCCACGCGGGATTGGAAGATGGCGTCTTACTCGGACCAGGAAGGTCAGAGTCGGGGCTCCTTTTCAGGGGAGCTGGTGTGGATCTGGAGCAACCAGATTCACGAGTCTTCTTAGGTAGTTCGTCGGCACAGGGACCACAAGCCAGCTGGCAAGTGACCGGGCCAACGCGTTGAGCCAAATCGTGCCAAAGGGCCCCACGCAGCACTCGTCGAGTGTGGAGGGCTGAACTTCGGCTCAGGAGTAGCTCAGGGTGGGGGCTTCTCAAACCCCGGTGCACAGCTTCGAGGGTCACTCGTGGGCTGCACGGTCAGCGTCTCGTGGTCAGTTCAAGATGGCGTGCCCCACGCTTCCGGTCGCCTCCACGGGTCTCAGCTTTGCATGGACTGTGGATCGGGCTGTTAGAAGCTGGGCAGGCTTGATCTCGTCGATCTCAGTCGCTCGAGTTCCGGCGGGAACTGCAACTAAGTAGACGTCGAGGGCTGGATGGTGCCTGCTGCTGCAGGGTGGTCACTCCTTGACCACAAGGGAGATTCTTCGGGCTTCCACGTTGAGATGGAGGGCGAAGGGTCCAGAATATCGTTTCAAATGTTTCTTCCAGGAAATCTGATGTGCATTGGCACTGCTCCCACTCTTATTCGAATCTGGTGGGCGTGATTACCTGCTAGGTCCCCTCCTATGGGTGGGACCCAGGAAGTGGGTGGATACACCCCCTTCCTTTGATCCAGGCCGCCCTGGCACGAGGGCTGGAGTGCCCCAGAACCGGTTTGGCCGGATTATGCAAGGGGCAGCCTTGTGCGCCCCAGGCAGTGTCTGGTTTCTTTCAAACCTCCCTGCTACAATACACTATCTCCTGTCTGGAGGGCGGTGACACCCTCCTGTGACAGGAAACCCTTTGTCCAGGACCCCCTTGACTGGGTTTCGGTCAGCTCCAGGGGTCCAGACATTTGTCTGTGGCAGAGGCATCCATTTTGTGGATCTTAAGGCCTTTGGAGAAATCAACCGCATTAAAGTGAAGTAACATGTCTTACCCCTCTAGAGGGGTGGAATGCCATCCCCGTCGCCAGAACTGGCGAGGGGATGGTATTCCAAAGCGTATGACACCTTACACGACATGTTTTGATAAAGCCAAACCAGAGTTGCTAAATAACCGCGAGGATTATAAGGCACTTAATAGTATATGGTATGGCATTATCCTGAAACAGCTTAGGGATTTGTTCCCGACGGCTGCAGACAGGCTCAGCTCATGCTAGAGCTCCATCTCACATAAAAACCATGCACCCAGCCTCCAGGATTGGTGAGGCCTGTCTATAGGAGTGGCTCACAGGTTTACATGTGTCCAGATATAGGTTTAGACATAGGTATACTATATCTAAGCAAGGGGTGTGTACACCACCTTACCCCAGCTGAGTGATCAGCCAGTTGTGTCAATTTAAGAACCAGCCAGGGGTGGCAAAAGATATGCTGCAGCCCCTGGTAGGCCTTAGTGGCTCCTGTGCCCTGTGCACCTATAGTGCATTCTACAGGGGCTGACAAGGAGTCCATTTCCAATTGGTATGTGCCTATAGCACATGTGTCATTAATTTAGTGAGAGAACAGCAGGCTGGGGGTCTGATCAGCAGGCCCACAGCCTCAGTAGTCGAAAACCAGTGAAGCAAAAAGCAAAAATTTGGGGTGACCATAGGATAGCAGACCCTACTCTCCTACACAACCCCCCCCCAAACGCAGGGACATTAAACTAACCTTGACCAGATAAGTCTTCATGTTCTAAGTGGAAGTACCTGGAGAGACCATCTGCATTACCATGGTCAGTCCCTGGGCGGTGCTCCACTGTAAAGTCCATCCCCTGTAGGGAAATGGACCACCTGAGCAGTTTGGGATTTTCACCCTTCATCTGATTAAGCCATAAGAGGGGCTTATGGTCTGTTTGCACCAGGAAGTGAGTTCCAAACAAGTAGGACCTCAACTTCTTTAATGCCCAAACCACAGCAAAGGCCTCCCTCTCAATGGCTGACCAACGTTTTTCTCTTGGGGTTAGCCTCCTGCTAATGAAAGCAATTGGCTGGTCTTGACCATCTTGATTAAGTTGTGAGAGTACAGCTCCCACCCCCAACTCAGAAGCATCTGTCTGAACAATGAACTGTTTGGAGTAGTCAGGACTCTTTAGGATAGGTGCAGAGCACATGGCCTTCTTCAGGTCTTCAAATGCCTTCTGACAGCTAACTGTCCACTGAACCTTTTTTGGCATCTTCTTGGATGTCAAGTCATTTAATGGTGTCACTATAGACCCATAGTTTTTCACAAACTTTCTGTAATACCCAGTCAGGCCCAAGAAGGCTCTGACTTGTGTCTGGGTAACTGGAGGAGCCCAGTCCTGTATGGCCTGGATTTTGCTTTCCAGTGGCTGAACCTGGCCTCCACCTACTAGGTGGCCCAGGTATACAACCTTACTCTGCCCTATCTGGCACTTTGTGGCCTTGATAGTTAGGCCTGCCTTTTGCAGGGCCTCCAAAACTTTCTTCAGGTGGATCAGGTGATCCTCCCAGGTGGAGCTAAAGACAGCAATATCATCCAGATAAGCTGCACAAAAGTCATCCAACCCAGTAAGGACTTGGTTCACCAACCTTTGAAAAGTGGCAGGTGCATTCTTCAAACCAAAGGGCATTACCACAAACTGATAATGTCCACTAGGGGTAGAGAATGCTGTTTTGGCTTTTGACTCCTCAGCTAGTCTGATTTGCCAGTAGCCAGCTGTCAGATCAAATGTGCTCAGAAACTTGGCAGAAGCCAATCTGTCAATGAGCTCATCTGCTCTTGGAATGGGGTGAGCATCTGTCCTAGTGACAGCATTGAGACCCCTGTAATCCACGCAAAACCTCATTTCTCTCTTACCATCTTGGGTATGAGGTTTTGGCACCAGGACTACTGGGCTGGCCCATGGGCTCTCTGATGGCTCAATCACTCCAAGCTCCAACATCTTTTGCACCTCAGCCTTGATGCAATCCCTGACATGATCAGGTTGCCTGTAGATCTTATTCTTGACAGGCAGACTGTCACCAGTGTCCACAACATGGGTACACCAGTCAGTTTGGCTGGGTGTGAGTGAAAACATTTGCCTGTGAGCCTGCAAAACTTGTCTGCAGTCCCTCTGTTGCTGGTCAGTGAGGCTGCCTGCCAAGGCTACTCCATCAACTGAACCATCATCAGGGTTCTGGGAAAGCAGGTCTGGGAGAGGGTCACTCTCTTCCTCCTGTTCCCCATCTGTGGCCATGAGCAAGCTCATGTCCTCCCTGTCTACAAATGCTTTCAAGCGATTCACATGGATTACCCTGTGAGGGCTCCTGGGTGTTCCAAAGTCTACCAAGTAGGTGACTTCCCCTTTCTTCTCAATAATAGGATAGGGTCCACTCCATTTGTCTTGGAGTGCTGCTGGAGCCACTGGCTCCAGTACCCATACCTTCTGTCCTGGTTGGAACTCTACCAGTACAGCCTTTTGGTCATGCCAAGCTTTCTGCAATTCTTGGCTGGCCTCCAGGTTTTTGGATGCTCTTTCCATGTACTCAGCCATCCTGGAGCGGAGACCAAGTACATAGTCCACTATGTCTAGTTTGGGCTTTTTGAGAGGTAACTCCCATCCTTCCTTCACCAAACACAATGGACCTCTCACAGGGTGGCCAAACAAAAGTTCAAAAGGGCTGTAGCCAACCCCCTTCTGTGGGACCTCTCTGTAAGCAAAGAGCAGGCAGGGTAAAAGAATGTCCCATTTCCGCCTGAGCTTCTCTGGTAATCCTTTTATCATGCCTTTAAGGGTCTTGTTAAATCTCTCCACAAGCCCATTGCATTGTGGATGATATGGGGTGGTAAACTTGTAGTTTACTCCACATTCCTTCCACATTGCTTTTAGATAGCTGGACATAAAATTTGTCCCTCTATCTGATAGTACCTCCTTAGGAAAGCCCACTCTTGAGAAAACTGCAATGAGGGCTTTTGCCACCACAGGTGCTGTGGTGGTCCTTAGGGGAATAGCCTCTGGGTACCTGGTGGCATGATCCACTACCACCAGTATGAATCTGTTCCCAGATGCTGTTTGGGGGTCCATTGGACCCACAATATCAATTCCAACTCTCTCAAAGGGGACCCCCACCACAGGTAGTGGTATTAGGGGGGCCTTTGTTGTGCCACCTGACTTACCACTGGCTTGGCAAGTGACACAGGAGCGACAAAACTCCTTGACATCCTCTGACATGTGAGGCCAGTGAAAGTGTGGAACAAGTCTGTCCCACGTCTTGTTCTGGCCTAAGTGTCCTGCAAGGGGAATATCATGGGCCAAGGTAAGGAGGAATCCCCTAAACTGCAGAGGTATCACCAACCTCCTGGTCATGCCAGGCTTGGGGGTTCTAGCCTCTGAGTAAAGGAGTCCCTCATCCCAATACACAGTATGGGTACCTTGGGCATCCCCAGCAGCCTCAGCAGCAGCCTGCTGTCTGAGGGGTTCAAGGGAAGGGCAATCTAATTGAGCCTGCCTCAGGTCTGCCCTTGAGGGTCCCCCTGTCCCCAGAAACTCAACCTGGTCAGGTTCAAGCTCCTCAGAGACAGTCTCCTCTTGGACTGCAGAATCAGTTTCCTCTGAAACCTGATCCTCAACCTGGGGCAAGGTGGAAGGCGAGGCCTTTCCTCTCTTCAAAAAATGGGATACAAACAAACTCAGGGCGCTCCTCTTCATATCAGGGAAATGTGTAACTTATATTCTTAGTCAGATTTGGTGCATCTAGAGGAAGGGCGTGTATCCAACACCCCCGTCTTTCTGTACAAAACAGAAATAGAACAGTACTATACGCCCCTGAGCACACAATTAAATTATAATCATTATATCCAGTAGTCCTTGTGCTTCCAATCAATCAGTAAACCACAAATAGTATAGGAATTGTCATCAAATTGTCCTTCCAAGTTTTATTCCAAATGTTCCAAGTAGATCAAGTTCCAATATATATTTCTTCAATACATCAATTCAAATGGTGAAGGTAAGGTTGCCAACACGTGTTTCGTCGTGTGTACATTCCACACATAGACTTCCTCAGGGCTGTAACACAATATACAAAGGCCCTATATTAGAATCATACATATTAATCACTATTGGGAAGGAAGATAAAGTCCCCATCACCTCCGAAAATCCTTATGTGCAACTAATGTGTAGGCTCCAGACCGGAGAAAAATAGGAAAGAAGAAATCCAACAAATAAAGGTCACCAACATAAAGTGTGTACTCTATGTGTCAATAGCAGAAGAATAAGAGTAAAGTGCGGTATAGTATTCACCTTAAAGCAATATATTTGTAATCCTCTCTAAACTTCTGTTCTCCAATCCAGAAAAATTACGGCAAATGTCTGTACAATATAAAAGACAGACATTACTCAGTTATTCTCAAATTATATGTTCAACTGCTCCCTACGTTCCTAGCAGAAGCCCGCATATCCAAATAGCTCCAGTAGTTAAAGGAACAAAATCAAGCGAAAAACATAATTCATATTATCATATGAAAGTCATAATACGTCATATTCAATAATGGACCCGACATTAGTTAGCGTATGTTACTCCAAATCCGGGTGTAAATCAGTAACTCACCCACTATCTAGTGGTGATTCTTTCACCTGAAATATCTTATCATCTCTGTCACAGTCCTGCTAAAACAAAAATATCCTTATGACATAACGAGCATAAACCAACTGTGCATATAACTCATTAATGTAAGCCTAGAAAATAGAACCTCCACTCACCCACTCCAATGCTGTAAATCACTGTGTGCTGGGGCGCTAAAAATTAAATAGCGAAAGTATTCACTATACACATACATAATGCTGGTAGTTGTGACAGTTGTTATAAACTTAGTACGTTCTCACCTATGTGTCACAACAATAACGCCCGGTCCCCAGACGAATCCGTATCATTCAATAATGTCATTTACGTGTACCAATTTTAAGTAGTCAAGGACCTTCAAAAAGACAAGAAAATAATCGGAGAAAATCTGTAAGTGATAGACTCTTAGGTATCATAAGTAGATACTCTAAAATACTACCCCCACATAATTATCTTACCGAGGGTAGTCTGAATTAGTGGAACCTCATCACCGTCCCGACCTAAAAAACACGAAGGAAGCCATTAAGGACCAGGCATCCTACCTAAGTCATACACGCATTACAAACCCTGTTACGGACTCGAAACACAAAGGCACTCACCCGTAATACAGCGGCAAGTGTCCTCGCTGCGCTCCGGCGTTAGCTGTGAGCGCCATCTAGAAATGCCAAGTTATAGGCTAAAGCATAGTCGCCATATTGTAATGGTGTCGCGCTATAGCTGTGAGCGCCATCTTGAAATGCCTAGATATAGTCTAAAGCATAGTCGCCATCTTTTAATGGTGTACTCGCGCTAAAGTCAATCTCAATATTATTATTACAAAATTCTCTTACCATATCTATGCAATCCAATATAGAGAGATGATATTATTTATGTTAACGCGTCCTCCGTGTCATATAGTTATCAATTAATCGTTGGGTGACAATAAAAGTAATGTGCCACCGCAAATATTATAAGCGTGTCCTGTATAATTGTTGTAGACAGAAATTCCGATCTTTCTTATTGAAAATAATAGGATTCTACCTAATCTTGTCGCTATCACCTACATGTTGTCAATTCATATCCACCGATGCATAGGGTGAGTGGAGAACGAGGCGCAAGTCAGTAGCCTCGATAAGTCTAAAAAATCCTATGGTTGTTCAATTAGATAACAAATCTAACCACTGCCAATGCATAAGGAAATAACGGACGCGTTCCATAGTCGAGTCCAAGCCAAAGTAAAATAATTAAACACCTTGTGTAGCCAAGTGTACTATGGGATACCATAAATAAAGAAAGAAAAGGTGTACAGGCAGATTACCCACCAACAGAAGGAAAGACAATTTCCTATTGTAACAGTTATCTAACTATACATTCCGTAACATACACTGAAACATATCAGTAAAACATAATATTTGCTTGCAAAGTTCAGAGGAAAGTAAAGATCCTCTCGGCAGAAAATATCTACAGTTGAGAGAAATACATAAGACTAATATTAGGATCCCAACATTTCTCAACCCATACATTGTCTAGTACATAGAAACAGACACAGTGCATAACATATTTCTTCTCTAATAGTATCACATACATATTATCCTATATGAAGCCAGAATCCTCAACATGGACAATGTTAATCCTGCCCCAAGTAATATTGATACTCATTGTCAATATTCAAACCCCTACTTACTGCCCGAAGCTTCATAATCCAGATTACCTCTCTTCTTCTTAACTTGAGTTGTCTGTTACCACCTCTAGGGTCTACTGCAACATGATCTATTCCATGGTAACTGAATTGGTGTTGTTCCTGTTTATCATGATGTTGTACACTATGGGCTGCAATAGGGTATCTGGTGTCCCCATTCTTCCACGCTCGGAAATGCTCTACCATTCTATCCCTCAGTCTCCTAATGGTGCTACCCACATATATCTGACCGCATGAGCAGGCAATGACATATATAACATAAGTCGTGTCACAGTTGATGAATACATCGATGGCATATGTGTCTGAGCCATTGTAGCTGAATCGTAGTACTTTCTTCTCTGCCCATCTGCATGAGTTACAACGCCCACATTTATGGAAGCCCTTCCTCAGATCATCAAACCACACTTCTCTCCTTGTTTTGATGGGATAACTTGGGCTTAAATCGCTGGCTAGTGTTCTGCCCTTCCTGTACGTAATAGAGGGTTTGGTAGTTATGAATGGCAGTAAATCCTTATCCGCCTTTAGTAGGTGCCAATGTCTGTTAATGATAGAATACAATATACTGGACTCAGTATTATATTGTGTGATCAGCCTCACTTTATCTATACGATCACCAATTGTCTCTTTACTAGCTAGAGTATGCTGCCTCTGTAGATTCTTAGCCCTCCTCCTAGCCTTGCCAATTATTCCTCTGTTATAACCTCTTGCCATGAATCTATTTGACATGTCCTGTAAATTATGTTCAAAGTCCTCGTCTTCCGAGCAATTCCTCCTTGCTCTGGTCATCTCTGAATAGGGAATAGATCTTTTCTGACAGTTTGGATGACAGCTAGTTGCATATAACACCGCATTGCAACTCGTATCTTTCCTGAACATCCTAGAGCAGAGTCCCATATCCTTCACAAATAGTTCAACATCTAAGAATTCTATTCTCTTCATATCAAATTTGGTAGTAAACCGTAAATTAACATCATTCCCATTTAGGTAGTCAAAGAAACAATGTAAGTCAGCAAGCGAACCAGTCCAGATCATGAGACAGTCGTCGATATATCTGCCCCAGTATTGGATATATTCTATCCATCTCTGTCCCCGATGGCCCCAGATCCACTCCGCCTCAAACCACCCCATAAAGAGGTTAGCAAAAGACGGAGCGAATCTGGAACCCATCGCGGTCCCAAGGCGCTGTCTGTACCATCTCTGATCAAATAAGAACACATTATTCTTCAAGACAATATCAGTCATGTCTAACAGCATCCCCGTGTGTTCAAACAACTCTACTGATCTCTTGTTGAGAAAGGTCTCTATTGCTGTAATACCAAGGGAATGTTCAATGTTAGAGTAGAGAGAAACCACGTCTAATGTTACCAAGTACATCCCTTCCTCCCATGTCACATCCGACATAATATTGAGCACATGCTTTGTGTCCTGAATATAAGAGGGCAACGATTGTACATATGGTCTTAAAAATACATCAATATACTGTGAGATCTTTTCAGTGGGTCCACCTATCCCTGAGATAATCGGTCTCCCTGGTGGGTGGTCTCTGTTTTTGTGGATTTTAGGCAACGTATACATACAGGGCGCTCTAGGTGTCGAGACAATCAAATAGTTATATTCATCATTATCCAAAAGAGTCAGGTCATACCACTTCTTGAGGTTGATATTAATACTGGTTTTTAATTTGTCTAAGGGGTTCCCATTAAGTACCTCATAATAACGAGAGTCATTTAATTGAGTATAAATCTCTGCATTGTACTTAGTGGTATCCATGACGACAATATTACCACCTTTATCCGCCATACGAATGGTGATGTCGTCATTATCTCTCAAGGTCCTCAGTGCCGCCCTCTCTGAGCTAGTCAAGTTATCTGGCTTTCTTTGATGTCCGCTCCTAGAGCCCCTATCAATCAATTTATCTATATCCAATTCCACCATCCTGTGAAAAGTATCTATTGTATTGCCTGTACTCAGTTGTGGTGTCCACTTAGATTTTAGTTTCAAGCCACTACTCTCACTCATAAATCTATTGATTTCAAGGTCGTCCAATAGCTTGGCCATCGTGATAGGATCATGTTCGTTTTCTGTTAGTGAAAGTAGTAGTTTGGTTGCATTCGCTCCCTCTATACTCAGATCACTAAGGGTCTGTGAGTATTCAGAACTTATAGCTTTAATAGGTACATGCACAAAATGTTTCTTGATTTTCAACAATCTCACAAACTTATATACATCAATTTTAGCATGATACCAATCTGACGATACATTCGGACAGAAACCAAGACCCTTTTTCAACAAAGAGATCATATCATCAGTGAGAATCAAATTTGACAAATTAATAATCTCCAATTCCCAATTCGGTACATTGGGACTCTGAATTAATCTTTCCACGACCTGAGTCTCATTCCTCTTCTTGGAGCCTGCTGACCCCTTGCCCCTGGATCCTCGTCTTGTCTTGACAGTCCCCCACCTCTGCCTTTGAAGGTACTGTCCCGATTCCCTATTCTTACCCGTTTCACTTCCTCTAAAAAATTATTGCTGTTGTCCTCCACAACTCCATCAGCCTGCAATGCACCTCCCACCTCCTCACTCTCACTGCTAGCCAGCGAGGATAATTCCGTCTCACTCGCACTAGCAGTGGCAGTTGACTTCTGTTTAGATCCCCGGGATTGTTGAATCAGATAATCAAAACGTTTTGCAAAGGTGAAAACGCGGCCTGCTTTATAATCCCTTTCATCCCGTTGTAATTTACGTGCCTTCCTACGTTTAATGTCAGCCTGAAGATCGTTTAAATAATTATCAAGAATAGTATAATTCTTGACAGTAGCCTCAGGCATATTGAGTTCCTTAATCTCCTCCTCAAGTTTATGTATTTCCTCCAGTAATTTCTTGATTTTACGATCCGCATTTTCAATTAGTAAATTCATCAAATTCCTGGAGGATGAGGTTAGTTCCTTTTCCCATCTGTCTAATAGGTCTAATTCCAGGTCTTCGTAGGTAGGCATAATCTGAGATCTGAGACCCCTAGGTATTCTGTTGAGGATCAGATACTGCTTAAGGGTGGCCGCGTCCCACCATTTATTCAGTTCTTGTTTCTTAAGATATTCTAATCTCTTAAATTTCTCCTTAAGTCCCACATTCTTAGTAGGTTGTTGCACATTTGTGGGCTTACTGGTTCTACCAGTCTGTAAATTATTAAACAAATCTTGTGCTTCCTGATCTCTATTCATATTGCTGCTTCCCAATGGGTCTGCACCTGAATTGACAATATAACTTCAAAAAATGGGATACAAACAAACTCAGGGCGCTCCTCTTAATATCAGGGAAATGTGTAACTTATATTCTTAGTCAGATTTGGTGCATCTAGAGGAAGGGCGTGTATCCAACACCCCCGTCTTTCTGTACAAAACAGAAATAGAACAGTACTATACGCCCCTGAGCACACAATTAAATTATAATCATTATATCCAGTAGTCCTTGTGCTTCCAATCAATCAGTAAACCACAAATAGTATAGGAATTGTCATCAAATTGTCCTTCCAAGTTTTATTCCAAATGTTCCAAGTAGATCAAGTTCCAATATATATTTCTTCAATACATCAATTCAAATGGTGAAGGTAAGGTTGCCAACACGTGTTTCGTCGTGTGTACATTCCACACATAGACTTCCTCAGGGCTGTAACACAATATACAAAGGCCCTATATTAGAATCATACATATTAATCACTATTGGGAAGGAAGATAAAGTCCCCATCACCTCCGAAAATCCTTATGTGCAACTAATGTGTAGGCTCCAGACCGGAGAAAAATAGGAAAGAAGAAATCCAACAAATAAAGGTCACCAACATAAAGTGTGTACTCTATGTGTCAATAGCAGAAGAATAAGAGTAAAGTGCGGTATAGTATTCACCTTAAAGCAATATATTTGTAATCCTCTCTAAACTTCTGTTCTCCAATCCAGAAAAATTACGGCAAATGTCTGTACAATATAAAAGACAGACATTACTCAGTTATTCTCAAATTATATGTTCAACTGCTCCCTACGTTCCTAGCAGAAGCCCGCATATCCAAATAGCTCCAGTAGTTAAAGGAACAAAATCAAGCGAAAAACATAATTCATATTATCATATGAAAGTCATAATACGTCATATTCAATAATGGACCCGACATTAGTTAGCGTATGTTACTCCAAATCCGGGTGTAAATCAGTAACTCACCCACTATCTAGTGGTGATTCTTTCACCTGAAATATCTTATCATCTCTGTCACAGTCCTGCTAAAACAAAAATATCCTTATGACATAACGAGCATAAACCAACTGTGCATATAACTCATTAATGTAAGCCTAGAAAATAGAACCTCCACTCACCCACTCCAATGCTGTAAATCACTGTGTGCTGGGGCGCTAAAAATTAAATAGCGAAAGTATTCACTATACACATACATAATGCTGGTAGTTGTGACAGTTGTTATAAACTTAGTACGTTCTCACCTATGTGTCACAACAATAACGCCCGGTCCCCAGACGAATCCGTATCATTCAATAATGTCATTTACGTGTACCAATTTTAAGTAGTCAAGGACCTTCAAAAAGACAAGAAAATAATCGGAGAAAATCTGTAAGTGATAGACTCTTAGGTATCATAAGTAGATACTCTAAAATACTACCCCCACATAATTATCTTACCGAGGGTAGTCTGAATTAGTGGAACCTCATCACCGTCCCGACCTAAAAAACACGAAGGAAGCCATTAAGGACCAGGCATCCTACCTAAGTCATACACGCATTACAAACCCTGTTACGGACTCGAAACACAAAGGCACTCACCCGTAATACAGCGGCAAGTGTCCTCGCTGCGCTCCGGCGTTAGCTGTGAGCGCCATCTAGAAATGCCAAGTTATACACACTTTATGTTGGTGACCTTTATTTGTTGGATTTCTTCTTTCCTATTTTTCTCCGGTCTGGAGCCTACACATTAGTTGCACATAAGGATTTTCGGAGGTGATGGGGACTTTATCTTCCTTCCCAATAGTGATTAATATGTATGATTCTAATATAGGGCCTTTGTATATTGTGTTACAGCCCTGAGGAAGTCTATGTGTGGAATGTACACACGACGAAACACGTGTTGGCAACCTTACCTTCACCATTTGAATTGATGTATTGAAGAAATATATATTGGAACTTGATCTACTTGGAACATTTGGAATAAAACTTGGAAGGACAATTTGATGACAATTCCTATACTATTTGTGGTTTACTGATTGATTGGAAGCACAAGGACTACTGGATATAATGATTATAATTTAATTGTGTGCTCAGGGGCGTATAGTACTGTTCTATTTCTGTTTTGTACAGAAAGACGGGGGTGTTGGATACACGCCCTTCCTCTAGATGCACCAAATCTGACTAAGAATATAAGTTACACATTTCCCTGATATTAAGAGGAGCGCCCTGAGTTTGTTTGTATCCCATTTTTTGAAGTTATATTGTCAATTCAGGTGCAGACCCATTGGGAAGCAGCAATATGAATAGAGATCAGGAAGCACAAGATTTGTTTAATAATTTACAGACTGGTAGAACCAGTAAGCCCACAAATGTGCAACAACCTACTAAGAATGTGGGACTTAAGGAGAAATTTAAGAGATTAGAATATCTTAAGAAACAAGAACTGAATAAATGGTGGGACGCGGCCACCCTTAAGCAGTATCTGATCCTCAACAGAATACCTAGGGGTCTCAGATCTCAGATTATGCCTACCTACGAAGACCTGGAATTAGACCTATTAGACAGATGGGAAAAGGAACTAACCTCATCCTCCAGGAATTTGATGAATTTACTAATTGAAAATGCGGATCGTAAAATCAAGAAATTACTGGAGGAAATACATAAACTTGAGGAGGAGATTAAGGAACTCAATATGCCTGAGGCTACTGTCAAGAATTATACTATTCTTGATAATTATTTAAACGATCTTCAGGCTGACATTAAACGTAGGAAGGCACGTAAATTACAACGGGATGAAAGGGATTATAAAGCAGGCCGCGTTTTCACCTTTGCAAAACGTTTTGATTATCTGATTCAACAATCCCGGGGATCTAAACAGAAGTCAACTGCCACTGCTAGTGCGAGTGAGACGGAATTATCCTCGCTGGCTAGCAGTGAGAGTGAGGAGGTGGGAGGTGCATTGCAGGCTGATGGAGTTGTGGAGGACAACAGCAATAATTTTTTAGAGGAAGTGAAACGGGTAAGAATAGGGAATCGGGACAGTACCTTCAAAGGCAGAGGTGGGGGACTGTCAAGACAAGACGAGGATCCAGGGGCAAGGGGTCAGCAGGCTCCAAGAAGAGGAATGAGACTCAGGTCGTGGAAAGATTAATTCAGAGTCCCAATGTACCGAATTGGGAATTGGAGATTATTAATTTGTCAAATTTGATTCTCACTGATGATATGATCTCTTTGTTGAAAAAGGGTCTTGGTTTCTGTCCGAATGTATCGTCAGATTGGTATCATGCTAAAATTGATGTATATAAGTTTGTGAGATTGTTGAAAATCAAGAAACATTTTGTGCATGTACCTATTAAAGCTATAAGTTCTGAATACTCACAGACCCTTAGTGATCTGAGTATAGAGGGAGCGAATGCAACCAAACTACTACTTTCACTAACAGAAAACGAACATGATCCTATCACGATGGCCAAGCTATTGGACGACCTTGAAATCAATAGATTTATGAGTGAGAGTAGTGGCTTGAAACTAAAATCTAAGTGGACACCACAACTGAGTACAGGCAATACAATAGATACTTTTCACAGGATGGTGGAATTGGATATAGATAAATTGATTGATAGGGGCTCTAGGAGCGGACATCAAAGAAAGCCAGATAACTTGACTAGCTCAGAGAGGGCGGCACTGAGGACCTTGAGAGATAATGACGACATCACCATTCGTATGGCGGATAAAGGTGGTAATATTGTCGTCATGGATACCACTAAGTACAATGCAGAGATTTATACTCAATTAAATGACTCTCGTTATTATGAGGTACTTAATGGGAACCCCTTAGACAAATTAAAAACCAGTATTAATATCAACCTCAAGAAGTGGTATGACCTGACTCTTTTGGATAATGATGAATATAACTATTTGATTGTCTCGACACCTAGAGCGCCCTGTATGTATACGTTGCCTAAAATCCACAAAAACAGAGACCACCCACCAGGGAGACCGATTATCTCAGGGATAGGTGGACCCACTGAAAAGATCTCACAGTATATTGATGTATTTTTAAGACCATATGTACAATCGTTGCCCTCTTATATTCAGGACACAAAGCATGTGCTCAATATTATGTCGGATGTGACATGGGAGGAAGGGATGTACTTGGTAACATTAGACGTGGTTTCTCTCTACTCTAACATTGAACATTCCCTTGGTATTACAGCAATAGAGACCTTTCTCAACAAGAGATCAGTAGAGTTGTTTGAACACACGGGGATGCTGTTAGACATGACTGATATTGTCTTGAAGAATAATGTGTTCTTATTTGATCAGAGATGGTACAGACAGCGCCTTGGGACCGCGATGGGTTCCAGATTCGCTCCGTCTTTTGCTAACCTCTTTATGGGGTGGTTTGAGGCGGAGTGGATCTGGGGCCATCGGGGACAGAGATGGATAGAATATATCCAATACTGGGGCAGATATATCGACGACTGTCTCATGATCTGGACTGGTTCGCTTGCTGACTTACATTGTTTCTTTGACTACCTAAATGGGAATGATGTTAATTTACGGTTTACTACCAAATTTGATATGAAGAGAATAGAATTCTTAGATGTTGAACTATTTGTGAAGGATATGGGACTCTGCTCTAGGATGTTCAGGAAAGATACGAGTTGCAATGCGGTGTTATATGCAACTAGCTGTCATCCAAACTGTCAGAAAAGATCTATTCCCTATTCAGAGATGACCAGAGCAAGGAGGAATTGCTCGGAAGACGAGGACTTTGAACATAATTTACAGGACATGTCAAATAGATTCATGGCAAGAGGTTATAACAGAGGAATAATTGGCAAGGCTAGGAGGAGGGCTAAGAATCTACAGAGGCAGCATACTCTAGCTAGTAAAGAGACAATTGGTGATCGTATAGATAAAGTGAGGCTGATCACACAATATAATACTGAGTCCAGTATATTGTATTCTATCATTAACAGACATTGGCACCTACTAAAGGCGGATAAGGATTTACTGCCATTCATAACTACCAAACCCTCTATTACGTACAGGAAGGGCAGAACACTAGCCAGCGATTTAAGCCCAAGTTATCCCATCAAAACAAGGAGAGAAGTGTGGTTTGATGATCTGAGGAAGGGCTTCCATAAATGTGGGCGTTGTAACTCATGCAGATGGGCAGAGAAGAAAGTACTACGATTCAGCTACAATGGCTCAGACACATATGCCATCGATGTATTCATCAACTGTGACACGACTTATGTTATATATGTCATTGCCTGCTCATGCGGTCAGATATATGTGGGTAGCACCATTAGGAGACTGAGGGATAGAATGGTAGAGCATTTCCGAGCGTGGAAGAATGGGGACACCAGATACCCTATTGCAGCCCATAGTGTACAACATCATGATAAACAGGAACAACACCAATTCAGTTACCATGGAATAGATCATGTTGCAGTAGACCCTAGAGGTGGTAACAGACAACTCAAGTTAAGAAGAAGAGAGGTAATCTGGATTATGAAGCTTCGGGCAGTAAGTAGGGGTTTGAATATTGACAATGAGTATCAATATTACTTGGGGCAGGATTAACATTGTCCATGTTGAGGATTCTGGCTTCATATAGGATAATATGTATGTGATACTATTAGAGAAGAAATATGTTATGCACTGTGTCTGTTTCTATGTACTAGACAATGTATGGGTTGAGAAATGTTGGGATCCTAATATTAGTCTTATGTATTTCTCTCAACTGTAGATATTTTCTGCCGAGAGGATCTTTACTTTCCTCTGAACTTTGCAAGCAAATATTATGTTTTACTGATATGTTTCAGTGTATGTTACGGAATGTATAGTTAGATAACTGTTACAATAGGAAATTGTCTTTCCTTCTGTTGGTGGGTAATCTGCCTGTACACCTTTTCTTTCTTTATTTATGGTATCCCATAGTACACTTGGCTACACAAGGTGTTTAATTATTTTACTTTGGCTTGGACTCGACTATGGAACGCGTCCGTTATTTCCTTATGCATTGGCAGTGGTTAGATTTGTTATCTAATTGAACAACCATAGGATTTTTTAGACTTATCGAGGCTACTGACTTGCGCCTCGTTCTCCACTCACCCTATGCATCGGTGGATATGAATTGACAACATGTAGGTGATAGCGACAAGATTAGGTAGAATCCTATTATTTTCAATAAGAAAGATCGGAATTTCTGTCTACAACAATTATACAGGACACGCTTATAATATTTGCGGTGGCACATTACTTTTATTGTCACCCAACGATTAATTGATAACTATATGACACGGAGGACGCGTTAACATAAATAATATCATCTCTCTATATTGGATTGCATAGATATGGTAAGAGAATTTTGTAATAATAATATTGAGATTGACTTTAGCGCGAGTACACCATTAAAAGATGGCGACTATGCTTTAGACTATATCTAGGCATTTCAAGATGGCGCTCACAGCTATAGCGCGACACCATTACAATATGGCGACTATGCTTTAGCCTATAACTTGGCATTTCTAGATGGCGCTCACAGCTAACGCCGGAGCGCAGCGAGGACACTTGCCGCTGTATTACGGGTGAGTGCCTTTGTGTTTCGAGTCCGTAACAGGGTTTGTAATGCGTGTATGACTTAGGTAGGATGCCTGGTCCTTAATGGCTTCCTTCGTGTTTTTTAGGTCGGGACGGTGATGAGGTTCCACTAATTCAGACTACCCTCGGTAAGATAATTATGTGGGGGTAGTATTTTAGAGTATCTACTTATGATACCTAAGAGTCTATCACTTACAGATTTTCTCCGATTATTTTCTTGTCTTTTTGAAGGTCCTTGACTACTTAAAATTGGTACACGTAAATGACATTATTGAATGATACGGATTCGTCTGGGGACCGGGCGTTATTGTTGTGACACATAGGTGAGAACGTACTAAGTTTATAACAACTGTCACAACTACCAGCATTATGTATGTGTATAGTGAATACTTTCGCTATTTAATTTTTAGCGCCCCAGCACACAGTGATTTACAGCATTGGAGTGGGTGAGTGGAGGTTCTATTTTCTAGGCTTACATTAATGAGTTATATGCACAGTTGGTTTATGCTCGTTATGTCATAAGGATATTTTTGTTTTAGCAGGACTGTGACAGAGATGATAAGATATTTCAGGTGAAAGAATCACCACTAGATAGTGGGTGAGTTACTGATTTACACCCGGATTTGGAGTAACATACGCTAACTAATGTCGGGTCCATTATTGAATATGACGTATTATGACTTTCATATGATAATATGAATTATGTTTTTCGCTTGATTTTGTTCCTTTAACTACTGGAGCTATTTGGATATGCGGGCTTCTGCTAGGAACGTAGGGAGCAGTTGAACATATAATTTGAGAATAACTGAGTAATGTCTGTCTTTTATATTGTACAGACATTTGCCGTAATTTTTCTGGATTGGAGAACAGAAGTTTAGAGAGGATTACAAATATATTGCTTTAAGGTGAATACTATACCGCACTTTACTCTTATTCTTCTGCTATTGACACATAGAGTACACACTTTATGTTGGTGACCTTTATTTGTTGGATTTCTTCTTTCCTATTTTTCTCCGGTCTGGAGCCTACACATTAGTTGCACATAAGGATTTTCGGAGGTGATGGGGACTTTATCTTCCTTCCCAATAGTGATTAATATGTATGATTCTAATATAGGGCCTTTGTATATTGTGTTACAGCCCTGAGGAAGTCTATGTGTGGAATGTACACACGACGAAACACGTGTTGGCAACCTTACCTTCACCATTTGAATTGATGTATTGAAGAAATATATATTGGAACTTGATCTACTTGGAACATTTGGAATAAAACTTGGAAGGACAATTTGATGACAATTCCTATACTATTTGTGGTTTACTGATTGATTGGAAGCACAAGGACTACTGGATATAATGATTATAATTTAATTGTGTGCTCAGGGGCGTATAGTGCCTTTCCTCTCTTGCTCCTTCTCTTGGGTTGTGGCTGGTCTATTGTCTCAAGATCCACCACTGGTTCAGGAAGGCACTTCTTAGCCTGAGCCCTTGTCATGGCAAGGACATGCTCTGAAATCCCTAGCATTTCTGCATGAGTCCTGTACTCCACTTCTGACCATGCTGAGCTTTCAAGGTCATTGCCTAACAGACAGTCTACTGGTAGGTCTGCACTCACCACAACTTTCTTTAGGCCATCAACCCCTCCCCAGGAGAAGTTCACAACTGCCACACTATGGGAGGTAGTGGAGTTGCTTGCATTGGTTACTAGGTAGCTCTCTCCTAGTACAATCTGTCCAGGGTCCACAAAGCCAGGGGTCACCATGGTGACACTAGCACATGTGTCCCTGTAAGCTTGAGCCAGTTTCTCATTTATTAAGGGAGTCTGCCTGTATTTGCCCAGGTTAGTGGGGCTTACTGCAGTGGGCAACTCAATGTCCACATCATACAGGAGAACTGCCTGTGTAGGGACTCTGACTAGGCCAGATCCTACTTCAATACCCAGGGTCAACCCAGCTACACCCTTGGACTGTGTTCCACCACTGCTTACTGTACTTGGGGTTGCAGTTGCTTTAGGAGCTGTAGTGGTGGGAACTGGATTTGCCTTGGTGCACTCACTGCCCCAGTGTGAAACTGATTTGCAGGTATTACACCAAGGTGTCTTTGGACCTTTGTTCTTCTTCTTCTTGTTACCATTTTGGGAACCACCCTCCTTACTATTAGTTTGGGGGCCTGAAGACTTCTGGTCTTTTTCTTTATCTTTCTGATTCTGATTACCACCCTTCTGGTCTGTTTTCTTCTGGTCACCACCTTGGTTCTGGGGTTTCTGCTTAATCCTTGTTCTGACCCATTTGTCTGCCTTCTTTCCCAATTCTTGGGGAGAGGTCAGATCAGAGTCAATAAGGTATTGATGCAACAGCTGGTTTGTACAGTTATTAAGGATCTGTTCTCTCATCATAAGATTGTACAATCCTGTATAGTCTGAAACTTTACTTCCCTGTAACCAACCCTCCAAAGCCTTAGTGGCACACTCCACAAAATCAGTCCAGTCTTGAGTCTGTGCTTTCTGGGTGTCTCTGAACAACAACCTGTATTGCTCAGTGGTTAGGCCATACCCTTCAATGAGAGCACTCTTCAAAACAGAGTAGTTTTTGGCATCCTCAGGTCTAACTGTGAGGAGCCTGTCCCTCCCTTTCTCAGAAAAGGAGTACCACAAAATTGCAGCCCACTGATTCTCAGGAACCTGCTGTACCATGCAGGCTCTCTCAAGAGCAGTCATCCATTTGTGGATGTCATCCCCTTCTTTAAAGGGGGGCACAATCTTGGTCAGGTTTCTATTATCATAGGCCCTGTCTTTTTCTCTTGGAAAATTGCTGCCACCAGTGACATCTAAGCCACTTAATTTCTGCTCTCTTGCCAAGGCAAGTTTAGCTTGAGCTAAGGTAAGCTTAGCTTGACTCAGGGCTACCTCCTCTCTCTCTATCTGGAGTCTGACAGCCCTCATTCTAGCCCTATGCTCAGCTTTCTGAGAAGCACTCATGCCTCTCTCTGATTCTCTGGAGGCACTAGAAAGATGAGAGTCCCCTGAGGGAGATCTCACTCTTCTGTTGCCTGGGAGAATCATTTGTTGGGATCTGGGGAGGTGCTGGCCCTCTCCATTTCCCAGTAGGTCCAAGTTGGCCTGGCTAAGCCTACCAACTGGAACCTGGCTACCCTGATCCTGTACTTCTAAGTCCCCAGCATCTGAGTCCTCATCCAAGTCATCATCATCCTCCTCTTCAGGGGGATCAACTGCAGGGGGGTTCCCTCCAGTTCCTGTATCTAGGGAAGCTGCTTTTGCCTTCTCTAAGTCATCCTGTTCTAGGAGTTCTACCAGAATTAGGCAGGTGGGGCTTCTGCCCCTTTTTAACCCTCTTGCTTTGCACAAGACAATCAAGTCTCTGCGGGTTAGTTTGTCATATCCAGAAGTTGCCTGGGTAGGGTCAACTGTCACAGGACTAGACCCTGAGGCCTTTCCTGTGTCGGACATGGTTACTAGTGAGGTGTAAGTGGTGCACTTACCTACACTAAGTGTTTTCCTACTGGACCTTGCTAGTGAGTTGTAGTCAGGGGTGTGCTACTCCCTTCAACCTACAACTACTAAGTTCAGTAGAACTTAATATGCTAAGCTTTTGATTTTATATGTACCTAGAGGTACTTGATGTGATCTTTCAATTTGATATAAAGATTGCAATGGTAAAACAACAGCAAGCTCAAATCCGCACCGCTGCTCACCAATGTGAGAAGTTGGCCTGGTAGGGGATGTTTCCAATTCTGGAACCACCTACTACCTGACCAAACAATCCCCTTATGGTGTCTGGTTGTAAGTCAACCTTATTAGACAAGCTATCCTAGTGGTAGCATGGACTAAGCAGCCTAAAGGCTTAACTTAAGAGGTCGTGTTAAGCGAGCTGTTTTACCACATACAATCCTGTAATACCAAATGAAAGGACACCACACAAGTATATATTATAAAAATATATGTGTTTATTACTAAAAACAATCCCCAGTATTCTTTATGAATAAAGGGGCACAAGCGTTAAATCAAAAGCACTGTTTAAACATACAAAGTTGCACAATTATGGATGAGGGCAGGGGGCCACTCGAACCATATACTAAACAAGTGGTATAAGAGAGGCCACTCGAACAGTGGTTAGGCCTAGGGCCTAGGGAATCGCTGGGAGCAGTCAGGACAAGCAATGCTGAAGTCGGGAATGGCCCTCGGGATTCGGGAGATGTGCGGAAAGCGCACGCATGCACCAATGTTAACCAATGGTGCGTAAAAGTCAAATAGTTAAAGTTTAAGGACACTTCCGCTGAACCTAGAGGAACAAAACTTAACACACAGACCCTAGAGGTGTGCACCAGTGTGGGAACACCGGCGGAGCAAAGTTACCTCACCCACAGGAAGTGGGTGCACAGGGTCGAAGTGGCGTCGGGTTTTGACACGCAGGCTCTTGGTGCTTGAAGCTGAAAGGGCTGCAGGCAGGGTGAAGACGAAGTGTCCGGTGGAGTCCAAGGGTGGACTCAAGTTGTAGAGTACCTGAAAGCAGAGGGGACAGAGTCTGGGTCACTCAGCAGTGACCAGGGTGGAACCAGGACGGAACCAGGCAATGTCGGGCGCAATCAGGTGGTCGTCGAGGCGCTTCTCTTCGCTGTCACGTGGGCTCTGGGGCATCTGCGACGTCCAGGAGCAGGTCACGATCTGTCCCACGCAGGCTCTCACCGTCGGTGCAGTCGGCTTCCGGTTTGGAGCAAACAAGCCTTGGTAAGAGCAATCCACGCGGGATTGGAAGATGGCGTCTTACTCGGACCAGGAAGGTCAGAGTCGGGGCTCCTTTTCAGGGGAGCTGGTGTGGATCTGGAGCAACCAGATTCACGAGTCTTCTTAGGTAGTTCGTCGGCACAGGGACCACAAGCCAGCTGGCAAGTGACCGGGCCAACGCGTTGAGCCAAATCGTGCCAAAGGGCCCCACGCAGCACTCGTCGAGTGTGGAGGGCTGAACTTCGGCTCAGGAGTAGCTCAGGGTGGGGGCTTCTCAAACCCCGGTGCACAGCTTCGAGGGTCACTCGTGGGCTGCACGGTCAGCGTCTCGTGGTCAGTTCAAGATGGCGTGCCCCACGCTTCCGGTCGCCTCCACGGGTCTCAGCTTTGCATGGACTGTGGATCGGGCTGTTAGAAGCTGGGCAGGCTTGATCTCGTCGATCTCAGTCGCTCGAGTTCCGGCGGGAACTGCAACTAAGTAGACGTCGAGGGCTGGATGGTGCCTGCTGCTGCAGGGTGGTCACTCCTTGACCACAAGGGAGATTCTTCGGGCTTCCACGTTGAGATGGAGGGCGAAGGGTCCAGAATATCGTTTCAAATGTTTCTTCCAGGAAATCTGATGTGCATTGGCACTGCTCCCACTCTTATTCGAATCTGGTGGGCGTGATTACCTGCTAGGTCCCCTCCTATGGGTGGGACCCAGGAAGTGGGTGGATACACCCCCTTCCTTTGATCCAGGCCGCCCTGGCACGAGGGCTGGAGTGCCCCAGAACCGGTTTGGCCGGATTATGCAAGGGGCAGCCTTGTGCGCCCCAGGCAGTGTCTGGTTTCTTTCAAACCTCCCTGCTACAATACACTATCTCCTGTCTGGAGGGCGGTGACACCCTCCTGTGACAGGAAACCCTTTGTCCAGGACCCCCTTGACTGGGTTTCGGTCAGCTCCAGGGGTCCAGACATTTGTCTGTGGCAGAGGCATCCATTTTGTGGATCTTAAGGCCTTTGGAGAAATCAACCGCATTAAAGTGAAGTAACATGTCTTACCCCTCTAGAGGGGTGGAATGCCATCCCCGTCGCCAGAACTGGCGAGGGGATGGTATTCCAAAGCGTATGACACCTTACACGACATGTTTTGATAAAGCCAAACCAGAGTTGCTAAATAACCGCGAGGATTATAAGGCACTTAATAGTATATGGTATGGCATTATCCTGAAACAGCTTAGGGATTTGTTCCCGACGGCTGCAGACAGGCTCAGCTCATGCTAGAGCTCCATCTCACATAAAAACCATGCACCCAGCCTCCAGGATTGGTGAGGCCTGTCTATAGGAGTGGCTCACAGGTTTACATGTGTCCAGATATAGGTTTAGACATAGGTATACTATATCTAAGCAAGGGGTGTGTACACCACCTTACCCCAGCTGAGTGATCAGCCAGTTGTGTCAATTTAAGAACCAGCCAGGGGTGGCAAAAGATATGCTGCAGCCCCTGGTAGGCCTTAGTGGCTCCTGTGCCCTGTGCACCTATAGTGCATTCTACAGGGGCTGACAAGGAGTCCATTTCCAATTGGTATGTGCCTATAGCACATGTGTCATTAATTTAGTGAGAGAACAGCAGGCTGGGGGTCTGATCAGCAGGCCCACAGCCTCAGTAGTCGAAAACCAGTGAAGCAAAAAGCAAAAATTTGGGGTGACCATAGGATAGCAGACCCTACTCTCCTACACACTGCTCCCACTCTTATTCGAATCTGGTGGGCGTTATTACCTGCTAGGTCCCCTCCTATGGGTGGGACCCAGGAAGTGGGTGGATACACCCCCTTCCTTTGATCCAGGCCGCCCTGGCACGAGGGCTGGAGTGCCCCAGAACCGGTTTGGCCGGATTATGCAAGGGGCAGCCTTGTGCGCCCCAAGCAGTGTCTGGTTTCTTTCAAACCTCCCTGCTACAATACACTATCTCCTGTCTGGAGGGCGGTGACACCCTCCTGTGACAGGAAACCCTTTGTCCAGGACCCCCTTGACTGAGTTTCGGTCAGCTCCAGGGGTCCAGACATTTGTCTGTGGCAGAGGCATCCATTTTGTGGATCTTAAGGCCTTTGGAGAAATCAACCGCATTAAAGCAAAGTAACATGTCCTACCCCTCTAGAGGGGTGGAATGCCATCCCCGTCGCCAGAACTGGCGAGGGGATGGTATTCCAAAGCGTATGACACCTTACACGACATGTTTTGATAAAGCCAAACCAAAGTTGCTAAATAACCGCGAGGATTATAAGGCACTTAATAGTATATGGTATGGCATTATCCTGAAACAGCTTAGGGATTTGTTCCCGACGGCTGCAGACAGGCTCAGCTCATGCTAGAGCTCCATCTCACATAAAACCACGCACTCAGCCTCCAGGATTGATGAGGCCTTTCTATAGGAGTGGCTCACAGGTTTACATGTGTCCAGATATAGGTTTAGACATAGGTATACTATATCTAAGCAAGGGGTGTGTACACCACCTTACCCCAGCTGAGTGATCAGCCAGTTGTGTCAATTTAAGAACCAGCCAGGGGTGGCAAAAGATATGCTGCAGCCCCTGGTAGGCCTTAGTGGCTCCTGTGCCCTGTGCACCTATAGTGCATTCAACAGGGGCTGACAAGGAGTCCATTTCCAATTGGTATGTGCCTATAGCACATGTGTCAGTAATTTAGTGAGAGAACAGCAGGCTGGGGGTCTGATCAGCAGGCCCACAGCCTCAGTAGTCGAAAACCAGTGAAGCAAAAAGCAAAAATTTGGGGTGACCATAGGATAGCAGACCCTACTCTCCTACAATGATATGGGGTGGTAAACTTATAGTTTACTCCACATTCCTTCCACATTGCTTTCAGATAGCTAGACATAAAATTCGTGCCTCTATCTGATAGTACCTCCTTAGGAAAGCCCACTCTTGAGAAAACTGCAATGAGGGCCTTTGCCACCACAGGGGCTGTGGTGGTCCTTAGGGGAATAGCCTCTGGATACCTGGTGGCATGATCCACTACCACCAGTATGAATCTGTTCCCAGATGCTGTTTGGGGGTCCATTGGACCCACAATATCAATTCCAACTCTTTCAAAGGGAACTCCCACCACAGGTAGTGGTATTAGGGGGGCCTTTGTTGTGCCACCTGACTTACCACTGGCTTGGCAAGTGACACAGGAGCGACAAAACTCCTTGACATCCTCTGACATGTGAGGCCAGTGAAAGTGTGAAACAAGCCTGTCCCACGTCTTGTTCTGGCCTAAGTGTCCTGCAAGGGGAATATCATGGGCCAAGGTAAGGAGGAACCCCCTAAACTGCAGAGGTATAACCAACCTCCTGGTCATGCCAGGCTTGGGGGCTCTAGCCTCTGAGTAAAGGAGTCCATCATCCCAATACACAGTATGGGTACCTTGGGCATCCCCAGCAGCCTCAGCAGCAGCCTGCTGTCTGAGGGGTTCAAGGGAAGGGCAATCTAATTGAGCCTGCCTCAGGTCTGCCCTTGAGGGTCCCCCTGTCCCCAGAAACTCAACCTGGTCAGGTTCAAGCTCCTCAGAGACAGTCTCCTCTTGGACTGCAGAATCAGTTTCCTCTGAAACCTGATCCTCAACCTGGGGCAAGGTGGAAGGCTGAGCCTTTCCTCTCTTGCTCCTTCTCTTGGGTTGTGGCTGGTCTATTGTTTCAAGATCCACCACTGGTTCAGGAAGGCACTTCTTAGCCTGAGCCCTTGTCATGGCAAGGACATGCTCTGAAATCCCTAGCATTTCTGCATGAGTCCTGTACTCCACTTCTGACCATGCTGAGCTTTCAAGGTCATTTCCTAACAGACAGTCTACTGGTAGGTCTGCACTCACCACAACCTTCTTTAGGCCATCAACCCCTCCCCAGGAGAAGTTCACAACTGCCACACTATGGGAAGTAGTGGAGTTGCTTGCATTGGTTACTAGGTAGCTCTCACCTAGTACAATCTGTCCAGGGTCCACAAAGTCAGGTGTCACCATTGTGACACTGGCACATGTGTCCCTGTAAGCTTGAGCCAGTTTCTCATTAATTAAGGGAGTCTGTCTGTATTTGCCCAGGTTACTGGGGCTTACTGCAGTGGGCAACTCAATGTCCACATCATACAGGAGAACTGCCTGTGTAGGGATTCTGACTAGGCCAGATCCTACTTCAATACCCAGGGTCAACCCAGCTACACCCTTGGACTGTGTTCCACCACTGCTTACTGTACTTGGGGTTGCAGTTGCTTTAGGAGCTGGAGTGGTGGGGACTGGATTTGCCTTGGTGCATTCACTGCCCCAGTGTGAAACTGATTTGCAGGTATTACACCAAGGTGTCTTTGGACCTTTGTTCTTCTTCTTCTTGTTTCCATTTTGGGAACCACCCTCCTTACTATTAGTTTGGGGGCCTGAAGACTTCTGGTCTTTTTCTTTATCTTTCTGATTACCACCCTTCTGGTCTGTTTTCTTCTGGTCACCACCTTGGTTCTGGGGTTTCTGCTTAATCCTTGTTCTGACCCATTTGTCCGCCTTCTTTCCCAATTCTTGGGGAGAGGTCAGATCAGAGTCAATAAGGTATTGATGCAACAGCTGGTTTGTACAGTTATTAAGGATCTGTTCTCTCATTATAAGATTGTACAATCCTGTATAGTCTGAAACTTTACTTCCCCGCAACCAACCCTCCAAAGCCTTAGTGGCACACTCAACGAAATCAGTCCAGTCTTGAGTCTGTGCTTTTTGGGTGTCTCTGAACAACAACCTGTATTGCTCAGTGGTTAGGCCAAGCCCTTCAATAAGAGCACTCTTCAAAACAGAGTCATTTTTGTCATCCGCAGGTCTAACTGTGAGGAGCCTGTCCCTCCCTTTCTCAGAAAAGGAGTACCATAAAATTGCAGCCCACTGATCTTGAGGAACCTGCTGTACCATGCAGGCTCTCTCCAGAGCAGTCATCCATTTGTGGATGTCATCCCCTTCTTTAAAGGGGGGCACAATTTTTGTCAGGTTTCTATTGTCATAGCCCCTGTCTTTTTCTCTTGGAAAATTGCTGCCACCAGTGGCATCTAAGCCACTTAATTTCTGCTCTCTTGCCAAGGTAAATCTAGCTTGAGCCAAGGTAAGTTTAGCTTGAGCCAGGGCTACCTCCTCCCTCTCTATTTGGAGTCTGACAGCCCTCATTCTGGCCCTATGCTCAGTCTTTTGAGAGGCAGTCATACCTCTCTCAGATTCTCTGGAGGCACTAGAAATATGAGAGTCCCCTGAGGGAGATCTCACTCTTCTGTTGCCTGGGAGAATAAGACTGTGGGATCTGGGGAGGTGCTGGCCCTCTCCATTTCCCAGTAGGTCTAAGTTGGCCTGGTTAAGCCTGGCAACTAGGACCTGGCTACCCCTCTGATCCTGATCTTCGGTGTCCTCAACATCTGAGTCCTCCTCCCCCTCCTCTCCATCTTCCTCCTGAGGGGTGTCAGTTACAGGGGGTTTCTCTCCACTTCCTGACTGTAAGGGAATTCCATTCACCTTCTCTAAGTCATCCTGTTCTAGGATGTCTATCAGGATTTGGCAGGTGGGACTTCTGCCCCTTTTTAACCCTCTTGATTTGCACAAGGCAATCAAGTCCCTTCGGGTTAGTTTGTCATAGCTGGAAGTTGCCTGGGTAAGGTCAACTGTCACAGGAGCAGACCCTGAGGCTTTTCCTGTGTCAGACATGACTCTAGTGTGGTGTAAGTGATGCACCTACCTACACTAAGTGTTTTCCTACTGTACCTTACTAGTGAGTTGTAGTCAGGGTGTGCTAATCCCTTCAACCTACAACTACTAAGTTCAGTAGAACTTAATATGCTAAGCTTTTGATTTTATATGTACCTAGAGGTACTTGATGTGATCTTTCAATTTGATACAAAGATTGCAATGGTAAAACAACAGCAAGCTCAAATCCGCACCGCTGCTCACCAATGTGAGAAGTTGGCCTGGTAGGGGATGTTTCCAATTCTGGAACCACCTACTACCTGACCAAACAATCCCTTATGGTGTCTGGTTGTAAGTCAACCTTATTAGACAAGCTATCCTAGGGGTAGCATGGACTAAGCAGCCTAAAGGCTTAACTTAAGAGGTCGTGTTAAGCGAGCTGTTTTACCACATACAATCCTGTAATATCAAATGAAAGGACACCACACAAGTATATATTATAAAAATATATGTGTTTATTACTAAAAACAATCCCCAGTATTCTTTATGAATAAAGGGGCACAAGCGTTAAATCAAAAGCACTGTTTAAACATACAAAGTTGCACAATTATGGATGAGGGCAGGGGGCCACTCAAACCATATACTAAACAAGTGGTATAAGAGAGGCCACTCGAGCAGTGGTTAGGCCTAGGGCCTAGGGAATCGCTGGGAGCAGTCAGGACAAGCAATGCTGAAGTCGGGAATGGCCCTCGGGATTCGGGAGAGGTGCGGGAAGCGCACGCACGCACCAATGTTAACCAATGGTGCATAAAAAGTTGTAAAGTTAAAGTTAAAGGACACTTCCGCTGAACCTAGAGGAACAAAACTTAACACACAGACCCTAGAGGTGTGCACCAGTGTGGGAACACCGGCGGAGCAAAGTTACCTCACCCACAGGAAGTGGGTGCACAGGGTCGAAGTGGCGTCGGGTTCTGACACGCAGGCTCTTGGTGCTTGGAGCTGAAAGGGCTGCAGGCGGGTTAAAGATGAAGTGTCCGGTGGAGTCCAAGGGTGGACTCAAGTTGAAGAGTACCTGAAAGCAGAGGGGACAGAGTCTGGGTCACTCAGCAGTGACCAGGGTGGAACCAGGACGGAACCAGGCAATGTCGGGCGCAATCAGGTGGTCGTCGAGGAGCTTCTCTCCGCTGTCACGTGGGCTCTGGGGCATCTGCGACGTCCAGGAGCAGGTCACGATCTGTCCCACGCAGGCTCTCACCGTCGGTGCAGTCGGCTTCAAGTTTGGAGCAAACAAGCCTTGGCAAGAGCGATCCACGCGGGATCAGAAGATTGCTTCTCACTCGGACCAGGAAGGTCAGAGTCGGGGCTCCTTTTCAGGGGAGCTGGTGTGGATCTGGAGCAACCAGATTCACGAGTCTTCTTAGTCGTTTCGTTGGCACAGGGACCACTAGCCAGCTGGCAAGTGACCGGGCCAACGCGTTGAGCCAAATAGAGCCAAAGGGCCCCACGCAGCACTCGTCGAGTGTGGAGGGCTGAACTTCGGCTCAGGAGCAGCTCAGGGTGGGGGCTTCTCAAACCCCGGTGCACAGCTTCGAGGATCACTCGTGGGCTGCACGGTCAGCGTCTCGTGGTCAATTCAAGATGGCGTGCCCCACGCTTCCGGTCGCCTCCACGGGTCTCAGCTTTGCAGGGACTGTGGATCGGGCTGTTAGAAGGCAGGCAGGCTTGATCTCGTCAATCTCAGTCGCTCGAGTTCCGGCGGGAACTGCAACTAAGTAGACGTCGAGGGCTGGATGGTGCCTGCTGCTGCAGGGTGGTCACTCCTTGACCACAAGGGAGATTCTTCGGGCTTCCACGTTGAGATGGAGGGCGAAGGGTCCAGAATTTTGTTTCAAATGTTTCTTCCAGGAAATCTGATGTGCATTGGCACTGCTCCCACTCTTATTCGAATCTGGGGGGCGTGATTACCTGCTAGGTCCCCTCCTATGGGTGGGACCCAGGAAGTGGGTGGATACACCCCCTTCCTTGGATCCAGGCCGCCCTGGCACGAGGGCTGGAGTGCCCCAGAACCGGTTTGGCCGGATTATGCAAGGGGCAGCCTTGTGCGCCCCAAGCAGTGTCTGGTTTCTTTCAAACCTCCCTGCTACAATCCACTATCTCCTGTCTGGAGGGCGGTGACACCCTCCTGTGACAGGAAACCCTTTGTCCAGGACCCATTTGGTTGAGTTTCGGTCAACTGCAGGGGTCCAGACATTTATCTGTGGCAGAGGCATCCATTTTGTGGATCTTAAGGTCTTTGGAGAAATTAACCGCATTTAAGTGAAGTAACATGTCTTACCCCTCTAGAGGGGTGGAATGCCATCCCCGTCACAAGAACTGGCGAGGGGATGGTATTCCAAATCGTATGACACCTTACACGACATGTTTTGATAAAGCCAAACCAAAGTTGCTATTTAACCGCGAGGATTATAAGGCACTTAAGAGTATATGGTATGGCATTATCCTGAAACAGCTTAGGGAGTTGTTCCCGACAGCTGCAGACAGGCTCAGCTCATGCTAGAGCTCCATCTCACATAAAACCACGCACTCTGCCTCCAGGATTGATGAGGCCTTCCATAGGAGTGGCTCACAGGTTTACATGTGTCCAGATATAGGTTTAGACATAGGTATACTATATCTAAGCAAGGGGTGTGTACACCACCTTACCCCAGCTGAGTGATCAGCCAGTTGTGTCAATTTAAGAACCAGCCAGGGGTGGCAAAAGATAGGCTGCAGCCCCTGGTAGGCCTTGGTGGCCCCTATGCCCTGGGCACCTATAGTGCATTATACAGGGGCTGACAAGGAGTCCATTTCCAATTGGTATGTGCCTATAGCACATGTGTGAGAAGTTGGCCTGGTAGGAGATGTTTCCAATTCTGGAACCACCTACTACCTGACCAAACAATCCCTTATGGTGTCTGGTTGTAAGTCAACCTTATTAGACAAGCTATCCTAGGGTAGCATGGACTAAGCAGCCTAAAGGCTTAACTTAAGAGGTCGTGTTAAGCGAGCTGTTTTACCACATACAATCCTGTAATACCAAATGAAAGGACACCACACAAGTATATATTATAAAAATATATGTGTTTATTACTAAAAACAATCCCCAGTATTCTTTATGAATAAAGGGGCACAAGCGTTAAATCAAAAGCACTGTTTAAACATACAAAGTTGCACAATTATGGATGAGGGCAGGGGGCCACTCAAACCATATACTAAACAAGTGGTATAAGAGATGCCACTCGAGCAGTGGTTAGGCCTAGGGCCTAGGGAATCGCTGGGAGCAGTCAGGACAAGCAATGCTGAAGTCGGGAATGGCCCTCGGGATTCGGGAGATGTGCGGAAAGCGCACGCATGCACCAATGTTAACCAATGGTGCGTAAAAGTTGTAAAGTTAAAGTTAAAGGACACTTCCGCTGAACCTAGAGGAACAAAACTTAACACACAGACCCTAGAGGTGTGCACCAGTGTGGGAACACCGGCGGAGCAAAGTTACCTCACCCACAGGAAGTGGGTGCACAGGGTCGAAGTGGCGTCGGGTTTTGACACGCTGGCTCTTGGTGCTTGAAGCTGAAAGGGCTGCAGGCGGGTTAAAGATGAAGTGTCCGGTGGAGTCCAAGGGTGGACTCAAGTTGTAGAGTACCTGAAAGCAGAGGGGACAGAGTCTGGGTCACTCAGCAGTGACCAGGGTGGAACCAGGACGGAACCAGGCAATGTTGGGCGCAATCAGGTGGTCGTCGAGGAGCTTCTCTCCGCTGTCACGTGGGCTCTGGGGCATCTGCGACGTCCAGGAGCAGGTCACGATCTGTCCCACGCAGGCTCTCACCGTCGGTGCAGTCGGCTTCAAGTTTGGAGCAAACAAGCCTTGGCAAGAGCAATCCACGCGGGATCAGAAGATTGCTTCTCACTCGGACCAGGAAGGTCAGAGTCGGGGCTCCTTTTCAGGGGAGCTGGTGTGGATCTGGAGCAACCAGATTCACGAGTCTTCTTAGGTAGTTCGTCGGCACAGGGACCACAAGCCAGCTGGCAAGTGACCGGGCCAACGCGTTGAGCCAAATCGTGCCAAAGGGCCCCACGCAGCACTCGTCGAGTGTGGAGGGCTGAACTTCGGCTCAGGAGTAGCTCAGGGTGGGGGCTTCTCAAACCCCGGTGCACAGCTTCGAGGATCACTCGTGGGCTGCACGGTCAGCGTCTCGTGGTCAATTCAAGATGGCGTGCCCCACGCTTCCGGTCGCCTCCACGGGTCTCAGCTTTGCAGGGACTGTGGATCGGGCTATTAGAAGCTGGGCAGGCTTGATCTCGTCGATCTCAGTCGCTCGAGTTCCGGCGGGAACTGCAACTAAGTAGACGTCGAGGGCTGGATGGTGCCTGCTGCTGCAGGGTGGTCACTCCTTGACCACAAGGGAGATTCTTCGGGCTTCCACGTTGAAATGGAGGGCGAAGGGTCCAGAATATCGTTTCAAATGTTTCTTCCAGGAAATCTGATGTGCCTTGGCACTGCTCCCACTCTTATTCGAATCTGGGGGGCGTGATTACCTGCTAGGTCCCCTCCTATGGGTGGGACACAGGAAGTGGGTGGATACACCCCCTTCCTTTGATCCAGGCCGCCCTGGCACGAGGGCTGGAGTGCCCCAGAACCGGTTTGGCCGGATTATGCAAGGGGCAGCCTTGTGCGCCCCAAGCAGTGTCTGGTTTCTTTCAAACCTCCCTGCTACAATACACTATCTCCTGTCTGGAGGGCGGTGACACCCTCCTGTGACAGGAAACCCTTTGTCCAGGACCCCCTTGACTGAGTTTCGGTCAGCTCCAGGGGTCCAGACATTTGTCTGTGGCAGAGGCATCCATTTTGTGGATCTTAAGGTCTTTGGAGAAATCAACCGCATTAAAGTAAAGTAACATGTCTTACCCCTCTAGAGGGGTGGAATGCCATCCCCGTCGCCAGAACTGGCGAGGGGATGGTATTCCAAAGCGTATGACACCTTACACGACATGTTTTGATAAAGCCAAACCAAAGTTGCTAAATAACCGCGAGGATTATAAGGCACTTAATAGTATATGGTATGGCATTGTAGGAGAGTAGGGTCTGCTATCCTATGGTCACCCCAAATTTTTGCTTTTTGCTTCACTGGTTTTCGACTACTGAGGCTGTGGGCCTGCTGATCAGACCCCCAGCCTGCTGTTCTCTCACTAAATTACTGACACATGTGCTATAGGCACATACCAATTGGAAATGGACTCCTTGTCAGCCCCTGTAGAATGCACTATAGGTGCACAGGGCACAGGAGCCACTAAGGCCTACCAGGGGCTGCAGCATATCTTTTGCCACCCCTGGCTGGTTCTTAAATTGACACAACTGGCTGATCACTCAGCTGGGGTAAGGTGGTGTACACACCCCTTGCTTAGATATAGTATACCTATGTCTAAACCTATATCTGGACACATGTAAACCTGTGAGCCACTCCTATAGAAAGGCCTCATCAATCCTGGAGGCTGAGTGCGTGGTTTTATGTGAGATGGAGCTCTAGCATGAGCTGAGCCTGTCTGCAGCCGTCGGGAACAAATCCCTAAGCTGTTTCAGGATAATGCCATACCATATACTATTAAGTGCCTTATAATCCTCGCGGTTATTTAGCAACTTTGGTTTGGCTTTATCAAAACATGTCGTGTAAGGTGTCATACGCTTTGGAATACCATCCCCTCGCCAGTTCTGGCGACGGGGATGGCATTCCACCCCTCTAGAGGGGTAAGACATGTTACTTTGCTTTAATGCGGTTGATTTCTCCAAAGACCTTAAGATCCACAAAATGGATGCCTCTGCCACAGACAAATGTCTGGACCCCTGGAGCTGACCGAAACTCAGTCAAGGGGGTCCTGGACAAAGGGTTTCCTGTCACAGGAGGGTGTCACCGCCCTCCAGACAGGAGATAGTGTATTGTAGCAGGGAGGTTTGAAAGAAACCAGACACTGCTTGGGGCGCACAAGGCTGCCCCTTGCATAATCCGGCCAAACCGGTTCTGGGGCACTCCAGCCCTCGTGCCAGGGCGGCCTGGATCAAAGGAAGGGGGTGTATCCACCCACTTCCTGGGTCCCACCTGTGAGAAGTTGGCCTGGTAGGGGATGTTTCCAATTCTGGAACCACCTACTACCTGACCAAACAATCCCCTTATGGTGTCTGGTTGTAAGTCAACCTTATTAGACAAGCTATCCTAGTGGTAGCATGGACTAAGCAGCCTAAAGGCTTAACTTAAGAGGTCGTGTTAAGCGAGCTGTTTTACCACATACAATCCTGTAATACCAAATGAAAGGACACCACACAAGTATATATTATAAAAATATATGTGTTTATTACTAAAAACAATCCCCAGTATTCTTTATGAATAAAGGGGCACAAGCGTTAAATCAAAAGCACTGTTTAAACATACAAGTTGCACAATTATGGATGAGGGCAGGGGGCCACTCGAACCATATACTAAACAAGTGGTATAAGAGAGGCCACTCGAACAGTGGTTAGGCCTAGGGCCTAGGGAATCGCTGGGAGCAGTCAGGACAAGCAATGCTGAAGTCGGGAATGGCCCTCGGGATTCGGGAGATGTGCGGAAAGCGCACGCATGCACCAATGTTAACCAATGGTGCGTAAAAGTCAAATAGTTAAAGTTTAAGGACACTTCCGCTGAACCTAGAGGAACAAAACTTAACACACAGACCCTAGAGGTGTGCACCAGTGTGGGAACACCGGCGGAGCAAAGTTACCTCACCCACAGGAAGTGGGTGCACAGGGTCGAAGTGGCGTCGGGTTTTGACACGCAGGCTCTTGGTGCTTGAAGCTGAAAGGGCTGCAGGCAGGGTGAAGACGAAGTGTCCGGTGGAGTCCAAGGGTGGACTCAAGTTGTAGAGTACCTGAAAGCAGAGGGGACAGAGTCTGGGTCACTCAGCAGTGACCAGGGTGGAACCAGGACGGAACCAGGCAATGTCGGGCGCAATCAGGTGGTCGTCGAGGCGCTTCTCTTCGCTGTCACGTGGGCTCTGGGGCATCTGCGACGTCCAGGAGCAGGTCACGATCTGTCCCACGCAGGCTCTCACCGTCGGTGCAGTCGGCTTCCGGTTTGGAGCAAACAAGCCTTGGTAAGAGCAATCCACGCGGGATTGGAAGATGGCGTCTTACTCGGACCAGGAAGGTCAGAGTCGGGGCTCCCTTTCAGGGGAGCTGGTGTGCATCTGGAGCAACCAGAATCACGAGTCTTCTTTTGTAGTTCGTCGGCACAGGGACCACAAGCCAGCTGGCAAGTGACCGGGCCAACGCGTTGAGCCAAATCGTGCCAAAGGGCCCCACGCAGCACTCGTCGAGTGTGGAGGGCTGAACTTCGGCTCAGGAGTAGCTCAGGGTGGGGGCTTCTCAAACCCCGGTGTACAGCTTCGAGGGTCACTCGTGGGCTGCACGGTCAGCGTCTCGTGGTCACTTCAAGATGGCGTGCCCCACGCTTCCGGTCGCCTCCACGGGTCTCAGCTTTGCAGGGACTGTGGATCGGGCTGTTAGAAGCTGGGCAGGCTTGATCTCGTCGATCTCAGTCGCTCGAGTTCCGGCGGGAACTGCAACTAAGTAGACGTCGAGGGCTGGATGGTGCCTGCTGCTGCAGGGTGGTCACTCCTTGACCACAAGGGAGATTCTTCGGGCTTCCACGTTGAGATGGAGGGCGAAGGGTCCAGAATATCGTTTCAAATGTTTCTTCCAGGAAATCTGATGTGCATTGGCACTGCTCCCACTCTTATTCGAATCTGGTGGGCGTGATTACCTGCTAGGTCCCCTCCTATGGGTGGGACCCAGGAAGTGGGTGGATACACCCCCTTCCTTTGATCCAGGCCGCCCTGGCACGAGGGCTGGAGTGCCCCAGAACCGGTTTGGCCGGATTATGCAAGGGGCAGCCTTGTGCGCCCCAGGCAGTGTCTGGTTTCTTTCAAACCTCCCTGCTACAATACACTATCTCCTGTCTGGAGGGCGGTGACACCCTCCTGTGACAGGAAACCCTTTGTCCAGGACCCCCTTGACTGGGTTTCGGTCAGCTCCAGGGGTCCAGACATTTGTCTGTGGCAGAGGCATCCATTTTGTGGATCTTAAGGCCTTTGGAGAAATCAACCGCATTAAAGTGAAGTAACATGTCTTACCCCTCTAGAGGGGTGGAATGCCATCCCCGTCGCCAGAACTGGCGAGGGGATGGTATTCCAAAGCGTATGACACCTTACACGACATGTTTTGATAAAGCCAAACCAGAGTTGCTAAATAACCGCGAGGATTATAAGGCACTTAATAGTATATGGTATGGCATTATCCTGAAACAGCTTAGGGATTTGTTCCCGACGGCTGCAGACAGGCTCAGCTCATGCTAGAGCTCCATCTCACATAAAAACCATGCACCCAGCCTCCAGGATTGGTGAGGCCTGTCTATAGGAGTGGCTCATAGGTTTACATGTGTCCAGATATAGGTTTAGACATAGGTATACTATATCTAAGCAAGGGGTGTGTACACCACCTTACCCCAGCTGAGTGATCAGCCAGTTGTGTCAATTTAAGAACCAGCCAGGGGTGGCAAAAGATATGCTGCAGCCCCTGGTAGGCCTTAGTGGCTCCTGTGCCCTGTGCACCTATAGTGCATTCTACAGGGGCTGACAAGGAGTCCATTTCCAATTGGTATGTGCCTATAGCACATGTGTCATTAATTTAGTGAGAGAACAGCAGGCTGGGGGTCTGATCAGCAGGCCCACAGCCTCAGTAGTCGAAAACCAGTGAAGCAAAAAGCAAAAATTTGGGGTGACCATAGGATAGCAGACCCTACTCTCCTACACAACCCCCCCCCAAACGCAGGGACATTAAACTAACCTTGACCAGATAAGTCTTCATGTTCTAAGTGGAAGTACCTGGAGAGACCATCTGCATTACCATGGTCAGTCCCTGGGCGGTGCTCCACTGTAAAGTCCATCCCCTGTAGGGAAATGGACCACCTGAGCAGTTTGGGATTTTCACCCTTCATCTGATTAAGCCATAAGAGGGGCTTATGGTCTGTTTGCACCAGGAAGTGAGTTCCAAACAAGTAGGACCTCAACTTCTTTAATGCCCAAACCACAGCAAAGGCCTCCCTCTCAATGGCTGACCAACGTTTTTCTCTTGGGGTTAGCCTCCTGCTAATGAAAGCAATTGGCTGGTCTTGACCATCTTGATTAAGTTGTGAGAGTACAGCTCCCACCCCCAACTCAGAAGCATCTGTCTGAACAATGAACTGTTTGGAGTAGTCAGGACTCTTTAGGATAGGTGCAGAGCACATGGCCTTCTTCAGGTCTTCAAATGCCTTCTGACAGCTAACTGTCCACTGAACCTTTTTTGGCATCTTCTTGGATGTCAAGTCATTTAATGGTGTCACTATAGACCCATAGTTTTTCACAAACTTTCTGTAATACCCAGTCAGGCCCAAGAAGGCTCTGACTTGTGTCTGGGTAACTGGAGGAGCCCAGTCCTGTATGGCCTGGATTTTGCTTTCCAGTGGCTGAACCTGGCCTCCACCTACTAGGTGGCCCAGGTATACAACCTTACTCTGCCCTATCTGGCACTTTGTGGCCTTGATAGTTAGGCCTGCCTTTTGCAGGGCCTCCAAAACTTTCTTCAGGTGGATCAGGTGATCCTCCCAGGTGGAGCTAAAGACAGCAATATCATCCAGATAAGCTGCACAAAAGTCATCCAACCCAGTAAGGACTTGGTTCACCAACCTTTGAAAAGTGGCAGGTGCATTCTTCAAACCAAAGGGCATTACCACAAACTGATAATGTCCACTAGGGGTAGAGAATGCTGTTTTGGCTTTTGACTCCTCAGCTAGTCTGATTTGCCAGTAGCCAGCTGTCAGATCAAATGTGCTCAGAAACTTGGCAGAAGCCAATCTGTCAATGAGCTCATCTGCTCTTGGAATGGGGTGAGCATCTGTCCTAGTGACAGCATTGAGACCCCTGTAATCCACGCAAAACCTCATTTCTCTCTTACCATCTTGGGTATGAGGTTTTGGCACCAGGACTACTGGGCTGGCCCATGGGCTCTCTGATGGCTCCATCACTCCAAGCTCCAACATCTTTTGCACCTCAGCCTTGATGCAATCCCTGACATGATCAGGTTGCCTGTAGATCTTATTCTTGACAGGCAGACTGTCACCAGTGTCCACAACATGGGTACACCAGTCAGTTTGGCTGGGTGTGAGTGAAAACATTTGCCTGTGAGCCTGCAAAACTTGTCTGCAGTCCCTCTGTTGCTGGTCAGTGAGGCTGCCTGCCAAGGCTACTCCATCAACTGAACCATCATCAGGGTTCTGGGAAAGCAGGTCTGGGAGAGGGTCACTCTCTTCCTCCTGTTCCCCATCTGTGGCCATGAGCAAGCTCATGTCCTCCCTGTCTACAAATGCTTTCAAGCGATTCACATGGATTACCCTGTGAGGGCTCCTGGGTGTTCCAAAGTCTACCAAGTAGGTGACTTCCCCTTTCTTCTCAATAATAGGATAGGGTCCACTCCATTTGTCTTGGAGTGCTGCTGGAGCCACTGGCTCCAGTACCCATACCTTCTGTCCTGGTTGGAACTCTACCAGTACAGCCTTTTGGTCATGCCAAGCTTTCTGCAATTCTTGGCTGGCCTCCAGGTTTTTGGATGCTCTTTCCATGTACTCAGCCATCCTGGAGCGGAGACCAAGTACATAGTCCACTATGTCTAGTTTGGGCTTTTTGAGAGGTAACTCCCATCCTTCCTTCACCAAACACAATGGACCTCTCACAGGGTGGCCAAACAAAAGTTCAAAAGGGCTGTAGCCAACCCCCTTCTGTGGGACCTCTCTGTAAGCAAAGAGCAGGCAGGGTAAAAGAATGTCCCATTTCCGCCTGAGCTTCTCTGGTAATCCTTTTATCATGCCTTTAAGGGTCTTGTTAAATCTCTCCACAAGCCCATTGCATTGTGGATGATATGGGGTGGTAAACTTATAGTTTACTCCACATTCCTTCCACATTGCTTTTAGATAGCTGGACATAAAATTTGTCCCTCTATCTGATAGTACCTCCTTAGGAAAGCCCACTCTTGAGAAAACTGCAATGAGGGCTTTTGCCACCACAGGTGCTGTGGTGGTCCTTAGGGGAATAGCCTCTGGGTACCTGGTGGCATGATCCACTACCACCAGTATGAATCTGTTCCCAGATGCTGTTTGGGGGTCCATTGGACCCACAATATCAATTCCAACTCTCTCAAAGGGGACCCCCACCACAGGTAGTGGTATTAGGGGGGCCTTTGTTGTGCCACCTGACTTACCACTGGCTTGGCAAGTGACACAGGAGCGACAAAACTCCTTGACATCCTCTGACATGTGAGGCCAGTGAAAGTGTGGAACAAGCCTGTCCCACGTCTTGTTCTGGCCTAAGTGTCCTGCAAGGGGAATATCATGGGCCAAGGTAAGGAGGAATCCCCTAAACTGCAGAGGTATCACCAACCTCCTGGTCATGCCAGGCTTGGGGGTTCTAGCCTCTGAGTAAAGGAGTCCCTCATCCCAATACACAGTATGGGTACCTTGGGCATCCCCAGCAGCCTCAGCAGCAGCCTGCTGTCTGAGGGGTTCAAGGGAAGGGCAATCTAATTGAGCCTGCCTCAGGTCTGCCCTTGAGGGTCCCCCTGTCCCCAGAAACTCAACCTGGTCAGGTTCAAGCTCCTCAGAGACAGTCTCCTCTTGGACTGCAGAATCAGTTTCCTCTGAAACCTGATCCTCAACCTGGGGCAAGGTGGAAGGCGAGGCCTTTCCTCTCTTGCTCCTTCTCTTGGGTTGTGGCTGGTCTATTGTCTCAAGATCCACCACTGGTTCAGGAAGGCACTTCTTAGCCTGAGCCCTTGTCATGGCAAGGACATGCTCTGAAATCCCTAGCATTTCTGCATGAGTCCTGTACTCCACTTCTGACCATGCTGAGCTTTCAAGGTCATTGCCTAACAGACAGTCTACTGGTAGGTCTGCACTCACCACAACCTTCTTTAGGCCATCAACCCCTCCCCAGGAGAAGTTCACAACTGCCACACTATGGGAGGTAGTGGAGTTGCTTGCATTGGTTACTAGGTAGCTCTCTCCTAGTACAATCTGTCCAGGGTCCACAAAGCCAGGGGTCACCATGGTGACACTAGCACATGTGTCCCTGTAAGCTTGAGCCAGTTTCTCATTTATTAAGGGAGTCTGCCTGTATTTGCCCAGGTTAGTGGGGCTTACTGCAGTGGGCAACTCAATGTCCACATCATACAGGAGAACTGCCTGTGTAGGGACTCTGACTAGGCCAGATCCTACTTCAATACCCAGGGTCAACCCAGCTACACCCTTGGACTGTGTTCCACCACTGCTTACTGTACTTGGGGTTGCAGTTGCTTTAGGAGCTGTAGTGGTGGGAACTGGATTTGCCTTGGTGCACTCACTGCCCCAGTGTGAAACTGATTTGCAGGTATTACACCAAGGTGTCTTTGGACCTTTGTTCTTCTTCTTCTTGTTACCATTTTGGGAACCACCCTCCTTACTATTAGTTTGGGGGCCTGAAGACTTCTGGTCTTTTTCTTTATCTTTCTGATTCTGATTACCACCCTTCTGGTCTGTTTTCTTCTGGTCACCACCTTGGTTCTGGGGTTTCTGCTTAATCCTTGTTCTGACCCATTTGTCTGCCTTCTTTCCCAATTCTTGGGGAGAGGTCAGATCAGAGTCAATAAGGTATTGATGCAACAGCTGGTTTGTACAGTTATTAAGGATCTGTTCTCTCATCATAAGATTGTACAATCCTGTATAGTCTGAAACTTTACTGCCCTGTAACCAACCCTCCAAAGCCTTAGTGGCACACTCCACAAAATCAGTCCAGTCTTGAGTCTGTGCTTTCTGGGTGTCTCTGAACAACAACCTGTATTGCTCAGTGGTTAGGCCATACCCTTCAATGAGAGCACTCTTCAAAACAGAGTAGTTTTTGGCATCCTCAGGTCTAACTGTGAGGAGCCTGTCTCTCCCTTTCTCAGAAAAGGAGTACCACAAAATTGCAGCCCACTGGTTCTCAGGAACCTGCTGTACCATGCAGGCTCTCTCAAGAGCAGTCATCCATTTGTGGATGTCATCCCCTTCTTTAAAGGGGGGCACAATCTTGGTCAGGTTTCTATTGTCATAGGCCCTGTCTTTTTCTCTTGGAAAATTGCTGCCACCAGTGACATCTAAGCCACTTAATTTCTGCTCTCTTGCCAAGGCAAGTTTAGCTTGAGCTAAGGTAAGCTTAGCTTGACTCAGGGCTACCTCCTCTCTCTCTATCTGGAGTCTGACAGCCCTCATTCTAGCCCTATGCTCAGCTTTTTGAGAAGCACTCATGCCTCTCTCTGATTCTCTGGAGGCACTAGAAAGATGAGAGTCCCCTGAGGGAGATCTCACTCTTCTGTTGCCTGGGAGAATCATTTGTTGGGTTCTGGGGAGGTGCTGGCCCTCTCCATTTCCCAGTAGGTCCAAGTTGGCCTGGCTAAGCCTACCAATTGGAACCTGGCTACCCTGATCCTGTACTTCTAAGTCCCCAGCATCTGAGTCCTCATCCAAGTCATCATCATCCTCCTCTTCAGGGGGATCAACTGCAGGGGGGTTCCCTCCAGTTCCTGTATCTAGGGAAGCTGCTTTTGCCTTCTCTAAGTCATCCTGTTCTAGGAGTTCTACCAGGATTAGGCAGGTGGGGCTTCTGCCCCTTTTTAACCCTCTTGCTTTGCACAAGACAATCAAGTCTCTGCGGGTTAGTTTGTCATATCCAGAAGTTGCCTGGGTAGGGTCAACTGTCACAGGACTAGACCCTGAGGCCTTTCCTGTGTCGGACATGGTTACTAGTGAGGTGTAAGTGGTGCACTTACCTACACTAAGTGTTTTCCTACTGGACCTTGCTAGTGAGTTGTAGTCAGGGGTGTGCTACTCCCTTCAACCTACAACTACTAAGTTCAGTAGAACTTAATATGCTAAGCTTTTGATTTTATATGTACCTAGAGGTACTTGATGTGATCTTTCAATTTGATATAAAGATTGCAATGGTAAAACAACAGCAAGCTCAAATCCGCACCGCTGCTCACCAATGTGAGAAGTTGGCCTGGTAGGGGATGTTTCCAATTCTGGAACCACCTACTACCTGACCAAACAATCCCCTTATGGTGTCTGGTTGTAAGTCAACCTTATTAGACAAGCTATCCTAGTGGTAGCATGGACTAAGCAGCCTAAAGGCTTAACTTAAGAGGTCGTGTTAAGCGAGCTGTTTTACCACATACAATCCTGTAATACCAAATGAAAGGACACCACACAAGTATATATTATAAAAATATATGTGTTTATTACTAAAAACAATCCCCAGTATTCTTTATGAATAAAGGGGCACAAGCGTTAAATCAAAAGCACTGTTTAAACATACAAGTTGCACAATTATGGATGAGGGCAGGGGGCCACTCGAACCATATACTAAACAAGTGGTATAAGAGAGGCCACTCGAACAGTGGTTAGGCCTAGGGCCTAGGGAATCGCTGGGAGCAGTCAGGACAAGCAATGCTGAAGTCGGGAATGGCCCTCGGGATTCGGGAGATGTGCGGAAAGCGCACGCATGCACCAATGTTAACCAATGGTGCGTAAAAGTCAAATAGTTAAAGTTTAAGGACACTTCCGCTGAACCTAGAGGAACAAAACTTAACACACAGACCCTAGAGGTGTGCACCAGTGTGGGAACACCGGCGGAGCAAAGTTACCTCACCCACAGGAAGTGGGTGCACAGGGTCGAAGTGGCGTCGGGTTTTGACACGCAGGCTCTTGGTGCTTGAAGCTGAAAGGGCTGCAGGCAGGGTGAAGACGAAGTGTCCGGTGGAGTCCAAGGGTGGACTCAAGTTGTAGAGTACCTGAAAGCAGAGGGGACAGAGTCTGGGTCACTCAGCAGTGACCAGGGTGGAACCAGGACGGAACCAGGCAATGTCGGGCGCAATCAGGTGGTCGTCGAGGCGCTTCTCTTCGCTGTCACGTGGGCTCTGGGGCATCTGCGACGTCCAGGAGCAGGTCACGATCTGTCCCACGCAGGCTCTCACCGTCGGTGCAGTCGGCTTCCGGTTTGGAGCAAACAAGCCTTGGTAAGAGCAATCCACGCGGGATTGGAAGATGGCGTCTTACTCGGACCAGGAAGGTCAGAGTCGGGGCTCCCTTTCAGGGGAGCTGGTGTGGATCTGGAGCAACCAGAATCACGAGTCTTCTTTTGTAGTTCGTCGGCACAGGGACCACAAGCCAGCTGGCAAGTGACCGGGCCAACGCGTTGAGCCAAATCGTGCCAAAGGGCCCCACGCAGCACTCGTCGAGTGTGGAGGGCTGAACTTCGGCTCAGGAGTAGCTCAGGGTGGGGGCTTCTCAAACCCCGGTGTACAGCTTCGAGGGTCACTCGTGGGCTGCACGGTCAGCGTCTCGTGGTCACTTCAAGATGGCGTGCCCCACGCTTCCGGTCGCCTCCACGGGTCTCAGCTTTGCAGGGACTGTGGATCGGGCTGTTAGAAGCTGGGCAGGCTTGATCTCGTCGATCTCAGTCGCTCGAGTTCCGGCGGGAACTGCAACTAAGTAGACGTCGAGGGCTGGATGGTGCCTGCTGCTGCAGGGTGGTCACTCCTTGACCACAAGGGAGATTCTTCGGGCTTCCACGTTGAGATGGAGGGCGAAGGGTCCAGAATATCGTTTCAAATGTTTCTTCCAGGAAATCTGATGTGCATTGGCACTGCTCCCACTCTTATTCGAATCTGGTGGGCGTGATTACCTGCTAGGTCCCCTCCTATGGGTGGGACCCAGGAAGTGGGTGGATACACCCCCTTCCTTTGATCCAGGCCGCCCTGGCACGAGGGCTGGAGTGCCCCAGAACCGGTTTGGCCGGATTATGCAAGGGGCAGCCTTGTGCGCCCCAGGCAGTGTCTGGTTTCTTTCAAACCTCCCTGCTACAATACACTATCTCCTGTCTGGAGGGCGGTGACACCCTCCTGTGACAGGAAACCCTTTGTCCAGGACCCCCTTGACTGGGTTTCGGTCAGCTCCAGGGGTCCAGACATTTGTCTGTGGCAGAGGCATCCATTTTGTGGATCTTAAGGCCTTTGGAGAAATCAACCGCATTAAAGTGAAGTAACATGTCTTACCCCTCTAGAGGGGTGGAATGCCATCCCCGTCGCCAGAACTGGCGAGGGGATGGTATTCCAAAGCGTATGACACCTTACACGACATGTTTTGATAAAGCCAAACCAGAGTTGCTAAATAACCGCGAGGATTATAAGGCACTTAATAGTATATGGTATGGCATTATCCTGAAACAGCTTAGGGATTTGTTCCCGACGGCTGCAGACAGGCTCAGCTCATGCTAGAGCTCCATCTCACATAAAAACCATGCACCCAGCCTCCAGGATTGGTGAGGCCTGTCTATAGGAGTGGCTCATAGGTTTACATGTGTCCAGATATAGGTTTAGACATAGGTATACTATATCTAAGCAAGGGGTGTGTACACCACCTTACCCCAGCTGAGTGATCAGCCAGTTGTGTCAATTTAAGAACCAGCCAGGGGTGGCAAAAGATATGCTGCAGCCCCTGGTAGGCCTTAGTGGCTCCTGTGCCCTGTGCACCTATAGTGCATTCTACAGGGGCTGACAAGGAGTCCATTTCCAATTGGTATGTGCCTATAGCACATGTGTCATTAATTTAGTGAGAGAACAGCAGGCTGGGGGTCTGATCAGCAGGCCCACAGCCTCAGTAGTCGAAAACCAGTGAAGCAAAAAGCAAAAATTTGGGGTGACCATAGGATAGCAGACCCTACTCTCCTACACCACCCATAGGAGGGGACCTAGCAGGTAATCACGCCCACCAGATTCGAATAAGAGTGGGAGCAGTGCCAATGCACATCAGATTACCTGGAAGAAACATTAGAAACGAAACTCTGGACCCTTGGACTCCCATTTCAACTTGGAAGCCCGAAGAATCTCCCTTGTGGTCAAGGAGTGACCACCCTGCAGCAGCAGGCACCATCCAGCCCTCGACGTCTACTTAGTTGCAGTTCCCGCCGGAACTCGAGCGACTGAGATCGACGAGATCAAGCCTGCCCAGCTTCTAACAGCCCGATCCACAGTCCCTGCAAAGCTGAGACCCGTGGACGTGACCGGAAGCGTGGGGCACGCCATCTTGAATTGACCACGAGACGCTGACCGTGCAGCCCACGAGTGATCCTCGAAGCTGTGCACCGGGGTTTGAGAAGCCCCTACCCTGAGCTACTCCTGAGCCGAAGTTCAGCCCTCCACACTCGACGAGTGCTGCGTGGGGCCCTTTGGCACATTTTGGCTCAACGCGTTGGCCCGGTCACTTGCCAGCTGGCTTGTGGTCCCTGTGCCGACGAACTACAAAGGAAGACTTGTGATTCTGGTTGCTCCAGACCCACACCAGCTCCCCTGAAGAGGAGCCCCGACTCTGACCTTCCTGGTCCGAGTGAGAAGCAATCTCCCGATCCCGCGTGGATTGCTCTTACCAAGGCTTGTTTGCTCCAAACCGGAAGCCGACTGCACCGACGGTGAGAGCCTGCGTGGGACAGATCGTGACCTGCTCCTGGACATCGCAGATGCCCCAGAGCCCACGTGACAGCGGAGAGAAGCTCCTCGACGACCACCTGATTGCGCCCGACATTGCCTGGTTCCGTCCTGGTTCCACCCTGGTCACTGCTGAGTGACCCAGACTCTGTCCCCTCTGCTTTCAGGTACTTTTCTACTTGAGTCCACCCTTGGACTCCACCGGACACTTCATCTTCAACCCGCCTGCAGCCCTTTCAGCTTCAAGCACCAAGAGCCTGCGTGTCAAAACCCGACGCCACTTCGACCCTGTGCACCCACTTCCTGTGGGTGAGGTAACTTTGCTCCGCCGGTGTTCCCACACTGGTGCACACCTCTAGGGTCTGTGTGTTAAGTTTTGTTCCTCTAGGTTCAGCGGAAGTGTCCTTTAACTTTAACTTTACAACTTTTACGCACCATTGGTTAACATTGGTGCATGCGTGCGCTTTCCGCACATCTCACGAATCCCGAGGGCCATTCCCGACTTCAGCATTGCTTGTCCTGACTGCTCCCAGCGATTCCCTAGGCCCTAGGCCTAACCACTGTTCGAGTGGCCTCTCTTATACCACTTGTTTAGTATATGGTTCGAGTGGCCCCCTGCCCTCATCCATAATTGTGCAACTTTGTATGTTTAAACAGTGCTTTTGATTTAACGCTTGTGCCCCTTTATTCATAAAGAATACTGGGGATTGTTTTTAGTAATAAATACATATATTTTTATAATATATACTTGTGTGGTGTCCTTTCATTTGGTATTACAGGATTGTATGTGGTAAAACAGCTCGCTTAACACGACCTCTTAAGTTAAGCCTTTAGGCTGCTTAGTCCATGCTACCCCTAGGATAGCTTGTCTAATAAGGTTGACTTACAACCAGACACCATAAGGGATTGTTTGGTCAGGTAGTAGGTGGTTCCAGAATTGGAAACATCCCCTACCAGGCCAACTTCTCACATTGGTGAGCAGCGGTGCGGATTTGAGCTTGCTGTTGTTTTACCATTGCAATCTTTATATCAAATTGAAAGATCACATCAAGTACCTCTAGGTACATATAAAATCAAAAGCTTAGCATATTAAGTTCTACTGAACTTAGTAGTTGTAGGTTGAAGGGAGTAGCACACCCCTGACTACAACTCACTAGCAAGGTCCAGTAGGAAAACACTTAGTGTAGGTAAGTGCACCACTTACACCTCACTAGTAACCATGTCTGACACAGGAAAGGCCTCAGGGTTTAGTCCTGTGACAGTTGACCCTACCCAGGCAACTTTTGGATATGACAAACTAACCCGCAGAGACTTGATTGCCTTGTGCAAAGCAAGAGGGTTAAAAAGGGGCAGAAGCCCCACCTGCCTAATCCTGGTAGAAATCCTAGAACAGGATGACTTAGAGAAGGCAAAAGCAGCTTCCCTAGATACAGGAACTGGAGGGAACCCCCCTGCAGTTGATCCCCCTGAAGAGGAGGATGATGATGACTTGGATGAGGACTCAGAGGTTGAGGACTTAGAAGTACAGGATCAGGTTAGCCAGGTTCCAGTTGGTAGGCTTAGCCAGGCCAACTTGGACCTACTGGGGAATGGAGAGGGCCAGCACCTCCCCAGAACCCAACATGTTATTCTCCCAGGCAACAGAAGAGTGAGATCCCCCTCAGGGGACTCTCATATTTCTAGTGCCTCCAGAGAATCACAGAGAGGCATGAGTGCTTCTCAAAAGCTAGAGCATAGGGCCAGAATGAGGGCTGTCAAACTCCAGATAGAGAGGGAGGAGGTAGCCTTGGCTCAAGCTAGACTTGCCTTGGCAAGAGAGCAGAAATTGTGTGGCTTAGATGCCACTGGTGGCAGCAATATTCCTAAAGAGAAACCCAGGTCCTATGATAGTAGAAACCTGACAAAGATTGTGCCCCCCTACAAGGAAGGGGATGACATCCACAAGTGGATAACTGCTCTTGAGAGAGCCTGCATGGTACAGCAGGTTCCTGAGGAACAGTGGGCAGCAATCTTATGGTACTCCTTTTCAGAGAAAGGGAGAGATAAGCTCCTCACTGTTAGACATGAGGATGCAAACAATTACAAAGTCCTGAAGAGTGTTCTGATAGATGGGTTTGGCTTAACCACTGAACAGTACAGGTTGAAGTTCAGAGACACCCAGAAGACACAGACTCAGGACTGGACTGATTTTGTTGATTGTGCAACTAAGGCTCTGGAGGGTTGGCTACATGGCAGCAAAGTACATGACTTTACAGGATTGTATAATTTGATTATGAGGGAGCAGATCCTAAGTAATTGTCAGAACCAGCTCTTACACCAGCACCTGGTGGACTCTGATCTGACCTCTCCCCAAGAATTGGGAAAGAAGGCAGACAAGTGGGTCAGAACCAGGATTAGGCCTAAGAATCAGGACAGTAACCAGAAGAAGGAGTCTACCAAGCCTCAAGATAAGGGTGGGGATAAAAATAAAGAAAAGACTTCCCCAGGGCCCCAAAACTCCAAGAATGGGGGTGGGTCCCAAGACACTTCTTCAACTGAGAAAAAGCCTTATTGTTATGCCTGTAAACAGGTGGGGCATTACAAAACAGACAACTGTTGTCCCAAGAATAACAATAAAGAAAATATACCTCCAAAGCCAGCTTCAACACCTCCTGTTACTGTCAGCAGTAATCCCCCAGGAAGTGGAAGCACACCCAGGAATCTGGGTGGGTTTACTGTTGGAGCTCAGGTGGACCCTGGCCTATCCAGGTCCCCATCACCCAATGATCTTGTTTATGAGACTGGCATGGGGTTTGCCAACTTCTCTGCTTGCCCAAATACTTTGAGCAAGTATAGACAAGAACCCATCATCAATGGTTTGAAAGTTGAAGCTTTTAGAGACACAGGGGCTAGCATCACCATGGTGGCTGATGGCATAGTCCCCTCTAAGCAACTTTTACCTGGTGCCACATACCAGGTTACAAACATTGATGGAATCCAAACAAATCATCCCATGGCAGTAGTAAGTCTCAGCTGGGGAGGTGTCATTGGCCCAAAGAGAGTGGCAGTGTCACCAAACTTGCCAGTAGACTGCCTACTTGGTAATGATTTGGAGATCTCAGCCTGGGCTGAGGTTGAACAGGAAACCCATTCTAGAATGGTGAATTCCAATGGAAAGGTTAGTGGGGCTGTAATGGCTACAGCCCCAATTCAAGATGTCCTTCCTGAAAAGGTTGGTAGGGCTGGGAAACTCTCTGCCCCATCTTTAGCAAAAGCTCTTCCTGAACAGAATAGCAAAGCTGTCATGATAACAGCAGAAACCCAAACTGAGTCTCCTCCTGAAAAGGTTGGTGGGGCTGTGATGGCCACAGCCCAAACTCAAACTGATATGTGGGTTGTGAAGCCTGAAATGATGGATAACTCCACACAAACTGAGAGCATGGAGGAGGAAGAGAAATCTCCCCCTCACCAGACTTTAGGACAGGATCAGCCTCCTCAGGGAACTGATCTTACCCCCGATGAAGGAACTGCCCCAGAGGTGGTTGGGCCTAGCCGGACAGAACCTCTGATGTCAGTGGACCCTTCTCAGGTGGGACCCAGTCTGGAGCAGGTACCCTGCCCCTCTCTACCTTGCCTTAGCCAGCCCAGGGCTGCAGAGGACAAGAAGGACAGTGAGACCCAGAGGGCCCCCTGTCAAATAAAGCACCCCCATCAAAAGATTAGGTGCACCAAAACTAGTAGCCCTAGTGAGGTGAAAACTTTAAAAACTCCTGAGGGAGCCCCCTTAAAAACAGTTAGGGACCTCCCACAGATGGATTCTGTTGGGCACAGCCAAACCTGGGACCCCAAGGGCCCAAACCTGAACTGTCCCTCCAGCAAGCCAAACAGAGGGACCCAGCCTCCAGCTTTAGGTAGCCAGAGGTTGACCCTGAGAGCACAGTGCAACTCAGTGAAAGAAAGAAAGGCACACATGGTGGAAGATAATTGGAGGAAGCCAAGCCCTAACTTAGTAGAGCCTCACTTCAATACTCCATATTCAAACCAGCCTTTAACTTTGCATAAACACACCCAAGGTAGTGATTCCCTATGGTGGAGACCCTCTAATACCCAAAGGGTGAGGGACTGCTTAGTGGACCATGAGACAGGGGGTACCCATGCTAGTGCAGGTACTTCCTTATATGGCCACTCAGGCAATATAGGCTTACCTGGCCAAGGATAGCCTTATCTCCTTTCGTTTGGGGGGGGGGTTATGTAGGAAGGTGGCTACCTGACTATGGTTACCCCGGATTTTTTGCCTGTGTTTAGCTGGTTTTTTGACTTAGTTGACCTGGTTCCCTGCTAATCAGGACCCCAGGCCATCTGCTCTCTCTGTAAAATGGATTCCATGTACCCTAGGTACATACCACAATTGGAAATGGACTCCTTGTCAGCCCCTGTAGAATGCACTATAGGTGCACAGGGCATAGGAGCCACTAAGGCCTACCAGGGGCTGCAGCATATCTTTTGCCACCCCTGGCTGGTTCTTAAATTGACACAACTGGCTGATCACTCAGCTGGGGTAAGGTGGTGTACACACCCCTTGCTTAGATATAGTATACCTATGTCTAAACCTATATCTGGACACATGTAAACCTGTGAGCCACTCCTATAGTCAGGCCTCATCAATCCTGGAGGCTGAGTGCGTGGTTTTATGTGAGATGGAGCTCTAGCATGAGCTGAGCCTGTCTGCAGCCATCGGGAACAAATCCCTAAGCTGTTTCAGGATAATGCCATACCATATACTATTAAGTGCCTTATAATCCTCGCGGTTATTTAGCAACTTTGGTTTGGCTTTATCAAAACATGTCGTGTAAGGTGTCATACGCTTTGGAATACCATCCCCTCGCCAGTTCTGGCGACGGGGATGGCATTCCACCCCTCTAGAGGGGTAAGACATGTTACTTTGCTTTAATGTGGTTGATTTCTCCAAAGACCTTAAGATCCACAAAATGGATGCCTCTGCCACAGACAAATGTCTGGACCCCTGCAGTTGACTGAAACTCGACCAAATGGGTCCTGGACAAAGGGTTTCCTGTCACAGGAGGGTGTCACCGCCCTCCAGACAGGAGATAGTGTATTGTAGCAGGGAGGTTTGAAAGAAACCAGACAGTGCCTGGGGAGCACAAGGCTTCCCCTTGCATAATCCGGTCAAACCGGTTCTGGGGCAGCCCAGCCCCAGCTCCAGTGAGACCTGGACAAAGGAAAGGGGGTGTAACCACCCCCCTTCCTGGTCCCACCCATAGGGAGGGACCTAGCAGGAGATCCACCCCTCAGATTGGAATAAGAGTGGGAGCAGTGCCCTAGCACAGCAGATCATCCTGAAATCACCTTTAAACTAAGAAGACGACTGGACTTCGACATTCTGATGAACAGAAGACTGAAGAGCATCTCCCTTGTGGCCTAGGAGGGGCCACCCTGTGAACACAGGCACCACCCAGCACCTCGACGTCTGCTTTGCCGCCACCTCCCGCCGGAGCCCGAGTGCAGAGCCTGACAAGACCCAGCTTCCCAGACTTCTCCCAGCCCGATCCACAGTCCCTGCAAAGAAGGGACCCGTGGAGGCACCGAGAGACGTGGGAGCGGACATCTTGAAAGACCCCCGAGACACTGACTGCGCAGCACCCGAGGCACCCTCGACTCTGTGCTTTGGGGTTTGAGAAGCCCCACAATCGAGCAGCATTTGCACCAAAGATCAGCCCTCCAGCATCTCCACGATCTGCGTGGGGCCCTTTTGCTTTGTGCCACTCGACTCGCCATCCCGGCCGCTTGTCACGTGGTCAGCGGCCATCTTGGCGACGAAACCTACGATTTACACTGTGGGTCTGGTTGATCCAGTCCTGCCCTCGCTCCTGTAGAAAGGAGTACCCGCTCTGACCTTGCTGGTCCGAGTAATAAGCCTTTTTTACTTTCCCCGTGGCTTGCATTAGCCAAGGCTTGTTTGCTTCAATCGAGTTGCCGACACCGCCATCAGCTAGAGGCTTCGAGGGACAGCTCGTGATCGACTCCTGGACGTCCTTGACCTCTTCGTGTCCACGTGGCTGCAGAGAGAAGCAACCCCTCATCACCTGTTTGCACCCGGCTTTGCCTGGTTCCAATCTGGTTCCACGGTGGTCACTGGCCAGTGACTTTGAACACTGTCCCCTCTGCTTTCAGGTCTTCACCACTTCAGATCCACCCTTGGATCCACCGGACACTTCTCCTTCACATCGCCTGCAGCGTCTTCAGCTTCAAGCGCCAAGAACCTGCGTGTCAAAACCCGACGCCTCTTCGACCCTGTGCACCCACTTCCTGTGGGTGAGGTAACTTTGCTCTGCCGGTGTTCCCACACTGGTGCACACCTCTAGGGTCTGTGTGTTAAGTTTTGTTCCTCTAGGTTCAGCGGAAGTGTCCTTAAACTTTAACTTTGCAACTTTTACGCACCATTGGTTAACATTGGTGCATGCGTGCGCTTTCCGCACATCTCCCGAATCCCGAGGGCCATTCCCGACTTCAGCATTGCTTGTCCTGACTGATCCCAGCGATTCCCTAGGCCCTAGGCCTAACCACTGTTCGAGTGGCCTTTCTTATACCACTTGTTTAGTATATGGTTTGAGTGGCCACCCGCCCTCATCCATAATTGTGCAACTTGTATGTTTAAACAGTGCTTTTGATTTAACGCTTGTGCCCCTTTATTCATAAAGGATACTGGGGATTGTTTTTAGTAATAAATACATATATTTTTATAATATATACTTGTGTGGTGTCCTTTCATTTGGTATTACAGGATTGTATGTGGTAAAACAGCTCGCTTAACACGACCTCTTAAGTTAAGCCTTTAGGCTGCTTAGTCCATGCTACCCCTAGGATAGCTTGTCTAATAAGGTTGACTTACAACCAGACACCATAAGGGATTGTTTGGTCAGGTAGTAGGTGGTTCCAGAATTGGAAACATCCCCTACCAGGCCAACTTCTCACAGTCGTGTTAAGCGAGCTGTTTTACCACATACAATCCTGTAATACCAAATGAAAGGACACCACACAAGTATATATTATAAAAATATATGTGTTTATTACTAAAAACAATCCCCAGTATTCTTTATGAATAAAGGGGCACAAGCGTTAAATCAAAAGCACTGTTTAAACATACAAGTTGCACAATTATGGATGAGGGCGGGTGGCCACTCAAACCATATACTAAACAAGTGGTATAAGAGAGGCCACTCGAACAGTGGTTAGGCCTAGGGCCTAGGGAATCGCTGGGAGCAGTCAGGACAAGCAATGCTGAAGTCGGGAATGGCCCTCGGGATTCGGGAGATGTGCGGAAAGCGCACGCATGCACCAATGTTAACCAATGGTGCGTAAAAGTCATAGAGTTAAAGTTTAAGGACACTTCCGCTGAACCTAGAGGAACAAAACTTAACACACAGACCCTAGAGGTGTGCACCAGTGTGGGAACACCGGCGGAGCAAAGTTACCTCACCCACAGGAAGTGGGTGCACAGGGTCGAAGTGGCGTCGGGTTTTGACACGCAGGCTCTTGGTGCTTGAAGCTGAAAGGGCTGCAGGCGGGTTAAAGATGAAGTGTCCGGTGGAGTCCAAGGGTGGACTCAAGTTGTAGAGTACCTGAAAGCGGAGGGGACAGAGTCTGGGTCACTCAGCAGTGACCAGGGTGGAACCAGGACGGAACCAGGCAATGTCGGGCGCAATCAGGTGGTCGTCGAGGAGCTTCTCTCCGCTGTCACGTGGGCTCTGGGGCATCTGTGACGTCCAGGAGCAGGTCACGATCTGTCCCACGCAGGCTCTCACCGTCGGTGCAGTCGGCTTCAAGTTTGGAGCAAACAAGCCTTGGCAAGAGCAATCCACGCGGGATCGGAAGATTGCTTCTCACTCGGACCAGGAAGGTCAGAGTCGGGGCTCCTTTTCAGGGGAGCTGGTGTGGATCTGGAGCAACCAGATTCACGAGTCTTCTTTGTAGTTTCGTCGGCACAGGGACCACTAGCCAGCTGGCAAGTGACCGGGCCAACGCGTTGAGCCAAATAGAGCCAAAGGGCCCCACGCAGCACTCGTCGAGTGTGGAGGGCTGAACTTCGGCTCAGGAGCAGCTCAGGGTGAGGGCTTCTCAAACCCCGGTGCACAGCTTCGAGGGTCACTCGTGGGCTGCACGGTCAGCGTCTCATGGTCAATTCAAGATGGCGTGCCACACGCTTCCGGTCGCCTCCACGGGTCTCAGCTCTGCAGGGACTGTGGATCGGGCTTTTGGAAGGCAGGCAAGCTTGATCTCGTCGATCTCAGTCGCTCGAGTTCCGGCGGGAACTGCAACTAAGTAGACGTCGAGGGCTGGATGGTGCCTGCTGCTGCAGGGTGGTCACTCCTTGACCACAAGGGAGATTCTTCGGGCTTCCACGTTGAGATGGAGGTCCAATGCTACCCCTAGGATAGCTTGTCTAATAAGGTTGACTTACAACCAGACACCATAAGGGATTGTTTGGTCAGGTAGTAGGTAGTTCCAGAATTGGAAACATCCCCTACCAGGCCAACTTCTCACACCCAGGCAACAGAAGAGTGAGATCTCCCTCAGGGGACTCTCATATTTCTAGTGCCTCCAGAGAATCAGAGAGAGGCATGAGTGCTTCTCGGAAAGCTGAGCATAGGGCTAGAATGAGGGCTGTCAAACTCCAGATAGAGAGAGAGGAGGTAGCCCTGAGTCAAGCTAGACTCACCTTAGCTCAAGCTAAACTTGCCTTGGCAAGAGAGCAGAAATTAAGTGGCTTAGATGTCACTGGTGGCAGCAATTTTCCAAGAGAAAAAGACAGGGCCTATGACAATAGAAACCTGACTAAAATTGTGGCCCCCTTCAAAGAAGGGGATGACATCCACAAATGGATGACTGCTCTTGAGAGAGCCTGCATGGTACAGCAGGTTCCTGAGGAACAGTGGGCTGCAATTTTGTGGTACTCCTTTTCTGAGAAAGGGAGGGACAGGCTCCTCACAGTTAGACCTGAGGATGCCAAAAACTACTCTGTTTTGAAGAGTGCTCTCATTGAAGGGTATGGCCTAACCACTGAGCAATACAGGTTGTTGTTCAGAGACACCCAGAAAGCACAGACTCAAGACTGGACTGATTTCGTTGAGTGTGCCACTAAGGCTTTGGAGGGTTGGTTGCAGGGAAGTAAAGTTTCAGACTATACAGGATTGTACAATCTTATGATGAGAGAACAGATCCTTAATAACTGTACAAACCAGCTGTTGCATCAATACCTTATTGACTCTGATCTGACCTCTCCCCAAGAATTGGGAAAGAAGGCAGACAAATGGGTCAGAACAAGGATTAAGCAGAAACCCCAAAACCAAGGTGGTGACCAGAAGAAAACAGACCAGAAGGGTGGTAATCAGAATCAGAAAGATAAAGAAAAAGACCAGAAGTCTTCAGGCCCCCAAACTAATAGTAAGGAGGGTGGTTCCCAAAATGGTAACAAGAAGAAGAAGAACAAAGGTCCAAAGACACCTTGGTGTAATACCTGCAAATCAGTTTCACACTGGGGCAGTGAGTGCACCAAGGCAAATCCAGTTCCCACCACTACAGCTCCTAAAGCAACTGCAACCCCAAGTACAGTAAGCAGTGGTGGAACACAGTCCAAGGGTGTAGCTGGGTTGACCCTGGGTATTGAAGTAGGATCTGGCCTAGTCAGAGTCCCTACACAGGCAGTTCTCCTGTATGATGTGGACATTGAGTTGCCCACTGCAGTAAGCCCCACTAACCTGGGCAAATACAGGCAGACTCCCTTAATAAATGAGAAACTGGCTCAAGCTTACAGGGACACATGTGCTAGTGTCACCATGGTGACCCCTGGCTTTGTGGACCCTGGACAGATTGTACTAGGAGAGAGCTACCTAGTAACCAATGCAAGCAACTCCACTACCTCCCATAGTGTGGCAGTTGTGAACTTCTCCTGGGGAGGGGTTGATGGCCTAAAGAAAGTTGTGGTGAGTGCAGACCTACCAGTAGACTGTCTGTTAGGCAATGACCTTGAAAGCTCAGCATGGTCAGAAGTGGAGTACAGGACTCATGCAGAAATGCTAGGGATTTCAGAGCATGTCCTTGCCATGACAAGGGCTCAGGCTAAGAAGTGCCTTCCTGAACCAGTGGTGGATCTTGAGACAATAGACCAGCCACAGCCCAAGAGAAGGAGCAAGAGAGGAAAGGCCTCGCCTTCCACCTTGCCCCAGGTTGAGGATCAGGTTTCAGAGGAAACTGATTCTGCAGTCCAAGAGGATACTGTCTCTGAGGAGCTTGAACCTGACCAGGTTGAGTTTCTGGGGACAGGGGGACCCTCAAGGGCAGACCTGAGGCAGGCTCAATTAGATTGCCCTTCCCTTGAACCCCTCAGACAGCAGGCTGCTGCTGAGGCTGCTGGGGATGCCCAAGGTACCCATACTGTGTATTGGGATGAGGGACTCCTTTACTCAGAGGCTAGAGCCCCCAAGCCTGGCATGACCAGGAGGTTGGTGATACCTCTGCAGTTTAGGGGATTCCTCCTTACCTTGGCCCATGATATTCCCCTTGCAGGACACTTAGGCCAGAACAAGACGTGGGACAGGCTTGTTCCACACTTTCACTGGCCTCACATGTCAGAGGATGTCAAGGAGTTTTGTCGCTCCTGTGTCACTTGCCAAGCCAGTGGTAAGTCAGGTGGCACAACAAAGGCCCCCCTAATACCACTACCTGTGGTGGGGGTCCCCTTTGAGAGAGTTGGAATTGATATTGTGGGTCCAATGGACCCCCAAACAGCATCTGGGAACAGATTCATACTGGTGGTAGTGGATCATGCCACCAGGTATCCAGAGGCTATTCCCCTAAGGACCACCACAGCACCTGAGGTGGCAAAGGCCCTCATTGCAGTTTTCTCAAGAGTGGGCTTTCCTAAGGAGGTACTATCAGATAGAGGGACAAACTTTATGTCTAGCTATCTGAAAGCAATGTGGAAGGAATGTGGAGTAAACTATAAGTTTACCACCCCATATCATCCACAGTGCAATGGGCTTGTGGAGAGATTTAACAAGACCCTCAAAGGCATGATAAAAGGATTACCAGAGAAGCTCAGGCGGAAATGGGACATTCTTTTACCCTGCCTGCTCTTTGCTTACAGAGAGGTCCCACAAAAGGGGGTTGGCTACAGCCCTTTTGAACTTTTGTTTGGCCACCCTGTGAGGGGTCCATTGTGTTTGGTGAAGGAAGGATGGGAGTTACCTCTCAAAAAGCCCAAACTAGACATAGTGGACTATGTACTTGGTCTCCGCTCCAGGATGGCTGAGTACATGGAAAGAGCATCCAAAAACCTGGAGGCCAGCCAAGAATTGCAGAAAGCTTGGCATGACCAAAAGGCTGTGCTGGTAGAGTTCCAACCAGGACAGAAGGTGTGGGTACTGGAGCCAGTGGCTCCAGCAGCACTCCAAGACAAATGGAGTGGACCCTATCCTATTATTGAGAAGAAGGGGGAAGTCACCTACTTGGTAGACTTTGGAACACCCAGGAGCCCTCACAGGGTAATCCATGTGAATCGCTTGAAAGCATTTGTGGACAGGGAGGACATGAGCTTGCTCATGGCCACAGATGGGGAACAGGAGGAAGAGAGTGACCCTCTCCCAGACCTGCTTTCCCAGAACACTGATGATGGTTCAGTTGATGGAGTAGCCTTGGCAGGCAGCCTCACTGACCAGCAACAGATGGACTGCAGACAAGTTTTGCAGGCCCACAGGCATTTGTTTTCACTCACACCCAGCCAGACTGACTGGTGTACCCATGTTGTGGACACTGGTGACAGTCTGCCTGTCAAGAATAAGATCTACAGGCAACCTGACCATGTCAGAGACTGCATCAAGGCTGAGGTGCAAAAGATGTTAGAGCTTGGAGTGATTGAGCCATCAGAGAGCCCATGGGCCAGCCCAGTAGTCCTGGTGCCAAAACCTCATACCCAAGATGGTAAGAGAGAAATGAGGTTTTGCGTGGATTACAGGGGTCTCAATGCTGTCACTAGGACAGATGCTCACCCCATTCCAAGAGCAGATGAGCTCATTGACAGATTGGCTTCTGCCAAGTTTCTGAGCACATTCGATCTGACAGCTGGCTACTGGCAAATCAGACTAGCTGAGGAGTCAAAGGCCAAGACAACATTCTCTACCCCTAGTGGGCATTATCAGTTTGTGGTAATGCCCTTTGGTTTGAAGAATGCACCTGCCACTTTCCAAAGGTTGGTGAACCAAGTCCTTACTGGGTTGGATGACTTTTGTGCAGCTTATCTGGATGATATTGCTGTCTTTAGCTCCACCTGGGAGGATCACCTGATCCACCTGAAGAGAGTTTTGGAGGCCCTGCAAAAGGCAGGCCTAACTATCAAGGCCACTAAGTGCCAGATAGGGCAGAGTAAGGTTGTATACCTGGGCCACCTAGTTGGTGGAGGCCAGGTTCAGCCACTGGAGAGCAAAATCCAGGCCATACAGGACTGGGCTCCTCCAGTTACCCAGACACAAGTCAGAGCCTTCTTGGGCCTGACTGGGTATTACAGGAAGTTTGTGAAGAACTATGGGTCTATAGTGACACCATTAAATGACTTGACATCCAAGAAGATGCCAAAAAAGGTTCAGTGGACAGTTAGCTGTCAGAAGGCATTTGAAGACCTGAAGAAGGCCATGTGCTCTGCACCTATCCTAAAGAGTCCTGACTACTCCAAACAGTTCATTGTTCAGACAGATGCTTCTGAGTTGGGGGTGGGAGCTGTACTCTCACAACTTAATCAAGATGGTCAAGACCAGCCAATTGCTTTCATTAGCAGGAGGCTAACCCCAAGAGAAAAACGTTGGTCAGCCATTGAGAGGGAGGCCTTTGCTGTGGTTTGGGCATTAAAGAAGTTGAGGTCCTACTTGTTTGGAACTCACTTCCTGGTGCAAACAGACCATAAGCCCCTCTTGTGGCTTAATCAGATGAAGGGTGAAAATCCCAAACTGCTCAGGTGGTCCATTTCCCTACAGGGGATGGACTTTACAGTGGAGCACCGCCCAGGGACTGACCATGGTAATGCAGATGGTCTCTCCAGGTACTTCCACTTAGAACATGAAGACTTATCTGGTCAAGGTTAGTTTAATGTCCCTGCGTTTGGGGGGGGGTTGTGTAGGAGAGTAGGGTCTGCTATCCTATGGTCACCCCAAATTTTTGCTTTTTGCTTCACTGGTTTTCGACTACTGAGGCTGTGGGCCTGCTGATCAGACCCCCAGCCTGCTGTTCTCTCACTAAATTAATGACACATGTGCTATAGGCACATACCAATTGGAAATTGTGAGAAGTTGGCCTGGTAGGGGATGTTTCCAATTCTGGAACCACCTACTACCTGACCAAACAATCCCCTTATGGTGTCTGGTTGTAAGTCAACCTTATTAGACAAGCTATCCTAGGGGTAGCATGGACTAAGCAGCCTAAAGGCTTAACTTAAGAGGTCGTGTTAAGCGAGCTGTTTTACCACATACAATCCTGTAATACCAAATGAAAGGACACCACACAAGTATATATTATAAAAATATATGTGTTTATTACTAAAAACAATCCCCAGTATTCTTTATGAATAAAGGGGCACAAGCGTTAAATCAAAAAGCACTGTTTAAACATATATATTTTTATAATATATACTTGTGTGGTGTCCTTTCATTTGGTATTACAGGATTGTATGTGGTAAAACAGCTCGCTTAACACGACCTCTTAAGTTAAGCCTTTAGGCTGCTTAGTCCATGCTACCCCTAGGATAGCTTGTCTAATAAGGTTGACTTACAACCAGACACCATAAGGGGATTGTTTGGTCAGGTAGTAGGTGGTTCCAGAATTGGAAACATCCCCTACCAGGCCAACTTCTCACATTGGTGAGCAGCGGTGCGGATTTGAGCTTGCTGTTGTTTTACCATTGCAATCTTTATATCAAATTGAAAGATCACATCAAGTACCTCTAGGTACATATAAAATCAAAAGCTTAGCATATTAAGTTCTACTGAACTTAGTAGTTGTAGGTTGAAGGGAGTAGCACACCCCTGACTACAACTCACTAGCAAGGTCCAGTAGGAAAACACTTAGTGTAGGTAAGTGCACCACTTACACCTCACTAGTAACCATGTCTGACACAGGAAAGGCCTCAGGGTCTAGTCCTGTGACAGTTGACCCTACCCAGGCAACTTTTGGATATGACAAACTAACCCGCAGAGACTTGATTGCCTTGTGCAAAGCAAGAGGGTTAAAAAGGGGCAGAAGCCCCACCTGCCTAATCCTGGTAGAAATCCTAGAACAGGATGACTTAGAGAAGGCAAAAGCAGCTTCCCTAGATACAGGAACTGGAGGGAACCCCCCTGCAGTTGATCCCCTTGAAGAGGAGGATGATGATGACTTGGATGAGGACTCAGATGTTGAGGACTTAGGAGTACAGGATCAGGGTAGCCAGGTTCCAGTTGGTAGGCTTAGCCAGGCCAACTTGGACCTACTGGGGAATGGAGAGGGCCAGCACCTCCCCAGAACCCAACATATGATTCTCCCAGGCAACAGAAGAGTGAGATCTCCCTCAGGGGACTCTCATCTTTCTAGTGCCTCCAGAGAATCACAGAGAGGCATGAATGCTTCTCAAAAGTTAGAGCATAGGGCCAGAATGAGGGCTGTCAAACTCCAGATAGAGAGGGAGGAGGTAGCCTTGGCTCAAGCTAGACTTGCCTTGGCAAGAGAGCAGAAATTAAGTGGCTTAGATGTCACTGGTGGCAGCAATTTTCCAAGAGAAAAAGACAGGGCCTATGACAATAGAAACCTGACCAAAATTGTGCCCCCCTTTAAAGAAGGGGATGACATCCACAAATGGATGACTGCTCTTGAGAGAGCCTGCATGGTACAGCAGGTTCCTGAGAATCAGTGGGCTGCAATTTTGTGGTACTCCTTTTCTGAGAAAGGGAGGGACAGGCTCCTCACAGTTAGACCTGAGGATGCCAAAAACTACTCTGTTTTGAAGAGTGCTCTCATTGAAGGGTATGGCCTAACCACTGAGCAATACAGGTTGTTGTTCAGAGACACCCAGAAAGCACAGACTCAAGACTGGACTGATTTTGTGGAGTGTGCCACTAAGGCTTTGGAGGGTTGGTTGCAGGGAAGTAAAGTTTCAGACTATACAGGATTGTACAATCTTATGATGAGAGAACAGATCCTTAATAACTGTACAAACCAGCTGTTGCATCAATACCTTATTGACTCTGATCTGACCTCTCCCCAAGAATTGGGAAAGAAGGCAGACAAATGGGTCAGAACAAGGATTAAGCAGAAACCCCAGAACCAAGGTGGTGACCAGAAGAAAACAGACCAGAAGGGTGGTAATCAGAATCAGAAAGATAAAGAAAAAGACCAGAAGTCTTCAGGCCCCCAAACTAATAGTAAGGAGGGTGGTTCCCAAACCGGTAACAAGAAGAAGAAGAACAAAGGTCCAAAGACACCTTGGTGCAATACCTGCAAATCAGTTTCACACTGGGGCAGTGAGTGCACCAAGGCAAATCCAGTTCCCACCACTACAGCTCCTAAAGCAACTGCAACCCCAAGTACAGTAAGCAGTGGTGGAACACAGTCCAAGGGTGTAGCTGGGTTGACCCTGGGTATTGAAGTAGGATCTGGCCTAGTCAGAGTCCCTACACAGGCAGTTCTCCTGTATGATGTGGACATTGAGTTGCCCACTGCAGTAAGCCCCACTAACCTGGGCAAATACAGGCAGACTCCCTTAATAAATGAGAAACTGGCTCAAGCTTACAGGGACACATGTGCTAGTGTCACCATGGTGACCCCTGGCTTTGTGGACCCTGGGCAGATTGTACTAGGAGAGAGCTACCTAGTAACCAATGCAAGCAACTCCACTACCTCCCATAGTGTGGCAGTTGTGAACTTCTCCTGGGGAGGGGTTGATGGCCTAAAGAAAGTTGTGGTGAGTGCAGACCTACCAGTAGACTGTCTGTTAGGCAATGACCTTGAAAGCTCAGCATGGTCAGAAGTGGAGTACAGGACTCATGCAGAAATGCTAGGGATTTCAGAGCATGTCCTTGCCATGACAAGGGCTCAGGCTAAGAAGTGCCTTCCTGAACCAGTGGTGGATCTTGAGACAATAGACCAGCCACAACCCAAGAGAAGGAGCAAGAGAGGAAAGGCCTCGCCTTCCACCTTGCCCCAGGTTGAGGATCAGGTTTCAGAGGAAACTGATTCTGCAGTCCAAGAGGAGACTGTCTCTGAGGAGCTTGAACCTGACCAGGTTGAGTTTCTGGGGACAGGGGGACCCTCAAGGGCAGACCTGAGGCAGGCTCAATTAGATTGCCCTTCCCTTGAACCCCTCAGACAGCAGGCTGCTGCTGAGGCTGCTGGGGATGCCCAAGGTACCCATACTGTGTATTGGGATGAGGGACTCCTTTACTCAGAGGCTAGAGCCCCCAAGCCTGGCATGACCAGGAGGTTGGTGATACCTCTGCAGTTTAGGGGATTCCTCCTTACCTTGGCCCATGATATTCCCCTTGCAGGACACTTAGGCCAGAACAAGACGTGGGACAGGCTTGTTCCACACTTTCACTGGCCTCACATGTCAGAGGATGTCAAGGAGTTTTGTCGCTCCTGTGTCACTTGCCAAGCCAGTGGTAAGTCAGGTGGCACAACAAAGGCCCCCCTAATACCACTACCTGTGGTGGGGGTCCCCTTTGAGAGAGTTGGAATTGATATTGTGGGTCCAATGGACCCCCAAACAGCATCTGGGAACAGATTCATACTGGTGGTAGTGGATCATGCCACCAGGTACCCAGAGGCTATTCCCCTAAGGACCACCACAGCACCTGTGGTGGCAAAAGCCCTCATTGCAGTTTTCTCAAGAGTGGGCTTTCCTAAGGAGGTACTATCAGATAGAGGGACAAATTTTATGTCCAGCTATCTAAAAGCAATGTGGAAGGAATGTGGAGTAAACTATAAGTTTACCACCCCATATCATCCACAATGCAATGGGCTTGTGGAGAGATTTAACAAGACCCTTAAAGGCATGATAAAAGGATTACCAGAGAAGCTCAGGCGGAAATGGGACATTCTTTTACCCTGCCTGCTCTTTGCTTACAGAGAGGTCCCACAGAAGGGGGTTGGCTACAGCCCTTTTGAACTTTTGTTTGGCCACCCTGTGAGAGGTCCATTGTGTTTGGTGAAGGAAGGATGGGAGTTACCTCTCAAAAAGCCCAAACTAGACATAGTGGACTATGTACTTGGTCTCCGCTCCAGGATGGCTGAGTACATGGAAAGAGCATCCAAAAACCTGGAGGCCAGCCAAGAATTGCAGAAAGCTTGGCATGACCAAAAGGCTGTGCTGGTAGAGTTCCAACCAGGACAGAAGGTATGGGTACTGGAGCCAGTGGCTCCAGCAGCACTCCAAGACAAATGGAGTGGACCCTATCCTATTATTGAGAAGAAAGGGGAAGTCACCTACTTGGTAGACTTTGGAACACCCAGGAGCCCTCACAGGGTAATACATGTGAATCGCTTGAAAGCATTTGTAGACAGGGAGGACATGAGCTTGCTCATGGCCACAGATGGGGAACAGGAGGAAGAGAGTGACCCTCTCCCAGACCTGCTTTCTCAGAACCCTGATGATGGTTCAGTTGATGGAGTAGCCTTGGCAGGCAGCCTCACTGACCAGCAACAGAGGGACTGCAGACAAGTTTTGCAGGCTCACAGGCAAATGTTTTCACTCACACCCAGCCAAACTGACTGGTGTACCCATGTTGTGGACACTGGTGACAGTCTGCCTGTCAAGAATAAGATCTACAGGCAACCTGATCATGTCAGGGATTGCATCAGGGCTGAGGTGCAAAAGATGTTGGAGCTTGGAGTGATTGAGCCATCAGAGAGCCCATGGGCCAGCCCAGTAGTCCTGGTGCCAAAACCTCATACCCAAGATGGTAAGAGAGAAATGAGGTTTTGCGTGGATTACAGGGGTCTCAATGCTGTCACTAGGACAGATGCTCACCCCATTCCAAGAGCAGATGAGCTCATTGACAGATTGGCTTCTGCCAAGTTTCTGAGCACATTTGATCTGACAGCTGGCTACTGGCAAATCAGACTAGCTGAGGAGTCAAAGGCCAAGACAGCATTCTCTACCCCTAGTGGACATTATCAGTTTGTGGTAATGCCCTTTGGTTTAAAGAATGCACCTGCCACTTTCCAAAGGTTGGTGAACCAAGTCCTTACTGGGTTGGATGACTTTTGTGCAGCTTATCTGGATGATATTGCTGTCTTTAGCTCCACCTGGGAGGATCACCTGATCCACCTGAAGAAAGTTTTGGAGGCCCTGCAAAAGGCAGGCCTAACTATCAAGGCCACAAAGTGCCAGATAGGGCAGAGTAAGGTTGTATACCTAGGCCACCTAGTAGGTGGAGGCCAGGTTCAGCCACTGGAAAGCAAAATCCAGGCCATACAGGACTGGGCTCCTCCAGTTACCCAGACACAAGTCAGAGCCTTCTTGGGCCTGACTGGGTATTACAGAAAGTTTGTGAAAAACTATAGGTCTATAGTGACACCATTAAATGACTTGACATCCAAGAAGATGCCAAAAAAGGTTCAGTGGACAGTTAGCTGTCAGAAGGCATTTGAAGACCTGAAGAAGGCCATGTGCTCTGCACCTATCCTAAAGAGTCCTGACTACTCCAAACAGTTCATTGTTCAGACAGATGCTTCTGAGTTGGGGGTGGGAGCTGTACTCTCACAACTTAATCAAGATGGTCAAGACCAGCCAATTGCTTTCATTAGCAGGAGGCTAACCCCAAGAGAAAAACGTTGGTCAGCCATTGAGAGGGAGGCCTTTGCTGTGGTTTGGGCATTAAAGAAGTTGAGGTCCTACTTGTTTGGAACTCACTTCCTGGTGCAAACAGACCATAAGCCCCTCTTATGGCTTAATCAGATGAAGGGTGAAAATCCCAAACTGCTCAGGTGGTCCATTTCCCTACAGGGGATGGACTTTACAGTGGAGCACCGCCCAGGGACTGACCATGGTAATGCAGATGGTCTCTCCAGGTACTTCCACTTAGAACATGAAGACTTATCTGGTCAAGGTTAGTTTAATGTCCCTGCGTTTGGGGGGGGGTTGTGTAGGAGAGTAGGGTCTGCTATCCTATGGTCACCCCAAATTTTTGCTTTTTGCTTCACTGGTTTTCGACTACTGAGGCTGTGGGCCTGCTGATCAGACCCCCAGCCTGCTGTTCTCTCACTAAATTAATGACACATGTGCTATAGGCACATACCAATTGGAAATGGACTCCTTGTCAGCCCCTGTAGAATGCACTATAGGTGCACAGGGCACAGGAGCCACTAAGGCCTACCAGGGGCTGCAGCATATCTTTTGCCACCCCTGGCTGGTTCTTAAATTGACACAACTGGCTGATCACTCAGCTGGGGTAAGGTGGTGTACACACCCCTTGCTTAGATATAGTATACCTATGTCTAAACCTATATCTGGACACATGTAGACCTGTGAGCCACTCCTATAGGCAGGCCTCCCCAATCCTGGAGGCTGGGTGCATGGTTTTTATGTGAGATGGAGCTCTAGCATGAGCTGAGCCTGTCTGCAGCCGTCGGGAACAAATCCCTAAGCTGTTTCAGGATAATGCCATACCATATACTATTAAGTGCCTTATAATCCTCGCGGTTATTTAGCAACTTTGGTTTGGCTTTATCAAAACATGTCGTGTAAGGTGTCATACGCTTTGGAATACCATCCCCTCGCCAGTTCTGGCGACGGGGATGGCATTCCACCCCTCTAGAGGGGTAAGACATGTTACTTCACTTTAATGCGGTTGATTTCTCCAAAGGCCTTAAGATCCACAAAATGGATGCCTCTGCCACAGACAAATGTCTGGACCCCTGGAGCTGACCGAAACTCAGTCAAGGGGGTCCTGGACAAAGGGTTTCCTGTCACAGGAGGGTGTCACCGCCCTCCAGACAGGAGATAGTGTATTGTAGCAGGGAGGTTTGAAAGAAACCAGACACTGCCTGGGGCGCACAAGGCTGCCCCTTGCATAATCCGGCCAAACCGGTTCTGGGGCACTCCAGCCCTCGTGCCAGGGCGGCCTGGATCAAAGGAAGGGGGTGTATCCACCCACTTCCTGGGTCCCACCCATAGGAGGGGACCTAGCAGGTAATCACGCCCACCAGATTCGAATAAGAGTGGGAGCAGTGCCAATGCACATCAGATTTCCTGGAAGAAACATTTGAAACGATATTCTGGACCCTTTGCCCTCCATCTCAACGTGGAAGCCCGAAGAATCTCCCTTGTGGTCAAGGAGTGACCACCCTGCAGCAGCAGGCACCATCCAGCCCTCGACGTCTACTTAGTTGCAGTTCCCGCCGGAACTCGAGCGACTGAGATCGACGAGATCAAGCCTGCCCAGCTTCTAACAGCCCGATCCACAGTCCCTGCAAAGCTGAGACCCGTGGAGGCGACCGGAAGCGTGGGGCACGCCATCTTGAAGTGACCACGAGACGCTGACCGTGCAGCCCACGAGTGACCCTCGAAGCTGTGCACCGGGGTTTGAGAAGCCCTCACCCTGAACTACTCCTGAGCCGAAGTTCAGCCCTCCACACTCGACGAGTGCTGCGTGGGGCCCTTTGGCACGATTTGGCTCAACGCGTTGGCCCGGTCACTTGCCAGCTGGCTTGTGGTCCCTGTGCCGACGAACTACCTAAAAAGACTTGTGATTCTGGTTGCTCCAGATCCACACCAGCTCCCCTGAAAAGGAGCCCCGACTCTGACCTCCCTGGTCCGAGTGAGAAGCAATCTTCCGATCCTGCGTGGATTGCTCTTACCAAGGCTTGTTTGCTCCAAACCTGAAGCCGACTGCACCGACGGTGAGAGCCTGCGTGGGACAGATCGTGACCTGCTCCTGGACGTCGCAGATGCCCCAGAGCCCACGTGACAGCGGAGAGAAGCTCCTCGACGACCACCTGATTGCGCCCGACATTGCCTGGTTCCGTCCTGGTTCCACCCTGGTCACTGCTGAGTGACCCAGACTCTGTCCCCTCTGCTTTCAGGTACTCTACAACTTGAGTCCACCCTTGGACTCCACCGGACACTTCATCTTTAACCCGCCTGCAGCCCTTTCAGCTCCAAGCACCAAGAGCCTGCGTGTCAAAACCCGACGCCACTTCGACCCTGTGCACCCACTTCCTGTGGGTGAGGTAACTTTGCTCCGCCGGTGTTCCCACACTGGTGCACACCTCTAGGGTCTGTGTGTTAAGTTTTGTTCCTCTAGGTTCAGCGGAAGTGTCCTTAAACTTTAACTCTTTGACTTTTACGCACCATTGGTTAACATTGGTGCATGCGTGCGCTTTCCGCACATCTCCCGAATCCCGAGGGCCATTCCCGACTTCAGCATTGCTTGTCCTGACTGCTCCCAGCGATTCCCTAGGCCCTAGGCCTAACCACTGCTCGAGTGGCATCTCTTATACCACTTGTTTAGTATATGGTTTGAGTGGCCACCCGCCCTCATCCATAATTGTGCAACTTGTATGTTTAAACAGTGCTTTTTGATTTAACGCTTGTGCCCCTTTATTCATAAAGAATACTGGGGATTGTTTTTAGTAATAAACACATATATTTTTATAATATATACTTGTGTGGTGTCCTTTCATTTGGTATTACAGGATTGTATGTGGTAAAACAGCTCGCTTAACACGACCTCTTAAGTTAAGCCTTTAGGCTGCTTAGTCCATGCTACCCCTAGGATAGCTTGTCTAATAAGGTTGACTTACAACCAGACACCATAAGGGGATTGTTTGGTCAGGTAGTAGGTGGTTCCAGAATTGGAAACATCCCCTACCAGGCCAACTTCTCACAGAAATGGACTCCTTGTCAGCCCCTGTAGAATGCACTATAGGTGCACAGGGCATAGGAGCCACTAAGGCCTACCAGGGGCTGCAGCATATCTTTTGCCACCCCTGGCTGGTTCTTAAATTGACACAACTGGCTGATCACTCAGCTGGGGTAAGGTGGTGTACACACCCCTTGCTTAGATATAGTATACCTATGTCTAACCCTATATCTGGACACATGTAAACCTGTGAGCCACTCCTATAGAAAGGCCTCATCAATCCTGGAGGCTGAGTGCGTGGTTTTATGTGAGATGGAGCTCTAGCATGAGCTGAGCCTGTCTGCAGCCGTCGGGAACAAATCCCTAAGCTGTTTCAGGATAATGCCATACCATATACTATTAAGTGCCTTATAATCCTCGCGGTTATTTAGCAACTTTGGTTTGGCTTTATCAAAACAAGTCGTGTAAGGTGTCATACGCTTTGGAATACCATCCCCTCGCCAGTTCTGGCGACAGGGATGGCATTCCACCCCTCTAGAGGGGTAAGACATGTTACTTTACTTTAATGCGGTTGATTTCTCCAAAGACCTTAAGATCCACAAAATGGATGCCTCTGCCACAGACAAATGTCTGGACCCCTGGAGCTGACCGAAACTCAGTCAAGGGGGTCCTGGACAAAGGGTTTCCTGTCACAGGAGGGTGTCACCGCCCTCCAGACAGGAGACAGTGTATTGTAGCAGGGAGGTTTGAAAGAAACCAGACACTGCTTGGGGCGCACAAGGCTGCCCCTTGCATAATCCGGCCAAACCGGTTCTGGGGCACTCCAGCCCTCATGCCAGGGCGGCCTGGATCAAAGGAAGGGGGTGTATCCACCCACTTCCTGGGTCCCACCCATAGGAGGGGACCTAGCAGGTAATCACGCCCACCAGATTCGAATAAGAGTGGGAGCAGTGCCAATGCACATCAGATTTCCTGGAAGAAACATTTGAAACGATATTCTGGACCCTTCGCCCTCCATTTCAACGTGGAAGCCCGAAGAATCTCCCTTGTGGTCAAGGAGTGACCACCCTGCAGCAGCAGGCACCATCCAGCCCTCGACATCTACTTAGTTGCAGTTCCCGCCGGAACTCGAGCGACTGAGATCGACGAGATCAAGCCTGCCCAGCTTCTAACAGCCCGATCCACAGTCCCTGCAAAGCTGAGACCCGTGGAGGCGACCGGAAGCGTGGGGCACGCCATCTTGAATTGACCACGAGACGCTGACCGTGCAGCCCACGAGTGATCCTCGAAGCTGTGCACCGGGGTTTGAGAAGCCCCCACCCTGAGCTACTCCTGAGCCGAAGTTCAGCCCTCCACACTCGACGAGTGCTGCGTGGGGCCCTTTGGCACGATTTGGCTCAACGCGTTGGCCCGGTCACTTGCCAGCTGGCTTGTGGTCCCTGTGCCGACGAACTACCTAAGAAGACTCGTGAATCTGGTTGCTCCAGATCCACACCAGCTCCCCTGAAAAGGAGCCCCGACTCTGACCTTCCTGGTCCGAGTGAGAAGCAATCTTCCGATCCCGCGTGGATTGCTCTTGCCAAGGCTTGTTTGCTCCAAACTTGAAGCCGACTGCACCGACGGTGAGAGCCTGCGTGGGACAGATCGTGACCTGCTCCTGGACGTCGCAGATGCCCCAGAGCCCACGTGACAGCGGAGAGAAGCTCCTCGACGACCACCTGATTGCGCCCGACATTGCCTGGTTCCGTCCTGGTTCCACCCTGGTCACTGCTGAGTGACCCAGACTCTGTCCCCTCTGCTTTCAGGTACTCTACAACTTGAGTCCACCCTTGGACTCCACCGGACACTTCATCTTTAACCCGCCTGCAGCCCTTTCAGCTTCAAGCACCAAGAGCCTGCGTGTCAAAACCCGACGCCACTTCGACCCTGTGCACCCACTTCCTGTGGGTGAGGTAACTTTGCTCCGCCGGTGTTCCCACACTGGTGCACTCCTCTAGGGTCTGTGTGTTAAGTTTTGTTCCTCTAGGTTCAGCGGAAGTGTCCTTTAACTTTAACTTTACAACTTTTACGCACCATTGGTTAACATTGGTGCATGCGTGCGCTTTCCGCACATCTCCCGAATCCCGAGGGCCATTCCCGACTTCAGCATTGCTTGTCCTGACTGCTCCCAGCGATTCCCTAGGCCCTAGGCCTAACCACTGCTCGAGTGGCATCTCTTATACCACTTGTTTAGTATATGGTTTGAGTGGCCCCCTGCCCTCATCCATAATTGTGCAACTTTGTATGTTTAAACAGTGCTTTTTGATTTAACGCTTGTGCCCCTTTATTCATAAAGAATACTGGGGATTGTTTTTAGTAATAAACACATATATTTTTATAATATATACTTGTGTGGTGTCCTTTCATTTGGTATTACAGGATTGTATGTGGTAAAACAGCTCGCTTAACACGACCTCTTAAGTTAAGCCTTTAGGCTGCTTAGTCCATGCTACCCCTAGGATAGCTTGTCTAATAAGGTTGACTTACAACCAGACACCATAAGGGATTGTTTGGTCAGGTAGTAGGTGGTTCCAGAATTGGAAACATCCCCTACCAGGCCAACTTCTCACAGGGACCAAGCACAGCCCGGGGGACCAAGCACAGCCTGGGGGACCAAGCACAGCCTGAGGGACCAAGAGCAACCAGGGGGACCAAGCAGAGCCTGGGGGACCAAGCAGAGCCTGGGGGACCAAGCAGAGCCTGGGGTACCAAGCACAGCCTGGGGGACCAAGAGCAACCAGGGGGACCAAGCACAGCCTGGGGGACCAAGCACAGCCTGGGGGACCAAGAGCAACCGGAGGGACCAAGCACAGCCTGGGGGACCAAGCACAGCCTGGGGGACCAAGCACAGCCTGGGGGACCAAGAACAGCCTGGGGGACCAAGCACAGCCTGGGGGACCAAGAGCAACCAGGAGGACCAAGCACAGCCTGGGGTACCAAGCACAGCCTGGGGGACCAAGCACAGCCTGGGGGACCAAGAGCAACCAGGGGGACCAAGCACAGCCTGGGGGACCAAGCACAGCCTGGGGGACCAAGCACAGCATGGGGGACCAAGCACAGCCTGGGGGACCAAGAGCAACCAGGGGGACCAAGCACAGCCTGGGGGACCAAGCACAGCCTGGGGGACCAAGCACAGCCTGGGGGACCAAGAGCAACCAGGGGGACTGTTGTATCTTACCCATGCCACCCCCCCCTGCACCCCTGCGCATGGTACCTTCCTTTCCCCTGCGCGTGAACCTTTCCAGCTTCTCCCCTTCCCATTGGTTCCCCCACATTCCATTCCTTCCCCAGCTGATAACGTTTACCCCAACTGTCATTATTGATGTGCCGTTACCCACGCACCACCACCGTGTGGGGCTGTTATAATAAATACAACTTCTCACTACTTCAGCCTGCAGACTACTTTCTAACAGTGGCGACGAGTGGAGCAGCGGAACTACAGCCTCACACCGTGGTACAGCTGATGGACTTTTACTTGGCTGTAATCGGCGAACCTCCGTTCCATTGAAGCACATCTTCTCACCTGGGTAATCCCTGTGTCTTCTCTTCGTGCGGACGAAGACGTGTACTACACAGCTGTCGAGGGTGAAGCGGCCGTGTTTCTTCTTCTGAGATTTGAGCATCTCAACGACCGGCTGCTGCGCCACACGGAGGTAGGACCGCTACTGTACTTGGGGGGACTCCCCTTCGTGTGTGCCTTCTGTACGCGCTCGACGCACTTCCCTGGCTGAGGTGCCCTGGATTCCTGTCAGTGGCGCACTATTCTTTCACGGCGCTTTAGAAACGGAAATTCCTGTCAGCTGCTTTCGCGCCTGTAATTCCTCGCATCTGCGCATGCCTGGTGACGCGTGACGTCACTGGAACGCAGCGCTGGGTGCCATTTTAAAAAAAAAAAGAAAACAAACGCTCGTTTGTGTTGGTGTTCGAGCCTAGCCTAAGCTCCGCACTCGTGTGACTTGGTGAGACGTGCTAAAATAAGTAAATGAAAGTGTCACAAACAACGGAGCAAGCGCGTGTGTATGAAAAAAAAAATAAGTGTCACACACAACTGAGCAAGCACGTTGTTTAGCCTGATCTCTTTGACTGGAAGTTCACTCATCACAAGGATAGTGTACAAAGTGACATTGGAATCCTCGCAGTGTGAATTTTGAGCCTATAATTAATCAACTGTCATGTGTGCTCTCAGTTCCTTGAATCTTTCGCAACCTCAGGCATTTCTACCTCTTAAAGGTGCACCATGCATGCCGTGGAAAGAGTGGAAAGAGTATTTTGTCAATTATATTGAGACAGTTGAGGATGATGACTTCACTGCTGTAAAGAAGAAAAAGGTACTTTTGTACTGTTTGGGTCCTGGTGGTCTTAAGACCTACAATAACATTGAGAAGAAGGTAAGAACAGGTGATGATGTTTATCAACATGCTCTAGATGATCTGGACGATCACTTCTCGCCTATTGTATGTGTTGCTGTTGATAGATACAAGTTCTCGAGAAGGAAGCAAGGAAAAGATGAAAGCGTGGAGGATTATGTGGCTGCTCTGAATAACTTGGCCTTAACCTGCAGATTCGGAGCACTGCAGGAAGAGTTTGTGCGTGATCAAATAATAATGCATGCGAGCAATCCCAACATCCAAGATAAACTCTGGGTCAATGGCGAGGCTTCCTTGAAGGAGGTTGTTGCCCTTGTCAAGAAGGCTGAACTTACTGGCAGATGTGCCAAAGCAGTAATTGATGAACCAGCGGAAATAAAAGCTATTAGATCCTCCAATGCAAGTAAATACAAACAGAAAGGAAACAAAAAAGAAATGAGTCATGATCATTACAAAAGAAGTGAATCTATCAGATCGAAACATAGCAGTGACAGACGCATTAATACTAGAGACAATGATGTTCCTGATCTTAAATGCTATCGCTGTGGGTCCCCAACCCATCTTGCTGATTCTAAAAAGTGCCCAGCTCTGCATCAAAAATGCTTGTCTTGCGGTATGACTGGACACATTGCTAAGGTTTGCAACAAAAAAATTGTACAGACAAAGCAGACAGTTACGACAGATTCAAGAAGAGAGTGATTCGACCGAAGAGGACTCGGAGTATTCCGACTCCGACAATGTCAGTTATGTTTTCTCAATTGAATATGACGTGTTAGAAGTCACGCCCACAAAGACGAAAAAACCCATGTGTGATGTCAGTTTGGGAGGGGTGACAGTCAATCTGATGGCAGACTCCGGGTCTCCCTTCACGATTATCAACGAAAACATATGGAAGCAATTCACGGATAAAATTGGCTCAAATCTAGAAAAACCCAAAGTTATTGCTAGAAGCTTCACGGGAAACAACATTGAATTCCTAGGAACACGTGATCTGGAATTTGAATTTAAAAATCGAAGAGCATTTTGCCGACTGTATGTTGCAAAAAAAGGCCCCTCTGTCCTTGGCTGGAGTGACCAAGCTGATCTTGGCATCATGCTCGACCCCAATAGTGATGATCCTGTCTTGTCCATAAACGATTCCTGCAAACTGTCTATGCAAAAAGACTTCCCCGAAGTGTTCTCAGGTAAAGTGGGTCTGCTCAACAGTTTCGAACACAAAATTGAACTCAAGGACTCAGCTGTTCCTTGCATCCACAAGGTTAGACATCTACCAGTATCAGTGAGAAGCGATGTCCAAACAGAACTAAACAGACTTGTCAAGGATGGCATCATAGAAGCAGTGGAATCGGCAGAGTGGGTTTCCCCTTTGGTTGTTGTCAAACGTCCCAACGGGAAAATCAGACTCTGCATCGATCTCAGGGACCTCAATAAGAACATTATTGTTGATCAATATCCCCTACCACGTATTTCTGAAATGTTTAGTGCCACCAATGATATGTGTGTATTTTCAATAATTGACTTAAAATCTGCATATCACCAAATTCCCCTGCATGCAGACAGTAAAAAATTCACTACCTTTATCTCACCCTTTGGTTGCTATCGGTTTACCAGGGTACCATTTGGCTTAGCCTCTGCCGCTGCACTTTTCCAAAGGGTCATGACATCCATTCTGGAAGGTGTTGATGGTATCAGGTTTTTCCAGGATGATATCCTGGTCATGGGCAGCAACCAATCGGAACATGACACACGCCTTAGACAAGTGTTTTGCAAACTGAAAATGCATGGTTTAACAGTAGAATTAGACAAATGTAAAATTTCACAGGACAAAGTGGTTTACCTTGGGCACACTATCAGCCGTGATGGGATCAAACCCAAACAAGGTTTGGTGGATGCCATCCTCAATGCCCCATGTCCTTCAAGCAAAGAGGATGTAAGAGCCTTTCTCGGCTTGACGGAGTATTACTCCAAATTCATAAGGAATTTCTCTGAAAAAACCTACAGCATAAGACAATTATTGAAAAACAAAACCAAATTTGTCTGGTCATCGGACTGTCAAGACACCTTCGTTACCATCAAAAAAGAAATCAGCTAGGCTCCTTTCCTCAAAGGTTTTGACCCCAAAGCAGATATCTACCTCACCACAGATGCAAGCAACAAAGGTATTGGAGCTGTGCTAGCACAGAAGGACTCATCTAACCAAGAATGGGTTGTAGCCTTTGCCTCCAGGTCGCTCACCTCTGCGGAGGAAAAGTACTCCGTCATAGAGCGTGAAATGCTGGCTTGTTCGTGGGCGCTCAATTACTTCAGAGCTTATGTGTGGGGTTACAATATCCATCTCCGCACAGACCACAAACCGTTAATTAAGATACTGACAGCCTCAGGTCTACAAAACGCTTCACCAAGACTCAGCAAAATGTCAATCAAGTTGCTGGATTACAACTACTCGGCGGAATATTGGCCAGGAGTGAAAAACAAGATTGCGGATTTCCTGAGTAGACTACCACTGCCTCACATGGAAAGCATGATCGCTCAAGAAGACGAGGAGAAGGTTGCTCTGCTCTTCAACACGGACCTGGATGGAATATCAGCGGAAGAATGGGGTCAACACATGTCGCGCGACTCCACTCTGCAAATGGTATGTCAGTTCATCAACTCTGCATGGCCAGATAAGCGCAACCTACAGGACAATGTCAAGGTGTATTGGGAAACTAGGAATGAACTCAGTTTGGAAAACGGTGTGTTGTACAGAATGGGTAAAGCCATAGCCCCTGCCACGCTCAGAGACAAAATCCTAAGTTTGTGTCACGTTGGCCACCTTGGCATCACCAAAACCAAGCAGCGTGTCAGGGCAAGTGTAGGAGAGTAGGGTCTGCTATCCTATGGTCACCCCAAATTTTTGCTTTTTGCTTCACTGGTTTTCGACTACTGAGGCTGTGGGCCTGCTGATCAGACCCCCAGCCTGCTGTTCTCTCACTAAATTAATGACACATTGTAGGAGAGTAGGGTCTGCTATCCTATGGTCACCCCAAATTTTTGCTTTTTGCTTCACTGGTTTTCGACTACTGAGGCTGTGGGCCTGCTGATCAGACCCCCAGCCTGCTGTTCTCTCACTAAATTAATGACACATGTGCTATAGGCACATACCAATTGGAAATGGACTCCTTGTCAGCCCCTGTAGAATGCACTATAGGTGCACAGGGCACAGGAGCCACTAAGGCCTACCAGGGGCTGCAGCATATCTTTTGCCACCCCTGGCTGGTTCTTAAATTGACACAACTGGCTGATCACTCAGCTGGGGTAAGGTGGTGTACACACCCCTTGCTTAGATATAGTATACCTATGTCTAAACCTATATCTGGACACATGTAAACCTATGAGCCACTCCTATAGACAGGCCTCACCAATCCTGGAGGCTGGGTGCATGGTTTTTATGTGAGATGGAGCTCTAGCATGAGCTGAGCCTGTCTGCAGCCGTCGGGAACAAATCCCTAAGCTGTTTCAGGATAATGCCATACCATATACTATTAAGTGCCTTATAATCCTCGCGGTTATTTAGCAACTCTGGTTTGGCTTTATCAAAACATGTCGTGTAAGGTGTCATACGCTTTGGAATACCATCCCCTCGCCAGTTCTGGCGACGGGGATGGCATTCCACCCCTCTAGAGGGGTAAGACATGTTACTTCACTTTAATGCGGTTGATTTCTCCAAAGGCCTTAAGATCCACAAAATGGATGCCTCTGCCACAGACAAATGTCTGGACCCCTGGAGCTGACCGAAACCCAGTCAAGGGGGTCCTGGACAAAGGGTTTCCTGTCACAGGAGGGTGTCACCGCCCTCCAGACAGGAGATAGTGTATTGTAGCAGGGAGGTTTGAAAGAAACCAGACACTGCCTGGGGCGCACAAGGCTGCCCCTTGCATAATCCGGCCAAACCGGTTCTGGGGCACTCCAGCCCTCGTGCCAGGGCGGCCTGGATCAAAGGAAGGGGGTGTATCCACCCACTTCCTGGGTCCCACCCATAGGAGGGGACCTAGCAGGTAATCACGCCCACCAGATTCGAATAAGAGTGGGAGCAGTGCCAATGCACATCAGATTTCCTGGAAGAAACATTTGAAACGATATTCTGGACCCTTCGCCCTCCATCTCAACGTGGAAGCCCGAAGAATCTCCCTTGTGGTCAAGGAGTGACCACCCTGCAGCAGCAGGCACCATCCAGCCCTCGACGTCTACTTAGTTGCAGTTCCCGCCGGAACTCGAGCGACTGAGATCGACGAGATCAAGCCTGCCCAGCTTCTAACAGCCCGATCCACAGTCCCTGCAAAGCTGAGACCCGTGGAGGCGACCGGAAGCGTGGGGCACGCCATCTTGAAGTGACCACGAGACGCTGACCGTGCAGCCCACGAGTGACCCTCGAAGCTGTACACCGGGGTTTGAGAAGCCCCCACCCTGAGCTACTCCTGAGCCGAAGTTCAGCCCTCCACACTCGACGAGTGCTGCGTGGGGCCCTTTGGCACGATTTGGCTCAACGCGTTGGCCCGGTCACTTGCCAGCTGGCTTGTGGTCCCTGTGCCGACGAACTACAAAAGAAGACTCGTGATTCTGGTTGCTCCAGATCCACACCAGCTCCCCTGAAAGGGAGCCCCGACTCTGACCTTCCTGGTCCGAGTAAGACGCCATCTTCCAATCCCGCGTGGATTGCTCTTACCAAGGCTTGTTTGCTCCAAACCGGAAGCCGACTGCACCGACGGTGAGAGCCTGCGTGGGACAGATCGTGACCTGCTCCTGGACGTCGCAGATGCCCCAGAGCCCACGTGACAGCGAAGAGAAGCGCCTCGACGACCACCTGATTGCGCCCGACATTGCCTGGTTCCGTCCTGGTTCCACCCTGGTCACTGCTGAGTGACCCAGACTCTGTCCCCTCTGCTTTCAGGTACTCTACAACTTGAGTCCACCCTTGGACTCCACCGGACACTTCGTCTTCACCCTGCCTGCAGCCCTTTCAGCTTCAAGCACCAAGAGCCTGCGTGTCAAAACCCGACGCCACTTCGACCCTGTGCACCCACTTCCTGTGGGTGAGGTAACTTTGCTCCGCCGGTGTTCCCACACTGGTGCACACCTCTAGGGTCTGTGTGTTAAGTTTTGTTCCTCTAGGTTCAGCGGAAGTGTCCTTAAACTTTAACTATTTGACTTTTACGCACCATTGGTTAACATTGGTGCATGCGTGCGCTTTCCGCACATCTCCCGAATCCCGAGGGCCATTCCCGACTTCAGCATTGCTTGTCCTGACTGCTCCCAGCGATTCCCTAGGCCCTAGGCCTAACCACTGTTCGAGTGGCCTCTCTTATACCACTTGTTTAGTATATGGTTCGAGTGGCCCCCTGCCCTCATCCATAATTGTGCAACTTGTATGTTTAAACAGTGCTTTTGATTTAACGCTTGTGCCCCTTTATTCATAAAGAATACTGGGGATTGTTTTTAGTAATAAACACATATATTTTTATAATATATACTTGTGTGGTGTCCTTTCATTTGGTATTACAGGATTGTATGTGGTAAAACAGCTCGCTTAACACGACCTCTTAAGTTAAGCCTTTAGGCTGCTTAGTCCATGCTACCACTAGGATAGCTTGTCTAATAAGGTTGACTTACAACCAGACACCATAAGGGGATTGTTTGGTCAGGTAGTAGGTGGTTCCAGAATTGGAAACATCCCCTACCAGGCCAACTTCTCACATTGGTGAGCAGCGGTGCGGATTTGAGCTTGCTGTTGTTTTACCATTGCAATCTTTATATCAAATTGAAAGATCACATCAAGTACCTCTAGGTACATATAAAATCAAAAGCTTAGCATATTAAGTTCTACTGAACTTAGTAGTTGTAGGTTGAAGGGAGTAGCACACCCCTGACTACAACTCACTAGCAAGGTCCAGTAGGAAAACACTTAGTGTAGGTAAGTGCACCACTTACACCTCACTAGTAACCATGTCCGACACAGGAAAGGCCTCAGGGTCTAGTCCTGTGACAGTTGACCCTACCCAGGCAACTTCTGGATATGACAAACTAACCCGCAGAGACTTGATTGTCTTGTGCAAAGCAAGAGGGTTAAAAAGGGGCAGAAGCCCCACCTGCCTAATCCTGGTAGAACTCCTAGAACAGGATGACTTAGAGAAGGCAAAAGCAGCTTCCCTAGATACAGGAACTGGAGGGAACCCCCCTGCAGTTGATCCCCCTGAAGAGGAGGATGATGATGACTTGGATGAGGACTCAGATGCTAGGGACTTAGAAGTACAGGATCAGGGTAGCCAGGTTCCAATTGGTAGGCTTAGCCAGGCCAACTTGGACCTACTGGGAAATGGAGAGGGCCAGCACCTCCCCAGAACCCAACAAATGATTCTCCCAGGCAACAGAAGAGTGAGATCTCCCTCAGGGGACTCTCATCTTTCTAGTGCCTCCAGAGAATCAGAGAGAGGCATGAGTGCTTCTCAAAAAGCTGAGCATAGGGCTAGAATGAGGGCTGTCAGACTCCAGATAGAGAGAGAGGAGGTAGCCCTGAGTCAAGCTAAGCTTACCTTAGCTCAAGCTAAACTTGCCTTGGCAAGAGAGCAGAAATTAAGTGGCTTAGATGTCACTGGTGGCAGCAATTTTCCAAGAGAAAAAGACAGGGCCTATGACAATAGAAACCTGACCAAGATTGTGCCCCCCTTTAAAGAAGGGGATGACATCCACAAATGGATGACTGCTCTTGAGAGAGCCTGCATGGTACAGCAGGTTCCTGAGAACCAGTGGGCTGCAATTTTGTGGTACTCCTTTTCTGAGAAAGGGAGAGACAGGCTCCTCACAGTTAGACCTGAGGATGCCAAAAACTACGCTGTTTTGAAGAGTGCTCTCATTGAAGGGTATGGCCTAACCACTGAGCAATACAGGTTGTTGTTCAGAGACACCCAGAAAGCACAGACTCAAGACTGGACTGATTTTGTGGAGTGTGCCACTAAGGCTTTGGAGGGTTGGTTACAGGGCAGTAAAGTTTCAGACTATACAGGATTGTACAATCTTATGATGAGAGAACAGATCCTTAATAACTGTACAAACCAGCTGTTGCATCAATACCTTATTGACTCTGATCTGACCTCTCCCCAAGAATTGGGAAAGAAGGCAGACAAATGGGTCAGAACAAGGATTAAGCAGAAACCCCAGAACCAAGGTGGTGACCAGAAGAAAACAGACCAGAAGGGTGGTAATCAGAATCAGAAAGATAAAGAAAAAGACCAGAAGTCTTCAGGCCCCCAAACTAATAGTAAGGAGGGTGGTTCCCAAAATGGTAACAAGAAGAAGAAGAACAAAGGTCCAAAGACACCTTGGTGTAATACCTGCAAATCAGTTTCACACTGGGGCAGTGAGTGCACCAAGGCAAATCCAGTTCCCACCACTACAGCTCCTAAAGCAACTGCAACCCCAAGTACAGTAAGCAGTGGTGGAACACAGTCCAAGGGTGTAGCTGGGTTGACCCTGGGTATTGAAGTAGGATCTGGCCTAGTCAGAGTCCCTACACAGGCAGTTCTCCTGTATGATGTGGACATTGAGTTGCCCACTGCAGTAAGCCCCACTAACCTGGGCAAATACAGGCAGACTCCCTTAATAAATGAGAAACTGGCTCAAGCTTACAGGGACACATGTGCTAGTGTCACCATGGTGACCCCTGGCTTTGTGGACCCTGGACAGATTGTACTAGGAGAGAGCTACCTAGTAACCAATGCAAGCAACTCCACTACCTCCCATAGTGTGGCAGTTGTGAACTTCTCCTGGGGAGGGGTTGATGGCCTAAAGAAGGTTGTGGTGAGTGCAGACCTACCAGTAGACTGTCTGTTAGGCAATGACCTTGAAAGCTCAGCATGGTCAGAAGTGGAGTACAGGACTCATGCAGAAATGCTAGGGATTTCAGAGCATGTCCTTGCCATGACAAGGGCTCAGGCTAAGAAGTGCCTTCCTGAACCAGTGGTGGATCTTGAGACAATAGACCAGCCACAACCCAAGAGAAGGAGCAAGAGAGGAAAGGCCTCGCCTTCCACCTTGCCCCAGGTTGAGGATCAGGTTTCAGAGGAAACTGATTCTGCAGTCCAAGAGGAGACTGTCTCTGAGGAGCTTGAACCTGACCAGGTTGAGTTTCTGGGGACAGGGGGACCCTCAAGGGCAGACCTGAGGCAGGCTCAATTAGATTGCCCTTCCCTTGAACCCCTCAGACAGCAGGCTGCTGCTGAGGCTGCTGGGGATGCCCAAGGTACCCATACTGTGTATTGGGATGAGGGACTCCTTTACTCAGAGGCTAGAACCCCCAAGCCTGGCATGACCAGGAGGTTGGTGATACCTCTGCAGTTTAGGGGATTCCTCCTTACCTTGGCCCATGATATTCCCCTTGCAGGACACTTAGGCCAGAACAAGACGTGGGACAGGCTTGTTCCACACTTTCACTGGCCTCACATGTCAGAGGATGTCAAGGAGTTTTGTCGCTCCTGTGTCACTTGCCAAGCCAGTGGTAAGTCAGGTGGCACAACAAAGGCCCCCCTAATACCACTACCTGTGGTGGGGGTCCCCTTTGAGAGAGTTGGAATTGATATTGTGGGTCCAATGGACCCCCAAACAGCATCTGGGAACAGATTCATACTGGTGGTAGTGGATCATGCCACCAGGTACCCAGAGGCTATTCCCCTAAGGACCACCACAGCACCTGTGGTGGCAAAAGCCCTCATTGCAGTTTTCTCAAGAGTGGGCTTTCCTAAGGAGGTACTATCAGATAGAGGGACAAATTTTATGTCCAGCTATCTAAAAGCAATGTGGAAGGAATGTGGAGTAAACTATAAGTTTACCACCCCATATCATCCACAATGCAATGGGCTTGTGGAGAGATTTAACAAGACCCTTAAAGGCATGATAAAAGGATTACCAGAGAAGCTCAGGCGGAAATGGGACATTCTTTTACCCTGCCTGCTCTTTGCTTACAGAGAGGTCCCACAGAAGGGGGTTGGCTACAGCCCTTTTGAACTTTTGTTTGGCCACCCTGTGAGAGGTCCATTGTGTTTGGTGAAGGAAGGATGGGAGTTACCTCTCAAAAAGCCCAAACTAGACATAGTGGACTATGTACTTGGTCTCCGCTCCAGGATGGCTGAGTACATGGAAAGAGCATCCAAAAACCTGGAGGCCAGCCAAGAATTGCAGAAAGCTTGGCATGACCAAAAGGCTGTACTGGTAGAGTTCCAACCAGGACAGAAGGTATGGGTACTGGAGCCAGTGGCTCCAGCAGCACTCCAAGACAAATGGAGTGGACCCTATCCTATTATTGAGAAGAAAGGGGAAGTCACCTACTTGGTAGACTTTGGAACACCCAGGAGCCCTCACAGGGTAATCCATGTGAATCGCTTGAAAGCATTTGTAGACAGGGAGGATGTAGGAGAGTAGGGTCTGCTATCCTATGGTCACCCCAAATTTTTGCTTTTTGCTTCACTGGTTTTCGACTACTGAGGCTGTGGGCCTGCTGATCAGACCCCCAGCCTGCTGTTCTCTCACTAAATTAATGACACATGTGCTATAGGCACATGCCAATTGGAAATGGACTCCTTGTCAGCCCCTGTAGAATGCACTATAGGTGCACAGGGCACAGGAGCCACTAAGGCCTACCAGGGGCTGCAGCATATCTTTTGCCACCCCTGGCTGGTTCTTAAATTGACACAACTGGCTGATCACTCAGCTGGGGTAAGGTGGTGTACACACCCCTTGCTTAGATATAGTATACCTATGTCTAAACCTATATCTGGACACATGTAAACCTGTGAGCCACTCCTATAGACAGGCCTCACCAATCCTGGAGGCTGGGTGCATGGTTTTTATGTGAGATGGAGCTCTAGCATGAGCTGAGCCTGTCTGCAGCCGTCGGGAACAAATCCCTAAGCTGTTTCAGGATAATGCCATACCATATACTATTAAGTGCCTTATAATCCTCGCGGTTATTTAGCAACTCTGGTTTGGCTTTATCAAAACATGTCGTGTAAGGTGTCATACGCTTTGGAATACCATCCCCTCGCCAGTTCTGGCGACGGGGATGGCATTCCACCCCTCTAGAGGGGTAAGACATGTTACTTCACTTTAATGCGGTTGATTTCTCCAAAGGCCTTAAGATCCACAAAATGGATGCCTCTGCCACAGACAAATGTCTGGACCCCTGGAGCTGACCAAAACCCAGTCAAGGGGGTCCTGGACAAAGGGTTTCCTGTCACAGGAGGGTGTCACCGCCCTCCAGACAGGAGATAGTGTATTGTAGCAGGGAGGTTTGAAAGAAACCAGACACTGCCTGGGGCGCACAAGGCTGCCCCTTGCATAATCCGGCCAAACCGGTTCTGGGGCACTCCAGCCCTCGTGCCAGGGCGGCCTGGATCAAAGGAAGGGGGTGTATCCACCCACTTCCTGGGTCCCACCCATAGGAGGGGACCTAGCAGGTAATCACGCCCACCAGATTCGAATAAGAGTGGGAGCAGTGCCAATGCACATCAGATTTCCTGGAAGAAACATTTGAAACGATATTCTGGACCCTTCGCCCTCCATCTCAACGTGGAAGCCCGAAGAATCTCCCTTGTGGTCAAGGAGTGACCACCCTGCAGCAGCAGGCACCATCCAGCCCTCGACGTCTACTTGGTTGCAGTTCCCGCCGGAACTCGAGCGACTGAGATCGACGAGATCAAGCCTGCCCAGCTTCTAACAGCCCGATCCACAGTCCCTGCAAAGCTGAGACCCGTGGAGGCGACCGGAAGCGTGGGGCACGCCATCTTGAAGTGACCACGAGACGCTGACCGTGCAGCCCACGAGTGACCCTCGAAGCTGTACACCGGGGTTTGAGAAGCCCCCACCCTGAGCTACTCCTGAGCCGAAGTTCAGCCCTCCACACTCGACGAGTGCTGCGTGGGGCCCTTTGGCACGATTTGGCTCAACGCGTTGGCCCGGTCACTTGCCAGCTGGCTTGTGGTCCCTGTGCCGACGAACTACAAAAGAAGACTCGTGAATCTGGTTGCTCCAGATCCACACCAGCTCCTCTGAAAAGGAGCCCCGACTCTGACCTTCCTGGTCCGAGTAAGACGCCATCTTCCAATCCCGCGTGGATTGCTCTTACCAAGGCTTGTTTGCTCCAAACCGGAAGCCGACTGCACCGACGGTGAGAGCCTGCGTGGGACAGATCGTGACCTGCTCCTGGACGTCGCAGATGCCCCAGAGCCCACGTGACAGCGAAGAGAAGCGCCTCGACGACCACCTGATTGCGCCCGACATTGCCTGGTTCCGTCCTGGTTCCACCCTGGTCACTGCTGAGTGACCCAGACTCTGTCCCCTCTGCTTTCAGGTACTCTACAACTTGAGTCCACCCTTGGACTCCACCGGACACTTCGTCTTCACCCTGCCTGCAGCCCTTTCAGCTTCAAGCACCAAGAGCCTGCGTGTCAAAACCCGACGCCACTTCGACCCTGTGCACCCACTTCCTGTGGGTGAGGTAACTTTGCTCCGCCGATGTCCCCACACTGGTGCACACCTCTAGGGTCTGTGTGTTAAGTTTTGTTCCTCTAGGTTCAGCGGAAGTGTCCTTAAACTTTAACTATTTGACTTTTACGCACCATTGGTTAACATTGGTGCATGCGTGCGCTTTCCGCACATCTCCCGAATCCCGAGGGCCATTCCCGACTTCAGCATTGCTTGTCCTGACTGCTCCCAGCGATTCCCTAGGCCCTAGGCCTAACCACTGTTCGAGTGGCCTCTCTTATACCACTTGTTTAGTATATGGTTTGAGTGGCCCCCCGCCCTCATCCATAATTGTGCAACTTGTATGTTTAAACAGTGCTTTTGATTTAACGCTTGTGCCCCTTTATTCATAAAGAATACTGGGGATTGTTTTTAGTAATAAACACATATATTTTTATAATATATACTTGTGTGGTGTCCTTTCATTTGGTATTACAGGATTGTATGTGGTAAAACAGCTCGCTTAACACGACCTCTTAAGTTAAGCCTTTAGGCTGCTTAGTCCATGCTACCACTAGGATAGCTTGTCTAATAAGGTTGACTTACAACCAGACACCATAAGGGGATTGTTTGGTCAGGTAGTAGGTGGTTCCAGAATTGGAAACATCCCCTACCAGGCCAACTTCTCACATTGGTGAGCAGCGGTGCGGATTTGAGCTTGCTGTTGTTTTACCATTGCAATCTTTATATCAAATTGAAAGATCACATCAAGTACCTCTAGGTACATATAAAATCAAAAGCTTAGCATATTAAGTTCTACTGAACTTAGTAGTTGTAGGTTGAAGGGAGTAGCACACCCCTGACTACAACTCACTAGCAAGGTCCAGTAGGAAAACACTTAGTGTAGGTAAGTGCACCACTTACACCTCACTAGTAACCATGTCCGACACAGGAAAGGCCTCAGGGTCTAGTCCTGTGACAGTTGACCCTACCCAGGCAACTTCTGGATATGACAAACTAACCCGCAGAGACTTGATTGTCTTGTGCAAAGCAAGAGGGTTAAAAAGGGGCAGAAGCCCCACCTGCCTAATTCTGGTAGAACTCCTAGAACAGGATGACTTAGAGAAGGCAAAAGCAGCTTCCCTAGATACAGGAACTGGAGGGAACCCCCCTGCAGTTGATCCCCCTGAAGAGGAGGATGATGATGACTTGGATGAGGACTCAGATGCTGGGGACTTAGAAGTACAGGATCAGGGTAGCCAGGTTCCAGTTGGTAGGCTTAGCCAGGCCAACTTGGACCTACTGGGAAATGGAGAGGGCCAGCACCTCCCCAGATCCCAACAAATGATTCTCCCAGGCAACAGAAGAGTGAGATCTCCCTCAGGGGACTCTCATCTTTCTAGTGCCTCCAGAGAATCAGAGAGAGGCATGAGTGCTTCTCAGAAAGCTGAGCATAGGGCTAGAATGAGGGCTGTCAGACTCCAGATAGAGAGAGAGGAGGTAGCCCTGAGTCAAGCTAAGCTTACCTTAGCTCAAGCTAAACTTGCCTTGGCAAGAGAGCAGAAATTAAGTGGCTTAGATGTCACTGGTGGCAGCAATTTTCCAAGAGAAAAAGACAGGGCCTATGATAATAGAAACCTGACCAAAATTGTGCCCCCCTTTAAAGAAGGGGATGACATCCACAAATGGATGACTGCTCTTGAGAGAGCCTGCATGGTACAGCAGGTTCCTGAGAACCAGTGGGCTGCAATTTTGTGGTACTCCTTTTCTGAGAAAGGGAGAGACAGGCTCCTCACAGTTAGACCTGAGGATGCCAAAAACTACTCTGTTTTGAAGAGTGCTCTCATTGAAGGGTATGGCCTAACCACTGAGCAATACAGGTTGTTGTTCAGAGACACCCAGAAAGCACAGACTCAAGACTGGACTGATTTTGTGGAGTGTGCCACTAAGGCTTTGGAGGGTTGGTTACAGGGAAGTAAAGTTTCAGACTATACAGGATTGTACAATCTTATGATGAGAGAACAGATCCTTAATAACTGTACAAACCAGCTGTTGCATCAATACCTTATTGACTCTGATCTGACCTCTCCCCAAGAATTGGGAAAGAAGGCAGACAAATGGGTCAGAACAAGGATTAAGCAGAAACCCCAGAACCAAGGTGGTGACCAGAAGAAAACAGACCAGAAGGGTGGTAATCAGAATCAGAAAGATAAAGAAAAGACCAGAAGTCTTCAGGCCCCCAAACTAATAGTAAGGAGGGTGGTTCCCAAAATGGTAACAAGAAGAAGAAGAACAAAGGTCCAAAGACACCTTGGTGTAATACCTGCAAATCAGTTTCACACTGGGGCAGTGAGTGCACCAAGGCAAATCCAGTTCCCACCACTACAGCTCCTAAAGCAACTGCAACCCCAAGTACAGTAAGCAGTGGTGGAACACAGTCCAAGGGTGTAGCTGGGTTGACCCTGGGTATTGAAGTAGGATCTGGCCTAGTCAGAGTCCCTACACAGGCAGTTCTCCTGTATGATGTGGACATTGAGTTGCCCACTGCAGTAAGCCCCACTAACCTGGGCAAATACAGGCAGACTCCCTTAATAAATGAGAAACTGGCTCAAGCTTACAGGGACACATGTGCTAGTGTCACCATGGTGACCCCTGGCTTTGTGGACCCTGGACAGATTGTACTAGGAGAGAGCTACCTAGTAACCAATGCAAGCAACTCCACTACCTCCCATAGTGTGGCAGTTGTGAACGTCTCCTGGGGAGGGGTTGATGGCCTAAAGAAAGTTGTGGTGAGTGCAGACCTACCAGTAGACTGTCTGTTAGGCAATGACCTTGAAAGCTCAGCATGGTCAGAAGTGGAGTACAGGACTCATGCAGAAATGCTAGGGATTTCAGAGCATGTCCTTGCCATGACAAGGGCTCAGGCTAAGAAGTGCCTTCCTGAACCAGTGGTGGATCTTGAGACAATAGACCAGCCACAACCCAAGAGAAGGAGCAAGAGAGGAAAGGCCTCGCCTTCCACCTTGCCCCAGGTTGAGGATCAGGTTTCAGAGGAAACTGATTCTGCAGTCCAAGAGGAGACTGTCTCTGAGGAGCTTGAACCTGACCAGGTTGAGTTTCTGGGGACAGGGGGACCCTCAAGGGCAGACCTGAGGCAGGCTCAATTAGATTGCCCTTCCCTTGAACCCCTCAGACAGCAGGCTGCTGCTGAGGCTGCTGGGGATGCCCAAGGTACCCATACTGTGTATTGGGATGAGGGACTCCTTTACTCAGAGGCTAGAGCCCCCAAGCCTGGCATGACCAGGAGGTTGGTGATACCTCTGCAGTTTAGGGGATTCCTCCTTACCTTGGCCCATGATATTCCCCTTGCAGGACACTTAGGCCAGAACAAGACGTGGGACAGGCTTGTTCCACACTTTCACTGGCCTCACATGTCAGAGGATGTCAAGGAGTTTTGTCGCTCCTGTGTCACTTGCCAAGCCAGTGGTAAGTCAGGTGGCACAACAAAGGCCCCCCTAATACCACTACCTGTGGTGGGGGTCCCCTTTGAGAGAGTTGGAATTGATATTGTGGGTCCAATGGACCCCCAAACAGCATCTGGGAACAGATTCATACTGGTGGTAGTGGATCATGCCACCAGGTACCCAGAGGCTATTCCCCTAAGGACCACCACAGCACCTGTGGTGGCAAAAGCCCTCATTGCAGTTTTCTCAAGAGTGGGCTTTCCTAAGGAGGTACTATCAGATAGAGGGACAAATTTTATGTCCAGCTATCTAAAAGCAATGTGGAAGGAATGTGGAGTAAACTACAAGTTTACCACCCCATATCATCCACAATGCAATGGGCTTGTGGAGAGATTTAACAAGACCCTTAAAGGCATGATAAAAGGATTACCAGAGAAGCTCAGGCGGAAATGGGACATTCTTTTACCCTGCCTGCTCTTTGCTTACAGAGAGGTCCCACAGAAGGGGGTTGGCTACAGCCCTTTTGAACTTTTGTTTGGCCACCCTGTGAGAGGTCCATTGTGTTTGGTAAAGGAAGGATGGGAGTTACCTCTCAAAAAGCCCAAACTAGACATAGTGGACTATGTACTTGGTCTCCGCTCCAGGATGGCTGAGTACATGGAAAGAGCATCCAAAAACCTGGAGGCCAGCCAAGAATTGCAGAAAGCTTGGCATGACCAAAAGGCTGTACTGGTAGAGTTCCAACCAGGACAGAAGGTATGGGTACTGGAGCCAGTGGCTCCAGCAGCACTCCAAGACAAATGGAGTGGACCCTATCCTATTATTGAGAAGAAAGGGGAAGTCACCTACTTGGTAGACTTTGGAACACCCAGGAGCCCTCACAGGGTAATCCATGTGAATCGCTTGAAAGCATTTGTAGACAGGGAGGACATGAGCTTGCTCATGGCCACAGATGGGGAACAGGAGGAAGAGAGTGACCCTCTCCCAGACCTGCTTTCCCAGAACCCTGATGATGGTTCAGTTGATGGAGTAGCCTTGGCAGGCAGCCTCACTGACCAGCAACAGAGGGACTGCAGACAAGTTTTGCAGGCTCACAGGCAAATGTTTTCACTCACACCCAGCCAAACTGACTGGTGTACCCATGTTGTGGACACTGGTGACAGTCTGCCTGTCAAGAATAAGATCTACAGGCAACCTGATCATGTCAGGGATTGCATCAAGGCTGAGGTGCAAAAGATGTTGGAGCTTGGAGTGATTGAGCCATCAGAGAGCCCATGGGCCAGCCCAGTAGTCCTGGTGCCAAAACCTCATACCCAAGATGGTAAGAGAGAAATGAGGTTTTGCGTGGATTACAGGGGTCTCAATGCTGTCACTAGGACAGATGCTCACCCCATTCCAAGAGCAGATGAGCTCATTGACAGATTGGCTTCTGCCAAGTTTCTAAGCACATTTGATCTGACAGCTGGCTACTGGCAAATCAGACTAGCTGAGGAGTCAAAAGCCAAAACAGCATTCTCTACCCCTAGTGGACATTATCAGTTTGTGGTAATGCCCTTTGGTTTGAAGAATGCACCTGCCACTTTTCAAAGGTTGGTGAACCAAGTCCTTACTGGGTTGGATGACTTTTGTGCAGCTTATCTGGATGATATTGCTGTCTTTAGCTCCACCTGGGAGGATCACCTGATCCACCTGAAGAAAGTTTTGGAGGCCCTGCAAAAGGCAGGCCTAACTATCAAGGCCACAAAGTGCCAGATAGGGCAGAGTAAGGTTGTATACCTGGGCCACCTAGTAGGTGGAGGCCAGGTTCAGCCACTGGAAAGCAAAATCCAGGCCATACAGGACTGGGCTCCTCCAGTTACCCAGACACAAGTCAGAGCCTTCTTGGGCCTGACTGGGTATTACAGAAAGTTTGTGAAAAACTATGGGTCTATAGTGACACCATTAAATGACTTGACATCCAAGAAGATGCCAAAAAAGGTTCAGTGGACAGTTAGCTGTCAGAAGGCATTTGAAGACCTGAAGAAGGCCATGTGCTCTGCACCTATCCTAAAGAGTCCTGACTACTCCAAACAGTTCATTGTTCAGACAGATGCTTCTGAGTTGGGGGTGGGAGCTGTACTCTCACAACTTAATCAAGATGGTCAAGACCAGCCAATTGCTTTCATTAGCAGGAGGCTAACCCCAAGAGAAAAACGTTGGTCAGCCATTGAGAGGGAGGCCTTTGCTGTGGTTTGGGCATTAAAGAAGTTGAGGTCCTACTTGTTTGGAACTCACTTCCTGGTGCAAACAGACCATAAGCCCCTCTTATGGCTTAATCAGATGAAGGGTGAAAATCCCAAACTGCTCAGGTGGTCCATTTCCCTACAGGGGATGGACTTTACAGTGGAGCACCGCCCAGGGACTGACCATGGTAATGCAGATGGTCTCTCCAGGTACTTCCACTTAGAACATGAAGACTTATCTGGTCAAGGTTAGTTTAATGTCCCTGCGTTTGGGGGGGGGTTGTGTAGGAGAGTAGGGTCTGCTATCCTATGGTCACCCCAAATTTTTGCTTTTTGCTTCACTGGTTTTCGACTACTGAGGCTGTGGGCCTGCTGATCAGACCCCCAGCCTGCTGTTCTCTCACTAAATTAATGACACATGTGCTATAGGCACATGCCAATTGGAAATGGACTCCTTGTCAGCCCCTGTAGAATGCACTATAGGTGCACAGGGCACAGGAGCCACTAAGGCCTACCAGGGGCTGCAGCATATCTTTTGCCACCCCTGGCTGGTTCTTAAATTGACACAACTGGCTGATCACTCAGCTGGGGTAAGGTGGTGTACACACCCCTTGCTTAGATATAGTATACCTATGTCTAAACCTATATCTGGACACATGTAAACCTGTGAGCCACTCCTATAGACAGGCCTCACCAATCCTGGAGGCTGGGTGCATGGTTTTTATGTGAGATGGAGCTCTAGCATGAGCTGAGCCTGTCTGCAGCCGTCGGGAACAAATCCCTAAGCTGTTTCAGGATAATGCCATACCATATACTATTAAGTGCCTTATAATCCTCGCGGTTATTTAGCAACTCTGGTTTGGCTTTATCAAAACATGTCGTGTAAGGTGTCATACGCTTTGGAATACCATCCCCTCGCCAGTTCTGGCGACGGGGATGGCATTCCACCCCTCTAGAGGGGTAAGACATGTTACTTCACTTTAATGCGGTTGATTTCTCCAAAGGCCTTAAGATCCACAAAATGGATGCCTCTGCCACAGACAAATGTCTGGACCCCTGGAGCTGACCGAAACCCAGTCAAGGGGGTCCTGGACAAAGGGTTTCCTGTCACAGGAGGGTGTCACCGCCCTCCAGACAGGAGATAGTGTATTGTAGCAGGGAGGTTTGAAAGAAACCAGACACTGCCTGGGGCGCACAAGGCTGCCCCTTGCATAATCCGGCCAAACCGGTTCTGGGGCACTCCAGCCCTCGTGCCAGGGCGGCCTGGATCAAAGGAAGGGGGTGTATCCACCCACTTCCTGGGTCCCACCCATAGGAGGGGACCTAGCAGGTAATCACGCCCACCAGATTCGAATAAGAGTGGGAGCAGTGCCAATGCACATCAGATTTCCTGGAAGAAACATTTGAAACGATATTCTGGACCCTTCGCCCTCCATCTCAACGTGGAAGCCCGAAGAATCTCCCTTGTGGTCAAGGAGTGACCACCCTGCAGCAGCAGGCACCATCCAGCCCTCGACGTCTACTTGGTTGCAGTTCCCGCCGGAACTCGAGCGACTGAGATCGACGAGATCAAGCCTGCCCAGCTTCTAACAGCCCGATCCACAGTCCCTGCAAAGCTGAGACCCGTGGAGGCGACCGGAAGCGTGGGGCACGCCATCTTGAAGTGACCACGAGACGCTGACCGTGCAGCCCACGAGTGACCCTCGAAGCTGTACACCGGGGTTTGAGAAGCCCCCACCCTGAGCTACTCCTGAGCCGAAGTTCAGCCCTCCACACTCGACGAGTGCTGCGTGGGGCCCTTTGGCACGATTTGGCTCAACGCGTTGGCCCGGTCACTTGCCAGCTGGCTTGTGGTCCCTGTGCCGACGAACTACAAAAGAAGACTCGTGAATCTGGTTGCTCCAGATCCACACCAGCTCCCCTGAAAAGGAGCCCCGACTCTGACCTTCCTGGTCCGAGTAAGACGCCATCTTCCAATCCCGCGTGGATTGCTCTTACCAAGGCTTGTTTGCTCCAAACCGGAAGCCGACTGCACCGACGGTGAGAGCCTGCGTGGGACAGATCGTGACCTGCTCCTGGACGTCGCAGATGCCCCAGAGCCCACGTGACAGCGAAGAGAAGCGCCTCGACGACCACCTGATTGCGCCCGACATTGCCTGGTTCCGTCCTGGTTCCACCCTGGTCACTGCTGAGTGACCCAGACTCTGTCCCCTCTGCTTTCAGGTACTCTACAACTTGAGTCCACCCTTGGACTCCACCGGACACTTCGTCTTCACCCTGCCTGCAGCCCTTTCAGCTTCAAGCACCAAGAGCCTGCGTGTCAAAACCCGACGCCACTTCGACCCTGTGCACCCACTTCCTGTGGGTGAGGTAACTTTGCTCCGCCGGTGTCCCCACACTGGTGCACACCTCTAGGGTCTGTGTGTTAAGTTTTGTTCCTCTAGGTTCAGCGGAAGTGTCCTTAAACTTTAACTATTTGACTTTTACGCACCATTGGTTAACATTGGTGCATGCGTGCGCTTTCCGCACATCTCCCGAATCCCGAGGGCCATTCCCGACTTCAGCATTGCTTGTCCTGACTGCTCCCAGCGATTCCCTAGGCCCTAGGCCTAACCACTGTTCGAGTGGCCTCTCTTATACCACTTGTTTAGTATATGGTTTGAGTGGCCCCCCGCCCTCATCCATAATTGTGCAACTTGTATGTTTAAACAGTGCTTTTGATTTAACGCTTGTGCCCCTTTATTCATAAAGAATACTGGGGATTGTTTTTAGTAATAAACACATATATTTTTATAATATATACTTGTGTGGTGTCCTTTCATTTGGTATTACAGGATTGTATGTGGTAAAACAGCTCGCTTAACACGACCTCTTAAGTTAAGCCTTTAGGCTGCTTAGTCCATGCTACCACTAGGATAGCTTGTCTAATAAGGTTGACTTACAACCAGACACCATAAGGGGATTGTTTGGTCAGGTAGTAGGTGGTTCCAGAATTGGAAACATCCCCTACCAGGCCAACTTCTCACAGAGGACATGAGCTTGCTCATGGCCACAGATGGGGAACAGGAGGAAGAGAGTGACCCTCTCCCAGACCTGCTTTCCCAGAACCCTGATGATGGTTCAGTTGATGGAGTAGCCTTGGCAGGCAGCCTCACTGACCAGCAACAGAGGGACTGCAGACAAGTTTTGCAGGCTCACAGGCAAATGTTTTCACTCACACCCAGCCAAACTGACTGGTGTACCCATGTTGTGGACACTGGTGACAGTCTGCCTGTCAAGAATAAGATCTACAGGCAACCTGATCATGTCAGGGATTGCATCAAGGCTGAGGTGCAAAAGATGTTGGAGCTTGGAGTGATTGAGCCATCAGAGAGCCCATGGGCCAGCCCAGTAGTCCTGGTGCCAAAACCTCATACCCAAGATGGTAAGAGAGAAATGAGGTTTTGCGTGGATTACAGGGGTCTCAATGCTGTCACTAGGACAGATGCTCACCCCATTCCAAGAGCAGATGAGCTCATTGACAGATTGGCTTCTGCCAAGTTTCTGAGCACATTTGATCTGACAGCTGGCTACTGGCAAATCAGACTAGCTGAGGAGTCAAAAGCCAAAACAGCATTCTCTACCCCTAGTGGACATTATCAGTTTGTGGTAATGCCCTTTGGTTTGAAGAATGCACCTGCCACTTTTCAAAGGTTGGTGAACCAAGTCCTTACTGGGTTGGATGACTTTTGTGCAGCTTATCTGGATGATATTGCTGTCTTTAGCTCCACCTGGGAGGATCACCTGATCCACCTGAAGAAAGTTTTGGAGGCCCTGCAAAAGGCAGGCCTAACTATCAAGGCCACAAAGTGCCAGATAGGGCAGAGTAAGGTTGTATACCTGGGCCACCTAGTAGGTGGAGGCCAGGTTCAGCCACTGGAAAGCAAAATCCAGGCCATACAGGACTGGGCTCCTCCAGTTACCCAGACACAAGTCAGAGCCTTCTTGGGCCTGACTGGGTATTACAGAAAGTTTGTGAAAAACTATGGGTCTATAGTGACACCATTAAATGACTTGACATCCAAGAAGATGCCAAAAAAGGTTCAGTGGACAGTTAGCTGTCAGAAGGCATTTGAAGACCTGAAGAAGGCCATGTGCTCTGCACCTATCCTAAAGAGTCCTGACTACTCCAAACAGTTCATTGTTCAGACAGATGCTTCTGAGTTGGGGGTGGGAGCTGTACTCTCACAACTTAATCAAGATGGTCAAGACCAGCCAATTGCTTTCATTAGCAGGAGGCTAACCCCAAGAGAAAAACGTTGGTCAGCCATTGAGAGGGAGGCCTTTGCTGTGGTTTGGGCATTAAAGAAGTTGAGGTCCTACTTGTTTGGAACTCACTTCCTGGTGCAAACAGACCATAAGCCCCTCTTATGGCTTAATCAGATGAAGGGTGAAAATCCCAAACTGCTCAGGTGGTCCATTTCCCTACAGGGGATGGACTTTACAGTGGAGCACCGCCCAGGGACTGACCATGGTAATGCAGATGGTCTCTCCAGGTACTTCCACTTAGAACATGAAGACTTATCTGGTCAAGGTTAGTTTAATGTCCCTGCGTTTGGGGGGGGGTTGTGTAGGAGAGTAGGGTCTGCTATCCTATGGTCACCCCAAATTTTTGCTTTTTGCTTCACTGGTTTTCGACTACTGAGGCTGTGGGCCTGCTGATCAGACCCCCAGCCTGCTGTTCTCTCACTAAATTAATGACACATGTGCTATAGGCACATACCAATTGGAAATGGACTCCTTGTCAGCCCCTGTAGAATGCACTATAGGTGCACAGGGCACAGGAGCCACTAAGGCCTACCAGGGGCTGCAGCATATCTTTTGCCACCCCTGGCTGGTTCTTAAATTGACACAACTGGCTGATCACTCAGCTGGGGTAAGGTGGTGTACACACCCCTTGCTTAGATATAGTATACCTATGTCTAAACCTATATCTGGACACATGTAAACCTATGAGCCACTCCTATAGACAGGCCTCACCAATCCTGGAGGCTGGGTGCATGGTTTTTATGTGAGATGGAGCTCTAGCATGAGCTGAGCCTGTCTGCAGCCGTCGGGAACAAATCCCTAAGCTGTTTCAGGATAATGCCATACCATATACTATTAAGTGCCTTATAATCCTCGCGGTTATTTAGCAACTCTGGTTTGGCTTTATCAAAACATGTCGTGTAAGGTGTCATACGCTTTGGAATACCATCCCCTCGCCAGTTCTGGCGACGGGGATGGCATTCCACCCCTCTAGAGGGGTAAGACATGTTACTTCACTTTAATGCGGTTGATTTCTCCAAAGGCCTTAAGATCCACAAAATGGATGCCTCTGCCACAGACAAATGTCTGGACCCCTGGAGCTGACCGAAACCCAGTCAAGGGGGTCCTGGACAAAGGGTTTCCTGTCACAGGAGGGTGTCACCGCCCTCCAGACAGGAGATAGTGTATTGTAGCAGGGAGGTTTGAAAGAAACCAGACACTGCCTGGGGCGCACAAGGCTGCCCCTTGCATAATCCGGCCAAACCGGTTCTGGGGCACTCCAGCCCTCGTGCCAGGGCGGCCTGGATCAAAGGAAGGGGGTGTATCCACCCACTTCCTGGGTCCCACCCATAGGAGGGGACCTAGCAGGTAATCACGCCCACCAGATTCGAATAAGAGTGGGAGCAGTGCCAATGCACATCAGATTTCCTGGAAGAAACATTTGAAACGATATTCTGGACCCTTCGCCCTCCATCTCAACGTGGAAGCCCGAAGAATCTCCCTTGTGGTCAAGGAGTGACCACCCTGCAGCAGCAGGCACCATCCAGCCCTCGACGTCTACTTAGTTGCAGTTCCCGCCGGAACTCGAGCGACTGAGATCGACGAGATCAAGCCTGCCCAGCTTCTAACAGCCCGATCCACAGTCCCTGCAAAGCTGAGACCCGTGGAGGCGACCGGAAGCGTGGGGCACGCCATCTTGAAGTGACCACGAGACGCTGACCGTGCAGCCCACGAGTGACCCTCGAAGCTGTACACCGGGGTTTGAGAAGCCCCCACCCTGAGCTACTCCTGAGCCGAAGTTCAGCCCTCCACACTCGACGAGTGCTGCGTGGGGCCCTTTGGCACGATTTGGCTCAACGCGTTGGCCCGGTCACTTGCCAGCTGGCTTGTGGTCCCTGTGCCGACGAACTACAAAAGAAGACTCGTGATTCTGGTTGCTCCAGATCCACACCAGCTCCCCTGAAAGGGAGCCCCGACTCTGACCTTCCTGGTCCGAGTAAGACGCCATCTTCCAATCCCGCGTGGATTGCTCTTACCAAGGCTTGTTTGCTCCAAACCGGAAGCCGACTGCACCGACGGTGAGAGCCTGCGTGGGACAGATCGTGACCTGCTCCTGGACGTCGCAGATGCCCCAGAGCCCACGTGACAGCGAAGAGAAGCGCCTCGACGACCACCTGATTGCGCCCGACATTGCCTGGTTCCGTCCTGGTTCCACCCTGGTCACTGCTGAGTGACCCAGACTCTGTCCCCTCTGCTTTCAGGTACTCTACAACTTGAGTCCACCCTTGGACTCCACCGGACACTTCGTCTTCACCCTGCCTGCAGCCCTTTCAGCTTCAAGCACCAAGAGCCTGCGTGTCAAAACCCGACGCCACTTCGACCCTGTGCACCCACTTCCTGTGGGTGAGGTAACTTTGCTCCGCCGGTGTTCCCACACTGGTGCACACCTCTAGGGTCTGTGTGTTAAGTTTTGTTCCTCTAGGTTCAGCGGAAGTGTCCTTAAACTTTAACTATTTGACTTTTACGCACCATTGGTTAACATTGGTGCATGCGTGCGCTTTCCGCACATCTCCCGAATCCCGAGGGCCATTCCCGACTTCAGCATTGCTTGTCCTGACTGCTCCCAGCGATTCCCTAGGCCCTAGGCCTAACCACTGTTCGAGTGGCCTCTCTTATACCACTTGTTTAGTATATGGTTCGAGTGGCCCCCTGCCCTCATCCATAATTGTGCAACTTGTATGTTTAAACAGTGCTTTTGATTTAACGCTTGTGCCCCTTTATTCATAAAGAATACTGGGGATTGTTTTTAGTAATAAACACATATATTTTTATAATATATACTTGTGTGGTGTCCTTTCATTTGGTATTACAGGATTGTATGTGGTAAAACAGCTCGCTTAACACGACCTCTTAAGTTAAGCCTTTAGGCTGCTTAGTCCATGCTACCACTAGGATAGCTTGTCTAATAAGGTTGACTTACAACCAGACACCATAAGGGGATTGTTTGGTCAGGTAGTAGGTGGTTCCAGAATTGGAAACATCCCCTACCAGGCCAACTTCTCACACACATGTGCTATAGGCACATACCAATTGGAAATGGACTCCTTGTCAGCCCCTGTAGAATGCACTATAGGTGCACAGGGCCCAGGAGCCACTAAGGCCTACCAGGGGCTGCAGCATATCTTTTGCCACCCCTGGCTGGTTCTTAAATTGACACAACTGGCTGATCACTCAGCTGGGGTAAGGTGGTGTACACACCCCTTGCTTAGATATAGTATACCTATGTCTAAACCTATATCTGGACACATGTAAACCTGTGAGCCACTCCTATAGACAGGCCTCACCAATCCTGGAGGCTGGGTGCTTGGTTTGTATGTGAGATGGAGCTCTAGCATGAGCTGAGCCTGTCTGCAGCCGTCGGGAACAAATCCCTAAGCTGTTTCAGGATAATGCCATACCATATACTATTAAGTGCCTTATAATCCTCGCGGTTATTTAGCAACTCTGGTTTGGCTTTATCAAAACATGTCGTGTAAGGTGTCATACGCTTTGGAATACCATCCCCTCGCCAGTTCTGGCGACGGGGATGGCATTCCACCCCTCTAGAGGGGTAAGACATGTTACTTCACTTTAATGCGGTTGATTTCTCCAAAGGCCTTAAGATCCACAAAATGGATGCCTCTGCCACAGACAAATGTCTGGACCCCTGGAGCTGACCGAAACCCAGTCAAGGGGGTCCTGGACAAAGGGTTTCCTGTCACAGGAGGGTGTCACCGCCCTCCAGACAGGAGATAGTGTATTGTAGCAGGGAGGTTTGAAAGAAACCAGACACTGCCTGGGGCGCACAAGGCTGCCCCTTGCATAATCCGGCCAAACCGGTTCTGGGGCACTCCAGCCCTCGTGCCAGGGCGGCCTGGATCAAAGGAAGGGGGTGTATCCACCCACTTCCTGGGTCCCACCCATAGGAGGGGACCTAGCAGGTAATCACGCCCACCAGATTCGAATAAGAGTGGGAGCAGTGCCAATGCACATCAGATTTCCTGGAAGAAACATTTGAAACGATATTCTGGACCCTTCGCCCTCCATCTCAACGTGGAAGCCCGAAGAATCTCCCTTGTGGTCAAGGAGTGACCACCCTGCAGCAGCAGGCACCATCCAGCCCTCGACGTCTACTTGGTTGCAGTTCCCGCCGGAACTCGAGCGACTGAGATCGACGAGATCAAGCCTGCCCAGCTTCTAACAGCCCGATCCACAGTCCCTGCAAAGCTGAGACCCGTGGAGGCGACCGGAAGCGTGGGGCACGCCATCTTGAAGTGACCACGAGACGCTGACCGTGCAGCCCACGAGTGACCCTCGAAGCTGTACACCGGGGTTTGAGAAGCCCCCACCCTGAGCTACTCCTGAGCCGAAGTTCAGCCCTCCACACTCGACGAGTGCTGCGTGGGGCCCTTTGGCACGATTTGGCTCAACGCGTTGGCCCGGTCACTTGCCAGCTGGCTTGTGGTCCCTGTGCCGACGAACTACAAAAGAAGACTCGTGATTCTGGTTGCTCCAGATCCACACCAGCTCCCCTGAAAGGGAGCCCCGACTCTGACCTTCCTGGTCCGAGTAAGACGCCATCTTCCAATCCCGCGTGGATTGCTCTTACCAAGGCTTGTTTGCTCCAAACCGGAAGCCGACTGCACCGACGGTGAGAGCCTGCGTGGGACAGATCGTGACCTGCTCCTGGACGTCGCAGATGCCCCAGAGCCCACGTGACAGCGAAGAGAAGCGCCTCGACGACCACCTGATTGCGCCCGACATTGCCTGGTTCCGTCCTGGTTCCACCCTGGTCACTGCTGAGTGACCCAGACTCTGTCCCCTCTGCTTTCAGGTACTCTACAACTTGAGTCCACCCTTGGACTCCACCGGACACTTCGTCTTCACCCTGCCTGCAGCCCTTTCAGCTTCAAGCACCAAGAGCCTGCGTGTCAAAACCCGACGCCACTTCGACCCTGTGCACCCGCTTCCTGTGGGTGAGGTAACTTTGCTCCGCCGGTGTTCCCACACTGGTGCACACCTCTAGGGTCTGTGTGTTAAGTTTTGTTCCTCTAGGTTCAGCGGAAGTGTCCTTAAACTTTAACTATTTGACTTTTACGCACCATTGGTTAACATTGGTGCATGCGTGCGCTTTCCGCACATCTCCCGAATCCCGAGGGCCATTCCCGACTTCAGCATTGCTTGTCCTGACTGCTCCCAGCGATTCCCTAGGCCCTAGGCCTAACCACTGTTCGAGTGGCCTCTCTTATACCACTTGTTTAGTATATGGTTTGAGTGGCCCCCTGCCCTCATCCATAATTGTGCAACTTTGTATGTTTAAACAGTGCTTTTGATTTAACGCTTGTGCCCCTTTATTCATAAAGAATACTGGGGATTGTTTTTAGTAATAAACACATATATTTTTATAATATATACTTGTGTGGTGTCCTTTCATTTGGTATTACAGGATTGTATGTGGTAAAACAGCTCGCTTAACACGACCTCTTAAGTTAAGCCTTTAGGCTGCTTAGTCCATGCTACCACTAGGATAGCTTGTCTAATAAGGTTGACTTACAACCAGACACCATAAGGGGATTGTTTGGTCAGGTAGTAGGTGGTTCCAGAATTGGAAACATCCCCTACCAGGCCAACTTCTCACATTGGTGAGCAGCGGTGCGGATTTGAGCTTGCTGTTGTTTTACCATTGCAATCTTTATATCAAATTGAAAGATCACATCAAGTACCTCTAGGTACATATAAAATCAAAAGCTTAGCATATTAAGTTCTACTGAACTTAGTAGTTGTAGGTTGAAGGGAGTAGCACACCCCTGACTACAACTCACTAGCAAGGTCCAGTAGGAAAACACTTAGTGTAGGTAAGTGCACCACTTACACCTCACTAGTAACCATGTCTGACACAGGAAAGGCCTCAGGGTCTAGTCCTGTGATAGTTGACCCTACCCAGGCAACTTCTGGATATGACAAACTAACCCGCAGAGACTTGATTGTCTTGTGCAAAGCAAGAGGGTTAAAAAGGGGCAGAAGCCCCACCTGCCTAATCCTGGTAGAACTCCTGGAACAGGATGACTTAGAGAAGGCAAAAGCAGCTTCCCTAGATACAGGAACTGGAGGGAACCCCCCTGCAGTTGATCCCCCTGAAGAGGAGGATGATGATGACTTGGATGAGGACTCAGAGGTTGAGGACTTAGAAGTACAGGATCAGGGTAGCCAGGTTCCAGTTGGTAGGCTTAGCCAGGCCAACTTGGACCTACTGGGGAATGGAGAGGGCCAGCACCTCCCCAGAACCCAACATGTGATTCTCCCAGGCAACAGAAGAGTGAGATCTCCCTCAGGGGACTCTCATCTTTCTAGTGCCTCCAGAGAATCAGAGAGAGGCATGAGTGCTTCTCAAAAAGCTGAGCATAGGGCTAGAATGAGGGCTGTCAGACTCCAGATAGAGAGAGAGGAGGTAGCCCTGAGTCAAGCTAAGCTTACCTTAGCTCAAGCTAAACTTGCCTTGGCAAGAGAGCAGAAATTAAGTGGCTTAGATGTCACTGGTGGCAGCAATTTTCCAAGAGAAAAAGACAGGGCCTATGATAATAGAAACCTGACCAAAATTGTGCCCCCCTTTAAAGAAGGGGATGACATCCACAAATGGATGACTGCTCTTGAGAGAGCCTGCATGGTACAGCAGGTTCCTGAGAACCAGTGGGCTGCAATTTTGTGGTACTCCTTTTCTGAGAAAGGGAGAGACAGGCTCCTCACAGTTAGACCTGAGGATGCCAAAAACTACTCTGTTTTGAAGAGTGCTCTCATTGAAGGGTATGGCCTAACCACTGAGCAATACAGGTTGTTGTTCAGAGACACCCAGAAAGCACAGACTCAAGACTGGACTGATTTTGTGGAGTGTGCCACTAAGGCTTTGGAGGGTTGGTTACAGGGAAGTAAAGTTTCAGACTATACAGGATTGTACAATCTTATGATGAGAGAACAGATCCTTAATAACTGTACAAACCAGCTGTTGCATCAATACCTTATTGACTCTGATCTGACCTCTCCCCAAGAATTGGGAAAGAAGGCAGACAAATGGGTCAGAACAAGGATTAAGCAGAAACCCCAGAACCAAGGTGGTGACCAGAAGAAAACAGACCAGAAGGGTGGTAATCAGAATCAGAAAGATAAAGAAAAAGACCAGAAGTCTTCAGGCCCCCAAACTAATAGTAAGGAGGGTGGTTCCCAAAATGGTAACAAGAAGAAGAAGAACAAAGGTCCAAAGACACCTTGGTGTAATACCTGCAAATCAGTTTCACACTGGGGCAGTGAGTGCACCAAGGCAAATCCAGTTCCCACCACTACAGCTCCTAAAGCAACTGCAACCCCAAGTACAGTAAGCAGTGGTGGAACACAGTCCAAGGGTGTAGCTGGGTTGACCCTGGGTATTGAAGTAGGATCTGGCCTAGTCAGAGTCCCTACACAGGCAGTTCTCCTGTATGATGTGGACATTGAGTTGCCCACTGCAGTAAGCCCCACTAACCTGGGCAAATACAGGCAGACTCCCTTAATAAATGAGAAACTGGCTCAAGCTTACAGGGACACATGTGCTAGTGTCACCATGGTGACCCCTGGCTTTGTGGACCCTGGACAGATTGTACTAGGAGAGAGCTACCTAGTAACCAATGCAAGCAACTCCACTACCTCCCATAGTGTGGCAGTTGTGAACTTCTCCTGGGGAGGGGTTGATGGCCTAAAGAAGGTTGTGGTGAGTGCAGACCTACCAGTAGACTGTCTGTTAGGCAATGACCTTGAAAGCTCAGCATGGTCAGAAGTGGAGTACAGGACTCATGCAGAAATGCTAGGGATTTCAGAGCATGTCCTTGCCATGACAAGGGCTCAGGCTAAGAAGTGCCTTCCTGAACCAGTGGTGGATCTTGAGACAATAGACCAGCCACAACCCAAGAGAAGGAGCAAGAGAGGAAAGGCCTCGCCTTCCACCTTGCCCCAGGTTGAGGATCAGGTTTCAGAGGAAACTGATTCTGCAGTCCAAGAGGAGACTGTCTCTGAGGAGCTTGAACCTGACCAGGTTGAGTTTCTGGGGACAGGGGGACCCTCAAGGGCAGACCTGAGGCAGGCTCAATTAGATTGCCCTTCCCTTGAACCCCTCAGACAGCAGGCTGCTGCTGAGGCTGCTGGGGATGCCCAAGGTACCCATACTGTGTATTGGGATGAGGGACTCCTTTACTCAGAGGCTAGAACCCCCAAGCCTGGCATGACCAGGAGGTTGGTGATACCTCTGCAGTTTAGGGGATTCCTCCTTACCTTGGCCCATGATATTCCCCTTGCAGGACACTTAGGCCAGAACAAGACGTGGGACAGGCTTGTTCCACACTTTCACTGGCCTCACATGTCAGAGGATGTCAAGGAGTTTTGTCGCTCCTGTGTCACTTGCCAAGCCAGTGGTAAGTCAGGTGGCACAACAAAGGCCCCCCTAATACCACTACCTGTGGTGGGGGTCCCCTTTGAGAGAGTTGGAATTGATATTGTGGGTCCAATGGACCCCCAAACAGCATCTGGGAACAGATTCATACTGGTGGTAGTGGATCATGCCACCAGGTACCCAGAGGCTATTCCCCTAAGGACCACCACAGCACCTGTGGTGGCAAAAGCCCTCATTGCAGTTTTCTCAAGAGTGGGCTTTCCTAAGGAGGTACTATCAGATAGAGGGACAAATTTTATGTCCAGCTATCTAAAAGCAATGTGGAAGGAATGTGGAGTAAACTACAAGTTTACCACCCCATATCATCCACAATGCAATGGGCTTGTGGAGAGATTTAACAAGACCCTTAAAGGCATGATAAAAGGATTACCAGAGAAGCTCAGGCGGAAATGGGACATTCTTTTACCCTGCCTGCTCTTTGCTTACAGAGAGGTCCCACAGAAGGGGGTTGGCTACAGCCCTTTTGAACTTTTGTTTGGCCACCCTGTGAGAGGTCCATTGTGTTTGGTGAAGGAAGGATGGGAGTTACCTCTCAAAAAGCCCAAACTAGACATAGTGGACTATGTACTTGGTCTCCGCTCCAGGATGGCTGAGTACATGGAAAGAGCATCCAAAAACCTGGAGGCCAGCCAAGAATTGCAGAAAGCTTGGCATGACCAAAAGGCTGTACTGGTAGAGTTCCAACCAGGACAGAAGGTATGGGTACTGGAGCCAGTGGCTCCAGCAGCACTCCAAGACAAATGGAGTGGACCCTATCCTATTATTGAGAAGAAAGGGGAAGTCACCTACTTGGTAGACTTTGGAACACCCAGGAGCCCTCACAGGGTAATCCATGTGAATCGCTTGAAAGCATTTGTAGACAGGGAGGACATGAGCTTGCTCATGGCCACAGATGGGGAACAGGAGGAAGAGAGTGACCCTCTCCCAGACCTGCTTTCCCAGAACCCTGATGATGGTTCAGTTGATGGAGTAGCCTTGGCAGGCAGCCTCACTGACCAGCAACAGAGGGACTGCAGACAAGTTTTGCAGGCTCACAGGCAAATGTTTTCACTCACACCCAGCCAAACTGACTGGTGTACCCATGTTGTGGACACTGGTGACAGTCTGCCTGTCAAGAATAAGATCTACAGGCAACCTGATCATGTCAGGGATTGCATCAAGGCTGAGGTGCAAAAGATGTTGGAGCTTGGAGTGATTGAGCCATCAGAGAGCCCATGGGCCAGCCCAGTAGTCCTGGTGCCAAAACCTCATACCCAAGATGGTAAGAGAGAAATGAGGTTTTGCGTGGATTACAGGGGTCTCAATGCTGTCACTAGGACAGATGCTCACCCCATTCCAAGAGCAGATGAGCTCATTGACAGATTGGCTTCTGCCAAGTTTCTGAGCACATTTGATCTGACAGCTGGCTACTGGCAAATCAGACTAGCTGAGGAGTCAAAGGCCAAGACAGCATTCTCTACCCCTAGTGGGCATTATCAGTTTGTGGTAATGCCCTTTGGTTTGAAGAATGCACCTGCCACTTTTCAAAGGTTGGTGAACCAAGTCCTTACTGGGTTGGATGACTTTTGTGCAGCTTATCTGGATGATATTGCTGTCTTTAGCTCCACCTGGGAGGATCACCTGATCCACCTGAAGAAAGTTTTGGAGGCCCTGCAAAAGGCAGGCCTAACTATCAAGGCCACAAAGTGCCAGATAGGGCAGAGTAAGGTTGTATACCTGGGCCACCTAGTAGGTGGAGGCCAGGTTCAGCCACTGGAAAGCAAAATCCAGGCCATACAGGACTGGGCTCCTCCAGTTACCCAGACACAAGTCAGAGCCTTCTTGGGCCTGACTGGGTATTACAGAAAGTTTGTGAAAAACTATGGATCTATAGTGACACCATTAAATGACTTGACATCCAAGAAGATGCCAAAAAAGGTTCAGTGGACAGTTAGCTGTCAGAAGGCATTTGAAGACCTGAAGAAGGCCATGTGCTCTGCACCTATCCTAAAGAGTCCTGACTACTCCAAACAGTTCATTGTTCAGACAGATGCTTCTGAGTTGGGGGTGGGAGCTGTACTCTCACAACTTAATCAAGATGGTCAAGACCAGCCAATTGCTTTCATTAGCAGGAGGCTAACCCCAAGAGAAAAACGTTGGTCAGCCATTGAGAGGGAGGCCTTTGCTGTGGTTTGGGCATTAAAGAAGTTGAGGTCCTACTTGTTTGGAACTCACTTCCTGGTGCAAACAGACCATAAGCCCCTCTTATGGCTTAATCAGATGAAGGGTGAAAATCCCAAACTGCTCAGGTGGTCCATTTCCCTACAGGGGATGGACTTTACAGTGGAGCACCGCCCAGGGACTGACCATGGTAATGCAGATGGTCTCTCCAGGTACTTCCACTTAGAACATGAAGACTTATCTGGTCAAGGTTAGTTTAATGTCCCTGCGTTTGGGGGGGGGTTGTGTAGGAGAGTAGGGTCTGCTATCCTATGGTCACCCCAAATTTTTGCTTTTTGCTTCACTGGTTTTCGACTACTGAGGCTGTGGGCCTGCTGATCAGACCCCCAGCCTGCTGTTCTCTCACTAAATTAATGACACATGTGCTATAGGCACATACCAATTGGAAATGGACTCCTTGTCAGCCCCTGTAGAATGCACTATAGGTGCACAGGGCCCAGGAGCCACTAAGGCCTACCAGGGGCTGCAGCATATCTTTTGCCACCCCTGGCTGGTTCTTAAATTGACACAACTGGCTGATCACTCAGCTGGGGTAAGGTGGTGTACACACCCCTTGCTTAGATATAGTATACCTATGTCTAAACCTATATCTGGACACATGTAAACCTGTGAGCCACTCCTATAGACAGGCCTCACCAATCCTGGAGGCTGGGTGCTTGGTTTGTATGTGAGATGGAGCTCTAGCATGAGCTGAGCCTGTCTGCAGCCGTCGGGAACAAATCCCTAAGCTGTTTCAGGATAATGCCATACCATATACTATTAAGTGCCTTATAATCCTCGCGGTTATTTAGCAACTCTGGTTTGGCTTTATCAAAACATGTCGTGTAAGGTGTCATACGCTTTGGAATACCATCCCCTCGCCAGTTCTGGCGACGGGGATGGCATTCCACCCCTCTAGAGGGGTAAGACATGTTACTTCACTTTAATGCGGTTGATTTCTCCAAAGGCCTTAAGATCCACAAAATGGATGCCTCTGCCACAGACAAATGTCTGGACCCCTGGAGCTGACCGAAACCCAGTCAAGGGGGTCCTGGACAAAGGGTTTCCTGTCACAGGAGGGTGTCACCGCCCTCCAGACAGGAGATAGTGTATTGTAGCAGGGAGGTTTGAAAGAAACCAGACACTGCCTGGGGCGCACAAGGCTGCCCCTTGCATAATCCGGCCAAACCGGTTCTGGGGCACTCCAGCCCTCGTGCCAGGGCGGCCTGGATCAAAGGAAGGGGGTGTATCCACCCACTTCCTGGGTCCCACCCATAGGAGGGGACCTAGCAGGTAATCACGCCCACCAGATTCGAATAAGAGTGGGAGCAGTGCCAATGCACATCAGATTTCCTGGAAGAAACATTTGAAACGATATTCTGGACCCTTCGCCCTCCATCTCAACGTGGAAGCCCGAAGAATCTCCCTTGTGGTCAAGGAGTGACCACCCTGCAGCAGCAGGCACCATCCAGCCCTCGACGTCTACTTGGTTGCAGTTCCCGCCAGAACTCGAGCGACTGAGATCGACGAGATCAAGCCTGCCCAGCTTCTAACAGCCCGATCCACAGTCCCTGCAAAGCTGAGACCTGTGGAGGCGACCGGAAGCGTGGGGCACGCCATCTTGAAGTGACCACGAGACGCTGACCGTGCAGCCCACGAGTGACCCTCGAAGCTGTACACCGGGGTTTGAGAAGCCCCCACCCTGAGCTACTCCTGAGCCGAAGTTCAGCCCTCCACACTCGACGAGTGCTGCGTGGGGCCCTTTGGCACGATTTGGCTCAACGCGTTGGCCCGGTCACTTGCCAGCTGGCTTGTGGTCCCTGTGCCGACGAACTACAAAAGAAGACTCGTGATTCTGGTTGCTCCAGATCCACACCAGCTCCCCTGAAAGGGAGCCCCGACTCTGACCTTCCTGGTCCGAGTAAGACGCCATCTTCCAATCCCGCGTGGATTGCTCTTACCAAGGCTTGTTTGCTCCAAACCGGAAGCCGACTGCACCGACGGTGAGAGCCTGCGTGGGACAGATCGTGACCTGCTCCTGGACGTCGCAGATGCCCCAGAGCCCACGTGACAGCGAAGAGAAGCGCCTCGACGACCACCTGATTGCGCCCGACATTGCCTGGTTCCGTCCTGGTTCCACCCTGGTCACTGCTGAGTGACCCAGACTCTGTCCCCTCTGCTTTCAGGTACTCTACAACTTGAGTCCACCCTTGGACTCCACCGGACACTTCGTCTTCACCCTGCCTGCAGCCCTTTCAGCTTCAAGCACCAAGAGCCTGCGTGTCAAAACCCGACGCCACTTCGACCCTGTGCACCCGCTTCCTGTGGGTGAGGTAACTTTGCTCCGCCGGTGTTCCCACACTGGTGCACACCTCTAGGGTCTGTGTGTTAAGTTTTGTTCCTCTAGGTTCAGCGGAAGTGTCCTTAAACTTTAACTATTTGACTTTTACGCACCATTGGTTAACATTGGTGCATGCGTGCGCTTTCCGCACATCTCCCGAATCCCGAGGGCCATTCCCGACTTCAGCATTGCTTGTCCTGACTGCTCCCAGCGATTCCCTAGGCCCTAGGCCTAACCACTGTTCGAGTGGCCTCTCTTATACCACTTGTTTAGTATATGGTTTGAGTGGCCCCCTGCCCTCATCCATAATTGTGCAACTTTGTATGTTTAAACAGTGCTTTTGATTTAACGCTTGTGCCCCTTTATTCATAAAGAATACTGGGGATTGTTTTTAGTAATAAACACATATATTTTTATAATATATACTTGTGTGGTGTCCTTTCATTTGGTATTACAGGATTGTATGTGGTAAAACAGCTCGCTTAACACGACCTCTTAAGTTAAGCCTTTAGGCTGCTTAGTCCATGCTACCACTAGGATAGCTTGTCTAATAAGGTTGACTTACAACCAGACACCATAAGGGGATTGTTTGGTCAGGTAGTAGGTGGTTCCAGAATTGGAAACATCCCCTACCAGGCCAACTTCTCACAGCAAGTTATTGGTGGCCGGGTATCGACAAGCAAATCGAGGTCCAGGTCAGGAACTGTATGGAATGCTGTGACTCAGACAAAACTCTCAAAACGTCAAAGGTCAGTCTCTCCCCGATTCAACCCCCGCAAATGGCATGGGAGAAATTAGGTTTGGACATAGTGGGGCCCGTAGAAGGACACGATGGAGCAATCAAGTACATCTTGGTGGCAATAGATCACTTCTCCAAGTGGCCAGAAATTAAGATCGTAGAGGAAATTGACAGCTCCAAATGTATAGACTTCTTGGGCAAGCTATTTCTCAGTGAAGGTTTACCAAAATCCATCCTCACCGATAATGGCCGGCAATTCTGTTCTGAAGCATTCAAGTCATTTCTTGCCAGAAACTGCATCACCCACCACACCACTTCAATTTATCACCCAGAAGGAAACGGCCTCACTGAACGCTTCAACCGTGTCTTGAAAGGACACATTCAACTATCCAGAAATGCAAACTTAAACTGGGAAGAGGAAATATACAAACTCATCTGGGCATTCAGGATTGCTCCTTGTGCAAGCACTCGCACAGCACCATTCATTCTCATGAGAAGCAGACAGCCCATGAGCGTTGATCTAGGATGGATGTCTGAATCAAAACAAATTGAATGGTCACCTGAAAACATAAGAAAAAACATCATCAAGGCACAGAAGTACTACAAAGAATGGTATGATTCTAAACACAGCGCGAAAGATCATTCATTCAAGGTTGGCGACCTTGTGAAAGTTCGTTTGGAGAAAAAAGTAAAGAAAGGAGAAAGCAGATTTACCGCCCCACTTCACATTGACGAACTGTTTAACAATGCGGCAAGACTCAGTGATGGGAAGGTCTGGCACATGAGCAGACTGGCGAACTATCATCCCAGTGACAAGGCCCAGGGTCATCAGCAGCATGTTACCGTTAACAATGATGTGTGGGTAGATGTCGATAGATCTTGTGTTGATGAGAATAATAGTTCCAGAAACAACAGCACACGCAACCTCCAACCTGACTCTGACTCTGATGATGGTCAATCGACAGATCGGTCTGCAGGTGTCCATCCCAGCACTTCGACTTGTAATCGGAGTTGTCAGGATGACCCTCATTCGGATTCTGAAGCGGTGTTTGAAGGTCACAGACTCAGTAGTAGGTTCGGCAGATCTGACTTTGACTCTCATTCGGACACCGAATGTGCACCACACTTACCAGCGGCCTCCGGAAGGTTTGGTAGGACCATCCGAAGACCTAAACGTTTAGATGATTATGAGTGTGACTAACTACCCTACTGTTCATGCACCCTCCTGTAATTTTGCCACCGCATTCCGTGGCGCCGTTGCCAAAACTCTATAGAGAGGAAGATGTGTTGTATCTTACCCATGCCACCCCCCCCCTGCACCCCTGCGCATGGTACCTTCCTTTCCCCTGCGCGTGAACCTTTCCAGCTTCTCCCCTTCCCATTGGTTCCCCCACATTCCATTCCTTCCCCAGCTGATAACGTTTACCCCAACTGTCATTATTGATGTGCCGTTACCCACGCACCACCACCGTGTGGGGCTGTTATAATAAATACAACTTCTCACTACTTCAGCCTGCAGACTACTTTCTAACAGGGACCAAGCACAGCCTGGGGGACAAAGCACAGCCTGGGGGACCAAGAGCAACCAGGGGGACCAAGCAGAGCCTGGGGGACCAAGCACAGCCTGAAGGACCAAGAGCAACCAGGGGGACCAAGCAGAGCCTGGGGGACCAAGCAGAGCCTGGGGGACCAAGCACAGCCTGGGGGACCAAGCACAGCCTGGGGGACCAAGCACAGCCTGGGGGACCAAGAGCAACCAGGGGGACCAAGCACAGCCAGGGGGACCAAGAGCAACCAGGGGGACCAAGCACAGCCTGGGGGACCAAGCACAGCCTGGGGGACCAAGAGCAACCAGGGGGACCAAGCACAGCCTGGGGGGCCAAGCACAGCCTGGGGGACCAAGAGCAACCAGGGGGACCAAGCACAGCCAGGGGTATCACGCACAGCCAGGGGGACCAAGAGCAACCAGGGGGACCAAGCACAGCCTGGGGGACCAAGCACAGCCTGGGGGACCAAGAGCAACCAGGGGGACCAAGCACAGCCTGGGGGACCAAGTACAGTCTGGGGGACCAAGCACAGTCTGGGGGACCAAGAGCAACCAGGGGGACCAAGCAGAGCCTGGGGGACCAAGCACAGCCTGGGGTACCAAGCACAGCCTGGGGGACTAAGAGCAACTAGGGGGACCAAGCACAGCCTGGGGGACCAAGCACAGCCTTGGGGACCAAGAGCAACCAGGGGGGCCAAGCACAGCCAGGGGTACCAAGCACAGCCAGGGGGACCAAGAGCAACCAGGGGGACCAAGCACAGCCTGGGGACCAAGCACAGCCTGGGGGACCAAGCACAGCCTTGGGGACCAAGAGCAACCAGGGGGACCAAGCACAGCCTGGGGGACCAAGCACGGCCTGGGGGACCAAGAGCAACCAGGGGGACCAAGCACAGCCTGGGGGACCAAGCACAGCCTGGGGGACCAAGCACAGCCTGGGGGACCAAGAGCAACCAGGGGGACCAAGCACAGCCTGGGGGACCAAGCACAGCCTGGGGGACCAAGAGCAACCAGGGGGACCAAGCACAGCCTGGGGGACCAAGCACAGCCTGGGGGACCAAGAGCAACCAGGGGGACCAAGCACAGCCAGGGGGACCAAGCACAGCCAGGGGGACCAGGAGCAACCAGGGGGACCAAGCACAGCCTGTGGGACCAAGCACAGCCTGGGGGACCAAGCACAGCCTGGGGGGACCAAGAGCAACCAGGGGGTCCAAGCACAGCCTGGGGGACCAAGCACAGCCTGGGGGACCAAGAGCAACCAGAGGGACCAAGCACAGCCTGGGGGACCAAGAGCAACCAGGGGGACCAAGCACAGCCAGGGGTACCAAGCACAGCCAGGGGGACCAAGAGCAACCAGGGGGACCAAGCACAGCCTGGGGGACCAAGCACAGCCTGGGGGACCAAGCACAGCCTGGGGGACCAAGAGCAACCAGGGGGGCCAAGCACAGCCTGGGGGACCAAGCACAGCCTGGGGGACCAAGAGCAACCAGGGGGAACAAGCACAGCCTGGGGGACCAAGCACAGCCTGGGGGACCAAGAGCAACCAGAGGGACCAAGCACAGCCTGGGGGACCAAGAGCAACCAGGGGGACCAAGCACAGCCAGGGGTACCAAGCACAGCCAGGGGGACCAAGAGCAACCAGGGGGACCAAGCACAGCCTGGGGGACCAAGCACAGTCTGGGGGACCAAGCACAGCCTGGAGGACCAAGAGCAACCAGGGGGTCCAAGCACAGCCTGGGGGACCAAGCACAGCCTGGGGGACCAAGAGCAACCAGGGGGACCAAGCACAGCCTGGGGGACCAAGCACAGCCTGGGGGACCAAGAGCAACCAGGGGGACCAAGCACAGCCTGGGGGACCAAGCACAGCCTGGGGGACCAAGAGCAACCAGGGGGACCAAGCACAGCCAGGGGGACCAAGAGCAACCAGGGGGACCAAGCACAGCCAGGGGGACCAAGAGCACCAGGGGGACCAAGCACAGCCTGGGGGACCAAGAGCAACCAGGGGGACCAAGCACAGCCTGGGGGACCAAGCACAGCCTGGGGACCAAGCACAGCCAGGTGTACCAAGCACAGCCAGGGGGACCAAGAGCAACCAGGGAGACCAAGCACAGCCTGGGGGACCAAGCACAGCCAGGGGGACCAAGAGGAACCAGGGAGACCAAGCATAGCCAGGGGGACCAAGAGCATCCAGGGGGACCAAGCACAGCCTGGGGGACCAAGCACAGCCTGGGGGACCAAGAGCAACCAGGGGGACCAAGCACAGCCAGGGGTACCAAGCACAGCCTGGGGGACCAAGAGCAACCAGGTGGACCAAGCACAGCCTGGGGGACCAAGCACAGCCTGGGGGACCAAGAGCAACCAGGGGGACCAAGCACAGCCTGGGGGACCAAGCACAGCCTGGGGGACCAAACACAGCCTGGGGGACCAAGAGCAACCAGGGGGAGCAAGCACAGCCTGGGGGACCAAGCACAGCTTGGGGACCAAGAGCAACCAGGGGGACCAAGCACAGCCTGGGGGACCAAGCAGCCTGGGGGACCAAGCACAGCCAGGGGTACCAAGCACAGCCAGGGGGACCAAGAGCAACCAGGGGGACCAAGCACAGCCTGGGGGACCAAGCACAGCCTGGGGGACCAAGAGCAACCAGGGGGACCAAGCACAGCCTGGGGGACCAAGCACAGCCTGGGGGACTGTAGGAAGGTGGCTACCTGACTATGGTTACCCCAGATTTTTTGCCTGTGTTTAGCTGGTTTTTTGACTTAGTTGACCTGGTTCCCTGCTAATCAGGGCCCCAGGCCATCTGCTCTCTCTGTAAAATGGATTCCATGTACCCTAGGTACATACCACAATTGGAAATGGACTCCTTGTCAGCCCCTGTATAATGCACTGTAGGAAGGTGGCTACCTGACTATGGTTACCCCAGATTTTTTGCCTGTGTTTAGCTGGTTTTTTGACTTAGTTGACCTGGTTCCCTGCTAATCAGGGCCCCAGGCCATCTGCTCTCTCTGTAAAATGGATTCCATGTACCCTAGGTACATACCAATTGGAAATGGACTCCTTGTCAGCCCCTGTAGAATGCACTATAGGTGCACAGGGCACAGGAGCCACTAAGGCCTACCAGGGGCTGCAGCATATCTTTTGCCACCCCTGGCTGGTTCTTAAATTGACACAACTGGCTGATCACTCAGCTGGGGTAAGGTGGTGTACCCACCCCTTGCTTAGATATAGTATACCTATGTCTAAACCTATATCTGGACACATGTAAACCTGTGAGCCACTCCTATAGACAGGCCTCACCAATCCTGGAGGCTGGGTGCATGGTTTTTATGTGAGATGGAGCTCTAGCATGAGCTGAGCCTGTCTGCAGCCGTCGGGAACAAATCCCTAAGCTGTTTCAGGATAATGCCATACCATATACTATTAAGTGCCTTATAATCCTCGCGGTTATTTAGCAACTCTGGTTTGGCTTTATCAAAACATGTCGTGTAAGGTGTCATACGCTTTGGAATACCATCCCCTCGCCAGTTCTGGCGACGGGGATGGCATTCCACCCCTCTAGAGGGGTAAGACATGTTACTTCACTTTAATGCGGTTGATTTCTCCAAAGGCCTTAAGATCCACAAAATGGATGCCTCTGCCACAGACAAATGTCTGGACCCCTGGAGCTGACCGAAACCCAGTCAAGGGGGTCCTGGACAAAGGGTTTCCTGTCACAGGAGGGTGTCACCGCCCTCCGGACAGGAGATAGTGTATTGTAGCAGGGAGGTTTGAAAGAAACCAGACACTGCCTGGGGCGCACAAGGCTGCCCCTTGCATAATCCGGCCAAACCGGTTCTGGGGCACTCCAGCCCTCGTGCCAGGGCGGCCTGGATCAAAGGAAGGGGGTGTATCCACCCACTTCCTGGGTCCCACCCATAGGAGGGGACCTAGCAGGTAATCACGCCCACCAGATTCGAATAAGAGTGGGAGCAGTGCCAATGCACATCAGATTTCCTGGAAGAAACATTTGAAACGATATTCTGGACCCTTCGCCCTCCATCTCAACGTGGAAGCCCGAAGAATCTCCCTTGTGGTCAAGGAGTGACCACCCTGCAGCAGCAGGCACCATCCAGCCCTCGACGTCTACTTGGTTGCAGTTCCCGCCGGAACTCGAGCGACTGAGACCGACGAGATCAAGCCTGCCCAGCTTCTAACAGCCCGATCCACAGTCCCTGCAAAGCTGAGACCCGTGGAGGCGACCGGAAGCGTGGGGCACGCCATCTTGAAGTGACCACGAGACGCTGACCGTGCAGCCCACGAGTGACCCTCGAAGCTGTACACCGGGGTTTGAGAAGCCCCCACCCTGAGCTACTCCTGAGCCGAAGTTCAGCCCTCCACACTCGACGAGTGCTGCGTGGGGCCCTTTGGCACGATTTGGCTCAACGCGTTGGCCCGGTCACTTGCCAGCTGGCTTGTGGTCCCTGTGCCGACGAACTACCAAAGAAGACTCGTGAATCTGGTTGCTCCAGATCCACACCAGCTCCCCTGAAAAGGAGCCCCGACTCTGACCTTCCTGGTCCGAGTAAGACGCCATCTTCCAATCCCGCGTGGATTGCTCTTACCAAGGCTTGTTTGCTCCAAACCGGAAGCCGACTGCACCGACGGTGAGAGCCTGCGTGGGACAGATCGTGACCTGCTCCTGGACGTCGCAGATGCCCCAGAGCCCACGTGACAGCGAAGAGAAGCGCCTCGACGACCACCTGATTGCGCCCGACATTGCCTGGTTCCGTCCTGGTTCCACCCTGGTCACTGCTGAGTGACCCAGACTCTGTCCCCTCTGCTTTCAGGTACTCTACAACTTGAGTCCACCCTTGGACTCCACCGGACACTTCGTCTTCACCCTGCCTGCAGCCCTTTCAGCTTCAAGCACCAAGAGCCTGCGTGTCAAAACCCGACGCCACTTCGACCCTGTGCACCCACTTCCTGTGGGTGAGGTAACTTTGCTCCGCCGGTGTTCCCACACTGGTGCACACCTCTAGGGTCTGTGTGTTAAGTTTTGTTCCTCTAGGTTCAGCGGAAGTGTCCTTAAACTTTAACTATTTGACTTTTACGCACCATTGGTTAACATTGGTGCATGCGTGCGCTTTCCGCACATCTCCCGAATCCCGAGGGCCATTCCCGACTTCAGCATTGCTTGTCCTGACTGCTCCCAGCGATTCCCTAGGCCCTAGGCCTAACCACTGTTCGAGTGGCCTCTCTTATACCACTTGTTTAGTATATGGTTTGAGTGGCCCCCTGCCCTCATCCATAATTGTGCAACTTTGTATGTTTAAACAGTGCTTTTGATTTAACGCTTGTGCCCCTTTATTCATAAAGAATACTGGGGATTGTTTTAGTAATAAACACATATATTTTTATAATATATACTTGTGTGGTGTCCTTTCATTTGGTATTACAGGATTGTATGTGGTAAAACAGCTCGCTTAACACGACCTCTTAAGTTAAGCCTTTAGGCTGCTTAGTCCATGCTACCCCTAGGATAGCTTGTCTAATAAGGTTGACTTACAACCAGACACCATAAGGGGATTGTTTGGTCAGGTAGTAGGTGGTTCCAGAATTGGAAACATCCCCTACCAGGCCAACTTCTCACATTGGTGAGCAGCGGTGCGGATTTGAGCTTGCTGTTGTTTTACCATTGCAATCTTTATATCAAATTGAAAGATCACATCAAGTACCTCTAGGTACATATAAAATCAAAAGCTTAGCATATTAAGTTCTACTGAACTTAGTAGTTGTAGGTTGAAGGGAGTAGCACACCCCTGACTACAACTCACTAGCAAGGTCCAGTAGGAAAACACTTAGTGTAGGTAAGTGCACCACTTACACCTCACTAGTAACCATGTCCGACACAGGAAAGGCCTCAGGGTCTAGTCCTGTGACAGTTGACCCTACCCAGGCAACTTCTGGATATGACAAACTAACCCGCAGAGACTTGATTGTCTTGTGCAAAGCAAGAGGGTTAAAAAGGGGCAGAAGCCCCACCTGCCTAATCCTGGTAGAACTCCTAGAACAGGATGACTTAGAGAAGGCAAAAGCAGCTTCCCTAGATACAGGAACTGGAGGGAACCCCCCTGCAGTTGATCCCCCTGAAGAGGAGGATGATGATGACTTGGATGAGGACTCAGATGCTGGGGACTTAGAAGTACAGGATCAGGGTAGCCAGGTTCCAGTTGGTAGGCTTAGCCAGGCCAACTTGGACCTACTGGGGAATGGAGAGGGCCAGCACCTCCCCAGAACCCAACATGGGATTCTCCCAGGCAACAGAAGAGTGAGATCTCCCTCAGGGGACTCTCATCTTTCTAGTGCCTCCAGAGAATCAGAGAGAGGCATGAGTGCTTCTCAGAAAGCTGAGCATAGGGCTAGAATGAGGGCTGTCAAACTCCAGATAGAGAGAGAGGAGGTAGCCCTGAGTCAAGCTAGACTCACCTTAGCTCAAGCTAAACTTGCCTTGGCAAGAGAGCAAAAATTGTGTGGCTTAGATGCCACTGGTGGCAGCAATATTCCTAAAGAGAAACCCAGGTCCTATGATAGTAGAAACCTGACAAAGATTGTGCCCCCCTTCAAAGAAGGGGATGACATCCACAAATGGATGACTGCTCTTGAGAGAGCCTGCATGGTACAGCAGGTTCCTGAGGAACAGTGGGCAGCAATCTTATGGTACTCCTTTTCAGAGAAAGGGAGGGACAAGCTCCTCACTGTCAGACATGAGGATGCAAACAAATACAAAGTCCTGAAGAGTGTTCTGATAGATGGGTTTGGCTTAACCACTGAACAGTACAGGTTGAAGTTCAGAGATACCCAGAAGACACAGACTCAGGACTGGACTGATTTTGTTGATTGTGCAACTAAGGCTCTGGAGGGTTGGCTACATGGCAGCAAAGTACATGACTTTACAGGATTGTATAATTTGATTATGAGGGAGCAGATCCTAAGTAATTGTCAGAACCAGCTCTTACACCAGCACCTGGTAGACTCTGATCTGACCTCTCCCCAAGAATTGGGAAAGAAGGCAGACAAATGGGTCAGAACCAGGATTAGGCCTAAGAATCAGGACAGTAACCAGAAGAAGGAGTCTACCAAGCCTCAAGATAAGGGTGGGGATAAAAGTAAAGAAAAGACTTCCCCAGGGCCCCAAAACTCCAAGGATGGGGGTGGGTCCCAAGACACTTCTTCAACTGAGAAAAAACCCTATTGTTATCCCTGTAAACAGGTGGGGCATTACAAAACAGACAGCTGTTGTCCCAAGAATAACAATAAAGAAAATATACCTCCAAAGCCAGCTTCAACACCTCCTGTTACTGTCAGCAGTAATCCCCCAGGAAGTGGGAGCACACCCAGGAATCTGGGTGGGTTTACTTTTGGAAATCAGGTGGACCCTGGCCTATCCAGGTCCCCATCACCCAATGATCTTGTTTATGAGGCTGGCATGGGGTTTGCCAACTTCTCTGCTTGCCCAAATACTTTGAGCAAGTATAGACAAGAACCCATCATCAATGGTTTAAGAGTTGAAGCTTTTAGAGACACAGGGGCTAGCATCACCATGGTGGCTGATGGCATAGTCCCCTCTAAGCAACTTTTACCTGGTGCCACATACCAGGTAATAAACATTGATGGCATTCAAACAAATCATCCCATGGCAGTAGTAAGTCTCAGCTGGGGAGGTGTCACTGGCCCAAAGAGAGTGGCAGTGTCCCCAAACTTGCCTGTAGACTGTCTACTGGGTAATGATTTAGAAATCTCAGCCTGGGCTGGGGTTGAACAGGAAATCCATTCTAGGATGGTAAATTCCAATGGAAAGGTTAGTGGGGCTGTAATGGCTACAGCCCCAATTCAAGATGTCCTTCCTGAAAAGGTTGGTAGGGCGGAGATACTCCCTGCCCCATCTTTAGCAAAAGCTCTTCCTGAACAGAATAGCAAAGCTGTTATGATAACAGCAGAAACCCAAACTGAGTCTCCTCCTGAAAAGGTTGGTGGGGCTGTGATGGCCACAGTCCAAACTCAAACTGACATGTGTGTTGTGAAACCTGAAATGATGGATAACTCCACACAAACTGAGAGCATGGAGGAGGAAGAGAAATCTCCCCCTCACCAGACTTTAGGACAGGATCAGCCTCCTCAGGGAACTGATCTTACCCCTGATGAAGGAACTGCCCCAGAGGTTGTTAGGCCTGGCCTGACAGAGCCTCTGATGGCGGGGGACCCTTCTCAGGCGGAACCCAGTCTGGAGCAGGTAACCTGCCCCTCTCTACCTTGCCTTAGCCAGCCCAGGGCTGCAGAGGACAAGAAGGACAGTGAGACCCAGAGGGCCCCCTGTCAAATAAAACACCCCCATCAAAAGATTAGGTGCACCAAAACTAGTAGCCCTAGTAAGGTGAAAACTTTAAAAACTCCTGAGGGAGCCCCCTTAAAAACAGTTAGGGACCTCCCACAGATGGATTCTGTTGGGCACAGCCAAACCTGGGACCCAAGGGGCCCAAACCTGAACTGTCCCTCCAGCAAGCCAAACAGAGGGACCCAGCCTCCAGCTTTAGGTAGCCAGAGGTTGACCCTGAGAGCACAGTGCAACTCAGTTAAAGAGAGAAAGGCACACATGGTGGAAGATAATTGGAGGAAGCTAAGCCCTAAATTAGTAGAGCCTCACTTCAATACTCCATATCCAAACCAGCCTTTAACTTTGCATAAACACACCCAAGGTAGTGATTCCCTATGGTGGAGACCCTCTAATACCCAAAGGGTGAGGGACTGCTTAGTGGACCATGAGACAGGGGGTACCCATGCTAGTGCAGGTACTTCCTTATATGGCCACTCAGGCAATATAGGCTTACCTGGCCAAGGATAGCCTTATCTCCTTTCGTTTGGGGGGGGGTTATGTAGGAAGGTGGCTACCTGACTATGGTTACCCCAGATTTTTTGCCTGTGTTTAGCTGGTTTTTTGACTTAGTTGACCTGGTTCCCTGCTAATCAGGGCCCCAGGCCATCTGCTCTCTCTGTAAAATGGATTCCATGTACCCTAGGTACATACCAATTGGAAATGGACTCCTTGTCAGCCCCTGTAGAATGCACTATAGGTGCACAGGGCACAGGAGCCACTAAGGCCTACCAGGGGCTGCAGCATATCTTTTGCCACCCCTGGCTGGTTCTTAAATTGACACAACTGGCTGATCACTCAGCTGGGGTAAGGTGGTGTACCCACCCCTTGCTTAGATATAGTATACCTATGTCTAAACCTATATCTGGACACATGTAAACCTGTGAGCCACTCCTATAGACAGGCCTCACCAATCCTGGAGGCTGGGTGCATGGTTTTTATGTGAGATGGAGCTCTAGCATGAGCTGAGCCTGTCTGCAGCCGTCGGGAACAAATCCCTAAGCTGTTTCAGGATAATGCCATACCATATACTATTAAGTGCCTTATAATCCTCGCGGTTATTTAGCAACTCTGGTTTGGCTTTATCAAAACATGTCGTGTAAGGTGTCATACGCTTTGGAATACCATCCCCTCGCCAGTTCTGGCGACGGGGATGGCATTCCACCCCTCTAGAGGGGTAAGACATGTTACTTCACTTTAATGCGGTTGATTTCTCCAAAGGCCTTAAGATCCACAAAATGGATGCCTCTGCCACAGACAAATGTCTGGACCCCTGGAGCTGACCGAAACCCAGTCAAGGGGGTCCTGGACAAAGGGTTTCCTGTCACAGGAGGGTGTCACCGCCCTCCGGACAGGAGATAGTGTATTGTAGCAGGGAGGTTTGAAAGAAACCAGACACTGCCTGGGGCGCACAAGGCTGCCCCTTGCATAATCCGGCCAAACCGGTTCTGGGGCACTCCAGCCCTCGTGCCAGGGCGGCCTGGATCAAAGGAAGGGGGTGTATCCACCCACTTCCTGGGTCCCACCCATAGGAGGGGACCTAGCAGGTAATCACGCCCACCAGATTCGAATAAGAGTGGGAGCAGTGCCAATGCACATCAGATTTCCTGGAAGAAACATTTGAAACGATATTCTGGACCCTTCGCCCTCCATCTCAACGTGGAAGCCCGAAGAATCTCCCTTGTGGTCAAGGAGTGACCACCCTGCAGCAGCAGGCACCATCCAGCCCTCGACGTCTACTTGGTTGCAGTTCCCGCCGGAACTCGAGCGACTGAGACCGACGAGATCAAGCCTGCCCAGCTTCTAACAGCCCGATCCACAGTCCCTGCAAAGCTGAGACCCGTGGAGGCGACCGGAAGCGTGGGGCACGCCATCTTGAAGTGACCACGAGACGCTGACCGTGCAGCCCACGAGTGACCCTCGAAGCTGTACACCGGGGTTTGAGAAGCCCCCACCCTGAGCTACTCCTGAGCCGAAGTTCAGCCCTCCACACTCGACGAGTGCTGCGTGGGGCCCTTTGGCACGATTTGGCTCAATGCGTTGGCCCGGTCACTTGCCAGCTGGCTTGTGGTCCCTGTGCCGACGAACTACCAAAGAAGACTCGTGAATCTGGTTGCTCCAGATCCACACCAGCTCCCCTGAAAAGGAGCCCCGACTCTGACCTTCCTGGTCCGAGTAAGACGCCATCTTCCAATCCCGCGTGGATTGCTCTTACCAAGGCTTGTTTGCTCCAAACCGGAAGCCGACTGCACCGACGGTGAGAGCCTGCGTGGGACAGATCGTGACCTGCTCCTGGACGTCGCAGATGCCCCAGAGCCCACGTGACAGCGAAGAGAAGCGCCTCGACGACCACCTGATTGCGCCCGACATTGCCTGGTTCCGTCCTGGTTCCACCCTGGTCACTGCTGAGTGACCCAGACTCTGTCCCCTCTGCTTTCAGGTACTCTACAACTTGAGTCCACCCTTGGACTCCACCGGACACTTCGTCTTCACCCTGCCTGCAGCCCTTTCAGCTTCAAGCACCAAGAGCCTGCGTGTCAAAACCCGACGCCACTTCGACCCTGTGCACCCACTTCCTGTGGGTGAGGTAACTTTGCTCCGCCGGTGTTCCCACACTGGTGCACACCTCTAGGGTCTGTGTGTTAAGTTTTGTTCCTCTAGGTTCAGCGGAAGTGTCCTTAAACTTTAACTATTTGACTTTTACGCACCATTGGTTAACATTGGTGCATGCGTGCGCTTTCCGCACATCTCCCGAATCCCGAGGGCCATTCCCGACTTCAGCATTGCTTGTCCTGACTGCTCCCAGCGATTCCCTAGGCCCTAGGCCTAACCACTGTTCGAGTGGCCTCTCTTATACCACTTGTTTAGTATATGGTTTGAGTGGCCCCCTGCCCTCATCCATAATTGTGCAACTTTGTATGTTTAAACAGTGCTTTTGATTTAACGCTTGTGCCCCTTTATTCATAAAGAATACTGGGGATTGTTTTAGTAATAAACACATATATTTTTATAATATATACTTGTGTGGTGTCCTTTCATTTGGTATTACAGGATTGTATGTGGTAAAACAGCTCGCTTAACACGACCTCTTAAGTTAAGCCTTTAGGCTGCTTAGTCCATGCTACCCCTAGGATAGCTTGTCTAATAAGGTTGACTTACAACCAGACACCATAAGGGGATTGTTTGGTCAGGTAGTAGGTGGTTCCAGAATTGGAAACATCCCCTACCAGGCCAACTTCTCACATGCACTATAGGTGCCAAGGGCATAGGAGCCACCAAGGCCTACCAGGGGCTGCAGCATATCTTTTGCCACCCCTGGCTGGTTCTTAAATTGACACAACTGGCTGATCACTCAGCTGGGGTAAGGTGGTGTAACCACCCCTTACTTAGATATAGTATACCTATATCTAAACCTATATCTGGACACATATCAACCTGTGAGCCACTCCTATGGAAGGCCTAATGTGAGAAGTTGGCCTGATAGGTGATGTTTCCAATTCTGGAACCACCTATTATCAGACCAAACAATCCCTTATGGTGTCTGGTTGTAAGTCAACCTTATTAGACAAGCTATCCTAGGGGTAGCATGGACTAAGCAGCCTAAAGGCTTAACTTAAGAGGTCGTGTTAAGCGAGCTGTTTTACCACATACAATCCTGTAATATCAAATGAAAGGACACCACACAAGTATATATTATAAAAATATATGTGTTTATTACTAAAGACAATCCCCAGTATTCTTTATGAATAAAGGGGCACAAGCGTTAAATCAAAAGCACTGTTTAAACATACAAGTTGCACAATTATGGATGAGGGCGGGTGGCCACTCAAACCATATACTAAACAAGTGGTGTAAGAGATGCCACTCGAGCAGTGGTTAGGCCTAGGGCCTAGGGAATCGCTGGGAGCAGTCAGGACAAGCAATGCTGAAGTCGGGAATGGCCCTCGGGCTTCGGCTGCACCAGTGCTGCTTCGGCTGCACTGGTGCAGCTTCTCAGACTTGAGGCGTTGCACCAGTGCAGCATAGAAAAGAAACTTTTTAATAAAAGGATTTAAAACTAATTCAAGATATACATTATCTAAGGAATGTTATAAAAACTCAGATATGGAGAATATTTTTCATTTTCGTCCATTTTTGACCGTTTTGGAGCACTTTGAAGCACTGATGCAGCTTTGGGATTTTTATGGTTATTTTGATCAGAGATGCTCCTAATGTGTTTAAAATTCATGTGGGATGTATCCAAGACACTGCCATCACACCTATATAGTTTTTAAATGATTTTGATGTATTAAAATTTTGACCTCCATAAGGGGGGAAAGGTTGAACTTTTACCCCGCTCGGAGTTCCATGACTTTCGTGACCTTGTCCCCCTGAAATTTAAAATTGCATTTTCAAAGTAATGTGTACAACTATTCATTCTGTGTCATTCATTGTGTGTTTAGCATGCTATTGGGCCACTGTAGCACTTGTTTTTTTTCTTTTTTATGCATTTTTGACCGTTTTTGAACACTTTGATGCTCCAAATGGTCTTTGGACTTAGTCACTTTTTGCTTCATGGAGATTTCAAAAGTGTTAGAAAGTCACTTTGGAGGCACACAGGACAGTGCAAATGCACCTATATAGCAATCAGGACACTCCAATCACACCTATATAGTTTTTAAATGATTTTGATGAATTAAACATTTTGACCTCCATGAGGGGTGGAAAGTTTGAACTTTTACCCCGCTCGGAGTTCCATGACTTCTGTGACCTCGTCCCCCTGAAATTTAAAATAGCATTTTCCAAGTAATTTGTAAATATATTCATTCTGGGTCATTCATTGTGTGTTTAGCATGCTATTGGGCCAGTGTAGCACTTTGTTTTTTTCATTTTTATGCATTTGTGACCGTTTTTAAACACTTTCATGCACCAATGATGTCTTTGTACTTCGTCATTTTTCACTTCATGGGGACTTCAAAAGTGTTAGAAATTCATTTTGGAGGCACACCGAACAGTGCAAATGCAGTTACATAGCATTCAGGAGACTGCAATTACACCTATATAGTTTTTAAAAGATTTTGATGTAATAACATTTTTGACCTCCATGGGGAGGGCCCTTAAGCTGAACTTTTACCCAGCTCGGAGTTCCATGACCTTGTCCCCCTGAAATTGAAAATCGAATTTTCAAAGTGTTTAGTAAAACTGTTCATTCTGTGTCATTCATTATGTCTTTAGCCTGCTATTGGACCACTGCAGCACTATGTTTTGTTAATTTTAACCCAATGTTGACCTTTTTTGACCACTTTGATGCACCAGTGAAGTTTTTGGACTTAGTCATTTTTCACTTTATGGTGACTTCAAAAGTGTTAGAAATTCATTTTGTAAATACCTAGAACGGTGCAAATGCAGCCATATAGCATTCAGGGCACAACAATTACACCTATATAGTTTTTAAATGATTTTGATGCAATAACATTTTTGACCTCCATGGGGAGGGCACTCAAGCTAAACTTTTACCTAGCTCCGAGTTCCACGACCTCGGGTGGAAAAAGTGACTTTGCCCCCTTAAACCCAAAAACTTCAAAAAGTCACCCCTGGAGGCCAGAAATGGGTCTTAGACACTCTTGGTATGTCATCTGAGGTATACTATGGTGTTCTTGGGTCCAGAACTAGAAATGTGATGTTACTCTGATATCTAGGGCCTATAATGGAAAAAATGAATTTGACACCAAACACCTCAAAATGTCTGAAATAGGACTCAGACATGTACCTGGAGGCTGGAAATGAGCCCTAGACACTCTTGCTATATCACCTGAGATATAATATAGGGTCCTGGTGGCCACAGGGACCCAAAAACAGTCAGGTGGGTTGATACTGAAAATTAGCAAAAATCGTCCCAAAATTTTTTTTGACAAGATTTGCTAATTTTCCAAATAGCTCAGAATGGATATCAGAGACACTGTCTGAGTGCGCAAGATATGAATACACTTGTCAGAAAGGTCAGCTCTGATGCTTTCATGTGATATATATAACTTTGATATTATATAAAGTTTTTTTTCCGCTACCAACCAAGGGAAACACCTGATATCGTACCCGATTTTGAGAACATTGGGCTGGGTGGAAAAAGTCACTTTGCCCCCTTAAACCCCAAAACTTCAAAAGGTCACCCCTGGAGGCCAGAAATGGGTCTTAGACACTCTTGGTATGTCATCTGAGGTATACTATGGTCTTCTTGGGTCCAGAACTAGAAATCTGATGTGACTCTGATATCTAGGAGCTATAATGGAAAAAAATGAATTTGACACCAAACACCTCAAAATGTCACAAATAGGAGTCAGACATGTACCTGGAGGCTGGAAATGAGCCCTAGCCACTCTTGTTATATAATCTGAGATATATTATGGGGTCCTGGTGGCTACAGGGACCTGAAAACAGTCATGAGGGTTGATACCGAAAATTAGCAAAAATCGTCAAAAAAAGTTTTTTTGACAAGATTTGCTAATTTTCCAAATAGCTCAGAATGGATATCACAGTCACTTTGTGAGTACCCAGGACCTAAATATACTTGTTAGAAAGCTCAGATCTGATGCTTTCATTTGATCTATCTACCTTTGCTATTATCTGAAGTTTTTTTTTCAGCTTCCAGCCAAGGGAAAAACCTGACATTGTACCCGATTTTGAGCACCTTAGGCTGGATGGAAGAAGTGACTTTGCCCCCTTAAACCCCAAAACTTCAAAAAGTCATCCCTGGAGGCCAGAAATGGGTCTTAGACACTCCTGGTATGTCATCTGAGGTATACTAAGGGGTCCTTAGGTCCAGAACTAGAAATTTGATGTGACTCTGAGCTCAATGTGATGTGACTCTGAGCTATATGGCCTATAATGGAAAAAATGAGTTTGACCCCAAACACCTCGAAATGTCACAAATAGGAGTCAGACATGTACCTGGAGGCTGGAAATGAGCCCTAGCCACTCTTGTTATATCATCTGAGATATATTATGGGGTCCTGGTGGCTACAGGGACCCGAAAACAGTCATGAGGGTTGATACCGAAAATTAGCAAAAATCGTCAAAAAAGTTTTTTTGACAAGATTTGCTAATTTTCCAAATAGCTCAGAATGGATATCACAGTCACTTTGTGAGTACCCATGACCTAAATATACTTGTTAGAAAGCTCAGATCTGATGCTTTCATTTGATCTATCTACCTTTGCTATTATCTGAAGGTTTTTTTTCAGCTTCCAGCCAAGGGAAGAACCTGACATCGTACCCGATTTTGAGCAACGTAGCCTGGATGGAAGAAGTGACTATGCCCCCTTAAACCCCAAAACTTCAAAAAGTCATCCCTGGAGGCCAGAAATGGGTCTTAGACACTCCTGGTATGTCATCTGAGGTATACTAAGGGGTCCTTAGGTCCAGAACTAGAAATTTGATGTGACTCTGAGCTCAATGTGATGTGACTCTGAGCTCTATGGCCTATATTGGGAAAAATGAGTTTGATCCCAAACACCTCGAAATGTCACAAATAGGAGTCAGACATGTACCTTGAGGCTGGAAATGAGCCCTAGCCACTCTTGTTATATCATCTGAGATATATTATGGGGTCCTGGTGGCTACAGGGACCTGAAAACAGTCATACAAAGCAATTTTAATCCATACGAGGCAATTTTTAATTTGCGGCCATCTGGTCACCCTTTGAAATGGATAGGATATACTACAGAGGATGTAGTGCACTCTATTTCTTGAAGCATATGATGTACTGACTTAATTTCAATTGCAGTATGTAGCTAAGACATTTACAATTCATAGTGGTAACTCTCATGGTTGTGGCTTATAGGGACAAGGTACAAATCAAGTGTAACCTTCAGGTAAGTTTTTATTTTTCACTTTCATGTGTGTTGTAGAACACTTTATACTTTTGGCTATAATTCATAGTCTGTACATTATAGAGACATAATTTAAACAGCACTTTGTTCCTAGTGATGTGCATCTTACCTATGTGAATTATTATGTGTGTGGCGTATTGTAAAGTTGTCAAAATTTGAGGTTGAATGTATGACGTTTTTCAATACCGTCGCATGTACGAAAAAGTATGCCTTACATTTTGTCCCATACTTCTAAAACCATACAATCTGGATCCATAATTGGAAGTGCAGCATTAAGCTAACATGATGCCACTGTCCTGTGTTCATTTTCATGCATGTGGAAAGCTTCAAAGTGGTGTGAATCTTTCAGCGATTAAACACATATTTTTTAAAAAATTCCTCCAGCTTTTGCAAAATGTGTCACGTATGTTATGTCATCAGTCAAGATCCATATTAGATAGAGCTTGATTTCCAACTGCAACACATTCTATAACATAGCCTACTACAGTGTGCCATTTTATATGCATGTGGCTCACACACAAGGTGCATACAAAGCAATTTGAATCCATACGAGGCGATTTTTAATTTGCGGCCATCTGGTCACTGTAGGAAGGTGGCTACCTGACTATGGTTACCCCAGATTTTTTGCCTGTGTTTAGCTGGTTTTTTGACTTAGTTGACCTGGTTCCCTGCTAATCAGGGCCCCAGGCCATCTGCTCTCTCTGTAAAATGGATTCCATGTACCCTAGGTACATACCACAATTGGAAATGGACTCCTTGTCAGCCCCTGTATAAGGCACTATAGGTGCACAGGGCATAGGGGCCACCAAGGCCTACCAGGGGCTGCAGCATATCTTTTGCCACCCCTGGCTGGTTCTTAAATTGACACAACTGGCTGATCACTCAGCTGGGGTAAGGTGGTGTACACACCCCTTGCTTAGATATAGTATACCTATGTCTAAACCTATATCTGGACACATGTAAACCTGTGAGCCACTCCTATAGTAAGGCCTCATCAATCCTGGAGGCTGAGTGCGTGGTTTTATGTGAGATGGAGCTCTAGCATGAGCTGAGCCTGTCTGCAGCCGTCGGGAACAAATCCCTAAGCTGTTTCAGGATAATGCCATACCATATACTATTAAGTGCCTTATAATCCTCGCGGTTATTTAGCAACTTTGGTTTGGCTTTATCAAAACATGTCGTGTAAGGTGTCATACGATTTGGAATACCATCCCCTCGCCAGTTCTGGCGACGGGGATGGCATTCCACCCCTCTAGAGGGGTAAGACATGTTACTTTGCTTTAATGCGGTTGATTTCTCCAAAGACCTTAAGATCCACAAAATGGATGCCTCTGCCACAGACAAATGTCTGGACCCCTGCAGTTGACTGAAACTCGACCAAATGGGTCCTGGACAAAGGGTTTCCTGTCACAGGAGGGTGTCACCGCCCTCCAGACAGGAGATAGTGTATTGTAGCAGGGAGGTTTGAAAGAAACCAGACACTGCTTGGGGCGCACAAGGCTGCCCCTTGCATAATCCGGCCAAACCGGTTCTGGGGCACTCCAGCCCTCGTGCCAGGGCGGCCTGGATCAAAGGAAGGGGGTGTATCCACCCACTTCCTGGGTCCCACCCATAGGAGGGGACCTAGCAGGTAATCACGCCCCCCAGATTCGAATAAGAGTGGGAGCAGTGCCAATGCACATCAGATTTCCTGGAAGAAACATTTGAAACGAAATTCTGGACCCTTCGCCCTCCATCTCAACGTGGAAGCCCGAAGAATCTCCCTTGTGGTCAAGGAGTGACCACCCTGCAGCAGCAGGCACCATCCAGCCCTCGACGTCTACTTAGTTGCAGTTCCCGCCGGAACTCGAGCGACTGAGATCGACGAGATCAAGCCTGCCTGCCTTCTAACAGCCCGATCCACAGTCCCTGCAAAGCTGAGACCCGTGGAGGCGACCGGAAGCGTGGGGCACGCCATCTTGAATTGACCACGAGACGCTGACCGTGCAGCCCACGAGTGATCCTCGAAGCTGTGCACCGGGGTTTGAGAAGCACCCACCCTGAGCTGCTCCTGAGCCGAAGTTCAGCCCACCACACTCGACGAGTGCTGCGTGGGGCCCTTTGGCTCTATCTGGCTCAACGCGTTGGCCCGGTCACTTGCCAGCTGGCTAGTGGTCCCTGTGCCCACGAACTGACTAAGAAGACTCGTGAATCTGGTTGCTCCAGATCCACACCAGCTCCCCTGAAAAGGAGCCCCGACTCTGACCTTCCTGGTCCGAGTGAGAAGCAATCTTCCGATCCCGCGTGGATTGCTCTTGCCAAGGCTTGTTTGCTCCAAACTTGAAGCCGACTGCACCGACGGTGAGAGCCTGCGTGGGACAGATCGTGACCCACTCCTGGACGTCGCAGATGCCCCAGAGCCCACGTGACAGCGGAGAGAAGCTCCTAACACGACCACCTGATTGCGCCCGACATTGCCTGGTTCCGTCCTGGTTCCACCCTGGTCACTGCTGAGTGACCCAGACTCTGTCCCCTCTGCTTTCAGGTACTCTACAACTTGAGTCCACCCTTGGACTCCACCGGACACTTCATCTTTAACCCGCCTGCAGCCCTTTCAGCTTCAAGCACCAAGAGCCTGCGAGTCAGAACCCGACGCCACTTCGACCCTGTGCACCCACTTCCTGTGGGTGAGGTAACTTTGCTCCGCTGGTGTTCCCACACTGGTGCACACCTCTAGGGTCTGTGTGTTAAGTTTTGTTCCTCTAGGTTCAGCGGAAGTGTCCTTTAACTTTAACTTTACAACTTTTACGCACCATTGGTTAACATTGGTGCGTGCGTGCGCTTTCCGCACCTCTCCCGAATCCCGAGGGCCATTCCCGACTTCAGCATTGCTTGTCCTGACTGCTCCCAGCGATTCCCTAGGCCCTAGGCCTAACCACTGCTCGAGTGGCATCTCTTATACCACTTGTTTAGTATATGGTTTGAGTGGCCCCCTGCCCTCATCAATAATTGTGCAACTTTGTATGTTTAAACAGTGCTTTTGATTTAACGCTTGTGCCCCTTTATTCATAAAGAATACTGGGGATTGTTTTTAGTAATAAACACATATATTTTTATAATATATACTTGTGTGGTGTCCTTTCATTTGGTATTACAGGATTGTATGTGGTAAAACAGCTCGCTTAACACGACCTCTTAAGTTAAGCCTTTAGGCTGCTTAGTCCATGCTACCCCTAGGATAGCTTGTCTAATAAGGTTGACTTACAACCAGACACCATAAGGGATTGTTTGGTCAGGTAGTAGGTGGTTCCAGAATTGGAAACATCCCCTACCAGGCCAACTTCTCACATTGGTGAGCAGCGGTGCGGATTTGAGCTTGCTGTTGTTTTACCATTGCAATCTTTGTATCAAATTGAAAGATCACATCAAGTACCTCTAGGTACATATAAATCAAAAGCTTAGCATATTAAGTTCTACTGAACTTAGTAGTTGTAGATTAAAGGGAGTAGCACACCCTGACTACAACTCACTAGCAAGGTACAGTAGGAAAACACTTAGTGTAGGTAAGTGCACCACTTACACCTCACTAGCAGCCATGTCTGACACAGGAAAAGCCTCAGGGTCTACTCCTGTGACAGTTGACCTTACCCAGGCAACTTTTGGATATGACAAACTAACCCGCAGAGACTTGATTGCCTTGTGCAAAGCAAGAGGGTTAAAAAGGGGCAGAAGCCCCACCTGCCAAATCCTGGTAGAAATCCTAGAACAGGATGACTTAGAGAAGGCAAAGGAAGCTTCCCTAGAAACAGGAAATGGAGGGAACCCCCCTGTAACTGATCTCCCTCAGGAGGAGGAGGATGATGATGACTTAGATGAGGACTCAGATGTTGAGGACTTAGAAGTACAGGATCAGGGTAGCCAGGTTCCAGTTGCCAGGCTTAGCCAGGCCAATTTGGACCTACTGGGGAATGGAGAGGGCCAGCACCTCCCCAGAACCCAACATGTTATTCTCCCAGGCAACAGAAGAGTGAGATCTCCCTCAGGGGACTCTCATGTTTCTAGTGCCTCCAGAGAATCACAGAGAGGCATGAGTGCTTCTCAAAAGCTAGAGCATAGGGCCAGAATGAGGGCTGTCAAACTCCAGATCGAGAGGGAGGAGGTAGCCTTGGCTCAAGCTAGACTTGCCTTGGCAAGAGAGCAAAAATTGTGTGGCTTAGATGCCACTGGTGGCAGCAATATTCCTAAAGAGAAACCCAGGTCCTATGATAGTAGAAACCTGACAAAGATTGTGCCCCCCTACAAGGAAGGGGATGACATCCACAAGTGGATAACTGCTCTTGAGAGAGCCTGCATGGTACAGCAGGTTCCTGAGGAACAGTGGGCAGCAATCTTATGGTACTCCTTTTCAGAGAAAGGGAGAGATAAGCTCCTCACTGTCAGACATGAGGATGCAAACAATTACAAAGTCCTGAAGAGTGTCCTAATAGATGGGTTTGGCTTAACCACTGAACAGTACAGGTTGAAGTTCAGAGATACCCAGAAGACACAGACTCAGGACTGGACTGATTTTGTAGATTGTGCTACTAAGGCTCTGGAGGGTTGGCTACATGGCAGCAAAGTACATGACTTTACAGGATTGTATAATTTGATTATGAGGGAGCAGATCCTAAGTAATTGTCAGAACCAGCTCTTACACCAGCACCTGGTAGACTCTGATCTGACCTCTCCCCAAGAATTGGGAAAGAAGGCAGACAAGTGGGTCAGAACCAGGATTAGGCCTAAGAATCAGGACAGTAACCAGAAGAAGGAGTCTACCCAGCCTCAAGATAAGGGTGGGGATAAAAATAAAGAAAAGACTTCCCCAGGGCCCCAAAACTCCAAGAATGGGGGTGGGTCCCAAGACACTTCTTCAACTGAGAAAAAGCCTTATTGTTATCCCTGTAAACAGGTGGGGCATTACAAAACAGACAACTGTTGTCCCAAGAATAACAATAAAGAAAATATACCTCCCAAGCCAGCTTCCACACCTCCTGTTACTGTCAGCAGTAATCCCCCAGGAAGTGGAAGCACACCCAGGAATCTGGGTGGGTTTACTGTTGGAGCTCAGGTGGACCCTGGCCTATCCAGGTCCCCATCACCCAATGATCTTGTTTATGAAACTGGCATGGGGTTTGCCAACTTCTCTGCTTGCCCAAATACTTTGAGCAAGTATAGACAAGAACCCATCATCAATGGTTTGAAAGTTGAGGCTTTTAGAGACACAGGGGCTAGCATCACCATGGTGGCTGATGGCATAGTCCCCTCTAAGCAACTTTTACCTGGTGCCACATACCAGGTTACAAACATTGATGGAATCCAAACAAATCATCCCATGGCAGTAGTAAGTCTCAGCTGGGGAGGTGTCATTGGCCCAAAGAGAGTGGCAGTGTCACCAAACTTGCCTGTAGACTGCCTACTTGGTAATGATTTGGAGATCTCAGCCCGGGCTGAGGTTGAACAGGAAACCCATTCTAGAATGGTGAATTCCAATGGAAAGGTTAGTGGGGCTGTAATGGCTACAGCCCCAATTCAAGATGTCCTTCCTGAAAAGGTTGGTAGGGCTGAGAAACTCTCTGCCCCATCTTTAGCAAAAGCTCTTCCTGAACAGAATAGCAAAGCTGTTATGATAACAGCAGAAACCCAAACTGAGTCTCCTCCTGAAAAGGTTGGTGGGGCTGTGATGGCCACAGCCCAAACTCAAACTGACACGTGTGTTGTGAAACCTGAAATGATGGATAACTCCACACAAACTGAGAGCATGGAGGAGGAAGAGAAATCTCCCCCTCACCAGACTTTAGGACAGGATCAGCCTCCTCAGGGAACTGATCTTACCCCTGATGAAGGAACTGCCCCAGAGGTGGTTGGGCCTAGCCTGACAGAACCTCTGATGTCAGTGGACCCTTCTCAGGTGGGACCCAGTCTGGAGCAGGTAACCTGCCCCTCTCTACCTTGCCTTAGCCAGCCCAGGGCTGCAGAGGACAAGAAGGACAGTGAGACCCAGAGGGCCCCCTGTCAAGTAAAGCACCCCCATCAAAAGATTAGGTGCACCAAAACTAGTAGCCCTAGTGAGGTGAAAACTTTAAAAACTCCTGAGGGAGCCCCCTTAAAACAGTTACGGACCTCCCACAGATGGATTCTGTTGGGCACAGCCAAACCTGGGACCCAAGGGGCCCAAACCTGAACTGTCCCTCCAGCAAGCCAAACAGAGGGACCCAGCCTCCAGCTTTAGGTAGCCAGAGGTTGACCCTGAGAGCACAGTGCAACTCAGTTAAAGAGAGAAAGGCACACATGGTGGAAGATAATTGGAGGAAGCTAAGCCCTAAATTAGTAGGGCCTCTCTTCAATACTCCATATCCAAACCAGCCTTTAACTTTGCATAAACACACCCAAGGTAGTGATTCCCTATGGTGGAGACCCTCTAATACCCCAAGGGTGAGGGACTGCTTAGTGGACCATGAGACAGGGGGTACCCATGCTAGTGCAGGTACTTCCTTATATGGCCACTCAGGCAATATAGGCTTACCTGGCCAAGGATAGCCTTATCTCCTTTCGTTTGGGGGGGGTTATGTAGGAAGGTGGCTACCTGACTATGGTTACCCCGGATTTTTTGCCAGTGTTTAGCTGGTTTTTTGACTTAGTTGACCTGGTTCCCTGCTAATCAGGGCCCCAGGCCATCTGCTCTCTCTGTAAAATGGATTCCATGTACCCTAGGTACATACCACAATTGGAAATGGACTCCTTGTCAGCCCCTGTATAAGGCACTATAGGTGCACAGGGCATAGGGGCCACCAAGGCCTACCAGGGGCTGCAGCATATCTTTTGCCACCCCTGGCTGGTTCTTAAATTGACACAACTGGCTGATCACTCAGCTGGGGTAAGGTGGTGTACACACCCCTTGCTTAGATATAGTATACCTATGTCTAAACCTATATCTGGACACATGTAAACCTGTGAGCCACTCCTATAGTAAGGCCTCATCAATCCTCGAGGCTGAGTGCGTGGTTTTATGAGAGATGGAGCTCTAGCATGAGCTGAGCCTGTCTGCAGCCGTCGGGAACAAATCCCTAAGCTGTTTCAGGATAATGCCATACCATATACTATTAAGTGCCTTATAATCCTCGCGGTTATTTAGCAACTTTGGTTTGGCTTTATCAAAACATGTCGTGTAAGGTGTCATACGATTTGGAATACCATCCCCTCGCCAGTTCTGGCGACGGGGATGGCATTCCACCCCTCTAGAGGGGTAAGACATGTTACTTTGCTTTAATGCGGTTGATTTCTCCAAAGACCTTAAGATCCACAAAATGGATGCCTCTGCCACAGACAAATGTCTGGACCCCTGCAGTTGACTGAAACTCGACCAAATGGGTCCTGGACAAAGGGTTTCCTGTCACAGGAGGGTGTCACCGCCCTCCAGACAGGAGATAGTGTATTGTAGCAGGGAGGTTTGAAAGAAACCAGACACTGCTTGGGGCGCACAAGGCTGCCCCTTGCATAATCCGGCCAAACCGGTTCTGGGGCACTCCAGCCCTCGTGCCAGGGCGGCCTGGATCAAAGGAAGGGGGTGTATCCACCCACTTCCTGGGTCCCACCCATAGGAGGGGACCTAGCAGGTAATCACGCCCCCCAGATTCGAATAAGAGTGGGAGCAGTGCCAATGCACATCAGATTTCCTGGAAGAAACATTTGAAATGAAATTCTGGACCCTTCGCCCTCCATCTCAACGTGGAAGCCCGAATAATCTCCCTTGTGGTCAAGGAGTGACCACCCTGCAGCAGCAGGCACCATCCAGCCCTCGACGTCTACTTAGTTGCAGTTCCCGCCGGAACTCGAGCGACTGAGATCGACGAGATCAAGCCTGCCTGCCTTCTAACAGCCCGATCCACAGTCCCTGCAAAGCTGAGACCCGTGGAGGCGACCGGAAGCGTGGGGCACGCCATCTTGAATTGACCACGAGACGCTGACCGTGCAGCCCACGAGTGATCCTCGAAGCTGTGCACCAGGGTTTGAGAAGCCCCCACCCTGAGCTGCTCCTGAGCCGAAGTTCAGCCCACCACACTCGACGAGTGCTGCGTGGGGCCCTTTGGCTCTATCTGGCTCAACGCGTTGGCCCGGTCACTTGCCAGCTGGCTAGTGGTCCCTGTGCCGATGAACTGACTAAGAAGACTCGTGAATCTGGTTGCTCCAGATCCACACCAGCTCCCCTGAAAAGGAGCCCCGACTCTGACCTTCCTGGTCCGAGTGAGAAGCAATCTTCCGATCCCGCGTGGATTGCTCTTGCCAAGGCTTGTTTGCTCCAAACTTGAAGCCGACTGCACCGACGGTGAGAGCCTGCATGGGACAGATCGTGACCTGCTCCTGGACGTCGCAGATGCCCCAGAGCCCACGTGACAGCGGAGAGAAGCTCCTAACACGACCACCTGATTGCGCCCGACATTGCCTGGTTCCGTCCTGGTTCCACCCTGGTCACTGCTGAGTGACCCAGACTCTGTCCCCTCTGCTTTCAGGTACTCTACAACTTGAGTCCACCCTTGGACTCCACCGGACACTTCATCTTTAACCCGCCTGCAGCCCTTTCAGCTTCAAGCACCAAGAGCCTGCGAGTCAGAACCCGACGCCACTTCGACCCTGTGCACCCACTTCCTGTGGGTGAGGTAACTTTGCTCCGCTGGTGTTCCCACACTGGTGCACACCTCTAGGGTCTGTGTGTTAAGTTTTGTTCCTCTAGGTTCAGCGGAAGTGTCCTTTAACTTTAACTTTACAACTTTTACGCACCATTGGTTAACATTGGTGCGTGCGTGCGCTTTCCGCACCTCTCCCGAATCCCGAGGGCCATTCCCGACTTCAGCATTGCTTGTCCTGACTGCTCCCAGCGATTCCCTAGGCCCTAGGCCTAACCACTGCTCGAGTGGCATCTCTTATACCACTTGTTTAGTATATGGTTTGAGTGGCCCCCTGCCCTCATCCATAATTGTGCAACTTTGTATGTTTAAACAGTGCTTTTGATTTAACGCTTGTGCCCCTTTATTCATAAAGAATACTGGGGATTGTTTTTAGTAATAAACACATATATTTTTATAATATATACTTGTGTGGTGTCCTTTCATTTGGTATTACAGGATTGTATGTGGTAAAACAGCTCGCTTAACACGACCTCTTAAGTTAAGCCTTTAGGCTGCTTAGTCCATGCTACCCCTAGGATAGCTTGTCTAATAAGGTTGACTTACAACCAGACACCATAAGGGATTGTTTGGTCAGGTAGTAGGTGGTTCCAGAATTGGAAACATCCCCTACCAGGCCAACTTCTCACAGTCACCCATTGAAATGGATAGGATATATTACATAGTATGTGGTGCACTATAAATCTTGAACCATATGAGGTACTGACCTAATTTCAATCACAGTATGTAGCTAAGACATCTACACTTTATAGTGGTAACTCTCATATTTGTGGCTTATAGGGACAAGGTACAAATCAAGTGTAATCTTCAGGAAAAGTTTTTATTTTTCACTTTCATGTGTGTTGAAGAACACTTTATGCTTTTGGCTACAAAATGTGAAGTTGAATGTATGATGTTTTTCAATAACGTCACATGTGTGAAAAAATATGCCTTACGTTGTGGCCCATAATTCTAAAACCATACAATCTGGATCCATAATTCTGAGTGCAGCATACAGTTACCATCATGCCACTGCCCTGTGGTCATTGTCATGCCTGTGCCATGCTTAGAAGTGGTGAGAATCATTCAGTGATTAAACGCATGTTTTATAAAATTTGCCTCCATTTTTTGCAAAATGAGTCACGTATATTGTGTCATCAGTCATGATCCATACTAGATAGAGCTTGATTTCCAACTGCAACACATTCTATAGCATACCCTACTACATTGTGTCATTTTAAATGCATGTGGCTTACACGTAAGGTACATACAACGCAATATGAATCCATACGACGCGATTTTCAATTTGCGGCCATCTGGTCGTCCCATTGAAATGGATAGGATATTATACATAGCAGAATGTGCCCTATAATTCTTGAAGCATATAAGTTAAAGACTTAATTTCAATTGCAGATTCTAGCTAAGATTCGTATGCATTATTGTACCAATTCTTATGCATGTGGCCCACATAGAAAGTGCACGAAATGGAAGTTGAATCCATACGAGGCGATTTTCGTTTTCCGGCCATCTGGTCACCCAAATCTCAAAGATTATTGTTAATAATTCAGTGTGTTTTTATGCTATTTAGCTAATAATGCATGAACCTGTTTTTTAACATGTGCATAATGAGATACCAAAGAGAAAATAATGAAAATGTATTGGTAAACCGTATTTTGGTAGACTTTAAAAAACCCCATTGAAAAACACATGCATCACCAATGCTGCTTTTTGCTTGTGCCTAAAACGAAAATGTGTTATTAAAAAGTGAATATAACACATAGAGATGTTTTTTCTTTTGTTTATGAAGCCTAATGTGAAGGCAGGTCACACCTATGTTTTACTTTGAAAAAATCTCTTTTCTAAAATTTACGGCGTTACCTTGTTTTTTAATACAGCTAAAAAAACTATTGTTAAAGTCGCTTATAAAAAAGTGATTGTAAATGCTATTTTGTTTTTTTTTTCAGCTTGAGGTTCAGTTTAATATGAGTCTTAATTTGATGTATCACTTGCCCTAGTAAACAATCCCCAAAGTCTATTTTTTTTCAATTTTCCCAAGCTCAATGTTAAACACATGCATCACCAATGATGCAAAAAGTGAAGTCAGAAATTTCAAACAGCAATAAAAAAGTGAGAAAAACAGATATTTGAAAAATTCCTTTTGTTTATGCGGCCTTATGTCCAAAGCCATCCAACAAGAGCATTTTTTTTTTATTCGGTCGATTTAAAAAAAATCTGCGAACTATTTTATTTCTCTCAAAAAAGTGCCAAAAAGTGACTTTTTGTGCAAAAAAGTGCCCGTACAATATTTTTTCATCTAATAAACTTTTTATGACTCAGAATACACTTAGGCTTCAGGTCAATGTGTTTTCGTTTGGGGGAGGGGCCCAGGGAAAAAAACACCTTTTTTTCTCGGATTGGTCAAAGGTCTGCTTCGGCTGCACCAGTGCTGCTTCGGCTGCACTGGTGCAGCTTCTCAGACTTGAGGCGTTGCACCAGTGCAGCATAGAAAAGAAACTTTTTAATAAAAGGATTTAAAACTAATTCAAGATATACATTATCTAAGGAATGTTATAAAAACTCAGATATGGAGAATATTTTTCATTTTCGTCCATTTTTGACCGTTTTGGAGCACTTTGAAGCACTGATGCAGCTTTGGGATTTTTATGGTTATTTTGATCAGAGATGCTCCTAATGTGTTTAAAATTCATGTGGGATGTATCCAAGACACTGCCATCACACCTATATAGTTTTTAAATGATTTTGATGTATTAAAATTTTGACCTCCATAAGGGGGGAAAGGTTGAACTTTTACCCCGCTCGGAGTTCCATGACTTTCGTGACCTTGTCCCCCTGAAATTTAAAATTGCATTTTCAAAGTAATGTGTACAACTATTCATTCTGTGTCATTCATTGTGTGTTTAGCATGCTATTGGGCCACTGTAGCACTTGTTTTTTTTTCGTTTTTATGCATTTTTGACCGTTTTTGAACACTTTGATGCTCCAAATGGTCTTTGGACTTAGTCACTTTTTGCTTCATGGAGATTTCAAAAGTGTTAAAAAGTCACTTTGGAGGCACACAGGACAGTGCAAATGCACCTATATAGCAATCAGGACACTCCAATCACACCTATATAGTTTTTAAATGATTTTGATGAATTAAACATTTTGACCTCCATGAGGGGTGGAAAGTTTGAACTTTTACCCCGCTCGGAGTTCCATGACTTCTGTGACCTCGTCCCCCTGAAATTTAAAATAGCATTTTCCAAGTAATTTGTAAATATATTCATTCTGGGTCATTCATTGTGTGTTTAGCTTGCTATTGGGCCAGTGTAGCACTTTGTTTTTTTCATTTTTATGCATTTGTGACCGTTTTTAAACACTTTCATGCACCAATGATGTCTTTGTACTTCGTCCTTTTTCACTTCATGGGGACTTCAAAAGTGTTAGAAATTAATTTTGGAGGCACACAGAACAGTGCAAATGCAGTTACATAGCATTCAGGAGACTGCAATTACACCTATATAGTTTTTAAAAGATTTTGATGTAATAACATTTTTGACCTCCATGGGGAGGGCCCTTAAGCTGAACTTTTACCCAGCTCGGAGTTCCATGACCTTGTCCCCCTGAAATTGAAAATCGAATTTTCAAAGTGTTTAGTAAAACTGTTCATTCTGTGTCATTCATTATGTCTTTAGCCTGCTATTGGACCACTGCAGCACTATGTTTTGTTAATTTTAACCCAATGTTGACCTTTTTTGACCACTTTGATGCACCAGTGAAGTTTTTGGACTTAGTCATTTTTCACTTCATGGAGACTTCAAAAGTGTTAGAAATTCATTTCGTAAATACCTAGAACGGTGCAAATGCAGCCATATAGCATTCAGGGCACTACAATTACACCTATATAGTTTTTAAATGATTTTGATGCAATAACATTTTTGACCTCCATGGGGAGGGCACTCAAGCTAAACTTTTACCCAGCTCCGAGTTCCACGACCTCGGGTGGAAAAAGTGACTTTGCCCCCTTAAACCCAAAAACTTCAAAAAGTCACCCCTGGAGGCCAGAAACGGGTCTTAGACACTCTTGGTATGTCATCTGAGGTATACTATGGTGTTCTTGGGTCCAGAACTAGAAATGTGATGTGACTCTGATATCTAGGGCCTATAATGGAAAAAATGAATTTGACACCAAACACCTCAAAATGTCTGAAATAGGACTCAGACATGTACCTGGAGGCTGGAAATGAGCCCTAGACACTCTTGCTATATCACCTGAGATATAATATAGGGTCCTGGTGGCCACAGGGACCCAAAAACAGTCAGGTGGGTTGATACTGAAAATTAGCAAAAATCGTCCCCAAAATTTTTTTGACAAGATTTGCTAATTTTCCAAATAGCTCAGAATGGATATCAGAGACACTGTTTGAGTGCGCAAGATATGAATACACTTGTTAGAAAGGTCAGCTCTGATGCTTTCATGTGATATATATAACTTTGATATTATATAAAGTTTTTTTTCCGCTACCAACCAAGGGAAACACCTGATATCGTACCCGATTTTGAGAACATTGGGCTGGGTGGAAAAAGTCACTTTGCCCCCTTAAACCCAAAAACTTCAAAAAGTCACCCCTGGAGGCCAGAAATGGGTCTTAGACACTCTTGGTATGTCATCTGAGGTATACTATGGTCTTCTTGGGTCCAGAACTAGAAATCTGATGTGACTCTGATATCTAGGAGCTATAATGGAAAAAAATGAATTTGACACCAAACACCTCAAAATGTCACAAATAGGAGTCAGACATGTACCTGGAGGCTGGAAATGAGCCCTAGCCACTCTTGTTATATAATCTGAGATATATTATGGGGTCCTGGTGGCTACAGGGACCTGAAAACAGTCATGAGGGTTGATACCGAAAATTAGCAAAAATCGTCAAAAAAAGTTTTTTTGACAAGATTTGCTAATTTTCCAAATAGCTCAGAATGGATATCACAGTCACTTTGTGAGTACCCAGGACCTAAATATACTTGTTAGAAAGCTCAGATCTGATGCTTTCATTTGATCTATCTACCTTTGCTATTATCTGAAGTTTTTTTTTTCAGCTTCCAGCCATGGGAAAAACCTGACATTGTACCCGATTTTGAGCACCTTAGGCTGGATGGAAGAAGTGACTTTGCCCCCTTAAACCCCAAAACTTCAAAAAGTCATCCCTGGATGCCAGAAATGGGTCTTAGACACTCCTGGTATGTCATCTGAGGTATACTAAGGGGTCCTTAGGTCCAGAACTAGAAATTTGATGTGACTCTGAGCTCAATGTGATGTGACTCTGAGCTATATGGCCTATAATGGAAAAAATGAGTTTGACCCCAAACACCTCGAAATGTCACAAATAGGAGTCAGACATGTACCTGGAGGCTGGAAATGAGCCCTAGCCACTCTTGTTATATCATCTGAGATATATTATGGGGTCCTGGTGGCTACAGGGACCCGAAAACAGTCATGAGGGTTGATACCGAAAATTAGCAAAAATCGTCAAAAAAAGTTTTTTTGACAAGATTTGCTAATTTAACAAATAGCTCAGAATGGATATCACAGTCACTTCGTGAGTACCCATGACCTAAATATACTTGTTAGAAAGCTAAGATCTGATGCTTTCATTTGATCTATCTACCTTTGTTATTATCAGAAGTTTTTTTTTCAGCTTCCAGCCAAGGGAAGAACCTGACATCGTACCCGATTTTGAGCAACGTAGCCTGGATGGAAGAAGTGACTATGCCCCCTTAAACCCCAAAACTTCAAAAAGTCATCCCAGGAGGCCAGAAGTCATCCCTGGACTGCGGCCTTATGTCCAAAGCCATCCAACAAGAGCATTTTTTTTTTAATTCGGTCGATTTAAAAAAAATCTGCGAACTATTTTATTTCTCTCAAAAAAGTGCCAAAAAGTGACTTTTTGTGCAAAAAAGTGCCCGTACAATATTTTTTCATCTAATAAACTTTTTATGACTCAGAATACACTTAGGCTTCAGGTCAATGTGTTTTCGTTTGGGGGAGGGGCCCAGGGAAAAAAACACCTTTTTTTTCTCGGATTGGTCAAACCTCGTTTTTACTACCTTTAAAAAATATCAAAACCATAAACCAGGAGCCCTAATTATATTCTTGATACTGAGCGGCAGGCAGGCAACTAGAGCTACATTTCAGGGGGGGGGCTAATTCTTCCAACCATAGACAGAGTGACTGAAAGAAGGGGCGAAAACACAACAAAAGCCTCATTTACAAGTAAATGGTCTTTTAAAGACCTGTTAAGTCCTCGGGTGCGGCTGCAACGAGATGGTCACCAGCCCCCGAAGCTGTCTCTGCCCGGGCTGACAGACACGACGGGGGGGGCTGAAGCCCCGTGAGCCCAATGGAAGTTGCATAGACCCTAAACCTTATCTGCAGATGAACAGTACCACTCAGTGAGGGGTCCCGTTCATCTGCAGATAAGGTTTAGGGTCTATGAAATACTGCTGTTGTCTTGCGTACATTCTGAGTTCCATTGCAGGGGCCTCATTTATGAGAAATGACGCAACGCTGCGTGAAAGCAGCGATGCGTCACTTTTCAGTGCGCACTCCTTGCGACATTCCTGATGCGTCATATTTAATGTATGATGCATCATGTCGCAAGGAGTTACAGATACGTCAGTATTTCTGACGTATCTGTAAGCGCAAAAGTGAAGCATTGCTAGAGTGTGTCACAAAAGTGACGCAACTCCAGCAATGCGTCCTTTCACATGGGGCAAACCCCATGTGAAAGGGCCTGCGTCAGTCTTACGCCTGCTGTGAGGCAGGCTCAAGAATTTGACGCAACGGTGTCCTAAAAGTGACGCAGTGAAATCTCATAATTTCACTGCGTCACTTTTACGACCCTTCCTTGCGTCAATACACCACCCTTGCATACATATACCTGGCGCAGGTATAATGTGGCGCAGGGGTTTACAAAGAGACGATTCTACCTAGATGCGTCTCTTTGTAAATATGACTCAACAAGGCGCATTTTTTATGCCACTGGTGCGTCACAAAAAGTGACGCATCGGTGGCGTAAAAGTGAGGCATAGCCTTATAAATGAGACCCCAAGTACTTGCCTTCTCGTGGAGTCAAGTGAGCTGAAACCTTTGGCCAGACCAATTTTAAGATCTTCGAGAACAGTACTTGCCAGGAGCATCTTTGAATAATAAAACAACTTCTTTGAAGTCAGCCTTCTCATCCAGATTACCACATACCCTTTTGAGCGAGGATCGCTAAGACTAAAACACAACACGACTGTGTGAAACATTACGCGTTCCTTATTATTTTGTATTAATATGTCTATATCACAAAAGACGGGGACTGCGTAGCTGTGCCCTCAGCTGATAAAGTGACAAACTTGAACACTGTTTTTTTCTAAGACTTCAACCACAGACATTCAAAAGCAAATTATACATACACAGTGCAAGTTTATAAAATATTACAATTGATTGCGTTAATTGACTCGTTCACAAATAATGTCTTATTCAATCAGGTGAGGAGTTCTGATGGAGGGAGTATCATGCAACCCTTTCCCTACCCCTTATCCGAAATCCCACGTGTGCAGTACTGTCCCTGTGTTTCACAGTCTCTCTGCCTGAAGAGGAAGCTTCCATCTTTCCTTATGTCATTAAAGCTTGCAGGTTTAATGACGTTAGACTTCGCAAAGTATAAACTTGTATGTTTGCTTTTGAGGAAGACTTAGACCATGCAACACAGGAACATATTTTACAAAAGTTTGGATTGAATTCCATTATATCCGTTGGCAAGATGTCTAAAATCCCAAAAAATATATTAATATATTTTTACATCCTTGACTTCCGGTGATCAGTTACATCTGCTGACCAGTTTAATCACCAATGCCCCCAAATAAAATCTTAGATATTCTCTCTGCTTTAGTCGCTTCTGGACAGGTTCATTGAACATATTATTTTGTCAAACATTCTAGCCTCTAACATGTGTTTGGCAAGACTGCTTTGCATATGTGTGGTCTCTGTCTGGAATGGCATAGTGTGTGAAAAACAATGACCTGGAATGCAGTCTAAGCAAAGGCAAGAAACTGGAATTAATAATATCATTCCCTTCATCGTATTGTCCCTTTGAAGGTTTGACCTGTGCGTGTTTTGTAAAGAAGTCTTCCCTTTAAAAACTTAGGCCCCCATTTCTGAAAGTCTGTGGTGTGCAGAACACTTCGTGCTGGAACTGTTACTGCTGGTGGTAGCAAACTCCACTTGGCTTGTGAAATACATTAGCATCGTTTTGCTTTTTGTGTAATAATGAAATGGAGCAAACATATTTTTTTGTTTCAGTCCATGCTACAGCAAGATTGTTGCACAATTGCAAAAATGAACAAGCTGGCTCCGTGGAGCCGACAGGGGGAGGGAACAGGAGATGTGCATGCGTACAGAGTGCACATCTCCTGTCCGTACACGTGCACATCTCCTGTCCGCGGAATTCAAGCTTTATTTCAGCAAGTAGGAAGAATCTTGCACAGGCCACCAGCCCCATGATTGTGGCCAGTCAGAGTGCGTCACAATGTGAAACTAATCTCATAAATATTAATGAGGTAGGCAGGATTGGGACCTACTCCAAATTAGCATTTTGTGAACTAACCTATTAGTATGTAAACAAGATGATATAAATCAACACTGGTATCAAACTGCAAGCAGTTTTTACTGCCAGTGTTACTGCATCGCTGGCCCGTAGTCACATACTCTGTAGCACCTCTTTTTCGGATGAGTCCCTCCACTTCTTTTTTTAGGACTTGAGCCCTGGTGAAGGGTCTCAAAATCCAGCAATAAAGGGAATGTGTGAAGCTAATTTAATAGTGACAAAAAGTAATCCTGCTGAAATAAACAAAACAAGCATTGGCATAGCCAATAGGTCTTGCCTTTGGGAACTAATAAGTGTTAAGGCAGAGATATTGAGTTTGTGTTTGTTTTTAAGCTGTGTTGTGCAGAAGTCTGCAGTATGCTGAAATGTTATAATAAAGAAGTGTGAGAAGCATTTTTGTTACTTATGATGTATAATGTACAACAAAATGACGATGATAAAAAACTATTAATTAGAAGTAATGATTTGTGTTTTTTTATGTTTGAATGCTGGCACCTTGTATCTGCCTGTTCTAATCGTTGCCTTTTTATGGTGTTTATTGTTAAAGGTGTGGTAAATAAATAATTAATTACCGGTTCTATTTTTCGGGATACTCATACAAACAGATAGCTCAATAAATAAGAGTCAAGATTCGAGGTAGCTAGAGTGTACAGGCTTTAATCAGGCATAAAAGGACAGGAACAGGACAGCCTGCATGGGAATGGGATGGCAGGGCCCGACAGCTGCCGGGGGCAGGATCTGGGAATGATGCGCATAACTTTTAATAACAGAACATTAGTATATATAGTTAAACAAAATACATTGCATTCAATACAGTAGGCGTAGCAGTAGGCGGAGTTTGTAGCAGTCGCGAAAGATAAGGGCAAAATGAGGTAACAAGAAGGCGTGTACAGGGCGTATACACAGACATGTGATGTAAACGTAACAGAATATGTCATAAACGGGGCGGAAACATGGAGGGGGCTACCTGAGCAGCTGGGACCTCTAACCTAGTGGTGCGCGCAAACTGACAATGACGTGTTACCAGGGAGAACTGGGGGGCTATGACTTCTGCGCTAGAAGAGGAGACTAAAGTCTGGAGTGTCAGAGCGACATGTACCCAGGCATATCTAGTATCTGGTGTTTAGAGTACATGTTGATAGAATCCAAAAGTTATCAGAGTAAAGGCTAACAGACATTAAGACTGGTGCATGCATAATTCTACATGTAGTGCGTGTGCGGGGAATATTCTATAAATATTAATACAGTATTTCTCTTACATGGAGACATAAAGGCTAGACCATGACGGAGACTATTGATGCGATTCAGTAGCTTAGGAATGCAGAGAAGGAGGGCTGGACTGATAACTAGAAACATAACATATTCTTGGCAGACTGGGAGGCAGAGCCAGGCCGAGCCGGGCACTGCGAGGCATGAAAGTAAGCTAAGAGTCAGGGATACAGGTGGGGGCTGTATCGCTCCTTGGAGAGGGTTCAGAAAACAGGAGCTGAATGTAAGTCCGGGCCCTTTTGAGGCCTAGAAACGGGGATAATTCAATGAATTAACGTGCACACTGTAAAACGTGGCAACGTAGCTTTACATAGGCCCGATATTCGTTGTATTCACGAAAACTGGAAACTGGCATACTAGAGATGGACACAACTATAATTGCGTCTTTAATCGATCATAGGGGAATACATGCATATCGATCATGCACATATAACATAACATAGGGAACACGTAGGCACATACAACATGGCAAAATTTACTTTTCCACATTCCCTCCTTGTGCCCTACGTTTCCATCAGGAAACATCTATATTCATGATACCATCTATCATTTCATACAGCATCATTTGCTCGTCTCGAATTGTCCTGGAACGGGACTTAGGACTAGGAATACAAGAGGTAGCACAAATGCCGCAAATCGCAGGGCCACATTGTATACAGAGGCAGCAACTGAATATGATCATTACTGCAATACCTAGGAATGACAATACTTTCCATCCCCAGGCAGATATGATACTCCAGAGCCAACCGGACCATGTCCAGGAGCCTGGATTCTGGTGTAACTGATGGGCACTTTTATGAAGTCTGGTTATAGCTGAATAAACAGACGGCGCGTTATTAGGAATGAAAATGCAGCAACTAGATCCGATGACTCTACATGCTCCTCCTCTATCGGCCAGTATGACGTCAAGAACGAGACGATTTTGGAGCACGACAAATCTCATAGCAGATTGCTCTTCGGTTAAGTTACCTAGAGCAGAAGTAGTCTCATTCACTACTGCTTCAAGGGTTCTGGTTAACCTACGGATTGACTTACTATTCTGGACAGGTCCTATAAAGAAAAAGAAACCTCTATTGAAATCTGTATACTGTTCTAGAGCAGTTTCAGTTTGATCGACAATTGGGGACTCAATCTCCCGTCTATTTCTGACGTGTACTAGATGTGTGTTTCTGTGATAATCAGATGGGGCTAGAAAAACTGGTGGCAGTACGAAGGCAATATAACATGTTCCATCCCAATCGAGGGGCAGACGAACATATGCGGTCTGACCACAAACAAAATAAGAATGACGTGAAGCTTTGAAAATAGATTTCCCACTGTCACTATACTCGACAGTAGTAGTACAATCACTATGTCCTACATGTGCGGAACCATTCTTTCGGACACATAATTCGCCTTTGACTGGTAGTACTGAAATAGCAGGTAAGTCTGGAGTAGTATCAGACTGAACATTCAGGACCATAAAATTCGAAGAATAATTACCTAAATTGTAAACTTCATTTTCTAGATCTAACCCTGTTCTATGGGGGAGACCTTGCTTGTCTGGAAAACATGTTCTATTCAGAAGGGACACATCATTTGAAGATGACGTTAACATGGACCATGCTCCACACGAACCATTATGTGAAAACGGATAAGGAAAGAGTGGCAGAACTCCCTTCGGTGTCTGGAAAGGGGGGAGTCGACCACACACCCAACAATTAGTAGCATTGCTGGTCTGGTGTGAATAGTGCAACATTCTTACAAATGTGTTATTTCTCATAGCAAGACGATAGGATAACTCGTGAGGAGGCAGATCACTAAATGTGTGCTCTACTGTAGCATTAGAAAACTTATTTACATGAGAAATTGGAAAACATAAATGCAATGCATAACTTGTGCAGGTAACCATCAAACTTAGAAACAATAGAAAACTTAGAAAAACGATACATCGGATAGAGTTTTGACTAACTCTCTCACTATGGGGGTCTATCTCATACATGTCAGATACCTGTCTAACCGTTTCACCCGAGAGGGACTTAGACAATTAAACTGGCTGACTTATTTTACTAGACCGGAGCTTTAACTTATACTCCTGTTGCGGAGTTTTCTCTAACAGAGGAACTTTCAGTTCAGGATTCAGATCAATGTCTGGTTTCAGGCAGTCTTTCAGACAGTCTTTAGAAATGTCCTTTAAAAATGTCTTTTTCCGGACTCCATGGAACTTCTTGATATGGGACAGATGGACCCAACCCTTGCGGCCCTCCAACTTCACGGCCGTACGGGTGGTCAGAAGGACAAGTCGTGGCTCCTTCCAACGAGGCTCCTGCGGACTTGAACGATCAAAATTCCTTACAAGGACGAGGTCGCCTGGAATGACCTCATGCGGTTTCACTTCAGTATTGTCTGGGAATGTAGCGGCAACCTGTGAACGACAAGAGTGTAGGGCAGACATCAAGGAAGCTAGGTAATCTGTCAACATATTACTGGAAACATCTGTAATACTGCGGGGTCTAGGTGTACCCCACATGTTTGGGGGGCGGCCGAATACGACCTCATAAGGGGACAGACCTGATCTGGAGTGTGCGACCATTCGCATAAAGAATAAAGCAACTGGCAGGGCAACTAGCCAGTCTACACCTTTCTCTTTACATGTCTTGGCAATACGGATTTTCAGGGTCTGATTATGTCTCTCTACGAGACCGGCTGCTTCAGGATGGCGCACACAATGGAACTTCCACTGGTACCCTAACAAGAGGGAAACATGTTTCATTAACTCGGATGAGAATGGCTGGCCGTTATCAGAATACACGACCCTAGGGAGTCCATAACGGGGGAAGAATTCACGAACCAACTGCTTGGCAGTGGTCGCTGCTGTGTAATCTGGAACTGGATATGCTTCTGTCCACCTGGACAAAGCGCATACAACTACAAGGATATACTTGAAACCTCGACATCGCTCCATCTGAATATAATCCATCTGGAGGACTTCGAAAGGGTGGTCAGGAGGTTGGAATCCACCTTGTTCCACCGGGACACTTTTACCTGGATTGAATTGACAACATATCATACAAGTACGGACTTTCTGCTTGGCTGCAGCTCGTAAGTGCTTGTTAAACCAAAGGTTCTGAATACTGTCTAACATGGCTTTTTCTCCTAGGTGTGCTGGACTATGTGCGGTATTGATAATGACTTGAACCATAGAGTCGGGGAGAAACCATGTGGCTTTTCCCTTCGTCAACCATCCCTGATCTGTCTGGACCCCTCCTTGTTCGGACCATTTCTTGATTTCTTCAGGAGTAGCATGTAACTGTATGTCTATGACATCTTGTGTAGGGTCCTTAACTGTCATACAAGTAATCTGTTCTGGAGTGGATGTCTGTCTCTTGTTAACTGGAATGTCTGGTGTCTGAGCTGTAAGCTTGGCTGTTCGGTCTGCTAGATCATTACCTTGGGAAATGATGTCAGTAACTTTCGTATGTGCCTTGCACTTCATGATAGCGATAGCTGTCGGTAAATGTATTGCATCTAACAGAGCTTGAATGAGGAGACCATGCTGAATCTTGGTTCCATGAGAAGTCATGAAACCTCTCTCCTGCCAGAGCACTCCGAAGTCGTGTACAACTCCGAATGCGTAACGTGAATCTGTATATATGTTTACTTTCAGGTTCTTGGCACGTATGCAGGCTTGGGTCAGAGCAACTAGCTCTGCTGCTTGAGCAGACAGTGTGTCAATATGGTGTGTTTCAATAACTTCAGTGTCAGTAGTCACTGCATACGCGGCTACTAGTTCTCCTGTACTCGTTCTCATACATGAACCATCCACATAAAGTGTCAGGTCGGGATCAGGTAATGCAATGTCTGTCAGGTCTTGTCTTGGCTTAGTCATAGTGTTAATGACTTCCACACAGTCATGTGTGGCAGGATTTTAAGTAACTGACGGTAACAGAGTAGCAGGATTTAGAACGTTGCAGCGTCTGATTTCTATGTGTGGCTGGAACAGTGTCAGTTCATAACCTGTTAAACGTGCAATGGTCAAGTGCTGAGTCTGTGTTCGGTTTAAAAGAACTTCCACGGAGTGTGGAACTTGTACTGTCAGGGAGTGTCCTAATACTATGGAATCACTTTGTCTGATTGCTAGAGCTGTGGCTGCAACTGACTTGAGGCACGCAGGCAAAGTCTGGGCTACTGGATCTAATGTGCTCGAAAAAAAAGCACAAGGCTTGTACTGTCCGGCTTGATCTTGTGTGAGAGCAGATAATGCAGTACCATCACGTTCTGTGACAAAAAGTGTAAAAGGCTTACTGTAGTTCGGTGTAGCTAGAACAGGTGCTTGGCATAAAGCTTTCTTTAACTCATTAAAACTAAGTGTATGTTCAGATGTCCAAGGGAGGACAGTCGATATGGCTGCCTCCTGTGTCGTTAACTGTATCAGTGGCTTTGCTAGAAATGCATACTGAGGAATCCATTGTCTGCAATAAGAAGTGAGGCCAATAAAAGCACGTACCTCCTTCTGTGTCTTGGGCTGTGGAAGACTCGCTATTAACTGGATACGGTCTGGTGTCAACTGCCTACCCCACTTGGACAGTAAGTGGCCTAAGTAGATCACTTGCTGGACACAGAATTGAAGCTTCGAAGGGGACACCTTGTGCCCCATCTCGGCTAGGAAATACAGAACTGTAAGTGACGCTCGCTCGCAGTCACGTTCAGAACGGGCTGTGATCAGTAGATCATCTACATACTGGAGCAGGGCAGTGTCAGTTGGCATGTGAATATTGTCTAGTTGTCTTTTAAGTGCTTGACTGTAAATACTAGGGCTTTCTGTGAAACCTTGAGGAGCTCGTGTGAATTTATAGCTCCTTCCATTTAAACAAAAACCGAAAAGGTACTGGCTGTCTGGATGAATCGGGACACTGAAAAATGCATTCTTGAGGTCTATAACAGTAAAAAATGTAGCTTCAGAATCAATAGCTGTCAATAGAGATGAAATATCTGGGACTACTGGATACTGGGGTATGATACATTTATTAAGTTCTCGAAGGTCAATCACTAATCGATATACTGGAGGTGCATTTGGATCAGTACGTTTCATGACTGGAATGATAGGATAATTACATACATTGGAGTCAGTTTCTACGACTACTCCTTGAGCAATGAGCTCGTCAATAATTTTGGATAAGGCTGCTACAGCCTCAGGTGGCAATCTGTACTGTCTGATCCGTGGCAAGACTATACCTTGCTTGAGGGTCACACGATGGGGTGTGATTCGCATAAAACCTACATCAGTTGGACCTTGCGCCCATAAATGCTGTGGAACATTGGACAATCTTGGATCAAAATCACGTAATACATAATGACCTTTAAAGTCTCTTAAAAACAATCGTATTCCTTCTGGAGAGCAGCAAATAACTGCACCTAATTCTTTTAATGTTTTAATGCCTAACAAATTTTCTGGACATGACTTCGTAAGTAACAAATCAGTAGTTCGGGACAATGGACCAACTTCTAGAGTAACTGGCTTTGAAATCTCGTTAACAATAGGCTTTCCTGAAAATCCAAGGGAAACATTTCTAGAGCCTGAGAGCGGAGCCCCTGGAACCTCGTCATGACTGATAGTAGTCCTACTTGCCCCTGTATCAATCAAAAACTTTCTGTCTTTCCCCAATACTTGACTATGTACATAGGGACCCTCTTGATCTACAGGTATCTCGATGAGAGGCAAGCCTACCTCCCTCTCTAGGCTGTTTCATGAATACGGTTGATACTCTGGATACTCTGTCTGGGCATACTGGTACATCTGCTGTGTAACATGCTGTGTTGCAGCAATAGGCTGCGGTGCTGGAACTGTCTGTTGTGCATTCTGTGGTGTCTGGGAAGTCTGTGAAACTTGTTCTTGTCTAGGCGGACGTGGTCTTTCTTTAGTCTTACCAGTTGCTATGTTGTGTTTCAGAACTGCACACTCGTTTATAAAATGACCTGGTTGTTTACAATAATTGCATGTCCCTTTAACGGGAGCTGCAGGATGACTGGCTTGATTCGGACCCCTCTTCTGACTGTCTTGTGGAACAGATTGTGCAACTAGTACTTTCATTTTCGTGTCTTTCATACGTCTCCTTTCGTGTTCTTGCTCTTCCCTGATTCTATTCTGGTGATACTGGAGCATCTGTAACATTTGTGACGGGGTACTAGCTTGCCAGGTACTTTCGACTTTCAAAACTCGATTTTTAACTTGTGGGCTTGAATTCTCGACTAGTTTAGTAACAAAAAGATGAGGGTATGACTCGCTACCTGTCTTCAAACCACTGTTAATAATAAAACATTTTTCAAATCTAGAATAAAAATCACTAGTATCTTCATCCTGTTTCTGTTTACATGCTGAGATTGCATCCCAATCTTCCTTTTTCGTGGCTAATAACCTTGGCAAAACTTGTATCAATAACTCGGGCAATTCTTTACATTTGTCCCCAAGACCGGTACCTGGTACTCGTATTTTATCTTCAGCTTCTAGAGCTGTCCAATCAATCTTTTTCTCTCCCACCTCCCATTCCTTTTCCTTGAGTTTTTCATATACCCCTGCGGGCAACAGGACCTTTAACATTTTAATGATATCTGGATACGTGTATTCTCCCATACGGAGCATGTCTTTTAATTCTCGATGGAACCCTGCTGGATTTTGTCGTGACAGGGAATTAATTTCTTCATCTCTAAGAGTTCCATCTATGTGATAGGGGTGTAAACAAATACTCGTTGCATTTCACCACCCGGTGTCCTAACTGGGTGTACTTCTCGTAACGGATGCTGTCTATCTATGTAAAATGGTTTACTTTCTGGAGGTGAGACGTGAACAAAATGCGGGTTCAGAAACGTTCTATATTTGTGGCGCTGTTCTAGAATGACACTACTTAAATCGGTACCTAAACCTTTCCATTTATACTGGAGTAACTCGTTCAGAATATCATGTAACGGATCTGGATCAGAATGTTGTCCTTCATATAGTGTAATGAGGTGCTGGATCATATACATACCCACCAGTCGTTGCTCGGCTGGGGGCAGTTTCAGAAACATTTGTGCCACTATTTCGTCTGGAAAAGTGGTAGAATCAGTAATCCATCGGACTGTTGATCGGGCTAGTTCTTGTTCATGCATGGTACTAAGTTCACTATAACCGATTCGTGATTTCAGAATGTGATCGGTAGCTTGAAATACTTGTTCTAGAGAATATTGTTCTGGTGCTGGAAGATGAAAGACTTTCTTGTGTTCTAGGCGTGAATGTCGGTCTGGAAATCTAGATTTACCTACATACGCTATTCTGGCGGTATTCTCGTCTTCTACTTCTTCAGTATCAGAGTTATCTTCTTTCTCGCTTACTTGTGCTGTTTTGCGTTTCTCGTGTAACCTTATTATTTCCTTACGAATTTTCTTGTACATACTGTCTATACTACTGAGTGTCTTGTGTCTTCCCTCGGCTATATGATCACTCCACTTTGTCAGGACTTTCATTTCGATTGGATCTTTGTCTGGATAATCTTGTTCCCTTATTAAACAATTGATTAGAAACTTTAATAGCATGAGCTGAGTCTCAGCTTTCCTTAGAGACATGATTTCGCCAATACTTTCTGGATCTTCTCCTGTACGGATGAAACGATATATTCTGTCTAGATCTTCTTTCATATTCGGTAGGGTGTCCAAATACTCGGTCACCCGTCTTGCGCGCAATGAATATATAACCATATTATCATCGCCTGGGACTGGATCATAACGGCATTCGGTGAGAGCTCGCCTGATATCTGCAACGGACTGATGTTTGGGCGTACGCTGTAACGCACGTTCATGTAACTCGACTAACGTTATACGTTTGTGTGGCGGCGGGGTACCCGGAGGACCTCCTCCCGCGGCCCCTAAACTGGAATCGTCGACTGATACTCTTCGTGCTGGCAGAGTGACCGATGTAGCGGGAACTTGTACTATGGACTGGACCGGGGGTACCGTAACAGGTGCTGTAACAGGTGCCCCGGTGGCTGGAGGAACAGGAATTACATTATTTACCGGAGCTGGCGGAGCAGGATTCGCATATTCTGGGACTGTGTCGTCCAAATAGGACGAGAGAAAAATATCAGCTGCGGTCGGTTTGTGACGTAGCTTAATCGGAACTAATGGCGGCGGAAAATTACATGGTGCTTCCGGGGTTGCTTTTGGCAAACCCTCGGCAAGAAGAGGATACATACCCTTAATGAGGGCATTTCTCTGTCTGTCTGACTGTTCGGCTTTAACTCGTTCACCTACTTCAATTAATTCCCTTTCTTGGGCTCTTTCTGAGGATTCTCTACTTAATTCAGACTTTATGATTTCTTTTTCTGTTCTTTTATGAGATTCTTTGCGCCATAACTCGATGGCGTCTCTCTGGGACTGTCTGGCTTTCTTTTTCCATAATGCTTCTTCTACTCGCATGATGCACTCGGCATCCCACGTACCTGATACGGGCCATCTATACTTTTCCTCTAATTCCTTGGTGTACTCCACCCATAAATCTAGATATAATATGGCACTTATGCCATGCTTTTGATACATAAAATGACCTGGACTGTCCCTAGGCGGGACAGGAACTGCTTCCTCGAGCAGACCTTTTCTAGTTTTTAACTGACGTAACTTTGAGAACAGAGGCATAACTAGGCTGGAGTCTGGACACAATACAATACACGATAAACACAATAATAACTGAAAAACGAATCATTCATACCACGACATTGAAAACACATGAAATAACATTTTGGACAGAATATTACCTGAAATACTGAAAACAGAATACATGAATTTCTCAAAAACAGAACTTACTGGAACAGAAACTTACTAGAATGACTAGATGCACTGCTAAAACAGTACGAAACTTACCGGTCCCATAAAGAGACACGTCAGGACCCGCATCCACCTAAGTGGACACTTCGTGTTGGATCTGTGTACCCAAACCCACGGACCAGAGACAAATCAATTGACCCTGTCTAGATACTACCCCAGCAATGGTACTCACCGGGCAGCAAGAACGGAAGGCCTCGGACTGGACTGGACTGCTACGACGACGGACGGACGAACCTCGGACTTTAGTTACAGGTGGGCCTCCGGATACCTCGGACCTTGGACTCTCGGCTTGGGCTCTGGTCGGGACTCGCCGCGTTCCTCCACCACCTCGTCTGGACGCTGGACCGCAACCTCCGTCTCCTCCGTGGGCCTGAGGGATACTTGAAGCAGAAATATCTGCACGTGCACGGTATGGTTCCGTCACGGCTGCAGAGGATCAGGGGGCCTGCGTGGCTTCTCCGGCGCGTGGGGAAAGGGCAAGTCCCTATTCGGGCGCCATTATGTGGTAAATAAATAATTAATTACCGGTTCTATTTTTCGGGATACTCATACAAACAGATAGCTCAATAAATAAGAGTCAAGATTCGAGGTAGCTAGAGTGTACAGGCTTTAATCAGGCATAAAAGGACAGGAACAGGACAGCCTGCATGGGAATGGGATGGCAGGGCCCGACAGCTGCCGGGGGCAGGATCTGGGAATGATGCGCATAACTTTTAATAACAGAACATTAGTATATATAGTTAAACAAAATACATTGCATTCAATACAGTAGGCGTAGCAGTAGGCGGAGTTTGTAGCAGTCGCGAAAGATAAGGGCAAAATGAGGTAACAAGAAGGCGTGTACAGGGCGTATACACAGACATGTGATGTAAACGTAACAGAATATGTCATAAACGGGGCGGAAACATGGAGGGGGCTACCTGAGCAGCTGGGACCTCTAACCTAGTGGTGCGCGCAAACTGACAATGACGTGTTACCAGGGAGAACTGGGGGGCTATGACTTCTGCGCTAGAAGAGGAGACTAAAGTCTGGAGTGTCAGAGCGACATGTACCCAGGCATATCTAGTATCTGGTGTTTAGAGTACATGTTGATAGAATCCAAAAGTTATCAGAGTAAAGGCTAACAGACATTAAGACTGGTGCATGCATAATTCTACATGTAGTGCGTGTGCGGGGAATATTCTATAAATATTAATACAGTATTTCTCTTACATGGAGACATAAAGGCTAGACCATGACGGAAACTATTGATGCGATTCAGTAGCTTAGGAATGCAGAGAAGGAGGGCTGGACTGATAACTAGAAACATAACATATTCTTGGCAGACTGGGAGGCAGAGCCAGGCCGAGCCGGGCACTGCGAGGCATGAAAGTAAGCTAAGAGTCAGGGATACAGGTGGGGGCTGTATCGCTCCTTGGAGAGGGTTCAGAAAACAGGCGCTGAATCTAAGTCCGGGCCCTTTTGAGGCCTAGAAACGGGGATAATTCAATGAATTAACGTGCACACTGTAAAACGTGGCAACGTAGCTTTACATAGGCCCGATATTCGTTGTATTCACGAAAACTGGAAACTGGCATAATAGAGATGGACACAACTATAATTGCGTCTTTAATCGATCATAGGGGAATACATGCATATCGATCATGCACATATAACATAACATAGGGAACACGTAGGCACATACAACATGGCAAAATTTACTTTTTCACAAAGGGGTGGGTATAAATAACAGGAGAGTGAAGGTTACTTACTTAGTTAGTGAGAGTGATAGATTTAGTGAGTTAATTAGTGGGAGATAGTTAGTGAGAGATTGAGAGAGTTAGTAAGAGTGATGAAATTAGTGAGAGAGTTAGTGAGAGTGAGAGAGTTAGCGAGTGAGTCAGTTAGTGAGAGAGAGTTATTGAGTTAGTGAGAGTGAGTGAGATTTAGTTAGTGAGAGTGAGAGAGTTAGCGAGTGAGTTAGTTAGTGAGAGAGAGTTATTGAGTTAGTGAGAGTGAGTGAGATTTAGTTAGTGAGAGTAAGAGAGTTAGCGAGTGAGTTATTGAGAGTGAGTTAGTTATGATCACCAATTATAAGTGAAATGGAAATGTCAGAATTTCATTGCTCCGGTTTACTCCACCCAGGAGTAAAGAAAAAACAACAACTCCACTAACCCATGTCATACACTAACTACAGACAGCCAGTAAAGCTGTACCGGGGCCACACCGGCGTGACGGTGAAGCACCCTCTACAGGGACAGGCTACAGACGGTAAATTCTCTACTCTGCCCACCCAACGGCAAGGACAGGATACAGCATCCAAGGCCGAGTCTACTCAGGACAGAGGTGAGGGACCTGAAGGCATGCACTAAATACAGCAATTTGTTAACATGCTTTGTAAGGTCCACCCTGGAGCAACAGGAGCTCCCCTAGCAGGGGTGGATAGCAGACCCTGCTCTGGGAGGAGTAAAGTTTAATAGATGACTGACTTGGAAGAGGGGTGCAGAGAAGGATCTGCTTTATTCCAAGCCCCATCCAGCGAAGATGTAATGGCAAGAAGAGGAATTTGCCTTTCTGCCATTCAACAGACACCAGAGCTCAACGCCCTGGCAGTGGCGGGCAGGTAGGGGCAGTGCAAGGATTTCAGTGGTGCAGGCGCGTAGTGCAAACAGTATGCATGGGAGGGGGTGGGCCAGGTGGATAGAAGGGACACCAGCAGGTAGCTACAAGGCCTTCAACACCCACTCCACTCAAAAACAGCCGGTGTGGAAGGAAAAAGCAGGATGCACCGCACAGCACACACGGACTACAACTCCCACTCCACTCAAAAGCAGCCGGTGTGAAGGAAAAAGCAGGATGCACCGCACAGCACACACGGACTACAACTCCCACTCCACTCAAAAGCAGCCGGTGTGGAAGGAAAAAGCAGGATGCACTGCACAGTACACACGGACTACAACTCCCCCTCTACTCAAAAGCAGCCGGTGTGGAAGGAAAAAGCAGGATGCACTGCACAGCACACACGGACTACAACTCCCACTCCACTCAAAAACAGCCGGTGTGGAAGGAAAAAGCAGGATGCACTGCACAGCACACACGGACTACAACTCCCACTCCACTGAAAAGCAGCGGGTGTGGAAGGACAAAGCAGGATGCACCGTACAATACACACAGACTACAACTCCCAATCCACTCAAAAAGAGCCGGTGTGGAAGGAAAAAGCAGGATGCACTGCACAGCACACACGGCCTACAACTCCCACTCCACTCAAAACAGCCAGTGGGGAAGGAAAAAGCAGGATGCACCGCACAGCACACACGGCCTACAACTCCCACTCCACTCAAAAACAGCCGGTGGGGAAGGAAAAAGCAGGATGCACCGTACAGCACACACGGACTACAACTCCCACTCCACTGAAAAGCAGCGGGTGTGGAAGGACAAAGCAGGATGCACCGTACAATACACACAGACTACAACTCCCAATCCACTCAAAAAGAGCCGGTGTGGAAGGAAAAAGCAGGATGCACTGCACAGCACACACGGCCTACAACTCCCACTCCACTCAAAACAGCCAGTGGGGAAGGAAAAAGCAGGATGCACGGCACAGCACACACGGCCTACAACTCCCACTCCACTCAAAAACAGCCGGTGGGGAAGGAAAAAGCAGGATGCACCGTACAGCACACACGGCCTACAACTCCCACTCCACTCAAAATCAGCCGGTGTGGAAGGAAAAAGCAGGATGCACCGCACAGCAAACACGGACTACAACTCCAACTCCACTCAAAAACAGCCGGTGTGGAAGGAAAAAGCAGGATGCACCGCACAGCACACACGGACTACAACTCCACTGTACATGTCGAAGTGACCGGTCACCTGTGGACTGCGGCAGCGCAAGCAAGCAGCATCTCGCCAACCTCTTAAGACACAGCAGAAGCCTTTCATGATCGTGGCCTCCACATAGCATGCACCTCACCCGATGAACAGCGCCTAGACGCCGGCGTAGCACTTCATAAAGGTTATTATTGTAGCAGACGAGACAGCTCTCGTGGTCTCACTTCACCAGATGGTGAATAGTGAGACTAGTACAATATAAGGCAAGGGAGACACTTCTAGGCATGGCTGGTCCCAAACAGATACTCTTGATGTTGAGGTTCAGTCTGCTGCCGGTGCTCGCCAGGTAGAGAGCGAGAGGTGCAGGACGAGACATTCGTGTCACAGGTTCATGCAATCGTGGTCAAGTGGGGAAGCCAAGGTTACGATCACACCCTTCAGACATCATCTCATCAACATCGCCTTTTACTGATCACCTTGAATGATGTACATTTAGGGGTCACCTGGGGTGGGGATTACCATCCACAGTGCCCCCTGAGAGCCCCCCCATGCAGGCCGAAGCAACAAACTCTGAGTTCCAGAAACAAAGTGGGGACTATAGGAAAAGCGCCACCTCGAGTCTGCATAAACATGCCACAGGCTGGCCAGCACAGACTTCATTGCACGTCTACAAATAACAAATCCCTCGATTCATGCCGCCCTTCGAGGCTCTAGCTTGCTGCAGGAGTTCTTACCAACAGTAGCTAATAACAAGATCAAGCAAGCATTTGCAAAACCAATGGTGCTAGTGTAGAAACTAAGGTCGGGGACAATCGGTATTTGCCCGGCGGTATCGCCTCTTTAACCCACGAAACATTAATCAATGAAGAGGCAGGCGCTGGAGACTGGAAGGCAGGAAACAAGGTTTATTCTCTCCGGAGGAGAACACGACAAATCAGACAGCAGGTATCGTCATGAGGTGCTCTAACTTATTTCTGAGGCCTGGCCCCTTATATACAGGTTTTTGTGGCTTTATTACAGTTTACATATTCATGGCAAAGCTTTGATGTACGGAAAGACATTCCCGGAATCTCCCCTTCTGGCCCGTTCCCACACACATTTACAGTAGAAGTCCCCACCCCGGTCACAACAGGTGATGGTTATCGCGCAGCTGGATATTCCGCCGATTCATGGAGTGTGGGGGGTTCGATCGGATCTCGTGGGGTGGGGGCTCTGATCAACTCGGGGGTCCTTTGATGAGGGAAGCTTTCAACTGTACGGGGAGGGGCAAGGAATAGTATCGGCAGAGCTAGGTGTCGGCCTGGGAACAAGGAAGACAAACGGGCACAGGAAAAGGGTTTTTTTTTGTATCAAAGGGCCGGGGACTATGAAAAGAATGAAGGGAGGGGTCGCGCTGGGAACAGGATGGGGCTTTGAGGCAGAACTGCGCTGAAGAGGGGTTTATGACTCAAAGCATGTGCGAGCGAGGGGGGGTTGGTCAGCGTGCAGGCTTGGCGAGGGCGAAGGGCTATGTTGGGGGCCAGTGGCGTGCAAAAGGGATGGTCCTGATCGAGGCACCTAAAAAAATGGCGGGCGCGCACGACAAAAGTGTGGCATCAGGGGAAAAGGCAAGATGGCGCAGATAATGTTTACCAAACCGTACTAATTTTCCACAGTCCTCCCTTTAACATATTCAAGACATCTTGCTGATCTATTTCCTATTCAAGTCTATTATGGTGGGCATAAGAAAAAGCAGTAGGACCGCAGGTGAAGGAGTCGTAAACACTACATTTAAGATCTCTAGTTTTAGGAGGCGGGCCTATTGATAAACTTTGATAAACTTGTTAGCAGGAAAGTCATAGTAAGGTAATACAAAAAATGATTCTGTAGCGAGCAGTCAGTACATTGCATACAGGTTATTATATACAGGCTCCGTATATATTTGGTTGGAGCATAATCAATACAATGGTGGCTGGGAGAGAAACGAGACGTAGCAGAAACGATGATTGAGGGTGTCAATGTTCGAAGTTACTGAGTTCTCAGTCCTTTGTTGGCGCTGTGGAGCACCGGCGGTGGAGCTAAGGGTCCAGCTCTATTCTAGGTCCCGTGTTGCAGGGCACGACCTTTTCCTCGCGTTTCTGGTCGAAAAGGTCTTTTTCGCCCTGTGTCTTTCGGAGTCGATAGTCAAAAAGTTCAGGTGGAAGAAGAGTGTACAAATAGTCCATAGGGTAGGTCGGAGAAAAAGGGGGGTGGAGCAATGGCCAGGTCGGGAACAAACTAGGGGAACGAGAGATTTCAGGTAGGCGGGCTTATGACCGAGTTTAGGGAGCGGGGACCTTTCGGCACACATTTGAACATTGGACAGGGGCATCAGGTCAGCCCTCTCCTCTTGTTTTGTCGGAAATAGTGCCTCGTCCTGCAGCTCCGTTCTGTCGCGGTCTCGCCTTGGCCCATGCCGCAGACGTTCCATAGTCTGTAGTCAGGCCACGTGCTCCCACATCCGGTTCTTCTTTCCTCCGACAGCTGTACCCTTGAAGGAGTTTGAAAAGACAGTCTTTAGAGAATGGGCAGAGGAAGGTAATCACACAAGTCTATTTCTCTCCCAGCTCCAGGTAAATGACAATAGAAACGTCCGTTATATTAGGGTTCACAACTGACATATAAATGATCGATGGTGGGCCTGCTGGATTTACTATGACTTTCCTTCACAACTGTTTACTATAGTCACGACAGTTCATCTGATGGAGACCCACCTTCGTAATACAAGCCTGACAAAGCTATACCGTTCTCTAGGGGTTTATATTTACAAAAGGGTGTTGTGAGCTATCAACATGGTACTAATAGGTATCTCGCTGAGGGACGAACATAGGCTAAACATCTTTCATTTTATCAATGCATCCTGCCTTTTAACTAAACATTTTCGCTTTCGACAAGGTTCATTGTAATGGTTTTCTTCGCTTCGGTCTAATCTTTAACTTTGTAAAACATCATTCTGGTTCCTATGCAGCCTCTCGCGGCCTGATTACTAAATTAGAAAAGACAGGGGTCTCATGGGAAAATAACTAGGGACATAGAAAACTGTGATGGGGGGGCATCATCTTACTTTGGGTTATAAGGGTACTATCGGCAGAAGGCCACAGTTCAGTTGGTGAGCGTTCAGTGGCATTTCTCGAATTCCAAACTCTGAAATTTGCCTATCGAAAAAATCATTTCTAGGGACCACAGCTGGCCTGCGTTAGTCGCAAGTCGACCCATCTCTTACGATCGGGGGGTGAAGGATAGTTAAAAACTCTTATCGGGGGCAACTGAACGCAATACTGGGTGCGTCCTGGGAAGATGGGGAGGTTTCGATTACCTTTACGGTTTGGGTATTGCGACAATTCGGAACGGGGAAGGTCGCGTCATCTGAGGCATTTTATCTCATAATAGGAGCCGCTGACATGTAGTTCCCTCATTACGGGTCAGATTAGGGAACCTCAGTCGTCTTACCTGTCCTTTCCCTTATGGCCAATTCTCGGTTTCGTCAATTTAGCAGAAAGGAGAGGTAGTGACACGGTCTCATGGTGATTTTATTAAAGACAAGTTTTGTGCAAATACTGGCGGTATTGGAGCCAATTGGGTGGTGCGCTAGGGGTGGCAGTCTGCCAATTTCGGAGCTAATCGCTCGGAAGAGTGGGAGTGTGAAGGAGAGAGAGAGAGAGAGAGAGAGAGAGAGAGAGAGAGAGAGAGAGAGAGAGAGAGAGTGCAACAGCAGGCTAAATAGTACACGTGCGACATGGAGAGTGGCAGTGTATTTAAGAAAGGCTATTTAGTGCATTACACAGCAAAGGACATTTACGGGTCTGCGTTAGAATCTTGAAAGCATGCAGTTTGAGGTGGACGAGCATTAGACAGGGTAGAGGGGACATGCTTTGAGAAAAAGGAAAACGGGTACCACTGTGTCGCACTTTCTTGCATTCTTGGTCCTTCGACCAGTTGAGTCAACGCTTCAGTCACACACACACATTCTCTCATAGTTTCGAATCATACGTGACATGGGTTCATTCGTGCAGCATGGTTAAGGGTGATCATTTTTCATCAGATCATACTAAATTTATGGGCTCGTTTGCTACGTGAGTAGTTTGTGGGCGTGCTTAGGCGCCACCTTGCAGCGTTGGTCCGCTTCGCGTATCAGACGGGGCAAGGCTTCAGATCTTCGCCATACCTCGGTTGCGGCCCCTGATGTAACCTGTAGAGGGAGGGAAAAGAGGGGAAGGGAGGGGGACAACATTCGCGCATATCAAATACATGGATTCGAGAGTCCTTTACTTACCTCATACTCGTCTTTCCTCCTCGGGGTAGAATCCCTGGGGTATGGTTTCTGGAGTCGGGGGGGGGGGGCAGTGTGTCCTTATAGGTCGTGTGCAGGGAAACGTAAAAAGGAAACCAGAGGTACCTAGTGCGAGGTATCTAGTTAGTAGATGTATCTCACTATCGGGATCCTTAAATCTCCTTCAATGCTGTGACGTTCTAAGGTTCTTCAGTTCTTTGGTCAGCTCTGTTCCCTAATACCTTTGAGCGTCGTACTTTATAACATTTACATCGTTTTATTTTACCCTTCTTTTACATTCCATTATTTATACCGTTTCGTTTTACCCATCCTCAGAAGTCGAGGTCTTTTCTCCACGCGAGAGTTCATGAGTCAGTCGCGTACCTTGAAGGCAGAGTATCGTGTCGTAGATCCGATCCTTCCTCCGGGGCTGGGCAACCATCTTCTAATAACCTTAAAGAGAGAGCAGGGTAGGGTGCACAGAAAAGAACTCTCCCGCCGATCCCATATTTCAAATAAAGCATGCAATACCCGTTCATAATTTCGAAAACCTTTATTTTTGCAAAATCATAGTACGTGGATTTATGAGGGTGCAGTCGTATTTGGCCGGACACGGCAATGGCTAAAGTGCGTACAGTGGGGGGTGTTGTTTTGCAGCAATAAAAAACATTAGAAAGTTTTATCAATTCATTTGTAGCAAACTAAAACGTCTATCAACTGGCTGGGGGGGTTCGGGGGCATTTATTTCATAATTTAGAAGCATAGTCAGACTAGTTGCAATCAGATTTCCTATATGCATACCGTGTGCGTGCGTCATAAGCGAGGTTATACATCAGCTATATATATATAAAAAATATAATACATTGTACATTTGTAATCATCATTTTTAACGGGATCCTTTTTACATGTTCGTCGAGTGAGCTCTCCTTTCTTCTTGTCAAGTGTACAAAGGATCATATACATGTCTCAGAACATCAAGTTTTTTTTTATTTAGCAAAAAGAAACACCACGAGGTGTTCGTAAGTTCCTATTGATACCAGCGCCATTTTGGGCGGGGCCGGGTCAGTCCGGAAGTAGCATCAGGAAAAAGTTTCCTACAACCGGCAGTTGGACCAGAGTCCTTTTCGGCAGTTCAAGAATTCATGCTAACAGAAGGAGTGGCAATGTCATGTTTATTTTGTTGGCGATCAAGGCAGTTGTCCCTTACCGGAAGCCTGCAGGGGCCGAGGGCTCCGCCGGGTACCTTTGCAGACTCTTCAAGGCTGTGGAGATGTTGTCGGAGGTGGGGGCTCGTGTCCCGGTGGGCAAGCGACCGAGTTACATTGCTGTTCAAAGTTACTCTAGCGGCCGAGACCCGCCTTCCAGCGGACCCAGACGCCATTTTGAGGCCCTGCAGCAGTCCCCTCTCATCGAGTCTGCAAGAGTGGAAGAGACCTTTCTGAGGACAAAATAGGGAGTGGAACTCTGTGTTGTGGAAGCGGGACATTCGGCTGGGGTGCGGCTGTGATGCCCCCGCCTGGGGGGGGCAAGGGAGACTCGTTCGCGCCGTCTCCTTCTCCCGGTGCACTCTAGGCCGTTCTCTTTCATGGGCATGCACGATGGTCTCTCCACACCCTGTGCTCCACAAGGCCCATGCCCAGTGCTACGGAGGTATGGCCACCTGCGGCGCACGTTCGGTGCTGCGCAAGTATCGGTGCAGTCATTGCATATTCGGTGCTCCGAAAATATGGGCACCGTTGCACGTTCGGTGCTGCGCAAGTACTGGGGCACCACCATGGTATGTTCGGTGCTACGAAAATATGGCACCACCGCCTGGCTGGGGGAGTTCGGCGTTGGGCCGGGGGCTGGGAGACCTCCTATCCGTGGAGGTGGGAGAGGCTCGTCCGCGTCGCCTCTCCCTCCCAGCCCAACTTGGACAAATTTCTGCAGAGGTATGGACAGGACATCCCGCCGCCCAGAGCTGCTGCGGCTGTCACGGAGGGGAAAAGGAAGAGGTGTCTCGTTCTTCTCTGGACCGGGCTTCCTTAGGTTATCGGCTGCAGCCGGCCTCAGTTGGCCCCCCGTCGGTCCCTGGCCATGGGTGGTCGGACCGGGTGGACATGTGGCGGGACTACCTGCAACTACCCAGGGCCGCTGCGGCTGGACTCCGCTGGCCCCTGCCTCTCCTCCGGCTCCCCCATATGTTAAGATTTCCTGACCAAGTGTTGGCAGCAGGGCCCGCCTTATATGGGTTGCCGCCAGTTGGGCGTAGCCGTAACCCTGCCCTACTTTGGAAGGTTCCAGAATGTGGGGGTGGGGTGGGGGGGGGGGGAGGAATGTTCTGTTGACTTTCATTTTCTACAGTTTACCGTTCTTGTTTCTAGCGTTATTGTTCCTTGCTTGTTATGTTAATTAAAAGTTTGTGTTCATCAGTGGCTTACTGATTTCGTTTCCCATTCCTTTCTTTCCAGGTTGTTTCAAGCTAAATTTTCTTTCCATACGACGCGATTTTCAATTTGCGGCCATCTGGTCGTCCCATTGAAATGGATAGGATATTATACATAGCAGAATGTGCCCTATAATTCTTGAAGCATATAAGTTAAAGACTTAATTTCAATTGCAGATTCTAGCTAAGATTCGTATGCATTATTGTACCAATTCTTATGCATGTGGCCCACATAGAAAGTGCACGAAATGGAAGTTGAATCCATACGAGGCGATTTTCGATTTCCGGCCATCTGGTCACCCGAATCTCAAAGATTATTGTTAATAATTCAGTGTGTTTTTATGCTATTTAGCTAATAATGCATGAACCTGTTTATTAACATGTGCATAATGAGATACCAAAGAGAAAATAATGAAAATGTATTGGTAAACCGTATTTTGGTAGACTTTAAAAAACCCCATTGAAAAACACATGCATCACCAATGCTGCTTTTTGCTTGTGCCTAAAACGAAAATGTGTTATTAAAAAGTGAATATAACACATAGAGATGTTTTTTCTTTTGTTTATGAAGCCTAATGTGAAGGCAGGTCACACCTATGTTTTACTTTGAAAAAATCTCTTTTCTAAAATTTACGGCGTTACCTTGTTTTTTAATATAGCTAAAAAACAATTGTTAAAGTCGCTTATAAAAAAGTGATCGTAAATGCTATTTTTTTTTTTTTTCAGCTTGAGGTTCAGTTTAATATGAGTCTTAATTTGATGTATCACTTGCCCTAGTAAACAATCCCCAAAGTCTATTTTTTTTTCAATTTTCCCAAGCTCAATGTTAAACACATGCATCACCAATGATGCAAAAAGTCAAGTCAGAAATTTCAAACAGCAATAAAAAAGTGAGAAAAACAGATATTTGAAAAATTCCTTTTGTTTATGCGGCCTTATGTCCAAAGCCATCCAACAAGAGCATTTTTTTTTAATTCGGTCGATTTAAAAAAAATCTGCAAACTATTTTATTTCTCTCAAAAAAGTGCCAAAAAGTGACTTTTTGTGCAAAAAAGTGCCTGTACAATATTTTTTCATCTAATAAACTTTTTATGACTCAGAATACACTTAGGCTTTTTTTCTCGGATTGGTCAAAGGTCAGGCTACCAGCTTGACTCTTGTTGCACCAGTGCTGCTTCGGCTGCACCAGTGCTGCTTCGGCTGCACTGGTGCAGCTTCTCAGACTTGAGGCGTTGCACCAGTGCAGCATAGAAAAGAAACTTTTTAATAAAAGGATTTAAAACTAATTCAAGATATACATTATCTAAGGAATGTTATAAAAACTCAGATATGGAGAATATTTTTCATTTTCGTCCATTTTTGACCGTTTTGGAGCACTTTGAAGCACTGATGCAGCTTTGGGATTTTTATGGTTATTTTGATCAGAGATGCTCCTAATGTGTTTAAAATTCATGTGGGATGTATCCAAGACACTGCAATCACACCTATATAGTTTTTAAATGATTTTGATGTATTAAAATTTTGACCTCCTTAAGGGGGGAAAGGTTGAACTTTTACCCCGCTCGGAGTTCCATGACTTTCGTGACCTTGTCCCCCTGAAATTTAAAATTGCATTTTCAAAGTAATGTGTACAACTATTCATTCTGTGTGCGTGTGTGTATGTGTTCTCGTGTGTGTGTGCGCATGCGTGCAGGGGAGGTGTGTCTGTGTATGTTTGCGCTTCCCAGGAGACAGGAGATGGCCACGGAGAGTGCATTCGCGTGCGCGTGGCCTGCGCCGATCGCCTTTTTGGAGATGCCCGCGGCCAGGTGCTGTCTCCTGGGAAGCAGACCCAGCAGCAATAGATCTCTGGCGAGACAGCGCTTACGCGCTGTTCAACGCCACGAGACCTAAAAAATGAAAGCACACTGCACTGCTTTTTACCACAGTACATGAACAAAGTCTGCTGCCCCGTCCATCTATACATGTTTCTTAAGTACACATGTCCAAGTTTGTGTGCATGCATGAGTGTCTGCATGCTCCACTTGTCTTCTTAAGACTGTAGGAAGGATGGTGTGTGCCCTTTCAGGAGTCTCTGTGCATGACTGCACAAGCTGGTGGATTTCCTGTAGATCGTGATTTGTCTATTAGAGACCCCAAAGCTTGTCTGTCCTCTTGTTTAGGGCTTCCCACCTGAGGATTAACTTACCCTGTTGGTGGTGAGACACATCCATATCCTTTCCATTGCAGGAGCAAGGTTCCCTCAATTCAGTCAAGGGTGTGGAATGTTATAAAATATCTATTTGTCCTTGAAATGTGATGCTTTAGAAATCTACTCGTCTCATTTATGAATTCACGTGTCCCGTTTGGATTTATGCAGTAAGGTGACAAGCTGTGACAGTACTCTTATGTCAGGACTCCGATAATAGGCTCTCTGAATATGTTATGTCTGAACAAGTGCATGAGTGAGACTTTTTACAGGGTGGGCAAAAAAGGAGTGTAGGTAAAGAGAATTTCCAATGCCACCTCCTCTCCCCAAAGGAGAGGGTTGCTTCCCACCCCCTCCCCCATACCACCAAGCACTGCTGTAAGGCATATGGCACAGCATCCTGCTCTGCTGTGCAACATCTTTAAAAACCATAACAAAACCAAAGAGCTTCCTCTGACCTATTTAGATTTGTTAAATGTTTTTAAAGAAGTTGCACAATAGAAAGGGATGCTGTGCAACATGGCTAAAAAAAAACGAAGTAAGCGCTATGACTTGGTCAATGCTGCCGCATCATAGCACTGTATTTTCATTTGCTTTGAACCATGTTCGGTGTCGGTGGAACAAAGGATCGCAGTGTCGTAGAGTGGATAGTGGCAGTAGAGTGCCCGGGTGTGTGGAATTGTTTAAAAAATCTACTTGTCTAAGGGACAACATTTTACAGAAATCTACTTGCCTTTCCTCTTCACTAAATCAATTAGATAAATAGGCAAAAGTGTATATTCGGTTTTAGACCATGCATTTTAGACATGCAAGCACTTGATTCATTGAAGCTGCCATTTGGAAGAACAGTGTCATCAAAGAGGTTGCATATTCAAATCAGAAATTATCAGTATAATGTACACTGTGGTAATGTGTAAGTCAGTATTACATATTTACAGGATAACGTTTTTGCATGAGGTATTTACAAAGAATGTAAAGAGACCCGTATAGATTCGGTGAACATCGAGGTCACCTTGTTGCGTGCAGACCTGCGCAAAATGGACTTTAAAGTAAAAGATATAGAAATCAAGACCACAGTGCTCATTGATGACACCTCTTCCCTCCAACAGCAGGAGGCTCAACTCCAAACACAACAAAAGGTGATGGGTGAGCTCCTAGATGCTTATGAAGGTCACGCACGCCGTAATAACCTCCGTATCCTAGGGGTTCCGGAACGGATGGAGGAGCCAGCCACTGATCTCTTTGTCGATGATTTTATCCTAAAGCATCTCCAACCCAAAAACCTATCTAACTATTTTTCAATTGAGCGGGCGCACAGAGTCCCTGGGGGTAGGCCGAAACCGGGGGCTCCTCCTCGCCCTATAATTGCCCGAGTCTTCAACTTCAGGGATATCATCCTCCAGGCGGCACAAGCGGGTCCACCCCTGAAGCTAGAAAATGCCCAGATTACAATATTCCCTGACTTCACGATGAAAGTACAAGCGCGGAGGAGAAGTTTCCTTGATGTCAAGAAGGCTTTGAGAGCCAAGAATATTAAATACGCCATGCTCTTTCCCACTAAACTGCGAGTTGAATCAGAGGGAAAGACATGGTTCTTCATATCTGTTGAGGAGGTCTGGGACTGGATCGAAGGCTGGCATCAAAGGAGTACGTCCTCAAATCGTCGTCGAGCCTCAACTGACCTCTCCGGCCAGGACCAGATGCCCGGAAGTCAAGACTTGTTTAACGATGGAACTCAGGATGACCAGTGACGCTCTTCGGATGCCTCGGACTCACCTTGATGATGTTGAAAAACTGCTCTTGCTGTCTCCCATCCTCTGGTTCGGGCGCCGGGAAAACCGCCATCAGGTTCTATTCTAGTTTAATGTAATATGTACAAGACTGCCTTAAAACGTTCAGATTTATATAATATAATGCATGTACTCTCATAGACCTTGGGCGAGGGCTTACAAGGCTCTCCACACACCCCACTAATGTTTGGTAGGGCGACAGGCACACTGCCGAGTTAGGGAGGGGATAGTTTGATGTCCGCAGGCAGAGGAACAGGGAGGGGGGTTGGGAGGGGAGGAGGGTGGATAGTTGGGGATTTTGTTCTGACTTTGTTCTTGGTTTCAGGTTTGTTTTTGTTTGCATACTGTAGAGTCTATTTGATCATGAGGCATACTTAACGTCATTCAGAGGCCCCACGAGGCACTCTATATTCGACACTGAGGCAAGACTGGGTTCCCTTGGTTACCGTCCCCGGCCGGTTCACTTTCGACACTGGCTCTGGAGGCCATCAGGAGGCCCATCAGCCTGTATTCTGTAAATATGTTCCTCTATTTGAGCCGCCATGACACCCCCCTGACTAAGACACTCTCCATTATGACATGGAATGTCAATGGCCTAGGTAGTAAAGTGAAAAGAGGAATAATGATGCAATACCTTAAGCGCCATGCTCCTGACCTAGTTCTCCTCCAAGAAACGCACTTGATGGGCAACACATGTCAAGCACTGCACCGAGGGGGTTACAAACTACTCGTACACGCAGGATTTACTTCCGGTTCCAGAGGAACCGGTATCCTAGTCCGGAAAAGTGTTGTACTCACATGCACAAAGACGTGGGCTGATCCACTTGGCCGTATTGCCGTGGCGGAGGCCATTTGGGAGGGAAAACAGTTAAACATTATCTCGGTTTATATTCCACCAACCATGGGAGGGGACGCACTGCAGACTTTGGAACGACTCATACTAAATCGTCCACGGGGACCTCTGCTTCTTGGAGGTGACTTCAATATGACCATGAATGACGCAATAGATCGGCACCCCCAACGCTCGTCACATAGATTAGGCTCTGATCTCCTTGACTTTACGCAAGCAATGGGGCTCGAAGATATATGGCGTACCTTTCACCCGACCACTTCCTACTTCACACACTATTCTTATGCACACAATAGTAGTTCACGCATAGATTATTTATTCTCCACTGTGACTGACATAGAATTTTTTCGCCAACCTAAAGGACTTCCCAGAGGGATCTCAGATCACTCCCCGCTTATTGTAGACTTTACATATCACCGCCAGATATCCCGAGGTCCCATAATCATAACTCTGTGGCTTTTAAAAATCCCTGACATAAAAGACTGCCTACTCGAACATACAGAATACTATTTTGCTGAGAACGTCGGATCTGTACACTCGGCTGTAACTATATGGGAAGCCTATAAAGATGTGATTAAAGGAAAGGTGTTAGCTCTCAAGACTGGCTATTTACGTAAGTAAAATGATCACCAAATCCAAGCCGAAACAGACCTAGTCCATCTAGAATCGATTCATAATACTGACCCCTCAGAAGAGACAGCAACCCGCCCCGAGTAAAGCAACTTGAATATAAAGCACTGGCACTGGAAAAATCTCAAGCCAAACTCCTAAAAACTCACCACTGAGCGTATGAGTTGGGTGATAGAGCTGGCAAAATGTTGGCGTGGTTGGAAAAACACGAACAAGGGTCCAGATGGATCCCGATATTGACCGGCCCTGATAACTCTCCTGTCACAGACCCCAAAGACATAGCGGAGGCCTTTGCTGACCATCTAGAGAAGTTATACACGGCCAGAGCACACTACACCGCCGAAGAGTCCAAACTACTTCTAAATGAAATGCACTTGCCCACACTCTCTGAGGTTGACGTGCAGGAATTAGAAGCGGGCCTCACAGTGGAGGAGATTGGGAATGCGCTATTTGCCATAAAGTCGGGTAAGGCTATAGGCCCCAACGGTATCCCTATCGAATTCCTGAAGGGAATGGAGCGGTAGGCAATCCCTCACCTGAAGGCAATGTTTGAAGAGAGCCGAGACGCCGGTAGCTTGCCGCTCGATCAAAGGTTGGCGTCAATTGTGGTAATCCATAAACCTAACAAACCGGCTACGGATTGCGGATCATATAGGCCGATCTCCCTCATTAATTCCGAGGTGAAGATATTAGCGAAGCTTCTTGCCACCAGACTGATTACAGTCCTCCCCTCCCTAATCCATGATGACCAGTCGGGATTCCTCCCAGGCCGCAACATGGCGCTCATTCTCCGTAGAGTCCACAACGTCATGAGTAGAATCCCATTTATCCAGGAAGACGCGGCTATACTTTCCCTCGACGCCACACTCGCCTTCAACTCCATAGAAAGGCCATATCTCTTTGAGGTCCTAATCCGCTATGGTTTCGGCCCGAACTTTATCCAGTGGGTCCGACTGCTCTACACTGATCTCTGGGGACAAGTTTACGTAAATGGTCACACATCCAGACAATTTCCCCTACACAGGGGAACGCGGCAGGGTTGTCCCCTCTCCCCACTGTTGTTTGCACTTACCCTTGAACCATTGGCCCATTGGATTAGAGCTGATGCCTCTATCAGAGGTCTCCGGTGGAATGATGACACACTTGATAAAATCTCCTTATATGCGGATGACATTCTCGTCTACGTCTCCTCCCCCGAAACCTCTATCAATAGTCTTTTGCACGCCATCACCTATTTTGGCAAGTACTCGGGTTTTTCCATAAATTGGTCCAAATCAGTCTTGTACGGACTACATGCCCCCCCCCCCCCTCCCAAGGGGATTTTCGATTGCTGTGGCCCAAGATGGCTTCATGTACCTTGGTATATTTGTCACCCCTGACCCCAAAGTCTTTTATGATCGTAACCTGAAGGGCCCACTACAAAGACTCCGCAGTGACATATCCCATTGGAGGTCACTATCTCTGTCCCTCCCAGGCAGGGCAGCCCTTTTTAAGATGCTTGCACTTCCCCACTTCCTATACGTCCTACAGAATTGCCCATTTCCCATTGCTGATTCTTATTTTAATGCACTAGGAGATCTTCGCCTTCTCCTTTGGGACGGAGGCGCTCCCCGCATAGCTCTTCCCTCACTCACGCGGGGGTGGTACGCCGGTGGCATTGCCTTGCCGAATATGAGACTCTACTACTGAGCATCCCAACTAATTGCCACCAACTCATGGCTCCATGGCCCGCCAACCAACCCTGCATTCCACCTCGAACGGTATGAGACGGGTCGAGAGGGTTACCTCGGTGCCTTATGTGGTAAACCCTCCCGCACTCTCTATATAGGCCCGATGTCGCAAACACTAACAATTTGGCGCCGTGCACATAAACGCCTGGGTTGGTCTGTCACCGTTACCTTAGCCACTCTGGGCCTCCCACACATTAGGCTCCCTCTGTCAATATCAGGGTTTCGATAAGTGGGATATGATCGGCATTTCTACACTTGGTGACATGATTCATAAGGGTAAACTCTTGACGTTCACTGAGCTTCAGAAGAAGTATGCTCTAGCCCAATATGAGGCCTTCCGCTATCTCCAAATCAGGCATGCCATACTCACCAGTGTCCCTGATCTCTCCTCTCTCCCACAATCCTCACCCCTTGAAGAACCCCTCCCGACCAAAGCGCTATCCCTCACTTACCGTAAGCTAACCAACAATATGCCTAACTCCTTTCAGGTTCTGAGGGACAGGTGGCAAGGTAACATTGGGCCCTTGGATGATGACGAATGGCAGATGGCACTGATGTCCCTACGTGAATCGGCGATCAATCACAGGTTCAGATTAATACAATTGAAAATACTGCATAGAACATACATGTCTGCTCCCCTCTTAGTAAAAATTGGTAGGCGCATGTCTGAGCTCTGTCTCCGTAACTGTGGGCTTATAGGAACTTTCTACAATGGTATTTGGAACTGCCCAGTGATACAAGACCTATGGGTGCGTGCGACCCAGAAGATGACCGATGCCCTGGGGAAGTCTGTCCCTCTATCTCCGAAAACTGGACTCCTGAATGTGTGGGACCCCATGGATTTCACTCGCCCAGAGCAACAATGGGTGGCTTTAGGTTTTCTCTTATTAAAATGTGAGATAGCAATGCACTGGGGCTCACCACAACAACCGCTTTTGGTGAGATGGGTTGCTGCGATGGATACATGTATGTTGTCGGAGAAAACTGTATATAAGGTCAGGGGTTGCCCAAAGAAATGGGATAAGAAATGGGGTCGTTGGAATGTTTATAGAGGCGAGCTCTGTAGCTCCCCTACAGCTGATATGGCAATGGCCAGGACTGGTCCTTCCCGCAATCAAATCTAACAATGTGTTGATATAATTTATGACCTCAATGTCGATTTTGTATTTTAATGATGGCTATTTAATTACTCTGCTCTTGTTCAATAAAAAATGAGAGCTGCCATAGGTAGTTTAAAGAGGGGGAAAGCGGCAGGACCTGATGCCCTACCCAATGAATTTTACATAGCCTTAAAAGAGTCATTAATTAATCATTTGACAAAGGTTATGAACAAGATTTATGTGGAACATGAAAAGATCCCCGATTTATGGAACGACGCCACAATAAGCCTTATATTAAAACCAGGGAAAAATCCAAAGTCTTGTGAGTCCTACAGACCAATATCATTACTTAATTGCGACTATAAACTGTTTATGAATATAATAGCAAAAAGATTATCAAAGTTAATGCCGAAATTGATCGATCAGGACCAGAAGGGGTTCATAAAGGGCAGACAAATTCAAGAAATAACGCAGGAATTACTGGCGACAATTGATGTAGCCATATCAGAACAGCTACCCCTCACGGTTATCACTTATGACGCGGCGAAAGCCTTTGACCGCGTGAATTGGACTTTCTTAAATAACATCATAGAGAAAAATAATTTGGGGAGTAACTTTGGTCATATGGTGAAGGAAATTTATACAAATCCTAGAGCAAAAATAATAGTGAATGGGAATTTGACAAGTAATATCATTATTCAAAGGGGCACGAGGCAAGGTTGCCCCTTGTCTCCATTGCTCTTTAATTTATATATTGAACCTTTGGCTTGCTCGATCAGAAATCATATTCAAATAACACCTTTTAAATATCAAAAATGGACAAAGAAAGAGGCATTATATGCAGATGACCTTATGGTGTTCACGGATAACTATAACAACTCAGAATTAGCAATTAATGAAACAATGAACAACTTTGGCAAGGTTTCAGGATACTTGATAAATATCAGCAAGACAGAGGCTATGAGCTGGAATAGTACCACAAAACCAGCTTTCTCAAAGGAAAAAATAAAATATTTAGGGATCACCCTAACTAAAGACTTGGAGAAAATTCCACAACTAAATTTAAATATAGTAGTAAAAGAAATGAGAAGACTCTTTAAAATATGGTCTGGTCTACCATTAAACTTTTTGGGCAAATCAAACGCAGACAAAATGACAATCATCCCCAAATACACATATCTTTTTAATATGATTCCGTTGGAGTTTAATAAAGCAGCACTTAAGAAAATACAAGGAGAGATATCCAGCTTTATTTGGTCGGAGAAAAGCACAAGAATTGCATGGAATAAACTTAGGAGAAGGAAAGAACAAGGGGGCATTGCAAGTCCTGATATTTTTGAGTATTGTAGAGCTTTTCAGTTCAAAAACTTTAGAACGTTGCTAAGGAAGCATGGTGAATACCCAAACTTTCTGCAGCATCTTACAAGTGGAGAAGACTATTTCCTTTGCAAGTTTGGCCATCCCAAATTTTTCAAGAAAGTAAAATTGAAGCTACTAAATAATGCGGTCAAACTTTGGGCCCAGATTAGGAACATCTTGAAGATCCCATATTATAGTAATATGGCCCCAATTTGGGATTCACCTGGAACCCCGGAATGCCTAAAGGATGCATTATCTAGTGTACTTAGACAATTAGGCTTTGAAAAGTGGGGACAACTTTTATGTGAAAATGATTTAATATCATGGGAACATCTACATACAATAACGGAAGGGAAAGTATCGAAGTTCAAATATTATCAATTGAAGAGCTGGGCTAACACCATACCAAAAGGAATAACAGATATGGGCAATTTTGAAGAAGAAATGGTAAAGGAATCCACAATAAAAAAAGAGATATCAAAATGGTATTTGGCGTTAATTGAAGCTGGAGAAGAAGATCAATTAATATCTGAAAAAATTTGGAGAAAAGAGTTCACTAACGAAGATATTGATTTAAATACGATTTGGAAAAAATAATCGGAAATATGTTGGCCGTGTGTAAAATCTGTAGCCCTAAAAAGAAATCATCTGTTCTCAATACATAGAGCGTACTGGACCCCAAAAAGGCTATCAAGTTTTAAAGGCGCATCAATAAAAATTTGTAGTAAATGTGGCGAAGAAAAGGCAGATGACATTCATATGTTTCACCATTGCCAGGCACTTGCGCATTATTGGCTAGAGATTGGTAAGACACTAATGGCGCTAATGGGAACTCCAATAACTGTAAGTACGCTTTTAATTATTTTTGGGATAAGAACAGATATCATCAGGTTAAGTAAACTTCAGGAAAATTTAATGTTTGTTCTGATAATATTGGCACGAAGAGAGATCTGTATAAATTGGATGAAACCGGTACCTCCGTCACATGAAGATTGGTTAAACTATGTTATTAAAGTTTGTAGGCTAAATAGGAAAGGGAATACTATAAAAAGAATGGGGAATGTCCTACTCCCCACCCTTATCACCTCTCATTTGTCTCTCTGATAGATTATATGCAGAGAATAGAGACATACTCGCTAGGGCACATGATCAGAGCACAAAGATTGCAGCGCCCAGCTTAATAATAGAATGGATCGTAACTGTCCATGTTGTAAGATGGACAAATCCTGTTCCATTATATCAATTGCAGAAGATACAATGCTGCCGGGTGAATAAATCCTGGATGTCGGTGTGGTCATACCATTGTCAGCCACAGCCAAAGCTTTTATAAGTTAACTCTGTCAATTTCACGCAATCTCTCTGCAGCTTCTTCTTGAGAGATTTTCCAAATTTCATTATAGATAGCGTATAAGCGTTTCTGACTTGGCCTCATGGGACGTGGATGTATTGCTGGACACGTTAAAGGCCTAAGTAGTGCAGTGTCCTCATCATTTCCCCCATGTTGATGTCGGCATTCTTAGAGCCACCACAGGATGCTTCAGCTCCAGTTGGATTGGATACCGGCTCTACAACAGTCACACAGGCTTTGGCTGTTTCGAATACTTCCCTAGCATTGGCTGTGGGAACTGAAGAAAATCATCTTTGTGAATTGACCTGATCTGTGAGGTGTTACAGGGACCATCGTCTGCGAACGCAAGCAGCAGTGATATTAGTAGCTGCATGGACAGCTGCAAGCTCAACTGAGCATGTGCAGACTGGCAGAGGCTAAATATAACCTGTCTCTAGGCAGAGTACAAGAGCATACAACAGAAAGGTAGGACAGAGCACATGGTGAGCACATGGTAGCACATGGCAAACAAGATGGCTGCCAGAAATACAAAATGTTTTCCACAAAACGGATAAGATATCCTCTGAATACAAGATGGCTTCTGCTAATGCTAACCCAATCGCTGTCAAATTACAACAGAGGACCCTTTTAGCATTAGCTGAAGACAGTTGTTCATCTGGGGTAATCTAGATATGCATCCTGTACATCGACGCTCATCAGTTCAGTGACCTCTTTATTTAGCATTTGTTGGACTTTCATTTCTGTAATATTTCTCTTGGTAGGTGTACAAGCAGTGATGCAAATAGAGCACAGCATGGGACCACATTGTATGCATATACAGCATGTAAATACTATCACCAGTAGTATACATAGAACAGTCAGTAGCTTCCAGTCCCAGGTGACAAAGAGTGTCCATATCCAGCTCTAAAAAGTCCATGTACCAGTCTCTGGGTGAATCTCTGCAGCAATTTTGTGCAATTTAGATATTGCATCATATACTGAAGGTGAGTGATCCGGAATGAAAACACAACAGCTGCTGCCAATGATGCGACATGTACCACCTCGATCAGCCAAAATCACATCAAGGACCATACGATTTTGGAGTGCTACAATCCTCGCAACTTGCAGCTCTTCTGTAATGTTCCTAAGTGCCATTGCTGTCTGATTGGTAACAGCTTCCACAACATGAGTCAATTGCCTTATCTTTCTACTTTTCAATGCAGCACCCACGAAGACAAATAAGCTTAAGTGAAAGTCGACAAGCTGTTGCAAAGCGGTGTCAGTTTGGTCAACTTCATCCATACTTATTACCCTCTTATTTCTGTTCTTGGAAATGTCATTGTAAAGTTTAAAGTTCTTGTGATACGATGCTGGTGCCAAAAACACAGGGGGCAACAGAAAAGATATGTAGCACACTCCTGACCAACCCACTGAAAGTTGATCATAACCTTTATTACCACAAACAAAGTAGGTATTATGTGATGAAATAAAGCTGCTATTATTTGTACCTTCAATTGTCAGAATTATAGTACATTTACTTCTCCCCACTGGAATTCTCCCAACACTACTAATACACAAGTCTGCTTTAGTTCTAGTCACAGAAATTACAAAAGGTCCATTGTTCTTTATAGTCCTCGTATTTGTGAAAACATGTGGCATAGAAATATTGTCCGGTTGATACTCCTCCCATTCCCATTTAGTTCCCCTCGCTTGAGGGTAACCGATCATTCTCATCAGGGTAACAAACTTTATTGAGTTTATAATTAATTTGCCCTAATGTCATCTCTGTAATGTTGGCCCTTTCAGGGGCAAACAAAAGCGCAAACCAGGCGTGACAAGAACCATTATGTGAAAATGGAAGAGGAATAAAAGGTGTTCCTCCTTTCTTCCGGTGCGCAGGTATCATCCCACACACCCAACAGTTGGTAGTATTTGTGGCATTATGTGTATGATCCAACATCTGGATGAATGTATTATTTAGGTAGGATTGTCGATGCTTCTGCTCATGGTAGGGGAGCGTAAAGTAGTGGTGCTCAACTGGTACTGGAGTAGTGGCGATCAAAAGCTCTCGAACAGGAGCCACTTCCTCAACATACCAGGTAATTGCTGCCATAACCACCATTGCACCAACAAAACCTTCAGCACAAATTATTTTCTTATAGCAGATCTTAGCCACTTTTGATCTCTCAGCAGACATGATCACTTTGTCGTCAAAAAACAATCGTTGGAGCTCTTATCCCTGGGCAGCCGTTGATTTCTTCACCAAGGGTCAAGACTGGTGTCACTACACTACGCAAGGCTGATCCCCCCCTTGCCACATTGGCGTTCCGTTTCACAAACCTAGGGCGGTAGCTCAACCAGTCCTTTTCGACAATGCAGGCTCTTTCCGTGATCTCAATTGGTATTGTGATGCTCTAGAAACCGTGTGGTCCGGGAAGACTTCCTCAGATTCGTCAGGTGGGATGGCTTGGTTTTTCTCCGTATCCAGAATTTCTCGATGGTCGGTCAGCACAGTAGGGTCCACCAAGGTAGGTGACACACGCTTGCAGTGTGTGCCATGGATCCAATTCTTTCTCTTCGTCACTCGAACTACTGTGCTCGTAGCCAACAGCACTTGCTCTGATCCTCGCAACCTCGGGTCCAAGCTGTTCAACCTCTCGAAAATTCTGACCATAACCTGGTCGCCAGGTCGGAGATCGTGGGCCTCACCTGTAGATCTGTCAGGAACAGCTTCTCCAGCTTGTTGATAAATAGAGATCAAACTGTCAGTTAACTGTCAGTTAACTGTGCCAAATAATCATTCATCAGAACACAAGGTACATCATGTATGGGGCGTGGCTTAGGAACTCCCCAAATGTTCATCGGTCTCCCAAATACCACTTCATATGGTGTAAGCCCAGATCGTGAGTGTGGCACCGATCTTATAGACAACAATGCCAGAGGTAGTGCATCTGGCCATTTCAGAGACGTGGAAGCCAGTATTTTTGCTAATTTCAGTTTCAAAGTAGCGTTGTACCTCTCCACTAATCCTGCTGATTGTGGGTGGCAGACCGCATGGAATTTCTGCTTGATCCCTAATCCTTTCAGGGCATGTTCAACAACTTGCCCAATAAAATGAGGTCACTCCACAAAAGCTTGCAAACACCATATCTAAGGAAAAATTCCTTTAGAAGCACCTTCCCTGTAGTGAGAGCTGTATTATCCTTTGTAGGGTATGCCTCTATCCATTTACTGAAGGCACATACCACCACTAGGACATACTTCAGATTGTTGCAGTGTTCAAGTTGGATGTAATCCATCTGCAAAACTTCAAAAGGTGCAGTCGGTGTAGCAAACCCTCCTGTAGGAGTTTGTGTCCCTTTACCAGGATTATACTGCCAACAGATCAAACAGGACTGTACTATTCTCTTAGCTGTGCTGGCGATTTCAGGATGCTCCCAAACTCGCGTAATTAATTTCGTTATTGCTAGAGCTCCAACATGTGCCAGTCCATGTGCCATTTGAACCATAGGTTGTAAATAGGCTGCAGGTAGTTTCCATTTATCCATGTCTTTGTTGCGCCAACAACCCTCATCGTCCAATATTCCTTCTTTAGCCCATTGCTCAAGTTCTGCTACAGAAGCAGATCTCCGTAATTCTAACACTTCCTGTCTAGCATCATGCCATTGCTCAGCTTGAGACTTCACTACGTACATAGAAGTAGTTCTTTGTTGCATCGGAGCCTCACGAGCTACGCGATTCGCAAAGGCATTACCTTGTCCTGTCTTATCAGTTAACTTCTTGTGTGCACTACACTTCACAATAGCTATCTTCTTTGGATATGTTAGTGGAGTTAAGAGATTATGCACTAATTCTCCATGCATTATCTGCATCCCATGGGACGTAGGAAAGCCTCTTTCCTTCCAAAGCAGGCCAAAATCATGGGCCACTCCAAAAGAATAGCGGCTGTCTGTATAGATGTTCACACGCAAGTCAGTGCTAAGTTTACACACTCGTGTCGGAGCTATTAGTTCAGCTGCTTGAGCCTACTTTTGTGGCATACGAGCTGTCGCCACTACTGTCTCAAGTGTCGTAATTGCATATGCAGCTGAGGTCGTGCCATCTGGTAACTTCAAACAGGACCCTATCAACCCACAGTTCCCCATCTACATCTAAAAGGGGCGTATCTTGCAAATAGACGTGACCCTTTGTCTGTTCCTCGGTAAGGAATATACAATCATGAGGCTCTTTTGACGGAGACTCAGTCGCCGGATATGGTAACAAGGTAGCTGGGTTTAGTGACGCACATCTCTTCTGTGTAATGTGAGGGGCTAACAATGTCAATTTGTATCCTGTTAAACGAGCACTAGTCAATTGTTGCATCTTAGTCTGATTCAAAAGCGCATCGACCGCATGGGGTACTAGCACCAACAGTTTATGTGACAAAACTATCCCTTCACTTTAACGTATGGACACAGCTGTTGCTGCAACTGAACGAAAGCACCCAGGCAATGCACGAGCAACAGGATCAAGAACCGCTGAAAAGTATGCACAGGGATGCTGCTTATCACTGTGTGTCTGTACTAAAACTGACCATGCACACCCATCTTTCTCGTGTACATAGAGTGTAAAAGCCTTCGTGTAATCTGGAGTACCTAACACTGGTGCAGAACAAAGAGCTTGTCTTAACGGTTGAAAAGCATTCTCACATTCATCTGTCCATGGAAGGGGCATTGGAGTGTCTTTTGTCAAAAGCGCTAGCAGGGGTTTAATAATGTGTGAAAACCCTAATATCCGTTGCCTACAAAACGAAGTCTAGCCAATGAATGCAGGAACATCTTTCTGAGTGGAAGGTACTGGTGTGTCTAAAATTGCTTGAATGCGAGCTGATGTCAATGCACGGCCCTCCTTAGACAGAAGGTGACCTAAATAGGTTACCTTCGGTCTACAATATTGCTATTTATTCTGTGACACTTTATGACGGTGTGTATCAAGAAAAGAAAGCAAAGACAAAGTACATTTTTCACACTGTTCTGGCGTATGGGCTGCCAACAAGATGTCATCGTCATATTGTATGAGAGCTACTCCTTCAGGCAAAACGGAAGAATCAAGTTGTCTCTTCAATGCTTGACTGTAAATGTTAGGACTCTCAGCGTACCCTTGAGGAACTCTACAAAATCTGTACGATCTATTATTCAAAGTGAAGCCAAACAAATATCGGCTGTCAGGATGAGTAGGAATCGAAAAGAAAGCATTCTTCAAGTCGATCACAGAAAATGTAGTGGCTGTCGGGGGAATCAAAGTAAGAAGTTTGTTATGGCCGAAACCACGGGGTATTGTGGTACTACAATCTTGTTGACTTCTCGCAAATCAATGATAAATCTGTAAATCCTAGTGTCAGTATCCTTTTTCAAAACAGGAAGAATAGGGCTGTTACAAACATTGTAAGGAACTTCCTCCACAACCCCTGCTTCAATCAAATCATGAACAATATGTATAAGTGCCTCTTCGCCTTCTCGAGAAATGTTTTATTGAGGCAAGCGTAGTAGTGAAACGCCCTCCTTGACACTAATATGTACTGGTGGAATAACCATTTGCCCTACATCGGCGTCTGAAGTAGCCCACAAAGTACCCTAAGGGCATGTATGTGTGTCACATGGCACAAAAGCCTGAATCAGGGGTGCAACAGGGTGTCAAAGTGACACCCTGTTCCCCTTGTCAATTCGGTAATTTTACCGATTCGGTAATTACCGAATCGGTATTTGCCATTGATTCCTATGGACCTCAAGGCCCATAGGAATCAATGGCAAATACCGATTCGGTAATTACCGAATCAGTAAATACCGAATCCTACCGATTCAGTATTTTTTACCGAATTTTTACCTACATACCATTTACCGATTCTGAAATACCGAATCGGTAAAATTCGGTATTTAAGAATCGGTAAATGGAACTTACCTACATCTGGCCCTTGATATTGATTTTGTCTATCAAACGTGTTAGACCCATCCTGTCTACGTGTATTAGCATAAAACCTAGCACGATCATCCATGCTCCCTCTAGGCCCTGAATATTCTGAATGATTTCTCATTTGTCCCCGACCACGTGGATACTGCTAGGCACGTAGTGCCTGACAGTCAGAAATTCAATGTCCAAACTTCCTGCAGTACGCACACTGATCGACAGACAAATTCGAACGAGTATAAGAAGGAAAAGACGAACCATAAGATCCACGTCCACCTCTATAATTACCTCTAGAAGGCGGACCATAAGCCTGAGCCAACATAACCTTCGCTTTTAACTCCTTAGTCTTCTTATCCTCCTTACCCTTTGCCTCTAATTCCTGACGTTCATAATACTGAGCCATAGTCAGAAAAGAAACCGGAGAAGAGGTAGTCCATGAGCTCTCACTGGCCTTTAGGCGACTAGATATTCCTGGCAACAAGTTGGTGATAGATTTATCTACGAACAGATGCCTGCCTGTGTCATCTGTCAATGACTGGCCACTAAAATCGTGGAATGCCTCCTCAAAACGTGTAAAGAAATTAGAAACCGATTCATCTACCTGTTGCCCACATGATGCTAATATGGTCCAATCTATCTTTTTAGGAGGGATATTTGTCTTTAACTTAACTAATATAGCTGCGAGAAGATCTAAAATTAACTAACATGGTTTCTGTGGTGGTTCCTTCTCTTCATCCAGTCGTTCTAACTCTTTCCACAATGCCCCAAAAGTCGCATGATCATCAACTTTACGTACAGTTCTCCACATATCAGGGGGTAATATCAATCCAAAAAACAAATCAATATCGGGCATAGTCATAGTACATGAGCTAATAGCACCCTCAACTTCCTCATAAAAAGCTGCTGGATTTTTCCGCGGATCAGGCAATGCAGTTTTAAGAGCCATAACATCCGCTCTATTCCAAGGAGTGTAAACCCAGTTATAAACAAAATAACCTTTGGCATCAGTAGAATCCTTATTATCATCCATACCCGCTCCTCTAGGAGGAACATACAGGCTTCGCATGAATTATCATAGTCTGTTCCGAAGATAGAGGCCTGTGCTACCCCGGTCTGAGATGTTAATGCAGCTGCTTCTGCTGCCTTTTTCTCTTCCCGCAAACGGACTCCGTCAACACGTAATTTAACCAAACGTCTGATTGAGTCGGCCACCTGAGAAAAGACAAAAAGACCATCACGCATTTGCTTACAGTCATTTGCTATATCGTCGGGCTCTAAAGTGTCAGAATACTTCCTAAACTGTTCAACAACTTCCGCGGCAAACACCTCTATAAAATATATTTGCTCCCTTTCCTGCCAATCCTTTATGTTGTCTATTACTTCAGAAGCAGAGTCAGTGTTACGGGCGGCTTTGCGAGCAGCCGATCTAAGCTCAGCGGAACGTGCAGCGGGCAACATAGAGCGAGTTTCTCGTGCTTTGTCCTGATCTATAGCAGAGTCCTCATCCGACTCATGAGGAGCAGAAGGGAAAATATACGGAGACGGAGAACGATCCAACAACAGAAAATCATCTTCTGGCTTATTAAGGATAGGATAGAGGGGTCGCCGAACAGCGTATTGGTCAGTTACCTGTAAATGGCGCTCCCTATCCTCTCTCTCTTTTAATTCTTTCATTTCTTTATTTTTCAATTCCAATGCTTTTGCATAAATGTTCTTTCGCTGTTCTTTTTCAATCAAGGCTTGTTCACGCTTCATTCGCTCATGCACTTCTCTCTCCCACATTCGTACACAGTCAAACATATCTTGCCTAGTCTTTCGCTTAAACATACATTGTTCCACATACTGAATCTTTCGTAAATCAAATGACCCATGCATAGGCCAATGCAACTCAGGATCCTTCCTAGTATATTTATTCCATAACGTGCTGTACATTATAGAAGAAATACCATATTTAATATACATGTCCCTATTATGCGTCCCCTCCGGGGAAGCCGGCTGTGCTTCATCAAGTCTCAAACTGGTACCACTACAAAAGCAACACATCCTACGAAGTGTGCTAGAAACAGGCGTGTCAAAAATAGTGCAGAATATGCAGTATTATATGCAAAATAGCGCTTAAGGTACTCTTGTACGTTGCACCGTTCAAATCAATTCAAAACAGAGAAAATTCTCCTCATTACCTGCCTATATAAATCGCAATGTATATGTTGATCACATACAAATCCCAAAGTGGGCACTACAAATTCCAAAGTCACAGCAAACGTCGTAAAAACGACCTTACCAATCCAAGGCATCAAACCAACAGCAAGTGTTGCATCAAACAACTCTTACCAATCAATTGGTGTCCAGATTCCAACTGCCAAGTTCTCAAATCGACCAAACGGTCACTGCACGGCGAAGCAACAGAAGAGATATCAGTCGAGGACTGGCACCACCTGGATGGTCAGATCAGAAGGAGAGGAAAAACGCTGTGGTTTGCCAAGACGCAGGTCTCCTCGGGCAATGATTATCCGTAGCGAGATTCCAATACTTCGTTTCGGCCACTCCTTATGGCATCCAAGTCGCGGATGAGCCCCACTGGTTGGGCGCCAATTTTTCGTGGTGGGCCTCAGCAAGGCCTACCAGTGTTAGGGGTTCGCCCTTCTCTGCACAAGTCCTCAGACCAATAGAATAGAAGTTGGCACAGATACTAGAATAGAAAATACAAAGTGTATTAAACCTCATGAGGTGGAACTACATTCACACAACACCCTTCGGTAGTGTATGAAGTAGCACACTGAATGGAATGAGCTTGGTCCTTTTATACCCACACAGGGGCTCAAAAGAAGGGGGTACAAGCAGGTTTTATGTACATATATGGTCATATAGAAAATGCACAGTCAACAAGTGGGAGGAGCTAACAGTTGCTAATTCTGGTGAACACATCCTCACAGTTACAGACAAACAGCAGCTGCATGGACAGCTGCAAGCTTTACTGAGCATGTGCAGAGTGGAAGAGGCTAAATATAACCTGTCTCTAGGCAGAGTACAAGAGCAGACAACAGAAAGGTAGGACAGAGCACATGGTGAGCACACGGTAGCACATGGCAAACAAGATGGCTGCCAGAAATACAAAATGGTTTCCACAAAACAGATAAGATAGCCTCTGAATGCAAGATGGCTTCTGCTAATGCTAACCCAATCGCTGTCAAATTACAACAAGCAGACCACTAATGCTATATATACAAATCCTCTGCACATGTTCAAAAATAAGTCCATAAAGTTACATTAAATATCACAATGATGCTTCTCTTTATATTTTTAGATGTCTTTATTTGAAGATCTTTAAGGCTTCTTAGCCAACACGCGTTTCGTCGCTGTTACATGGGATTACCATGCGACTTTTTCAAGGCTGATGTCTGCTTCAAGTAGTCTCTTAGTTCCGGTGATAATTCCAACCCGGAAGACGATCCTATAAGTACTGCTCATGGAGAGGTAGACCAATTAGACCCTTGCCCGGAGAGCTAAATATGCTTCCAAATATAAGGGAGTTTCTTTTAGAAGACTTGCCCCATCCACCAATATTTAGGTGGAACCCTTCAGATCTCCAGGCCGTGGCGTGTTCGCCGTGCAAATCAGCAGTTTGAACACGTGTTCACTAAGGAGGATTACATGGGGACTGTATCAACCCAGAAAAACAATTATTTCAGTTATGATGTCCAGTACCAGCTCTTTGATGCAGTCATCTTTAGTAACAAATCTGTAGTGACTATAAAATATGTGGTCCTGACCATGCATGGGGCCTGGTGGAGGAGTCCTTCTCAGTCAGTATTTCTCTCGTCGTTGATGTGTATTTCACGACGAGTCTAGATTCCTTTCTCTTTCAGGTGCTTTAGATTGTGCTGAAAGGTTTAACCTGCAGACCTTTCATAAGTGATCTCTCTTGTCACATGCATTTCTTTGCCCCTGAAGCACTGGGCATTGGTAAGACATTATCTGCAGCAGGAGCAATTGCTCTTCCCATTGATGTTGTCTGATGTGCTAGAATCTGGTTGCTTCCAGAACCCGGACGGGTTCATGAGCAGATGGGCTTGCCTTAGGCATGCCTTCGGTACACCAGCGCCACATCTGCGCTTTGAACATCTTAAGAAGCGTTAGAAGAGAAAAGAGTAAGCTGCCCCGCCCACTGCTAAACACTGGAGCGGGGAAGCGTAGACTTCGCAGTGGAGTTACACCGCCGCCATTTGAGTGCAAGGAAAAGTGATTCAAGCAGATTCAAATTCAAGCAAATCCAAATTGTATTCAAGCAAATTCAAATTGTATACCTCCCAGTAAAATTAAAAACAAAAAGCTACCCCAAACTTGTATGACAACATTGACCCGTGGCATGAAAGTACAAATAAACAATGTACAAATGAGTAAGGTATTTTTCAAATGAGAAAGGTAAAATGTAAAGCGTTTGAAAGAGCTTAAAAACGCAGTGTGGAAGGCTAGAGGTGTCTCTTACTTTCGCACTATCTTCTTAATTCATTGTTTCAACAATATCTTTTTAAGGTGGAGCCAGGCTCTATGGGAGGCCTCTTGTGAGCACTCTAAACTTTTCCACTCTAAAATATTCCATATTGCTCTGACCCCGCCCACACATTGGATTGGCCTTTGCGTGTGTCTATCAATAATGAAGCACGCAAACGGCCAAAAGCGTAGCATGTCCCACCTCTTCTCAAAGATTCACTCCCACCTCGTTTTGCTCTCGGGAGCGAGCAGCGGCGCGCAGGGTGGCAGCTGCATTCCTCATTTTGGATCAGGTTACTAATTAAACACAAAGCGGTCGCTTCCACTTTAGCGGCCATGCTTGTTGAATTCCCTGTTGCTTTGCTCCTCCCGCCCCCAACACGTTGTCCGTGTTCACCATTCTATTGCCCCCCGCTGTCCGCATACCCTTTGCTCCCGCCCCCTCTTTTTTCCTTTTTGAACATGCTCCCGCCCTCCTCCCATTGTCTGCATTTTTTTTTCTGCCTACCTCCTCACTTGCGGTGGCCCATGAGGTGCTCCTCTCCCCCCGCGGCACACCACTGTTTATTAAAAGGCTGAACAGAGTCAGCAAAAACCATTGGCAAAGCCAAAAGGCGTGACCTATTGGCTTTGCAATGCTTGTCTGCCAAGCCGATACACGAGGGGCGTCAATGTTGGGGTAACGGATCCGGTGAGGAGCAGGAGGGGGAGGGGAAAGACTGGGAAAAGGGATGTCTGAAATCACCGATTCTTCTGCAGGACCCATCTCTCCCTCTCTTCCCTTAAGGGATATTTGTCACTGTTGCTGTAAAAGCCTTTCCATGGGGTGCCCATGCCGGCGACCTCTCCCCGGCATGGGCACTGGGTCAGGCGTGCAACACCCATTGGGCTCACGGGACTTACCACCCCTCCCGTCGTTTGTGACACAGCTTCGCGGGCTGGTGAGCAACTAATTGCAGCCGCACCCAAGTACTTAACAGGTCTTTAAAGACTATTTACGTGTAAATGAGGCTTTTGTTGTGTGTTCACCCCATCTTACAGCCCCTCTGTCTTTGGTTTGAAGATCTAGCCCCCCCCAAAATATTTCTCTGACCCCCCCCCGAAATGTGGCACCCAGTGCCCGCCTGCACTGGGTGCCAGTTTAGCAATTGCAATTTTTGAAGGTGGGCCTGCACACCTAATTATTCCAATACTAATCAATTTTAATTCTAAAGTGTTCTATTCTTGACACAATTTTGCGTGCTTTTCACGTTAAGGGGTTAGCCCTATATCCCTTTAGGTGTGATTGCATAAGATTTAGGCCAAGGAAAACAACCAAGGTCTACATGAAGCACAGACAAGAAAGTCTCTCCTTAATAACAGTGTTTTTAAATCCACTCTTCAATCACAATTAATGTAAAAAAGACAATGATCAGAAACCATTTGAATTGAAATTGTTATCATTCATTAATATTTGACAGGTTATCGTTCCTGCCATATTTCTCATTCCATTGTGAATATTTATCATCCTATCCAAAAGGTCAAACACTCAGGTAATGAATCTTTTTTTTTTTTTCATTTCAAAAACCTTTATTGTATAATTAAAGCATGGTACATCAATGCCATGAGTTCAGGCAACTGTGTGTCAAATATTATGCAGATTATATGCATATTCCCATGCTCAGTACTTTACATGAATCAGTAAGTTGTACAAAAAGAAATTGACATTAAACATTTCCCCCAATTAACAATTATCCCCAGAGTTCAATACAAAACGCATTCCTGAAATAAGTAGCACATCCAAAATACAATACAGCTCTTTGAGGTGGAGTCGACTATGGTTGTTGGTAGAAGGTCGAATTGGCAAGACATACATCCTGGAGCTACTAGCCCCATATGAGGTCGGTGTGTGAGTATTAGGCATTTTAAGAGAAATCTCACAATGTATACCCTGGGAGGCATCCTCCCATCCAGTTGCACTGTTAACAGGCCAGGAGAGGGGGGGGACAAGCTAGGGAGGAGGATCGCCTCGCAAGAGCACACTTCAGCTAAGAGACTAAGACGCTCTGGCATCATCTGCGGGTATTTCCCCCCACCCATCATCTTCTTCAGCCTGCTGACTAAGTAGAAAGGACACAAAGGGGGCCCAGATGTCTTTAGGCTTTGATCGTAAAGGTAATAATTCGGCATAGTCCTGTAAGTGTTCCTGCCATGTGGACATTGTCCCGATCCAAAATTTAAACTTTGGTGCTCGCCCCCGTCCCCACCGACATGCTACCAATCGCTTGGCCAGAAGAAGGCTGAGTGCCAGGAATTTCCTGTGCTCAGTAACCACCTGTTGTGTCAGACCAAGGAGAGTTATCAAAGGACAGGGGGCTATTGTAACGCCCAGCATTGTAGAGAGTCCTTCGAACACCTGTGTCCAATATGTGGCTACTTGGGGGCAGGACCAGGCTAGGTGAATGAAGTCAGCACCCGCGGACCCACACCTCAGACAGCAATCAGGATCTCGAAGACGGAATTTGTGCAATCGAGCAGGGGTATGGTGTAAGCGGTGTAGGAATTTATAGTGCAGGAGTCATAACCTGTTGTTGCCAGTGTTGGCTTTCGTTTGTGTGCAGCTGGTTTCCCATTGTTCGTCTGTCAGTGGTTCTGTGAGGTCTCTATCCCATTCTAGTCGGGCTTTTAAAGTGGAGGGGCGCGGCGCCTCTTGCATGTGTTTGTAGAGCTGGGAAACGACATGGCATGGTGGACCTCAGTGCACTATGGCATGTAGTGGCGCAAAGGTGTCTGGCTCAGCGGGGAAGTCAGGAGTGAGGGTGCAGACGTTCTGTCGCAGGCAGGTGAATAGAAAGGTATCCATAATAGTGGTCGGCCTAGCTTTAAAAAACTGATCCTTAGTCAGAAACATCCCGTTCATATATAAATCGCCCCAATGCCTATACCCCAATTCCCTGAGCATTTTGCGGCCTATCGCTTCGCATGTAACCTGAAGTCTGGGGTCATTATCTAGTGGCAGTTTGGGTGAATAGAGGAACGCACAGTCAAGGAGTTGTGCCATCCGATGCCATGCAGCCACAGTGCAATCAACCGTTGAAGGGTCGCGCTCTCTGGGCCCCACCTTAGCATGGATGTATCCGGTATTGGCTGTAGGAGCCATGTGGCCATCTTCCACGGCGAGGTGTGCCATGAATGGTGGCGGGTAATACCAATATGCAGCGAAGTGTGCTTGGGCGCAGTCATAGTATCTCTCGAAGTTGGGGACCTCGAACCTGCCCAGATGGAAGGGGAGCATGAGAGAGTCAAGGCTGAGGCGCGCCTGCTTCCCGCCCCATATCAGCCTAGTACGTTGGGATTTCAGGGTACTGAAGAAGAACCTCCCTGGATTATATGGAATGTTAACAAAGAGATATAATAGTTTTGGCAGCAGTACCATCTTGGCCAGAGCTATCCTTCCAGCCATTGATAGTGGGAGGTAAATCCACTTGGTGACATTATCAGTAATTTTGTCAATGACAGTGCCATAATTTGCCCGCATCATGGCGTCTTTCCGCCTGGAGATGTGAATGCCCAAGTATTTCAGGTCTTCCTGTTCCCACACAAGAGGGTAGTCGAGTGGGTGCGGATGAGTGTTGTCAGTCAACGGGAAAATGGCAGATTTGGCCCGATGTATTTGCACTCCGGCAATTCCCCCAAATTTGGTGATTTCGCGCAATACCGGGTTTAAATTTTCTTGGGGCTTCTTAATGTAAAGAGTCATGTCATCCGCGTAGAGGGACACGAGCAGCTGGCGGGCGGGGTAGATGATGGTGCGGTGGTTATGCTTTTGACGGAGTTTCGCGGCAAGGGACTCGATCGTGATGGCAAAAAGGATAGGGGATAGAGGGCATCTCTGGTGAGTACCTCTTTGAACAGTGAAGGGGTCAGATCTGGCTCCATTAAGCAGTACGGTAGCGGTCGGTTGGTGATATAATAATCGAACCCAGTCTATGAAGCTGAATGGCATCCCATTGTGTTGTAGTGTACCCAGGAGGTAGTCCCACTGAAGCGTATCGAAAGCCTTGGTGGCATCCGAGAATACCGCCACGGCTTCGCACTTAGGATCTATGTCCTGCAGGACAGCATGTAGCGTGCGGAGATTGTGCGAAGTTGCACGGTTGGGGACAAAACCAGCCTGGTCCGGCAGGACCAGTCGTTCCATGAGGAGGTTAAGGCGAGTCGCCAACACTTTAGCCAAGATTTTAGTGTCACAATTCAGTAGGGCTAGGGGCCGATAGGAGTCGCATTGCGTAGAGGGCTTGCCAGGTTTAAGTAGAGAGGTGATTAGTGCTTCGCGCATGGTGCGGGGGAGGCTGCCTTCTTCAAGCACTGCGTAATATACCTGTTTCAGAATGGGGGCTAGGATTGGAGCAAAGAGTTTGTAAAAGTCAATAGGTAGACCATCTGATCCACGAGTGGTCTGAATGGGTACGGGCTAAGTGATCTGTGTCCGTGTAAGCCATGGCGCCAAACCCGCAGATATGAATATGTAGTCTAAGCGCATCCAGGAGGAATGTACAGAGGAATAATGTGTGCCTTCTTTAAGGGAGGGGTGGGCAAATCTCCAGGCATCAATCAAGCTATTATCTCGTACTATGTCATTAAGAGTTCTTTGAGTGCAGTGTAGTATTAAAATCACACCCCCAGACGACCTGAGTGATGCCCAGAGTGAGGATCTTGCCCCAAAGTACGAGCATGGCAGAGGGGTCGTCCACATTGGGGCCATAGTAGTTCGCGAAAAGGGTATCGTGTGCATGAAGTCATCCCCACGCCAGGCAGAATCTGCCTCCCGTATCAAGGTCCACTCCGCCCGGTAAGAACAGTGACCCCTCTTGAATAGCTAGAGTAGGAAGAGAAAGTGCGGCTCATGGCCCATTTGGATGGGAACTGAGTAGACCCCCCAGGGGCCAAGTGTGTCTCCTGTAGGAGGGCGATTTGTATTCCATGTCTGTCTAGGTAACCTAACACTTGTCTACGTTTTCTGGGGTCGTGAAGGCCTCGTATGTTCCAGGTGATAATTTTGATATTCTGTTGTGTCCTATCCTCGCCAAGGGAGACGATATATACGGATGAACATTCGTGAGTGTTTGGAGTGCGCAATTAAAGATAGTAGTGGATTCTGTGATGCAGAATAAGATTGCGGCATAATTACAGTAAATGCAGCGGTACATTGTGTGATACTTCTCCTGTTGAACCCTCCCACACCGGTTTCCCCAACTTGCCGGGTAGCATTGTCCCTCCCATTTGAACTGCAACTTAACAGAGTAACAATAGAGTCTCCAACCAAATAGTAGTGGAGTAGTAGCAAGGGGTTCGCCCTGATTAAGGGGAAGAGTCACTAGGGGCAGTCGACTCGCCCATACAGCTCCCTAATTTCACCCACCGGTTGCCTAGCCAGTAGCCAAGAACTCGAATGTGGGACGGAGATGTAAGTTTGAGCATCAAAGTGAGTGCAAAAAGAAAAAGAAGAAGAAAGTCAAACGGTGTAATATTCTTATACGTCACCCAGCAGTTCAAAAAATGGGCTCAGTGTTCGCACGGCAATGGACTCCATCAAGATCCGTTAATGCCCATAAGATCAGCATTGTTGAGAAAGTGGAGAGGGCGATCTGGAGCGACCCCCCGTAGCCGCCACCTTGGAGTTCACCTGTTTGTGTCTTTTGAGGTAGTCCTCGGCCTGCTGAGGGGAGCCATAGATGTGTTGCTTTCCATTATGCGTGATCTTGAGCTTGGCCGGGTAGAGCATTGCGTAAGGGATTTCCAGAGTCTGCAGCTTTTTCTTTATTCCTGTGAATTTGCGGCGTGCTTCCTGCACCGAGGTCGTAAAGTCAGGGTAAAAGGACAGCGATGTGTTCTCATAGGGGACATGTTGCTTCTCTCTGGCCAGCCGCAGAACTGTGTCCCTGTCGCGGTAGTTGAGTAACCTGACGATAATAGGCCGTGGTGGGGTGCCTGGGGGGACACGGGCCGCAAGGGACCGGTGAGCCCGCTCAACTGTAAGGTGTGCAGAGAAGGAGTCCCTGCCAAAGAGGTCGACTATGAGCTTTTCAATGAAGTCTCCGCCAGGCCCAAAATTTGCACATTGTTTCTTCTCGACCTGGCTTCGAGTTCCTCATTTTTGTCTGCGATGATTTTAAGCAACTTGTCCATTTGGGTGACTTGGCGACCAGTACTAGTAGCAGTGTCCTCCAGATCGGAAATACGGCTCTCCGCCTCCTTCAAACGGGTATCGTGCTGGCCCAATTTCACCACGACAGTATCCATACGTGAGTTAAGCGCGTCAATTTTGGAATCAATTGAGGTGAGGCTGTGTTTCATGCCCAGGAGAAGTGACTTCCAATCTTCATCGGCTGGGGCCGTAGCACCAGAGGCAGTCTGCTCTGTTGGTTGGGTTTCGGAGTTCTTCCGGGCCTTGTAAGGCAGTTTGAATTTTCTGGCATCATTTCGCCCCATGGTATAGGATCAGACAATAGGGTGACCGGAGGGCCGTGCAATGTCAATGGGATTGCGAGGAAGCAGTTAAGATCGAGGGAAAGGGTGTGCCGGCCGGGGGAACAGGTTCACAGCGCAGTCAGAGGGTGTTGACCATACGTGCGCAGACAATAATGCCGGGTTGAAGTGGTGCCGCGGGGCCTCTTGCTGTAAATGCCTAGCGCGGAGCCGCCAGGTTCAGTGGCAATCCACGTGTTAGGGGGTAACTTCCTCACAGGCGGCCGGGCCTGGGGGGCATTTAATATAGCTGCTCCAGCTCTAGCAGTGTTCTTTTGTTGGTTTTTAAGGGTGCCCAGAAAGGGGTGCCGCTCAGCCAGGTGCAGCCCCAGGGTCCAGAGCGGGGTGACAGGCGTTGAAACTGTCCGAGCCGGTGTATCAGCACACAAGATCTCAAGGTCGCAGCAGCCAGGCGGAGGAAGATGGATGTAGGACCTAGCCCCGGCCAGAAGATGCGTCATTGGCCTCGCGAGGGCCCGGGCACCGCAGGGACCCAGCGATGTAGGAGCGTGTGAGGACGGGAGCCGGGAAAGCGCCTGCAGACTCCTCACTTTGGCTCCGGTCAGCAATCGGTCCAGGGTGGCACCCAAGTCGTTACGCTCCTCCTAAGTGTAGGCTCCTCACCAGGTCGGGATCGGGGGTAGGCCTCAAAGCCGCGGTGTATGTTCCCTGGCCCGCCCAGGTCGCGAGCTCGCGCGAGGTACGGCAGAGACCGCAGTAAGGTCGAGGCGGCTGTAACTCAGCAATAACCTCCGCTGGGTTGGCAAGTTTGGTATCGGAGGAATCCTCTCAGCCTCACAGAACCAGTGGTGACATTTGCGGGCAATTATGAGCACTCAGGATGATGTGGAGGATCGGATGAAGCTCAGAAGGGCTAGAACCTCACTAAAGCGCGGCCATCTTGGTCCAGCACTACCTAGTGCCTCACTCAGGTAGTGAATCTTAACAAACATAATTATAGATTAACCCAATGCATTTCAGGTTTTCAAGAAACCCTTCCTCAGAGGTACTCGAATCAAAATTCACAGTTCAGATCTACAACAAGAATACAATGAATGTCCAATGAGCCACTGTATGTTTCAAGATGCATTAAAAATCGGATTTGCACTCGAAAGGTCAAAAAAGACAACGAGTGTAATGTGCTGAAGTTATTCAGATTGGAAAAAATAGTGACGTTTGAGAGAGTGTCATCTTGAATACTAGTCAGTGTCGGAAGAAAAGGACTATTACTATCACCACAGCCCCGTGCGGTCTAAACAGTATGACACTGATGCCTCTGACCCAAAGCTCGAATGATAGACACTCTGTACAAACAGGAACGTCAGAGTTTGTATTAGGCAAGTACACAACAAACATGAAAATACGACGTGGCAGCAGCCGCCGCCTAGAACTGCAGCAAAGCAGCAGAAATGGAAGGAAGGGTACTAACCGGAGACCGCAGCAGGACTGCAGCTCTCAGTGACAGAGACATTTAACCCCTGAAATAAAACCAAACACATAAGTCCAAGGAAAAAGCTAAATATCAGAAATTACGCCCTTTAAAACAGTAATAAACTTTGGAAAAAGGTTCTTAAAGGGGCTTCTGCAAAGCCGCTGAATTGCAAACGTACTAACCTACAGCCCCTTTCTAAGATGAATGTTACTGGAAGGGGGCCTGCTAGCAAAAGGCTTGTGTTTTAAAACTTCATGGGATATAAATTGCACACAGATGATCAATCATGGTAATGAAGAAATCATTTTTAGAAGCATTAAATGTGAACTGTAACTCGTCCAAGCATGTTTTTTTTTAAGGGACCACTTCTCCCTTTTCCGTCTTCATACTGCTTTTCAAAAAAGGTTTTTGTTTGGCGTTTATAAAAACAGAAGAGTTCAGGTCTTACAAGCAATACTCTGCTTCGGCCGCATGTGGAGTGCAGGGCACGTGCACACTCCAGTACGGATGACAGCACTAGGTCAGGTGTAACATGAAAACGAAGTACAGAACTCCCATGATCGCTTTTAGGTGACCTCGAGATGCCACAATGTACTAAAGAAACAGCCCATGGAAAATAAAATGCAATAGTTTCGACAAAAACGCAGTCATGTAGCTAAGAACCGGAGTATGTGCAAAACAAGAGAGGTTCGGTATTAAATACACTCGTATCACTGCTAAACAATTCCCAAGCAGGCCTCTGCAACAGGTTATGAAATAATTGCATAACATTATGATGTGAATGCAGAGCCCGCACACTGCCCAGGTGAACAGAAGGTACCTGCACACATTTGTTTTCAGAAGTTGCTGTCACGGAGAGCTACAACATAGATACTGAGCACGTGAGCTGTGCTGAATTAAGTTCGCTAGAAGAAACCAAGAGAAACCCATTTACTAAATAGATTAATTTTGTTCTAAAAACAAAGCTAGATTGACACAATTTAGCTGAATAGCTTTGACAATTGTGACAAATGAGGCCTCTCTCTTTACAACAATGGAATAAGACACCTACAATGAATTCTCATGTCTTGTAAAAAAAAAACACCTGCCACACACACTAGTTACATGATGACAGAGAGCGCACAACGGGAACGTCGTACCACACATAAACCAAGGACAATTTGCAATTAAAGAAAGTTTTACTTCTTAAGGAATGCTACAAATTGAAGATATTTTCCATTCTTATTGAACGATGCCACTCCAGTAAGCAAAAATAAAGCCGGGACTGCATAGAAGAGAATTTCGCTGTGAATAAGCATCACAACCTTTTACTATTTAATACAAACAACTCAGGTCACAAACTGGCACTGAAAGTATTAGGAACGGCAGCACTGGCAGCGCGCTAGCGCTATTAATAAAATGTAAAGTACACTTCGAAGAAAACTGATACCTCTCAAGGAGCAGCAATTGTACGGGCCGGACCTCGCCGCAATGACTACCTCCGACAATCAACTCTCTCTCGCTGCTTTGCACCACATCAGGGTTTGCATTTCTCTGCTGCTTTCTCGTCCACCTCCCCCTTCAGGGGATCACTCATAAAACAAGGAAAGAAGCAGGTTGTAGTCACAATAAAGTCATGAGACAGAACCATCAGGTGTGACCCACACAGGGGTCTCTCACTCAGTGGATGGGGTCTGAGGACAGAGGGGGTATTTCACCTACACAGGGGTCTCTCACTCAGTAGATGGGGTCTGAGGACAAAGGGGTATTTCACCCACACATGGGTCTCTCACTCAGTGGATGGGGTCTGAAGGAGGGGGCATTTCACCAACACAGGGGTCTCTCACTCAGTGGATGGGGTCTGTTTTTTTTCTTATGGACTTAATCTGGGGAGCGGGCCACAAGAGAGTCGTGCTTCGCAAACTTGACTCTACCTTGGAACGGGATGGGGGATGTACATTTAAAAAACTAACAAAGAACTACAAACTACTGTGTGACTTGGAAGACGATTATTTCTCAGTGCAGCCCTTGAGGGGGTGACAGCCTGTTCATGAAGCACAACCCAACTTATTTTTGTAAACGTTTGTACATTATACAGGGAGTGTGATTCAGGTAACAGTGTGAGTGTTGTATGACAGGAGCGGGCAGTCTTAGTTGTTGAGACATGAATCTCTGACGGGTGCATCTTTAGCTCTTTCAACTGTTTGAGAGAGGGTGGCAGTCTCAAATTCTGGGGGCACAGATACCAACAGCTTCCCTCGTAATCTTTGCTGTTTGCATCTCCAGTTGGTGCAAATGCCACCTAAGAGAGTAACCTTAGTTTGCTTTCTGGAGTCAGCCTGCTTTGCTTTTCCCAAACTTTGGTCAGCAAAGCTAAATGTGTCTTCTACTCAAGTGTTCTTAGCTCGCCTTTGGTAACGTGGCTTGAGCAGTATGGCCTAAGACATGCTCGAAGGAAAAGCAAAACAGTGGAAGTCACAAATTTCAATCAAAGGCTACTAGATGACCTTAGTTTTAGCTGAATCTTTTTAATATTCACAAAGCTGCTAATGTTTAATATGCCTTTTAAATTATTTATTGTAATACAAATGGTTTTATTGTAACCTACTTTTCAAAATGTAATGTCTATGAAATGTGGTTTTCATATTTTGTATGTGCTTTTATGATATCTTGCATATCGAAATAAAGCTTTGATGATGATGAAATTTCAATGCAGTTTATTAAAAATAGACAAGGAACTTTAAGATTCAAACCAAGTTTAGATCAAAAACAATATTTAATAATTATTCAGAAGCAAACTCTAAAGGAGGGCTGTGATTTAAGGATTATTAATTAGCAAAAAACAAAAAGGTAAATGAATAAAAAAAAAGCAGAACCACTGAATCAATCAGAAAGTCACCTACAAAATTGTAGCTGACTTCGGTAGCTATGCTCGAGGGGACAAAGGTAAGTTTAGTCTCTGGGGATGATCAACACTTGAATTTGATGTGAGGTTTTTGGCTGAATCAGTCTCAGAGGTGACGAGCTGCACAGAAGTGGCTTGAAGTGCCAAAATTCCCACAGAGTAGAGTTGGGTCATCACATTGAACCTGAATCCACAGCCTTCAAAATCTATGAAACTTCAGGCAGTTACAACAGCTGCGAAGTCTTCGGAGCTTCCAAGTTGTGGAGATGGTTCAAGGTTGATCATATGAGCCAAAGCATGGAACATGGTGTGAGGCAAGCAGCGTACTGGAGCTCACGCCGGAGGTTCAAACATGAAACTTGTAACCGTCAAGGTGTATCACAGCAGGTTCAAAGGTTGTTCAGCGTTTCAAACCCATATCTCACTTATCTAAGTGGAAAGGGAGAATACCAATAAAGGCAGATCAAGGTGCAAGAATCTCAGGGTTAGGGCTCTCGGTGCTTACACTGTAGTCGTACAGCGAGGAGCGGGGTGGACACCCGCGTTGCTATTAGCCAATGCATCAATGGGGGCCAATAAAGAGCAGGAGCGCTTCCCTCCGAGGGAAAACAACAGCGCTCTGCCCAGAGAGGACAAGTAAAGCTCCCTTCAAGGCGCTGGGGGGCACAGGCAGCACCAGGGCCCTACGGAATGACCTCTTTCAGCAACCAGGGCCCCAGCAGCAAGGTCCTCCTAGGGGCAGAGGGCAGGAGGGTACAAAAGAAGCCCTCAGCACACAGGCCAGGCAGAGGGGTCCCCATTGCTCCTCCAGTAATCCAGGGCATCAGCAGTCCATGGGCTGGGCATGGCCCAGGGAGGCAAGCCTTCCCCTGGGCCCCAGCAGCAGCACGCCACTGGCAGATTCAAGTAGGCACACAAGAACATTTTGTAAGGGGACACAGCCCCTTTTTATACAGAGTAAACCTTTGTCTTGGGTGCAGGGTGGGGGGAGAAACCAGTCGCAGCTGGTTTTGGAGTACTTTGTTTTCCCCAGCCACCCTTTCCATTCACCAGGCAGGCTAGGGTTATCAGTCGCACCTCAGGGGGTGGAGCCAGCATTGTGTGGGGAAAGCCCAGCCCTATTCAGGACCCAGGTGCACCACTCCCTCACATCACACATGCTAATCTCAACACTCACCACAGGGCAGACCCATCATGACTCATGGAGCCTGGCACCCCAGCCAGCTCCAGCCAATCACAAGCCAGCACATTCACTGCACAGACAGGTACACTTCTAGAAGTGGCACTTCCATATTAGACACAAACACACAGAATATACCAATGCGCAGCATTCAATCACACGAGTCCGCACATACCAGACTCGAGCCTGCACACCCCACGCATCAGGAACTACCAGGGACATATACATTCCCCATGCATTCCTATGGGAGGGCAGGCCAATCTCACACTCATACTCAGGGAGCGCACGCACTTTACACTGCGCCACAGTGTCAAAGTGCGCAAAGACCAGCAATCACTATAATTATTTAACAATACCAGGCAAAAAAATTAGGGGTGAACCTGCCAGAAGGGCCAAGTACAACAGTTCCTTTGCGGACCTACAGACCCGGTATTCCCTGCACCAGTTCCAATCCTACAAATATTTGCAGCTGCGTCTCGCCCTCCATGTACACCTCTCTGAGGGCACACGCATCCCTGAGCACAACCCGCCTGAGGCACAGATCATGCTTGGGGACCTGGGGAAGGTGGGAGTCTCCCGCATCTACCGCACACTAATTAATAATACCCCAACCACGCTCGACCGACTCCGACATCAATGGGTGGGAACTCTGGATGAGGTGGATTGGCGTGATGCCCTGATGGCCCCCAGGACTATCACTCCTTCTGCCAGGCTTCGCATGGTCCAGCTATACTACTTGCACGCTGCCTACCTGACCCCAGCCCGCCTTCCTCTGCCCCTCCCCTGCATGCACCAGGTGCGCACATGATCCCGCTGACTTCTTCCACATGGTGTGGGCTTGTCCCAAATTGTCACGGTTCTGGGGTGACATTGAAGAAGAGCTTACGGAGGTGCTGGGTTGGGTGGTCCCCCATGATCCTCGACATGAACTTGTGGGGATTACGGATGGGCCGGACGGGTCCAGGAATGAAAAACTGTTTCTCACAACTGCACTGGATGTGGCTAAAAGGGACATAGCTGCCTCTTGGATATGTTCGGAATCTCTGAGTGTTGGACGATGGCGGAGCGGGTTGACTGGTGAGCCGCGCAGGAGAAAACATTGTATAAAACACGTGGTTGTCCTAGGAAATATCGCAGGGTGTGGGGGAAGTGGCTGGGGGGACGGATTTAGATTTATGGAAATGTTTACTTATACTATTTTGTAAACTGCTAGATTTGTACATCAGGAAAGTCTTACCTTTTGTATATACCTATGCTTTTATGCATTGTAATATGTGCCTGCATTTGTGTGTGAAAACAATAAAAATAGTTTATCAAAACAAGAGAACAGAAAAATACAGGGACAGAGACAGTGGTCATGGATCCCCTATGTTGTCTTACACTACCAGTTACCACAACAGTACAGCATGGCAGGAATGAGTTACCTTTCCTTTGCATTCCCTTCTACCCCTTCATTATGTTCAATTTCTTATCTGTTTGTAGCCTTATTCGTCCATTAGGAGAAAAACATTTTTGGTTGACTAGACTGACTACCTTTCTTTTCAAATGTTGTCAACCAGCAATTTTCCCAAAGGCATTGTGGGAGGGAAGTATGGCTTTGATGATTTGGTTCTTCTGTGAATTTTGCTTTTTATTTGGGTGTTAGGATATTGTTACGTTTTATAAAAAAATAATATAGATGAACACAATTCCAAAAGGGTAAGGAGTGGGGGCTGCGAGATAAGCATATGCTACTGGCAGGATCAACCAGGTAATGGTTGTCTCAAAGATTAAGCCATGCACGTGTAAGTACACACGGCCGGTACAGTGAAACTGCGAATGGCTCATTAAATCAGTTATGGTTCCTTTGATCGCTCCATCTTTTACTTGGATAACTGTGGTAAATCTAGAGCTAATACATGCCGATGAGCGCTGACCTCCCGGGATGCGTGTATTTATCAGACCAAGACCAATTCGGGCTCGCCCGGCCGCTTTGGTGACTCTAGATAACCTCGTGCCGATCGCACGTCCCCGTAATTTGGAGCAAAAAAATTCTTCAAGAAGGTGCGCCTGAAGGTCCTGAAAAATGCGCTAGAAATTTGGTGCAAAGTAAGGACTAGGTGCGAGATAGGGTACTATTCAGACCATGCCCCCATTCGGGATTCCCCGGGGACTCCTCTTTGTCTTAAATATGGTTTTGGTGCCCCTATTAGGGAGGCTGGAGTCTCCATTTGGTCATATCTGGGGGGTACCAATGGGATGTATTTGTGGGAAATACAAAAAGCTAAGATAGGCCCTGGGTTCTCCAAATTTAAGTTTCTACAACTGAAATCATGGTTTGAGGCAGAGAGCGTGGGTATAATGGGAGATTGGGAAACTGAGAATCTCTTTATGTCAGAACATCAGATTAAGAGAGAGGTATCAATTTGGTACAGGAAAATGGTTGAAGCAGACGACAAAGACATTCCATCGCAGGCCTTGGTGTGGAGGCAAACTCCCTTTCAATCCATAATAGAGGAATTATTAGAGCCTTCCTTAAATCTTTTACACAAATATACTAAATCCGCAAGCCTAAAGAAAAACCATTTCTTTGTAACTAATCGTATCTATTATAACCCAGCTAAAATAGCAAAGTTTCCCCCAATACCCAAGCCGAAATGTTATGGATGCCTGGCCCCTAGAGCAAACGATATCCATGGTTTGTTTAATGTGAAAAATTGGTAACATTTTGGGAAGGGATCAGAGGCTACCTGCGCAGGATTTTTGCTACCAACATCATGGTTAATGGGACTCTAGTCTTTTTTGCTGATGACCGCCTATCAACAAAAAACTTGGATGTAATAGATAGAGGACTATTACTGTGTCTGATCCTATTAGCGCGCAGGGAGATCTGCCTGAAATGGAAAGACCCTAACCCCCCAAGAACGTAGGAATGGCTGAATTCTGCATTTGCAATGGCTCGCCTTGATTTAGCCAGTGTTGGTAACACCTTAAATAGCCTCTGGCAACCCCTTATCACCATGGGCAGAGAGCTTAGACTGTGTAGATACTGAAGTGCGAAGGCTCCCAGTCCTATGAATACACCTTAAACTCCAGTATAAGGAGTTGGTCTGGGGACCTGAGCACCCGCAATTGGCCGGAGGTAGCCCAGGTCCACGACAACGGCTGTAACACTCTGCAAATGCTTAAAGGTGAGATGAGGACAAAAAAAAAGAGTGGGGGCTGCAGCTTCTTGGTCTTGACAGGTGTAGTAATGGATTCCTTTTTCTCTCCACAGGTTTCTTGAGGGATGGTGCCACTGGCAGTCTCCTCCCAAAACAAGCATTTGCAATGCAATAGGTCTCGCATTATTAACGTTTGAGCTATTGGCATTGGTAAATAATGCAGCACCAATAGCTCAAACGTTAATAATGCGAGACCTATTGCATTGCAAATGCTTGCTTTAAATGTGAATAAAATATTAATGTGGGTTAAAGAGCGACTGTGCGAATTAAGTTGACGAAAGCCTGCAGTTTTGGAGTTCTTCACAAACACTGCCATGTAATGCAGTATTGCATTACTTCACACCTCACCACTTGCTTCTGTTGTGCTACGGCTGTATGTCATGTGTGCATCGGTTAAATATAAATATTCACTGCCATTATTTCGGAGTGAAATTAAAAAATACACAAACAGGAAAAAAAAGCCAAACACGGGTACCAAATGTAGAGAGGGCTTTTAGCCAGCGTCGCTCTGTCCAGCACATCAGACTTACCATCACAAAAACGCATACAGTACGAACACAAGCAGCACACATTCCAACCTTGATGTCATGTTTACTCACAGCAAACTGCAGTTATCAGGAGCATAGATAGTGTTTTCGTACCACACCTCAAGCCTCGAAAATGTACATCCAGGCTAAGCGCATCGACAATATCAACCAAGCTACTAGAAAACATTTTCTTTTCTTTTTTTTTAAACAGAAATGCTGGAGCATTAATCCCAGATATTCGAGATAAACAGCCACCGAATAACGCTATTCCATTCAGAATCGCTGCCTGTAAATTAAATTTTAAGTGGTTTTCATAGTGATCTGGCCCTCCTGGACATATCTTGCAGTGCTACAGAAGGGTTTATCGAGGTCTACACTTCCCTCCTTAATAAATGGTGCATCAGGTATGTGGACCAACCAGAGACGCCAGCTGACATTATGAAAGAGGCTCCGCCTCAAAGCGTTCTCCATATATTCAAACACCTACTTGAGGCAGGCTTCCCGGACACTAAATGACAATGTAGCTTCCAAGTAAGTTGTGATATGTTTATTTTTTTAAATCCTAAACAGAGATACAATAAGTAACCTGCAACTCCATTTAAAATGGAGCCTTTTGCGGTGCATGCTAATCACCTGATCCAGGCAAGCAACTAATAAGTGAGCCAGAGATAACTTTGAGGGACAGTGGCACGCGGTTTACCCGCTCTCTCCTATTTGTCATGCAAAAGCACTTACACAACAGTCATACCGAGAAGAATTAGACACAAGATGAGACCGACAGCTTTGTGGTTGTACACAAAGAAAAAAACGTGGATCGAGGACTTAAAAGCTCTTATGGAAGAGCATTCCAGAGTCTCACCCCTTTACTAAAACCAGCAGTAAGAGTGTGAGGTTCACAAGCAGCGTAAAAGGCAAGGCAAGAGTGGCACCCCAGCGGGCAGCCACGACACCCACCCGAATTCGATGGATATGAGGTAGAAAGACCCCAGTGGGGCACACCAGAGCTCAATGGCGAGGGCACCAGGCGTGGCGCTCACCTATGTCGTGAGGGTCGGAGCAGCAGCCAGGGCCAAGAAAGACCCAAACAAGAGACCAGGAGAGGAGCAAGGCCCGTTACGATCACCCCCTCACGGAGATCCGCACTAATCAGCTCGGCGGTCAGGCTTGTGTAGCCAGAGAGTGCCGGGCAGCACAGATGCAGGACTGGTCAGGAATAATACCCAACAGCCAAGCCACGACAGACAAGGGCAGTAGGAGGTACTTCCTACACTGATGCACCCCTGCCTCGTCCAGGATGCATCATTGTAGTAGCTCCAGCAAGCAGGGTGCTCCGGAAAGCTAGAGCGGGTGGGGCGGGTGATCCAACACGCTCCGTCTCGGCCCACCTTAGTCCAGTGTCAGCTGAGGCGTTATAGCAGGTAGCTTGGCACCCAGTGGGGATCAGCAACAAGGCTTGGTGGTCGGCATAGAAGTTCCAAGCTGGACTTTCTGGACTGGCTAGAGTGGGTGGGCGGGAGACACAACAAGCTCCAACAGTCCCCAGCCTTGTCTGGTAGTGGCTTAGGCGGTGCAGCAAGTGGCATGCCGACCAAGATGGGGGTCTGCACAGGACCCTGTGGCTGGGGTGGGTGCAGATCCTGCTCAGCCCAAACTGCCTTAGAAACGGGCGAGCATAGAAGAAGGGGGTACTTCGCCCTCGTCGGGAGCGCGGGAGGCAAGGAGGAGGGGGGTCGCCTCCAGTGATGGAGAGACAAAGCAGCGTTTAGCCGTCACAACCCCGGAAGAGAGCAATACCAGGGTCGGTCGGAGAGAAGAGGACGAGATCTCCACCAAAGAAAGATCGAGGTCCGAGCTCGACATGATGACGTTGGATACTCAGTCCTGGGGCCATGGGAGGGGACAAAAGTGAAACACAACAGGAAATTCAATGAAGAAGTAGCGCGAGTGCGCGCCACTGTAAGGCATGTGTTTCTATTATCGCGCCAGTGTGTGCATGCTAATAGAAACCACGTGACTGCCTATTGGTGTCTATTACGCGCACAAAGCGCGTTATAGACACCAATAGGCCGTGGGCGGAGCAACGTGCCCACCTTTGGCCAATTGCGTGCAGTCTTTTATAAAAAGACGCACGGAAAGGCCAATGGGGTAGCACTAAACAAAAAAGCACACACTCAAGCGTTTTACAGTCCAAAGTGACTACTGAAACCACCTTTTTCGATTACAAAATGCCTCGTGCTGCGCGAAGCACTGCTACGCAGTGCAACGCTAGGCGCAAGACCTAAAAATAGGGACAATGCAAGGTGTAAGCTACTCTATTTTTTTACTATTTTCTCCCGTCACCAGGTCACCCACTATGAAGGATTCCAAACACTCTGTGTCTCTTTTCTCTCTGGTAGGAGTGTCATGGTGGACCGGAGGGAGTGCCCAAGGTTATTAAGAAGTTCACAGATAAGTGCAAAAGGAGAAGGTAGGGAAGGAAATAAAGAGAAAAGAAAATGGAAGCTTTGGATCTCTCAGTTCCTGTGCCCAACTTAATGGAGAATTTCATATTATACTCCCCCTACTTGTATATTGGCACTTTCTAAGACACATGCATGGGTCTCCAGTTTCCTCCTTTCCCCTTCATGCAGGTACTCCCCCTACCCACAATGATGCGCCCCACCTTGCTCAGAGCTCTACTGAGCTGCTGCGGGCTGCAGCAGTATCTCTGGCAATGTCTACCATTCGGTGGCGAACCACACATAGTGGATCTCTTCTGTCTTGCTGCGGTCCTGCCGATTCTTCTCCTCCAGTGTATGTTGGGGGGTAAAGAGTTCCATAGTTTGGATGCTTGAACAGAGAAGGATGTGCCACCCATGTTTTTTTCTGGTATCTTAAGATTTTGAGGCACAATGCCCCTTTAGAGCAGAGGTTCCTTTGTTGAATGTGTTTGGTGATTTTATTCCTAATGAAGAGTGGTCCCATTCCATGTAGTGCTTTGTGGGTGATACAAAGTAGCTTGAATGTGGATCTTCTGGCAACCGGTAACCAATGCAAGGCTTTCAAGGCAGGCGAGATGTGATCTCCTGGTTTGATATGCAAGAGTAGTCTGGCAGCTGAGTTCTGAATCCGCTGTAGTCTTTTCATGGTCGTTAAATGTGATCCGTGGTAGAGGCTATTGGAGTAATCGAGTTTGGACAGAACAGGTCGTAGCTTGGACCTTGTGTGGAAATCCCAAATGAGGGAAAATGTGTTGCAGTGTTGTTATAGTGACAAAGCTTGATCTTGCTAGTTTGTCCACTTGGGCATTCTTTGATAGCTTGGAGTCCATGGTCATTCCGAGGTTTCTAACTTCCTTCCATACTTTAGGCGGTGATCCCAGTTCATCAGGCCAGGCGGCAAGCGGGTCATAATGTTTCCAATCGCCACATTTGCATATTTCTATTTAGGAAGCATTCAATTTGAGATGGCTCCAAGTCATCCACTGATCCACAGCTCTGAGACAACAGAAAATTGGGGATTTTCCAATGTCTTTGGGGTGTTCCAGTTGGAGTATTTGGATGTCGTCGGCATAGTTATAGCACCTGAGGTTAAATTTAATGATCAGCACCGGTAATGACTTCATGTAGATGTTGCAAAGCACAAATGCTGATTCTCCCCAGGTGGGCAAGCGTAGCCTGCCAGTCCTCCTTTACGCGGACGACGCAGTCCTTGGGCGAGGACAACTAGGGGCCTACAACTTCTTCTTAATTCTTTTGCCCTTTTTATGAAGGACTTGAACCTTTCGTTTAATCATTCCAATTCGTTCATTTTTGCAGGTGGGACCTCGTAAAGCTAAGCAGTTCACCTTTCGTCAATACCGAAGACCAATGTTTTCTCCTATTTAGGAGTTGTGTAACGATTCCTTGAGTTGGTGCCCTTTGCTGACTTGCAAGAAAGGGGATATAGTGAAAGCTTTTGCAGCTATTCTTAACTTTGCCAGCAGAGTGGAAGGGAAGCCAATAGGGGCTCTTTTGAAGATATATGAAGCCAAATATATCTCAAAGGTTAGTTATGGGAGTGAGATATGCGGTCACATTGGGGTAGGGGCAGTGCAAAGTGCTGAAAACTCTTTCCTGCGACGTGCCCTTTCTGTCCCACAAAGCAACCCATTTTATGTCGTGCACGAAGAGTTGGGGATTTCTTTCCTCTCAGATGTACTGGCTTTTCGTCCCCTGTCTTAGTGGCTTAATATTTGGGCTTATTAACACCTCCCATGCTCATGACAAGCTCAGCTCGTCATGAGCCACGGTTCCCGTGTGCTCATGACGAGCTGAGCACGTCACGGCCGTTAGAATGCTCACACGCGGGGATTATTATCCCTGCTGTGCTGAGCGTTCTATTGAAACGGGCGTGGCCGTGACAAGCTCAGCTCGTCATGAGCACACAAGAACCGTGGCTTATGACGAGCTGAGCTCGTCATGAGCACCGGGGCACTGTGCACGCCCCTCCCCTGCCCCAGCACAGCAGGGGAATATGCCCCGCAGCCAAGGGGTTAAGAAAATACACTTGCAAAGATGTCCCACGGGAATGACTTTCACTTGACCATGTCTCAAGCATCCGATGGCTCCAGTATATAAGAGTTGGTCTCGGGGAAGATGGCGGCCGGGTAAGACGCACGGCCGGAGAGCTCCGGGTTCAGACTCTCTAGCATGAAGGTACGAGAGTGTTAAAGAGCGTTAAACTCAATCTGCATCGAAAGAAACTGCACCGAGCAAGAAAAGAAAGAAGAATCTCATCTAAAAAAACTGAAACGGATATTGACACAGAATAGCATGGTAAACTACCTGACGGAAGAAAGCAGCAACGGCAGTCCGGATGAGAAAGGGCGAGCTGAGACAGTGAAGCCGACAGTGAAGCTGAGTACGAGGTGTAAACCAGGAGTTTGGGCGGCGGCCAGAGTTGCAAAAGCAAACTGCGCGAAAGCTTCCGGGAGGCTGAAGTTCCAATTCCGGGGCGCGAGTAGCAGAGCAGCTTCGAGCACAGACGCAGAGCGGCTCCCAGTGCAAGATCGCGTTTGTGACCGTGCGAGGCTGCCAGTGCAAGTGCAAGTCCATGCCCAAACAAACACAATAATTGAAGCGAGTGCCGCAGCTCATTTTTTCCAAGGGAATAACAGAGTGAAAGAACTAAAAGCCAAAACTTATGAGGTTCTAAACGGAACTTCCCACAATGAAGAATGGAAGTCAGAACTCGGGCTTTGTATTAAAGAAACCAGCAAAATTAACGCAATAGCTCTCGGTCTTTGGAGAATTATTAAGGGAGGGGAGATACAAGCCAAAACCTGTCTGGATCAACGGAGTGTCCTTCACAGCGCTGTATCACCACCAGGAGGCTGGGGACAGCACAAGGCTTACGAAGTGGAATACAAAATAAAAAACAAAGTTACCAAGGACCCCATAGCTGCATTGAAAGGTGAGCCCATTAAAATTAATATACAATTATTGGGGAAAAAACCGAAGCAGCAACATATGAGCAAATCACAGGAAGGGGTAGAGGTGGAAGGGGAGAGCTACTTTGAGGTGGAGAAAAACCTTAGACATTCAGACACAGGAGAGAGAGAAAACCTACGAAGCGACCAAGAAGGAAGACTAGTGGAACTACAGAGCAAGCAAAGTAAGCAGGTTGTATCCAGCTACAGTCTTAGAAACAGAAACTTCCTAAAACAAGAACAATATCCTAAGGGTATCTCTCCCAGGGAAAGCAAAAAAAGAACCAGAAAATTAAACAAACAAGAAACAAAGTCTAACACGGAGAGAGGTACAGCTACCGCCAGGGGGAAAGTGGACTTATCCTGGAAAGGAAAAATCAAGGTCACCCCTTCCTTGAAAACTTACTTTAAAGTTCAGACACAACAAAGTTCACAAAAGGAAGAGCAAGCTCAGAAAAAGTTACTTCCGACATGTCAAGGGCCCCCAAGTATGCAAGAAAAGGAAAGCGCGCTCACCTCTACAACTGCACAAACCCCTGATATCCAATATACTCACTCAGAAGAACAAACAAACAGGGGCTTAGTTGGCTTGACATTAAAACATAATATGGCGGAGGGTGGAACAAAAGGAACATCTGCACCAGCAGTAGAAATAAGGTAGGATACAACAGACGAGGAAGATACAGCAGAAAAAGAGAAAGAAGAGGCACAAGAAAACACCAAAAGTCACACAGATGAATTCCTTGAAAAGATATGGATGGAGATGAAGGAAAAATTCACTATATCAGAGGCTAAACAGGATAAAATTCAAGAAGTCTGTGAGAAATTAGATAATAAACTAAACGCTTTGGGTGACAGGGTGACAGCTGTAGAAAGTGAAGTGGGTACTCTAAATAAAAATGTGGAAAGAAACCGAAAAGAAATTAATTCACTGAAGCAAGAGAGTAAGACACTATATGACAAGATGGAGTCACTTGAAAACCAGGCGAGAAAAAACAACGTTAGGATACTAAATGTGCCAGAAAATCAAGAAGGGACAGAAATAAAGAAATATATAATCGATCTGTTGGCAGAATATTTCCCCTGGGCAGACAAAGCTCTACTTGAAGAAGACATACAAAGGGTTCATAGAGATCCATTCGGTAAAAACAAAGAGAGGAAAACGCCAAGAAAAATACTCGTGAACTTTAAAACTTATGTATTGAAAGAAAAAATATTGGGAGAGGCTCTGAAAAAAGGAACATACAATAAGGACAATTGGACTTTCAAAATTAGATCAGATATGTCGAACGCTTCTCAAACCAGACAATGGGAGCTGGGGATACTAATGCCAGAACTCCAACAACTTGGTGCCACAGTGCAGATGAAATTCCCTCCCTCGTTAAGAATCATGTGGCGAAATAAAATGAGAAATATAAGGGACCCAGAAGAAGCTAAAGCACTTATTGAATTAATAAAAGACCAAATCCGAGCTGATAAACCAATAAGCTAAAAAAGAATATCCCCAGAATATGTTTTAAAAAAATATATATATATATAGTTGAGTACATATATAAATTAACCCACAGAAAAGAAGATTGAGGCTTCCGCAGGGTGGGTAACGGTAAAACACAAAAAAGAAATCATAAAAACTACACGAAAATGGGTGGGGTGCAAAATAGGGGGAAAAAACGAGAAAAAAATATCCCCAAAAGTAGAAGAAGACGGGTAAACACCAAACTGCGGTTTTACAAAAACGGTAAACCAAATGGTTTTCAGAGGGAGAAGCACGAACAAGGAAAATCTGGATAAATGAGGAAAACAAAAAAAGATTTTAAAATACTCTCCTGGAATGTAATGGGATGAGAACAAAAAGGAGAAGAAACAAAATCTTGCAATATCTCAGAACAGCAGAAAGCAAAATCATAATACTACAAGAGACACATTTACTAAAAATGGAATGGGATCAAGTAATAAAAACCCTAAACTGGGTTGACTTTCTCGTATGCACCACACAAGAATGCAATATCAAAGGAATTGCAATAATCATCAAAAAATCACTCAAAGCTAATCTGGACTCAGCAGAAGTAGACAACAAAGGAAGATGGGCAATAGCAAAAGTCTTGATAGGGAATAACCCCCTCACAATAACGGGATATTATGGACCCAATCTAGACGATGAAGACCCGTTACGGAAACTCTACTCTCAATTAATACAAGCCACCTCTCCAATAATTTTGGGGGGGGACTTTAACCTCGTAATGGACCCAAGCATTGATAGATCCCCACCAGGGAGACACGCAAATTTACCGAAAATGAGAAAATGGATCGGTATTTTTAAAAAGGATTTAGAACTAACAGACATTTGGAGAGAAAGAGGAGATAAAACAAACCCATTCACGCTTCATAATAAAAAATTGGGGCATAGATCAAGAATTGATTATTTTCTAATTGATCAAAACATATCAAGTAGTGTAATAAACCTAATTCACCTACCAGCCCATCTATCAGATCATTCTGCGGTCCAATTAACATTTCAAATAAAATTATTAGTAATGCAAAGAAGGTTCACGGTAGAAAGAGCAATCCTACTTGACCAACAAATTATGAAAGAAATTGAACTGGAAACCACAAACTTTTTTGAAAATAACAAAAATGGAAACAACAAAACAGGTAACTTGGGACACATATAAAGCCGTATTAAGAGGAAAGCTACTAAGCCTAGGAGCATATAAAAACAAAAAAACGCGACAAGAAATAACAGACCTGGAGGAAAGCATTAACCTCATTGATACTCAAATAGTAGCAGAACAAGAAACACAAAAGAAAAAAGACCTACAACTAGAAAGGAAAAATCTGAAAGAAAAATTGGAAGACTTACTAGAAGACAGATTACACAAAAAATGGGAATCAAGTAAACTCGCAAAACACGAATATGGGGAAGGATGTGGTAAGTGGCTCTCTTGGAAATTGAAAACAGATAAAATCAGGAATAAAGTAAAAAAAATTCACCAAGAAGGACAAATGAACCAAACCACAGAAGAGAACATAATTAGACAAGAGTTTATGAAATTCTTTACAGAACTATATACCGAAGACACAAGTCCACAAGAAAACCAGATAGACTCATACTTAGAAGGCATCCCTTTACTGGCCCTCACGGAAGAAGAAAAGGAAGAACTAAATAAAGAGATCTCAATAAGTGAAGTAGATGAGACTATCAGAACCCTAAAAAAGGGAAAAGCTGCAGGGCCAGACGCCCTACCAAACGAGATATACATTAGTTTAAAGGATACCCTACAACCACATATTACGGAACTGATAAACCTGATTTTTAAACAACAAAATAAAATACCAGATTCTTGGAATGATGCAATAATTACAATCATACTAAAACCTGGCAAGGACCCCACTAGATGTGAATCATATCGTCCTATATCGCTGCTTAATGCAGATTATAAAATATTCACAAAAATTATGGCATTTCGACTGGGGAAAGTAATGAATCAACTTATTCACCCAGATCAAAAGGGATTCATTAAAGGAAGACAACTGCATGAAGTTACACATGAGCTCGTGAGCTCCATTGACATAGCCACGCAAAAAAAAGTCCCACTCACTATACTCACTATCGACGCCGCTAAGGCGTTCGATAGAGTCAACTGGACCTTCCTAGAAAAAGTCATGACCAAAAACAATATAGGTCAATCTTTCATGCATGTGGTGAAACATATTTATAAAACACCAAGGTCAAAAATCCTAGTAAACGGCAGTCTTACTGAAAATGTTAATATAGAAAGAGGAACAAGGCAGGGGTGTCCCCTCTCCCCCCTGCTTTTTAATCTATATATTGAATCATTGGCGAACAAACTAAGAAACACTAAAGAGATTACCCCCTTTAAATATCAGAGGTGTAACAAGAAAATCGCATTATACGCAGACGATTTAATGATTTTCACGGACGATTACATCAATTCAAAGACATCTATAGAAGAAATTATAAGCGAGTTTGGGAAAGCTTCAGGTTATCTGGTAAATCATTCAAAGACCGAGATTATGACATGGAATACACAATTCCAAAGTTCAAATATCAAAAAAGAAATAAAATACCTAGGGATCCTAGTGAACCAAGATCTGAACAAAATAACACAAAGAAACCTGAATAAAGTAACTGGAGAGGTAAAAAAATAGCTCGAAGTATGGTCTAGTTTACCACTAACCTTGATAGGAAGATCGAACATCATTAAAATGTCAATAGTACCAAAGTATACTTTCCTCTTTAACACCATCCCTCTAGAATTTGGGAAATCTCTTTTAAAAAAACCTCAGAGAGATATCATCAATTTCATATGGGCCTCAAAGGGAATTAGGATCTCTTGGAAGAAACTCAGGAGAGGAAAACAAGATGGAGGACTATCAAGCCCAGACCTGGTGGAGTATTATAAGGCATTCCAGTTTAAAAACATACGGACCCTACTAAAAAGTCATCAACACTATCCAAAATACCTGCAAGAAATGACAGACAGAGAAGACCACTTTTTATTCAAATTTGGTCATCCTAAATACTTAAAAAAAAAAAATTAAAGACCTTAAGAGAGGCAGCAAAACTGTGGGCACAAATTAGAGCAAATTTGAAAATTCAATACTACAGTGTAATGGCCCCATTATGGGACTCATCGGGAACACCAGAATGCCTAAAAGATGCAATGGCAATCCCCCTAAAACAAGCCAATATCAACTACTGGGGACAACTATTAAAAAATTCAACTTTGATCACATGGGAAAAATTTCAATCTCTTACCAAAGGGTCAGTGTCCAAATTTAAATATTATCAAATATCAAGCTGGGCGAAAACCATCCCTACTAATAATCAAGAGGATGTAAAGCTGGAAAGAGAAATGGTAGAACTCCTAACAATTACTAAGGAGGTGGCAAAGTGGTACTGGGCGTTTATAATTGCAGGAGAGGGAGACAAGAGGATGGAAGATCAAATCTGGGGGAGAGAGCTACAATTGGACGACTTAGATATAATCTGGGAAAGATCTGTGGAAAAATGTTGGTCAACTCTAAAATCTGCTGCATTACAAAGGAATCACCTATATACAATCCATCGCGCATACTGGACTCCGAAAAAATTGTCCAAATGTAAAAATGCAGGCGTAAAAAAGTGCCCGAAGTGTGGGGAAGAAAAGGCAGACGACTTCCACATGTTCAGAAACTGCCCCCTACTGGAAGAATTTTGGAAAGAAGTGGGTAAGACCATGAGCATAATCATACAGAGTCAGCTAACTGCAAGTACAACCTTCACTTTTTTTGGGATCGACGTCACAATGTGTAAGGGGGGTTTAACAAAATGTCAGGAAAACCTTCTCTTTGTACTAGTTGTTCTAGCCAGAAGGGAGATCTGTTTAAAATGGATTAGCCTACTGCCACCTATACATAGTGATTGGATGAATTCTGTCATAAAGACCAACAAATTAGACAGAAAAGGAAACATCAGAAAAAGATTTAAATACTGGGAAATTTTCGAAAACTATATAAATTCCAACACCGGGTCAGTACTTACAGTCCCATGATTAACGCGAAAACAACATCTGGTAGACAAGTATGATACTTGTCGAGTAGCCTGAAGGCTAGCTCATCCCCGCATCTCCAAACCAGAGTTGGTACTATGTAAGGAATAAGGATACTCCTCTGAAAAACCTCGGACAGATGACAAACTCCCCAACCTCGAAAGACCAAGGGGCAGTGTTGGTAACAAAACCAGAGGCAGAAACCTGAAACCAGAATACATAGAACTTTCGCAATATGAGGATAAAAAAAAAAAAAAAAAAAAAGAGTTGGTCTCTCCAGGGTAGGTAGAAACTATTTGCTAAACCTGAGTGCATATGTAAGAGGGACCTTTCTCTGGTCAAAGAGTGTTTTTTAAGAATGGGGAGAGGAGTTGGCCTAACGGCTAGGGCGCTCGACCTCGGACCTGGAGGAACTGGGTTTGAGTCTCTGTAACGACGCCAAAAACTCCTGTGATTCTGGGCAAATCACTTAATCTCCCCGTGCCTAAAATGAAAGTGTGTCCTCGTGTAACGTAACTGGAAAATGTGTAAAGCGCTCTGATACCTGATTCGGTTCGGGTCTAGTTCGCGCTATATAAAACTCTGCAAAAAAAAAAAAAAAAGAATGAGCTGCTGTGATAGAGAGGGAAATGAGCTGTGTAAGCCTAGTGTGAGTAAGTACATTGTGTTAAAAACTGTACCAACCACCGAACCTTATCTTCTAGGGTTTAAAAGCATCCATGATCGTTTTCTATTGACCCTGTTTCGGCTCAACCTCTACCATTACCTCTTGGCACACCTTCGTGGCTCCCACAGAGGCCTGTGCCTCATGCCCTGTGGCTGCAACGGTGAGTCTCCTCAGGACATGATGCACTTTTTAAGGTTTTGTAGTTTTTATGCTGTCCCTAGAAAGTTATTTATTATTCCCATTCTCAAAAAAGCGGGTTTTAAAAGGGTGAGACCAGTTCTTATCTTTTAATAACTGCTCTAATGACACTGTTTTGCATACGCTTAACTTTTTACGGGTCCTGTTAGACGCAGGTCAAGCTCCGATTAACTTCTGTACTGTAATTCATGAATTTTTATCTTGTGTTCTGACTAACTTGGACATATTATATTTTTTCAATCTGTAACTTGGAAGATGTTTTATCATTTTATGTATGACTTTTATGGTTTTCTTTTATAAAACCCAATAAAGTTTGTTGATAATAATCACAAGGGGATTCATTTACAGGGTAGCATGGTATCCCTCACAATAACTCCAGGAGTCACAATCTACACAATGTACATGCTTTGTTCCCCCTACTTCCAACCTTACATGTACCCCTAATCACCTGCCCAAACCTCTCCCTGCGGATGCCAATGTGGTCCTCCGTCATCCCACAGACCATATTTTTGGCCCCTTTGAAACTGTCCATACAATAAAAATGCTGCAGTTGTAAATACATATCAACTACCATTTGTTGTGTTTGAAACATTTTATTGAATAATAAAACCTAATAAACATAAGCTGATTATTAAAGCAAAACAAAACATCAGTTGCCATACACATAAGAGACAAAAGTAGTACATAAAAATTAACATACTGTAACACAGCAAAGTTATGTAGAGCACAATTCTTAATTTCGGGCAATCTTTACAGTTCAACAATAGAAACGTTCATAAAGAACAGGAAAGGAAACAAATAATTTGGGATACAGTGATTTCATTAATGGAATACTTCCTACATATAGAAAAATAAATACTAATTATTTTACTTAAGCAATAAATGTCCTCCTCACATTAAGATACTAAGAGACATATATTGAACAATTAACATTTCATATGTAATTAGAATTCAATTGGAATATTTTAACCTCCTCCGCATTATTTGACTCATAATTACAACCTGAATGCTTTCTGGAAAGGAACCACCTCATGGGGTTTAAAATCACATCTTTTCCAACAATAGGATTCAAATTATAAACATGAAGTTGAAATTCAATTGATTGATTCAGGCCATTTTGGAGATCAACAATTTTAAATATATACAGAATCCATACACTTTTGTAAAATTGTCACCAAACTTGAATTCAATCCACTTTTTGATTAAGCACTTCCTATTACAGCAAGCATCACAGGACAACTTGTTGTTATCTTCGCAATTAGTGATCATGTTTCGGTTGGCAACAACAATAAATATGTTTAGAATTTTACCTCCAAAAGCAAAGACATGCTATTTCTGAATCATGGTGCACAATAAAATGTAGGAACAGAAGGGCATCTTTTGGTGTAGCATTCATTAAGGTTTGACCAGGCTTGAAACTAGAATTCCTAAACTTTTGGACATTTAAATGTCATATTTTAAAAGAATTCACACAGACACAGCATGAGCTCCGTGAAAAATTGAAGATGAGTGAATTGCACTTAGACAACATGTGCTGATTAGTAATCTATTGATGTAAAATACAGTGGTCAGGCAATGCTTGTGGATCTAATCTATTCAGATTGTAACTCCATAGTTTGTTCAATAAATTGACTGAGCATAATACTTGAAGGTCCATCTCTCAGATCAGTTCTATTACAGTTTTATTTGCAATAACACTAAAAGAGATCAATGGAAAATAGGTTTTAAAAGCCATGGGTAGAATTGATCCTTGGTCTAAATCTAGATTATTGTCTGCAATAGAAACCAGTACAAACAGGTCAAATATAAAAGCATTGAAAATGTTTATTATAGTGGTTTAGAGTAAACACAGATAACACACATTGTTCCTGGAACTCAAAAAATGTATAGAAAGATTATGATTACAACCTATTTTATGTCTAGAGACCGGTTTAGATGCTTTCCTGTTTCAGTGACAACATTTGCAAATATATTTAAGAAAACATTAATGCTGGATGTCAGAAATTCTGTCTTTAAGTATTGTGTAAGAGTTATGTGTGATGGTTTTTATTTGATCTGAAGCAACACTAACACTAAATAGGTACGTGCACCGGTTATCATTCAACTAACATTATTAGCAAACTTAATTTGGAGGGAATTGAGAACAATTGACTCATGTACCAAGAGTTTTATTGTTCAAAAATCCACTGGTTCGGTAATTCAGAGTTTGCAAATGCTAAACCGCTTTTTGAAATGTACTAAGCCCATTTAACAATTAAGAATTTGGAAGGGGAATATTAATAGTGTCCCTTCTAAATACGTAATACATCCTTAAGGTATGTATTAAGCTTTGAAACCATACGTGGGCTGAAAAACAGTAACAGGAGGTAGTAAACTAAGGGGACATTTGTGACTCTGAAAGTAAAATGGGGTGCATTAAAAATGCCTTTATTTAAAAGCCATCACAGACACAGTAGTGTGCTGACTCCACAAGCAACCAGTTTTACCAAATGGATTAATAATACATGAACCTCAGTATTTCCTATATATTGTTGAAATGTAGTCTCTAATGTTTTTGTCATGTGGTGTAAATATTTGTTTCTATTATTGTATTTCCCATTTCCATGTTGTCATGAAATGTACCTATTCTTTTTGTCAAACATATTGAAATATCTTTGCCACAATTTTTGGGGCATTCTAAAAAGTGTTTTCACTCTCTAACTTAAAGCTTCCTAAGAAAAATACTGACGCGCAGTCCTGGTTTCTCCTAGATCATTTAGCTTTCTCACTAAACCAAGCACAATATTGCTTTGAGAGAGGTGGTTATTGTAGTTATACGCACTGGAGTTAGTTTAGAAAAGACAAATATAGAATTTCCTTATCTTTAGAAATAATACTTGCAAAAGTATATGTGCAATAATTTCAGATAATTTACTGATAAAGATATCAGATAAAGATCCCCTAATTTCTTATACCTTGTGGTATCAAAAATGTGCATGAATTAACAGACTTCTCTTCTAGATAAATCCAGGTATGAGAAAGTATTAAATGCAATTATCAACTTTCCGTTATTTTAACACATTTTCTCAGTGCACAGAGTATTTTTCCTACATTGATCACAACATTTCAAGCAATGGTCTGTGCTTAAACGTACAATGAAGGGGTAAAAATGTATTTCTACCACAATCAAGAAACCCTTGGGTCTATGAGGATTACTGTTGCAAATGAAGACCTAGCTAAGATGAAGTATCCCTTTAAAGGGAAGATTTCCCTTCACCCACCATAGTTGGCATGCTTCCTCATTCAGAACCTCCTCCCACCGTTATACCTAGTTACAGTACAGGGTACAGCCCCCTCACTGAGAGGGAGGAGTTCAGGCATGTTTTGTTATAGAGAATGGTATACACAATACCACAAAAATGAGCTCAGGGTAGTGGGGGCAGCAGAGTGAAAGTTAATAAGAGGTCAACATGTTTCAGCCTATTAACCCTCCAAAGAGGTGTTTGCGGCTTTCTTCAGGACCTAATCAAAAGTGCTGCTACTCATTGTACTCAATCAATAACAAGCATTGGCATAGCCAATAGGTCTCGCCTTTGGGACCTTATAAGTGTTTTGCCATGCAGATCCAGTAACAATGTAAAATAATTTCTCTTAAAAAAGAAGACTATAAACTAACTAAGCTAGACGTGACTTTATAACTGGTTAATCAAATGTTTCTGGAGGTTTAGTATATATAAAGAACTCCTTTTTTCTATGGCGTGTCATAAAATTGATGCTCTAAATTTTGGTAAGAGTACACAATGTCAAAAAAATCAATATTGCTTTTATTTCAATTTACTTTTGAAAGCTTGAAGTGAAAGACAATTCTAAATGTCATTTGCTTATTTATGAGTAAGCGCTAATTTCCAGATGACAATGTAGTTAGCATTTTTTTGTATAAGATGTGTTAGAAGTATGGGTAGGGAAAATGGCTATTTTGGCCAAAGGCTGCCCTTTCTATATGCAAGCTCGTTTTAATTTAAACACAGAATCACAATTTTTTTATGTGGTACACTGTAATGAATCTGTTTTACCCTTTTGATAAGTTAGGGATAACGATGAACCTTTTTTTATCCCTGGTTTTAAACAGATTCAGGTTGGAATAAATAAGGTGTTTGTTGACTTTGCCTCAGAAAATGGTTGTTTCCCGCATGCTGCTTTCATGCGACTTAAATCTATTCAGTGGAAGAGGCGGCTGCATGCCTACAGAAATGGCAATATCAGTACTTGGCTGTTTAGGTTCGCCAGTGGGGCTAGAATAGCAGCTAATAAGGGCAGGGGCATAGCTTCCCATTGGTGCAGCAGGTGCAGTGGCACCAGGTCCCAGATGCCTTAAAGGCGCACTGAACCCTGATAACTGCTGTTTGTCACAGTTCAAACAGAGGCCTGAGGGTCCCACAGAACAATGAATATTGCTGTTTTCCACAGTCCAAACAGAGGGCAGGGGTCACATTTCCTTTCTTGCCTTAGGGCCCAGGACACACTGGCTAGGCCACTGGTTAAGGATGCAGTGGGGAAGAAGTGGCGAGACAGGTGGATTATCTAAACAGCTCGACGATGACTTCATGCCTGGGTATTACAGTATTAATTGCAATTAAGGACTGAAGCAGGAATAGAGCTCATAATATAGGGAGGCCTACTTACAAATGCAGCTCGATAAGCGGCTGCCTTTTAACCTCTCACTTATCACCTCTCCGAATGTACAGTTTTATTTTAGATGCAGACTTAAATCGTGACCTATGAATATGTTTATCTATCTTTAGGTTCCAAATGACCCATTTTTTTCATATGCAAGTATCAGACAGATCGGGAACGCCCACATCGGTAGCCCTGAGGCGCTACGCCTGGCTGAGAACATCTGGCTTCTCTACGGATTTCCAATCTAACCTTTTGGACGTGCCCTTTGATGGCTGTCGCCTGTTTGGTGACAGGCACTCGAGTGTTTCAACAACTCTAGGGCTACGGCCAGATCCTTGGGCCTCGGGACAACTTCCAACCCCATGCAGTCTGCCTTTCGTGGCTACGAAGGGGTGCACCACATCCCAGCGAGTCACCGGTATCCAGCCTACATCGGATGGTAGACTTTGCTGCGTCTCGACCCTCAGCAACATCGCGGGTGAGCACGGCCCGGACCTCCTCCATGCACTGCGGCAGCACCTGAGCAACCGTATCCCACACATGTGTGTGTAACGTCCCAAGAGACATGGGGTGTTCACCGACCGCAGTGCTAAGCTGGAAGTAGAAAACGTCTTCCCAAGATGGTCCAGCTTCTTGAATTCCCTATCTGGCAGAGCAGTAGGGAATGCGCCTTTTGAGGATGAGGCTTTGATAAACAAGCTCTCAGGGGTAGGGTGTGTGAAAGGATTAATGGGTCGCCCAGGGCCGGGTAGTGGCGTCGGGTAATCATCCTGTCCACAGAAGCTGCTGGGCTTGGACTAATTACCCAGAAGGATGTCAGTGAGGGCCTCATTAAAAGGCAGAAGGGGCTCCGAAGAGGCTGCCCCCGGCTGAAGCACCTCAGTCAGAAGGGTAGTACTGACAGCCACTGTAGGAAGCTCAAGGCCTAAGGCCTCAGCGCCCTACGCAACACCAGAGAGTAGGAGGATCTCTCCTCCGTAGCTACGGTAAAGGAAGAAAGCATACCACGACTACTGGCATCACCCAACTCTTCTCGCCAGTCCGGCTCCTCAAGTTGGTCTGCTAGAGTGTCAATAGACCCCTCTCAGTCCTCCTCACCCTCCTTCGCCACTGGAATCGGCGCCGGGGAAGGTACTGTTAGGTTACCGGCACCAATTCGGATCCAGGCCAGGATTTTTCTGGACCCTGCAGCGCCAGGGCCATAGACGCCAGCATCGAAGGCCTACAGCCTACCCAGAGTCTGTGGGGACCGAAGGCACGCCTGCGGAGTCGGGCTGCCCAAAGATGCTGTGCAGTGTTTTGTTAAATTGACAAAGCTGGGCAGGGGCCACTCTGGCTCCGGGAAAGGTAGGGAAGTGAGGAGCCGCCCCAGCGTGCACCGAGGAAGGAGCTGGAGAGTGACGGCGCTCCGGGTCCCGCATTGCGTTGGCTGACGGACAGAGAGAAGGCGAAGAGCGACGATGCTGCTTTGCCTTCTTTTTGTGCATTAGCTTACTTGAGGAGTGCGAAGACTTCGAAGAGGAATGGTGATGACTCCGTGACTGGTCCACGACCTTCCTCTCGACGGGGACCTCGAGCTGCGCAGAGCGGACTACCGGGCCTCCAAAAGCTTTCGGGACCGCTCGCGCAAAGACTTCAGGTTCATGGCTGGGCAGTCGGAGCACGACTTTGCATCGTGGTCGCGCTCCAGGCACCAAAGGCACACGAGATGTGGAGCAGTGACCAACATCAACTTGTGATAGGAGTCACAGGGCTTGAAGCCAGTCCGACGATGGGACATCCCTCTTGTTACCAGAAGTTGAAGACTCAAAAAAAGAGGTCGACAAAAGTCAAAAAAGGGTTTAGTCAAAAACTGACTAAGAGACACACTCTCTCCGGATCTGTGATGGCTGACGCGAAAAAAGAAAGAACTGATGTCAGCGCGCAAGTGCGGCATCAGACAGCGCAACATTATCCCGGCGACTACAACTCCGGACACGGAGTCGACCGACCCCACCTACTGAAGCGCAGGGGTACTGCTAAGAAAAAATTTCTCTGTATCCAGTCTGAAGCCTGGGGGTAATTGTAAACTAATAGTCTCTTTCAGATGCAAGCATTTTGGGGCCGGTTTCGGGGTAACACCCCTCATCAGTCAGGCTAGCTTGAATCCAGTGGCAAAGTAAGCAAGGGACCCATGTCTGGGTGTACCCTGCCACCTTAGGGCAAACAAAGCAAACACAAGGAGATGATGGACGGACAGATGAAACTTTTCAGACACTCACCCAGTCACAAATCTGAATTGAATCCATCATCGTGCTTTAGCTCACTTCGCCACCGCAGTTCAGGCCCAGCCATATGCAAACCAGTCTTGACCCTGTGCCTCATGGGAACAGTCCAGACCGAACTGCCAAGTCAGGTCTCAACTGGACCGGAAACAAGCATCCTGGGATTCAAGTTTGCCTGGCTGATGAGGGGTGATACCCCGAAACCAGTCCCAGGATGCTTGTTTCTGGTCCAAGGAAGACCTGGCTTGGAAGCACTGTCTGGACTGTTCCCATAAGGCACAGGGTCAAGACTGATTTGCATATGGCTGGGTCTGAACTGGGGTGGCAAAGTGAGCTAAAGAATGAAAATGGATTCAACCAGATCTGTCACTGCGTTTGTGTGTCTGAAAAGTTTCAGCGCTCTGTCCATCATCTCATCGTGTTTGCTGGTAAAACTTATTTCAAAAAGCAACCAAGTCTGCTCTAAAGCAAGTGCAACTAAAAAAATTAAAAAGCAACAGAAATAAAATCACAATGGAAAACATTACATTTTTTCAAATGAGGTTGCATGAACACAGAGAAATGAAACAAGCATTGCCATTGCCAATAGGTCTCGCTTGTGGGACCTTCTAAGTATTTAGTTTTGCAGCACAATATCCGATTATGCAACAATGATATTGTGCTGCAAAACTAAATACTTATAAGGTCCCACAAGTGAGACCTATTGGCAATGCCAATGCTTGTTGTATCTGTCGGTGCTGAGCACCGGCAGGACCTGGCCCACTTAAAGCCCTGCATGTTTGTATTGTAAGTGAACGACTGAGACTGCAAAATGGCGTCTCCAATTACATGAAATCATCTGGTAATTTTAAATTGTTCGAGCTCAACAAAGCGCACAGTATGGCCTCTAATTGCTGTCCGATTTAAGGGCGGCTGTTCTTCTCTTTAGCTTACCTTCTTTGAAACTGACTTGCCTTTCTTAGCTTGCTACTCTAAACAACGTACATGCCGGCAAGTGTAGTGTGCCTTTCTTGTTCTGTGAGCTGGTTTAACTGCATACATTCTTCTGTGCTGTTTGTTCATGATCGGTATGCCCATCTACATAGGGTAACCATAACCAGGCAGTTAACTCCTATGCCGGGTTAAGTGGGCTCCAAATTAGAGCAAACAAATTGTAAATGAAATAAATGGATGCGACATAGTTGTGTGGTTCACTTCCGCCACTGGTTACAACAGCTGTTGTCGCCGCCCTCCTTGCCACAAGCTCGAAGGATGTCTATCAGCCACATTGCTAGGGACAGTGAGAGCGTGGCGTGTGTTGTCCTTCTGTAGCTATCGATATTTCTGAAAGGCTGTTGAAAACGGGATCTGAAGCCGTTGTTTATGCCACCATTGCAACGGGATTTTTTCTGCAAAGATGTCCTTTATTGTTTCATTCCCTGAACATCGCAGCCCTTCTGCTGACACACTTCCCTCGGAGACGGTTGTGGGTTTAATTTCTGTGACACGCACAGCCGTCCTCTGGCAGGCGTGGTGAGAAGAAACACCAGCTTATTCCATGCAGGCCTCCGGATCGAAGTGGGAGAATATTGGCGAAATGTCATTGGATGGAAAGTGCTGCCTGGAAATGTATCTCCTCAGTGTTTGAGCGTCGAAATATTGACCCATACATGATGTGTTTGTCTGTGAGTGTGTGCGGGAGCGAATGCGGGTGTACAGGGCACGTGGCAAGCGTAGACCGACCTCTTCAGTAGCTAGAGCTACCTCTGATTTATGAAAACCTCCTGGGGCGATGTATTGCTTAATATATGGTTTAGGCACAAAAAGCCAGCCCTGCAGCTGTCAGCACACACCATTAACGGCAGAACAGCTGTATCAAAAAAGGTTTATCTGAGTGAGCGTATAGTGCCTTTTCCCTTTTTTATGAGCCACCTATAAGGTTGAGTGTGTTGCCTCTTTGTTTCATGCATTACATGGTTGCCCCTACTCTCATTATGAGAGCTAGAACTGAAAGACTCGGTTTTCTGGTTGGTTGCCATGGGTTCTTTGGTTGAGGTCCAAAAACAGACTCTAACTTAACGATTCAACATTAAGTTTGTGCAGACTTCGTAGCACTCTAAGGGCACCTGTCTGCAGCCATCCCCATAATACTGAGTATAGCTCTGAGGCAAAGATGAAATGCAAATTATTAAATGAATAGATTGCTTTAGGGAATTCATTACTGATAAAGAATGCGCATGCGCAGATGCTCTGACTACCACAGCTGTCAGCGGCGGAAGCCGGGAGCGCCCAAAAAAGAGCAGGCACCGCTGAGTTCTGGTAGAAACCAAAACACGACGACGAGGGGGGGAGCAGGCCCCGCTCATAGCCGAGGAGAGATGGGGAAAACAAACACGAGAGAGCAACAACAACAAAAAAATGCAATGCGGGAAACTGAAAGTACGGCCGGCCTGTGGCCGGCCATGATTCAATTAGGGGAGGAGAAGCCAAATGCAGAGTGGGAAACTGAAAGTACGGCCGGCCTGTGGCCGGCCATGAATCAATTAGGGGAGGAGAAGCCGCAGAGCGCACGCTGGGCGAAGCCCTTTGATGTGCTGTGCGGCAAATGGAGGGAGGCTGATGCGCGTTCATGTTTGAACACATCGTTCACATGAACTTCATGAAAACGTCAGCAAAAAGCTGGTGGTTTCATGAAGATTTTCGCCACTTGAATTCTCGCTCCGCTCGATGAGCATGCGCGCATCGATAGGTCGCAAGACCTAAAAAAGGGCAAGAATAAGATCAGATGACAAGGGGAAGATGAATTTCAAATTCAAAGTCTGCTGTACGGTAACCAAACGTGATTAGGAAAAAGTGAGAGTAAAAGTGCGTAAGGAAAATCCGAATTCATACCAAAATCACCCTCAGCAAAAAAGGGAAGTAAATACTGAAACCTATGCACTATGCAACACTGGTGGTGCCAAAGAATGGAAAGAATTGAACAGTTTGCAATAAATCCACAAAGGAGGGTAAAAATAGATCAACTGGGAGGAAAAAAATAAAACCTCGTCAATTCACGTTCTTAGAAAAGGTTTTTAAAAACACAAAAAAAAGGAATACAGTTTAAACAGGAATACAGTGGACACATAAGAACTCATGATGTAAAAAGGATGAAACATGAATGTATGGGCTCAAAATCACAACAGAGCCCTCACCCCAAAACAACAAACACCTAAATATTTGGATTGGTTTTTGGCCGAATTTTATAAAAATGTAAAACAGGTGTCTCCAACCCGTTGATCGCGAGCTACCAGTAGCTCCCAGACACCAATGGATTATCTCACAGCTTTGGGTTCATTTTTAAATAAGAACAAGGTCATATTTTCCTTTTAAGTTAAGGGAAGACTGTGTTTATCTTATATTATCATCATCAGGCTGCAGCTAGCAGAGTCTGATATTGTTAATGTTCATTTTTTTATCAAGCGCACGATTACCAAAAAGGCATCTTGGCACTAGTGTCATTTGAAACCTGACAGTACCGGATATACAATACCTAAACATTTGCTAAGCAGTTAGATGAGAACATTAACCTATGGGCTGAAAAGAACAGTCTTAAGTTCCTTCCTGAACTTCAATAGTTTAGGCTGACCTCAAATGATTGGATAGAGTTCCACCATCTGGAGGTGGAGTAGGAGAAACATCTTCCTCCCCAATGGACACTTTTTATTCTGGGTACACATACCGGTCTAGTATTGCTGGACCATATTGTACGAGAAGGGGCATATCATTTAAACATCTTGTAGGAAGCGAGGGCCAACCTGATGCAGTGCCTAATGGGCACAGCATGAGGCTTTGAATTTAATTCTTGTCCTAATGAGCAGCCGATAGAGTTCTTAAATGGCATCAAAGGCTGAGCAGAATTTGGGGAGGTTCTTCAGCAGTCTTGCTGCCACATTTTGGACTGTTTGCCACTTATTGAGAAGACAACTGGGAGCCCATATCAAGTTCAATAAAATAATAAATTTTTGATTCGAGAAGAGTCAGGATGACACTTTTCCTAAGCTCCATGGGAAGGAAGGCCAAGATTTTCTTTGAATATTTTAACATAAGGAAACAGGAAGAGGTTACCTGATTGGAGTGGTCAATGAAAGTGAGTTTTGAGTCAACGACGAATACCCAAATTTCTAGCCTTCCGGGCTGGGAGTGGAAGGGGCTCGAGACTGTGTGGCCACCAAAAGGTGTTCCAGAAGGAGGAATCCTTACAAAATAGCACTAACTCTGTTTTTTCCGCATCTAATTTTAAGAAATTCTTCTGCATCGATTAGCGATGCTAGTCATACTCGTTCTAAAATCTTTTGCCACTTTTCAGGTTCTGCAGTAACCGATACCACTATTTGGGTATCACTGGCATAAAATAATGTAGAGGAGCAACAGGATCGAACTAGTCCAATTAATGGAGTGCTGTAGGCATTAGACAAAGTCAGACTTATTGAAGATCCCCGAAACCACACAAGGAAATGAAAATGGAGCAGAGGTAAAATCTTCCAAAGATACCAATTGTTCTCTGTTTGACGAAAATAACCTGATCAGTTTGAGAGCAGTACCGTTGATGCTTATACTTTCTAAACGGCTTACCAAAGAGAAATGGTTAACCGTATCAAATGTGGCCGAAAGATCCTATAGGATCAAGGCTGCATTAATCTCCTCTATCCACAATGGATCTGATCTCTTCAGTTACTGCCGATAAGGTTGACTCTGTACGGTAGTAGGGTCTAAACCCATGTTGAGCAGGATCCAGACAGTCCGTATTTTCAAAAAAGATGGTGATCTCCTGATTCATGGCCTTTTCTAAAATTTCATCAGGAAGAGGAAGGACCAATTTGGATCTGTAGTTCTTTACATCTGAGGGATCGAGGGAAAGAGTCTTTAGAAGTGGCAAAATCAAAGCCTTTTTCCAAGCGTCTGGAAAAAAGCCGGACTTGAGCACCATTGTAATAACAAACTGAGATGATCAGAAATGGTAGCTGAAACTGAATGGAGGGCAAGAATCTGCAGAGTCCAAATTTCATAGTGTTGATAAGATTAGAGACTTTCTCTTCAGAGAGTGGGGTGAATGTACACATTACCAGGAAATGGTAAGTTAGTTTATTCACCATACGTTACTCCACTGTATCTGTCCCTAAGGATTATCAGGTGTTATCTTAAAATTCAGGAATATTTTTTTTACTTTGGAAAAAAGAATTTGGTTAGTTCATCACAGCTTTTCGGCTGGGAGTTGCTACATTTTTATAATCAAACGATGAAAGTGATTTAATTGTGTTGAACAATAGACTGTAAGTCTTCGTCCCAAATTGTTATTGGTGCCTACATTTTCTTTTACATTTCTTGAGATCATAGGAGTACCATGGCGCGGAAGGCGCAGGCAGATCATTAGACTTCAATCTAATAGGCCGTACTTGACAAACTGTCTGGTAACAATGCGCGAGATGTTTAGCCTTAAGTAGCTCAAGATTTTCACTGATTAGAAGTGCCACTCACTACAGAAAAGAGGTTGAAGATCCCTGTTGTAAACACTTAATATCCCCAAAATCAAATACTTTGAAAAATGCACACAAAAAACTCAGAAATGTGCTAAAAAACAAAGAGTTTCCATTGGGCCAGTCCTGTGAAAGGGGGCTCAACAAACGCCTCTCGTTCTACGCCCCGACTCGCCAACTCCACTCAGCCAGCCTCACCCTCGCCACCGTACCACGCACCAGAAGAACAACAACAGTCCGCAAATCTTTCTCCTACCTCGCTGCCAAGACGTGGAACTCCCTCCCCACCCACCTCCGACGGACCCACAACCTTCTCACCTTCAGGAGACACCTCAAGACCTGGCTGTTCGAGCAGTAGCAGCACCACCCCCCCCCCCACCCTCGGCGCCTTGAAACCCTCACGGGTGAGTAGTGCGCTCTATAAATATACTGATTGATTGATTGATTTACACTTGCAATATTTGTCTAGGATAGATAGGACAGGCATGATGCAAATTGTGAAAGTGAGATGGGCACACATGTTACCTCCACCCTTTTCAAGTGGGAGTTCAAAAATATGGATCCAGCCCACAAGGTTCTGAGTTTCCAGAAGTGTACTGAACCCCAGACCGACCGGAGCCTTGAAGCAGCAAGAGTATATTGTAGTTATCAGACAGCTCAAGAGCTTTAGAACAATCAGAATCTACCTTCCAAGACTCTACACAAGAACAAAAAGGAGTTAGAATAGCCTAGCCCTTTTCCATGTCACCCTACCCCACAGCACTGCCACCAACCCCCCCCCCCCCCCCCCCAATAGCCTTGAAAACCATAGGCCCTTTCCCCAAAACACTGCCATCATACGTTCCCACAAAACACTGGCCATTTCTGCTTGCCCTAAAATACTCCTCCACACTGACCCCTACCCTCAAAACACTACATGGCTACACTGAGATCTCTTTTCTGAGTATAACGTTTCTGGCTTTCCCCTCCTGTATAAGGCTTTATTTAGTCCAGTGTGAATTCTCTCATGTGAAATTACATTGTATTCAAGACTAAGGAGTCTTGTCCCGTGTGAGTTCGCTCATGTCAAGTGAGAAGTAATTTGTACCCAAAACTTTGCTTGCATTTCGAGCACTCATAAAGTTTTTCCCCAGAGTGAGATCGCTCATAAAGCATAACACTGTCTTTCAGATTCAAGCTTTTATGGCATAAGGATTTTCTCCAGTGTGGAGTTTCTCATGGTGAGATAGCGTTTTTCTCTGCAGCTTTTCTGGCATTCAGAACACTCATGAGGTTTTTCATCGTATGGAGTGAGGCTGTGCCTATCAAATAGGAATTTCTGGCATTTACCGCATTGGTAATGTTTTTCCCCTGTGTGCGTCTGCTCATGTAGAGTGAGATTGAGTTTAAAATTGATGCTTTTCTGGCATTCGGAGCACTGAATTATTTTGATGGTGTGTTTTCTTATGGCGCTTGTAACCATCTCTACCTCTGAATCTTTTCCGACATTTAGAGCACTGATAGAAAAAATTCTCCAGTGTGGATTCTCATATGTTCAGTGAGATGAGATTTACGGCTGAAACATTTTTGACATTCGGAGCACTGATAAGGTTTTTCCCCAGTGTGGATTCTCATATGATGAGTGAGACTGTTTTTTCCAGTGAAAAATTTGTGGCATTCAGAGCACTGATAAGGTTTTTCCCCAGTGTGGGTTCTTATATGCAGAGCGAGATTCTTTCTTTCACTGAAACATTTCTGGCATTCAGAGCACTGATAAGGTTTTTCCCCAGTGTGGGTTCTTATGTGATGAGTGAGACGGCTTTTTTCAATGAAACATATCTGGCATTCAGAGCACTGATAAGGTTTTTCCCCCGTGTGGGTTCTTATATGATGAATGAGACTGTGTTTTGTACTGAAACATTTGTGGCATTCAGAGCACTGATAAGGTTTTTCCCCAGTGTGGGTTCTTATATGCTGAGTGAGATTGCTTTTTACACTGAAACATTTGTCACATTCAGAGCACTGATAACGTTTTACCCTAGTGTGGAATCTGACATGTGCAGTTAGAAGTGTTTTAAGTTTGAAATCTTTTAGGCATTCAGGGCAGTGATAAGGTTTTTCCCCAGTGTGGGTTATTATATGTTGAGAAAGACTTCTTTTGTCTCGGAAATATTTTTGGCATTCAGAGCACTGATAACGGTTTTCCCCAGTGTGGATCTTCATATGATGTGTGAGACTCCTTTTTTCACTGAAACATTTGTGGCATTCAGTGCACTGATAAGGTTTTTCCCCAGTGTGGGTTCTTATATGCTGAGTGAGATTGCTTTTTACACTGAAACATTTGTCACATTCAGAGCACTGATAACGTTTTACCCTAGTGTGGAATCTGACATGTGCAGTTAGAAGTGTTTTAAGTTTGAAATCTTTTAGGCATTCAGGGCAGTGATAAGGTTTTTCCCCAGTGTGGGTTATTATATGTTGAGAAAGACTTCTTTTGTCTCGGAAATATTTTTGGCATTCAGAGCACTGATAACGGTTTTCCCCAGTGTGGATCTTCATATGATGTGTGAGACTCCTTTTTTCACTGAAACATTTGTGGCATTCAGTGCACTGATAACGGTTTTCCCCAGTGTGGATCTTTATATGATGTGTGAGACTCTTTTTTTCACTGAAACATTTGTGGCATTCTGTGCACTGATAATGGTTTTCCCCAGTGTGGATCTTTATATGCTGTGTGAGACTCCTTTTTGTACTGAAACATTTGTGGCATTCAGAGCACTGATAAGGTTTTTCCCCAGTGTGGAATCTCAAATGTTCAGTTAGAAGTGATTTGCACTTGAAATGTTTTGGGCATTCAGAGCACTGATAAGGGTTTTCACCAGAGTGGATTCTTCTATGCAGAGTGAGATTGTGTTTGTAAATGAAAGATTTCTGGCATTCAGAGCACTGGTAAGGTTTATCCCCAGTGTGGGCTCTTCTATGCTGAGTGAGAATGATTTTTTGACTAAAACATTTCTGGCATTCAGAGCACTGGTAAGGGTTTTTGCCAGAGTGGGTTATTACATGTCGAGAAAGACTTGGTTTGTTCCAAAACCTTTTCTGGCATTCAGAGCACTGATAAGGTTTTTCCCCAGTGTGGGTTCTTATATGATGAATGAGACTGGGTTTTAGACTGAAACATTTGTCGCATTCAGAGCACTGATAAGGTTTTTCCCCAGTGTGGATTCTCATATGAACAGTGAGATGAGATTTACGGTTGAAACTTTTTTGGCATTCAGCGCACTGGTAAAGTTTTTCCACAGAGTGGGTTAATGCATGTTGATATAGACTCGGTTTGACTCTAAAGCTTTTCTGGCATTCAGAGCACTGATAAGGTTTTTCCCCAGTGTGGATTCTCATATGCTCAGTGAGATAAGATTTACGCCTGAAACTTTTATGGCATACTTTGCACGGAGAGTGGTTTCCCCCAGTGTGGATTCTCATATGCTCAGTGAGATAAGCTTTACGCCTGAAACTTTTTTGGCATACATTGCACTGAGAGTGGTTTCCCCCAGTGTGCATTCTGTCAAATTCTGTGATATAAGATTTATGGCTGTATCTTTTTGGGCACAGGTAACTTTTTTCCCCAACTTCGGTTATTTTGCCTCGATTTTAGAGTCAGGCTTGATTAGATAATGTTCAGCACTTATCACCAAAAGAAATTGTGTGTATTCTTCTCAACACTTGAATTGAGCAAAAAATGTCGGGAAGCAGTCCTGTAACACCTGTTGAAATGTTTCTAGCAGATAGTAGTATTTAGGTAATAGCCTCTCTGGCAGCAACTTAATTTGTGACTGAAGTTTTTCTCAAATCTATTTGTATAGGTTCTTAGCAATGCAGTAATAAGGTGTTAGTCTGATATTTAATGATTAAACTGATAAGTACCTTTTTGCACTGACGTAATGGCAGTAACTGAGGGCGTTAGAGCGTGCAGAGTACTATTGTGGATCATTAGTCGCAGAACAAAAGTTCCTTTTATCCTTTCTATGTTTGGTGTAAGGTTAAGGTTTGTAGTTCCGAAGGCGAGGATTTATTTACATTACCTATAGCCCAACGGTGCTCATCTAATCCATTTTTATAATTAACAGTTTTACATATCACTCATGCACAGCAGATAATGTTGAGGCGATTTACATTGAATTACAGAACAGTACACAATAAAAAGGAAACAATCTGAGATGGTCATGAACACAATAAAGTGGTGATTTTTTAAGATTTTTCGCCAGAGTGAGCAGAGTGGGCCGTGGTGTTCTATCCAGAGGCAGATAGTCTCAAACTTGTGTAACTGGTTAAAAATGGTTGTTGAACAAAGGTGATTTTTCAATCTTTTGCTTGCCAATGTGTCTTTTCTTTGATGGTATGCAGAAGAAACCTTTAGTTGTAACTTTCTTTTATACAGTGTGTGCTTCCTCTCTGGAATTACATGATGCTTTAGATGAATGTTTTTCTGTCATGATGAGGCAATTTGTCTTTCTGATACTATTTCAGATGAGGATGCTGAAGTGGTCTTTCTACATTATTTCTGATGCTGTGTGCACAGATATGGTTTTGCTCTGGGTTAATGAAATGCAAAATTAGAGACTTCACTTACAGGTATAGTACTTTCCTCGCCAAACCTAGATTTTTGGAAATTGTTTAAACGTAGAATGCTGGATGTTCTTCAGTTTTTCAAAATAATCCTTCCTTGCTAAATCTTGCTTTCTTCGTCCGTAATTTCAATCACCTATAGTATTAAAATGAAATAGTTAATACATGTACATTTCCAAAAATATAATTTACTAGCCAAATTAATGCAGAATTTGGAATATGTTGAGCTGTTTTTCCAGACAGAGCGTAGAATGGTAGCATGAGAGTACTTGGATGTAGGAGGGAGGATTTGTAGAATTTTCAACATTTTATTAAGCTCACAAAGGATACATGTACCCTATGGAGTTGTAACATAGAATCCCAAAGGCAGATATTAAAGTCATATGGACTGGTACCAAACAGATAATATAAAAATATATACTATTAATTAATTTGTAATGCAGATTTCTGGGACGGGAATGACTCCCCCACGGACAACAGGTGTATTCCCCTGCCCCGAGTTACCACCTACTTGTATCTGGCATCCTGACTTGAGTAAATCTATTGTGTGCTGCGAGGACTATGCCTAGACCAATCCCTCAAATATGGTCCAGAGTATGAATCAAGGGCAATGAAATGAAGGCGTACTTTCATGTGTTCATTTTATTCCACCTGATTATCAGTTGTTAGGTTTTTCTGCACCTGGATTTACTGGGTGCAGAAAACCAGGACACAATTTTTTTCCAGACAGAAAAATTAGACTGCAAAGACGCATAAGACTCTGGGTGCAGCAGAAGCAGCCAAGACTTATGCTGTGTTTTTTTACTAACTGGGGTAAACACACAATTCTTCCCTCTGTTGGTGTTCACAGTCATTATCGGCCTGTGATTCGCCATTGAGTGCAAAGCGTACAGAGTAGAGCTGAGGGGCCGAGCTGAGGAGGAGTTGACGAGCAAGCGGAGCGGAGCCTGGGACGACTGCCCGCGTTTGTTTTATGACCCGTTCCCGCTCCCGAAGGTTTCTTCCGCTTCATCTGCGTCCTGTTATACGGGCGCTTTAAGTTCTACGGATCTGCTGTGGGGGCAGGAACGGCCGCTGCCGGCACCGCGGCCGCTGCAGAGGTCAAAGGAGCCTTTGCCTGCGGTGCTGCTGGTGCGGCGGCTGTAGCAGGGCACAGAGGAGAACAGAGGAGCACAGAGGAGCCTTGGCCTGCCGCCTGATTTTACGTATTTACTAAGAATTGAGCAGAGCAGACAGAGCTGAGCCGAGGAGTGGAGGGAAGTGCCTACATCTGCCGTCTGTAGTGGGACTGGCTCTGGATCCCGCTCTTGCTCCTGAACGATTGCCAGCATTCTACCTTGTACTCTTGTCAGCGATGAATAGCAACGAACAAGCAATGAACAGTGAGTGGTGAGTGACAAGTGGCAAGAGGTGTGTGGCGTGTGGCGAGTAGCTAAGATTGATCGGTCCCTAAGTCGCTGAGCCATTGAAGTCTGTAATAAGTCTGTAATACAAAATCTGAGAAATTATGGAAAGAGGAAAGTAACAATAGACTTAGACCCTCTTGAAGCACCCCTCGGCCCCTGAATTACTCCGCATGCCTAGACTACAGCCCTACCCGGTGCCCGGATGTTAATCAATCGGTTAATTAATTAATTAATTAAGTAACCAGCAGTACCGGCAGATTCTGTACGGAGGTGTGCTTTTTGGGTGTTTTCCCCTGGAGGTGTTTGGTGGTGTTTTTGTCCTATGGTCTTGTCACTGGCCCGTTTGATTCTCTGAAAGGAGCAAGACTTCTTCACCTTAGAGGGTGTATTATGAGCTCAGGAAAGGAGCAGCCACCTTTCCCTCCTATCAAAAGGAAAAGAAAAATACAACAAACACCAATATTTGTTACGTTTAAAATAAAACAGGCAGGTGACATATAGTCCTTTAAATCATCTAAGGTCCATACATTTGAGAAACTGGGAAAGTCGCTGTCAAAGTTTGATTTTATGAAAGATCCAACTGATGCTATGCTAACATTGCTAACTAACTCATGTGATCTTCAAACTCCAATTAAACCACTGAGTAGAACAAATATTATATCCCCTAAGCAAGGAGTAAGTTAACCAGGCCACCCTGAGCCTAAAGCTGAAGTCGAACGAATGTCAAATTGAACTAAGGACCAAGTCAACCATTGGGGTCAAATAACGGACATAGAGATGTTAACTATTCCACTTACTGGTCGTTCACAACAAAAGGACCCAAAATGCATTTCGGGCCCTCAATGGGATAGGACCGGACTACTTACGCAAGAGATTAGTATTATCCCACTCAGTCCGATCTTTGCGGTCCAACAATCTGCGCCTCATTGTTGTCCCTCGGTTCCGTCGCTCCAGAATGGGCGGCAGAGCCTTTGCAGTTATGACGGCTAAATTATGGAATAGCCTCCCCTTAGATCTCAGATTTGCTTCCTCTGAAACACTCTTTCGTAGCCGTCTCAAAAGTTGGATATTTTCATTGTCATAGGTTCAACTCCCTTTCTAGCTTACAGTCTCAGCGCCGGGACACCCCCTTTGGGGGTAGCCGCGCGCTCTACAAGTTCCATAATAAATAAATGCACAAATCTAACATTGGGAGATACTCAGCAATTACTACCAACTTAGGCAGCCAATGCCAATAGAAGTGCAAGTAAAAATCAGAAAAGCTAACGGTATAGGGGAACCATCTAATTTGGGCCAAATAAATCAATCAGACCAAGAAGCTGCAAATGAACTAAATAGTGGGGTGACAATCATAAGGGAAGCCAATACCCCACTGAAATCGGATCTTACTCTGTCTAAAATAAATTCAGTTCAAAAACAGCACCAGCCGAAATGTAATCAAAATAAAGGATCTCAAATTAATAAGGATGAATACACCAGCAACCCAGAAACTCTGCAGCGTTGGAGTACTCCGTATCAAAAAGACGGTTTGAATAGTAGTCCACAATTCTTTCATGACGAGGAACATGATTTTCAAGGACCGCTAAAAGAGGAGTATAAGGACCTACCATTCATAAATGGGCAACACCATTGCCTAGGTACTTAGGTACCAGGAAGTGGGAACGCGGGAGCAATATGGGATTTATTCTTCAAAACCTCGCAATTAACTCTGGAAGCTTTAACATATCAGTCCAACAAAAAGGAGGTCCAAATAGATCTCTTGAGCACTACGGCATCCTCTGTTGCCGGAACTGAGCAGAAGATAACACCACAAAATAATCTAATAGTAAGGGCACAATCTCAGCCAATATCTACGTATGCAGAGTGTAGTTGTGCCCCACTAATTAAACTGGATACCATTCCGGATATTTTAAAAACAATAATTGACGATGTAAAAGGGAATTTTCCTGATGCAGGAATTCAACCCATCAAGACCGACTGCCCCTCTAAAGATACAATAAAATGTAAAAACAAGTTGTTGTTAAAGAAGAAATAGATGATAAAACAAAAGATCAAGAAGTGATAAACCTATGCTCGACACAATCAACAATGACAGACGCAGCTCCGGAAGTTCATTTATCAAAAAGACAGAGGAAAAAACAACAGAAAGCAAGAAATAAAGCTTCTAAAAGTATTTTTAAAAACTAATGCATCAGATATAGTGAGATTGAACACTAGAAACAACCATGACTAAACATCATATTGTGAAGGTAAGGGTAAACAAATGTCTCCAACAAAACCCTTCTACCCTCTATTTAATAAGGATCTATCGGAGGTACAAGCAGTTATGAAAAATAAATGCTTAAACAAGCAAGCTGATAGTATAAAAATGAGAGAGAATGGGAACATTCAGTCCATAGAAAAGCTGCAAGTGGAGGAATGTAATAAACAGGTGGAGAATAAGCCATCACAATTGGAAACAAATAGAGCAAAGAGTGAGAGTATCAGAGGGGATGAAACGAATAGAGATTTGTTAAAAACCTGGAAGGATATTAAATTACCACAAGATCTGGGAACCGAAACAAAGCAGTTACATAAACATCGACAATCATGGTCTCAAACTGTTAGTAATCATAATGGAAGGTTAATTGAGCATGCTCAAGGTGAAAATAGCCTGGAAACAATTAAATTAAATAACCCAGATCAAAAAGGAGTGGTGCAGGTAATTTTTGCGATGGAATATAAATCTAGGGGTAATAATGATATCTTGACTCGTGGGAACATATTAAAATTGTGTAATGCAGTACCCTCATTAAAGGAAATTAAATGTACCGACATAGAATCAATTGAATTCCTCACAATCAAGAATAATCACGAATCGATATTAGTAATTTGGACATCTTCTACTGCCACACAGCCTTATTATGCAAGAACATAATCGCTTTCAGGACTTGGGAATAAAAATAACAACTCCCCTGCAACGTCCTTTTGTTTCAACAAAATTAAAAAATCATAACCAAATGAGAACCGAGAATAATAAGAAATACTCAATATTAAAAAAAAACATAGGTATGACCAACGGGCATCTTTTAAAATCATTAGAGGAAAAAATAGGAGACCTATTATTTGACACTGTCAAATTAGGTTGGCTAACAGCAGCCCTCCATAATGTCAGGCAGGATTGACATCTACAATCTGAAGTTCCTTTAAGGGGGCCAACAATTATGAATGAAAGGCTCAGATTATGTTCGTGGAATATAAATGGGGTTCAAGCAAAGATTCAGAATAACCAACTAGCTACTTTGTGCTGTTTTCAAATCATTTGTTTACAAGAGACTTGGGCTTTAGTTCCTTTTAGATTGGAAGGGTATAGTGTTATTACTCATTAGCTAAGAGAACAAGTAACTATGGCAGACCTTGTGGGGGTTTGGCTATTTTTATATCAACTGAGCTAAAAATGGAAAGTGAAATGGACGTCCCAAATCAAAAGGATTATCTAATTGTCAAAATATGATACAAAGAACAAAATATAATTAAATCTCTTGTAGTAATCAACGTATATAATTACGAAGAACAATGGCGACCAATTTGATAATTATGATATTGCAGCAACTGGACAATGACATTCAACCTGAGATTATTATTACCGGTGATTATAACATGAATATGCTATGGTCTTACGATAGAGATGTTGAAATACAATGGCAAAATTACTTATGGTCAATTCCATAAGTAATTTTGCCATATCCAATGTTGATTTTCATCAACAATGGATATGAGGGATCATCTATCAAAAAGATAGAGGAAAAAACAACGGAAAGCAAGAAATAAAGCTTCTAAAAGTATAAAAAATACAAATGCATCAGGTATAGTGAGATTGAACACTGGAAACAATCATGACCAAATATCATATTGTGAAGGTGAGGGTAAACAAATGTCTCCAACAAAACCCTTTTACCCTCTATTTAATAAGGATCTATCGGAGGTACAAGCAGTTATGAAAAATAATTGCCTAAACAATCAAGCTGCTAGTACAAAAATGATAGAGAATGGGAAAATTCAGTCCTTAGAAATGCTGCAAGTGGAAATAAGCCATCACAATTGGAAACAAATAGAGCAAAGAGGGAGAGTATCAGAGGGGATGAAACGAATAGAGATTTTGTTAAAAACCTGGAAGCATATTAAATTGCCACAAGATCTGGGAACCGAAACGAAGCAGTTACATAAACATCGACAATCATTGTCTCAAACTGTTAGTAATCATAATGGAAGGTTAATTGAGCATGCTCAAGGTGAAAATAGCCTGCAACAAATTAAATTAAATAACCCAGATCAAAAAGAAGGAGTGATGCAGGTAATTTTTGTGATGAAATATAAATCTAGGGGTAATAATGAAACAACTTGCAAACATCCGGACCCAACGCAAGATGGCAGGATTATGCAAAGCATGTGCATCTACAGCATACATGCCTGAGGATTAATGGCCCCAAATCCCTGCCGTGGTATCTTGTCATGTTGTGGCTGAGTGTGCCATGTGATGTGCAGGCTATAGTGCTTGGTGTGATTTGGTCATTTTTGACAAGGTGGAGTGCTGAATGGTTTGGCAAATTTTGATTTTCTTTGTTTTTGGGATTGTGTGATATAGTGCAGTACCTACCGTATGATGTAAATAAATTACATTGCTAATATACCATAAGGATGTGGGGTGAGTGCTATTAGGGCCGAAGCCTTGCTGATTATATGCAGAATAACAGGTCTGGGAGGTCACTACTGACTAGAGCAGATTAGCAGCTGCACAGGTGTTGGGCATTGATCCTATTGAGGATAATATGTGACGGGCACTGGTGACTGGAGCTGGCTAGCAACAACGCTGGCCTCTGTTATTTATTACAAGCAGTGTAACAAACATGTCAATATTGACTGAAACTGGTTGGCAGTAGAGTTGACCTCTGGTTTTGAATATTTGCAGGATTTAAGGTACAGGGGTCACTACTGACTGGAGTTACTTAGCAGGATAATAGGTCTCAGGGAGCCAATACTGACTGAAGCTGGTTAGTATGATCACTAGTCCCAAGGTGCTACTAAAGACTCAAGTTGGCTAGAATGATAACAGGTCCCAGGGGCCAGTACTAACAGGAGCTGGCTAGTAGGCTTACATACAGGTCCAAGGGGCCACTACTGACTGGAGCTAGCTAAAAGAATAACAGTCCCAAGGATGGTGGGGTGCGAGTGGCACCAGTGACCGGGGTTGGCTAGAAGCATTGACAACATTTGCTATTGATTAAATACAGGATTCCAGGTCACAGGAGGCACTGCTGAACACAGCTGGATAGCAGCAGTGGTGGCCACTGGGAAGAAGGAATTGAGAAAACATAACTGGATATACTGGTTTCTTCAATACCGATAATTGTTTACACATCATACACATCAATGCCACAACCTGCATTGATATATTACATTACCAAATTACAATATTCTTATATTAATTTGATGTGTCTGTTTGCCTTAATATGCCTGCAAAGTTATATGATTCTATTAGGGCCCAGAACCATTTTATTTAGTGATGTCCAACTGCACACTTCCCTGTATCTTGTAGTAAATTGAATATTGACAAACAGAAGTGTTATTTTCAGAAACAGTGAATTCTGCAGCTTGCCTGTGTATCTTTTATCTGCACCTTACGGACTCCTCACATTCCTCTCGAGAGAAGATCCTGCCTCCTACTCATTAGTTTCATTTCAGTAACTGTTTCTATCACGTGTTCATGTTTCATTGACTTGTATTAGGAGAAAAGTGTATAAAAATACTTTGTGTAGCATTAGCATTATATACTCCAACTTGCTTTAGGGTGGATGCTCTCGTCCATTGCAAAGACAATTGTTTGCTTGGCCTTTTGCTATTTTTGCATTAAATGTACGATAGATTTGTTGGCCTCCAAGTGTGTTGTGTTTTATTTTACATATCATAAAAGATGACGAGGAAAATGACAGTCCAGTATACACATTCTTCTTATAATTCAACTCACAGTATGCTGTACTAGAGGTTCAGTCCCACAGAAATAATCTCTAACTGAACGCCCTAGGAAGCATGTGCTTTTCAAACCAGTTGCCTTCTGATACGGTGTCCTCGCTATTGGATAAGTCAGTTTGTCCTGAATTTTAGGAGGGTTACTTATCTAGTGCACTCTGTTAAACAGTGCTCACCTGTGGTAGTAAGATGTTAATAGGCACCTAATCACCTATGCACAGTGCAGGGCTTTGAGTTACAGAGCTCCTCACGCGGTGGAGAAGATTAGGTCACATTTACCCATTTTCCCATATTTGGTCCTGATGAAATGCCAACAGATTGCTCCACAAGGCATGAAAAATGTTGACCTGAAGTATAGACTCCAGCTTACCAGCAGGTCCATAGGTGATCGACACATTCACACAGTGATAGGTGCCATTAGTTCCTCAATTTCTCTGCCATTATTTTTAATCTTAACATGGACTAGTATGATCACATTAACTATATTGCGGCAACTGGTCGATAGCTGATCTTATATTCAGACTTTCACCAATCTCACATCTTATGACACAACATCCTCTGTCCTACTATGCTCATCCGGCATACTTTATAAAAGATGTCCGACAAAATGCCCTCTTGTGGTGCCCGCAAGGCATTGTAGCGCCTGCCTGGTGAGGAGTATAGCCCAATGATGAAGCATGTCACCTGCAGGTGAGTGAACGCAACTTGTCTTAAAAGCACATGCTTCCTAGGGTGTCTGCATTCAGTTACAGATAATGACTCTGGGACTGAACCTCCGGAACAGTTGTAAAGATGACGCTGAAGCAGGAGGTTAACATCCAGGATTTATTCAGGAGAAGAGAGCCGTCCAGCCAGAGGGAAAGACACAGCAGCTGCAACTGCCAAACAGGGAACACTGGGGAGGAATCATCAGCACATAGAACTATTAAGTATGACATCACGTGGAATGGCTGACAGTGCAGATCACCACACACCTCCCCCCTTTTATTAAAGCAAAAAAAAACAATCAGAAAACACAGAACAATTGTAATAAAACAATTCAAATGAAATCACGATATTTGCTAGGCCTAACAGTTGGTTTTAAACTTTTCCTAGGACCACTGTTACCATTCACATCAGAACTTTTCATTAAATCATCATTGGAATTGACATCAGACGGAAAAACAGTTACACGAGAAGGATCTCTGGCTACACGAGAAGTGCTCCACCAGTTGCCATTAGACAATTTGACCGCATTCTTGCGAACCTCTACAACTTGTTGCGAATCAAGAAATTTTGAGAAACCTTTCTTAACTGTAACAGGATTTTTAATCCTGACCCAATCACCAGCACGAATACTTTGAGAGGACTTTTTGCTTAAATCCACATTGTTGGGTAGTAAACTGGAAGATTTTTTGTTAGCACATTCCAAGGCTTTTTCCAAATCACAGCCCCGGTGAAGACTTTTAACCATCCAAAATGGGAAAGCTCGAGAACAAGCTTTTCTCCCTCTCATTAACTCAAAGGGAGAGAAACCTGTGGCAACATGGGGAGAAATCCGATAAGACCAAATAAGATCTTTCACAGCTTGAAAAATACAATTATTTGACCTGAAAGCAGCTTGCACACACTCAACAATAACTCTATTAAATCTCTCGGCTTTGCCATTACTCTGGGGATGATACAATGGGGTCCTGGTATGTTTAATACAGCAATTGTTTAGAAAAACCCCCATTTCTTTTGAAATAAATTGCACTCCGTTATCTGTGAGGATTTCTTCCGGACAACCCTCCCTCAAGAATATTATGCTTAGACAATCAATGACACTTTTAGAATTGGGCACATTAATGGGTTCAACTTCAACCCACCTAGAAAGATGATCAACAAGAACTAGAAAATATTTGGAAGTATTGGGAAGCACATGAAATGGACCCAGAAAGTCTAGACCAATTTTTTGCCAAGCTCTAATGGGTGGAGGAACGATAGAGTCACAAACTCCTTCTAAGACAAGAACTTTGTCACTGGTATTGCAGCGTGTACACAGTTTGATAGCTTCTACAATTTGATTGTCCATTTTTGGCCACCAAAAGTTCGATCTGACATTTCTCTTGGTGATGGTGGCTCCTAGATGCCCAGAATGTGCATCAGCAATAATTTTCTCACGATAGATAGCAGGAGGAATGAACTTGTCACCCCTAACAATTTTGCCATTTTCCAAAGAAAGTTCTGGGTTAATCTTCCAATAAATTTGAAGTTCGTGAGATAGAGATTTTTCTTTAGGCCACCCCTTTTTAATGAATAAAATTACATCCTTGAGAACGGTATCATTTTCAACAGCTTTGATCCAATCATCCTCAGCGAAGGAAATGAAATTCTGAGAAATGTTGGCTACAAAACATTCCTCTATTTCAGTTTCCCAATCACTTTCATCAGGTTCATGTATAGGCAACCTGGACAAACAGTCTGCTCGTTTGTTTTTCCCACCAGGTATGTAAATAGTTTTAAAGTTAAACTCTAACAATTTAGTGGAAAGTCTAGCCAATCGTGCTGTAGTGCGATTGACATTTCTGCCTGATAAAATATCGACAAGAGGTCGATGGTCAGTTTGAAGGATGAAGGGTCTACCCCACAAATAAGATTTAAACTTTTCAACACTCCAAACACAAGCGAGAAGTTCCTTCTCTATTACTGAGTATTTTCTTTCAACAGGACGGAGAGTCCTGGAAGCAAACCCTACAGTGAATTCTTTACCATAATGTAGTTGAGAGAGAACAGCTCCTAGGCCGTATTCACAAGCATCAACAGTAACGACAGTTTCCCTGTTACCATTAAAAGGTTGCAGAGCAGGAGCATTGGTAATATGTTTTTTAATAAGCTGAAAACCTTTTTCACACTCGTCAGACCAGTTGAAAGTGGCACCCTTTTTAAGTAGGAGTCTAAAGCATTCGGTAGTCTTGGCATAGTCTCGCATGAATTTAGAGTAGAACTCACAGAGACCAAGAAAGGACAAAAGTTGTTCCTTATTGGAGGGAGCAGGAGCTTCAATGATGCTTTTGATCAGACCTGATCTGGGCTTGATGCCACATTCAGAGATGCTATGACCAAGATACTCTACTTCTCTGGTTTTGAAAACACACTTGCTCTTTTGTAGAGTTACACCTCTTTGTTCTAGAATGTTAAAAACTTGGTCAATGACTTTATCATGTTCATTCTCAGTTTGGGTGAACATGAGAATATCGTCTTGAAAGACGACAACATTAGAGAGTTCCTTAAACATTTCAGACATGATACGCTGAAAAACAGCGGCGGCAGAAGCCAATCCAAAAGGAAGGCGTCGAAATTGGAATACACCATCTGGTGTTACAAAGGCAGTGAGATGGCGTGAGTGGGGATGTAACTCAATTTGGTGGTATGCTGCTTTCAAATCGAGTTTGGAAAACCAAGTGGATGAACCAACCTTTGCTATCAAATCCTCAATGCGAGGAAGGGGAAAACCATCAACCCAGATAGCTCCATTAAGACTGCGCAAATCCACACACATGCGAAGGTCACCAGACCTTTTTCTAGCAAGAACAATGGGAGAAAGCCATAATGTGGATTCTACTTTTTCAATAATTCCTTGTTCGCATAATGACATTAGGCGTTTGGATAAATCTTCTCTGATACTAAGTGGAACGTTTCTAAGTTTGTGCTTGACTGGGGATATGCCATCTTTAACTTTGATAAAATGTTGAAAATCGGTGATTTTACCAAGACGATCTTCGAAGACTTTTTTATATTTGTGCTCTAACAACTTGTTATCTTCAATATTGGAAATACAAAAACCTCCTCTAAAGAGGTCGGAGACCTAGTTGGTGTGTATGGTTACTGCCAATTATGTCAGTGTGTACCAAGAAATTAAGAAAGAAAAATTTATTTCTATAGTCCCCTCACTCACCGGGGTTTCCCCACGGTGACATGCTTCATCATTGGGGCTTCCCAATTTCTCTACGAAAAAGGGGCGTGCTGCGACAAAACGGACTACGCAGGAGCACTTTTTACGTGAAAGGCTATGTGTGGTGTAAGGTGTAGTGATGGTGGAGTGGGTGTGGGTTTAAAAATACCGTGCTAGTGGGCCTCAACAATTTATTTTGCTCCTAGTCTGGTATATTAAAAACGGGGGTTGACACTGCTATCTGGCCTTGAACTAGGGCTAGATCAGTGTTCTATGGTCAACATGTTTCAAGCTCCCCAAGCTTTTCATCAGGACCATACAGGGTTGTGTGCCAATCACGTTACCACCTTTTCACAGAACCTTTTTAATCTTCACAAGTTTGGAAAGCCTGCACGCACCATTATGGTGCCCAAGGCACACCATTGCCCTAGACGAAGTGAGCTGCATGTGTGAACCCCTACTCCTTTGAGGGGGTATGTTTGCCACTAATCAGTGTCATTCTCTTTTTCAGAAATACGAGTAGGATACAAATCGTATGTATGCAAAACGCATGTTTAAATAATTACAGCGTTTAGTATGATCACTATATTTTTTTTTAAAAACCCTAATATTGGGATATAGGAGTGGAAAATACAGGGCTGGACCCTGTATGGTCCTGATGAAAAGCTTGGGGAGCTTGAAACATGTTGACCATAGAACACTGATCTAGCCCTAGTTCAAGGCCAGATAGCAGTGTCAACCCCCGTCAACTCACTACACCTTACACCACACATAGCCTTTCACGTAAAAAGTGCTCCTGCGTAGTCCGTTTTGTCGCAGCACGCCCCTTTTTTGTAGAGAAATTAGGAAGCCCCAATGATGAAGCATGTCACCGTGGGGAAACCCCGGTGAGTGAGGGGACTATAGAAAGAAATTTTTCTTTCTTAATTTCTTGGTACACACTGACATAATTGGCAGTAACCATACACACCAACTAGGTCTCCGACCTCTTTAGAGGAGGTTTTTGTATTTCTAATACTGTTTGGAGGCCGACCTAGTTTGGTTTAACCTCCTTCCCTCCCTCCTATGTTCTTCTCTATCTTCAATATTGCACACCGGGACAGAAGATGAAGATCTAGAACAGGGAAAATTGCATCCTTCTATAAAAACAGGGTTGGGTAAACCAGGTTTAATGGTGACACCAAATTCTGCTTGATGTATAAGGCCTAGAACATTAATGCCACGTTTGGCAACATAAACTTTCCCTTTGATAGATTTGCCAAATATAGAAATTTCAGCCCAGAAATAGCCTAAAAGATTAATTCTGCTCCCTTCAAAAGCTATTGTGAGAACATCTGGAGGAAGTAGACATTTATCATGCCAAAAATGAGAATTTTTGTCGTGGGAAATAATAGTGATGCGAGCACCAGTGTCTACCAGTAGTTGAACATGATGCTTTTCAATGGTAGTGTCAACTTCTGGATCAGGAACATGAAAGGTGCGACTAACATCATCATTATCTTTCACAACAACCACATACTCTTGAGTGGTAACATCACCTTCAGGACATTCAGTTGACTGTTCAAGAGTGTTTGAATCAGAAGAAGAATCATATTCGTTCAAGACACAACGTACACCACCTCTTCTACCTCTCATGCAAACTCTTGAAAAATGACCATGTTTACCACATTGAGTGCATTGTTGGTTGGCAGCTGGACAATTCTTAAAGTTAGACACATGGTAAGAAGAACCACATCTAAAACAAAAAGTATTTTGGCTGAATTGTCTGCTGGGCATGAAAGGTCTTCTGGTACTAGTGTTTCCCATTCTTCTAAAATAACCACGTGAGTCACGAGGAATAAAATTGGGAGTCTTAATAGGTGCGGATGCTGTACTAGAAATAGAAGTATTAGAAAGAGAAATTTCTAATTGTTTGGAATCTTCTAAGGATGTCTCTATACTCTTGGCTATATCAATAGCCTTATCTAAAGAAGGATCTTTGCAGGATAATAGTTTCCCTTGAATTTGTTTACAAGAACAACGAGCAATAAGCTGATCTCTGATAAGTTGAGAAGTGAAGTTGTCAAATTTGCATTTGGAAGCAAGTATTTTTAAGGCAGTAACGAAAGTGTCAATACTCTCTTCAGGTTTTTGAACTCTGGTGAAGAATTTGTAACGATGTACGACCATGTTCTTGGTTTTGACAAAGTACTTGTCTAATTTGGCAATGGCTGTGTCGAATTCATCTGGAGTCTCACCAGTAGGTGGAACATAAGGAGGTAGATGATCGAAAACGTTCTGGCCCTCTACACCGAGATGGTAGTACATCAAATTTTTTTTTCTTTCTGCACGAAATCTGAGTCCATCAATTGCACCCAGATAGGCCATGAAAGATCGTAACCAAAGTTTCCACTCAAGGGGAGGATCTCCAGGAGTCTGAAGAAATGGAGCTCGAGGAGTAACACTTTGCATTGTGATATTTTCAATTTTTACTTTTTGTAAAGAAGTATATGCGAATAAAATAAAAGTAAAGAAAAGCTGTTGTAAATATGCAAAAGTAAAAAAATTGTTGTAAATATGCAGACTCAAATTTTGTAAATAAAGAAAATGTGTTAAAAACAACACCAAATATTTTGATGTGAATAAATGATGCACACGTTAACGAGTAAACACTGTACACTTTGGCTTGTAAATGTTGTGCACTTAAGTGTGCAAATGCTGTGCACGTCAGCGTGCAAATGTTGTGCACTTCAGCGTGCAAATGCTGTGCACGTCAGCGTCGGTAACAAAGTATTAGTATTGGTTGTGCGCATCAGCGCAAAAACACAGTTTTGTAATAATGCTTATGTTGTATGTGTAAGTATTGGCTGTGCGCATCAGCGCGAAAACATAGTTTGTATTTAAGCAGGTTTGTTATTTATTATTGGAAAGTATCAGTTCAACAGCTGTGTGCATCAGCGGTGATAAATTGGCTGTGCACTGTAGAAAAAACGAAGATTTGGAGCTTTTATGACGTGCTACAGCTGTGGTTTGCAGCAACAAGAATCCTACGCCGAAGGTAAAGCCTCTGTGACGTTGTAACCAGGAAGAGGACGCCAATTGGTCTAGCGTGTTGAGCTCGTTGTTAAGGTGACTGGCGTGGTTGGCGCGCGTGAGACAGATGACGTTTGACAGTGAGAATTCTGTCACGTCATCATTCTGTGGCGCAGTTCAGAGGAGAAGGAACAAGCTGACAAGCTGTGTTGTGTCGAGGAAGCACGCACAAGCTGGTAACGCTCAAGAAGCACACGCGGCGCTGGGGAGGCAGAGGCGAAGGTAGAATCTCATTAAAAAAAACGGAAGATTCTTGAAAGTCTGTAGGGACTGTGAAGCCGAGTATAGGCAGGAAATATATCTGAATGTACGAGGCAGGGCTCACAGTTTGTTAGCGCGTGGGAACGCTTTTATCAGATAAGGTCAATTAAAAGATTCTTGTGGCTGCGACGGCTCTCGAGTGCAGGGGTAAAAGTAATATGTAAATGTACTCACACGAGGCAGAGTAGAAAGTAAGATATCCAGAATTTCACAGCGCTGTGTGAAATGAAGTTGGTTGAAGTGGTGTCTTGGATTTTACAGCGCTTTGAAAAATAGAGTTGAAGTGACAGCTGAGAATCAGCTGCCCATCCTCCGTCGCCAGTGTAAAGATGACGCTGAAGCAGGAGGTTAACATCCAGGATTTATTCAGGAGAAGAGAGCCGTCCAGCCAGAGGGAAAGACACAGCAGCTGCAACTGCCAAACAGGGAACACTGGGGAGGAATCATCAGCACATAGAACTATTAAGTATGACATCACGTGGAATGGCTGACAGTGCAGATCACCACAACAGTATACTGTGATTTGATTGTGTTTTATTTCAACAAATGTACATAGCAGATATTGGCGCTTGCTTGTTTCACAAAAATTATCGGATACCTGCCTCAGAGACCACTTCTTACTGACGACAATGGGGTTATCATGTTGCTGCTACAAGCTCCTTACCTGTGCGAGTTATCGGGAATGATGCAGGGGCAGACCCAAACCAGCCACACATGGAGATCAATGACAAATACTGAAGATTTAACAGAGCTTCCAAGCTGGTGACCATTACTTAATTGATACTGAAAATAAAAGACACGTTTTTAGTATTCAGGTGACTCATGACCATAAAAAACAAAGGTTATAAATCAATATTGTCTCAAATACTTAAAAAATGGAACTGGATGTGCTGAATCAGATGTTGCCCCAGGTCATGCATGACACCTTCCGCCAATATTGCTTATAGGACTTGTAGTTTTGTTTTTCTCATTAAAAGGATAGGCTCTAAAGTCCCAGTGTTCTAAGCGATGTTGGTGAAAATCAGAGGCCTGAGTGAGGGTGAAGCATGACACTGCTCTGCTTAGCAGTGAGATGAATGACAGTTCTCCAGCCCTTCCATTATTTGATCTATAGAGGCTGTCGGCCATTCATATTTTTTTGCAGCGACAAAGAAACTTTTATTGCAGCTTGTGCCAACTGAAGAGATAAAACCCCTGGACGTGTTTAATTAACTACTGACAAACATGAACAACCAAGAACATGAGTTTCTGGAAAACTATCAAGCACCCAATCAGAATCAGTCGCCCTTCACACCCAGGAATTCTTGAGGCTTTGGAGAGGGTGAATTGTACTACATCGACTCAAAGCTCACTTCTCAGGGATGTACTGAAATGTCAGCCTCATGGCACACTTAGCCAGCTCTTCACCTCCTCCTCCTCAAACTGTTGACCAGCTATCAGGGCAAACGAGCCTGCAGCAAAGCATCGCTGGCTTGGTTCGACACCGGACCGGACCAACTCCATACTCCTCCAAGTCAGCAAGCACTCTGGTCGAGCCAGTCCTAACCCCACATGAATGTTCCCCATCACAACTGTTTTAATGGTACTAAGTTATGTTTCTGCCAAATGTACGAGTCAAAAAATGAAAGGCTTTACATGAAGTGCTGAAAGAGAAATCATTAGTTTTTCAATATTTCTGAGTCTGCCACAGTACACAGGAGCATTGTACCTCTACAGCAGCAAATCATGCATGTGCCCTGTAGAAAGCACGTTTGAATGAAACATGTAAGGCATTGCAGCCAAAGATCTGTGGTGCAACATCATAGCAGAGTACAAGATAACTTGTGTTATTATTCCAGCAGAAAGAAATGCCATTCCTAATGGTTACGTCATTTTAAAGACAGTGCCAGGAAAATGTGTGGTCAGTGTTGTTCTTCTGCCTGTTAAAAGACTATCTCCATAAATGTGTCAGGAAATAAAATACTATGAGAAATCCTATTCTATGGCAGGGTGCTGCCTGCCACTATATTGCAGGTTACTTCCAACATAATCTGATTTTTACAAACATACTTCAGGGTGCTGCCAGCTATCGGGTCTGCACACAGCAGTCTGGAGCCACTCAGGAAGGAGGTAAGCTCTTCATTTCATCTTAAGCCCTTAGGTTACAGTCACAGCCTGATGGGTCCGGAGAACTTTATCCTCGCTCTAACTATACCGAGCAGATGGACTTAGCCCAACATAGGCTGTGTTGTGCGCTGGGTGATGCCTGGCATCTTATTATCGTTGGCGGGAGAATGAAGCTCTGATAGGAGCTGCTACAAGAAGAGCAGAGAAACAGGACCACAGATCGCCACAGAGCGACAACTGCCCAGAAGCTGAAGAAAGAACTCTGGAACAACAAACCTCCTACACCCTGGAGATTCTCCAGGATAAGCAAATGATGGTAATGAAATGCAAACTGCAGCATTAAGGTCACACACTACAACATCATTCCCTTTAAACCAAAGGTAACAGCCTACAAGAAAAAACTAAACAAAAAGCAACAAAACTATAAAATGCATTTCCAAATGCTGCAAAAAAGAAACAGTTAATACAAATGAACAATATTAAACTTTGTTGGTACCTTAGTAATGTGCTTACTTCTAAGCTTCACTCCATCTGCAGCAATAACGCTCTGAAAGGAGAAATTACTGCTGTGAGCCTCAGAGTCTTTAGTGTTACTGGTCTCAGTCACGAAGACTATGGTGTTGGAAGATAACTTTCTCTTATTTGGCTTTATAGTTCCACCAGTCACGGCATTGCTTTTAGCAGACACGCTACTGTCGGCAGCATCATAACTTCAGGCAGACCAGCAATTCGGATATCACCACTCATATTGGGTGAATATTCAACAAGTATGGTCTCGGCTTACCAAGTAGAACAAAATAATTGGGTCTCATAACCATACTCAGAGCCGCGCCTACTATTAAAGTATGCAAATCTACAATGATTGGCGAAAATGCGCTGCAATTTTATCTGTGGAGCACTACTAACAAGCATTTGCAATGCAATAGGTCTTGCCTTTGTGAACTTATAAGTGTTTAGCCAGAGATATTCTGCTCTGGGAAGCACGCTCTTGCAAAGTTACACTGGCTGCCCATCAAAGAGCGCATCCTTTTCAAAGCTATGTGCTTCGCCCATCAAATTGCCCAAGGGAAAGGACCACCCTACCTAAAAAAGCTTCTAGCTATCCATCGCCCCAAACGTAATCTGAGGTCCTTGGGGAGCATGGTGTTCTCAGTGCCCCGTATCTTTAAAGCAAGAATGGGAGGCCGTTCATTTTGCTATCTGGCGGCCACTCACTGGAACAAACTCCCCTTAGAATTGCGTATGGAACCCTCCGAAAGGAGGTTTCGCCTGAGGCTAAAAACACATCTCTTCCCCAGAAGTTAGGAGATGGCGCTTAGCTGTCCAGTTTAATTGTTCTTTTGGTGGGCTTGTTTTTAGAATGGAATGTATCCACAGCGCGGGGACACACTGTCTTGAGTGTAACCATGCGCTTTATAAATGGTTTTATTATTATTATTGTTATTTTAGATATTGACTTTACCTATGTCTGTACAGCACAGCTTAAAGAAGTTTGCAGCATCCTGAAAAGTTATAAAAAAGAAGCATCAGAAGCATTTTTGTTACCTTAGATATGACCAAAAAACATTATGTACAACTAAACGACCATATTGCTCTGTCCAACGCCCTGAGGGATATCGCTGCCTCTGACTTGTGGGAGTGCTGTGATCGTTCGTCTTGCCCCCTGGTCTCCAGCCCACTTCTCGCGGCCCCCGCTCCGCGGGCGCCGCTCGAGAGAGGAGACATTGCTGCAAAGAGACTCACCCCGGACCCCTGCGGGACTGCGAGGACCAGCGGGCAGTGCGTGGCTCAATCTGCCGCAGCTGGTCCTCTTCCCGCCCACACCTCCCGGATCAACTAAAGCGCCGTGCAGACCTCACTTCGGCGGATTGCTCTGTCCAACGCGCTGGGGGATATCGCTGCCTCTGACTTGTGGGAGTGCTGTGCTCGTTCGTCTTGCCCCCTGGTCTCCAGCCCACTTCTCGCGGCCCCAGCTCCGCGGGCGCTGCTCGAGAGAGGAGACATTGCTGCAAAGAGACTCACCCCGGACCCCTGCGGGACTGCGAGGACCAGCGGGCGGTGCGTGGCTCAATCTGCCGCAGCTGGTCCACTTCCCGCCCACACCTCCCGGATCAACTAAAGCGCCGTGCAGACCTCACTTCGGCGGATTGCTCTGTCCAACGAGCTGAGGGATATCTCTGCCTCTGACTTGTGGGAGTGATGTGCTCGTTCGTCTTGCCCCCTGGTCTCCAGCCCACTTCTCGCGGGCGCCGCTCGAGAGAGGAGACATTGCTGCAAAGAAACTCACCCCGGACCCCTGCGGGACTGCGAGGACCAGTGGGCAGTGCGTGGCTCAATCTGCCGCAGCTGGTCCTCTTCCTGCCCACACCTCCCGGATCAACTAAAGTGCTGTGCAGACCTCACTTCGGCGGATTGCTCTGTCCAATGCGCTGAGGGATTTCGCTGCCTCTGACTTGTGGGAGTGCTGTGCTCGTTCGTCTTGCCCCCTGGTCTCCAGCCCACTTCTCGCGGCCCCCGCTCCGCGGGAGCCGCTCGAGAGAGGAGACATTGCTGCAAAGAGACTCACCCCGGACCCCTGCGGGACTGCGAGGACCAGCAAACAGTGCGTGGCTCAATCTGCTGCAGCTGGTCCTCTTCCTGCCCACACCTCCTAATCTGATTTCATTGTCCAGAGCCTCGCGCACGCGGGACGCGGGCGGGCAAGCCGGGCTAAGCCAGGGCAAAGGGCGGGCCCTCTTAGGCCCTCACAGGCCGGAGGAGGCCGGGCTGGGCCCCCCCCTTTGATGTGCTATCCACGGCGAAGATTGACTGACTGTTAGAATGCGTACTTGTTTCCAGTAACCAGATCCATCTACGCTTTTACATGGTATATTTGACTAACTGAGTATTGTGTAATGTGTGTTTACAGCTTGGTCTGCGATTATATTATAGCTTAAGTGTGTTTTGGCTAGGTATCCACAGCATTAAGTTGGCATAATGACCTCACCTGCCCCCATAGTAACATCCTCAGTGGGTGGAGGAGAAAAACAAGGGACATTAGAAAATTATTTCATCAGGGCTGCTACAGGAAATGATAGGGACATCGAGTTCAAGTTCAAGTTCAAGTTCAGAAATTTATATAGCGCACTACTCACCCAGAGGGTCTCAAGGCGCTTGGGGGCGGGTGTTTTTACTTATCGAATATCCAAGTTTTTAGTTGCTTTCTGAAGGAGAGGTGGTTCTGAGTAAGGCGGAGGTGGGTGGGGAGAGAATTCCAGGTCTTGGCCGCTAAGTAGGAGAAGGATCTTCCCCCCATGGTGGATCTGTGGATGCGCGGAATTGCGGCGAGGGCTTGGTTGGCTGATCGTAGTTGGCGGGTGGGGGTGTAGAAGGACAGTCGCGTGTTGAGGCATTCGGGTCCTAGGTCGTAGAGGGCTTTGTGTGCGTGGGTGAGGAGACGGAACGTTATTCTCTTGTTGACGGGGAGCCAGTGGAGATCTTTCAGGTGACCGGAAATGTGAGCTTGACGAGGGATGTCCAATATGAGTCTGGCTGAGGCGTTTTGGATGCGTTGAAGTTTTTTCTGTAGTTTGGTTATGGTTCCGGCGTAAAGGGTGTTTCCGTAATCCAGTTGGTTGGTGAGCAGTGCGTGGGTGTCTTTCTTGTTTCTGTGGGGATCCAACGGAAGACTTTTTTGAGCATGCGTAGGATGTTAAAGCAGGATGACGAAACTGCATTGGCTTGTCTGGTCATCGAGAGGGAGGAGTCCAGGATGAAGCCCAGGTTACGTGCGTGATTCGTAGGTTTGGGTGCGGTACCCAGGGCTGGTGGCCACCAAGAGTCATCCCAGGCAGAGGGCGATGAGCCTAAGATGAGGACTTCTGTTTTTTCCGAGTTTAGTTTTAGACGGCTGTACTTCATCCACTCGGCTACTTCTTTCATTCCTTCATGTAGGTTGGTTTTGGCGGTGTTTGGGTCTTTGGTGAGAGAGAGGATCAGCTGGGTGTCGTCTGCGTAGGAGATGATGTTGAGGTTGTGTTGGCGCGCGATGGATGCGAGGGGACTCCTGTATACGTTGAAGAGGGTGGGACTGAGTGATGATCCTTGTGGTACGCCGCAGATGACTTCGGTGGCCTCTGATCTAAAAGGGGGGAGGCGGACTCTCTGCGTTCTTCTGGCGAGGAACGAGATGATCCAGTCCAATGCGTTTCCTTGTATTCCGACGTTGCTGAGGCGTTGTATGAGGGTGCTATGACAGACTGTGTCGAAGGCTGCGGAGAGGTCAAGTAGGATGAGGGCAGCTGTTTCTCCATTGTCCAGAAGTGTTCGAATGTCGTCTGTTGCTGCGATGAGGGCGGTTTCGGTGCTGTGTCTGGCTCGGAAGCCGGACTGTGAGGGGTCGAGGGATTTGTTGGATTCGAGGAAGGCGGCGAGTTGGCTGTTGACGGCTTTCTCAATGACTTTGGCAGGGAATGGGAGGAGCGAGATGGGGCGGTAGTTCTTGAGTTCAGTGGGGTCTGCTGTGGGTTTCTTCAGAAGGGCGCTGAGTTTGGCATGTTTCCAGCTTTCCGGGAAGGTAGCGGAGTTGAAGGAACAGTTGATGACATCGCGGAGATGGGGTGCGATGATCGAGTCTGCTTTGTTGAAAATGTGGTGGGGATATCAGTCGGTTGGCGATCCTGAGTGGATGGAGTTCATCAGGCGGATGGTGTCTTCGGTGGTGATTGGGTTCCAGGCGTAAAGGTTGTTAGAGTGCGGTGTTGGTTCGGGGGTGGGTGAAGTGGGCTGGTCTTCGGACTGGTTTTTGAAGCTGGTATGTATGTCGGCGATTTTGTTGTGGAAGAATGAGGTTAGAGAGTCGCAGAGGTCTTGGGAGGGAGTGATGTAGTTGGTGCCGGCTGTGGGGTTGGTAAATTCTTTGACGATGTTGAATAGTTCCTTGCTGTTTTGGCGTTGTTGTCAAGTCGAGCCTTGAATGCTGATTTCTTGGTGGATCAGATGAGTTGGTGGTGTTTGCGGGTGGCGTTCTTGAAGGAGGCCAGGTTGTCAGTGGTTGGATTTTTTCTCCAGGCTTTCTCGAGGGTACGACAGAGCTTCTTGGATTTCTTAATGTCGTTGTTGAACCATGGGGCTTTTTTGCTACCTTGCTTGATTTGATGGTATTTCAAGGGTGCTAGTTCGTCGGCGCTGTGGGTGATCCATTGTGTGATGTTGGTGGCAGCTTCGTTTGGGTCCGATGATTTGGCAGGAGGGTTTTGGTGAAGCGATGTGAAGAGTTGGTCGGTGGTAATTTTGTTCCAGTTTCTTCGGGGGATAGGTTGTGGGGGGTTGTGGGTCGTGGTCTTTTTGTAGTTGAAGTGAACGCAGCTGTGGTCCGTCCAATGGAGAGCTGTGGTGTGATGGAAGGAGATGTGTTTGCTGGAGGTGAAGATAGGGTCGAGCGTGTGTCCGGCAAAGGTGGGTGGGGGTGTCAACAAGTTGTTTGAGTCCGAGATTGGCCCGGTTGTCCAGAAGGGTGGTGGTGCTGCTGTCGTTTTTCTTTTCCAGGTGGAAGTTGAGGTCTCCCAGTAGGATGTAGTTCTCGGAGGGGAGGGCATGTGGGCTGATGAAGTCAGTGATGTCTTCGCTGAATTGTGTGCGGGGTCCTGGTGGTCTGTAGATGAGGGTGCCTCTGAGGGTGGTCTTGGGGTCGGTGTGGATCTGGAAGTGAAAGTGTTCGGCGGTAGCAAGGAAGTCGTCGGAATTGGTCGTGATGCGGATGGTGTTTTTATGGACGATGGCGATGCCTCCTCCTGTTTGGTTGATGCGGTCCTTTCGGATGATCTTGTAGCCGTCCGGGATGGCTATGGCGATGTCGGACGCTGATGAGGCGTTCATTCAGGTTTCTGTGAGGAAGGCAACGTCTGGAGATGTGGTGTCGATTAGGTTCCAGAGTTCGATGGAGTATCTGTGGACCGAGCGGGTGTTGAGCAGGATGCAGTTTAGGTGGTTGGTGTTGGAGCTCAGTTTGCAGTTTGTGGATTTGGTGTGGGTTCTGGAGCAGTCGAATTTGCAGGAGAGGCAGGTGAAGGGTCCGTGGGTGTGTCCTGGGGCAGCTTGGTAGCATGGAGGTGTGCGGCCGGGGTTAAGGGCTGAGAGGGTTGCGGCGTCGTATGTGATGCGGCGGAATGGATTTTGTGGGGACCAGGGGGTCTGGCGCTGGGCATGGTCCGGGCGCGGACAGGCGCAGACGGGCTTACCTTTGGCGCACCTTCGGCACGCATGGGGCGCGACCGCTGCGCGTGAACGCTGCGCGCGAAAGTATCTGTCATATGTGCATTGTGGAGGGGGGAGGGGCGAGGGAGGAGCAGCTGGGAGGCGGGAGTGGGGTGGAGAGCCGGGCTGGGAGGACCAACAACAACAAACAAAATGGCAGCAAGCCCAAAAGCGATACAGGACGAGATTGGGGCACAACCTGGAATCGCTAATAAATAAATGGCCAGTGGCACCGGTACAATCAGGTACAAATAGTTCTAGCAGGCAAAGCGAGCAGTGCACAATTTAGCAGTTAATGCCGAGCAGTCTATCACTATAGCGCTACGATCACAATATCATGAGGCACAATCAATAATTATAGTGAGCAGAGCGGGCAGTGCGCAATTTGACTAAGGCAATGAATTAGTCAGTCAGAAGCGCTACGATACCACTTCTAGCAGCAGGGAGCAGCGTGGAGAGCGACCGCTTCTGATCTATGCAGGACGGTCACAGCGTTAATGCAATCGGGTCGAGCCTTAACTTTAGTGGGAGGGAGGAGCAGCTGGGAGGCGGGAGTGGGGTGGAGAGCCGGGCTGGGAGGACCAACAACAACAAACAAAATGGCAGCAAGCCCAAAAGCGATACAGGACGAGATTGGGGCACAACCTGGAATCGCTAATAAATAAATGGCCAGTGGCGCCGGTACAATCAGGTACAAATAGTTCTAGCAGGCAAAGCGAGCAGTGCACAATTTAGCAGTTAATGCCGAGCAGTCTATCACTATAGCGCTACGATCACAATATCATGAGGCACAATCAATAATTATAGTGAGCAGAGCTGGCAGTGCGCAATTCGACTAAGGCAATGAATTAGTCAGGCAGAAGCGCTACGATACCACTTCTAGCAGCAGGGAGCAGTGTGGGGAGCGACCGCTTCTGATCTAGGCAGGACGGTCACAGCGTTTATGAAATCGGGTCGAGCCTTAACTTTAGTGGGAGGGAGGAGCAGCTGGGAGGCGGGAGTGGGGTGGAGAGCCGGGCTGGGAGGACCAACAACAACAAACAAAATGGCAGCAAGCCCAAAAGCGATACAGGACAAGATTGGGGCACAACCTGGAATCGCTAATAAATAAATGGCCAGTGGCGCCGGTACAATCAGGTACAAATAGTTCTAGCAGGCAAAGCGAGCAGTGCACAATTTAGCAGTTAATGCCGAGCAGTCTATCACTATAGCGCTACGATCACAATATCATGAGGCACAATCAATAATTATAGTGAGCAGAGCTGGCAGTGCGCAATTCGACTAAGGCAATGAATTAGTCAGGCAGAAGCGCTACGATACCACTTCTAGCAGCAGGGAGCAGTGTGGGGAGCGACCGCTTCCGATCTAGGCAGGACGGTCACAGCGTTAATGCAATCGGGTCGAGCCTTAACTTTACATCGCACTCACTGAACGACGGGCCAAGAGACGTCGCTCCGTTGAGCTAATTAAGAACAAACGTTCATCTCTGGGCCCGCTACAGCTAGCCATGTCTCCGCTTCCCAGTATGTATTGCGAAAGTGAGGGTCCTGATACATCGCTTGGAGATAGCATTCCATTACATAACCCCTCCTCCTGATCTAAATAATGACATGCTCATAAATCTCTCTGTCTCTTCAGGTAGCATGACGCGAGAGGCAGAAGCCGTGGTAGATATAACGTTACCATTGGTAGAGACTGCTAAAAAACGTAATAAACCTTCAAAAACCCCACGACCACAAGGTCCTCCCCCGAAAAGAAGGAGAAAGGTGGGTAGTAGATCACAGAGAAACAAAATCAGTCTCATTGATTTTGCCAAATCTATGAGCTCCTCACCTAATGCAATTACATTACCCGCACCAGCTATTGAATCACCCTTCCCATTACTAGATCCATCCGGTATTGATTTAATGGGAAGCATTGAAAAACTGGTCAGATCTCTCACATTGCCTTTAGTAGAGAGACTACAAAAAATAGCCCAACAGCTGGGGAACTTAGAACAGGCAATCGATGAAATCAAAGAAGGAATTAAGGGTGTTCCAGTGCCCCCACTAGTGTCCACAATTACCGTACCACCCCCAAACGTTATTGATCAAATGGTGGCTAAAACTATAAACCAAATTAACCCCAAAACCCCAAAACCAACGCCCTCCAAAACATCACGGCTAAAGGCGAAAAATAGTGATGAAGTGGCTCAGGTGGGTGGAAAACCTAATCCCCCTGGAAATCTTCAAAAACCTACCGGCCATGAAGATTCTGTGAGGCCATCCTTTCCTAAGAGGCACAACGTGGACCTGCCTCCGGAAGCAGCTCCACTTTTGGTGGTCCTTACTGGAGTCCCGGTTTTGGAGGATGGTAAAGATGGTAAGAATGAAAACCAAAACCAGTTAAAAAATAAAGTCATATTTTGGCTCAGGAAGAACCGACCGCTTCCTCCTAACGTGAATGGTGAAATTCTATACGTCAGGCGCCTTCCCTGGCTGGGTCCTAGTATAAAGAATATTACGGGAGACATCATTATAATACATTTTAGAGATATAAGGGCAGTCAGAAATATCTTAGATTGGTTTCCTCCCAATGGCAGTAATGAAATCACAGCCCGTGATTTGACTTACTTTAATCCCAGAAATCTGATAACCCCTGCTATTAATCCCAGGCCGCTGGTCTATCATCAGGATGATTACATTAGACCCTTATTCCAATGTGAGGTTGATCGCTTTAGGCCTCAATTTAATCATCGAGATGATCACCTCAGACCTCTATCCCAACACCAGGATGCCTGCTTTAGGTCCTTACCCTTACATCAGATCGATCACTATAGACCTTCATTCCAATATCAGAATGATCACTTCAAGCCCCCAGGTAATCATTATCCCTCACTATGGAATAATTTTCCTACTCAGGAATGCAGTTTTAATCATCAACTGACTACAAGACCCTTTCTGATCCCCACCCAGAATCGATTTAACATTCTGTCAGGAATAGATGATATAGAATGACTAACAACCACCCCAACTTCTTTGGATAATTTTAATTTACGCCCCCTAGACAAGCTGACCGTACCCCAAAAGGTCTCCTTATCTGAGGACTACTGTGGCAGCTTTTCTCCCTCCAGCGATCTTCCAAACAAGGCCCTGGAAAATAGTATCTTGACTGAAGGGCCTTGGAACCTAATACAAGATCCCTCTCTGTTGTCTCAAGGTCAAACTGCGGGGACTCAAATCCATTCCAAACAACCGTATCTTCCTCCCAACGTACTATTATCTAGTAGTTTGACCCTTTCTATCATAATCTGGAACATAGCAGGCCTGCGTCCTAAAGTCGACCAACTCAGCTGGCTAGAAATAATTAGAAATCATAATATAGTATGCTGCCAGGAAACATGGTCAGTAACTGCTATCCATCTTCAGGGGTACAGATTGTATCACTCAAGTGCACGTCCTTCCCTTTTTGGTAGACCCAAGGGAGGATTATCAGTATATGTATCTAATACCCTCCCATTTAAGGAAATTGTAGAAATAAAAACTGAAGAGAACTATCAGATACTTAAACTCTCAGTGAATCAAGGGCATACATATTTTCTGGTAAATTTCTATAACAATCTGTCACCACCTGATTTTGTGAAAGTCCTAAATAGGATAACCTCTGTTTTAGATGAGCACCGGAATAAATGTTCCTCTTTGCCTTTTAAATTGATATGGGATGGCGATTTTAATATTACTTTATGTAAAGAACATAATAATCCAAATTGTGGTATTGTAGATGAGGGTGGGAGACCTCTAACACATTTCGCACACTCCAGTGCTGGGATCGTTCTAAATGAAAAGTTCTTTACCCTAGGACTGGGGTACGCGAATGAATTAGTTGAACCTCCAATTGACTTCTCCCCCACCTTTCACGCTAGGGGCTGTAACAGCATACGAAAAGCTCTAATTGTATCTTAAAATTGCTTAAAAGCACCAGAAATGTAAGGGCACTAACGAGACATAATCTCACCCCCACCATGCAGATTATGCAAAATTGGTATTGACCACACCAGGTTGACAGGTGATGGCAGTTGGTGGGAGCAGTTGCCACTTTAGGAAGTAACAGGATGTTATTTAATTGCGTGAGGGGGAGCCCTGTGATTACTCTGCTGTGTCTCTCCCTGCACATAGAAACTGGATCTCAGCAGCCAGTTAACTCATTTTCTGTAGTTTTAGTAAGTTGTTTAAGTTAGGGGTGGGTGCTCTGGTGTCTGGATGGTTTGGGCAGAGTGGGCAGGTTTTCAGTTTGCCCATGTGTGACATTTATAGGCTTTCAGGGTATTTATGAGTAAAATGTCAGTGGTTTATGTTTGACACTTTCTAAATCATTAAAGATAGCTCAATAGTTTTTTTCTTGCATTTTCCGTTTTCATAACTTCTTCTTGTAACCGGCCCTTGTCATAACCCATTGCCTCCAGTGCAAAGTAAGAACGCTTTTGGCAGAAGCTTTCACCAAGATTCATTTCCTTTACAGACCCAAAATGTGTTCACATTCTTGATGGCTGCAGAAGCAGTTACTCTTTTAAAGCACTAGCAGGGCCACTTATGAAGACAGAAGATAACTCAATTCTGATGATGATGTCATTAGACAAAGAACGTGTAATATACCTGTAACAGATGCCCACGGCTGCTCTCTGGACAGGATCATTCTTAACCTCCTGGCCCCAGGGTGGCAGCTGTCCCCGCCGGAGCTGCAGCAGGGCTCTGGTTTGGGCCTCTCAGCTCCTGGTCCCAGGGTGGCAGCTGTCCCCGCCGGAGCTGCAGCGGGGCTCTGGTTTGGGCCTCTCAGCTCCTGGTCCCAGGGTGGCAGCTGTCCCCGCCGGGGCTGCTGCAGGCTCTGGTTTTAACCCCCTGGCCCCAGGGTGGCAGCTGTCCCCGCCGGGGCTGCTGCAGGCTCTGGTTTGGGCCTCTCAGCTCTTTGGCCTCAGAGACGCCGCCATGATGTTGTTTGGGGGGCGGGGAGGTCAGGAGCACGAGAGCGGTAGGAAGTACAATCTTCGCTGCGCACATGCGCAGAGATGACGCGCGGTCCTGCGCACGCGCAGCTATGAGACGCGGTCACGATGTTGTTTGGGGGGGCGGGGGAGGTCTGGAGTACGAAAGCGATAGGAAATAGTGTCTTCGCTCCCCACTTGCGCAGTGATGACTCGCGGTCCTGCGCATGCGCTGTTATGAGACGCTCCATTATGTTGTTGGGGAGGTCAGGAGCACGAGAGCGATAGGGAGTAGTGTCTTCGCACCGCACTTGCGCAGTGATGACTGGTGGTCCTGCGCATGCGCAGTTATGAGGGGGCGGGGAGGTCAGGAGCACTAGAGATAAAAAGAGGCCTCGCCTGACTTCCCTCAAGGAAAACAATGTCACCGCATGAGCTTTGATACACAGGGGCTGCGTGAGCAGGCACGAGTAGACGCAGGGGCCGCCAGCTCGGACTGGAACCATTTCAACCACTTTGGGTCGAACGAGCCCTTCCTTGAACCCGAGCATCATTCCTCCCGGCTTCTTTCTGTGTTCAGCGGAAGGACCCTCCCCCCAGTGTCTGTGCAGATATCTTCATCTTCAGACCCTCACCGACCCCCCCCTCAGACTCCAAACCTGTGCTGCTTTTTACTGCTCTCTGGGAAACCCTGCATGTTACTGTGCATTTCACTGCACGCGGAGGTATTTACAGCTTAATCTTTACATTTGTGCACACTGCATTACTTGTAATACTGTATGAGACATCTTTGCACACTGGACTGCTTTTTACAATACTATGTGAAATCTGTGCACATTGTACGTGTTTATTACTTAACAATAAGAAATATGTGCACAGTGCATTGCTTTTCATGGCACTGTGAGGGATATTTACAGCTTAAAGAGGTAATCTGGGCACAGGGCACTGCTTTTACCACACTATAAGAAATCTTTGCACAATGTACTGCTTTTACTACACTATGAGGACTATGTTCACAATGGACTGCTTTGTACTGCACTACAGGGGGGCATGCACAGTGAAAATGTGTACACTGCACTGATGTTTACGACACGAGGAGAGATGCATTATCACTGCACTGCTTTATACTGCACTGTGAGGAATCTTTGCCACCACACTTCTTGACCTGCACATTTGATGGAAATTTACATTCTCATTGTTGCTGAGATTGGACTCACGCACCCATCGACACGCAGGCCGCGCCTGGTTGTGTCTGGCCAGAAAGAGGCACTTCCGCCTTGTACTCTGACAAGGAGAGTGTCCGCTTCTCCTGCTCTGCCGTGGTCAGCATCCCCCTCCTTTCTTCCTCTTCTTCCCTCTCTCTGTCTCGCTCTTCCTCGCTTGCTGAATGAAAGCGTGACTTCAAGAAACAACGCTTACCCTCTCTTTCCTCTCTTTTCCTTCATTTGTTCCCCTGTGAAATGGATCCAAAAGAGGAAGAAACACTTTTTTTAAAATTTTTTTTTTTTTTTTTTTTGTTATCCTCATATTGCGAAAATTTTATGTATTTTGGAAAGTTTGATTTCTACCTCTGAAGCTTTCCTTTTTGTACCGTCACTGCCCAATGGTCTCTCTTTACTTGGGAGTTTTCCCTTGTCTTGCTTGATCAGAGGAGAACCTTTTCCATTTACATATTAACATATCTGTAGTCGAGAGGGAGGGAGCTAGCCACCTAGGCTACTTCTATGAGTATCATACTCATAACACAGAATACGCTTTCGCATTAATCATAGGACAGTGTGTTACGCCCGATCCTCGGAGGTCAGATGTTTCTCCATGATTTCCCAATACTTGAACCTCTTACTAGTTTTTCCCCTTCTGTCTAATTTATTTATTTTGATAACTGAGTTTAACCACTCTACATGTGTCGGGGGATGAGGACCTATCCACTTACTGCAGATCTCCCTTCTAGCTATCACCATTAGTACAAAGAGTAATTTTGCTTCCATTACTGTTAGTTTAGCTACCCCCGTTGTGTTATCAATCCCGAAGAGAATAAGAGTTGTACTTACATTTAGATGTTTTTGAAATATTGAATTCAACGTCTTACCAACTCCTTCCCAAAATGTTCTCAAAGATGGGCAGCTCCAGAACATATGGACATCATCCGCCTTCTCTTCCCCACATTTAGGGCATTTTCTGATTCCCGCATTTTTAAATTTTGAAAGCTTTTTCGGTGTCCAATAGGCTCTATGCAGGGTATACAGATGATTTCTTTTTAGTGCCACTGTTTTTAATGTTGACCAACATTTCTCTATGGAATCTTCCCATATATTTACTAGATCTTCTGAAGCCAGGTCTTTTCCCCAGATTTGCTCTACCATCTGGGAGCTTTCCTCTTCATTTTCTATAAAAGTCCAATACCATTTTGCTACCTCCTTCTTTATGGGTAAGATTTTTATCATTTCTTTTTCAACGGTCTTGTTTTCTTTATCGTACTTTGGAGAAACACTTTTGCTGGAAATGTCGTCTAGTTCTCAAATTTTTCTATTCCAAAGTGCAGCCTCGGGATGGAAAGAAAAAAAGGTTCAAAATAAGAAAAATAACAAAGTAAAGCAAAACAGAGGTGTCGCAAAGTGGCCAGATTGCTTTTATTCACACCTAAACACATTAGCGCCACTTCACGGAGTTTGCCAGTGAAACAGTACTTTCGTTTTCTCGTCTTTCTGTTGGTGTGTGGAGTGGAAAACGTTTAATGCAATCCTTAACGACTGTTTAGTTTATAAAATGTGTACCACAGCTCTGTGTTCAGAGATGTGGTCTTTTTAAATCATACTATTTACATTTTGTAAGGATGTAAGCATATAAGCAATGGACATTGAAACGGGTCCCTTCCATGTGTTTACTTTTCAGGCAAAAACACGCTTTGATTTCTAAATAGTGAGTGTAAACGTATTTTGGTAACCATGTTGTTCCAGTTTATATTACACATGCTTTACTTAATCTTGCATTCCCTACAATGTGTTCAGTTGGGTGTTGCAATTGCTTTGCGTGAAAAGTTGGTTCTAGAATATGTCAAAATGTATGCAGATCAATATGTGGCCTGGAAAATTAAAGAACCATAATGCACAACGTAGATAGAGTGTGACCCTATCTGGGATGTGGAAATATTTTGCAAATCTAGTTGTCCAAGGGATAATAAGCTACATAAATCTACTAGCACTGCAAATAAATCAAAATGCCTGGTCTACTTCATAAATCAATTATACGGGCTTCCAAATAAATGTACCCCTTATGTGTAGTGCGGACTATGACGATATTGACTTTACACAGTGAAGCTTTTGCTTGAGGAAAAAAAGTTGTATAAAATTTCAGTGTCCTCTGTACTGGAAAATCAATATCATATATTTACATAGTATACATTTTAGCATAAGGTTTTGCAAAGAAATAAAATACAATAACAAGCATTTCAGACCCAAGCTGGTATTTACAAAACATCTGTGATCCAGCCGTAAGTCAGAAATGGACATACATGTTTGAGTGTATCTCAAGTACAGCTCTGTTTTCTCCGGCAATGTGAAGGTTAGCTTTTCTAATACATCAGGCAAGAGCAGGGGTGTGAGGAATCCTTTCTTAGGAGACAGTTCTGAAGATTTCATTTCAACTTACAGCAAAGTATCATCTCACAATGTGTGCAGGGTTCTCATTTGAATAACTGTGACATTAAAATACATAATGGCCATATAGAAAACTCATTGGTGTACCCCAGCCTGACCTCACTTGTGGGGCAAGCGGCGGGGTAGACAGGTTTATGACTGAGGTATCGCAGTCTTACCAACGGTCCCAAACAGAACTTACAGTGATACTTGGTGATGAGTTTATAGGATCATCAACGAACAAGACCTCATTTTTTTTACAGTGGGTCAAGAAGAGCATTAAAACTTCCCAAAGGAGAGTGCTACGTGAGAGTCTTGGAGGGCTTGATTAGATCCCAGAGCCATTTCCATTGGCTGTGCTAGCGAGGCACAACTGGTACGAGAACAAGTTGTGTAGCAATGCTCAAATATGAAATGGCTAAACTCGTGATTAGCCGGTATCAGGGCTAAGGAAGGGAAACTCTTATCAATCTTGTCTGTTCCAAGCAGGCTTTTGATGTTCCTTGGTACAAACTGTAAGGAATTCTGTCCATGAAAATGTTTTTATATGCTTATGATACACCGCCGGATGAATCCTGCGTTATCAGTATGAACATGGTATCAGAGAAGAAGTCAGTGCCATCAAAACGACAGTGGTTGGAGCCGCCAGGTTTCACCGCTAATACTACCACAGAGCTGTGACAGAATTAGACTTCAGCATTAAATTTAACACAATGGGCCATATGCATGAACACATTTTCCCATAGACACAAAGGGCAAAACCCTTTGAGGCATCTGGCCCAATGATTCCATCTAGAATGGCCAGCATTTGTCATAATAGTCATCCTCCAGTGAGAGCTATGTGCTTTGTAAGAAAATACAGATCACTGCCCAGAGTGCGTTCTGAAACATTCATGTCAGACAGAAACCAAAGATGCCTCGCCATCAGAACATTAAAAGTTTTACCTATTACTGTCTAGATTATGGTTTGGCCCAATTACTGCTCACTTACCAGTAAGGTGTTAAAAAATGGATCCTCAAGACTGGCTTTTCTTAACTCATGCACACTGTGGTTTAGGCAGGAGCAAGTGAATGCATGCAGAAGGCGACTGGCAGGAGAAATCTCCAAGCAAGAGAAGCACAAATAGTCTAATGAAAAAACCACGCTGAAGCTGCTTAACATGCTCAAAAGAATCTTTGCTTGAGAGCTTTTTACCGGATGCTGTGGCATGTTACTAGTCTGGGCGCAGGGTAGGCGTATGAGAAACAAACCATACACAGGGGCCTGTGTATCGGTTTTACATTGAGCTGTGCACACATGCTTTAGCCTTTTGTCCCAGAAGGTCATCCACGAGACAGGTGATGGGGGTTTCTTGGCGGAAGTGTGCCAATTTACGCAATAGGGAAAGACAGCATGGGCAGCTGTAAGAAAGAGTGGTAGGTTGAGTCATAGGGAGATAATATGGGGAGAGGTGGAGATAGGGAACAGTGGGAATGTTAGGGCAAATACAAGAAGAGCAATTGTACAGGAAAGTAGCTTGGAGGGAAGGGAAAGTAATCTTCACACCATTGCACACTGTGTAGCATGAGGTGACATCAGTTTCCAACATCTAAAAAACTGAAAACATCCTTCGTCTGAGTCAAGTGCATTTCAAACTGTGGTGGTGTCTGCCCATGGACAGCAGCTAAAAACATGTTTAACAACACTTCAGGAATCCATCAAAGCCTGTGGCTTAATCTAGGGAGGGTAAATGCAAGTGATTCTCTTATTCTTCCATTACAACACATTATCCCACCATGCCCTGACACACACACACACACCCACACACATACAGACACAGCACTCTTTTATCATCAAATGTATGGCAGAGCCAAAGCTACTTGTTATGTTATGTTATGTTATAAAGGTATTTATATTGCGCACTGCTACTCAAGAGTGTCCCGGCGCATGGAGAAACAGTAACATGGGAGGCAACATGGGCTAGATAGATTGTTTAAACAGATGAGTTTTAGCCTCTTTTTGAAAGTAGACAGTACCTTAGTATGCTGAAGGTCGTCTGGGAGTGCATTCCATAGTTCCATAGCGTGGCGGCCTATGGAATGGCTGCCTATACTTGGAGACATTCACAGCAAAGTTAGTGAAGGAGGGTTTTTTAGTGGGATTTGGAAATGGGGGGTCGATTGCACAAAGAGCCTGTGATAGCTGATGGTTTACACAATGAGCCCCTTGTTACTGATGGGTTCTGCAGGGAGCTAGTGATACCTTTGGGATGGGGGTGGGGGTTACTGAGTGAGCCTTTGGTAGTCTAGGATTTGTGAATGGAGCCAGAGATTCTCTGCTAGAGATGGCTGAAGTTTAACAGTGGAAGCCGCTGATGGCTTTGTGGTTACATGTGGCGCTACTGTTAGGCCGGTGGTTCGTGAAGAGGGAGGGATGATTGCGAGTTGAGTTATAGATTTAGACATGATGAGGGAGCTAGACTGTGAACCAAAAGAATAGCAGCGGGCTTCAGACAGGGGGGAGAAGAGATGTGAGTTTGGGTCCTGGAGGCTTGGTAGTGAGGTTACACAGTCAGCAAGGTAAGGATTTATTTGAGTGCAAGAACAAGGAAAGGGTTGTCTAGAGATGGTTCTGGAATTTGCTGTGGATAAGGAAAATATATGAATATTAGATGTGGCTAAAAGTGTTGGGTTGCTTAGGCAATGCAGGGGCTTGTATTGATGCCTTTTTGGTTTTAAACCAGAGTTTATGGTCACTGTAAAGCACTCTATATAAAAGCATTCCTGTTGTTCTCTGTCTCCTATCCTACATAGCGCCTCTACTCAGAGCACTCTAATATTTGTTGTTTCTATATTTAGTTGCCTCTAACAAGACCTTCTGCTTGTATTTCTGTGCTTTGCAGGCAGTATGTTTTGAGCAGATGAATAACTTCACTGCTGCCTGCATCGAGGTTAAATCTTGCGATTTGTGGTCCTCTTTAAATGTTACAACCTTCGTGAGGTGTAGTTGATTGAGCACATTAGAGGCAGCAGACCACGGGGTGGGCACCCGTAATGATAAATATGCTAAATACCGCGGCCATGCGGGGCGGGCACCCGCAATTAGAAGAACAAGTGCGGGCATAATGCAGGGTAGGCAATTGCTTCCAAACTTCGAAATAAGTGGGTGGGCAGCCGCGCTGCCATTAATAAGGGCAGCCATGAAGGGTAGGCTCCCTCAGTCTCAGGACAAAGGAGGGTAAAGAGCTTCCCAGGTGTTAGGGGGGCACAGAGACCACCAAGCCCCCAAGGAAGGACCCCTACAGCAAGAAGGGTCCCAGCAACACAGTCCAGCAGTGTAGGATATGGGGTCACCAGTTCCCCGGGGGTAGCTTGGCTTGAGCGGGTAGGCACCCGAAAGCTTAGGTGTAAAGTGACCAGAGAGCACACACATCCACTGAGACAATGAAACGCACACAATGACTGAGACCACACCAGTAAGTTTGATTCAAATCAATACATTTTATCTAGATCAAGGTCATGTCTGGTAATTCATTTAGAGCAATCAATAATCAGAATAACCATAACTGATTAAGGTATATCATCAGGGGAGCAAAGGGAGCAGTTCATTAATCCATGTAGCATGTTTCAATAGCTATCTTCTTAAAGGAGCATGTCAAGGGTCATCTGTGGGCCTAACTTCAACCTTGCATTAGGCAGAGACCAACATCTACTCAGGCAAAAGCAACCATTTCATTAATCAAGCATAAAACATTTCATTGAACATGTGTAGAGCATTTCATTAAGGCAAAAATAAACAGTGGCTAAGGTAAAATGAGCATTTAAATGAGCATGGGCACCTCCTCACTAAGCAGGGATGGACGTTCCTATAATCTCACAGGTCAATATGCACCATAACCGGGCTGAGAACAAGCTGTAAAGAACACCACCCCAGCCGAGGGTTACTCCTCCTTCACCCCAGTCTCTAGGGGCTTAATCAGGCTCTTGCCCAGTCCACAGTTGTGAGAAGTTGGCCTGGTAGGGGATGTTTCCAATTCTGGAACCACCTACTACCTGACCAAACAATCCCTTATGGTGTCTGGTTGTAAGTCAACCTTATTAGACAAGCTATCCTAGGGGTAGCATGGACTAAGCAGCCTAAAGGCTTAACTTAAGAGGTCGTGTTAAGCGAGCTGTTTTACCACATACAATCCTGTAATACCAAATGAAAGGACACCACACAAGTATATATTATAAAAATATATGTGTTTATTACTAAAAACAATCCCCAGTATTCTTTATGAATAAAGGGGCACAAGCGTTAAATCAAAAGCACTGTTTAAACATACAAAGTTGCACAATTATGGATGAGGGCAGGGGGCCACTCAAACCATATACTAAACAAGTGGTATAAGAGATGCCACTCGAGCAGTGGTTAGGCCTAGGGCCTAGGGAATCGCTGGGAGCAGTCAGGACAAGCAATGCTGAAGTCGGGAATGGCCCTCGGGATTCGGGAGATGTGCGGAAAGCGCACGCACGCACCAATGTTAACCAATGGTGCGTAAAAGTTGTAAAGTTAAAGTTAAAGGACACTTCCGCTGAACCTAGAGGAACAAAACTTAACACACAGACCCTAGAGATGTGTACCAGTGTGGGAACACCGGCGGAGCAAAGTTACCTCACCCACAGGAAGCGGGTGCACAGGGTCGAAGTGGCGTCGGGTTTTGACACGCAGGTTCTTGGCGCTTGAAGCTGAAGACGCTGCAGGCGATGTGAAGGAGAAGTGTCCGGTGGATCCAAGGGTGGATCTGAAGTGGTGAAGACCTGAAAGCAGAGGGGACAGTGTTCAAAGTCACTGGCCAGTGACCACCGTGGAACCAGATTGGAACCAGGCAAAGTCGGGTGCAAACAGGTGATGAGGGGTTGCTTCTCTCTGCAGCCACGTGGACACGAAGAGGTCAAGGACGTCCAGGAGTCGATCACAAGCTGTCCCTCAAAGGCTCTAGCTGATGGCGGTGTCGGCAACTCGATTGAAGCAAACAAGCCTTGGCTAATGCAAGCCACGGGGAAAGTGAAAAAGGCTTATTACTCGGACCAGCAAGGTCAGAGCGGGTACTCCTTTCTACAGGAGCGAGGGCAGGTCTGGAGCAACCAGACCCACAGTGTAAATCGTAGGTTTTGTCACCAAGATGGCCGCTGACCACGTGACAAGCGGCCGGGATGGCGAGTCGAGTGGCACAAAGCAAAAGGGCCCCACGCAGATCGTGGAGATGCTGGAGGGCTGATCTTTGGTGCAAATGCTGCTCGATTGTGGGGCTTCTTAAACCCCAAAGCACAGAGTCGAGGGTGACTCGGGTGCTGCACAGTCAGCGTCTCGGGGGTCTTTCAAGATGTCCGCTCCCACGTCTCTCGGTGCCTCCACGGGTCCCTTCTTTGCAGGGACTGTGGATCGGGCTAGGAGAAGTCTGATAAGCTGGGTCTTGTCAGGCTCTGCACTCGGGCTCCGGCGGGAGGCGGCGGCAAAGCAGACTTCGAGGTGCTGGGTGGTGCCTGTGTTCACAGGGTGGCCCCTCCTAGGCCACAAGGGAGATTCTCTTCAGTCTTCTATCATCAGAATGTCGAAGTCCAGTCGTCTTCTTAGTTTAAAGGTGATTTCAGGATGATCTGATGTGCATTGGCACTGCTCCCACTCTTATTCCAATCTGGGGGGCGTGATTACCTGCTAGGTCCCTCCCTATGGGTGGGACCCAGGAAGGGGGTGGATACACCCCTTTCCTTTGATCCAGGCCGCCCTGGCACGAGGGCTGGAGTGCCCCAGAACCGGTTTGGCCGGATTATGCAAGGGGCAGCCTTGTGCGCCCCAGGCAGTGTCTGGTTTCTTTCAAACCTCCCTGCTACAATCCACTATCTCCTGTCTGGAGGGCGGTGACACCCTCCTGTGACAGGAAACCCTTTGTCCAGGACCCCTTTGGCTGAGTTTCGGTCAGCTGCAGGGGTCCAGACATTTGTCTGTGGCAGAGGCATCCATTTTGTGGATCTAAGGTCTTTGGAGAAATCAACCGCATTAAAGCAAAGTAACATGTCTTACCCCTCTAGAGGGGTGGAATGCTATCCCCGTCGCCAGAACTGGCGAGGGGATAGTATTCCAAATCGTATGACACCTTACACGACATGTTTTGATAAAGCCAAACCAAAGTTGCTATATAACCGCGAGGATTATAAGGCACTTAAGAGTATATGGTATGGCATTATCCTGAAACAGCTTAGGGAGTTGTTCCCGACAGCTGCAGACAGGCTCAGCTCATGCTAGAGCTCCATCTCACATGAAACCACGCACTCTGCCTCCAGGATTGATGAGGCCTTCCATAGGAGTGGCTCACAGGTTAATATGTGTCCAGATATAGGTTTAGATATAGGTATACTATATCTAAGCAAGGGGTGATTACACCACCTTACCCCAGCTGAGTGATCAGCCAGTTGTGTCAATTTAAGAACCAGCCAGGGGTGGCAAAAGATATGCTGCAGCCCCTGGTAGGCCTTGGTGGCCCCTATGCCCTGGGCACCTATAGTGCATTATACAGGGGCTGACAAGGGGTCCATTTCCAATTGGGGTATGTACCTAGGGTACATGGAATCCATTTTACAGAGAGAGCAGATGGCCTGGGGCCCTGATTAGCAGGGAACCAGGTCAACTAAGTCAAAAAACCAGCTAAACACAGGCGAAAAAATCCGGGGTAACCATAGTCAGGTAGCCACCTTCCTACAACAGTACTCTTCTGGGCCTACAGGGGCCAACAACAGTCTCCCGCGGGGAGGGGCGATCTCGGGCCTCCCTGGGGGGTTTACCTTTTTCTTCGGCCCACTCGGGGCCCTTGCGAAGGTTCCAGCGCTCTGGCAGGGAGGAGGGAGCTCACGCTGACTCCAGAGCCCCCTCGCCGGTATTCTCAGCTTGGGCGGTGTGCAGGCCAATCAAGGGAGGCCTGTGCGCTCTAGCACTCCTCTCGGGGGTCTGCTGGCTGAGGGGAGGGCTCCTACGCTCCTCGGAGCCCTCCGGCGGTGTCTCTTCCTGTTCCCGGGTCTGCGATGGCGTCAGAGGCCCGGGGACCAATCAGGAGGCTGGCACGGGGTGGGTGCGACCAATCGCAGGGTGGGCCAGGCGGGCGCGTTGATTGCAGCAGGCCCAGCGGAGTCATTGACTTGGCTAACGATGTGGGACTGTGGGGTCTGGCACGGTCGCCCGTCCTGTCTATCACTGGGTTCATTACGTCGTTAAAGTCACCCCCTAGAATTTGGATCGTGTCTGCTGTGTTGAGAATGATCTCCGTGACTCCCCTAAGTGTACCTGCCTGTATCTTGGGAGGGGCATAGGCCGAGACAATCGTATACTCCTTCCGCCTCCACCGCCCCCTCACCCCCACATATGTCCCCTGCGGGTCCGTCCAGGTCTGCGTTATTTTCATAGGTGGATGTTTTTTTATCAGGATTTACATCCCTCTAGAACCTTTCGAAAACCCTGCATGTGCCAGGACTCTATATAGCCCCCTAGCAAGGAAGCCACATTTAGTACCCTGTAGGTGTGTTTCTTGGAGAAGTATCACATCCACCCCCATTCTCTTCACATGATTGTTGACCAATCCGCGCTTAATCTTGCAGCCCAGGCCGTTTACGTTCCAGGTCAGAACCTTAAGGCCCCCACGGGACCTGCTATCCCCTTCCGGGCCACTCATCATCCTATCATGGGATGGTATCGATCCGCATCCAGTGTCCTACACTGGGGGTCATCAGGACATGTGTGTGTACGCTCATCAGGACATGCTAGAACAAACCACTCCCTCCCCATATCACCTCCACCCCTCCCCCAAAAACGTAACCCAACATCCCCCATAAATCCCCAAACGTGCAACTGTGAAATCACCATTCGCCCCACCCCACCCCACCTCCCCTTCCCTCCAGCCCCTTCTTCGTTTCCAACATCTTTATGGGCTATTAGGCATAGAAGGTCTATCGCCCACCCCTGCAGAGACCCTAGTGTCCCAGCTCTCGGTCAGTAAACTGAGAGCTCACAAAACTCCCTTCCACCTGAGTTACGTGTAGGAAAACAATATGCATCAAATAACGTGAAATATGAAAGTTTGTATAAGACGTTTCAACTTGCGTGAACCCCCGCCGAGACTTATACATCTTGTCCTACACAGGTCCCTTATCACAAATGGGAGTCCTGGACAGCGTCCTGCGAGACCGTGTTCTCCCCAGTGGTATCTTGCTCCATTTCACGGATCACTGCCTCTAGTTGATGCAGAGATTGTGCTTCATTGTCCTCTTCCACGGATTCGGTACCGGTCCTGGCTTCCTCTTCCTCAGAGTGTGTGGCCTTTTCGAGGCAGTGAAACCTGGATCCCGCGTCGCCCCTTTCCTCCGGGGAGGCCGACCGCCTCTGCCGGCCTGCGATCTGGGTCGACTTTGGATATGGGGTAGTCGTCAACTTCTTGCGTGCCCTCTGTCCTCTTGACCTCTGAGTTTTCGGGAATTCCCAAGAGGCCTCCATAGACCGTGTTCCATCCCGTGGGTCACGTCTCTCTCCCCACGTTCCGGATCTCGGAGGTCTCTCCTCTAGCCATTGCCATGCATCATCAGGGTGTGTGAAAAAATGCGTCTTGTCTCGGTAGATGACCTTTAGCTTTGCCGGAAAGAGCAGCATGTATTGTATTTTTAAGTCCCTCAGTTTTGCCTTTACTGAGGCAAAGGAACGTCTCTGTTTCTGGACTTCTTGGATGTAATCCAGGAAGATCATGATGACCGCATTTTCAAAGCGGATTTCACCCATTTTTCGTGCTTCCCTCAGAATAAGTAAAAAAAGGGGTGGTGATGGACAGAGTATCTGAGTTAATCAGAACACTCCTACCCAGTCAACAGATCAGGGCTTGATCCATCACCGTTTTTTAGCTCACTGCACCATCCCAGTTCAGAACCTGGCTATATGCAAATTAGTCTGTCCCTGGCCCAGTGCATCATGGGAACAGGGCAGACCAAACTACCAAGCCAATTCTTCACTGGAAAGGAAACAAGCTTCCGGGGACCGGTTTCTGGCATTACAGCCGTCTTCGGCCCGGCTTGCTTGAATCCTGATGGTGCAGTGAGCAAGGGACTCACGTCTGAGCATATTTCTTCCACACTTATGGTGGCCAAAATATTTCAAAAAAGGGGTGGTGATGGACAGAGTATATGAGTTAATCAGAACACTCCTACCCAGTCAACAGATCAGGGCTTGATCCATCACCGTTTTTTAACTCACTGCACCATCCCAGTTCAGAACCTGGCTATATGCAAATTAGTCTGTCCCTGGCCCAGTGCATCATGGGAACAGGGCAGACCAAACTACCAAGCCAATTCTTCACTGGAAAGGAAACAAGCTTCCGGGGACCGGTTTCTGGCATTACAGCCGTCTTCGGCCCGGCTTGCTTGAATCCTGATGGTGCAGTGAGCAAGGGACTCACGTCTGAGCATACCCTTCCACACTTATGGTGGCCAAAATATTTCAAAAAAGGGGTGGTGATGGACAGAGTATCTGAGTTAATCAGCACACTCCTACCCAGTCAACAGATCAGGGTTTGATCCACCACCGTTTTTTAGCTCACTGCACCATCCCAGTTCAGAACCTGGCTATATGCAAATTAGTCTGTCCCTGGCCCAGTGCATCATGGGAACAGGGCAGACCAAACTACCAAGCCAATTCTTCACTGGAAAGGAAACAAGCTTCCGGGGACCGGTTTCTGGCATTACAGCCGTCTTCGGCCCGGCTTGCTTGAATCCTGATGGTGCAGTGAGCAAGGGACTCACGTCTGAGCATACCCTTCCACACTTATGGTGGCCAAAATATTTTAAAAAATGGGTGGTGATGGACAGAGTATCTGAGTTAATCAGAACACTCCTACCCAGTCAAGAGATCAGGGCTTGATCCATCACCGTTTTTTAGCTCACTGCACCATCCCAGTTCAGAACCTGGCTATATGCAAATTAGTCTGTCCCTGGCCCAGTGCATCATGGGAACAGGGCAGACCAAACTACCAAGCCAATTCTTCACTGGAAAGGAAACAAGCTTCCGAGGACCGGTTTCTGGCATTACAGCCGTCTTCGGCCCGGCTTGCTTGAATCCTGATGGTGCAGTGAGCAAGGGACTCACGTCTGAGCATACCCTTCCACACTTATGGTGGCCAAAATATTTCAAAAAAGGGGTGGTGATGGACAGAGTATCTGAGTTAATCAGAACACTCCTACCCAGTCAAGAGATCAGGGCTTGATCCATCACCGTTATTTAGCTCACTGCACCATCCCAGTTCAGAACCTGGCTATATGCAAATTAGTCTGTCCCTGGCCCAGTGCATCATGGGAACAGGGCAGACCAAACTACCAAGCCAATTCTTCACTGGAAAGGAAACAAGCTTCCGAGGACCGGTTTCTGGCATTACAGCCGTCTTCGGCCCGGCTTGCTTGAATCCTGATGGTGCAGTGAGCAAGGGACTCACGTCTGAGCATACCCTTCCACACTTATGGTGGCCAAAATATTTCAAAAAAGGGGTGGTGATGGACAGAGTATCTGAGTTAATCAGAACACTCCTACCCAGTCAACAGATCAGGGCTTGATCCATCACCGTTTTTTAGCTCACTGCACCATCCCAGTTCAGAACCTGGCTATATGCAAACTAGTCTGTCCCTGGCCCAGTGCATCATGGGAACAGGGCAGACCAAACTACCAAGCCAATTCTTCACTGGAAAGGAAACAAGCTTCCGGGGACCGGTTTCTGGCATTACAGCCGTCTTCGGCCCGGCTTGCTTGAATCCTGATGGTGCAGTGAGCAAGGGACTCACGTCTGAGCATACCCTTCTACACTTATGGTGGCCAAAATATTTCAAAAAAGGGGTGGTGATGGATAGAGTATCTGAGTTAATCAGAACACTCCTACCCAGTCAACAGATCAGGGCTTGATCCATCACCGTTTTTTAGCTCACTGCACCATCCCAGTTCAGAACCTGGCTATATGTAAAATAGTCTGTCCCTGGCCCAGTGCATCATGGGAACAGGGCAGACCAAACTACCAAGCCAATTCTTCACTGGAAAGGAAACAAGCTTCCGGGGACCGGTTTCTGGCATTACAGCCGTCTTCGGCCCGGCTTGCTTGAATCCTGATGGTGCAGTGAGCAAGGGACTCACGTCTGAGCATACCCTTCCACACTTATGGTGGCCAAAATATTTCAAAAAAGGGGTGGTGATCGATAGAGTATCTGAGTTAATCAGAACACTCCTACCCAGTCAACAGATCAGGGCTTGATCCATCACCATTTTTTAGCTCACTGCACCATCCCAGTTCAGAACCTGGCTATATGCAAATTAGTCTGTCCCTGGCCCAGTGCATCATGGGAACAGGGCAGACCAAACTACCAAGCCAATTCTTCACTGGAAAGGAAACAAGCTTCCGGGGACCGGTTTCTGGCATTACAGCCGTCTTCGGCCCGGCTTGCTTGAATCCTGATGGTGCAGTGAGCAAGGGACTCACGTCTGAGCATACCCTTCCACACTTATGGTGGCCAAAATATTTCAAACAAGGGGTGGTGATGGACAGAGTATCTGAGTTAATCAGAACACTCCTACCCAGTCAACAGATCAGGGCTTGATCCATCACCGTTTTTTAGCTCACTGCACCATCCCAGTTCAGAACCTGGCTATATGCAAATTAGTCTGTCCCTGGCCCAGTGCATCATGGGAAGAGGGCAGACCAAACTACCAAGCCAATTCTTCACTGGAAAGGAAACAAGCTTCCGGGGACCGGTTTCTGGCATTACAGCCGTCTTCGGCCCGGCTTGCTTGAATCCTGATGGTGCAGTGAGCAAGGGACTCACGTCTGAGCATACCCTTCCACACTTATGGTGGCCAAAATATTTCAAAAAAGGGGTGGTGATGGACAGAGTATCTGAGTTAATCAGCACACTCCTACCCAGTCAACAGATCAGGGCTTGATCCACCACCGTTTTTTAGCTCACTGCACCATCCCAGTTCAGAACCTGGCTATATGCAAATTAGTCTGTCCCTGGCCCAGTGCATCATGGGAACAGGGCAGACAAAACTACCAAGCCAATTCTTCACTGGAAAGGAAACAAGCTTCCGGGGACCGGTTTCTGGCATTACAGCCGTCTTCGGCCCGGCTTGCTTGAATCCTGATGGTGCAGTGAGCAAGGGACTCACGTCTGAGCATACCCTTCCACACTTATGGTGGACAAAATATTTCAAACAAGGGGTGGTGATGGACAGAGTATCTGAGTTAATCAGAACACTCCTACCCAGTCAAGAGATCAGGGCTTGATCCATCACCGTTTTTTAGCTCACTGCACCATCCCAGTTCAGAACCTGGCTATATGCAAATTAGTCTGTCCCTGGCCCAGTGCATCATGGGAACAGGGCAGACCAAACTACCAAGCCAATTCTTCACTGGAAAGGAAACAAGCTTCCGAGGACCGGTTTCTGGCATTACAGCCGTCTTCGGCCCGGCTTGCTTGAATCCTGATGGTGCAGTGAGCAAGGGACTCACGTCTGAGCATACCCTTCCACACTTATGGTGGCCAAAATATTTCAAAAAAGGGGTGGTGATGGACAGAGTATCTGAGTTAATCAGAACACTCCTACCCAGTCAAGAGATCAGGGCTTGATCCATCACCGTTATTTAGCTCACTGCACCATCCCAGTTCAGAACCTGGCTATATGCAAATTAGTCTGTCCCTGGCCCAGTGCATCATGGGAACAGGGCAGACCAAACTACCAAGCCAATTCTTCACTGGAAAGGAAACAAGCTTCCGAGGACCGGTTTCTGGCATTACAGCCGTCTTCGGCCCGGCTTGCTTGAATCCTGATGGTGCAGTGAGCAAGGGACTCACGTCTGAGCATACCCTTCCACACTTATGGTGGCCAAAATATTTCAAAAAAGGGGTGGTGATGGACAGAGTATCTGAGTTAATCAGAACACTCCTACCCAGTCAACAGATCAGGGCTTGATCCATCACCGTTTTTTAGCTCACTGCACCATCCCAGTTCAGAACCTGGCTATATGCAAACTAGTCTGTCCCTGGCCCAGTGCATCATGGGAACAGGGCAGACCAAACTACCAAGCCAATTCTTCACTGGAAAGGAAACAAGCTTCCGGGGACCGGTTTCTGGCATTACAGCCGTCTTCGGCCCGGCTTGCTTGAATCCTGATGGTGCAGTGAGCAAGGGACTCACGTCTGAGCATACCCTTCTACACTTATGGTGGCCAAAATATTTCAAAAAAGGGGTGGTGATGGATAGAGTATCTGAGTTAATCAGAACACTCCTACCCAGTCAACAGATCAGGGCTTGATCCATCACCGTTTTTTAGCTCACTGCACCATCCCAGTTCAGAACCTGGCTATATGTAAAATAGTCTGTTCCTGGCCCAGTGCATCATGGGAACAGGGCAGACCAAACTACCAAGCCAATTCTTCACTGGAAAGGAAACAAGCTTCCGGGGACCGGTTTCTGGCATTACAGCCGTCTTCGGTCCGGCTTGCTTGAATCCTGATGGTGCAGTGAGCAAGGGACTCACGTCTGAGCATACCCTTCCACACTTATGGTGGCCAAAATATTTCAAATAAGGGGTGGTGATAGACAGAGTATCTGAGTTAATCAGAACACTCCTACCCAGTCAACAGATCAGGGCTTGATCCATCACTGATCCACACCCGTGCCTTGATCCCCTGTGTGCCTACTGGCAAAACGGCCAGTGGTATATGCTGCTCAGTAAAATAAGTGAGCAGACGAAAGAGTGAAAAAGAGACCTGTAAGGAGAGAAAGAGGGGTAAACATAATCAGGTTTAATGTTGACTTACTCTCCTGTAACGTCGTGCAGTGTCTCAGTGGAATGAAATATAGTGCCAAAAGGGGTTGATCTCCAAATAATCATGATACCGTGGTGATGGAGTGAGATACTAATCAACATCTATGCCAATAATAGGTGCACGCGGGTTGCATGCGGTGTGAACTCGGCACTGGTGAGTTTAAATATTCAGTATTTGGAGTGCCGGTGTTGGAAAATGCAAGACGACTTCAGCTAAGGATGGCACTGTATGGATTGTAAATATCACGTGGTGCCAGTGCTCCTAGCAGGGTAGAAAATATCAGGGCGGATGCTCTTCCATGGTAGGTGAATATAGGGTGGAGTGATCTAAGGCATAGCGGTAACTCGATAGTACTATATTAATTTCGACAGCAGTTAGTGAACATACATAACGAACACATATGTAACACTGAGGAACAAACTTAAGCTCAAATGGCATTAATGCGGGCTTACTCGAATATGAGCTCTCTGGGCTTCAACGGGCAGGGCGTAGGTTCAATGCCTTAAGCGTAACATATTCTGTAAGATTAAAGAGAGCGCGGGCGTTGTAAATCTCTGTGCAGCTCAATGCGCCCTGAAAATGGTGGACGACGCTCTCGTAGACCCGGTACATTGTGGAAAAGTAAATTTTGCCATGTTGTATGTGCATACGTGTTCCCCATCCTATGTTATATGTGCATGATCGATATGCATCTGTATCCCCTATGGTCGATTAAAGACGCAATTATAGTTGTGTCCCACCCTAGTATGCCAGTTTCCAGTTCTCGTGAAAGCTACGAGTATTAGGCCTATGTAAATCTATGTTGCCACGCTTCACAGTGTGCACGTTAATTCAGTAAAAGTCCCCGTTTCTAGGCCTCAAAAGGGCCCGGACACCAGATTCAGCTCCAGTCTCCTGAACCCTCTCCGAGGAGCGATACAGCCCCCACCTGTATCCCTGACCCCTCGCTTACTTCCTGCCTCACAGTGCCCGGCTCGGCCTGGCTCTGCCTCCCAGTCTGCCAAGAGTATGTTATGCTTCTAGTTATCAGTCCAGCCCTCCTTCTCTGCATTCCTAAGCTACTGAATCGCATCAATAGTTTCAGCCATAGTCTAGCCTTTCCGTCTCCATGTAAGAGAAATACTGTATTATATTCATAGAATATTCCTCGCACACGCAATACATGTAGAATAATGCATGTACCAGTCTTAGTATCAAGTAGCCTTTACCCTGATAACTTTTGGATTCTATCAACATGTTCTCCAAACATCAGATACCAGATATGTTTTAGGTACATGTCGCTCTGACACTCCAGACTTTAGTCTCCTCTTCTAGCGCAGAAGTCATAGCCCCCAGTTCTCCCTGGTAACACGTCATTGCCCGTTTGCGTGCATCACTAGGTTAGAGGTCCCAGCTGCTCAGGTAGCCCCCTCCATGTTTCCGCCCCGTTTATGACACTTCTGTGACGTTCATATCACATGTCTATGTATACGCCCTGTACACGCCTCTTGTTACACCTACTTTCTGCCTTATCTTTCGCGACTGCTACTAGAAACGCCCACTGCTACGCCTACTGTATTGAATGTAATGCAATTGTTTTAGTATATATATATCGTGTACTGTTATTAAAAGTTGCTAGCCATCCCATTTCTGCCCCCGGCAGCTGCCGTGCCATCCTATTCCCATGCAGGCTGTCCTGTTCCTGTCCTTTATGCTTCATTAAAACCTGCAGACTCAAGATACCTCGAATCCTGACTCTTATTTATTGAGCTATCTGTTTATATGAGTATCCTGAAAAATAGAACCGGTATTTAATTATTTATTTACCACATAATGGCGCCCGAATAGGGACTTGCCCTTTCCCCACGCGCCGGCGAAGCCACGCAGGCCCCCTGATCCTCTGCAGCCGTGACGGAACCATACCGTGCACGTGCAGATATTTCTGCTTCAAGTATCCCTCAGGCCCACGGAGGAGACGGAGGTTGCGGTCCAGCACCCAGACCAGAGCCCAAGCCGAGAGTACAAGGTCCGAGGTATCCGGAGGCCCACCTGTAACTGAAGTCCGAAGTTCGTAGTCCGTCGTCGTAGCAGTCCAGTCCAGTCCGAGGCCTTCCGTTCTTGCTGCCTGGTGAGTACCGTTGCTGGGGTAGTATCTAGACAGGGTCAATTAATTTGTCTCTGGTCCGTGGGTTTGGGTACGCAAATCCAACACGAAGTGTCCACCTAGGTGGATGCGGGTCCTGACGTGTCTCTTTATGGGACCGGTATGTTTCGTGCTGTTTTAGCAGTGCATCTAGTAAATCTAGTAAGTTCCGGTTCTCGAGAAATCCATGTGTTCTGTTCTCAGTATTCCAGGTAGTATTCTGTCCGAACTGTTATTTTAAATGTTATTTCAATGTGTTTTCAATGTCGTGGTATGAGTGATTTGTTTTTCCAGTTATTATTGTGTTTATCGTGTATTGTACTGTGTTCAGATTCAAGTATAGAATGCCTCTACTCTCCAAGTTACGCCAGTTGAAGACCAGAAAAGGGCTGCTCGAGGAAGCAGTCCCTGTCCCGCCTAGGGACAGTCCAGGACATTTTATGTATCATAAGCATGGCTTAAGTGCCATAATATATCTAGACTTATGGTCTGATTATACCAGACATCTTGAAGAGAAATATAGATGGCCTGTATCAGGCACATGGGATGCCGAGTGCATCATGCGAGTAGAAGAAGCATTATGGAAAAAGAAAGCCAGACAGTCCCAGAAAGATGCCATCGAGTTATGGCGCAAAGAATCTCATAAAAGAACCGAAAAAGAATTCAGAAAAACAGAATTAAGTAGAGAATCCTCAGAAAAAGCCCAAGAAAGGGAATTAATCGAAATAGGTGAACGAGTTAAAATAGAACAGTCAGACAGACAGAGAAATGCCCTTATTAAGGGTATGTATCCTCTTCTTGCCGAGGGCTTGCCAAAAGCAACCCCGGAGACACCCAGTAATTTTCCGCCGCCACTAGTTCCGACTAAGCTACGTCATAAACCGACTGCAGCTGATATTTTTCTCTCGTCCTATTTGGACGATACGGTCCCAGAATATGCCAATCCTGTTCCGCCAGCTCCCGTAAATAATGTAATTCCTGTTCCTCCAGCCACCGGGGTGCCCGTTGCAGCGCCTGTTACGGTACCCCCGGTCCAGCCTACAGTACAAGTACCCGCTACATCAGTCACTCTTCCAGCCCGTACAGTACCCGTCGATGATTCTAGTCTAGGAGCCACGGGGGAAGTCCTCCTGGAACCCCGCCTCAACACAGACGTCTAACGTTACTCGAGCTACATGAACGAGCGTTACAGCGTTCACCCAAAATTCAGTCAGTTGCAGATATCAAGCGAGCCCTTACCGAATGCCGTTATGATCCAGTCCCAGGCGATGATGATATGGTCCTGTATTCATTGCGTGTATGACGGGTGACCGAGTATTTGGACACCCTGCCGAATATGAAAGGTTATCTAGACAGACTATATCGTTTTATCCGTACAGGAACAGATCCGGAAAGTATTGGCGACACCATGGTCCAAAGAAAAGTCGAGATTCAGCTCATGATTTTAAAGTTTCTAATTAATTGTTTAATAAGAGAACAAGATTATCCAGGAAAAGATCCAGAAGAAATGAACGTCCTGACCAGGTGGAGTGACCATATAGCCGAGGGAAGACACAAGACACAGAACAGTATAGAGAGTATGTACAAGAAAATCCGTAAAGAAATAATAAAGTTACACGAGAAACGAGAAGCAATACAAGCAACCGAGAAAGAAAATGACTCTTCTACTGAAGAGGTAGACAACGAGAATCCTTCCAGAATAGCGTATGTAGGTAGAACTAGACTTTCCGACCGACATTCACGCCCAGATCACAAGAAAGTTTTCTCTCCTCTAGTACCAGAACAAGGTTCTCTAGAACAAGTATTTCAAGCTACCGATCACATTCTGAAATCACGAATCGGTTATAACGAACTCAGCACCATGCATGAACATGAACTAGCCCGATCAGCAGTCCGATGGACTACTGATTCTACCACTTTTCCAGACGAAATAGTGGCACAAACGTTTCTGAAACTGCCTCCAGCCGAGCAGCGATTGGTGGGTATGTATATGATCCAGCACCTCATCACACTGTATGAGGGACAGCATTCTGATCCAGGTCCACTACATGATGTATTAAACGAGTTACTACAGTACAGATGGAAAGGTCTAGGTACCGATTTAATTAGTATCATTCTAGAACAGCGCCACAAATATAGAACGTTTCTGAATCCGCATTTTGTTCATGTCTCACCCCCTGAAAATAAACCATTCTATATAGACAGACAGCATCCGTTACGAGAAGTACACCCAGTTAGGACAACGGGTGGTGATCTAGAACGAGTATTTGTTTACACCCCTATTACAAAGATGGAACTCTTAGAGATGAAAAAGTTAATTCCCTGTCACGATAAAGATCCAGCAGGGTTCCACCGTGAATTAAAAGACATGCTCCGTATGGGAGAATACACGTATCCAGATATCATTAAAATGTTAAAAGTCTTGTTGCCCGCGGGCATATATGAAAAACTCAAAGAAAAAGAATGGGAGGTGGGAGAGAAAAAGATAGATAGGACAGCTCTAGAAGCTGAAGATAATACACGTGTACCAGGTACCGGTCTTGGAGATAAATGTAAAGAATTACCCGAGTTATTGATACAAGTTTTGCCAAGATTACTAGTCACGAAAAAGGAAGACTGGGAAGCCATCTCAGCCTGTAAACAGAAACAAGACGAAGATACTAGTGATTTTTATTCTAGATTTGAAAAATGTTTTATTATTAACAGTGGTTTGAAAACGAGTAGCGAGTCATACCCTCATCTTTTTGTTACTAAACTAGTCGAGAATTCAAGTCCACAAGTTAAAAACCGAGTTTTGAAAGTCGAAAGTACCTGGCAAGCTAATACTCCGTCACAAATGTTACAGATGCTCCAGTACCACCAGAACAGAATCAGGGAAGAGCAAGAACATGAAAGAAGACGTATGAAAGACACGAAAATGAAAGTATTAGTTGCACAATCTGTTCCCCAAGACAGTCAGAAGAGGGGTCCGAATCAAGCCAGTCATCCTGCAGCTCCCGTTAAAGGGACCTGCAATTACTGTAAACAGCCAGGTCATTTTATAAACGAGTGTGCAGTTCTGAAACACAATATAGCTACTGGTAAGACTAAAGAAAGATCACGTCCGCCTAGACAAGAACAAGTTTCACAGACTTTCTCAGTCACCACAGAATGCACAACAGACAGTTCCAGTGCCGCAGCCTATCGCTGCAACACAGCATGTTACACAGCAGATGTACCAGTATGCCCAGGCAGAGTACCCAGAGTATCAACAGTATTCATGAAACAGCCTAGAGAGGGAGGTAGGCTTGCCTCTCATCGAGATACCTGTAGATCAAGAGGGTCCCTATGTACACAGTCAAGTATTAGGGAAAGACAGAAAGTTTCTGATTGATACAGGGGCAAGTAGGACTACTATCAGTCATGACGAGGTTCCAGGGGCTCCGCTCTCAGGCTCTAGAAATGTTTCCCTTGGATTTTCAGGAAAGCCAATTGTTAATGAAATTTCGAAACCAGTTTCTCTAGAAGTAGGTCCATTGTCCCGAACTACTGATTTGTTACTTACGAAGTCATGTCCAGAAAATTTGTTAGGCATCAAGACATTAAAAGAATTAGGTGCAATTATATGTTGTTCCCCAGAAGGAGTTCGTTTGTTCCTTAGAGACTTTAAAGGTCATTATGTATTACGTGATTATGATCCAAGATTATTGAATGTACCACAGCATTTATGGGCGCAAGGTCCAACTGATGTAGGATGTATGCAGATCACACCCCATCGTGTGACTCTCAAACAAGGTGTAGTTTTACCACGAATCCGACAGTACAAATTGCCACCTGAGGCTGTAGCAGCCTTATCCAAAATTATTGACGAGCTTATTTCCCAAGGAGTGGTTGTAGAAACTGACTCCAATGTATGTAATTCTCCTATCATTCCAATTCTGAAACGTACTGATCCAAATGCACCTCCAGTATATCGATTAGTGATTGACCTTCGAGAACTTAATAAATGTATCATTCCCCAGTACCCAGTAGTCCCAGATATTTCTTCTCTATTGACAGCCATTGATTCTGAAGCCACGTTCTTTACAGTTATCGATCTCAAGAACGCATTCTTCAGTGTTCCCATTCATCCAGACAGCCAGTTCCTTTTCGGATTCTGTTTAAATGGAAGGAGCTATAAATTTACACGAGCTCCTCAAGGTTTCACAGAAAGTCCTAGTATTTACAGTCAAGCGCTCAAGAGACAACTAGACAATATTCACATGCCAACTGACACTGCCCTGCTCCAGTATGTCGATGATCTACTGATCACAGCCCGTTCTGAACGTGACTGCGAGCGAGCGTTACTTAAAGTTCTGTATTTCCTAGCCGAGATGGGGCACAAGGTGTCCCCTTCCAAATTACAATTCTGTGTCCAGCAAGTGGTATACTTAGGACACTTACTGTCCAAGTGGGGTAGGCAGTTGACACCAGACCGTATCCAGCTAATGGCGAGTCTTCCACAGCCCAAGACACAGAAGGAGATACGAGCTTTTATCGGCCTCACTTCTTACTGCAGACAATGGATTCCTCAGTATGCATTTCTAGCCAAGCCACTGATACAGTTAACGACACAGGAGGCAGCCGTATCGACTGTCCTCCCTTGGACCCAGGAACATACACTCGCTTTTAATGAGTTAAAGAAAGCCTTATGCCAAGCACCTGTTCTAGCAACACCGAACTACAGTAAGCCTTTTACACTTTTTGTCACAGAACGAGATGGTACTGCATTATCTGTTCTTACACAAGATCAAGCAGGACAGTACAAGCCTTGTGCTTATTTTTCGAGCACATTAGATCCAGTAGCCCAGGCTCTGCCTGCGTGCCTCAAGTCAGTTGCAGCCACAGCTCTAGCTATCAGACAAAGTGATTCCATAGTATTAGGACACTCCCTGACAGTACATGTTCCACACTCCGTGGAAGTTCTTTTAAACCGAACACAGACTCAGCACTTGACAATTGCACGTTTAACAGGTTATGAATTGACACTGTTTCAGCCACACATAGAAATCAGACGCTGCAACGTTTTAAATCCCGCTACACTGTTACCGTCAGTTACTTCAAATCCTGCCACACATGACTGTGTGGAAGTCGTTAACATCATGACAAAGCCCAGACAAGACCTGACAGATATTGCATTATCTGATCCTGACCTGACACTTTATGTGGATGGTTCATGTATGAGAACAAGTACAGGAGAACTAGTAGCCGCGTATGCAGTGACTACTGAAACTGAAGTTATAGAAACACATCGTATTGACACCCTGTCTGCTCAAGCAGCAGAGCTAGTCGCTCTGACCCAAGCCTGCATACGTGCCAAGAACCTGAAGGTAAACATATATACAGATTCACGTTACGCATTCGGAGTCGTACACGACTTTGGAGTGCTCTGGCAGGAGAGAGGTTTCATGACTTCTCATGGAACCAAGATTCAGCATGGTCTCCTCATTCAAGCTCTGTTAGATGCAATACATTTACCGACAGCTATTGCTATCATGAAGTGCAAAGCACATACGAAAGTCACTGACATCATTTCCCAAGGTAACGATCTAGCAGATCGAACAGCCAAGCTCACAGCTCAGACTCCAGACAGTCCAGTTAACACGACACAGACACTCACTACAGATCAGACTACTTGTATGACAGTTAAGGACCCTACACAAGATGTCATAGATATCCAGTCACATGCTACTTCCGAAGAAATCAAGAAATGGTCCGAACAAGGAGGGGTCCAGACAGACCAAGGATGGGTGACGAAGGGAAAAGCCACATGGTTTCTCCCCGACTCAATGGTTCAAGTCATTATCAATACCGCACATAGTCCAGCACATCTAGGAGAAAAAGCTATGTTAGACAGTATTCAGAACCTTTGGTTCAACAAGCATTTACGAGCTGCAGCCAAGCAGAAAGTCCGTACCTGTATGATATGTTGTCAGTTTAATCCAGGTAAAAGTGTCCCGGTGGAACAAGGGGGATTCCAACCTCCTGACCACCCTTTTGAAGTCCTCCAGATGGATTACATTCAGATGGAGCGATGTCGAGGTTTCAAGTATGTCCTCGTAGTTGTATGCTCTTTGTCCAGGTGGACAGAAGCATATCCAGTTCCAGATTACACAGCTGCGACCACTGCCAAGCAGTTGGTTCGTGAATTCTTTCCCCGTTATGGACTCCATAGGGTTGTGTATTCAGATAACGGCCAGCCATTCTCATCCGAGTTAATGAAACATGTTTCCCTTCTGTTAGGGTACCAGTGGAAGTTCCATTGTGTACGCCATCCTGAAGCAGCCGTTCTCGTAGAAAGACATAATCAGACATTGAAAATCCGAATTGCCAAAGTGTGTAAAGAAAAAGGTGTAGACTGGCTAGTTGCCCTGCCAGTTGCTTTATTTTATATGCGCATGGTTGCACATTCCAGATCAGGTCTGTCCCCGTATGAGGTCGTATTCGGCCGCCCCCCAAACATGTGGGGTACACCTAGACCCCGCAGTATTACAGACGTTTCCAGTAATATGCTGACAGATTACCTAGCTTCCTTGATGTCTGCCCTACACTCTTGTCGTTCACAGGTTGCCGCCGCATTTCCAGACAACACCGAGGTGAAACCGCATGAAGTCATTCCAGGCAGCCTGGTGTTAGTGCGCAACTTCGATCGTTCAAGTCCGCTGGAGCCCCGTTGGAAGGAGCCTCGCCTAGTTTTACTTACAACAAGGACCGCGGCCAAACTAGAGGGAAGAAAAGGATGGGTCCACCTGTCCCACATAAAGAAGTTCCATGGACTACGAGAAAAAACATTTGCTAAGGACTGCCCATTTCCTAAAGACTGCTTAAAAACAGACTCTGAACTCAAAGTTCCCCTGTCAGAGAAAACTCTGCAGCAGGAGTATAAACTGAAACTCAGGTCTAGTAAAATAAGTCAGCCAGTTTAATTGTCTAAGTCCCTCTCGGGTGAAACGGTTAGACAGGTTCCTGACATGTATGAGATAGACCCCCACAGTGAGAGAGTTAGTAAAAACTCTAAAAGATGTATTGTCCTTTTATGTTTTCTGTTATTTTTGAGTCTAATGGTTACCTGCACAAGTTATGCTTTATATTTATGTTTTCCAATTCCACATGTACATAAGTTTTCTAATGCTACAGTAGAGCACACATTTAGTGATCTGCCTCCTCACGAGCTAACCTATCGTCTTGCTATGCGAAATAACACATTTATCAGAATGTTACACTATTCACACCAGACCAGCAATGCTACTAATTGTTGGGTGTGTGGTCGACTCCCCCCTTTCCAGACACCGAAGGGAGTTCTGCCACTTTTTCCTTATCCATTTTCACATAATGGTTCGTGTGGAGCATGGTCCACTTTGACGTCATCCTCAACTGATATGTCCCTTCTGAATCGAACATGTTTCCCAGACAAGGAAGGTCTTTCCCATAGAACAGGGTTAGATCTAGAAAATGAAGTGTATGATTTAGGTAATTATTCTTCGAATTTCATGGTCCTGAATGTTCAGTCCGATACTACTCCAGATTTGCCTGCTATTTCAGTACTACCAGTCAAAGGCGAATTATGTGTCAGAAAGAATGGTTCCGCATATGTAGGACATAGTGATTGTGCTACTATTGTCGAGTATAGTGACAGTGGGAAATCTATTTTCAAAGCCTCACGTCATTCTTATTTTGTTTGTGGTCAGACCGCATATGTTCGTCTGCCCCTCGATTGGGATGGAACATGTTACATTGCCTTCCTACTGCCACCAGTTTTTCTAGCCCCATCTGATTATCATAGAAACACACATCTAGTACACGTCAGACATAAAAGAGAGATCGAGTCCCCGATTGTCGATCAAACTGAAACTACTCTAGAACAATATCAAGATTTCAATAAAGGTTTCTTCTTCTTTATAGGACCTATCCAGAATAGTAAGCTAATCCGTAGGTTAACTAGAACTCTTGAAGCAGTAGTGAATGAGACTACTTCTGCTCTAGGTAACTTAACCGAAGAGCAATCTGCTATGCGTTTTGTCGTGCTCCAAAATCGTCTCGTTCTTGACGTCATACTGGCCGATAGAGGAGGAGCATGTAGAGTCATCGGATCTAGTTGCTGCATTTTCATTCCTAATAACGCACCGTCTGTTTATTCAGCTATAACCAGACTTCATAAAATTGCCCATCAGTTACACCAGAATCCAGGCACCTGGACATGGTCCGGTTGGCTCTGGAGTATAATTTCCGCCTGGGGATGGAAAGTATTGTCATTCCTAGGTATAGCAGTAATGATTATATTTAGTTGCTGCCTCTGTTTACAATGTGGCCCTGCGATTTGCGGCATTTGTGCTACATCCTGTATTCCTAGTCCTAAGTCCCTTTCCAAGACAATTCGAGACGAGCAAATGATGCTATATGAAATGATAGATGGTATCATGAATATTGATGTTTCCTGATGGAAACGTAGGGCACAAGGAGGGAATGTGGAAAAGTAAATTTTGCCATGTTGTATGTGCCTACGTGTTCCCCATCCTATGTTATATGTGCATGATCGATATGCATCTGTATCCCCTATGGTCGATTAAAGACGCAATTATAGTTGTGTCCCACCCTAGTATGCCAGTTTCCAGTTCTCGTGAAAGCTACGAGTATTAGGCCTATGTAAATCTATGTTGCCACGCTTCACAGTGTGCACGTTAATTCAGTAAAAGTCCCCGTTTCTAGGCCTCAAAAGGGCCCGGACACCAGATTCAGCTCCAGTCTCCTGAACCCTCTCCGAGGAGCGATACAGCCCCCACCTGTATCCCTGACCCCTCGCTTACTTCCTGCCTCACAGTGCCCGGCTCGGCCTGGCTCTGCCTCCCAGTCTGCCAAGAGTATGTTATGCTTCTAGTTATCAGTCCAGCCCTCCTTCTCTGCATTCCTAAGCTACTGAATCGCATCAATAGTTTCAGCCATAGTCTAGCCTTTCCGTCTCCATGTAAGAGAAATACTGTATTATATTCATAGAATATTCCTCGCACACGCAATACATGTAGAATAATGCATGTACCAGTCTTAGTATCAAGTAGCCTTTACCCTGATAACTTTTGGATTCTATCAACATGTTCTCCAAACATCAGATACCAGATATGTTTTAGGTACATGTCGCTCTGACACTCCAGACTTTAGTCTCCTCTTCTAGCGCAGAAGTCATAGCCCCCAGTTCTCCCTGGTAACACGTCATTGCCCGTTTGCGTGCATCACTAGGTTAGAGGTCCCAGCTGCTCAGGTAGCCCCCTCCATGTTTCCGCCCCGTTTATGACACTTCTGTGACGTTCATATCACATGTCTATGTATACGCCCTGTACACGCCTCTTGTTACACCTACTTTCTGCCTTATCTTTCGCGACTGCTACTAGAAACGCCCACTGCTACGCCTACTGTATTGAATGTAATGCAATTGTTTTAGTATATATATATCGTGTACTGTTATTAAAAGTTGCTAGCCATCCCATTTCTGCCCCCGGCAGCTGCCGTGCCATCCTATTCCCATGCAGGCTGTCCTGTTCCTGTCCTTTATGCTTCATTAAAACCTGCAGACTCAAGATACCTCGAATCCTGACTCTTATTTATTGAGCTATCTGTTCATATGAGTATCCTGAAAAATAGAACCGGTATTTAATTATTTATTTACCACAACATGTTTGTGTACCTGAGCGCTAACATAGAGAATCTACTTACAGTTACTGGCAGGAAAGATCAAATCCGACCTACTCCTAACGTCCTCTGCTCGGCTAGTAGTTGCGAGGGCAGCAGGACGCGGTAAAGAGGAGTTGGCCGTTTCCGGGATGGGGCGCGGCCTGGGCTGGTATGGGGGCGGGGCTAGCAGTGCGCAATGGCGTGCTGCTGGTAGCTAGGCTACCGTATGTAAACAGACAGGAGGTTAGGTTGTATCCAGGCTGAATGAAGGCTGATAGCCAGAAACCGGTCCTTGGATGCTTGATTCCGGTCTGGGAAAGACATGGCTTGGTAGTTCGGGCTGGACTGTTCCCATGAGGCACAGGGTCAGAGCTGATTTGCATATAGCCAGTGTCTAACCCAGGGTGGTGTGGAGTGCAAAAAAACGATGGATTTAGGCCCAGATCCTTGTACTGGGGTGAATGTATGACATTGTTCTACATTCTGTCCATCAACTGTGTTTTTTGCAATTTTCTCCCTCAGAATAAGGTCACGGTCCGCGAAGTTCAGAAAACGGGCAATGATTAGTCGGGGTCTAGCCCCTTCCGGGGGTTTTGCCAGCAGCGCCCTGTGATCCCTCTCCACAATGAAGCAGTTGGAGAAGTGTGCCCTCTGGAAGGTCTTCTGCAGCCATGTGTGGAGAAAGGCCGCCACGTTAGTCTCCTCAAGTCCTTCCCTAAAACCTACGAATCGCAGGTTGTTGCGACGCACCCTATTTTCTGCGTCATCTACCTTCCATTGGAGATGTTTATGCGATGCCTGAAGTTCCGCCATGTCTTTCCTCAGCGTGGTGAGCGCATCTTCTGCTTCTCCCAACCTGGTCTCCGCCGTGGTCACCCTCTCCGTCAGATTGCGGAAATCTTGCCTTAGCAGCGTAACCTCTGATCCCACTTCGCCAATCTTCACCTCAAGCGCGGCTCTGGAGGCTTTTATGTCGTCTGTTGACGCCTGAATGACGTCCATCAGGAGCGCCGTGTCCGAGCGCAGCCCCTGGTCCTCTGACTCCGTGGCTGGAGGGGCCGTCGCAAAACGATTTATGGTACCCTGTTTTTGGGCCCTCATGGCCATCTCTTTCTTCCCCATGCCGCGTTCCGCCGCCTGACGTGCAATCCAGGTATATCTCCATGCACCCCGGGTGATGTCCTCCACCTATCTGCACGACCGGAGGGCCAGTCCCGGCATCAGAGCAGTGCGTGCCCGCGTGGTCAGACCCTGCCCGTGAAAAAGGACCTGTTCCTGTGCCTCTCCCGTCTATGTGGCAGGGGAGTGGGAGACGCAGCCGTCCCCCCTCTGCGGGCCGGCGGCCTCCGGATGCACCACCGGTCAGTTCCAACTGCGCCCGCTGTCAGCAGCCATCCCCTCCCGTTGCCAGGGTTCCATGTAATGGTAGGGGGGGGGAGAAGAGGGGAGTGTAGGCGCCCTCACGCGGTCCCGGGGTGTGCCCCCCGACTCTTTGTCTCTACAGCGCCAGACTCCTTAGGGGCTTATTGGTGGTCAGCCCCTCTGTGACAGGCTGCCCAGCATGCATCCTGTCTCATTGCGCTGGGGCGAGAGCGGCGACTCACCGGAACTCCCACGGGCCTCCCAGCTGAAGTGCTCTGTCCAGGGCCTCGTCCCAGCAGTCCTCTCCCTCTCTGGCTCCCGGCTCCCACAGGACGGGCACGGCCGGTCCGGCGGGCCCCCACGCCGCTCAGCCCCGCAGGCAGCAGCCCTCTCGCTCCGGTCCTCCGTTTCGTCTCGCCGCACCTGGGGCCGGCTCTCCGCAGCGGTCCTCGCTGCAATCTCGGCGGCCCCGCCCGCCCAAGCGGCCCCTCCTCGGCGATCTCGCCTGCCTCTCAATGCCGCCGGTCTGGTCTATCCCCTCCGGGCCTCAGGGCGCCGCCATCTTGCCGGGTGGGCCTCGTTCTCCCCCGTTTATGGTGGCTCGTCGTTTTCTGCCCCTCTCCACCTCCGTCAGTCAGCCGGTGGTTCCTGCGGCCCCACGGGACATATTGCATGTCCCCGATCGCCTTTACGGGGTCTGTGGACCGGATTTATTCGTCGGATTAAGGCAAGCTCGGCGGAGCTCACTCGAGGCACAACCTATCTGGCCATGTTGCTGGCCACGCCCCCCGGAAGAGAGGAAATTTTGGTATGGGGTGGGGATTTTAACATAAATATTTGTAACTCAAATGCGTGTGATGGGGGAAAAAATAATCGGGATGATAATGGCCATCCCAAGCATTTTGTTCATACGGATAGAGGGGAAGGATTTAACGACTTAATGGCAATGTTTGATCTTGGGTTTGCCAATATGATGTGTTCCCCTACTGTTAAATTTGACCCAACTTATATTGGACGGGGCTTCAGTTCTGTGATTGATTTATTATCATGCCCATCAGATATGCCAACCTGGTGGAAAAGTTCATGATCCATCCAATTGGACTTGATCATCTGCCACTCGGTCTTCTTTTTTCGATCATGCGTCGAATGGGAATGCCGGATATGTTTGTGGCAACGGTCGAGTTGCTGTACTCCGCTCCCACCGCCCGAATACGACTAAACGGTACCATTACAGACAAGCATTGAAAATGCAATAGGTCTCGCAATAGAAGAGTTTAACATTTTCCGTTTTGCAAATGGATGAGTGGCGTTGCATGGATGAGTGGCGTTGCGTGGGCGAGTGGCGTTGCGTGGGCGAGTGGCGTTGCGTGGGCGAGTGGCGTTGCGTGGGCGAGTGGCGTTGCGTGGGCGAGTGGCGTTGCGTGGGCGAGTGGCGTTGCGTGGGCGAGTGGCGTTGCGTGGGCGAGTGGCGTTGCGTGGGCGAGTAAATGAAGGGAAGCGAAAGAGAGAGAGAGAGTTAAGGGAGGGAGAGAGAGAGAGAGAGAAAGAGAGAGAAGGGAGAGAGAGAGAGTTATGGGAGGGAGAGAGAGAGAGAGTTATGGGAGGGAGAGAGAGAGAGAGAGAGAGAGAGAGAGAGTTATGGGAGGGAGAGAGAGAGAGAAAGAAAGAGAAGGGGGAGAGAGAGAGAGAGAAAGAGAGAGAAGGGAGAGAGAGAGAGTTATGGGAGAGAGAGAGAGAGAGAGTTATGGGAGGGAGAGAGAGAGAGAGAACAAGTGATACCAAAAAAAGTAAGCCATGCACGAGTGATTAACGAATGCTGATATTTTTAAGCCCACAGCAAATGTTACTTTGCCCAGTGGGAGAATATAAAAAATTGTTTGTAAAAAATTGACAGAGTGCGCAAACCACAGAGTTAATGGCCAATAAAAATAAATCCAAGAGCGACCATGTGAGTTTTAGGCAAAGGAGACGCTGAAGAGCCCCCGCTGCCTTGGTTTAAAACAAGCATTGAGAGCCTGGTGGGGGGGGGGGGGGGAGGGGGAGCCAGCGAGTGGGAGGGAAGGAGCATATGGGGATGGGGTGTGAGACGGTGGTCGTCCGGGGAGGAGGGGAGGAAGGGCTGGTGGCGCCAAGCAGAAAGCGGGAGAGTGTCAGCGTCTCAGCAGCAGCTGGCCTGCAGAAGTTACAGGGACTGCTCATGCAGTACACGGAAGCGGCCCAAAGTAATGGTTTTTAAACATTAACTTGACCCCACCTGCAATGACATTTCCTGTGTGAAGTCGACTCATTCCAAAGGTGATTCAATTCATATTGAGTAGTTAAGCTATGTTCATCTGGAAGCAGTTTTAAAAGGCCCTCTTCACTTCCCAAGTAGGAAAATGTCTAATGCACATGAAACGAGCGCACTTTCCCCACTACGAGAGCATGAAGCACGTGTGTTGAAGGGCACCTGTTAAGGCCAACGTGTTCAGGCTGACAAGGCACTCCCCACTCATCTTCCCAGTAACATTAGCTTCTCTTTACAGGAAAGTCAAAGCACAGCCGTGACATTTACCAAGAATACACACAACACTTACAAGTTTTAGACATAAAAAATCAATTACGATACAGCATGCTACAAAAGCTTTTTAAAGTTTTAACTTTTAAAAGGAAGCAATCTTTATTGTGAAAGTGAACTATGAAATTCTGTATACCTTTGTGAGCTGGGCCAGGGATATGGACGAAGAGGAGTCATTGATGTGTTTACAAAAAAACATTAAACAAAAATTTTCAAGTTTCACAAAGTAAAGCATTGGAAAAATTGTCACCTGCTCCGAAATAAAATACAATTAAAAACGGGAGGGTTTTCTTCTGAAGAATGTCCTCGAGGAAAGAACAGATTTGTTAAGTGGAGATTTTCATGAAATGTAATCAGATAGACTTTAAGGTGGTTCCCAATGTCTTTCATGCTTGCAGGAGGGATACGAAAACAAAATTAGCTACACCAGATCAGCTCATATGAAAAATGATGGCAACAAAAACAAAAAAAGACAAATGCGCTTGCAGCTGTATTTGAAGAATGGGCAGTACTTAAGAGATTGACATACAGTGTTGAATTCCTACTGCAAATGGATGCGTGAAAAGTGCAAAACGAATAAGATCGAGAACAAGCTGCGAACAAAGCATCCGAAAGCAGCCTAAAGGGGAGAAAGGAGGGGTGAGTGTAAGCCGAGGTCACACGGCGGGCAGGGGAGGGGGCGGAGCGGGGAGAGCGAGAGCGGCATGTGGGTGTGAAGAAGCCGGGCCTTTGAAGTGAAGCTAAGCTTCACTTCAAAGGTGTCAGAGGAATGCGGGCGGCTGTGCACGCGCTTTTAAGCTCAATGCACATGCGCATTGAGCTTAAAAGTCACGGGCACTGCAAGGAATCGCCACGATTCCTTGCTTGTTAGTTAAAGCGTGGTTAGGCCGCAATAGGCTCGCAAGCTCGATGCGCATGCGCATCGACAGGCGAGACCTAAAAACTTCACGCTTTCGCGGGGCACCCGCCAAGGGTGTCCACTGTCCCCTCTCCTGTTCATCATTGCTACGGACCCCCTGGTGCGGCATTTCCAGGAGAAACATCTCCATCGTGGGCTCCAGTTTCGCACCAGCCCGCTGCTGCTATCGTTATACGCCGATGACACGGTTTTGTATGTACGGGCTCCACAGTCCAACCTTGAACCTTTGCTGGAGGAGATTGCCCACTTCGGTACCTACTCGGGCCTGCATATAAATTGGCATAAGTCAGTGATTTTCCCACTCACCCCTTCCACGGTACAGTGGACCTGCTCGTTCCCATTGGAATGGAGCGAGGACTCGGTGAAATATTTGGGAGTCCACGTTCATCTCGACACGGTGTCCATTGTCCGATTGAATTACGGCCATGCCCTCGATTTTTTTTGGAAGACCATACGGAGCGTTGGATCCGCCTCCCGCTTTCTATGGCTGGGCGGATTGCCATCGTAAAAATGATTGTCCTCCCCCGGTTCTTATATTTATTCAACAATATCCCGATCCCCCTAACCAAGATTTTCTTTTCCCAACTTCGCTCCGCTCTTTTGCGCCTGATATGGGGAGGTAGACACCCTCGAGTCTCTTGGCATACTTTGACACTCCCGTATGAACGTGGCGGCTTTGGCGTGCCTGAGTTTTTTCTATATTACTTGGCCGCACAGTGCTCATACGCCTACCCTTGGTTTCACCCTGATACCAGGATTCCGCATTTGAGACCGGAGGCAGTCCTGGCGCACCCAGTGGCCCTCTCTTCCGTCCTTCCTAGGGGACTCCCCGAGACCCGCAGAATATACAGCCTTTGTCCACTACTTGTTGGGCCTGGGATAAACTTAGACGCCTCTTACTCCTCGAGAAACTCTATTCCCCTGCTCTGCCATTGCCCAACCCCCACTGGCTCCCTATCACCGGGGATTCAGTGGTGCAACGCACGTTGTCCAAATATCAACTACACACTGTAGGGGACCTTCTCCCGGATGGCCACGCCTTTTCCCTCACAGAAGACCACCGTTTCACTGACAGATCTTTCATGGACTCATTCACGCTGACCAGACTCAGCTCCATGCTTAGGGCCGAATTCCCTTCGTTCCCGCTCCCCCTGAAGAATCTACTGCACTTACCTTCATAATACAGAACCAAACAGGGGCTCACGCGTTATCCAAGTTATATAGGCTGTGCATGGCATCGGTTCCCTCACTTGACACCAAGGTGCGCGCTGCTTGGGAGGCCGACCTGGGAACCACTATCACGGACGATCAGTGGGCAGCCTGTTGTGTCACCACTAGGGATGTTTCCATCAACACCAGTCACAAACTAATACATTTTAAGTTCCTTAGGAGAATGTACCACACTCCTGCACTTGCTCTCAGAATAGACCCCAACAAACTGCACAACTGCCCTAAATGCAATGGCCCCCAGGCTGACTTTGCTCATCTTTCTTGGACTTGCCCAAAACTACACACGTTTTGGCTACATACACACCAGGTTTTGGGGTTAATCTTGGACATGGACCTACCTCCTACCCCCGAAATTGCGTTGCTTGGCTATGTCGCTAACTTCCAGTGTAAGCTTAGAAAACTAGCATCCCTCGGCTTCCTGTTAGCTAAGCGCGAAGTGGCGCTGCTTTGGTGTGCTAGGCGAGCCCCTACAGCCCACTCCTGGCTCCGTAGCATAGCGTACTGTAACGCCAACAGCGCTGAATACTCTGAGATGGTTCCTAGCGCCTCCAGACCTCTGGACATCTGGGAGCCGTTCCGAGCATACCTTGCAAAACTAACACAGGGAGCGCAATCCCAATCAAATAACTCCTTTGTCCCGACAGGGGTGGGTTGACTTGGTGGGTATTCAGCATATATCGCCAAGACGTGCACTATGCCGCCCTGGCGGCTTCATAGAAGTTTTTTATTGCCACGCTGTGTGTTGCCTTTCTCACCTCGGGACTCCTGAATCTTAAATGTTGCGTTTGCTTATCGCCTCGTCCACACATGTACGATTTGGTATGCTGTCCTCAAATTGCTCTCCGATGAGAATCTCTCACCTTTGTGCCGACTGGCATGTTTGACTCTGCCCGCAATGTTACCGTTTAGAACCTCCTTTTCATGCGAATGTGACCACTTTTCTTTTAGTTACATTATGATTTCACTTTTACTTTCTTGTTATGTGAAAATATCAAAATGCAAAACTGTACTATCGTATTGTAGTATGCTGATAATTTGCAATCTCACGACGATATGCTTCACCATTATTTGCTTAAAAGAACATTCCATCTGTTTCTACACATGGTTACTATTGTATGTACTGATTGGATTGCGAATGCATGCAATAAAGAGATATTACAAAAAAAAAAAAATCTGCCACTCGGTCTGACTCTACTAGTACCCGGCAACTATGCTACTTCTACCGTAGAGGGTTTGGCCTGGGTACAAGATCTAGTGTTGTCCCGCCAAAATGGTTATTCGGTAAGGTGGGGGAAAAAATACCCCATGTTGACTAATATGAACATAGTCACAAAGGCCTTGACACCAATTTTAACATGTCTAAATGAGGACACCTCTAAGATTGATACTCTAAATGGCTTTATGCGGATCACGGAAATTATTCAGAAAGTCATGATTACCTCGAAGCATAAGAAACTTATAAAAGGGGATAGGTGGTTCGACAGTCAATGTACCAAAACTCACTCTGCTAAAAGCCGCACTTAGCAAGTTAATTAGGGACAGTGAGGAAATTAGAGCCTGCAGGAAGGCTTATAATTCAGCCAGAAATACTCGTAAAAGAGAAATAAAAGAACAGGCATGGGACAATCTGTATGAGGCTTCTCTGCCTAGAGATTCCGGTTCATTCTGGCAGGCAGTGAATGCCCCATTTTTTGCAAATAAAGGAAGTGCTAGTTTGGAAATTGTGATCGACGAAAATACTTGGATCCAATTTTTTTCCAAGGTCTATAGCAGAGATGTAACTGATGTAGAAAGTGAGATTAAGCATAGGGAGGTGGAGGTTTGTGAGTTGGCCCAGTCACCTATTGCGATTGAGTTCACCTTTGAAGAAGTACTACTGCCGATTAATCAAAGTAAGGGAAATAAGGCCCCAGGTCCCGATGGAATCTCAATAGATTTATTTAAGATGACTATTGATCTTTGGGCCCCACTTCTGACACGAGTCCTTGAGGCTTGTTGTTCAGAAGGGTTTATAAAATCTGGGTCTGAATCGGTCATCATTCCCATTTATAAAAAAGGGGACCAGGACAGTCCTTCTAGCTATAGGCCAATATCGCTCCTGGACTCGTTAATGAAAGTCGCAGGAAGAGTGGTGCTAAATAAACTTCAAACCTGGGTGGAAGATAACAGCATTCTAAGCCCGGTTCAATACGGGTTTAGGGAAGGGATGTGCACGGTGGAGCAGATTTTAAATTTTACATTATTACAAGGGAAGTATACCCAAGCAAAGTCTGGGCGTCTGTATGCAAAATTTGCAGACCTCACGGCTGCCTTTGATTGTGGGGAACATAACAAGCTCTGGAGCATTTTAGAGGATTTAAAGGTTGAGCCAGCTATTGTGCAATTTTTAAGGCAATTAATATTCAGGAGCCACAGCAATGGTCAGATATGGCCTTAAGGCAGAGTGTACCAAGTCATTCCGCATGGAGAGGGGAGTTAGACAAGGCTGTATCTTGGCCCCATTCCTCCTTTCCATATATACTAACGCTTTGGAGGAGGAATTGAGGGCCAACGTCATAGACTCCCCAAGACACAATAATAAGCAGGTCGTCTCCCTTCTCCGCGCGGATGACGCGGTATTAATGGCCAGAACAAAGATAGGAATTCAGAAAGCACTTTCCACCTATACAGAGTTTATGGCTAGTAGGGGCCTAAAACTAAATGCAAAAAAGACTTTTGTAATGTTGTGTGGGAAAGGACAAAAAAAGGATAAAAATCCAGTAGTGGCTGATGTTAAAATTGAGTATACTAGAACCTTTTCCTATCTAGGCGTAGTTCTTGAGGGTGCAGGCTCTTGGAGTCCAGCGGTTAGGAGTAGGACCCTCCTATTCAAAAGATCGACCACGGCATTAATGAACTTTACACAAAAACTAGGTAAAAGACCCCCAGAGATCCTATTAAAAATATATATAGCAAAATTCAGGAGCATAGCAATGTATGGGGCGGGCATTTGGGGTCTTTGCAATGTTGCGTCAATTCAAATTGTGGAAAATAATTTTAGAAGATACATCTTAGCGGTTCCGCAGAGTACACCTGTTTTAACTGCCATGCTGAATTGGGCATCGAGTTTATTATGGATCTCATTAAACTGCAACCAATTTTATTATGGCAGAGTTTGGTCCACACCCACTTTGGGATTGAACAGAGAAATCATTAAGGACGTTACGGCCTTGGACCAGGCACGAAATATTCCATGGTTATACTACGTTAGGAAGCTGCTAAACAATCTGGACAGACCTGTATATTATTATAATCCGGAGTCGGTCTGTGATATATCCAGAAAAGCATTAAAACAATTATGCATGAGCCACTTCGAAACGCTTAGAATAACAGGGGAAATCAACAAAAAAACTGTCATGCAACATCAGATGATCCTGGTTTGTTACACGATTCAACCCTATCCGTGTAATTGCCTGAAGGGTTTTGACAGATATATACTGACCAGGTTTAGATTTGATTTACTTCATCGCCTGGTAACTTTCCTGAAGAAAAATGACTGGTCAAGCGATTTGACGCTTTGCCCTTGCGATAATATCTCCCAGCAATCTACCATCCACGTGGTTTTATTTTGTCACTACTATGTTAACAATCGCGTAAGGTGGATTAAGTGGTACTTGAAGCAGGGAGCATGGTGTCAATACCGCCCAGCCTACATTTTTTTGCAACAACTGGATAGCGAATACTGCATTATGATCATGACCGGTTTGTTAAAGAGCATCTTGAAGAGACGAAATGTAATAATTTGTTAGTCATAATCTGGTTAGAGATAAGTGCTGTCTATGTATGGAATGTTTATCAATATTGCAGATGTACAGTTTTTAATGCTTGTATATAATGTTGATTTTAATGGTGATTATGTATGAATTGGATTATTTTTAATTGCTGCTTTTATGATTTTATACCTTTGCTAAAATCGAATAAAGCATTCTTTGAATTGAATTGAATAGTACGTGTTTTATTGAGTAGGAGCACAATACCACTTTGTTTAAAACAGTATTAAAATCACGATTACAGAGACCTAAATGTACTCAGATTAGGTTCCAGTGAGGGCCAGTGGGGCCACTATCTTGTAAGGAGGCACAATTACCATGTAGTAGACATCGGCAACAGCGGATTTTGTGCGCTCTCAAGCGGTGAGCGTTTCATGTCCCACTATGTCTCAGACGCATTTCCTTGGGCATTATAAACCAAGTTTTCATGGCAATACATTTTATCCCACAGGGATCTCTGCTTTTTAGAATAATTTCCCTAGTTGGAAGATATTAGTCTCAATACTGGTTGATGCCTTGCTGTGGGCTCCAGCCTATCCTGGAGGAATCCTGTTCCCACATAATGTGGTTACAGCTAGGTGAGTCAATTTGGAGTCCTCCTTATGTTTTTGAATTCATTTTATTTGATAACACACACCATTCTTGCGTGAAGCTTTGTTTCCCCGTACAGGCTGTCGTTAATTTACTAGTTCTGAGGAAGACCTGCCGTGATTTGTATACACTAACACACCAGGGTCGAAACGTCATCTTATTGGTCCATGATCGTGGTCAACCACCTCTAATGAAATAATTAAGAGATAGGGTGTATGTTGAACCAGTTGCACAATAAGAATAGGTATTTCTTTATTTGTTTCATGTGCATTTTTCTGTGTTGTGTTGTATTAAGCACAGTTGCACGTTGTGTCGTCAGTCACATTGTTCGATATTTGTGTGTCCGTGACAGCCATATACGAAGAAAATTTTGTATATTATTTGAGTAAATGATTTGGAATATACAAAATATTTAATAGTTATTCTGTGTGTTGTCTAGATTTTTATTGATTGTACCATGGGGGTGTTAAATATTGGTTTAATATAGGGCCACATTCCATCTATGTTTTGTATATTGTTTAAATAATTTTTGAGACCATATATTGATCTGCATACATTGGTGATATATTCTAGACACCATCTTTTCATACTAAGGAATTGCAACACCCAACAGAACAGCTATATCACTTTATAGAAAGCTTGCATTTTCCTGCCCTAGCCATTTGGTGCCTGCAACCTGTCTTTGGTCACATGACTAGTTGAAGTAGGCAGTGGGGCTTTCTGTATACCTCCTAGACAGTCACAAACAGTGGGAGTGAACGCGTGACTGGATGGGCCATCACTAGCAGGATGGGAGGAAGCAGCTGGGCCCAGCCTCACTTACACCTGATTAGGCTGTATCCTGTGTCCACACAAAGGTCAGCGTACTCCCTATAGTTTAGTCTGGAGCCACGGTAGGAAAAACAGGGCACGTCTCTTGAAGCTTCTTCCCACTTCAAAGGCATAACTGTGTATAAAAGAACAATCTCTGATACCACCCCTTCATTACACTTCTAGACCTGTGGATACTGTGCCTAGAAGAAAGATTGCTGTGCTGCTGAAGGTCTGCCTCTCTGCTGCACTCCTGCATTGCTGTGCAGACCTGTAGCCCTCTTGACTGGGTAAGAAGGACTGAACCCTCCTCCCTAGAACCCATTGCCCAGGGTGACTCCAACGGCTGGTTGGCTGTCCTCCTGAACTGAAGCCTTGGGGATATAACAGGCTTCCAACAACCTTGCATCTGCACTTGGACTCTGCCATGTGCAAGTCTTTCCTGCCAAGTGGTGTCACCCAAGTCCTGGACACTTCGAAGTGGACCTAAGGTACTCTGCTAGCCTCTGTGGATCCAGAAGAACCGACACATGTCTACTGTGCGGCGCAAACCCAAGCAGAGCCAACCCATCACCGCACTAGATGGATCGGAACCTCTGCAAAAGAACTGCATCGAAGCCTGAGACTGCATCGGACCTGCCGCTGTGTGACACATCCCCTGCACAGGCCCTCACATCCCCCGTCAACAGCAGCCTCGGCGATGGACTCCACATTGCAGCCCAACAGCTCCTCTGAACTGAAACATCTCCCCTACTGCGCAGCGCATCTCCGCCTTGGACTTCACATTGCAAGCCGTCATTGATGAAGATGCAACAAGACCTCACACTGCAGGCACACCACATCTCAAAACCAATGAACCTCCTTAGCTGCACGACTCATCTTCGACACGGATCCACACAATGCTCTGTTCAGCAAGGATAACTGGGTCCCTGTAGCCGACACACACTCTATAGCGGTCAGCCTGAACATGGTACTGTGTCCCGATCTGCCGTGACCAGATAACTTCAGCAAGTACTTTACTCTTTTGGCGCCATTTACTCTAAACACTTTAATGTTCAATATCTACTAATTCGATTTTTGTCATGGTTTATTACATTTAGCTTTATTTGTATAAGCTGGTGTAGTATCTCTTTTGTGTGGTGTTTTCACTGTTTTTCTAACAACCCCCCACGGTCTGATTATAGCCTGAAGCTGTTGTTTTCCTTTGCATCCCAGCAGTTATTTTCCAATTACCTGGCCGCGTCCCGAGTCCCTGGTCTGTTCTGTATGTGGCCTTTGTATCCGCACAGTAGGCCATCAAAGAGTATCTAAGTATATCTCTGTTCCAACTTTTAATTGAGGATTTGCTGGATCAGTGGCCCACCATGATCCTTCCCCCACTATGCTGCCTCTGTAGAAATGGACACTGCCAATTCACATTTAAGCAAAATATGCTTTTTAGTCAGTAGATGGCTACTAATGTTTAGACGGCCCTGGCAGTTGTACTCCAGTTCTGTGAAAGACATTAAATGGGGCAGGCTCAGTCAGGAGTACTCTCTTCAACCCACCATCTTAGTTACTGTCCATGCATACCATCACAACTGCATTATCAATACATCCTGTGGAATTAAGCCCCTTCTTATGGAGAACATGGGCCTTTCTTATCAAAATCAATCAACTATTTCTGACTCAGACAGATAGAGAACTGGAAGGGATTATTGGAGTTTAGAGTATAAAGATCAGTAATTTTAAAGAAAACAATAAGTCTGACCTTTCATCAGGCTGGTGTTGCTCTTGGAGTTCAGTGTCTGAGAGCTGCTGCCTTTGGCCACTCATCGTGTGGCTTATCATCTGCTATATCTCTTGTAGTTTGATCAGTTTTCACAGGCAACAGCGAAGCTAGTGCTACGTTCCACAAATTAACTTACCCAGAAACATTGTAAGAATGCCATAAAGTTAGATGCAAAGCTAAAATGCAAACCTCTTCGGCCCTGTATGCTGCTTGGTGAAATTCATCCACCGTTAGTGCCCCATGTCCCTCATGTAACAAATCCATCAACTTCACCCTCCACTGTGGCACTATCAGTTTATCTGCTCTTCTGACAACACCAGTTACCTTGGACAACTCTGACCATGCCAGCTTCTATTTATTCATGCTGCTCAACGTATCTGCCTTTCTTGGCTAAGCAAAAAGGATACATTTGTTTTATTTTTGTCAACTAATCAGCACATTGGACTTCCACAACCATTGGGCCTCAGCAATTGCTCAACTTCAAATAGATTATCCCCTCGCCAAAATAATTTAATCAATACCATTTTCACCTTCAGTGGTCCGCATTATCAGTTTCCAGACCAGGTACGTTACACCATAAAATAAAAAGTATCAACAAACCAATGCCCAACAGCATATTGTAGGGGCAGGCAATGAAGCCAGGCAACTCCATGTACAAAAATATTGGATGAATGCCACAACACTGTGAGGTGCATCCTGCTGCCTTGGGTCTTCCGGTCCATCTCTTACTCCAATCGCTATTTTTGTTTTAACAAAATCTTGACTATATGCAGCTACAAAGAGCTGTAATTATTATGCAAGTGCTACGCAAGTGTTCTTTCTTTACTAATTTACTCTATGAACACTGGTAAATCAACACATTTTCTGAAATAAATAAGTTGTGACATGTTCAACTGAACTTTTATTGAAATATCTGTATATAGTTTATAGTGTTTATAGTGAAATAACCTTGATAAGTTTCAAAGATGGTATAGCAAAGATGTTTTTATGGCCAGTTAAATATTGTGCATGCAAATTCCATTATCTTTCCATGTAGTAATTTTAATTTTTTTTACATTCAACAGAAAAAAAGCCTTGAATGCACAAAATGTTTATGAATAAAGAAGAGAATGCTGTAAATCTGCAAAAACAGTCAGAGTAAATAAGCTCCAATATTAAATAAAGCCTTCACATCCGAGACAGAGGATCCAGAGCATAAACTGACAGATCCTGGAAGAAGCAGTCAAAGGCAATTCAGTGGATGTAAGAGTCTGAGCTGTGCATCTCCACGCGACAAGACGAAGAAAAGAACTTTAGAGAATTAAGGCAAACTATCTCCTGTATAAATAAGTCCAATAACAGCATTTTATCGTGGGATCTGTAGGATGTGGTTACAGCAATGCTTTGCTGTCCACAATTATAACAACCCACCATTCAGTGCTGTAGGTGTACTGCATACACTTTCTAGCTAAACAACATCAACCAGAGAAAAGCACAATGGAGTGGAGCCAGACAACTGAAGGGTGAAGGAAAGACATGTTCTGCTATCTACAATACAAACGTTTTCCCAATTTGCTGTGACCAGTAGGAGGATTCATCTTTATCCATAAGCATGGAGCACCATTATTGAATCTAAAGACACAATCGCCCACTAAGAAGGGTATTTAGTGATCATTGTACTTTATTGTTAAATCAGAGAGAAAATGTCTGAAATATCACACACTTCCAGGGAATGTGAGACTAACGCAAGTGCATTATCAACCATGTTGTCCCATCCAGAAACGCAGTCAAGGGATGAAGAAAAATATATACCTGAACCAAAGAAAGAAAAACCACACGCATTCAGCGAAAGCTTAAGTTTGTCATCACTACTAAAGTGCTGTCAGCAAACGCACACAGATGAAAAATCATTCAACTGCACTGAATGTGTGAAGAGCTTCATTCAATTATCAGGCCTACATAGACATTTACAAAAACACGCAAGGGAAAAATCTTACCATTGCAATGAATGTGGAAGTAGATTTAGTGACTCCTCAAACCTAAGGACTCATCAGAGAATGCACACGGGGGGAAAACCATACAAGTGTAATGAATGTGAGAAGAGTTTTAGTACGTTATCAACCCTAAAACAGCATCAGAGAACACACACCGGGGAAAAGCCATATCATTGCAATGAATGTGGAAGTAGTTTTAGTCAATCGTCAACATTAAGGAAACATCAGCGAACACACACAGGAGAAAAACCTTTCATATGCATTGAATGTTTGAAGAGCTTTAGTCAGTTATCACACCTGCAAAGCCATCAACGAATACACACGGGTGAAAAACCATACCATTGCAATGAATGTGGTAGTAGTTTTACTGAATCGGCAAAACTCAGGATTCATCAGCGAACACACACAGAAGAAAAACCATTTAAATGCACTGATTGTGGTTGTAGTTTTAGAGAATCCACAACATTAATAAATCATATGCGAACACACACAGAGGAAAAACCATACCATTGCAATGAATGTGGAAGTCGGTTTAGGGACTCGTCAAAGCTAAAGATTCATCAGAGAACGCACACAGGGGAGAAGCCATTCAAGTGTAGTGAATGTGCAAAGTGCTTTAGTCAGTTATCACACCTACAAAGCCATCAGCGAACACACACAGGGGAAAAACCATACCATTGCAATGAATGTGGAGGTAGTTTTAGGGACTCCTCAAATCTCAGGATTCATCAGAGAAAGCACACAGGGGAAAAGCCATACAAGTGCAATGAATGTGAGAAAAGTTTTAGTCAATCGGCACACCTAAAACAGCATCAGAGAACTCACACTGGGGAAAGACCATATCAGCGCAGTGAATTTGAAAGTAGTTATAGTAAATCCTCTACATTAATGAATCATCAACAAACACATACAGAGGAAAAGCCAAGTGCAGTCAATATGAGAGGGCCTTTCGTCGATTATCAAACCTACAAAGACATCAGTGTATACACACAGAGGAAAACCCACTCAAGTGCAGCCAATGCTTGAAGAGCTTTTGATGATTTTCATACCTACAAAGCACCAATGTTTGCACACAGGAAAAACTATTCAGGTGAAGTGAATGTGTGAAGAGCTTCAGTTAGTCATCACTACTACATAAGACTTCAGCAAACACACCCAAGGGAAAAACATTCAAGTACATTGAACAAGTGAAGACCTTTTTCTGATTATCACCCCTATAATCCTTTGAATACCATAAGCAAAGACTGACCTTAATGAAACGTGCATAGAAATATTCCTAGAGGTGCAGCAATTCCGCAAACATTTAAGTAGATGGACATTTAAGTCTGTGGACATATTCAGTAATAAAAAAGTGCAGTTCTTTTGAGATGAAGGAATTACTCAAAATAATAAAATTACAATTATATTGAAACTTCGAATACCAGATTTTAAAAAGTAGGTGATAAAAGACTGGATTAGTAGGAAAGAAGAAAGAAACAGATATTTGTAAAATTATAAACGTGTCTGTTCTCAGTAATTGTTAATTTCTTTAAACCTTGGAAAAAAATACAAAATACCAGCAAAACATACTGGGAGATGAGCACAATGTGAACTAAAATAAAATAACCATTGTTTGTTTTTATTTATTTAGGTATAGTTAAGAAAGCAAAACACCCAAGTACACCTGATCATGCTGCCTTAAAAGCAACAATGTGAACAATGCTTGGACTAAAAAGGGTCATTTGAAAGCTAGTTTAAGGGATTAGTTAATAAATCCATAAGCCCAGCACACTAAAACTAATTTAACAAGCACATACTGGTGGAAATTCATAGCTGGTTCGGGTGTTAGGTCAGTTTGCGGAACATTGCTGGTTCTGTGGCAGCATCTAGAGAACAGTGTCCAAAAGCAGGAGAAGTGAAAGTGTGAAAATATGAGCTGCAACTCTCAGGCTTGATGCGTTCAGTTATGGTTGTTATGCCAACTGGATTTGCAAGACACGCTGATCACCCAGGAGGGAATCCTGGTCCCCAATTGAACAAAAACGGGATCGGAGGGGGAGTTCCTTCTGGTCTTGGGGGTGATGTGGGAAAAGACATCTGGTAGTGAGGTGATGTGGGATTTGGTTGCGGAGTTGTCCAGTCCATCTGAGTTGCCAATTATGGGTATGGAAGTGAATGTGGTCGTTGAGCTACGCAGGGACTAAGATGTGGAGTGCCTTTGTAGGTGAATGTGGGGAGATTGAAGGTGGTGCGCTTCTAGATGGGGAGTCAGTGAGGGTTATGCGTGTCCATGGATGAGATTGAGTATGAGTCTGCCGCTGTGCTTTGACCTGCTTGACATTTGTTGGTGAGCTTGGTGGTTGTGCCTGCATAGGGGATGGTTCCGTGGCCTAGTCTACTTGTGAAGAATGCTTGTCTGACACTCCTGCTGCTGTCTAGTGAGATCCATTTGAAAATTCTTCCGAGCATCTTGACAGTGTGGAAGCTGCTTCTATGTTGTCATGACTGGCCGTGGAGATTTGGCTATCCATTACAATACCGATTACCTGGCATCGTGGTTGGGATAGATGTGGGGCCTCTGGTGCTGGTTTACCTGGCCAGAGTCCAGAGAGAGGTGTACTTGCCAGACAGTACAACTTCAGATTTGTCAGCATTTAGCTTGAGGTAGCTTCTTTTCATCCTTTATGCTATGTTGGAAATGCACATGAGGAAGGGCAATTGTGTGATCGACGTTTCTTCTGAGAGGGAGAGCATGAGTTGCATGTCATCTGAAAATAAAGACGATGATGAGGCTGTAGAGCCATATGATGGAGGCCAGTGGAGCAGTGTAGACATTGAAGAGGATGGGATGCAATGACGAACCCTGTGGCAGTGCCACACGTGTCTTCCCACCCATAATGCAGAAGAAGTGATGCTCATTTCCATCATCACATGCATCTTTTAATGCACGAGCCATAGGTGTACAACATCGAGCTGGATCCTTGGGAGATTTGCTGGCTTACCACTATGTAAATGATTCACAGTTAGTATTTTTAAAGTTTCTTTTCTTACAGAGAATCATTCATCCAAATCCGAACTGGTGAATGAACTGAACTGGTGCATGATAGGAAAATTATTGATAGTAGAAAGGGCTGTTGAAAAGTTTAGTTCTCATTAAGTTTCTGTAAGCTTGACAACTAGGGAGAGATTGAATCTTGAGCAGTAAAGAATTCCAGCTCTGAAGAGCTAGAATCCTGAACTGTCGGGTCCCTGCTATACATTTCTGGATCCTTGGCACTGGAAAAGAAATCTGGATTCAGAAAAGACGGAGCACAAACGATTGAGTCTTGACACAAATGATATTCAGGTTTGTGTATACATGCAAAAAGGAACCCTCATTGTATAATCTCTGCCAGTGTTTGAATGAACTTACAAAGCATGTGCTGCCTCGTGGGCAAACAATAAACTTTGTTATGCATTTGAGGCTGCCTCAGACCACAAATAAGATAAACCACAGCAGTCTGAAAAATCTGAAATGTGCTTTTGTGTTGCTGAAGCCATGAAATACGCAGTGTTCTCATAGCCTAGACTTGCCTAGAGGAAGGAGTTCACCAATATAATATGCAAATCAGAAGAAAGGAAAGGGCACATCTTCAGTAGCCGAAGATGGTAGAAACGAATGCCTTCCACTAGTTCATTTTAATGAAGTGCTGAGTCGGGGAAGTTCTTCCTGCCATCGACACCATCATCAACACCACCAAGCAAGTGAGGAATTAGACACATGACTGGTCAAAAATAACACACTGCGGGGTCTGTACCAGGACTAAACTCACTTTACTTTACTTTACCAGGAACCATTTTTAAACTCAACTCTATATATTTAGGAATAAGTGGCTGGTACGGCCATTAGAGGCATAAAGAAATTGAACACTGACACTTTTAAATCTCTACTAATGAAGAACAACCAAACATCCGACCACGGCCCATGTATGGACATCCAAGAGCCTTTAAAAAACACACTACAGAGGCGTGTACCAGGATCAAACCCAACTTACGTTCACATTACCATGAGCTAAAATATGATCCAGTAAAAAGCAATCATGATGCTATACAATTCACACAATGATAACTAGATTGTTCATATTTATAAGAAATCTATGTTTTTTTAATGAAATAAAGCAAAAAAAATTATTTTAATTCATGGTATTTCACTGCTGATTGTGTAGAAAGAGATGTCAAATGAGATTTATTCCCTAAACTATAAAGATAATTTGTGATGTCAGCAAGGAGTCTAGTTTATTTGGCAATAGAGGGGTCAAATCTCAATAGCATGACAGCTTTCAGCAGGAGTCTATCCACCTTCTATCTGCAATCCTATCTGTTTGCCACCATTGTTATGAGACACAGCTGCTGCAGAAAGAAGGATATGAGGACTGTAGTGATGCCTTCTTGCAACTAAAGATCTTTCGGAAACCTCTCAGGTGTTAACACGCACTGCTCAGAATATCAGCCCTCACTCTACCTCAAAGATAATATTATTTTATGCTGGCAAACATTTTCCAATTCTTTTTCTGCGGTTTGCTTGCTGCCCCTGCTGCTCCTATCTTGTAACATATAGGGGTGGGTGACGAATTCCACCCCGCCGGCAGAGTTCACTGAGCTTTACCCACTCAGTGTGGATCGCAGAGTTTTGAAAAACTACACAAAGTGGCACAGAGCTGAGTTTTCCCTCTTACGCGGCCCTCCAATGTTAAGTTTGGCGAGCGAGAGTGAGAAGTATCATATGGCTGGCCACCTCCAGGCAAGATTTCTCAATGCGGGCTGTCGTGGCAGTTCGCTACCACTCATGTTGAGGAAGCTGCAGTGCGAGTAGAACATTTACTCAAGTGGCAGAAAAAAGCAGCGCCCTTCTGCGCTGCGCATGGTGCAGTTTTCAGATTTTATAGAGCAGGACAATGTCCTGGTGCTAAAAATTGGGCACGAGCAGAGCAACTTACTGCACATCACACTTGCAGAACACTGCTGAGTTTTTTCGGCACATAGCAGAGTTCCACATAGCAGAACTCCTCCCAGGCCTAGTAACATACAATACTGTACTATCAGTCGGTTCCACAGCGATGCTTGAAAATATCATAAATCACCTGCTTATAGTAACTCACCTTATTAGCTGCTTATAGTAGTTTACCTTATTACCTGCCTATAGTAACTCACCTTATTAGCTGCTGTCTTTGACAAATAAAAGGTAACTTGCAGAAAACAATTTACATGCAAAATTACACTCTGTGACTTCTGTAGAGAAGAGCTTTAATTTTGAAATGATGCTCTAAATTTATAATGCCTATCTCTTTAAAATGTGTGCTCTAAAGTGACGTTATGATGTTTCAAATAGTCCAAACACCGTCCTGCCCACACTCTTCATATTTTAGAAAAATAACTAACGGTGTAGTAGAGCTCATTGTAAACAGTTAATGTCCTTCCTTTCTTTAAGCCTACACATTTCAACACAGCAGAGCACATTTCACCTTCTGACAAAGGCAGTGTGTAGTCTCATATAGTGACCGCATACATGTAATGGCCGCTAAGAGGAAGCTTATACCCATTGCTTGCACTAATTACTCAGTTAAATCCCCTAGGTCTGTGGTTCCCAAACTGTGCGCCGCGGCTCCCCGGTGCGCCGTAATGAGGTGCTAGGGGCACCGCGGGCACACTGTGGGAAATTACGACCAACATCCCTCAGTCGTCCGTCATTCGGCGGGCTCGGCTTGGACAGGAGTGAGGCACACACTTAACGTGTAAGAGTGAGCGCACATAAGAAGGAGAGAGAGATGGAAAATAAAAAGACAAAGGCACCAAGAGATAGGTAAGTGTGACAGAGAGAGAGGCAACGACACAGAAAAACAGTGAGATCAGGACAAAAATAGGGAGTGTGAGAGAAAAAGTCTTCGAAGAGGATATAGAGCACTAATTTGTGGAGTTTTATATAGCGCAAACTTGACCCGAAGGCACAGAGTGCTTCACAAATTTTACAGATTAAGGTAGACATAGAGATCAAAACAATGGCGGTACGTGAGCAAGACATAAGACGGCATGATTATCAGTATCAATATGTTTGTTATGCTGTGAGACAAGACTTAAAGATATGTTTAAACATTGTGCTGACTCGTTTCCTGGGACAGAGAAACTCAATTAAAATCTAAATAACTTTTAAACAATAAATGATAAACAATACATTAAATTGTACAGATACGTAGTTTTGCATACAATGCAGGTCATGAGAATGTGAACCTCAGTTTGGATCCTGATTTAAAATATAAAAGGTAAAAAAAATAGAATTGTGGACACCCAGACGCTGTGGAGGACATGAGCCTGTTTGTTAGAAGAGCGCCTAGCTCTGTCCTGAAAGGGGGGCGCTGATGGGGGGGGGTCGTAAATCTGTAGGAAGGGAAGTCCATCGTGCTGGCAATGTCTAGGTGTGGGGGACTCTGTAATTACTGCTAATGGGCCCAGATGAGTGGTCACTCCTAAGGCGCGAACTCCATCCGAAGGCATCAGAGCACTTTACATTAGCACCAGTTGCGTTACAGACGGACACATTAATTTTTAGGCACGGGGAGATTAATGATTTGCCCAGAATCACACGGTGTTGCGCATCTCTGCCGAGACTCGAACCCAGTTCCCCCGCTTTAAAATCAGCCGCTCTAGTCGTTTAGCCACATCCTCTCCTGGTGACCCGTGAAATGAATGACTGATGGTGAAACGTGTCCCTCACCACTGTCCGGGGCCCTCAATGCTATGTCATACCACCTTGAGCATATGACTGGATGTTTAGACTCTGGTGGGAGAAATCACCCCCAGGGGCAGTGTAAAGTATTAGGATGGGAGTTGAGCAGGGCAGGGTCCTGGGGGACTCGGGTGTGTTAGTTTATTTTATTGTAGCCCTTCCTTAAGGATAGCTCATCCCCCCCGCCCCGCCCCTCCCCTTCGCAAGTGGAGGATTGTTTTTTGAGAGCCATGAGACACTTGCAGGTATCTGACAGAAATACATTTACTGAGAGACACGTCCTTCATTAGTGGTGAAACGGGAATCAGCAAGTGACATTTTTCCTTGAAGACAAACAACTCTTTCAGAGATAGGCGTATCGTTTATTCTTCCACGGCGATTTACTTAAACACTATTATTATTATTTTTCATTAGAAACCTTATGATGAGACTGAAAGTACTAGAACGAATCTCTTTGGAGTTACCTCAAAGGCAGTGAAGTGACTGGAACAGAGTTAAGATTTTTTTTGTTCATCTTGAGGCTGAAGGCAAAAATGGAGAGCTTGATAGGGACTCAGCCCACTTAAAACACTGGGTAGATGGGATCTGGTGAGCCATCTTGGGTTCATCAGAGCCATGGGCATCTGCAGAGGGGGGCAAGGGGGATTACTTGCCCCCCCTGGATCGCCAGTGAGTCCTGTGTGGGGGAAAAGGGTGCAAGGCAGAGGGGAGAAGTATGCAAGGTAGAGAAGGGTACAAGGCGGAAGGGGAGAAGGGTGCAAGGCATAGGCGAGAAGGGTGCAAGGCAGAGGGGAGAAGGGTGCAAGGCATAGGCGAGAAGGGTGCAAGGCAGAGGGGAGAATGGTGCAAGGCAGAGGGGGTAGAAGGGCGTAAGGCAGAGGGAGTAGAAGGGTGCAAGGCAGAGGGGAGAAGGGTGCAAGGCAGAGGGGAGAAGGGTGCAAGGCAGAGGGGAGAATGGTGCAAGGCAGAGGGGAAAAGGGTGCAATGTAGACGGGAGAAGGGTGCAAGGCAGAGGGGGTAGAAGGGTGCAAGGCAGAGGGAGTAGATGGGTGCGAGGCAGAGGGGAGAAGGGTGCAAGGCAGAGGGTAGAAGGGTTCAAGGCAAAGGGGAGAAGGGTGCAAAGCAGAGGAGAGAATGGTGCAAGGCAGAGGGGAGAATGGTGCAAGGCGGAGGGGGAGAAGGGTGCAAGGCGGAGGGGAGAAGGGTGCAAGGCAGAGGGGAGAAGGGTGCAAGGCAGAGGGGAGAAGAGTGCAAGGCAGAGGGGAGAATGGTGCAAGGCAGAGGGGAAAAGGGTGCAAGGTGGAGGGGAGAAGGGTGCAAGGCAAAGGGGGTAGAAGGGTGCAAGGCAGAGGGAGTAGATGGGTGCAAGGCAGAGGGGAGAAGGGTGCAAGGCAGAGGGTGAAAGGGTGCAAGGCAAAGGGGAGAAGGGTGCAAAGCAGAGGGGAGAAGGGTGCAAGGCAGAGGGGAGAAGGGTGCAAGGCAGAGGGGAGAAGGGTGCAAGGCAGAGGGAGTAGAAGGGTGCAAGGCAGAGGGAGTAGATGGGTGTAAGGCAGAGGGGGTAGAAGGGTGTAAGGCAGAGGGAGTAGAAGGGTGCAAGGCAGAGGGGAGAAGGGTGCAAGGCAGAGGGGAGAAGGGTGCAAGGCAGAGGGGAGAAGGGTGCAAGGCAGAGGGGGTAGAAGGGTGCAAGGCAGAGAGAGTAGATGGGTGCAAGGCGGAGGGGGAGAAGGGTGAATGGGGGAGGGGAGAAGGGTTGAAGGCAGAGGGGAGAAGGGTGCAAGGCAGAGGGGGGAAGGGTGCAAGGGGGAGGGGAGAAGGGTGCAAGGTAGAGCGGAGAAGGGTGCAAGGCAGAGCGAAGAAAGGTGCAAGGCAGAGGGGGTAGAAGGGTGCAAGGGGGAGGGGAGAAGGGTTGAAGGCAGAGGGGAGAAGGGTGCAAGGCAGAGGGGGAAGGGTGCAAGGGGGAGGGGAGAAGGGTTCAAGGCAGAGGGGAGAAGGTTGTAAGGCAGAGGGGAGAAGGGTGCAAGGGGGATGGTGATGAAGTTAAAAATTGGCGCCCCCACGAAAACATTTCTGCGGACGCCCATGATCAGAGCCCACCCCACGTAAACTTCTTGTAATGCCACAGAGCTCCTTGAGCCTTTCTCTAGCCTGGTTACTTTTAGTGGGAGTGCTTTATACTTCTCTATGATGGTGTTGTAGGCATTGACATGTACTTTATAAGATCTTTGTGAATGCAAATAAAGTTTTATGATAGTGATGGCTACTCTCTGAATCCTTCATCACGTCTAGGCTTGATTCTTCGTGTAGACCAGTGGTTCCCAAAGGGTGCGCTGCGGCACCCCGGTGCGCGGGTAAAAAAATGGTGGGGAGCCATGGCCAACTGCCAATTTGGACAAGGGAGCCACAGGACAAAAAAGTTTGCGAACCACTGCCCTAGGTTAAAATGAACAATGGTTGGATCTTGTAACATGTGGATGAATCGCCTTGTACTAAGATGTATTACATCATGAGCATTAGAATATAAAACGTAGTTATGGGATACAGTAAATGTAAATGTGGGATACTTGTAAAGCGCACTGTTACTCTACCCGAGTGTCCTGGCGCTGTAGCCCGCTGGGGAACCCGTCCTGGTTTTCCCTGTGAGATGGTCCCTTTCTGGGTATCTCCAGGGTGAAACCAGGCATCCCCGGCGTCTGTGGGGGGCCGTTGTAGAGATGAGGCAAGCTTAATGCCCAGAGTTACCGAGTGTGTTCCCTGGTTAGAGTAGGCACTGAGGCAAGAATTATCGAGTCCGTTGACCCTGGTCCAAGACCCTGCCGCGTCGGGAATTGAACCCTGGTCCCGGGCCGTTCTCTGCTTACAGGTCTGCTGCCAGTGTAGCATAATATCCAGCCCATATCTCATCGAAGGATCTAGGAGCGAATTAGCTTAACACCATCACATGTTGTTATTAAAATGTTACAGATCACAGTGACGAGTTACAATTCAGTCAAAATGACCATCTCATGTAAATGCTGTGGCACTGTCACTATTGTAAATATTTTAAGCTACCTACTGTCTTCATCTAAGTCTTACAGAACGGTGAACACACATAGATCAACCATTGTCTACAACACGCTTTATCGATGGGAAGCCCGTGGGGAAGCGCCCATTAATTTGACTATTATAAAAGGAATAAAGATAAGTAGACCTCCTTTAACGAAATATCAAATATTATGACATGGTAATGTAGTCTTAATAATATTAAATGCCTGGCCTGAGAATCTAGATCTCTGTCTGATTGGTCTATCAGCAAAATTGACCACACCATTTCAGATAGCAATGCTTTGGATCTTTCGCACTAGATAAAGTTCTCCTGGAGTTCTTTTCTCAGTCAGTCAAATCCACTTTATTCGGTTAATAAAAACCATAGAATTATGGAACAAACATCATATACAACAACATAAAAACATATAAAAAAGACATATTCAAATAATCTTAGGGACCAAAAAAACATATAATCTCCAACTTCGTAAAAAAGGACTTCAACCTTCAAGTTTGAATGATTAAAAAGGACTATGCAAAATGTCTTTGAGATTTCTCTGGGGAACAAAGAACTGTCAAACACGAAGGCCACTCCTTCACATGTACCACGGAAAGGGACTCTTCATTTAAAACGGCATTCATTTAAAACACAATACATCATGATTATATAAGAGCTGCAGCATTACTTGGCATAATAAGCTGTAGTTTCCTTTACCTAACAGCAGCAACTAAAATACAAGCAATATAAAAAGTCTCTCATGTGTTATTCAACATCTGTAAATACACTAATGCAGGCAGTACCTGAACAAAACACTTTCCCCTTAAAATAGGCTCTAAAACCTTTCTACGATTTTTCATGAAAGTGGTCACAAAACATGATAAAGTGCAAGGTGTCTTGAGCGGAGAAGTTATCACATGTACAAGGGCCTAAATCTTTCATCTTTCTCCAACCCTGCGGTTAAGCCAATATCTAATGCAAAATATTAAATCTGAATCTAGTTGAAAGAAAGAAGTGATATGACTTTGTTACAGATTTCAAATATGGTTCTATCGATGAGGATGTTTTCAGCAGAAGATAGGCTCATACCATGGGTTTCACTATCTCATTTGCATCTCTGTCAATGTACATCATGTTTAAAAAAAATTTTTTAACCCACGATAGATCCTCTTGCCTAATATTATCTGGAAACTCAAAGAAATCGGGGTGCCCTCATTTCTTTGTTACAGTAATTATATACTGTAACCACGGGTTACAACTAGCTCTTTCCAAGGATAGGCAATCACGGGCGATCTCTCGAATCTTCGTCAGTTCTGGATTAACCCAAATGGTTATGCCGCTTACGAGTTGTGCCAATCTTATCAAGTCCAACATGAAGCCAGTGCCTAGTTCTAGGTGAATTGTACATGAGGGACTGGATTATGGAACCGAGAGTAGGATCCTGAAAAACTTGTTTTCCACAATTTGAGACAATGTTCTCCTGAAGTTCTTTTCTCACTCTCCAGCTGTAAAATATTTCTAACACCAGTGGATTATCCTGCCTTTCACAAACATCCAAATATCTGTTTAGCTTGATGTCTTAAAGAATAGAAAGCTTAAGCATTGGGTCTTTGAACACTTGAATCACAAATCTTTATTTACTTTCGGAAACGTCATTGTCCTGTATCCTCTGCTACTCTTTCCAGCTGTGTTATGTGGTCCATGCAACAATCTGGAATTGATATAACCTCTTTCAGGGGTTATTATTTTAGGACGTGCCATGGCTTTCTAAGACTTTGCAATAAGAATATATTCTCAGAGCAGATCTCTATTCCTCTCAATTGCAAACCAATTGTGGAAGATTCTGTAATGAAAACGCTTTAAATAGCATGATTGGAGTCTCCAGTCTTCTAATAAGATCCAGATTGCCCCAGTTTTAATGATAGAAAGTTCTTATTTTATTAAAGATACTTAGTCGACTATCTTTAATTTTGTGGATAGTAGTTTGAGTCTCCTTTATGTGTATTGTCCATCCCTATTTAGTTCTCTAATGCAGTGATGCTTAACTTGTGGTCTGGGGACACCTGGGAGTCTGCAGCTCCTTCTCGGCGGGTCAGTGACTATTTTTACAAAATTAAATAATATAAAAATGAATACATTCAAATTAAAAAAAGTATGTTCAAATAAAGAAGGAGAACTTACAATTTGAAAACTTCTTTGATGGCGAATTAAAGAAAAGATTTGAATAGTTGAGAATATGGTGTATTCTTGTTTGTGTATATATATATATTTTTTTTTTTTGAAAGACCTTTATTACATGTTCACTCACGTTACACAGCTTCTGGCCTACAACCTCTGGGGCCGGCCGCCATCAATACTCTGGTGCGTTTTACGTTAATCAGTACACAGCCCATGGGCCGCCAACCCGGAGGTGCGGTGGCATCACACTGTCACGCTTGCAGGTGGTTCATTATCACAATGCAGTATCATATAGGTCTAATTTTATATTTTATAACAATAAACAAGAAGAACATGAAGTTACCACATTCAGTCTGCATTCCATCCAAAACGGGTATGACCCCCCTATTCCGGTCTTAAATACCATGTGTCCGTTTCATTTGCGCAATCCAAGTCTCTGTAGTTCGCCGTTTATTTCCTCCACTATGGTAGGGTATTGTTTGTATATTTTTGATTATTCTTTTGAGGTTCAAATCATAGAAATTGCTTTGGAGAGGGAAATCCCGGGCTGTCAATAATAACTCAGTGGGGATCCTGGTTTCCAGTAATGATTCAGTGACGGGCACCAAAAGTTCAAGATCCGCTGCTTTAATGTGTTGCATCTTTTAACATTTTCCTCATAGAAAAGGGCTATTTAGGAAAATGAAAGCGAGTGGGAGAGCGTGTGTCAGTGGCCCTGCATGTACTTCAACCAACACAGCTAACCCTACCATCTTGTTTCAAACAGTGTTGCATCTACTGTTAGAGCCTTAAAACGGATTCTAAGGTATTTTGGGGGGATACAGTTTGTTTGCTTTATGTATTTCGCAATGTAAGGTTCAGTTTAGAGAGAAAACTCAGTATATAGCATTCTACAAGCACATATATTCCATCAGGAAATATTCAATCACAAAAATACAAATATGTTTTTTACCTGAACATTGTTTACATGGTTATGTGAGTATCATAGACAATATTATTTTCCCAAATAGATAACTAGACGCACAACTGTTGTAAGATCCCAACACATTCGCCTCTCTACCTCTGGCCCATATACAGCATGTCGTTATCTTTTAGAGAACTTGTGGAAGTGCCAATTCATCAAAACAGCAACTTTGCTAACATATGTGCTACTGTCTCTATGATAGTTGCCTTTCAAGGTCTTACAGTGAATGTTCAAAGTAAACACAGTTGACATATCTTCATCATGCTGGTTCATACCAGTTATGGCTTAAAGTAATGGAAAGTCAACCAATATAGGGTAAAATTCAGTGGGAAACACGATATACACACCTCATGAATTGTCCACTCCATTAGAGAGGTCTTCGCCACAGGTCATTGCAAGAGCTTCTGCCAGACTGCCGCACCATCCATTCCAATGCTGAGAGCAGATACAGAGAGGAGCGGACCTGAGCCCGGCAGATGTGTGTTTTCCTTCCACGAAGACGCTCTTTCTCGACTGAAGTCTGACAGTCACAGCTTCTCCAACGTCAACAGGTATGCAGTGCGTGGACTCCCAGAATCTCCAGAGGCAAGTTAGTTCCTCCATACATTCTTAGTGTAGCTCACAGAAGTAGTCTTCTGAGTGCTAAGCTCTTGGGAACATTCGAATCTTGTTATAAATGTTCATATTATTCTTGCTGCTCGTAACATACATCAGTGCTGTTCTCATTTTATATGTGTGGTTATTACTCATCAGAATGAGAGTTAAAATAAACACTTTTTAAACATTAATATAGTATTTTCTTAGTACGGTAGTTGTGCGTGCGTTCTATTCTAAAGAGCAAAAGTACCACTGCGTCCCTGACCCATTACAGAGCTGGTAGTGACCCAAAAGGCATGGACAACACACTAGCAGGTATGCCTGGTGGGGATACAATAACCTGGAATTCTGTTTAAGTGATGGAGCACTGCACTCAGTCCAGGCAGCAGTGGGTGGGAAAGACGAACCCTTTGGAGCTAGACCAGAGCCCTGGTTTATGCAACACAACAATATTGTTCACATGATTCATGGGGTATCACAAACAATATCTTTAATCCAAAAAGAGGCAGCTAGACAAACAGCCATCCTAGGTTTCACTGTGCTTTACATAAGACCGTGTCTTCAAGACCATAATAAATACACAAAGAAAACATATTATAAACAAAATAGTGTAAATTATCACCCAATAAGAACACAAAAAACATTTATAATATAAAAACAATTATAAATAAATATCTTATAATGGCATCTAATTTATAGAGTATAAATTTGCAATATATTGTCACCTGATTATATTGCTTACTAATGAGAGATTTTTTAAAACCTGTCCACATTTCTTTCCATTATTCTCTTAGTAAAATATGACACTAAAAGTTATGTCACCCTATTTGTGTCTGTGAAATATATTTCCATTCATATTTAATATTACACGGTAAACAATTGACCTAAACAATAATATATTTTGCATAATCTCTAAATATCCCTGGAGGAATGCTTTCAAAAAGAAGTGCAATGTTTACACTCTATGAACACACTATGCAGCTTGTCTCCTAGATCTGTATCAAAGAACCTCTCCCCTTCAAATTGCTCTTTGAGCTGCATCCATGTTCCAGTCTTTAAAATACAGATTGTGTCTAGAAGCAACACTTGCCAAAGCTGCAGACATAACCAAGTCAAAGGAAATATATGTCCCCTCTGCATTCTTTTATGAGAAGAAGAAGCTGATGATGGAGAAACATTCGTCCTTTTAAAAGACAGCTTCCCCATGATGGCTCCAACAATAATCAGCAGTTTGCCAAGTCAGGAATGCTGCAGCACAAATCCTCAAAACAAGAAGATCATCCTGGAAAGAGACTGATATACCTGCACTCTGGCCTTTAAACGGAAAGGCGGTCATACAGGGATGCTCATCCTCACCCTCTGAAGGTGAAAGCCTGCACATGTGTGGACTCCTCTCCTCCTGCGCATGCGCAGGAATCGGGCACCCTTCCATTACTGCCACAATCTGGAAGCACCCAATCTGTGTACCCGTGTCAATTCAATTCAAATAAACTTTATTCGACAATTAAGTCATAAAAGTAAAACATAAAATCACATTTTCCAATGATTAAGAAATATCATTAAGAAGATTATACAATAAATATATTTTAAAAAGAATTAAACACCAAAGGTCAATTGCCGAATATCACATAGCTAAAAACACATCCTTAAAATGTATAAAAACTCATCAGTTATGTGGGTCAGATGCTGTCTTGCAAGGTTCATGTCCCAGCTGCATCCCAGCGTTTACAGTGCAAATAAACAGGTTAGATAATATTCTCAATCTGTTTTCATAGTGCTCTTGACCGAATTATCCATGCCCATTTTAAAAATGTTGCCACTGCTATGGCAATTGGGGGGTTGGGGTCTGTACACAAGATTCTTAGCGCCTCCTCATGTCTGCGGATACTGATTAATTTACATATTGGTTTAATCCACAGCTCTCTAGGTGCCACATAGAGGGGACAGAAAAAAAGGAGGTGACTTATCGTCTCTTGTTCTTCTCTACACCTAGGACATTTGTCATGATGGTTTTCGCCTACCCAATTAGCTGTGAATGACCTTGTTGGAAGGGAGCCTACTCTAGTTTGAAAATAGAGTTTACGGTCCAACTGCTTTTCAATGGCATCCCAATACGGTTCCAGCTAAGGGTATCCCTTGAATTCCAGGAAGCGACCTGTAAGGTGCAGGGAGAGGCCCTTCATTCCTGCATTTAGTATAACCACCTCCCAATATTTTTCCTTCAGAACTTTTTTAGAGGGAAAAACAGCATTTGCCGGGTCATCCCAAAGTTCCCTCATCCCCAGGCTAATTAGCAGAGACTTTATAGCCTTTAGCCAATGGATTTTTTGTGAGGAATCTTTAGCTATTATTTCTTTAAGGCCCTCTGCATAGTGCTGAAGCTCTTCTGTGGTCCATATCCTACGCCAGTACAGGAGCGGGCGTAGGAAAGCAAGATCTTGTACAGATTTTTTCCCAAGGTCCCACTTTAAAGGTAACAGCGGGGTACTTGTCCGGACACTAGTCGCTTTTCTTAGAAATTCATTTTCTGCTAGTGTCAGACTCCCCAATTGTTCAATACCCCATAGTTCAGCTCCATAAAGAGCCGAACTAAGTACCTTCATCCCATATATTTCTAGCAGTGGGCTAATGGGTTTTGATTCAGAAGATTTAAACTTTTTAAGAAGGACACCTGCCTGCTGGCGATGCTTAAGGACTGCTAGTTCTAGTTGGCTAGTCTATCCCAGATCTTTCTGAAGGGTAACCCCCAGGTAGGTAAAGGCTTCAACCTGTTCAAGCGGGGAATTATTCATGTATATCCTCCCTCTATAGGGTTTGGTACACCCAGTAAGCTTACGGTCAGTAAGGACCATATACTTGGTTTTGGCTATATTTATTTCCAAACCCCGTTCTAGGCAAAAGTCCTCCAAGCGCTTAAGAGCACGCTGTAGGCCACTGGGAGTTTTTGAAATGAATAAGGTGTCGTCCACGAACATGAGGATCGGGACTCGCTCACCACACATCACAGGGGCATCAGTCGGGACCAAGGAGAGAAAACTTGCTACCCCGTTCACAAAGAGAGAGAACAGGGTAGGCGCCAAGACGCAACCCTGCCTCACCCCTCGTTCAACAGGGAAGGGTTCTGTAACATCTCCCTGGCCCCACCACCGTACCTGAGCAAACGTACCCTCATGTAACCGAACAACCAAACACAACAGCTCGGGTGGTATCCCTAAATCCTCCAGCACTTGCCACAATTTTTTGTGGGGCACCAAATCAAAAGCCGCCCTTATGTCTACAAAGACGGCATAAAGAGTACCTTTATCCAAAACCACAGTGCGCCAAAATAAAATAATAAATCGGAAGGCCTGGTCTATGGTGCTGGTCTTGGGTAGAAACCCAGCCTGGAGGTGACTCAAGATGTTATCATCATGCATCCATGTCTGGATTTTTCCCAAAACCAGCCATCCCATGATTTTTTGGACAGAGTCGATCAGGCTGATGGGCCTGTAAGTGCTTACTAACGACTTGTCCCCTTTTTTAAATACCGGAACTATTTCCGCGCATTTCCATGAAAGTGGGACTTCCATCCCCCGGGCGATGACATTTGCCAAATGCATGATATACAACCGCCATCTTCCCTTATTGTATAAAAACAAATCGGCGGGGACACAGTTCATTCCAGGTGCGCGGCCCGCGGTCACCAGATCTAAAGCTCTGTCCACATCTCCTACTGTGAATACTACTTCATTATAGAAAACGTGGACCCGTGTTACCTCTGTACAACCTGCTTCATTAGTGGCGTATTGTGGTTTAAAGTAATCAACCCATGCACTTTGGGCTACATTATTTTGGGGTGTCTCATGTTGGCCATCCCTACCCCATTTAAAAAAGTCCCAAAAAGCTTTTGTATTTTTAGCTTTACAAGCTTCTTTAAGGTCCTGCCAACTAGACTCATCCCATGCTTTTTTAGCAGTAAACTGTTTGAGCCTATAGTTGGCTCTGGCCACCTTTACTTCACTTGGGTCCTTTGATTTTAATGCTTTAGATAGCTCCCCCCTAGCTTTACGACAGGAGCCATCATACCAACCCTCTACTCTACAGGTTTGCACACGTTTTCCTTGTCGAGACTTACAGAAGTAGCTTTTTAGTCTAGTAATGTAAGTATCATGGGCATCCATAAAAGCTTTATACGGGAGCCCATCATTAGATTTGACCTCCATAGTCGCCAGGACACCTTCCAAGACATCCTCAATTTCTGTAATGATGTCCTGATGTTCAACCACCTGGCACCACTTTAAGCGTCGCTCATCATTAGCTAGAACTAGGTTCGACTTACTGGGACCCCTAGACATTTCATCTACCAACTTTAAACCCAAATTAAACACCGCGGAGAAAGGGTTATGGTCACTCTCAATGCGGTCCACTATCTCCATATCAAGAAGGGTGTAGCACAACTTGAGAGGAACAAGTAGATAGTCTATATGACTTGCTCTAATACCATTATCAAACGTTGCTTTGGCCATTCTATCCGATGGTGTACGGCCATTAGCTGCCCTCAACTGATGCCCCATACAGAGGCCCTTCAATTGAATTGCAGCCTCAGTCCACTTTCTAATAGGGTTAGTGTCTAGCTGGGGAACTCCCCATCTACTATCCTCTTCATCCGTTAGGTGCATATCATCGGGGCCCAGTGGCTCGAAAGTGGTATTATAATCACCTGCTATTATTGGCAATACGTTTCCAGGGGTTGCCTGAAGCATTGTGTCCAGGGCTGCTACCACCTCGGATACCCCTGGCATAGACATTAAAAATGTCTATTTTCAAATTCGAAGGGAAGCAAAGCCTTACGGTAAGAATATCACAGTTTGACCCGGGGAGTAAGTGGCTATGGCAGTTGAGACTCTGGCTGACCCAAATAACTAAGCCCCCCATAGGGCGACCTGGGTGGCTTTTAACTGCGGGGACATAAAAATTTAGATAACCCTCTTTAAACACAGGATCAATCGCCCAAGTCTCCTGGAGCAGACAAATGTCAAATTTATCGATAAATTCCATCCAGGCGGGTGAGTTAAGTTTAGTCCCCACACCCGCCACATTCCATGAAATGAACGATGTTTGGCATACCACACCAGCATGACCATAAGCTAAATTTCCTGATTCTGGAGAACTCACGGGTGCTTGGGATTCCTCGTTCTGCATAGGCATTGCTCCCGTTCCTAGTACCTCATTTATGTTTCCAGTACCTCTCATGACTGGGCTGCAGGCACCTTTCTCTATGCGTCTGCAATCATTGACAGTCACTTCAGCTACCCACTTATCACACCCATCCTCACCTATACCTAGAGACACAGCACTTAGTGCAGGATTTTGGGGCACACAGCGTCAGTCACACTCACCCAACCCCGACAATGCCTCAAACCTATTAAACAGCCTTAAGTTACCCAAAGTGCATGCATTAGTTTGCTCTTCCAATCTGAAAACATTCCTTCCAATGGGTACCCTGGGGCCATAGAAATATGATAGGGGGAAAGTTTGTATCTGAGGGGACCGATCGGATTGTGGCCATCTACAAATGTAGTTTACACTTCTCCAGTCTTTGACATTAATAATAACACAGTCCCCTTCAGACGACTTAGGGCTCCTTCCCAACCAGTTCACTCTCCTTGCAAACAGAATTTCTGTAAGAATGTTCGGTGGTAATGGGCGATACTTGTTGAGCCAAAAGACACACTTATTTTTCAACTCCCCATAGGTTTCTCGGTTGCCATGGGCTACTGGAGGTACTCCCACTAGTATTACCACATACGGTGCTGATTCAGGTGGGAGATCAATAGTCGGTAGGGTAGCCACAGATCTTGTTACAGGCCCCACGGTACTTGTTACAGGCCCCAAAGATGGATTTGACAAAGGTACTGCTGGACTATTCTCTGTAACATGAGGCCCTTGCTCCGTCCCCACAATGTTCCCAGTGGCTGGCAGTGTAGATGGCAGTGGTGCCAAAGAAGGCACCATGTTAACTGCCTCAGAGACTCTAGCCCCCACACTAGTTGCACCCGAAATGGAATAATCCGTTGGGTGTGGAGCTGTTAGTGAATGACGTTGCGGGTTAGGAACACTACGCCGTGTTCCAACCTGCTTCTGGACTGTTGATAATGAGAGTTCCAGACACACCAGTCTATTTTCAATAGACTCCAATCGATCATATATTGGGTTGCATAGCTTTTTAATGGTTCCCTCCAGTTTTTTTCCAAAAAGGTTGGCCCAGATCAAAGTGTGACTCGTTCCTTACAGGAACCTGTAGCCCTCCATGTCCTTCAATAGTTGGTGGTACAGTCTGAGATTGGCTACCAGATGATGTTACTACTACATCCTCCTTTGGAGCAGTCTTCTTTGGACACTTTGCTTTCCTTCCCTCAGCTTGGATCGATGGACCGGGACGTTTTCTTTTCGCTAACATCCCCCCTCTAACTGTGCCGGGCCTGATTTTAAATTACAGGCTGAACGGGTTTTAATGTTAGGTGAGGGAACTCTTCGGGCACCAGGATGGGGGAGTAAAGAAATAGATGAAGACATGCTTAGATCGTCAGTGAGGTCTAGGTGGGGAGAAGAGATAATCTCCACCACACCCGAGGGATGGAGTGTACCCTGGATATCTTCCTGCCTGGGTAACGGTGATCTAGCTGTTGCTAGATTCCCCAAAGATGAACGTTTATCAAACAGGGTGTCCAAGGATAGTCTATTTTCCGTAAGTTCAATATCCTTGGCAAGGGCTGACGATACCCTAATCAAGAAATTATCCAGTGTTCCCAATAGAGAGCCTCCTGTAGACTTTCTACCATTAAGGGCTGCTTCTGATGGAGTCGCCATGCTCACTGTTATATGATTACTAATCCTCCCAACCACATGAACAACACAAACGATGATCTAGCTTGACACTAACCTTGTGCCTTTATTGGAGATATTAGTAGTCTGGCCCGTCCCGTCCTTGCTCGATCTTGAAGGCGTTTCCGTTTTAACAGCGCCTCCGGGCGCGGAAGTGGGTGTGTGCCGGTCCCCCAAGGTGTTCTGGGAACTGTAGTTCCCCTCCTGTCAACGGCCGCTTGGAGTTGTAAGTTGCAGCAGCAGGAGAGAACAAGAGCGCCCGTGGAAACGCGCTGGATAGCGCGATGCTAGCAGCAGCAAAGGTAGGGTCAGCCAAGGGTCAGCCAAGCTCCAAAAGCCCGTGAAATGATGTCACAAATAATGTCTCTTCACACAAGTAAGCATTGGGTAGTCCTGAGAAACGCTTATTATAATGAGTTCCTGTGAGCGTTTTAAAATAAGACAGATTTGCCTTTGTCTTTTATAACCCCCACGGTTTAATCGTGTTTCTCAGAAAAGCTCTAATTAAATGTTTCTTCTGAGCACAATGCTTTGGAGCTTTTCCAGCTCTGTAATTCGGAATGAAATTATACTGAAAAGTCTTAACGGCAAGAAAGAGTTCAAAATCTCCACCTGCTGTCGCTTTTTCCTTGAAATAGTCTTAAAACATACAGCGCATCTCCCACCTTGCAGCTAACAGTCTCTGTCTCCCTGCTCTGGATTTTACCCCAAGCACTCACCAGATTCGTTGTACTCAGAAATATTGCGGTGCTGGTGTGGTCGAGCAAAAAGCCGAGGGAAAAGCAGATCAAAAGCAGTCTGACCGCAGAGAATGTTTTCGCTAAGCGTGTGTCTCCAGTGCCTGCGAGCACTACAGCACAAACGCCGTCCTCTGCAGCCCAGCTCAGGTGTGCCGTGATTCCAAACTGCCGCTTGTTACCGTTCCAGGCCGCTTGCCTGCATACAGCCTGCTCGATATTTTCAGCTGAGGTTTTTTTACCACTGTCTATAATCCTCCACGGTTTTTCCACAATGGCTTTGTATAGTTTTTAGGAAAGAACTCGTTCTTGCTGCTGTCCCGCTGCCGCCACAATTTCACCGGGAGAGGTGAGAAACCCAGGAGCTGCTCCTCTGCAGTCACTTAGACAAGCCAAACAGAGCTGAGTATTGCTCCCGTGTCTCTTCCCTCCGTGTCCACAACAACCGGAAGAGAAGGATACCAAAACATGCAGGACCTGACACTGCCCCCTCTACACAGGAAGTTCAGGCATCCTGTAGTGCAGAAGGAATCCCTTGCGAGCCCTGCAGGTGAGGGATCACCTCTCCTGAAAAGCACAAGGATTATTCCTCCAACATCTCCTGCTCTCATCTCATCAGGAGCCAGGGAAAAGAAAACAGGAGGATTCTGGGAATGCCTTCCTATTTATGGCACCCGGGAGGATGGGTGGGGCTTCATCTCAAAATTTTCCTGTGTTTTGCTGCCTGTCTTGGAGTGGGTTCACCTAAAAATGTAATGATGAGGACGAGGGACGTAGGGGTGATGAACGGCAAGAGATGAAGTGGAAAGATAGCCAGGCCTAGCACAATGCTTTGTTTCAGAAGAGTGGGGGGATCATTAATGTAAATCATCAACTGATAAGTCAGGATTTGTTACTCACGGCTGCTTCACCCGTGATGGTCTCAAGGTGCTGTGGGGTCCTGCTGCAGGAAGACGTTGCCTGTTCCTATTGGTTGAGCCTCCAGGTCTTGAGGTCCTTCCTGAACTGTTGGAGAGACGGTGCTGCTCTGAGGTGCAGGGGGAGGATGTTCCAGGTCTTAGCCGCAAGGTGGAGAAGGAGCGGCCTCTGCTGTTATCTTGGCCGATGTGCCGGGAAGCTGCTAGGAGGAGGGATCCAGAACAGAGTTCCCTAGTAGACTGGTGGAAATTTCAATTGTTTTTTTTAGGTCAGCTGGTCCCTCGTCCCTTAGTGCCTTGTAAGCGTGGTGAGGAAAAGTGTTCTTCTGATCGGCATCATTTGTACCGGGACTCCATTGTTTTTTCATTGCCATCTCGTGTCAAACACTTCCACACGACCCACCTGGTCGTTTCTGCTGATGCCTGAGGAAATTCTAACTGACACGACAAAAAGCAGCCTGCATTTCTGCCCAGGAACTGTCGCACACCCAACCCCCCCTGTTCTTTGCAGTTCACCAGAAAGCCACGAGACACTCACACCCTGTGTAAATGATTTGTTTTCCATCTCCTGCTCCCAGCCTGGTAAACATCCTTGACACCATGATCAGGTTATCTGGACAATGGTCTGACTGCTGGGCCTTGATCAGGGTGATTAAACAATGACCTGAAAGACCGGGCTTTGATCAGGGTGATTGAACAATGACCTGAAAGACTGAGCCTTGATCAAGCCGAGTGAACAATGAATTGTGTACCAAGTCTTGATCAGGTCCCCATCTACAAACGTCGTCTGGATCTGGTTATCTACTGCAAACACTTTCCTGATTGAACAATGAACTAACAGCCGAAAGACTGGAATGAAAAAGTATAAAAGGCTTGTAAGCTGCGGAGTAAAGCAGCAGCCTCCTCTGTCTTGTTTCTGACGAGCTTGGGGCTCTGTTCTATAGCCCGAGCTATTTGAATGAATCTGGGTTCCTCCTGCAGACGAAGGCTCCTGTGTCTCTTTTTACTACGTATGAAGGGTATGGAAGGCTTGGGTGGTTCCCCCGCCGCCGAGACCCAGTAAGTGGGTTATTCCAGTTCTTCAAATGGCGCCTGTTGGACTTGGCCCTTTTCCCGGAAATATTTAGCTATTTGCTTCCCCTAATTCAAAGTTGTGTAGACCCTGTGAGGTTGAAAGGCCCTGTGTATTACTAAAATCAATGCTAGGTGCAGGTGCCCTCTTCCCCCAACATGGCTGCCACTGACCCCTGCTACTGCAGTGTGGTATTGTTAAGGCGCATTCTAATTGCCAGGAGCTGGCAGGGACCCCAAACATTGTTGGCATTCCAGCCTGCCTTGCCTGCCCACAGTTAGAGTAGGGAAGCTCATTGCTCCTTCTAGAAGAGGGGCGGAGCCTAGTTTTGCCGCCTTAGAGGGTGGTCACCTGACCTGGGCCTATATAAGGAAAGGGAGGGAAACTTTCCAGTCAGTTGGGGCATCACTGACCTGGGGGACCCACGCAGGAGATTTAGGCGGTAGGGCCTAGTCAGGGGCCTATGCCACTGGAAGTGACAGGGCTTAGGTGCTGCCTTCCAAGTTGAGTGAGGTACCCTGAACTAGCCCACTGATCTGGCCCGGCGGGAGGGGAACCCAGGGACCATCTACAGTGACCTGCTGAGGAATCCTGTCAGCAGCCCTCAACTCAAACCCCCTTCAAGAAACCAAGAAACTGCTATTTACAAAGGGCGCCTGATCCATCAAGCGCCAAGAAGAAGCCTAACTGCGCTAACCAGGACTACTGGGGATCAACCAGGTACTGGGCTGTGTTACTTCTGCGCCCCTTAATCTTGTCCTGGACCCCCTTTGCTGATTTGCCACTGTCATGTGGCCTGTCCTGTTTGAGCTGCTGACTAAACTGCAAAGCGCTCCCCTTTCTCTGTGCCAGTATCCTGGACTGCCGATCTGCTGTGTGCTACTGCCAAAAGAGTGCTGTTTTATTTGCCTCCGAGAAGCGCTGGTGACTACCAGAGTTGTTGTGCCCTTAAAGCGCCACGAAGCTCCTGGGCGCTATTCCTGCCTGAAGCGCTGTAATCCACAACCTGCTGATTGTCCCCAGGCCCTACATCCCCCAAGCGCTGTGCTGCCCTGAAGCGCGCTGTGCCCCTGAGCACTGTGGTCTCTCCGCGCTGGGACCGCGTGGCATCGCACCCCACTCACCGCGGCAGCCCGGGTGCTCGGAGGGCCCCGATAGTGTGGCCGATTTGATCCCTAGCCTGGGAGACAACTGGCGCTGCCTCGCGCCGTCGCGAAGACCTGCTGCAGCCCTCCTCACTGCCCCGGCCAGGCGTCTGGATTGAGGAGGCTCCCCCACTGGGTACGTCGTTGCGGCAGCCCCCGGTACCAGGAGAGGGCCGCCGGAGTCCACAAATACCTGTCAGGCCGCCCTCGCCTGACAAGGCCTGAAGCCTTCACCCGGCGTCTCTTGACAGGGGACGCGGCGTCCCTCGCCACGCAGCCCCCCCGGTGCCGCGCAGCGATTGGTCGACGCTGCCGCGCCTCCCTGAGTCGCCTGCCCATTGGTTCCTGGGCCACGAACATCATCCAGGGCCCGGGCACAGGATACCTTTTCACCGGAGGGCTCGGAGAGTCCTGAGAGCCCTCCGCAAGCTGCCGCTTTGCCTCCGACTGGTCCCGAGGCTGGAGGAGCCTGAGTAAGGCCCGGGACCGGTCCCCCGATCAGCGCGACCTACTGGAGGGCTGGAAAAACCGGAGCCCTCCTCCGGCTCCCTGAGACCACGCAAGGGCTCCCCGAGGAGCCGAAGAGACAGGTAATCCCCAGGGAGGTGGGGGGGAGGCCGGAGAAGGCCCCGAGTTCGCCCCTCCCCGGGGGAAAGTTGAAGTTGGGCCCCGTTGGCCCTCCCCCGCCACTGCGCACCTCCGCAAGGGGCTAAGGAAGCCCGAATACCACAAGGTAAACCCCGGGGAGGAGGGCAGGAGGCCGCAGAAGGCCCGAGACCGCCCCACCCCTGGGGAACTCTGTTGTTGGGCCCCTTTGGCCCTAATTACCCACAGAAGGCCCAGAGCTGGGCCAGAACATGAACTAAGCCCATTGGAGACCCCCTCAATTGGGCAGAAGGCCTGTGTTGACTGCATGTGTAGTTCTGAAAATTCTGGACTCGTGAATAAACTTTGTCGTAGCATGACGAATTTGATATCAAAAGACCGAGTATGGCTAGTACACTATGTACAAGCATTTTCGTCTTGCTCAAGTAACGATTTCACCTCGAAATCGTCATTTCCGTTCTGAACCCTTAGGTTCCATTTTGTGCACGGCAGCCATTTTGTGAGTTGCCCTCACATAGGCAGATGATTAAGCCAAATTCGATTCCAAAGGACACGTACACCTTAATTCCTGTGACCTGGGCAAGCTGGAACCATTGCCCCAGGCCGAACCTGTTTGGTCAGTTCCTCTCCCAGTGGCCGAACAAGATAGCATCAAGGCACAACATGCCATAAACCCTTTTCATCGCACACACACACCCTGCCGAATCTTGCTCACAGCTGTCCCTGCTCTTTTCTCTCTCACTTGCTTTATGATGGGGAGGTGCCCGTTTTTATTGGGGGTCCACCGGTATCTGATGGAAATGTTGGGCCTTGCCGGGTAATTTGTTGTGGGCTGGACAAACTGAAATGTGGGCTCGTCATCATGACTCTGCATTTTCTTTGTAATGGGAACATGTGAATGGTATACTAAAATTCGAAGAATGTTTGCCTAAAGCACAATATTTCGTATAAAAAGAGAAGCCTGACTTTGTAAATTTGAGCAGTCTCCTGAGAATATACATCCCGTGTTGTTGTACTTCTAGGATGCCTGTTACTTGGTTGCAGCCAATAAAATCGATCCTTGACTTCACCTAGAAGACTCTGAGTTTCTGTGGTCTGAATCAGGAAAGTACTCGAGGTCTTTGGGTGTACCCTGACACCACTGGGTTACCGGTTCGGTACCGGTTCTGAAAAACCCAGTACCTCAGTTGGCGCCCACGTGGGGCGATTCCAGCGGTACCAGTCCAGCCAGAGGTTCGTGAGGAGCTTCGTGTGAAAATTCTGGAGGAAGGCCAACCACTTCATCGACTCCTGCATGTCGACGTGGTCCGAAAGTCGTTGCTGCGAGGTTCCCCGCTTCCTGACGGCTACAAAGGACTGCTGCCCTGGCTATCGCCCTGATTTGGACCCTTGAAGTTTGGTAGAGCGAAACGATAGACGAGTCTTCTGGTGACGTCATCGATATCTCAGTTAAGTATAAGTGGAGCGTCTCCCAGTCCTTAGTTGGTTCTTAGTTTTGGGTATCCCTCGGGATCACTTTGTTTGGAACTTGCAAGTGCCAAAGCCAAAGGACTCGTGTATTCACGAGAAAGATCGTAATCGATAATCCTTTGAAGTTTGAAGCTAGACTAGAGAGCGAAGATGACTGGTCTTAGAAGACTTGGAAAATTGTTTTGTCTTGGTTGTAATAATAGGGATTCCCGATTGGAGGACTCGTGTCCGGTTCCTCCGATTGGAACTCCAACATATGAACTGTATGTGAAACATGGAGTAGGCCCCATCACATACAATGAAGTATGGATCAAATACACCTGAAAAGATGGTGTTTTAAAATGGCCCCAATATGGTAGCTTTGAGACGGAAATCTTAGATAATCTTGAAGTTAAACTTTTTAAGAAGAAAGCCCGGCCGGCGATGTTTGACTCTTTCCGCCTGTGGCATAAGGAGGCCAAACAGAAGGAAATTAAATTAGCGAAGAAAAATAAGAGAGAAAGGGGTATTTCGATAATGCAAGCTGCTATGCAGTTTAAAGACAATGAAGAAGAACAGATGAGTGAGCAGTTGCACAGGCAACGTAAAATGGTAATTGATAAATGTTATCCAGTTTTGCCGCCTCTTCAGCAAGATGCAGCAAAAGAGCTTGAAAAAGATCCGTTAATGGCGCATTTGTTAAGTTCGCCACCCCCCTATGCCCAGAATGCTACGGCACCTCCGCAACCTTTAGTTGCGCAACCTGTGGTTGTTATGCCTCCTGTTCCTCCACAGCATCCACCAGCTACTCTTCAGCTGGCTCCTGCTCCTCCGGTGCAGCCTCCTCAAGGGCCACCGACTTTGACATCTGCTCTGCCTATACTCCCTACAACTTTGACTACTATAACGACTACCACTCCTGGTACTTCTCCTGACACTGCCTCTGCATCTGCCTCGTCTCACTCTGCATTCCCTCTTGTCTTTTCCTCGATTTCTCCTTCTGTTCGTCAGAGAGTGGCTAGTACTGTTACTAGTATTTTATATCCTTTCTTTGGAGCGGCAAGTCCGGCTCCTGTCTCTGAGCATAAACAATTGCGTAGCCAACAGCCTGATTCTAGGGAGAAAGAAACGTTAAATCATTTGGCACATAGATGGGTGACTGACCTGACAATATATGATCTAAACTCTGTTATGGATGTCTTCCATCAGTGGGAAGCATCAAAGCAGAGATACGTTTTCGAGAAAATGTGTGCTTTTCTGTGTGAAGATTTAGAGGAAAATGATTTGGACTCTAATCCGCCCGAGTTGAGCCATGTACGGTACGAGTTTTCAAAAGGCGCAATTGTGGGTTCAGATGTTAGGAAAGCAGTTGCGACGTTGTTTTTAGTCATCAATGGAGCGCACACCGCTAGCCCCTCCTCCGGATCGCCCCTCGGGACTCTGGTACTTGTAGTTCTTTAGTGGATCACCCAGGTGGGTGCAAGTCGGTACTTGTTGGACTGATGAATCTCTAGACCCGATACATGTCCCGGGTTTTAGGATATCGCCCGAGACATGTCTTGGGTTTCGGGATAACTTCCCTCATCAGTAGAGAAAGATCGTTAGGGGTGGAAGAGAAGGCCGCCACACAACAGTCAAAGGCCTCGATGCCAGAACCGGCACGCAGGTGCGTCGTCCAAGAGCCCGTCGGCCCAAAGCTCAAGGGAGCCATATTGTGTTTAGTCATCAATGGAGCGCACACCGCTAGCCCCTCCTCCGGATCGCCCCTCGGGACTCTGGTACTTGTAGTTCTTTAGTGGATCACCCAGGTGGGTGCAAGTCGGTACTTGTTGGACTGATGAATCTCTAGACCCGATACATGTCCCGGGTTTTAGGATATCGCCCGAGACATGTCTCGGGTTTTGGGATAACTTCCCTCATCAGTAGAGAAAGATCGTTAGGGGTGGAAGAGAAGGCCGCCATACAACAGTCAAAGGCCTCGATGCCAGAACCGGCACGCATGTGCGTCGTCCAAGAGCCCGTCGGCCCAAAGCTCAAGGGAGCCATATTGTGTTTAGTCATCAATGGAGCGCACACCGCTAGCCCCTCCTCCGGATCGCCCCTCGGGACTCTGGTACTTGTAGTTCTTTAGTGGATCACCCAGGTGGGTGCAAGTCGGTACTTGTTGGACTGATGAATCTCTAGACCCGATACATGTCCCGGGTTTTAGGATATCGCCCGAGACATGTCTCGGGTTTCGGGATAACTTCCCTCATCAGTAGAGAAAGATCGTTAGGGGTGGAAGAGAAGGCCGCCACACAACAGTCAAAGGCCTCGATGCCAGAACCGGCACGCAGGTGTCTCGTCCAAGAGCCCGTCGGCCCAAAGCTCAAGGGAGCCATATTGTGTTTAGTCGTCAATGGAGCGCACACCGCTAGCCGCTCCTCCGGATCGCCCCTCGGGACTCTGGTACTTGTAGTTCTTTAGTGGATCACCCAGGTGGGTGCAAGTCGGTACTTGTTGGACTGATGAGTCTCTAGACCCGATACATGCCCCGGGTTTTAGGATATCGCCCGAGACATGTCTCGGGTTTCGGGATAACTTCCCTCATCAGTAGAGAAAGATCGTTAGGGGTGGAAGAGAAGGCCGCCACACAACAGTCAAAGGCCTCGATGCCAGAACCGGCACGCAGGTGCGTCGTCCAAGAGCCCGTCGGCCCAAAGCTCAAGGGAGCCATATTGTGTTTAGTCATCAATGGAGCGCACACCGCTAGCCCCTCCTCCGGATCGTCCCTCGGGACTCTGGTACTTGTAGTTCTTTAGTGGATCACCCAGGTGGGTGCAAGTCGGTACTTGTTGGACTGATGAATCTCTAGACCCGATACATGTCCCGGGTTTTAGGATATCGCCCGAGACATGTCTCGGGTTTCGGGATAACTTCCCTCATCAGTAGAGAAAGATCGTTAGGGGTGGAAGAGAAGGCCGTCACACAACAGTCAAAGGCCTCGATGCCAGAACCGGCACGCAGGTGCGTCGTCCAAGAGCCCGTCGGCCCAAAGCTCAAGGGAGCCATATTGTGTTTAGTCATCAATGGAGCGCACACTGCTAGCCGCTCCTCCGGATCGCCCATCGGGACTCTGGTACTTGTAGTTCTTTAGTGGATCACCCAGGTGGGTGCAAGTCGGTACTTGTTGGACTGATGAGTCTCTAGACCCGATACATGTCCCGGGTTTTAGGATATCGCCCGAGACATGTCTCGGGTTTCGGGATAACTTCCCTCATCAGTAGAGAAAGATCGTTTGGGGTGGAAGAGAAGGCCGCCACACAACAGTCAAAGGCCTCGATGCCAGAACCGGCACGCATGTGCGTCGTCCAAGAGCCCGTCGGCCCAAAGCTCAAGGGAGCCATATTGTGTTTAGTCATCAATGGAGCGCACACCGCTAGCCCCTCCTCCGGATCGCCCCTCGGGACTCTGGTACTTGTAGTTCTTTAGTGGATCACCCAGGTGGGTGCAAGTCGGTACTTGTTGGACTGATGAATCTCTAGACCCGATACATGTCCCGGGTTTTAGGATATCGCCCGAGACATGTCTCGGGTTTCGGGATAACTTCCCTCATCAGTAGAGAAAGATCGTTAGGGGTGGAAGAGAAGGCCGCCACACAACAGTCAAAGGCCTCGATGCCAGAACCGGCACGCAGGTGCGTCGTCCAAGAGCCCGTCGGCCCAAAGCTCAAGGGAGCCATATTGTGTTTAGTCATCAATGGAGCGCACACCGCTAGCCCCTCCTCCGGATCGCCCCTCGGGACTCTGGTACTTGTAGTTCTTTAGTGGATCACCCAGGTGTGTGCAAGTCGGTACTTGTTGGACTGATGAATCTCTAGACCCGATACATGTCCCGGGTTTTAGGATATCGCCCGAGACATGTCTCGGGTTTCGGGATAACTTCCCTCATCAGTAGAGAAAGATCGTTAGGGGTGGAAGAGAAGGCCGCCACACAACAGTCAAAGGCCTCGATGCCAGAACCGGCACGCGGGTGCGTCGTCCAAGAGCCCGTCGGCCCAAAGCTCAAGGGAGCCATATTGTGTTTAGTCATCAATGGAGCGCACACCGCTAGCCCCTCCTCCGGATCGCCCCTCGGGACTCTGGTACTTGTAGTTCTTTAGTGGATCACCCAGGTGGGTGCAAATCGGTACTTGTTGGACTGATGAATCTCTAGACCCGATACATGTCCCGGGTTTTAGGATATCGCCCGAGACATGTCTCGGGTTTCGGGATAACTTCCCTCATCAGTAGAGAAAGATCGTTAGGGGTGGAAGAGAAGGCCGCCACACAACAGTCAAAGGCCTCGATGCCAGAACCGGCACGCAGGTGCGTCGTCCAAGAGCCCGTCGGCCCAAAGCTCAAGGAAGCCATATTGTGTTTAGTCATCAATGGAGCGCACACAGCTAGCCCCTCCTCCGGATCGCCCCTCGGGACTCTGGTACTTGTAGTTCTTTAGTGGATCACCCAGGTGGGTGCAAGTCGGTACTTGTTGGACTGATGAATCTCTAGACCCGATACATGTCCCGGGTTTTAGGATATCGCCCGAGACATGTCTCGGGTTTCGGGATAACTTCCCTCATCAGTAGAGAAAGATCGTTAGGGATGGAAGAGAAGGCCGCCACACAACAGTCAAAGGCCTCGATGCCAGAACCGGCACGCAGGTGCGTCGTCCAAGAGCCCGTCGGCCCAAAGCTCAAGGGAGCCATATTGTGTTTAGTCATCAATGGAGCGCACACCGCTAGCCCTTCCTCCGGATCGCCCCTCGGGACTCTGGTACTTGTAGTTCTTTAGTGGATCACCCAGGTGGGTGCAAGTCGGTACTTGTTGGACTGATGAATCTCTAGACCCGATACATGTCCCGGGTTTTAGGATATCGCCCGAGACATGTCTCGGGTTTCGGGATAACTTCCCTCATCAGTAGAGAAAGATCGTTAGGGGTGGAAGAGAAGGCCGCCACACAACAGTCAAAGGCCTCGATGCCAGAACCGGCACGCAGGTGCGTCGTCCAAGAGCCCGTCGGCCCCAAGCTCAAGGGAGCCATATTGTGTTTAGTCATCAATGGAGCGCACACCGCTAGCCCCTCCTCCGGATCGCCCCTCAGGACTCTGGTACTTGTAGTTCTTTAGTGGATCACCCAGGTGGGTGCAAGTCGGTACTTGTTGGACTGATGAATCTCTAGACCCGATACATGTCCCGGGTTTTAGGATATCGCCCGAGACATGTCTCGGGTTTCGGGATAACTTCCCTCATCAGTAGAGAAAGATCGTTAGGGGTGGAAGAGACGGCCGCCACACAACAGTCAAAGGCCTCGATGCCAGAACCGGCACGCAGGTGCGTCGTCCAAGAGCCCGTCGGCCCAAAGCTCAAGGGAGCCATATTGTGTTTAGTCATCAATGGAGCGCACACCGCTAGCCCCTCCTCCGGATCGCCCCTCGGGACTCTGGCACTTATAGTTCTTTAGTGGATCACCCAGGTGGGTGCAAGTCGGTGCTTGTTGGACTGATGAATCTCTAGACCCGATACATGTCCCGAGTTTTAGGATATCGCCCGAGACATGTCTCGGGTTTCGGGATAACTTCCCTCATCAGTAGAGAAAGATCGTTAGGGGTGGAAGAGAAGGCCGCCACACAACAGTCAAAGGCCTCGATGCCAGAACCGGCACGCAGGTGCGTCGTCCAAGAGCCCGTCGGGCCAAAGCTCAAGGGAGCCATATTGTGTTTAGTCATCAATGGAGCGCACACCGCTAGCCCCTCCTCCGGATCACCCCTCGGGACTCTGGTACTTGTAGTTCTTTAGTGGATCACCCAGGTGGGTGCAAGTCGGTACTTGTTGGACTGATGACAAGATGCAGCAAAAGAGCTTGAAAAAGATCCGTTAATGGCGCATTTGTTAAGTTCGCCACCCCCCTATGCCCAGAATGCTACGGCACCTCCGCAACCTTTAGTTGCGCAACCTGTGGTTGTTATGCCTCCTGTTCCTCCACAGCACCCACCAGCTACTCTTCAGCTGGCTCCTGCTCCTCCGGTGCAGCCTCCTCAAGGGCCACCGACTTTGACATCTGCTCTGCCTATACTCCCTACAACTTTGACTACTATAACGACTACCACTCCTGGTACTTATCCTGACACTGCCTCTGCATTTGCCTCGTCTCACTCTGCATTCCCTCTTGTCTTTTCCTCGATTTCTCCTTCTGTTCGTCAGAGAGTGGCTAGTACTGTTATTAGTATTTTATATCCTTTCTTTGGAGCGGCAAGTCCGGCTCCTGTCTCTGAGCATAAACAATTGCGTAGCCAACAGCCTGATTCTAGGGAGAAGCATTTGGCACATAGATGGGTGACTGACCTGACAATATATGATCTAAACTCTGTTATGGATGTCTTCCATCAGTGGGAAGCATCAAAGCAGAGATACGTTTTCGAGAAAATGTGTGCTTTTCTGTGTGAAGATTTAGAGGAAAATGATTTGGACTCTAATCCGCCCGAGTTGAGCCATGTACGGTACGAGTTTTCAAAAGGCGCAATTGTGGGTTCAGATGTTAGGAAAGCAGTTGCGACGTTGTTGTCGCTTAGGACTGAAGGTGTTTCTAAGTCGTTGTTTGAGTCTGATTCTTCTGTTAAAAAGAAGGGAAGACAATATCCCATGAGAGAAGTTCCTCCTCAATGGAAGAAAGAGGTAGCGGCTGGTCCTGGTAATAACCCCCCAGCCATACCAGCACACTTTCAGCATGTGTGGGTGCATGTTCCATGGAAGCGAGCTGAAGTTTTGGCCCTTAAACAGACATTGCCTGATCCCCGTAAAAATCCTGCAGGGTATTACAAAGAGTTGTCACAGACTGCTGGGTCATGTATCATGAATTTAGCGGATATAGACATGATGTTTGGGAACGTTGTTCCACAGCCTTTATGGGGAAAGATTCGTCATACAGATCATGATCAGGAGTTAGGTGACTCATGGGCTAATATTGCTGCTGCAGATGCCCGACAAGTTGGTGGTGCTAAGCCTGAGCCTTTAGTAGCAGAACTTCCTGGTAAGATCATTGATTATATGAAAACTATAATGCCTGCGATGCGTGTAAATTGGTATAAGTTGTCTGCGTGTAAGCAGAAGAAAGATGAAACGGTGTCTGATTTCTTCACCAGGTTTGAAGAAACGTTTGTCGACCACAGTGGTCAAGATATGAGCACAGAGGGTGGTCAGCGACTGTTCGTCGATAAATTCGTGCACAATTTGTTACCAAAGTTGTGTAAGAAGTTAAAAGATTCAGAGAGTTCTTGGGCAGTTTCCTCTTCAGCACAGATATTGGCTACTGCACAGTATTACGAAAATCGAGACAAAGATGAGAAAGATAGAGCAGAGAAGAAAACGAAAGAGATGAAAACGAAGGTTCTGTTACAGCAAGCATATCCGCCACGTGGTGGTGGTGGCCAGAATAATGGTGGTCAGAATAACTATCAAAATAATTATCAGCAACCTCAACAGTTTCAAAGGCAAAGAGTAGAGTATACTCAGCCACGTGTTCCCGTAGGTCCCAACCAGTGTTCGTATTGCAAGGAAGAGGGTCATTTTAAGTATAGTTGCCCTATTCTGTTACAGCGCGCGAATGGTGTTTCAAACACATGAGGTAGAGGTGTTCAGCAAGCGTCTAGAGGTAGAGGACGTGGAAATTTCCCCCAGAACACACAGTCTCTTCCACCTCAAAATTCGATGAATAGGTTCGATCAGCAGAATAACGCATCTGGTAGGACAGCTCAGTACTATGCTGATGATTACTATGCAGAAGATGAGAATATGGAAGGTTATGATTGCTAGGACAGCCATAGGCAAAGAGAGGGAGTTATTTCAGTTCCAGTAGATCAGAGTGGACCATACGTTGAGGTGATTACATCAGGTGTGTCAGAGCCTTTTCTGTTGGATACTGGTGCTACAAAGAGTTCTATTATGCACTCCATACTCCCTGGCGCACCTTTGTCTGGCGAAATGAATGTTTCTGTAGGTTTTTCTGGCGCCCCGGTTAGGAACCCGATTTCTAGTCCTATGTCCCTTTCTGTTGGTCCTTGTGAATTAGAAGCACCCCTTATTCTGACAACAGGTTGTGGTGAAAACTTGTTAGGATTAGATCTGTTAAAAAGATTGTATGCAACTTTGTACTGTTCTCCTTCAGGAGTACAACTTACCTTAGGTAAGAAAGTGGTTTCCTCAATATGTTTGTCAAGGGATAAACTTCCAACAGAATTGTCGTTTCTTCCTGATATTCTTTGGGCTACTGGTCCTAATGATGTGGGTCTTTTAGAAATACCACCATATGTTGTAACATTGAAAGCCAATGTTAAAATGCCACGAATTCCCCAATACAAAATCTCTAGTGAAGGTGAAAAAGCTTTGCTAGTGATCGTTTACGATCTGATTAAAAAAGATGTGATTGAAGAGACAAAAGGCAACGTTTGCAATAGCCCTGTCCGTTTTGAAACGAACTGATCCCTTTCAGCCACCTGTGTACAGATTTGTGATTGATCTTAGAGAGGTGAATAAAATAGTTGTGCCACAATTTCCAGTTGTTCCTGATATCACTGCCCTATTGACTATGATTCCAGTTTCTGCAACCTGGTTTTCGGTGATTGACTTGAAAAATGCTTTCTTCAGCATCCCGATTGCTGAGGAGAGCAGGGATATTTTTGGCTTCAGTTTAGGAGGACGAAGCTTCCGCTTTAAACGCGCTCCCCAGGGCTACTGTGAAAGTCCATCAATATATAGTCAAGATTTAAAAACACAGCTTGATACGATTGTTTTACCTGAAGGTGCAACCCTTGTACAGTACGTTGATGATTTGCTTGTTGCTGCAGATACTGAGGAAATCTGTAAAGAAGCCACGTTGTCATTGTTGCGTCATCTGTGTGATTTACATCACAAGGTGTCACTTTCCAAATTGCAATATTGTCGACAAGAAGTGACCTACTTAGGTCATCTCTTATCGAAGGAGGGAAGGAAACTGACCCCAGAAAGAATTCAGGCAATAGCGAAATTGAGTGTGCCAAGAACACAGAGAGAAGTGCATGCTTTCTTGGGCATTACATCATATTGCAGGCAATGGATACCAAATTTTTCTTTATTAGCCAAACCTTTGGTGGCATTAACGTGTAAAGATACACCCAATCCCGTTCCTTGGTCTGAAGAGTGCCAGAAAAGTTTTTCTGAATTACGCACAGCATTATGTTTGGCTCCTCTGTTAAGTACCCCCAACTACAGTAAGCCCTTTACATTGTATGTCCATGAGAAAGAAGGCTGTGCATTGTCAGTGTTGACACAGTTGTTTGGAGACAAGCAGCGTCCATGTGCGTATTTTTCGTCGACTTTGGATCCGGTAGCTAAAGCATTGCCAAGTTGTTTAAGAGCAACAGCGGCAGCAGCTGTTTCTATTCGACAGTCTGCTGGTCTAGTGATGAATAACATGTTAGTCGTGATGGTCCCACATGCAGTAGACACGTTGTTAAACAGAACCAAGACACAGCACTTAACTAGTGCTCGATTGTCAGGTTACGAATTAACATTGTTAGCAAGTCATGTGCACATAAAAAGATGTAACACTCTAAGCCCAGCTACGTTGTTGCCAATTGTAGAGGAATTAGATGCTTCAGAACAGCATGATTGTTTTCTTAGAACAGAAGAAGAAACGAAAGGGAGAGTAGATCTCCTAGAAACTCCTCTTGTAAAGTGTGATGGTACATTATGGGTGGATGGTTCATGTTTCAAGCTCCCGAATGGTGATACGACTGCAGCATATGCTGTCACGACTTTGCATACGATTGTTGAAGCTGCACGTATTCCACATAATTCAGCTCAAGCAGCAGAATTGATTGCACTTACGAGAGCATGTGTGTTGTCGAAAGGAATGAAAGTGACCATCTACACCGACAGTCAGTATGCGTTTGGTGTGGCTCACAGTTTTGGACGATTGTGGAAAGAACGTGGGTTCCTGACTTCGCATGGAGCTAAGATTCAGCATGGTCAATTGGTGAATGAGCTTCTTGAATCACTGACCTTGCCTCTGCAAGTGGCGATTGTGAAATGTAGTGCTCACAAGAAGGTGACTGATGATGTTGGTCGTGGAAATGCATTTGCTGACGAAATCGCGAAAGAAACTGCAAGGAATGTGATGAGCCGAATGTATGTTGCAGGCCCTGCAAGATGGGTTGGTGATGTTGGAATGTGTGAAGACACGATAGAGAGTGTGAAGTCTATTCAAGCTGAGGCTACAGAGAAAGAGTTGAACATGTGGAGAGAAAGCACGGGTAGAATGGATGCCAATGGTTGTTGGGTTGAATTGTCAGAGCATCAGAGATGGTTGCTACCCGATGCGTGTGTGCTTGCAGTGGTTACAATGGCTCATGGAATGGCTCACATCAGCGTGAAAGGGATTTGCAAGTTGTTGGCTCCAGTATGGCAAAATGCAGGAATTCCTAAGTGTGCAGAGAATCTGGTCAAGAATTGCATGGTGTGTCTGAAACACAATCCTGGTAGGGGAACCCCAACTCCAGCTGGTCATTTTGCGCCTCCTACGTATCCGTTCGAGGTATTGCAGCTAGATTTCATCCACATGGAGAGGTGCAACAACTTAAAATATGTACTCGTTGTTGTTTGTGCCTTCTCAAGATGGGTAGAAGCATATCCCCTAAAGGACAATACTGCCTTGTCCACAGCGAAAGCCCTTGTGAAAGAGTTCTTCCCTAGATTTGGAATGCCTAGAATGGTCTGGAGTGACAATGGGAGTGAATTTGTGGGTCGTGTGATGAAGAAAGTATGTGAAGGGCTAGGCATTCAGCAGAAGTTCCACGCTGCAAATCACCCCCAATCAGCTGGATTAGTAGAATGTTATAATGGCACGCTTAAGTTAAAACTAGCCAAAATTCAAGCGAGCACTGGTCTTAAATGGCCTGATGCTCTACCCTTAGCACTCCTATCCACCAGAATGACTGTGCATTCGCGAGTGAAACTTAGTCCCTATGAAATTGTCTTTGTTTGCCCGGCCAACATATGGGGAGTGCCAAGGCCCACAAAGTTCAGTGAAATCGAACACCCTGTTTTACTTGATTATTTGTACGAATTGACGGCTAAATTGCGTGTTTTACATCAACAGGTCCATGACACCCTGCCTCCGGTCTCTGAAACTCCAGGTCATCCCATCGACCCTGGATCCTGGGTTCTCGTGAAAAACTTCCAGCGAACCAAGAACGACCAGCCCAGGTGGACCGGACTGCACCTCGTCCTTCTTTCCACAAGATCAGCTGTTCGAGTGGAAGGGAAGAAGCACTGGATCCACGGGGTCCATTGTAAAAGGGTACCATTACCTCTGCCGTACGACCAGTGGGTACGGAAGGGTGTCGCTGACTCAGAGACTGAAACCGTGCCACGTTTTCTGCCTTTCAGTGATGCACGTGTAAAAGGAACACTTACTGAACAAGAGAGTGATACAATTTTGCAACCAGCTGTATCACCATCAGTTCGATTGGACACTACAGAACCTGAACTCCTTTTCCAAGATAATACAATACCAGGAAAACAACGATATAATTTGAGGCCGAGAAATACGAACTAATAAAAGTGTTTTTTTTCCTCCGAGTACTATTTTTGAAAGTGCAGCTCTCCCATCTGAGAAACTTGCTTATTTTTGTTTTTCGAACCGCCATCCGGGTTCCGCTGCTAGGGCCGCGATTGCCCAAAGTCTTTGGGGTGCAGCTGACGATGTTAGGTCGACAGTTCTGGTTGGTCCAAGGGAGTTGCCCTAGACTGACAGAAGCATTCCTTAGCAGAAACAACCTCCCATCGCGGGCAGCACTTTAGAGAGGATGGAGTTTTTCGAGATGGAGAGACCTGCCAAAACAATGAACTTTAAAGCCAAGATATGTAAAATGATGACAAAGAAAAGTTTTTTGATATTGTGCATTTTCATGTTATTCAGTGTGATGATATTTTTATTATGATATGTTTTATTCTCTTTTCAAGTGACATTTGCACCCACTACATCGCCTGCACTTCCTCCTTCTACTGTTTCCCCACACTCTTTTCAACCCCTTCCTGAACATGAATCCGCTAGGAGATTAGTGTTTATTAATAACTCCTTTGTTCAGCTCTTGCACCAACACCAACTTGTAATAAACACGACTAACTGTTGGGTGTGTGGTCTTATGTGTCACACAAAGGATAAAGGTATCCCTTATTTGGTCCTGCCTTTCAGCCATAATGGTTCTGTGTGGGCATACAGAACAATGTTCATCTATGCACGTGAAGTCCACCCCCTACGTTCTGTAAAAGACAATCCTAAGAATAGTGCTCTAGTTAAGGGTATAGTCGACATGATTAAGGAAGATATTTCTTATGAAACTACCCCCGAAGATGAGACACTTGCATATATAGGATGGAACGTGACCGGATATGGAGCTACTCTGAGTGAGAAACAGCAAGCTAAGAGATCGTCCCCGATTTGGATTGTACCCCATCAGGGTCAACTGTGTCTGCAAGGTACTGGCAAGAATCCCAGAGCTCAGTTAGGGAAGAGTGTCTGTACGGAAACGTGTTTTTGGGTCTCAGACTTCCCCTGCGTTTTTAGCAGCTAAGGGTACCTATTTCATCTGCCATGATAGAGCCTATACATGGTTGCCCCCTGACTTTTCGGGCTCATGTTTTGTTTCGTTCCTGTTGCCCCCCACCTACACAGCAGCGGCAGATTACCACAAGACAAGGATAGTTAGAGGTGTCTTGAGTAAAGAAGACACTGCAGGACAAGGATTTGGGGACTTTGTAAAGGGTTTTCTGCCGTTCTGGGGACCCATGGTTAACAGCAGGAACATAAGGCAAGTGACAAGGGTGGTTGAGTCCACCGTAATTGAAACTGCTGGTGCACTTAGTAACTTGACTGCTGAGCTCCAGTCGGATCGTCTTATGACCTTTCAGAACAGGGTCGCTTTAGATGTCATACTTGCAGACCGAGGTGGGGTATGTAAATTGATCCAATCGAGTTACTGTGTTTTCATTCCAGATAACGCTCCACCAGTGTACCAGGCCATCTCCAAACTGCATAAGATTTCCAAATCTATTCATGTGGATAAAGGAGATTGGTCGTTAATGGGATGGTTCTGGCAACTGATATCCGGCCGGGTATGGAAAATTCTGATGGCCATTGGGATGGTCTTAGCCATTCTTTTCCCGTTCTGTCTGTGTGTGCAGTGTGCTCCTGCAATATGTGGCCTCTGTGCTACATCATGTGTAAGGAAACCTGTATCAAGAGACGAGCTAAGTACTAGGATGATGTTACAGCAGCATCTCAATGACTTTAGGAATATAGACCTGGACTCAGATTAGCATGCGATTAGGTTAAATTGCCTATGTAAGGGCAAAAGGAGGGTTTGTAGTTCTGAAAATTCTGGACTCGTGAATAAAACTTTGTCGTAGCATGACGAATTTGATATCAAAAGACCGAGAATGGCTAGTACACTATGTACAAGCATTTTCGTCTTGCTCAAGTAACGATTTCACCTCGAAATCGTAATTTTTGTTCTGAACCCTTGGGTTCCATTTTGGGCACGGCAGCCATTTTGTGAGTTGCCCTCACATAGGCAGATGATTAAGCCAAATTCGATTCCAAAGGACACGTACACCTTAATTGACTTTTCTGTGACCTGGGCAAGCTGGAACCATTGCCCCAGGCCGAACCTGCCCGGCCAGTTCCTCTCCCAGTGGCCGAACGAGATAGCATCAAGGCACAACATGCCATAAACCCTTTTCATTGCACACACACCCTGCCGAATCTTGCTCACACCTGTCCCTGCTCTTTTCTCTCTCACTTGCTTTATGATGGGGAGGTGCCCGTTTTTATTGGGGGTCCACCGGTATCTGATGGAAATGTTGGGCCTTGCCGGGTAATTTGTTGTGGGCTGGACAAACTGAAATGTGGGCTTGTCTTCATGACTCTGCTTTTTCTTTGTAATGGGAACATGTGAATGGTATACTAAAATTCAAAGAATGTTTGCCTAAAGCACAATATTTCGTATAAAAAGAGAAGCCTGACTTTGTAAATTTGAGCAGTCTCCTGAGAATATACATCCCGTGTTGTTGTACTTCTAGGACGCCTGTTACTTGGTTGCAGCCAATAAAATCGATCCTTGACTTCACCTAGAAGACTCTGAGTTTCTGTGGTCTGAATCAGGAAAGTACTCGAGGTCTTTGGGTATACCCTGACACCACTGGGTTACCGGTTCGGTACCGGTTCTGAAAAACCCAGTACCTCACATGGTAGCAAATGTTAGCCCCTGGATGGGGAATACTCATCTCCAGGCTACTGCTAGGCCCTGTTTAATGAAAAGTGTATTCTTGAATGAAAGGGTTATCCCAGCCCATCAAGGATAAGGAAATGTACTAATGAAATGTTTTAAGGAGATAGTGATACCTGCATTATCGACATTACCTTGAATGATTTGCCAAATCTGAATTCTTGCTTAAGGAAAAGCTCATTTGGCTTGAATGCATTGTTTATCAGTGTCTCAAGGAATGTCTAGGGTTGTGTAAGGAAATAGATATGAGTTCCTACTGAAATTTTTATGCCTGCTTAGTGTAGGTACTGAAATGCTGATTCTGACCTACTGACCTGGGGATTGAAATGCCTTCAGTTCTATAATGAAATGTTTCCGTTACCTCCCTAATGAGACGGGGCCAGGATCCTGTAAGCCATTTGGGGACTGAATTCTTCTGAAGTTAACCCCAGGTTGGGGGTCGAGTTGTGCTAACCTGCCCCTAGGCAGGTCCTTGGAAGGTACCGCTATTGGGCTAGTTTCACGGCACCCTGGCCCAAAGTGCTAAATGGCTAGTGTGGCGAATGGTAGGTCTACCACTGTTGAATGAGTCAGCTTAATGCCCTGATGACTCCTGAGTAAGGAAATGTTATTATTCCTGCCTGATTTCTAGGGACATGTTTATTCTGACCCCATGCAATGTGTGCCTCCCATAATGAGATGGTTATCTTTACCTGTGTGCGGAGATGTTTATTTCTGATTAAGAAAATGTGGTACCTATGCCTAGGAGGGGGTTCCTCCTAACTGTTGAATGTTTATCCTGCCTAATGCCAGGTTTCCTGGAAGCCAACAGTTACCTACTTACATGTGTACTGCTGTGTAAAGAAACGTTATAACTTTCCTGGCAGGGTTATTGCAATATGCTGAGTTGATTAGGGAATCACACCCTTTACTCCTGCAGGGAAATGATTATTAAAATGTTCTTCCTAGTCAAGGAAATGTGTACCCTGGCGTAAGGAAGTATCTATCTCTGCGCAAAGGGGATAACTGAGAGGTACTGCTAACAAATGAAACGTTTTACTCTTACCTGATGAGATGGGTAATTCAGTCCTAATGAAATGGTTTACCTATGCCTAAGGAAATGTTCTACGTTGGCTTCATAGAATGTTCTACGCCTGCTTAAGGGAAGGTTTTTATTCCTGCTAAGGAGTTTTATGTAATGTTCACCCTTGCTTGGTGAGAAGTTAATTGATTTGCCTACTGAACAGGTTACTTACCGTATGACATGTGGACTCTTGCTACATGATATGCTCATCCTTACCTGATGAGCTGGTGGTCCATGCTAATCCTAATTAAATGTTTATGGCGCCGTGTTAAATTGGATATTTAACTGCTCCCTTTACTCCCCTCCGATGAAATGCTTTGATGAGTAATTGATACTGCAATTTTTGATTACCCTGAACCTTGATCTTACATAAAAGTGTATTGTTTTAAATCAAACTCACTCGTGTGGTCTCAGTTATTGCGAATGCGTTTATTGTCTCAGTGGTTGTGTGTGCTGTATAGTCACTTAACACCTAAGCTTTCAGGTGCCTACCTGCTCGTGCCAGGCTACCCCCGGGGAACTGGTGACCCCAGTTCCTTCATTGGTGCTGAGCGGTGGGATTCAGGACCTGTGACTATACAGCACCCTCCAGTGAGACGAAGTGCGCCGCAATTAGACTGGCCACCTCTCGTGCCTGCAAGCATAATTAATTGCCCCCCACTGTCTAGCCTGTAGAGTGTGTAGAGACCTGTTTGACCCAGCATTGTTACCTACGTCCTAGTGCTTTCCCTTTATTTTATCAGGGTCCCCACCTGGCAAAATGGAGTTCCGGCTGGCCGACCTGAAAGAGTACACAGGGGCACAGCCATGGGAATTTTGTCAGGGGATGAGGGTGCCGTTTGGGCGGAGAGCCGCAAAGGAGGAGCTCCGTACCGCGTTGAGGGCATGGGTAAGGGCCCACCCAGAGGGGAGAGGGGATGGGGAACAGGAGGGGCAGGTCACACAAGGGGAGGCGGGCGCTCCAGAAGGACTAGACCTACTGAACACTGTGATGAGTGGAAATGTGTTGCCGGGAAGACGTTCCGGGACAAGCAGTAGGGTATCTAGGAGGAGTGCGTCGTCAAAGGTGTATGAGGACAGGAGGGAGGAGAGGCGATTGAGATTGGAGCTTGCTAAGCTAGAGCACGAGAGGGAGAGAGAAAGGGAAGATAGGGAGTTCGCAATGGAAAAAGAGAAATTAGCATTGGAAGAGAAGAAGCTGGCGCACGAGCTTCATCTTAAAGAGTTAGAGCTGAGAGCCTTACAATTAGGTGCGCCAAGAAATTCTAATGGTGGCAGCGTACCCGAGGTTCGGGGGAGTGATCCTGAAGGGAGTGGTGCAGGGATCTTCTGACCCACCGAGGCGGGAGAGGTGAGGAGTAGCCAGCTAGGTCCCAGGATAGTAAGAGGGTTGTAGCCCCTCACATCCCATCTACAGGAGGGAGTGAGATGGGGAGGTGTCCCGAGGTGCCCCAACCGTAGTCACAGGGTCTGGAGAGTTCCATAAGGGGACCCCAGGTTGGGAGCCTAGGCAGTCCTGATGTGCCTTCCAGTAAAAGGGATCCCCTTGTGACAGGAGAACCCGGAGCATCAGTAATCGGAGCTCCAGTGGTTCGGGGTTCTGACCAGTCGCAGGGTTTAGATCCTGGACTGGGGTTTCAGGTTCAGGAGTTGCCTGACTTGGAGGGTGGGGTACCTGTAATCAAGGTCCCAACCAGTTTGACTTCCAGGGGTACTTCTCCCGGTGGGAGGGTGCGGAACTCTGGGAGGGGGTGCGGAGGGAGGAAAGACTCTCCTCTGTCACCGGCTCAGCCACAGGGCGCAGATCCCGGGTTGGGTGGCCAGGTTGAGGGTTTGCTGGAACTGGCGGGTGGGACATCGGTAATCAGAGTCCCTTCGGATTTGACTCTCAGGGGTACTTCTCCGATGAGGAGAGTGCGGAACTCTGGGAGGGGGTGCAGGGGGAGGGAGGACTCACCCCTGTCACCAGTTGAACCTAAGGGTCTAGACTCTAGGTTGGGTAGAGAGTGTTGTTCTGAGGGTGTCCCGCTTAGGAGTAATGGGCGGAACCCCAGAAGGAGAGGTAGGGGGAGGAGAGCCTCGCCCCTGGTGGCTGGTCAGCCTGAGGGTTCGGACTCCAGGTGGGATGACCAGTGGCCGTTTGGAGCTGCAAGGAGAAGGAGAGTGGTCAAATTGTACTACAGGCCTGGGGCTACTGCCCCCCACTCTGTGAGAGATCTAGGGCCAGAGACTTTTGGACTGTCTAGAGGCCAGTCCTGGCCACATCCCACTAGGGAACACCAGTGGGGTGGTTTGAGTGGTGAAGAGCTGGCAGATGCCATTGAAGTAACGGGCCTGCGTCCACCTTTTTCCGCCCCAAGCAGCGAAGCCCATCACTGTGATGATTGGTCTACCCTGGCTTTTGGCTGGGGGGGAGTTGTGTTGGACTTGGCCCTTTTCCCAGAAATGTTTTGCTTTTTGCTTCCCCTAATTCCGGATGTCCCCCCATGGTAATGTAGTTGTATAGACCCTGTGAGGTTGAAAGGCCCTGTGTATTATTAAAATCAATGCTAGGTGCAGGTGCTCTCTACCCTCAACATGGCTGCTATAGGCCCCTGTTACTGCAGCGTGGTCTTGTTAAGGTGCATTCTAGTTCCCAGGAGCTGGCAGGGACTCCAAACATTGTTGCCATTCCAGCCTGCCTTGACTGCCCACAGTTAGAGTAGGGAGGCTCCTGGCACCTTCTAGAATAGGGGCGGAACCTATTTTTGCCACCTTAGAGGGTGGTCACCTGACCTGGGCCTATAAAAAGAAAGGGAGGGAAACTTTCCAGTCAGTTGGGGCATCACTGACCTGGGGGACCCACGCAGGAGATTTAGGCGGTACGGCCTAGTCAGGGACTTATGCCACTGGGAGTGACAGGGCTTAGGTGCTGCCTTCCAAGTTGAGTGAGGTACCCTGAGCTAGCCCACTGATCTGGCCCGGCGGGAGGGGAACCCAGGGACCATCTACAGTGACCTGCTGAGGAATCCTGTCAGCAGCCCTCAACTCAACCCCCCTTCAAGAAGGAAGGAACTATCCCCAAGGGCGCCAGAACAACCAAGCGCCAAGAAGAAGTCTAACTGCCCTACCACAGGACTGCTGGGGGAACAACCAGGTATTGGCGCTCTGTCACCCCCTGCGCTCCCGGACTCCACCTGGGCCCCCCTTTGCTGATCTGCCACTGTCGTGTGGCCTGTCCTGCCTTATCTGATCTGCAAATCTGACTATCCTGCCTAATCAGCGCTCTCCTATGGTGCCCCTGAGAAGCGCTGTGGACTGCTGGAATTGTTGTGCCTCTAAGCGCTGTGAAATTGCACCCGAGCGCTAACTCTGCTGTGAAATTGCCCCGAGGCGCTATTATTGTCCCGCGCCGTTCTGCCCTGGAAGTGGCTGCCCGACTTACCACTCCAGAGTGGGAGCCTCGGTGCCTTCTTGTGCCCCCCTCGGCGACCCTCGGTGTCAGGAGAGGGCCGCCGCCGCATCGTGATGGGCCGCGCCCGGCCCGATTGTGTGCCATCCTCACGGCGGCCCCCGGAGACTTGGGGAGGCCGCCGCGATCACCAGCCGGCCGGTGCTGTCCTCAGTACCCCCTCGGCGGCCCTCGGAGCCAGGAGAGGGCCACCGCGAATTTATGTCAGGCCGCGCTAGGCCTGAGGCTAAGATCTCCGCGCCTCACGTGACGGGGGCGCCCGGCACGTCATCGGCCGCACCCCCGCCCCTTTGCCACGCAGCCATTGGCTGCATTTGCCGCGCCCACTGGGCCTGCCCGGCGATGGGCCGAGGAGGCCGAGCCCCCTCCCCTCCAGCCCCCGGATTGGTTCCCGGGCCTCGGAAGCCTCTGGAGGCCCGGGACCAGGAGAGGAGCCAGTGCTGACGCCCCGGAGGAGCCCAGGAGCCCCCACCAGCCTCGGGAGAAGCAGCGGAGCAATCGGGCTTCCCTAGAAAGCCCCCTTCCCTCCCGAGGCCAGCTGAAACCTCCGCAAGGGCTCCCCGAGGAGCCGAAGAACCCCGGTTAACCCCTGCGGTCGCGTGACCTCACTAGAGGGCTCCAAGAGGAGCCGGAGCCCTCCCCCAGCCCCCTGAGCCTACGCAAGGGTCCCGAGAGGCCGAAGAGAATAAGGTGAACCCCGGGGAGGTGGGCGGAAGGCCGGAGAAGGCCCGAGTTTGCCCCACCGCGGGGGAAAGTTGAAGTTGGGCCCTGCTGGCCCTGAGAGCCCTTGAGACTGGGAAGCTGTTGTTGGGCCTAGTTGGACCCTACGGTTCGAACTGGGCCACCCCAAGGCAGGAGCTGGGTATTCCGGGCTCACTGGCCCCATTTGCTCCAGATGGTGACTAATATTAGAGTGGCCGGCTTGATTGTAATGGTTACCCCCGCTTAATAAGCCAGTTTAAGGCCCTGACCTATACCCAGATTACCCTTGCCTGATGAATGGGTCGTTACTGCCCAAGGAGATGTTTCAATATACATAAGGAAAGGTTTTATATGTGCAAGCCAAGTTCCATAAGTTCATTCTCGCTACATGAAATGTTTATGCTTGCCTGTTGAAATGCTTAGTCCTGCATAGGGGTCTGTTACTGTTTTCTTTAAAGGTGGCTTGATCCTTGATGAAATGTTTAATGGGTCATTACTATTAAAAGAAATGCTTCTATTGATATAAGGCAGAGGTCTTCAAACTTTAGTCGGCCAAGCCCCCCCATCTAAACCTTTTTACGCGTCGAGCCCCCCCACCGCCACTACCACCTGACAAAAAAGTTCTGGAAGCTGGTACTCTGCATCATTGATGGCCATTCCCTCCTGCAGAGCCCAGGTTGTATAGGGCAAATAATATTAAATAAAGTAAGAGTGTTTAGTAAACTGAAGCTTTTGTAGTGCATGTGTTTATCCTAAAGTTAAAATGAAAAGTCTCCAAGAAACAAATTAGCACAACAAATTACATTGGTGCTTTATTTTTCACATAAAACACAAAATTTAAGATAGATCTGCAAAAACACTCCCAAAACACATGTGTGGGAGTGCTTGTTTTTCTCCACAGAGACAATGGGTGGACGTATTCTTGCTTCTGCCATCCTTAGGTTGTGCTGCACTACCAGTCTTGAGCAGTGCCTGGAAATGGGACTGCTCACAACATTTCCAATATATTTTTTGAAGTTTCATATAGGGTGAACATGACCTAAAGGTATTGGAGCGCTTTACAGGAGCATCTTTTATATTACAGAAGCACACATGAATTTTTTGTAAGTACAGGGAGATTAAGTGATTTGCCCAGAATCACAGGATGTTGAGCAGACATCAAGAATTGAACCTGGTTTCCCAGCTCTACAGTCATCAGCTCCAGCTGTTGTGCCACATCCTTGCCTCTAAACAAGATATCAGAAAAAGAAGTTCCACAAAACATGCTTTCTGACACAATCGAAAAATCCATGATTATGTGGAGTATGGCCAGGTGTTGCCATGTCAGTAGGAGGCCAGCCGCAGTTTTCCAAGAAGCCTAGGGGACATTTACATCATACACATGTGATATAAGTGATTCAAGAGGATATATACATCTTTATTTTCTAGTAGCATCAAGAGTCAATTTGTTAGCATAGTTGGCTTATAAAGAAGATCGCCTTCCAAAGCTTCAGAAATAGTTGCACAATAATTTTTTTTAATTTGGTGTATGAAAGAAGTGAGGACAGATGGTAGGCACACTTAACAATATTTGTTATATTTGACTGTGGACTCAGCTCTAGGGATTGGAACATATCAAACAAGCACCAGCGACTTTAATCAAGGTCAAATTCATTTTTCGTAAGTCACTGGTAAATTAAGTGATTTTACCCACACGATGTTGAGCCGAACCCAAGACTCGAACCTGGGTCCTCAGAACTCAAGGCAGCACCTATGGCATTAATGCCAAATCCACTCCTCCTTGAAATATCCAATGTTCCCACTAGTATTGGGACGAAGGGGAAAGGAGCGCGGCTTAAAAAAAATAATACAAAAAGCTCTTCACTCTTACCTGCCAGAGAATGGAATCTACAGGAAGGATGTAACCGTTGTAAACTCCTTGCAGTGAAATGTACTTCCGATTTGGGAAGCAACATGGAGCGCAACTAGACAGAACTTTGGGGGGGGGGACTAAGATTCCCAGCCAGGGCTGGCTCTAACACTGATCGCACACATGAGAGGGACAGGTGAGTGAAGTGTCGCATGAGCAGGGTGAGTAGTGTGCTCGTGTGACAGCAGGGTGAGGTACAAGGTGAACTTGTGTGACTGCAGGGTGAGGTACAGGGTAAACAGCGCAAGAGTATTGTGAGTGCAGAGTGATCACTGTGAGTGCAGAGTGTGCTGATGTGACCGCAGGGTAAGTGGAGGGAGAACGGTGTAAGTTCATGGTGAGTGGCTTAAGTGCAGTGTGGTCACTGTGAGTACAGGGTGAGAGGGTGGGTTCAGGGCATAGTGATCAGTGTGAGTACATTGTGATCCCAGTGAGTGCAGGGTGAGTGTGAAAGTGAAGGACGAGAATGAGGAGTGAGTTGTCTGAATGCAGGGTGCATCCCCAGACACAGTTGAAGTTACTCAGCATGTTATTGAGGCTTGGCATAGGGTTTCAGATATAAGTTAAACTATTGCGTTTATGGCAAGGTCCAGGGATCGAGGGTGGGGGAAATAAATATTGTGCTCAACCTGCAATAAACTTCCAGTCTTGCGATTAGGGTTGCCAGCTCATTATATTGATGTCCCAGAAGGTACAAAAGTAAGCAGTCCCCATAAGCCTATTTTCAGCACTGATTGGTGCACACTTGGAACAGCAAAAATACATAGAAAGTATTTTTAATTGTGTTCTAAGGCTGCCTGAATGATCTATGACATATAATTAAAGGGAACAAAGATTTGAAACTTCACATTACAAAAGAAGACATACTATTTTATTTATAACCCTATTTAGTGTCAAGACAGGGCCTTTGCAGACTCTTTAAACAGCACATGGCTGTCATTTTTATTTTGGTAACCCTACTTTATATTCCTTTTCATGAAATGCATTCTCACATTAAGGCAGTAAAAAGTAAAAGGTAAGGAATAGGCAGAGCGGGGACACAGGGGGTACTGGAACCAGAAAACAAACAGCCTCTTTAATCATTTTACAAAGTATGTAAATATGCACATGGGGCAGATTTACAAGCCCCTTGCGCCACATTTGTGTCACTTTTTCTATGTTAAAAGTGACGCAAAAGTGGCGCAAGGGGCTTGTAAATAAGCCCCATGTTTTTTAACAGGCACACAACACCCATGGGCACAAAAGGCTTCAGCATGCTTCCCTCCTCCCCCACCCCCCCTAGTTGTGTGTGTCAGCACAGAAATAGACAGTTTTGGAGCTGCGCATCCGAGTACTTCACAGGTCTTTAAAAGACCATTTAAGCGTTAATGAGGCTTTGTTGTTTTCCTTCCTTTCTTAGAGCCCTTGCATCTCCATGAGAATTAGCGTCCTACCCCCTCCGAAATCGTCTTGCCTCTGGCCTTTAAAGACCTGTGACTCTTGACACTCTCAGACGAGCGAGCCCCGGGCAGCTGCAGCAGCCTGGGCTGAGAGGCACGTCTCGCGACAGGAAACAACAGTGTTGGGTGTAGTGCGCGCCCCCCCTGAAGGGATGTGGTACCCCCCCCCCAGGGGGGCGCGCCCCACAGTTTGAAGAGCTATGCTCTAGATCGTAAGGGGGCGCACCCAGCATGTGTTGCAGGCTATGCATAGGCTGTCGGTACTGTCAGTGATGCGATCGTGGCAGCCCATAATCACGCATGAGAGTAGCAAAGGGGGCCAACTCACCGTCCCCTACTATATCGTCAGCAGAGCGTATCCCTCTGATCCTCCACTGTGTAATCGGAGTTCAGATCATACTTGGCCCCAAGCAGCTCCTTGAGAAGAGCAGGGATCAGCAATGCGTTATACGTCTGAGCCAGGTGAAACGAGAGGTCAGTGAACCAACGCTGTTATGCCTCACAGTGGCATTATAGGCAGCCAAATCGTTCATCTGCCTTCCTGTCCGCTGACAGCACCTGTGCAGAGGAGATGGACCCAGCGTTCGCCTCCCAGTACTGGCTCAGATATTGTGACCGTCTGTGTTTATTTTCAGGGGCTTTATACCGTGCTGTATACGTTCTCCAATGGGCCTGAGGAGTTTGCAACCGTCGAAGATTATGGTCGAGTTGCAGAAGATCATGATCAAAGGTACTGTTTGGGGGATCAAGGCGTAAACGTTTACAATGGAAGCAGGAGGTGAAAAGATAACCGCGTCCCTCAGGTGCGTCAATCACCATGTATCCATCAAGGCACGATCATCAATAATGTCAAGGAGGATGAACCGGTCGCGGGGCTGCATGGTTTATGGTTTCTGGACTTGTCAAGGTGCCATATTCCAGCCCCCCTACTCATTAAATCCCCGGCTGCCCCAAAGGAGAGCAGGAGTTTGGTCAGCCGCCGGGGAATAGATAAAGCCCACACACAAAGACTCATTGAGGATCTGAACCTTGGCAAAAATATATCTGCCCAGGGGGTCCCGCCATGTCCGCAGCGTACAAACCCCCAGGGCTTTGTGAAATAAGATGTCCAACCCACTCTCCCTATGTTCCAAAGGAGTAGATGGGTGTGTAAGGGTAGTCTGGATCCTGCTGGCATGTAGTACCGTACTCATCCAATCCCTTCTGAATGTATCATGTTCAATAGGTGACAGGTGTGTTTCCTTCAGCAATGCTACATCAAGGCGGTGTATCTTCTGAAATGAGAGGATTTTCTGTCTCTTGATAAAATGGGTCAGGCTGTTGACATTAAGGGGCATATTTACAAGGAAGTGGTGGAGCACAGCGTTGGCCTCTTTGGTTTACGCCACGCTCTCCACTGCTGAAATGCAAGGCTACACCGTATTTACAAGAATACGGTGCAGCCTTGAATTTCACCCTGTGCTGGTGCTAAATTTAGCTGCCTAACGCCAATGGTGCAAGGCTGCCTGCGTTGAGGGGAACAGGCATGACAAGTACCACGCATCAGGGTTTTGACTAACCCATTTCAATGTGGTGGTCCGCATCACCGTACTGAAATGCAAAGTCACACATTTTTATGGCTGTCTGAGCTGTCAAGGGCTGGAGCGCTGCTATAATAATTAGAAGTCAAACTGAGCAAAGCTGGCAGCGCACATTTAGAGGTTCTGGTTTAGCTACTTTCAGGCATGGCACTCTGATCCATCACGTGAGACATCCTGTGATTCTGGGCAAATCCTTCAATATCCCCGTGCCTAACAAAAGTGGATGCGTCCATCTGTAACACAACTGGGGCTCATATAAAGCACTATGATCCCCGATACCTTCGGGTCGAGTGCGAGCTTAATGAATCTCCGAAAAGAAATGCAGGAGACATTCCTATTCCAACTCTAATGCTAACCCCATGAAGCACCCAAAACTTTAGGGCTACTTAGACAAAGACAGACTGTAATCCAAGTCACAGAGTTTCAAACCCACTACTTCCTGAAGAAAGCCTAAAGGAGGTTCTGGCGGTGCCCGACCAAAAGAACCAGTGGAGGCCAAGTTGCGTGATGTTTGGGTGGTTTCCTAGGGTCAGCTCAAACTGCAGCAGTTTAGGGAACACAACTCTTCCCCTTTCAAGAGTTTGACACCAGCCGCTGTATTAGTGGTGTATGTACTGTCAGTAAATTATTTTAAGGGGCTGAGAACCCCTAGTCATAAGCACTGAATGCCCATGCTGCTCCAGACCAAGGGCTGCCTGTCCCCTGTCAACACTCAGCATTTCTGTAAGGAACCGGTTACGTTTCAGCCCCACACAGAGCAAACTAGTCCTCGTGGATCTCTAGGACCAAAAACTCTGGTCCTGTGATCGGGGTCGATCAGCAGCCCTAGTTTTGTTGTTTTCGCCTGAAGTGCTCACCTCCATGTCTGCTAAAGTTGGGTTTATGAGAGAGAGTTTAGTGTTCTCTCGCCAGCCACCTACAGGTGCTGCTGAAGAGTGTCTAGAATAGGTTAGATTTGCAGGTATGATGAGACATGGCTGACCTTTCCCATGGAGCGGCGCTGTTAGCAGATAAATGTACACACTCTTGCTAGCAGTACTAACAGTATTGATCAGGGCATGGCATCACCATCACCGTTCCTTTGTAAAGTGTACATGTTTCTATTACTTTCATGTTTTACATCTCAAACCTTGATTTCCAAACTTGTGCTGAATATACTCAGCCAGCAGCCCATCTGGACATGGTTGGAGGGGGCCTGATCCAATCACTTATTGCAATTGTGAGGATGATAAAGTGGTAATAAACAGATTTGACGTTGAAATCCATCGGCTTTGAGTCTCTGTGTTGTCTCCTTTAAGATTTGACTAACCAACAGTGTCATAACAGGCCCCTCACACCTCTCCGATGAGGAACACCCTAGACCAGTGGTCTTAAAATGTTTTAATGCCATGCCCCCAACTCCACAGCGATCGTCGGGCTACCCTCAGAATTTTTCACAATTATTCTATTCAATTGGCAATGTTTAAATATGTCTAGACTTATTTAAATATTGCAGTTAAGTACTGTTTTAAGAATGCAATCAAATACATGATTGCCAAAGATACTATTCTGGTCAGGTAGGCTTTAATATAGTCTTATGGCCTGCTGACGAAGGCCTGCGTCTCGGGACTATAACGAGTTCAGGGCCTTTAACAAGCGGTATATCCCGAAGCAGAAGGGCTATAAGGCTATTTGAACATTCCACCCACTGAGGGTAGAATGTTCTAAATTAAAAAGAGAAAAACATGAAGACAAACATTGGAATGTTGGAGCTCCGGACTTATACCAGCCATTACAAGCCCGGAGCTGCTTCAATGGAGCTCCCGACATTCCAATGTTCTAATAATGGGTACAAGTACCCACAGTGAGTTTATTTGAAGTGGAGTCCTGTCCCTTTTGACACCTACTCCTAGCTAGGATATAAACGACAAAACATGTTAGTGATGGCCCATTGGAGAGCAGCTTACGGCCGCTCATTATTTTCAGCTTAAAACAAAGCACCGTTATCAGCATAATGCTTCTTTTGACCAGAGCCTAGCGCTCCACCTGGGATCATCTCAGGCCCCTATGGGAGGGCCCGCCCCCAGTTTGAGGCCCCCCGCCCTAGACATACATTTCAAGCATTCTCAGATCCTAAACAAAATCCCATAAGAGCTGATAGAATGTGAGTGAATGAATCAATCAAGATTTATTTAAGAATTAATTAATATTTCACAAAATTGATACAGCAATAGTACAGAAGAACAAGTAAATGACCGAAATGCATTTTAACATCTACTAATCAATTCATAAACACTGGTAGGAAACAAGGAACTGGTGATTCAAAAGGATGAGAATACATCCTACATCTAAATCTGATTACAAGTTTGATTAAACATTCAAAGATACACAAACTGACTAAAAAGATTCCATGGTTAATCACGCAGCTAGCTAAATCAAACCTACGGAAATATGTTACCAGCAGCGTGATAAGAATTTTTAGGCTAATGAAGTCACGTTTTGACCTAAAACTCTATCATTTGTTCGTGTCATACTGTTGACCAATTACTACAGAATGTCCAGATCATCTGAGGTTAGGAGGAAAGTTAGAGTCTCACACTAGCTTTCTTATTTTTTTTTTTCATTTTTAGGGCTTTAATACAGTGAAAATGTATCTCAATATATAACTGTTGGCAAATTGTTGCTTTGTTATCATTTTATCCGTCCCCTCAGAGTCAGCAACTAGGTGTTTCAGAAATGTATGACCTTTTTATTCTGTACACTGCAGTAAAAGCTAGGGACAGCTGTCGTGATCATCAACCAAACTACCTTTTAAATTAGTTTGAGCATCCCCAGTGCCCTAGCTTGAGTTCTCGGTGAACACCCACCATGTCATACAGGACAGGTAGCCAAGTCGATAGGGAGTCATCTTTCTTTACTTGAACATCATTGGTTCACAAAGCCCTCCATACCAAAAGTGCCATGGTGGATGGAACTCTGGCTCTGTGGCTGTGCTATGCTCTTTCTAGCATTTAACAGTAACTAAAGGTTTTATTTCCAAGCTCTGAAAGTGACCTCGTCCTGGTCTATCGGACATTGACCTGGTGTGCTAGCCTGTATCTCAAACTAGCTTTATAGGTATATCAGCTAGCACCTGTTTTAAAGAGAACCAGGGGTAGAAAAAGGTTTACGGAATCAAAAGAACCAAATACATTCAATTTCATATCACAATTATTTGTGTCAAATGTTTTGGTTCTCTAAAATTTACAAATGACTCGGCCTCACTCTAGTAACTATATTTAAATGTATGAATATTTAGATATGGTGTCCTGGCCTTAGAAGTACTGGAGTGAATATGTGCCCAAAATGAGGACATTTTAACACAATTCCATACACAGATTTGAGCTGGATCAACTGTGTGATGACAGCGATCCTTGTGCCAATCATTCACACTCGAGCTCATCAGGTAACAAAGACAATCATCAGTACAGACTACTTACTTATCCCTATCTTGGCTCAGTCCAGGAGAGCTTTTAGTTCCATTCTAGTCAAATATACATTTAAAGTTAAGCTTCCATAGGACTATGGAATGATTATTCTCCAGAGGAACCCACAGAATTCTCTTTCACAAGTTACATACGACAACAGCTCAAGCAGGTGCTGCTCAGTAACACCAGCGGAGGGTTCCATAGATTGCTTTTGCTTGAACTTTAGCACTGTATGTTCTTACAGGGGCTTTAAGGAACAGCCTTCCTTCCATTCTAAGAAAAAGCTTAAAACACTCGGTTAGTCCTGGACACAGGAAGAACGACATTCTGGATATGATTGTGGCATAAAGATTTCGACAAAAAGCCAACACTCCTGTGCCAGACTCTCTGCTGAGGGCAGTCACACTGTCGAGGCAGGACCCCCTTCTAATGCCACCTGTGCCAGACTACCTGCTGACAGCAGTCACACTGTCGAGACAGGACCCCCTTCTAATGCCGCCTGTGCCAGACTACCTGCTGACAGCAGTCACACTGTCGAGACAGGACCTTCTTCTAATGCCACCTCTGCCAGACTACCTGCTGACAGCAGTCACACTGTCGAGACAGGACCCCCGTCTAACGCCACCTCTGCCAGACTCCCTGCTGACAGCAGTCACACTGTTGAGACAGGACCCCCCTCTAATGCCACCTCTGCCAGACTCCCTGCTGACAGCAGTCACACTGTCGAGACAGGACCCCCTTCTAATGCCACCTCTGCCAGACTCTCTGCTGACAGCAGTCACACTGTTGAGACAGGACCCCCCTCTAACGCCACCTCTGCCAGACTCCCTGCTGACAGCAGTCACACTGTCGAGGCAGGACCCCCCTCTAATGCCACCCCTGCCAGACTCCCTGCTGACAGCAGTCACACTGTCGAGACAGGACCCCCTTCTAATGCCTCCTGTGCCATACTCCCTGCTGAGGGCAGTCACACTTTCGAGACAGGACCCCCATCTATTGCCTCCTGTGCCAGACCACCTGCTGACAGCAGTCACACTGTCGAGACAAAACCCCCATCTGTTGCCACCTCTGCTAGACTCCCTGCTGGAATCACAAATTATCTTGAGTTTAGGGGCTCAATATAATTTCTTTACAATCAGCAGTAAAATGCCAAAATCCAAATCATTTTTTTATTCTATTACATATTTTAAAAAACGTGCCCTTCTTTGTAATATGTAAAACTTAGTCATTATTGTGTACATTTTATAGCATCGTGATTGGTTCTACCTTTATATTATTTTTGTGCAATCAATCTTTTTTTTCCATTTCTTTTGTGGAACAATCATGTCAAAATTCGGCTACATTAGCCATCAAAAAATCGTCATGCAAGAATGTAAAATGGTGATTTTGCCTAACTATCACACAACATGCGGCTCAGTGACTTTTATAAATGATTCCTCCTGAAGAGAAGCCGCGTGCTCACTCTGTCTATCACACAGCATGCAGGTTGGAGACTTTCATTAATAATCTGTATTTGCTGAACAGACACTGTGTGCTCGGCCTGGATATCACACAGCTGCAGCTCTGGGACCTTCATTATTGATCCTGCACTCTTCTGAAGTGTGCTCGGCCTGGCTATCACACAGCTGCAGCTCTGTGACCTTCATTATTTATTGATCCTGCACTCTTCTGAAGTGTGCTCGGCCTGGCTATCACACAGCTGCAGCTCTGTGTCCTTCATTATCGATCCTGCACTCTTCTGAAGTGTCCTCTGCCTGGCTATCACACAGCCGCAGCTCTGTGACCTTCATTATTGATCCTGCACTCTTCTGAAGTGTGCTCGGCCTGGATATCACACAGCTGGAGCTCTGCGACCGTCAATATTGATCCTGCACTCTTCTGAAGAGAGGCTGACGTCTTTGTAGCTTTGAAAGTTGACAAAAAAACCTCACACATTTACTGCAATGACATGGCTTTTCCCGTGTGTGTTCGCTGATCAGTACTTAATATTGAATATTCATAAAACCTACTTCAACATTCACTGCACTTGAATGATTCCGGTGCGTGTTTTCTGATGGCGTTTTGGACCTGATATATATATATCCATTGTCACACACCTTGCACTTGAATGGTTTTTACAGTGTGTATTCGCTGATATTTTCTTAATGTTGATGATTCACTAAAACTACTTCTACATTCATGGCAAAGATATGGTTTTTCCCTAGTGTGTGTTCTCTGATGCTGTTTTAGTTGTGATAATCAACTAAACATCTTCAAACATTCTCTGCAATTATATGGTTTTTCTCCTGTGTGTGTTCTTTGATGCTGCTTTCGGTCTGATAATCGACTAAAGCTCTTCAGACATTCACTGCACTTGAATGTTTTTTCCCGTGTGTGTTTGCTCATGAATCCTCAATGTTGAAAATTCACTAAAACTACTTCCAGATTCACTGAACTTGAATGATTTTTCCACTGTGTGAGTGCTCTGGTGCCGTTTTAGGCTTGATAAATATATAAAGCTCTTCCCACATCCATTGCACTTGAATGGGTTTTCCCCAGTGTGTGTTCTCTGATGCTGTTTTAGGCCTGACAATCGAATAAACCTCTTCTCACATTCACTGCACCGGTATGGTTTTTCCCCGGTGTGTGTTTTCTGATGCTGTTTTAGGTGTGATGATTGACAAAAGCTCTTCACACATTCACTGCACTTAAATGGTTTTTCCCCTGTGTGTGTTCGCTGATGAGTCCTCAATGATGAAGATTCACTAAAACTTCTTCCACATGCACTGCACTGGAATGGTTTTTCCCCTGTGTGTGTTCGCTGATGAATCCTTAATGTTGAAAATTGACTAAAACTACTTTCACATTCACTGCACAGGAATGATTTTTCCCCTGTGTGTGTTCTCTGATGAATCCTTAATGTTGCAGATTGACTAAAACTACTTTCACATTCACTGCACTGGAATGGTTTCCCCCCTGTGTGTGTTCTCTGATGAATCCTTAATGTTGATGAATTACTAAAACGTCTTCCACATTCACTGCACTTAAATGGTTTTTCCCCTGTGTGTGTTCTCTGATGAATCCTTAATGTTGATGAATTACTAAAACGGCTTCCACATTCACTGCACTTAAATGGTTTTTCCCCTGTGTGTGTTCGCTGATGTTTTCTTAATGTTGATGAATCACTAAAACTTCTTCCACATTCACTGCACTGGAATGGTTTTTCCCCAGTGTGTGTTCGCTGATGCTGTTTTAGGTGTGATATTTGATTAAACCTCTTCACACATTGAGTGCAATTATATGGTTTTTCTCCTGTGTGTGTTCTTAGGTGGCGTTTTAGGTCTGATAATCGACTAAATCGCTTCAAACATTCACTGCACTTGAATGTTTTTTTCCCTGTGTGTATTCGCTGATGAATCCTTACTGTTGAAGATTCACTAAAACTAGTTTCACATTCACTGCACTGGAATGGTTTTCCTCCTGTGTATGTTCTCTGATGCCGTTTTAGTCCCGATAAATATATAAAGCTCTTCCCACAATCATTGCAATTGAATGGCTTGTCCCCTGTGTGTGTTCGCAGATGTTTCCTTAATGTTGATGAATCACTAAAACTTCTTCCACATTCACTGCACTGGAATGGTTTTTCCCCAGTGTGTATTCGATGATGCAGTTTTAGGTGTGATAATTGATTAAACCTCTTCACACATTCAGTGCAATTATATGGTTTTTCTCCTGTGTGTGTTCTTAGGTGGCATTTTAGGTCTGATAATCGACTAAAGCGCTTCAAACATTCACTGCACTTGAATGGTTTTTCCCCTGTGTGTGTTCGCTGATGAATCCTTAATGTTGAAGATTCACTAAAACTACTTTCACATTCACTGCACTGGAATGGTTTCACCCCTGTGTGTGTTCGCTGATGCCGTTTTAGGCTTGATAAATATATAAAGCTCTTCCCACATTCATTGCAATTGATTGGTTTGTTCCCTGTGTGTGTTCGCAGATGTTTCTTTAATGTTGATGAATCACTAAAACTTCTTCCACATTCACTGCACTGGAATGGTTTTTCCCCAGTGTGTATTCTCTGATGCTGTTTTAGGTGTGATAATTGATTAAACCTCTTCACACATTCACTGCAATGGTATGTTTTTTCCCGTGTGTGTGTTTGCTGATGTGTTTGGAGTCCTGATACCTGGCTAAAGCTCTTCTCACATTCAGTGCAATGGTATGGTTTTTCCCCTGTGTGTGTTCGTTGATGTCTTTGTAGGCCTGATAACTGAATAAAGCTCTTTACACATACAGTGCATTTGAATTGTGTTTTCCCCGTGTGTGTTTGCTGATGGTGTTTTAATATTGATGACAAACTAAAGCCCTCACTGCATGTGTCTGAGACTTCTCTCTTGGTTAGTGTCTCTGGGTCTGGTATATACTTGTTTACATCCCTTGACTGTACTTCCTGAAGGGCCAACATGACTGATAAAGCACTTGTGCTATTCTTGCATTCCTTGTATGAGTCGTATTTTGCACATTTGTTTTCCGATTAAAGAATAAAGTGCAATGGTCACCAACTACTTTCCAATCTCATAACATGTGTAAGGCTTCTTCATGGGCGATTGTGTCTTTAGACTGGATAATGGTTCTCCATGCTTGCAGGTAAAGATTTATTTTCCTTCTGGTCAGGGAACACTGGGACAGTGCTCTTTATTTTAGACAGCAAAACCCCTATTTCATTTAACCTTCACTTGTCTGACTCCACTCCGTTGCGCTTTTCAATTTTTGCTGTGGATTGGTCTGAAACAGTTTGCCATACACCTCTAGCAATGAATGGTGGCCTGGTATTATTTAAGGAAGCAGAGCACTGCTGTAACCACCTCATACCAACCTCATGATCAAAGCTGTTATTGGACATGTTTACACAAGAGGAGGTTTATCAGTGTTGTCTTCATTTTCTAGAGGTTATTTCTTCGTTTTGAGGCATGGAGGTGCACAGCTGAGACTCGTGGAATCACTGAATTTCTCATGTCCCTTGTCCCTTCTTTCAGGATGTCTCAGTTTATGTTCGGGTTCGGCTGGCTCTGACGGGACTTATGTTTTCCGGACTACTGGAACTCAATATTTCAGACTTCGTCTTTGCAGATTTACAGTGTTATCTTCCTTATTTTGAAACATTTCATACAATCAAAGATTGCTTTCTGTCAGATGTAAAAAGATTTAAAATTACTTAAAGGGAAACATAACGGAATGTGCATACACAATTTTTCATTGATTGTATAAATATCTCTTGATTACCTTTTTGGAAACTTATGAAGGCATATTTAACCATACACAGAAATGTACATACAAGTTGCTTTGAATATGTCACATCTTACTTATTTCAGCAAAGGTGTTCATGTGTAAGTTAGTAAAAAAAAAGGGCGCTCGCATAACACTCATACACTAGTTACATCTTTAGGTAGATGCATATGGGCAAGGTTTTGTAAAACAAGAACAGCTCTTTGAGTAAGAGATGTGAGATGGATCAGGAAGACTCGAGACAGAAGGGTGGACATCAGGATGTTGTGCCATGAATCAAATATTGCTGCCTGGCTTCATCCACTGCACCCACAATATGCAGTAGAGCAGCAGTTTAATGATTGTATTTACTTTGTGGTTTTATTTCTCTAAAATATTTTTACGTTTGTCAGTATTATCCACCGGGGTGGGAGTTCCCCGAATGGACTAGGAGCTTGAGCTGGGCTGCTCTGTTGTATAGTTGTCCCACCTCTAACTTTAGAGCTTGAGATAGCACACCAGCCAGGCGGCCCACTAGTTGACAACTGTGGTGCATCAGCGTAGCAAGAGCACAGATGGCGGGCCAAAGCCTGTTAGCACCCTTTCACCCCTGGATCTTGCTCAGCACCCGAAATACTCTTAAACACATCTCTTAAGTCAAACTGCTCTGTCCATATATCCTACACCTCTGCTGCCCTCCATACAAGGTAGGGCCTGTTCTTAAATGCATTCACCTGCACCTCACATGCATAGACCTGCTTTCAACATTCCTTTTCCAGCACAAAACCTGCGAACAACATTTTCGAACCATGTAATTCCCATGAATTTTCAAGGGTCTCTCCTCCTACTCATGCTTTTCAACAACACCTGTACAAACCACTGTGGCCACATTTAATGGAACAATACTGAGGTGCGCTCAGTCGTTTCACAAGATGGAGACTGCACCAGAACAGCACACACTGCACATAAGATAAAGATAAAGTGCCTTCTGCGACTCTCACTCATGCCCGCCAATGACACAGTCCCTACACAGCTTTTACAAAGGACCAGATGCTTAGCATTGCTTTTCAAATACACACAAAATGCCATAGGCACAGCTCAACAATGTAAAATAAAAGTATTTCACAGTGTGAAATGCACCGCCAAATGATCCAAAGCGTGCTGCATGCCAACAAGGTTCTTTACTATCTCAACTGCGTTCTACAGCAGCAAAGTTTGCTGTCACCAAAGTGTTCTTCCTTTGAAAAAGGTGCTATGCATGTGGTATTTGTACAGCACAAACCTAACCTAAAAGCAGCTGAGCTCCCTACCGGTCAAAGGCAGGGACAGAGTCAACGAGTGCTGGGTGAGGCGGCTGGATAGTGGATTGTTACTGCATTGTGATCGAAGAGCCTGAAACTAGCAGCGTGTGTGCTAATTCCTCAGCAGCTTTCCCTCTATGACATGTAGAGCGGGTGGAGGCCAAGATCTCTCAGAAATAAAACATTTATATCTCAGTAATATTGAGAGATATAGTAGCGGAAAGTAGGATGCTGGCTTCCAATAACACAGCACTGAGCACTCCACCTCAACCAATCTTTAACGATTGTTTGAAGAACAGAGCAACAGGAAGGTGTTTTAAATGCCGACAATCAACCTTTCACCAGCTGCACACGGGGGACTGCATTGGCTAGATGAACGCTGTGCTCCCGCAACCGTTCAAGTCATGCATACAGGCGCTACAACATGTTAGCCAAGTGTCCTGGAACCCTCGATTCCATTTCACTCAATTTAACTACACACATTACAGTTAACTCTACCCCCACCGTATCAAGAGCGCGTTTCCTGATTCGACACCAGAGTGTCCGCGCTGTAAACTGGCTGACGCTGGCTTCTAACATATGGTGTGGGAGTGCCCACCACTACAGGTGTCATGGCTTAAGGTTACAGCCACCATAGCAGAACTCACAGACCATACACTGTCAACTACCCCTGAATCCTGCCTGCTGGGCCTTCACCCTAAAGCAAAGGGGGGCAAACACTTACACCGGTTCATAGACCTTGCATATGGACCTTTCAAGAGACAAATAGGAATGTCTTGGAAAGCGGCATCTGTGCCGGACACTAAGAGGAGGCTGCATACTCCCCTGCACTGTACACGAGCAGAGGACAACACACTACACATGCTACTCTCTATAGGAGTGGGGAGAAGGGGTGGGGGTGTGGGAAAGTAGGATCTGCTTTCATGGCTACCCCCACTTTTTGCTGGTGTCATACTGTTTTTCTCACTAGTCTGATTTTGATCCTGCTAATCAGGACCCCAGTCACTGGGCTTCCTCCCTATATTGGCTATGGTGAGTACCTTGGTACATTCCTAATTGGCTGCTGGGGTACCCTTGCACGTCCCTAGTATATGGTACTAGGTACCTAGGGCCTAGGTACTCCAGGGGACCCCCATGGGCTGCACCATGTGTTATGCCACCCGTAAGGGACCCTCCAAACTCTGACCACAGGCATGCCATTGCAGCCTGTGTGAGTTGTTGCATCTACAATTGTACCCACGTATGATGTATATCCTTCTGTTCATGTGATCTCAATTTCCCCGTCGATGGTGGGACCAGGAGCCGCGCTGGCAGATTGCATGGATTAGACATTATGTTGATCTACCCTTACGTGTTCCCGGCAGCCTCCTCCTTACATCCTACTTCCTTATAATGTATTGTTTTATTGACGAACGGTCTGCTATTAGGATTGGCCTGTTTTATAGTCCTCACCATCCTCCTTGCCGTGTGATCACCCATTACCTTAGCCCCCTCGCTGCCAGGCCTTTTGCCCCCCTTGTGCCACTTCCTTTTTTGGCTATTTGGGGGAGTTTGCGCTTAGGCACCCGTACCTTTTTGTCCACATAAATTAGCGTCCTTTTCTTCCAACATCCTTAGTATTCTAAAGGCACCCAGGGTTTGTGGATTCTCCTGGAGGGGAGAGAGAAATTAGGCAAAATACCACAAAAAAAAACTTTAATGGGAAAATAGTGCTGCAGAAGACAGCGTCAGTTTTTTCCCTGCAAATGGTATCAGCAAAGGGTCTGTGGTGTTAAAATAACCATCTTCCCAGCTTTCAGGAACAGGCAGACATTTGTCAGAAAACCAAAATTTTCTACACAGTTTTGGCATTTTACTAGGAAATAGCCTATTTTCATATTTTGTTGTGCTTTCAACCTCCTTCAAGTTAGTGGTAGAAATGGGTGTAAAACTAATAATGGCTCTCAGAAAGCTATAGATTTATGAAAAAAATACATAATTCTGAATTAAGCAGGAGGTCAATTGTGTAGATCCTTCAAGGTTTTCCTATAGAAAGTAACAGTTGAAATAAAAAAATATTGAATTTGAGTTCAAAACAACAGCCATTTGTGCCTACATATTCACCTGTAACTTCTTCAAACTATGCTAGATTTTTTAAAGCAATATACCGTTATATTCGCAGGACCCCTCTGGTAGCCGGGATATATCGGGCTTGTAGATCCACGAGGAACCCGAGATACCCAGAGCCAATAACTAAGCAGCACCTTTCAATGGGTGTTCATTGTGTACTGGGTATACTACAATTCATTTGGTAAGATATAAAGAGTGAATAATAGGTATCAAGGAAACCTATGTATTTCTCATATTGGGAACAAGATTTGGAGTTTAGAAGCAGTGGTTATTTGCACATCTCGGAATTTGTGCGTAGCAATGCCAGCATGTGAATTAGGGGGCATTTTTCAAAATGTCTTCTTTTTTACACGCTGTCTTACATTTGGAAGGCAGAAAGGTGTAGAAAAACAACTGGTAATAACACTTGTTCTACTATTCTGGGTTCCACTAAGTCTACCGATACAAACGGCACCTCACTCGTAGGCCTAGTGCCCGTGACAGATAATGGGTTAAAATGCAACATGGGCATTTTTTGAAACCTAGACACCCAGGGGAATCCAGGATGGGGGCACTTGTGTGGCTCTCACCAGGTTCTGTTACCCAGAATCCCTTGCAAACCTCAAACTTTGTAAAACAAAAAGAAATTTCCTCACATTTCTGTGATGGAAAGTTCTGGAATCTGTGGGGACCCACAAAATTGCAACCACCCAGTATTCCGCCAAGTCTCTCGATAAAATTGGTACCTGTGGGTAGGTTTAGTGCCCGCAACAGGAAACAGCCCAAAAACAAAATCAAAGTGGTCACATATTTTTTGGCAAGGAAAACTGACCCCTATTTTAGGTCTCGTGACCTATCAATGCGCGCAAGCACATTGAGGGAGCGAGAATTCAAGTGCTGAAAACAATCGTGAAACCAAGGGTTTCGTTCGTGCAGTTTTCTTAAAGTTCACGTGAATCACGTGAGCAAACAAGCACGCGCATTCACGGCCACACAGCACATCAAAGGGCTTCGCCCAGCGTGCGCTCTGCGGCTTCTCCTCCCCTAACACGCTGGCATTCACGGCCGCACAGCACATCAAAGGGCTTCGCCCAGCGTGCGCTCTGCGGCTTCTCCTCCCCTAACATGCTATCTCAGCTCTCCTGCCCAAATCCTGCTTCCCTCCGGCCACTCTCTAATTACCAACAGCCACCCAATCGCCCTACTACAGCAAGAAGGATGCACTGCATTCTACGAGACCTACTGGCAACGCCAGTGCTTGTTTTTACAGAGTTTTATATATCGCAAACTTGACCCGAATTGGGTATCAAAGCGCCTTAGATCGCTACAGTTGCATTACATGAGGACACATTCAGTTTTGCTAGTCACGGGTAGATTAAGTGATTTGCCCAGAATCACAGGATGTTCATCTGTCATTGCCGAGACTCGAACCCAGTTCCCCAGGTTCGAGGGCGACAGCCCTAGCCGTTAGGCCAACTCCTCTCCACTTTTTTCACAATGTGCCTACCTGTGCATTTTGGACCCTAGATCAGCCGGCACTTAGGGAAACATAGCAACAGGAAATTGCCCAAAACATACTGTGGAGACTTCAAAATTATCGATCACAAAAAGGCAAGGTTTTGCGAGGGACTCACTTGTGCTTTTGGTCACGGGCTTGGCGGCCATCTAGGGAATACACAACAAAACACTTGGAGGAGGGTCCAAGGGCAGGTTTATCGACCAACCAGGTACATGCCCCAAAACATAGCTATCACAACAAGAAATACCTGGGGGTCAAATACGTAAGTCAAACAGAATGGATCACAACACCAATACTACACAAATAACACCTGTGAGGACATTGTGCATGTTAAAGAATGCAGGCCAATTCAAGGCTCAAGAGCATATGGAGAAAATAGTTCCCATCAGAAGCCACACTGTACTGCCCTCTTTCTCATCATTTGAGTTCTCCTTACCCAGGAGACCGGCTGGTCTAATGTTACCGTAACCGATAAATGTGACAAGTGGGAGGTATATATAGTGCAAAAATTAAAGAGGCTCCTGAATAAAGCAGTGTATGGTGATGGTAGTGAAAAGTGAAAGATTGTCGTAAAATTAGGTAAATCGGGTAGAAAAGCAAAATTTATTAGTATCTCCCAATCCCTAAGGTTAAAAAGCAAGTGCAAGTGCGGGTTTGAAATAATAACCGTACTTGATGATGGTCAACATGTTTCTGCATTAAATAGAACCAAGTTTCCAATGCATTCGTCAGGACCTTGATAGACAACACTACTGCTTTGAATAAATAATGAAAAAATGTCACCTGAAAGTCCCAGGTGTGTACTCAACCGTGTACTGTTATCGCGTTGTATCACACGGTATTGGATCCAGACAGAAAGACAAACAGACAAAGACAAAAAACATAAATGAATCATATTCTCGTTGTGTTTTTTTTACAATAAAAACCACAGTGTGATGAAGACACATTCACAGCTACTCGGACAAAACGTTCCAAAGTGCACTCACCCATAAATGATGGTTGAGAGGCTTCACCCCCCCCTGGCTACAGCTCAGGTTTGAGGAGCACCGCTCTAAAAATAATTATGAAATTACTTTTAGAATTGGATTAACATAGAGTTAAAAGAAAGGTTTACACGGAGGTTTAAAGATGGCCTTTTTGGATACTCCATCAACATTTACGCTGATTATATGTGGGTGCCCCGCCAGTACTATACCCCGGCGGTCGAACTAATAGCTAAAAAGGAATTGTACCGCAGAAATATTCCGCTTGTATACATGTAGGCAAACTCAGATGGAGGAGTTCAAGTTTAGTGGCAGCGCAGGATGCGTGTTTGCTGTTAAGGGCTGACGCTGCTTTTCATGCGCGTGTTGTTATCAGACTAGCTGGGTGTGCGCTGGCAAGCGAGTGCGAGGCGGCCGCTTACCTATCTAGGGAAACCTACCAAACCCAGACATTTCTTAAAAACTAGACACCCGGGAGAGTCCAGGGAGGGGTGACTTGAGTGGATTCCCCAATGTTTTCTTACCAAGAATCCCCTAGAAATCTCCAATTTTGCTAATAAAATTATATTATCTTCACATTTCCGTTTCAGAGCACCATGCCGGCACAAATTTCCTACCACCCAGCGTTCCCTTTAAAAAATAAAAATGACACCTCACTTGTTTGGGTGTCCAATGCAGAATCGCCTAAACAAATGTAAAAAAATATATGGTGCTTAGAGCTCACAGTGCTAATTCCTCAATCTCTACGTTTTTGGCCTTTCCCAGTCGCAGACCCTTGGCCACCCAAACAAGTGAGGCATCATTTTTTTTCAGGAGAACGAGGGGAACGTCAGGTGGTAGGCAAATTCTGCCAGCATGGTGTACCCACACAGAACTGTGAGAAATTTTTTATTTTTTTGCAGCGATCCCCAAGCTGAGATCCACTCGATTCTCCCCTTTTCAATGATACCTCTCCTGTCTGCCTACGTGCTCGGGGTGAGATAGCCCCAGGAGCATGTAGGCAGTGAAAGTGAAATGAGGCGATCGGCAAATTTCACTTTCACTGTTGTGACGTCAGCACGCCATGCGTGCTGATTGTCAGTACACTGAAAAAAAGTGCTTTGGGCAGCTCGGAAAGCTCTTCACCAGATCTCAAGGCTGTTTGCAGCAGAAAGATTTCAAAATAGTGGGCTTTGGATGTAACAGTTACTTCCTTGGCAACGGAGCGCCACAACCTTGGACGTAACCGTTACGTCCAAGGCATGGAAGGAGTTAGTAGATCTTGCTCTGACACTGATGTAACTGGCAATGCTCCCCAACCATGATGTGCTCTACATATGGGCCAAATATTATGTAATTGATGTTCCCTGCAACCTGTATCGCTCAAGGAGTTTCCACTTGTTGATGTTTTACAAGAATAAAAAATGCAATCAAATATTTATGAGATAATGAGATGCAAACATACCTCCATTCTGCACACCCTGGGACTAGACTGCTGGAAAGAGATCGATGGGAAATGAGAAAGGTTTGGAGGTGATCAAATCAACAAAACATTACCTGAAAGAACAAATAAAAAAAATTAGTAAGGAGAAGATAGATGGATATTAGAAATGACAATAGGGACAAGCAAGAGAATGAAATAAACTCACTAGCCCTGTGATTTTGTACAGAGCAAAAAAAATAAAAAATGTTTTAAAAGTTTGCAAAACACTGGAAAATAAACATAATTTAGAACCCATAGAAACTGAAAACAGAAAAGCCTATGCATCTTATTTTCAATGTGCATTATCAGAGAAGAGGACTTGCTGCATACACGGAAGGATTATCAACGATACCTAGTGTGTCATGACGTTGCACTAGGTGCAGTTTTCTGTAGTCATGCCTTCCAATGGGCTCTGGGCAGTGCAGTCTTTTTGTAACTGCGTTTAACTTGGATGCTGATAAAGCTAGGAATGAAATGCTTAATACACGAGACTTTCTGAATCTTTACACTTAGGAAAATCTAAATTTTGAGCATGCATACAACACATAATGTGAAGTGTGCATTTGGATTAGAACAAACAGAAGAGCAAAAGGGAGAGAAAGAAGCAAATTGGTTGCGGCATGAGGCAGGGATGTCCCCTTTCACCCATACTCTTCCTGGCAGCACCAGAGACCCTCACATTCACTCTATACTGCTCAGAAGACATTTGGGGAACTGAAACCAAAGCTGACAACCTGAAAATTAAGCTGTATGCGGACAACATACTCCTCCCTTTACCCTCTCCAGAACGTTTGCTGCCAGCGCCGATGTTACCATATGAGTCTCACCCTTGATGGTCTATACAACGAGGGAAGCCCTCCTTACACATCCATTTTGGTAAATTGCCACCAAGATGAAATATTACGAGTATTGATTACTGCTAATTTTCCAACGATGATCAAAGACAATATGACTGCACTGACTGATCAAATGCACATAGAGTTCACTAAATGGATCAAACTGCAATTGTCGCTGTGGGGGACGAGTCCAAACTGTGAACATGGTGGTAGCCCAATGTTTAAGTACATTTTCAGCATGCTGCCTATACTGGTCCCGGCATCAGAACTAGGCCTAATAGACGCAGCCATTAAAACATACTTCCGGCAAGTTGAGACACGCGGACTGGACATGTCCGCTACTTCAGGCGGACTGAGACTTCCAAAGATGGAAATATATCATATGGCGCACCAGCTCTCACATCAAGCATATCATTCTGCCACAGATCTGGAACGCATCAATTGGGTACTCCTGAAACAACAACTCTGGGTGGTCAAGGGGACCGCAGGTGGTATATCTGCATCATCCCTCACAGATACCTCAAACAGAACTGCTTTGTGGGCCTAGCGCTGCAGAAGCGATGAAGGAGGAAATCTTTGCCACCATGTACTCCACCTTTGGTGGGGGTGCTGGTTTGTTTCCTTCTTTCCCTGTTTCTCTCACAGATCGAGATCATAGACCCAGAAGGTCACTACGTAATATTAACAGGTAAACTGGATGGCAAAGATATAGCCTGTGTGAATATTTATGCCCCCAATGTGGGCCAAACTATCATTCCTTTTCTCCCTAATTTTCTGTTCACCCGAATACATCATTACCCTATGTTACTTGGAGGAGATTTTAACTTCATGGCTGGTGTACCTTTAGATAGATCACACCCCCACTGCTCACATCCCCACTACATAAAACTGCCCACGCATTTCGATATTGGATTAACGATTGAGGATTTGTTGATACCTGGAGAACCTTAACTTCGAAAGGCGGCTTCGATTCTTATTACTTGGGTACACACAAGCTATCAGTACACTTAAATGCTTTCTTATGCTCGGCTAGCGTACATGCAAGAGCTAGAAGGGTTGAATATCTGGTGAAAAATACTGCGACCACCATCCGTTATTACTGATTCTGGCCTGGGCGCTGTCCAGACACCGCACCGCGACATGGAAGCTCAATACTGCGAAGCTGATGACCTAGTCTTCAGATCTACCCTAGGGAACGGGATCAGTTATTACTTTAATGAAAATACGTGTACGACTTCCTCCCCACTAGCGGAGTGGGAGGCATTCAACATAGCGGTACGTGGTCACAGAACCTCAACAGTAGTAGGGACTCGGTCCCAGCGTCACACTGAGATCATACACTTGGAGCACCTCTTAATCAAACCGGATCTACCGACAGAGGGAGAACAGGTGCTGCATGACAGACTGAGAGCAGAAAGCGAAAAACTCCTAAAACTAGTGGAGAGACTCACGGCATACGAATAGTGAGCATATATAAAACTAGGGCACACATAGAATGTTATAAATCCAGCAGATTACTAGTGTGGATGCTCAATCTTGATAGACAGGGTTCCCAAATATTGCAGATACACAACAAGGGGAGGGTGACCAGCGTTATAGGTAAGCCGAGATTAATACGGCCTTTGCTGTCTATTATTCTGACATCTATGGGTGCTTTGATGTGGACCCAACCCAGCCAGTGCAGAATTATGTTCTATCGGCAAGTACGAAGCAAATGACACAGGTAGCGGCTGCATCCCTAGGAAGTGACATCACAATCCAGGAGGTGAGGGGGCGGTTAAAGCCCTGGGCAAGGTACCAGGCTCAGTTGGCTTGACCCTGGAATTTTATGCATCTTGTGCAAACGCGCTTCCCCCAATCTTGACTACACTGTATAATGCAGCAAAAACAGTGGTGGAACTACCACCAATGAAGGGAAAGTCCCTGTTTGTTCCACTCCACAAAAAGGGTAGAGTGATAAGATACCATCCTATAGACTGCTCTCCATATTAAATGTAGATTATAAACTACTTAGTAAATTGTTGGTGACTGGGCAACCATACAGGTGATCTTATTCACATGGATCAAATGGGTTTTATACCTAAACACAGTTTGATCCCTAACATTCACCTAATGCTCCATACCCTATTAGTGGACTATCCTAGAGCACTAGTGATCAACACTGACACAGAGACAGCATGTGACTATTGGCGCTGAGACTTTCTTGATGCTACTCTGGCCAGCATGGGACTGGGGAATGGCTTCCTCACCTGGACACGTTTGCTATATTTGCCCCTGATGTCTCCGGTCCGAAATGGGGTGTGATATCAGCACCCTGTAGGGTAGAGGCTGATGCCACACAGGGTTGCCGGCTGTCGCCAGTGCCGTTTGCCTTGGCTGTTGAGACCCTGGCCCTGACACTCTGCACCATCCATCATTATCGAGGAATAGTGATTGACAACCACCCCATCTATATCCCCCTATATGGAGAGGATCTATAAGTGTACCGGCGTGGGGAACACGCAAATGTGGATCACGCATTTAGAGCTTTGGATGATTTTAGCCAGACGTCGAGAGTCCAGGTGAATTGGGATAAGTCAAATGCATTCCCGATACATGCTCTGACACCAGCCACTATTCTGCCAGAAATCGGGGAGGATCTCTGCTCGGAACCAGTCACATTATGCTTCCTGGGCATTCATATTTACTACAACTTGGCCGATCTTGAGCAATCTTCAACTGGCACTGATTTTTGCAGACATCCATAAATTTCTGGCTAATACTTCCTCTATCAGTCGCAGGCAGGGTGATACTGTGAAGGTGGTTTTCCTTCCCAGTCTCTTTCATTACTTTGCAGCTCGCCCAAATTGGCTCACAAAATCCATCTTTTGGGAGATTAACAGCCTATTGATATACCTCATATAAGGCACAGGATGTCGTAGACTGGCATTAATCAAACTACGGCTCCCCACTGATGGAGGTGGGTTAGCGGTCCCTGACTTGGAGCTTTATTGTCTGGCGGCGCACCTGAAATGGGCAGCTTACTGACGACATTGTCGATGGGGGAGAGGGGCGTGATAGAGACTGGCGTACACTTTCTCTACGCCAGTACCATGCTATGGGCCAGATTGATTAGCCCTAATGCTCAAACAAGCGTTAAATATCTGGTCTTTTGCTGGACATCCTGCAATTTCAATGGGCCTGGGTCTCGCAGCGAACACAAATGAGGGTTCCGTGTGTGAAGTACCTTACACTGTCGGCATTACTACAACTCTCGCATGAGGGATATTGGTCTAGGTTGTTGGAGAAAAAGGGTATAAAAGTGCTATGGAGTGGGTAACAGGTGGAAAACTAAGGAACTTTGTGATACTCGCAAACAAATATACTCTACCCTCCCACCACTATTCACTGTATGGGTCAGTGGCGGCAAACATGCGGAGGCCATGGGGGAGGACAGGCAAGAACCACCGGAACAGAGGGGTAGAAACCATGTGGAAATAACGCCAATCGACAAGGTGGGGGGGCGGGGTGGGGGCAGAGATCTGAGAAGTTCCAGAAGAGCCAGTTGTTACACAGCTGTAGAAGGCCCAGCGGATCCTTGCATCTGTAACACTATTCAAAGCATCACATAACAAAATTTCATAACAGAACACCAACAAGACCAATGTCTGTACACTGCCGTATTACATCATATAACAATAAACAGTAAAGGCATCCTATCTGCAGAGGCTACACATCTTCGCCCCTTTTTAACACCACACACAGACATACACATACATACACAGACACACACAGAACCACAGAGACACTACCACACACAAAACAGGACAATAAATCAACCAAGAGAACCAGAAAAAAGCAATACCCAAGGTAAATATGAAAAACTAACCAGATGCCACTCAACATGTAAGAAGAGCGCATCTTTTAGGCACTTTGATAACACGAGAACTCCTTCTTAACCAAGAACTCTGCAGCATTCCCTGCAACAGACACTTGTTTGTCACTTACATGTTTTTGACTTTCATTCTCACATTTTCCATGTCTAGCCACTCTTGTCATATTTCACCATTGTCCATTCGAACCACGAACAGCATTGCCTCTAACCTTGATGACTCTAACAGGATCTCTAGATTTCGAAGATGCATTTCTTAGCAAAATGGTGTCTTCCTGACACGTGCCAAATCAATCATTGCGATTTTGACCTCCTGGACATATTTTTCCTTACACCTCACGTCCCTTTCACACCGAGCAACACTGTTTGCCACTCAATTTCCCGGCATCATCACTTGCTGTAGACATTCATCACAGCCTTGACCCATCAACTTCAGAAAGGACACAACGAGGTCACCTCTTTCCTCCCCCTCATGAGTGTAAACGGTGCTTTACCAGATATCAAAAGAGGGACACAACGAGGACACCACTTTTCTCTCCGTCATGAGTTTAAAAGTTGATTTACCAGAGATCAAATGAGGGAAGCACAGGGAACACCTCTTTTCTTCAAGTTATGAATTGAAAAGTTGCTTTACCAGAGATCAAATGAGGTAAACACAGGGGGCACCTCTTTTCTCCACGTCATGAGATTAAAAGGTGCTTTATCAGAGATCAAATGAGGGACACAACAAAGACACCTCTTTTCTCCCTCTCATGAGTGTAAAATGTGCTTTACCAGAGATCGAGTGAGGTGTACAGCTATAATCCCACCCTAAATCGCTGGTTGTTACTTCACAGTCAACTCTAGATGTCACCGCGCTCTGGATACACTCCACTAGAAACCTGTTGAATCTCTCCACTTTTAGTTGGCCTGAGGGTGGTACAATGGCGTGCATAAATGTTTCACTACACATTTGCCTAAAATCTCTGTCATGGTGGAAGAAGTAAATTGAACTCCATTGTCAGTGAGCAGCTCCTCGGGAGTGCCTTCTTTAGCAAACACTTCACAAACAAAAGGAATCACAGAGTTTGTGTTGGGTTCGGCTACACCACGTACTTCCACCCACCTGGAAAGATGATCCATCATGACAATAAAGTGTCTCATAATGGAAGGTAATACATGAAAAGGGTCGGGAAAAAAAATCAACCACAACTCTCTGCCACACCTTACCAGGACATGAAACAGGCACAGCAGTAGGCACAGAGGTCACCAAATGTTTATCACTCAAACAGCATGGTGCACAATTTCTCACTAATCCTTCTACCTCCACATCCACTCCAGGGCACCAGAAATCATTTCTTATCCTACGCTTAGTGGCGCTCATACCCAGGTGGCCTACATGAGCTGTCTTCAAAATCTTTTGGTGGTAACATCCTGGGGGAATTAACTTATCACCTCTTACCAACGATCCTCCTTGCAAAGATAACTCATCCGCCACCTTGCAATAAGATTGCAAAGAATTCTCCAAAGTTTTTTCCCTCTGCCCCCCAAATTTCCCAAAATTCATGACCTTGGTCAATACAGTATCCTCCCTCAACCGATCACACAATTCCATTAATTTGGAACAAATGACCAAATCTTCAACTTATGCAATGATACATGCCTCAATTTCTTCCTGTAAATCTACTGAACACAAATCTAATGGTAACCAAGACAGAAAGTCCACTCTAATGTTCTTTCCTTCTGTAATATGAATCACACTATAACTCCAATAATTTGATAGATAATCTGGCTGAGGATCTTAATTTGGATCCTAGACAAAATACCAACGAGTGGTCTGTGATCGGTCCTCAAGCTAAATTTTCTCCCCAAGAGATATGGCTTACACTTGCCGACACCCCAAACGCATTCCAACACATCACTTTCTATTACAGAATATTGTGTTTCCAAATCTTTCATGCTTCTGGAAGCAAACCCTACAGAAACTTCTGTCCCATCCATTACTTGTAGCAAAAAAACTCAATGCCATATTGTAGGAAACTGGCTATATATATATACTACACAAAAATGAGGTATAGTTTGTATAGAGACCAAGTGAACCCAGAGGTAGGCAGAGGTTAAGGTTAGATAGAACCTTACTCTCTAAAGTGGTAGCTTGGTCGAGCAGTAAGGCAGTATCAGAGGACAGTGTTAAGCATTTGATGTACACACGCAGTCAGCAAATGACAAATAAACATGGCACAGGTATGCATTAAATACTTTTCAGTAATAAGTTACTAGATATAGAACAGTTTGAAAATGCAATATAAATTGTACTTTGTTTGATTTACAGGGTATGCAGGAAAACAGAAGGATGCAACAGTTAGCAAATACAGTACATTGAAATGAATATGCTTTTTCAGTAAATTACAGGTAAGTTACTTTCTACGTTGCTTTTCTTACTCAGTGCTGGATACCTAGATTCAGCACTGGGACATTTCCTGGAAACAGGTACATAAATACGTTTTGGTTATTCACATGATTTTTAAAGAATATTTTTAGGTTTCAAAACTCCACACTTAGAAACTTTTTTGAGAAAAAGTGTCAATGTTATCCTATGGAGAGAAAACAGGTTAACAGTCCATAGGTAAGTAATCGACTGTGGGAATTAAGGTTCTGGGGTCAGACGCAGGGGTCCCCCATGGTCAGTGTTGCACTGTTGTTACACCCTCGGCACTGTGGCGGCGGGGTGCAGAGTGTTGAGGCCCACTGTTATCCAAAGGGGGACAGGGGGTCTCCGGTTGGTAGCTGCTGGCAAGCAGGTCACTGGGTTGTGAGAGCAAAGCTCCTGGGGTTAAGGTCAAGGCAAATGGGGAAACAAAGTAGCACAAAAGGTGCACCCTCAGCGGCACTGGGGCGGCCGGGTGCAGAGTGCTGATTCGACGTTGGGCGCCCTGTTTTTTTCTATGGAGAACCTCAGGCAGGGAGACGAAGGGCTTCTGGGTGCGACCACCACTGGGAGAGGTACGTTGGGAAGTTAAGGATTGGTTAAGCACCGTCGGTTTGGGCACACACGGCCGCGGGGCGTCGGGTGCAGGGGTGACTTCTGGGGTCGGATCTTCTTACCAGCTCCTGGTCGCGTTTAAGGGGGCCTTCTGGATTTAGGCTGCATTTGTCAGCTGGAGGCTTGAGGCAGATCAGGGGTCACCGGATCTCGGGTCAGGATCACCGGGGTGACCTCCTTGTGGTATATTTCCACTCGAGTCCGGGCCTGGTTCGGCGGGTGCAGAGTGGGCTGTATTTACGGTCCATGACTGCTGCCAGGGGTTGCTGTTTGAACAAGTCCAGTGTTCACGGGAGATTCAGTCTTTGAAGTGTAGGCAGGCAGGTCCTCCATGGTTTTGAGGTTGCTGGCTGCAAGACACACCAGGATTTTGCAGGAGCAGGTTCGAGGGGAGACAGGCCTGTAGGACTGGGGCAAGTTAGTGGGCGCTGTCCTCTTGTTAGCTCTGCACGGCTCTTCGGTCCTTCTTCTTATCTTCTTTTCTTGTCGTTTCTGGATCTGAGGTAGCGAGGTTCAGGGTGCCCCCTTAATACTAGATTTAGGGATATTACAGGTGGGTAAAGGGCATGGACCATTGGGTCCATTCCCTGGGGTGGGTACACCCCCTATTATGCCACTCTCCAGTGGGAGGGCGGCTGGAGTCTGTCCCTGGTTGGCTGGGTCCCCCATCCTCAAGATGTCGGGGACTCGAGGCTGTGCTTCAACCCCCTTCCCCCACCTGAGACGTGGAGTTGGCAACACCCCTCTTCCTCACTTGTTTTTCCCGCCCAAAGTGGGAGGTAGAACCACTAGGGACCAGTTGCTGAAAGCAGCAAATTGTCTGGAGAGCTCACAAAGGCGGTATGCCTTTGAATCTTCTCCTTCGTGAACCCTGCCCATCCTGGGGGAGGAGGCTTGGTACCTCGTCCCAGGATGTGCATTGTTTCAGGTCCCCGAGAGCAGCAAGCTCTCGACCCAGGGGTCCCGAAACATGTCAATTGGTGGCAGCCTAAGCAGCCACTCAGTCAGGTCACTAGGAGTTGGTCGAGTTTTAGGGGCATCTCTAGGATTCCCTCTTTGGTGCATTTTACATTAAATCCCACACTGGTATCAGTGTGGGTTTTATATGCTGAGAAGTTTGGTACCCCCTGGAAGAGTGACAGAGAAAATCTCTGCACCCGAAGCTTAAGGCTCAATGGAGCACAGTGTGTCCAACCTTATGTCAGGGCAAAGCATGTCCTTTTAGAAGACCCCTCACTCACCAACCTGGTTGGTGACATGCTTCATCATCGGGGTCCCACCCCGTAGGCCGAGTGCCAACAGGGTGTGCTGCGACACCTGATTACAGTGGAGCGGGTTTTCTTTTTCTTTTATATGTGCAATGATTCTAAAAAGTGACTAGGTGGATTAAGAAGGGAACAATACTACTCACTGCAAGACTTTATTCTTGAGTGATTGCACCCTGATAAAATTACAGTGTGACACCCGTGTCTAATTAGGTAGACTTTGATGTCTAAGACATGTAGTGTTTAGTTAAAATAGCGACGTGTGCTATGTGATTTTAAAATTAGGTCTACATGTTTCAACCATCTTGCAATTGTGGGTTTTCGTCAGGACCGAAGGAAGTGATCTGGGTGGTACGCACACGCTAAGGTGCGTCCAGTCCTCGATCACGTGAGAATATATGGCCCACAATATTATGGACCTACACAAAAATACAAAAGTCTTCTCCCCACTCCGGAAGAAAAACTGAGACAGCGGTGTAAGCCGCTACATGGGTGTCCGGGTTCCAAGAGAAATGCTCACGTCACTTCCACGGGGTGTACCGAACTGGAACCAAGTAGGTTTTCGGTCCGATTAGCAGAAGCCATGAGTTACGTGAGCATTTCTCTTGGAACCCGGACACCCATGTAGCAGCTTACACCGCTGTGTCAGTTTTTCTTCCGGAGTGGGGAGAAGACTTTTGTATTTTTGTGTAGGTTCATAATTTTGTGGGCCATATATTCTCACGTGATCGAGGACTGGACGCACCTTAGCGTGTGCGTACCACCCAGATCACTTCCTTCGGTCCTGACGAAAACCCACAATTGCAAGATGGTTGAAACATGTAGACCTAATTTTAAAATCACATAGCACACGTCACTATTTTAACTAAACACTACACGTCTTAGACATCAAAGTCTACCTAATTAGACACGGGTGTCACACTGTAATTTTATCAGGGTGCAATCACTCAAGAATAAAGTCTTGCAGTGAGTAGTATTGTTCCCTTCTTAATCCACCTAGTCACTTTTTAGAATCATTGCACATATAAAAGAAAAAGAAAACCCGCTCCACTGTAATCAGGTGTCGCAGCACACCCTGTTGGCACTCGGCCTATGGGGTGGGACCCCGATGATGAAGCATGTCACCAACCAGGTTGGTGAGTGAGGGGTCTTCTAAAAGGACATGCTTTGCCCTGACATAAGGTTGGACACACTGTGCTCCATTGAGCCTTAAGCTCCGGGTGCAGAGAGTTTCTCTGTCACTCTTCCAGGGGGTACTCCTCCAATTGTTGTTTAATATTGAAGCAGGGGACCAGGAGTTCCTACCTTACACTGAGTTTAATACCCTTACTCTCTCATTTTGTTTCGGAATACTGAGAAGTTTGGTAACAACCTCTCAGTCTTTAATGTAGCCATTATGGTGTAGTGGATTTCGTGATGACAAACTCCTAGCACCATATACTCTGAATGGCAGCACTGCACTTACAGTGCCCTGGAATGGCACTGGGTACTGTAGGGGCACAGGGCTCATGCACTTGTACCCTCACCACTGGCATAGGGCAGCCAGCTAGAGGGGTGACTGATCTATGCCAGGGCAGTGGTTTGTGGGCAGGGCACACAGGGATGTTTGCCATATCGACTCTTCACTTTGTTCTGCACCAAGACACGCAGCCTGCAAGGGCCGTGTGTGAGTGTCAGGGTACAGGGCCTCTAAGGGTGGCACAATAAGTGCTGCAGCCCTTAGGGGTCTTTTCTGGTCACAGTGCCCTTGGTACCTGTGGTACCATTTACTAGGGGCTGACATGTGACCAGAGATGCAATTGGGGTTAGGCTTCAAAACAGTTTTAGGGAAGAAACAGGCCCTGGGTACCTCATTAGCAGGAGCCCAAGGCACACTCAGTCAAAGAACATCAGCAATTCATCAAAAAGTGGGGGCATACCATGCAAGAAAGAGGGCACGTTCTCACACAACCCCCCAAATGAAAGAAGATTAGACTAACCTTTCCCTAGAGAGTCTTCATTGTCTAAGTGGAAGAACCTGGAAAGTCCATCTGCATTAGCATTGGCAGTCCCAGGTCTGTGTTCCACTTCAAAGTCCATTCCCTGTAGGGAGATGGACCACCTCAACATTTTAGGATTTTCTCCCTTCATTTGCATTCGCCATCTGAGAGGTCTGTGATCAGTTTGAACTAGGAAGTGAGTACCAAACAAGAATGGTCTCCACTTCTTCAGGGACCAAACCACAGCAAAGGCCTCCCTCTCAAAGGCACTCCAACGCTGCTCCCTGGGGAGACGCCTTCTACTTATAAAAGCAACAGGTTGGTGTTGGCCTTCATCAATGGTCTGGGATAGGACCGCTCCTTTCCCTAGCTCAGAGGCATCAGTCTGCACTATGAACTGCTTGGTATAATCTGGAGCATTCAGAATTGGTGCTGAGCACATTGCTTCTTTCAGGGTGCCAAAAGCCTTTTGACAACTAACTGTCCAGTTTACCTTTATGGGCATTTTCTTGGAGGTGAGTTCTGTGAGGGGAGCCACAACGGACCCATATCCCTTCACAACCCTCCTGCAGTACCCAGTCAAGCCAAGGAATGCCCTGACTTGGGCCTGGGTTGTTGGAGATGCCCAGTCCAGGATTACCTGGCTCATGGGCTGTAAGGGTTGGACCTGGCCTCCACCAACAAGGTGGCCCAACTACACCACAGTGCCCTGCCCTAGCTGGCATTCGGATGCCTTGATGGATAGGCCTGCAGTTTGCAGGGCTTTTAAAACCTTCCCAAGCTGGATCAGGTGATCCTGCCAGGTGGAACTAAAGACAGCAATATCATCAAGATAGGCTGCACTAAAGGATTCCAACCCAGTCAGGACTTGATTCACCAACCTCTGGAAGGTGACAAGGGCATTTTTTAAACCAAAGGGGATAACAGACTTCTCATAGTGTTAATAGTGCTCCAACAGTGTAGCAGAAAAGCAGTGAGGTACGCACACATTACTAATTGATCAGAACAATTCTCAGTAGTGTTAAAAGATTTTTCAAAGTGTATTAAACAGCAGTTCAGAATGCACAATCCATTGTGCACATATTTCTCATACAGCAGCGTTGTGTGTACAGATTCCAGAGTACTGTAAACATCACTGAAGTGTACACTGATTTCTCCTTGAGTAGTAAAAGGCTGTGCAGCGTCCCATTATTTCTCAAGGTGCTGCAAACAGTAGTGCAGTGCGCACATATTTCTCATAGTGCAGTAAACAGCAGCATGCAATGCTTTATCATAGTCAATTACAAGTAATGAAGTGTGTACACAGAGCATAGTAAAAAGCAGTGCAGTGTGCACAGATTCGTCAGTGCGACAAAAAGCAGTGCAGCCCATATATTGCCGTCATACAGAAAAAACAGTGTGGTGTGAACAGATTACTCAGTGTAGTAAATGCAGTAGTGTGCACAGATCCCTCATATTGTAGTATGATGCAGTGCAGCATGCACAGATTTCTTATAGTGCAGTAAGATGCAGTGCAGTGTGCACAGATCCTTCATATTGTAGTATGATGCAGTGCACCGTGCACAGATTTCTTATAGTGCAGTAAGATGCAGTGCAGTGTGCACAGATCCCTCATATTGTAGTATGATGCAGTGCAGCATGCACAGACTTCTTATAGTGCAGTAAGATGCAGTGCAGTGTGCACAGATCCCTCATATTGTAGTATGATGCAGTGCAGCATGCACAGATTTCTTATAGTGGTGTAAGATGCAGTGCAGCGTGCACAGATTTCTTAAAGTCTAGTAGGATGCAGAACAGTGTGCACAGATCCCTCATATTGTAGTATGATGCAGTGCAGCATGCACAGATTTGTTATAGTGCAGTACGATGCAGTGTAGTGTGCACAGATCCCTCATATTGTAGTAAGATGCAGTACAGTGTGCACGGATCCCTCATATTGTAGTATGATGCAGTGCAGCATGCAGATTTCTTATAGTGCAGTAAGATGCAGTGCAGTGTGCACAGATCCCTCATATTGTAGTATGATGCAGTGCAGCATGCACAGATTTCTTATAGTGCAGTAAGGTGCAGTGCAGCGTGCACAGATTTCTTAAAGTCTAGTAGGATCGAGAACAGTGTGCGCAGATTCCTCATATTGTAGCATGATGCAGTGCAGCGTGCACATATTTCTTAAAGAGTAGTAAGATGCAGAACAGTGTGCACGGAATCCTCACATTGCAGTATGAAGCAGTGCAGCGCGCACACATTTCTTAACGTGTAGTAAGATGCAGTACAGTGTACACAGATCCCTCATATTGCAGTATGATGCACCGCAGCGTGCTCATATTTCGTAAAATGTAGTAAAAGCAGGGTGGACAGATTCCTCAATGCAGTAAAAAGCAGCGCAGCATGCACAGGTGTGTCCCAGTGCAGTAGGATGCGGTGTAGAATGCATGGATAGTGCAGTACAGATCAGTGCAGTGGCACTGACTCCTCAAAGTGCAATAGTATGTAGAGCAGCATGCACAGATTCCTCACACTGCAGTAAGATGGAGAGTAGTGTGCACAGTTTCCTCACAGTGCAGTAAGATGCAGTACTGTGCACAGATTCCTCATAGTGCAGTAAAATGCAGTGCAACAGTGCAAGGATCCCCTCTTTAACACAAATGATGCCCACAAACAACCCCAGGGCCGGAAGGAAAGCCCCCCAGGGCCCCCAGATAGAAGAGCCCAGCTCAACCCCAGGGGCCCCGGATAGAAAAGCCCAGCTCAGCCCCAGGGGCCCCTGGATAGAAGAGTCCAGCTCAGCCCCAGGGGACCCCGGATAGAAGAGCCCAGCTCAGCCCAGGGGCCCCAGATGGAAGAGCCCAGCTCAGCCCCAGGGGCCCCGGGTAGAAGAGCCTAGCTCAGCCCCAGGGGCCCCCAGAGAGAAGAGCCCAGCTCAGCCCCGGGGCCCATAGATAGACTAGCCCAACTCAGCCCCAGGGGCCCCCGGATAGAAGAGCCCAGCTCAGCCCCAGAGGCCCCCGGAGAGAAGAGCCCAGCTCAGCCCCAGGGCCCCCAGATAGAAGAGCCCAGCTCAGCCCCAGGGCCCCCGGATAGAAGAGCCCAGCTCAGCCCCAGGGTCCCAGATAAAAGAGCCCAGCTCAGCCCCAGAGGCCCCCGGATAGAAGAGCCCAGCTCAGCCACCCAGGGGACCCCAGATAGAAGAGCCCAGCTCAGCCCCAGGGACCCTGGATAGAACAGCCCAGCTCAGCCCCAGTGCCCTCGGATAAAAGAGCCCAGCTCAGCCCCAGGGGCCCCTGGATAGAGGAGCCCAGCTCAGCCCCCCCAGGTTCCCCAGATAGAAGAGCCCAGCTCAGCCCCCCCAGGTTCCCCAGATAGAAGAGCCCAGCTCAGCCCCAGGGGCCCCCAGATAGAAGTGCCCAGCACAGCCAGAGGGCCCCCCCGGATAGAAGAGTCCAGATCAGCCCCAGAGGACCCCGGATAGAAGAGCCCAGCTCAGCTCCCAGGGGCCCCAGATAGAAGAGCCCAGCTCAGCCCCAGGGGCCCCCAGATAGAAGAGCCCAGCTCAGCCCAGGGGGCCCCGGATAGAAGAGCCCAGCTCAGCTCCAGGGCCCCCCGGATAGAAGAGCCCAGCTCAGCCCCAGGGGCCCCCAGATAGAAGAGCCCAGCACAGCCACAGGGCCCCCCGGATAGAAGAGTCCAGCTCAGCCCCAGAGGCCCCCGGATAGAAGAGCCCAGCTCAGCCCCCCAGGGCCCCCCGGATAGAAGAGTCCAGCTCAGCCCCAGAGGCCCCCGGATAGAAGAGCCCAGCTCAGCTCCCAGGGGCTCCCGGATAAAAGAGCCCAGCTCAGCCCCAGGGCCCCCAGATAGAGGAGCCCAGCTCAGCCCAAGGGGCCCCGGATAGAAGAGCCCAGCTCAGCCCGGCTCCTGCAGAGATTCCCCCCAGGATTATTCAGTCTATTTCTTCAAACACAGCAGAAGGTGCTGACAATCTCCTACCTGAGCAGAGACCTGTGCAGACATGTCCAGGTTCTCTCCTCCTCCTGGGGGGCTGATGGGGGGGGCAGATCAGGGGTCTGATAGGGGATCTGAAGATGAAGGTATCTGCCCACTAGACAGACAGGGCTCCTTCCTCCTCTGCAGCAGGCTGGACACACCAGGAGAGGCCGGAAGTGATGTCAGCACCACTGCTGGTGCTGTCTCTGCCGCCGCTGACCCGGAAGAGGAAACCCTTCTCCCTTTCATCTAATGTGCAGCTCAGTGGTTTCAACAGCAAGCAAGGAGCGCCCTCTGGTGACCGCTGACGGAACCGCCGCCTCCATGCTCCAGCAGTGAATACATTTCACACAAACAAGCCTTTATACCTGTAAAGACCTGGGATTTCAGATGTCACAGACGTGAATGTTTTTAAGGGTCAGACAGTTCAAGTACAGGGCCTCACACTTGGCTGCTGCTGTAAAAAACGTATTTGTAGCTTTACTTCAGATGAGCATCTTCCAAACACTGATGTAAAGGACTTAAGAGTATTTACAGAAAGGTGACAACTGGAAGTGATAGTCCGTATTTCAATGAATATATCTGTATTTCAATGAATATATCAGTATTTCAATGAATATATATGTATTTTAGTTAGTTTTGCAATTAAACTGTACATCGTATTAATCTTTTTTAATTATTTATTTGCAGTTTTTTTCAAATCCACAGCGTAAACAGAGGAAAATACCATGGAGTTTTAAACACCAGATCAGTGACAATACAGCATAGGTCATGTGTCAAAGCGACAATTAAAGAACATAGCTGCCAAGGTTTTATATTGCTATGTGTGACATTTTCATAATTTCAGTGTGATTATGAGGGACATTTCAATGACAATGAGTGACACTTTTTTCGCGAGAAAAAATCAAGCAATGAAGACGAGGGAAACATATTTAATTAAATTAAATTTGAGCAATAACAAAATCTTTAAATTGCTGCAAAGCACTTGAAACGCATTAAGGCTCAGGCTGAGGCGCAAAGAAGTCTCAGGCATAGCCAACAGCTAGTGCGCTGTAGTGTTTATAATTTTATAAATGAGTCTCCCTCAACTAGTGCAGAACCAAGCAGCCAGACTTGTTCTTAAACAACCTAGGCGATGTTCCATCAGGCCTGGCCTAGAGCAATTACACTGGCTGCCTGTATCTCAAAGAATCATGTTTAAGTCCGGCTGTATCATATACAAGAGTCTACAAAACATAGGGCCTCAGTTCATCAATCAGTTGGTCTCCAAATGCAAGCCCACTCGCAATCTTAGATCCATCAATAAAGACTTGCTGGTTGTTCCCTCTTACAGGAGAAAGCGTCAGGGCGGCAGCTGTTTCCATTACTTAGCTGCTTGTAAAAAGGGTCAGCCCCGATCGCACCCGATGCCCAGGCTGCTGGTGCAGGGCGACTCTTTGTTTCCTTCTTGAGTAGTTACCAAATAAAGAGACGGGCACTGGAAGTAGGAAGACAAGGAAAAAGGTTTATTACTCATGAGGAGAGCATGTCCTTTGGGACACTCGCATGGTGTCTTCGGGAGGTGCTCTAACAAGTTTCTCTGAGGCTTCGTCTTTTATACACAGGTTTATGACACACACACATCCTTCATTATAATCAAGGCATTGTAAAGTATGGAGGTATTCCAACACATGGCTACAGTAGGCCCTTATTCTCCATGCAATAGGAGGGGGCTGTCATGCGGCTGAGTGTTCTGCTGATTCCATTGGAATGTGTGCTCCTGATCGAATCTCAGGGGGTGGGGTGGTCATGATCAATAGCGGCTCCTTTCAAGAGAGACGAATGCATACAGTAGTGGACAATGAACTGTATCCTCAGGCTAAAGGATGACCAGCGGTCCGTGCAGACATTCAGGCTCAGAGGAAGAGGTCATCACAGGAGGGGTATTCATGGAGGGACAGGAGGTGTTGGTCAGGCGCGGGGTGCGATTCTTTAGGGACAGAGTCATGCGGGAGGGGAGGGCTCATGACTCGCGCATGTGGGAGAGGGAGCAGTCAGGGGCATGGGGGAAGCTTGCAGGGTCAGGGAAGGGGCGCTGGCGATCGACCGCAAACTGAGAGACCATGGTACCTAAAATGGCTGTCGTGTACGTGTGTGCATGGGTCTATGCCAGTGGGACAACACAGTCAGAGTTTTAGCGATACCCATTCTGTTTACACCAAGGGGTACGGTGAACATAAATGAACGCCGCTTATGTACATATACATTGCTATTTTTAACAGTCGCCGCTTTTTACATAAGCACGTTCAATTTCTACACAGTCGATGTGATAGGCAAAATATAATACATGTTAATTTACATTTGTTGAGTTCTAAATACAAGCCTAAAGATGGGCATAATATTTAGTCAGGGTTTAAAAGGACTTTTTCTCCGATGACATCAATATACAGTAAAAAGTGCCGTATGTGACCTTTGGACTTGAGTGATCGATGAAAACATTTTTGTAAGCAATAAAAATTGAGGGAGAAATGCAATTCGATGTAAACAACTAGTCAAGGGGTGAGTGGAAAGTTCTGGAAGGGGGGGTCTTAGCGAAAATGTCTTTTTCAACGACGAGCCACCACTGGTAGACTCTGTTAGTCCGTTTTTCCTTTCGTTGGCGCTTTTGAGCACCGGCGGTGGAGCTATAAATCCAGCTCGGAATCGTCCTTACGCGTTGCAGGGTGCGATCAGTCCTCTGCTGTTAGATCACAGTCCTGTTTCCTAACTCATTTTCTTAGGGGTGCCTCATGCTGGGCACCTGCGTGTCTTTCTGTTTTTCCGTGGCAAAATCCCAGTCCATAGTCAAAGTTTATATGAAAAAGTTTGTTGAATAACCGAGGGAAGAGAGGGCGGAGTGGGGCCAGATCTTCGAACACACCAAGGGACCAAGGGAGCAAAGGATGATGAGCAAGCAAGCCCAACAGTCGGACTCGAAAAAGGGGACGGGGACCTTCAGGCACAAGTGGGTCAGCAAGTCGAGGGCTTCAAGACAGCCCTTCATTCTTTCATCTGCCGAGACTGAGAGTTGTGCCTCGTCCCGCGTCTCGTTGCTCTGCGGCTCCACCTTTGGTTGCGGTCATGTGTGCTTCATGATCTGTGGCCAGCCTGTGCGTCACGTCCAGCTCCTCTCCTCCGGTTATTATATCTTTAAATGAGTAGAAAACAAGTTTTTAGAACAACTGGCAGGAGAAGACATTTATACATCTTAATTCCGTCCCCAATCCTGTGTAGGTGGGGGATAAGTTCACCGGTCACAGTCAGAGGTCGTTATTTATGCAGTCTGTAGGAGTGCATTGCTATGGAATTCGTAACCCTATTCGGTGCTCATTCATGACGTTCGTGGAGAGAAATTGGACCTTTACACACAGTGTAACATTATAGAAAATTCAAAGTCGAGTCCTTATGTAGAGACTCGTTCTTCCCTGTAACCCAAGTATCGACAATCTTACATTTCCCTTCGGGATCGGCTAACTCTTGTATGTGGGGCGTTATTGTCATGAAAAAAAGGGGGTGGACGTAAGACATGCTCTTCTTGGGGAGTGAATCGTTAATCGAAGTCATTGATTTCGCTTTCGGGGGTAGATGACATGAAGCTGGGGTTAATCGGGGGAATGGGGACATTTGGGCAGGGAGCTGGGGTCGATCGGGAGAAGTGGGGTACTCTGGACATCCACGCTTAGGCGCAAGGGGGTGGGGCAATCGGGGCATTGGGGATCGCATTTTCTAACGAACTGAGAAACAGAAGACCATTGACGTTATAGTTCCCTTATAAAAGGCCAGATTAGGGGACATCCGTCGTCTTACCCGTCCTTTCCTTCATTACCAACTCGGGTTCTATTATTTGCAGAAGGGAGAGGTAGTAATATGGCAAGTCTCAATCGTTTTGGTTTTGGTCAATTTTGCTGAACACCTTTGCGTTCGAGGGAACCCAATTATGTTTGTGTCGGAGGGACACAACGCCACCATACAAGAAAAAGAGGAAACGGGGGGGGCTTCTGGAGAGAGGGAGAGAGAGAGGGAGAGAGAGGGAGAGAGAGAGAGAGAGAGAGAGAGAGAGAGAGAGAGAGAGAGAGGGGGAGGGAGAGAGAGAGAGAGAGAGAGAGAGAGAGAGAGAGAGAGAGAGAGAGAGTCGTACTCTAAACGAACCATTCGGTACACGTATGCCGTGGGGAGAGAGAGAGTCGTGTACAATAATGGTCCATTCAGTGCGCACACAACTTAGAACGGCAGGGGCTAAGTAATGCGTAAATACAAGCGGAGGGATGACATATATTCATGCATCATGCACACATAAATTCAGACGGGGGAGACAGCACATGTATCACACACAAAGATCCAAGACAAGACATAAAACAGTTATTGGCCAAAATTATCTTTTCCTGTACGTTGTGCGCCTCTTAACATCCTAAGCTCTTTTTACCCTTTTTTCTTCTCTTTTATCGTTGGCTGTCTTCACTAGTGGCTTTCTTTGTACATACTCACGCCGTTGGCAATTGGTCACGAACTAACCTGGTCGGGCTAATGCTCACGGTGGTTAATCCGAGTCATTTTTAGCAAGTGCGTTTCCAGGCTGAGACAACAGTTGATGTCAATTGGAGAGCAAGGGGGCAGCTTTTAGTTATAGGAAGTAGTAGGTTTTCAAATATTGGCAATATCCCTAGTCCTCTCGGCGGGGCATACTTGTGTAACCCCTACCTCGAAATACCCTAAACTTTTCCCTACTTAGTTTAAAACGTAAGAATGCTTAATCATGTGTGTACATTATTCTTTTTGTTTTATTCGGGGTTTGTCGCGGTCAGGTACTATAATCAGACCCTTTTTCCCGTCTCTTCGTCCGCTGGATCACCATTTTCGTCGGCATTCCGAGGTGACCTGCAGAGAGAGGGAAAAGAAAGGAGGGGAGAGCAGGCTACATTGATACGCACTCGCGCGCATAAACCCAGAAAGGTTTTTACTTACTGCGTACTCGGCCTATTTCCACAGGATGCAGTCACTGCCAACTGGGGCGTTTAAGCCCAGGTGGACCGTTAGTGTGACTTTTCTTATGCAGGTAGCATATAAAGTATAGGCTAAATACCAGAATCTTTAGCTGTTGCTTTTGGCTGTATCAAAAGGAAAAATACACAACTAAAATTCGACCCTTCATATTTGCAATATTTCTACGTGCTATACTTTTTCAACTCTTTATCTAATCGAGCTTAGTCATTCCACCTACATTTCAGTTATATCGAAGATAGTGATCATTCATTCAAGACTTTATCAATTTACACGGACAATTATAGTTGCTTTCTCAAAAATCTTTAATAAGAATGTCGATGCATAAATACGGGCCTACAACCCCGTGGACCGGCCACGGAGCAGGCTGGAGCGGAGTCGGTGGTCGTTTATTTCACTTAAAAGGTGTGAAAAGCGCAATAAAATCATATCGAGACTTCAGTGTGAGCGAGTGTCATAAGTGTTGGGCTTCCAACTTTCAATAATCATGACGTGCAAAATTCAAACAACAATTCATTGTCCGAATGTTCAATTAATACCCATCTGATGTCAATTTACCGTCTGAACACATAATCAGTACCCATCCAATATCAATTCATTGTCCGAACCTATAACCAGTACCCATCCCATATCAATTCATTTCCCGAACTGACAGTACACATCTTGAATTCCTTAATTGTCTGAACACGTAATCAGTGCACATCCTATATCAATTCATGCGGTTAAAAAAAAAACCTTCATACATAACTCATGACACCAGGGCCGAACAATCGGGGTACAACAAGGAGTTGAAAGTTTCATTTGCATCGGCGCCATTTTGAGTGCAGTCAGGCAGAACCAGGCATAGTCTAAATGTCTATTAACTCGTGGTTGGCCCAGAGCTTCCTTTGGCAGTCCAAAGGTTCCGTTAAAAGGGCAAAAGAATGGATCTGTGGTTCGAACCATCAGTCAAAAAAGGGGGGGGAGGCAACAATGTTCCTACCGGGTCATACTGTGCTTTCACCGGAACTGATCCGAATTGTGGTCTATAGGACTCTAGTCATTCAAACTGAGGCTGGCGCCAGCATGGGAGCGCCGACGTCCTGCGGCTACATTTCCATCGTTCCGTGGGCAATCATGGCAGTCATTCCCCATCGGGGGTATCTGCGGGGGTCGGGGACTCCCGCGGCTCCTCTAGAATCTTCAAGGTTGTGGAGAACTATGACGGTGGAGTCAATAAGTGACCGGGCCATTCCTTCATGCTGGGCCCGCTCTTGCCAGGTCGATCGCCATTTTGAGAGTTCGGCAGCTACCGGAGATCGCGGGGTAAAGTGAGCGGATGGGCTCCACCCTGCCGGGCGAGGCGCCGCAGCATCGCCACAGTGGAAGAACCCTTTTCCGGGCGCCTGGAACATTGAGGGTGCAGTTGGGAAGCCTCCACCTGAGGAGGCGGGAGAGGCCTGTTTGCACCGTCTCTCCCTCCCAGTGCACCCCACGGCGTCTTGCTTGACATTTGTTATGGCCGGACCAGGCGATGAGGACGGGGGGGGGGTCGGAGGCATGTGCAAGACATCCCCCCAAGAGTTGTCGCAGTAATTATTGAAGAAAGAAGAAATGTCTGGCGTGTTGTCGCTGCCGTTACGAAGGAGAAAAGAAACAATGTCCCGTCCGTCTTTGGGCCGGGGTTCCGGTGGATGTCGGCCGGACGTCCCTTGCTCTGGCCCCATGACCGGGTTCCTTGGTTTATCGGCTGCAGCCGGATCCCATCGGCCCCAGCCCCCGGCCGTTGGTGGCCGGACCGGAAGAGCATGTGGCGGGACTACCTGCAACTCTCAAGGGCCGCCGCGGCCGGACTGGGAGAGAGAGGGGAGGGTCGAGGACATTCCCCCCCCTGCAACTCTCCGGTGTTGTCAAGGCAATCCCCTGGCCGGGCCCCGCTGGCCTCGGCCTCTCCTCCGGCTACACCCTACGTTAGGATCTCCTGGCCAACCGTTGGCAGCAGGACCCGCCTCATATGGGTTGCTTTCGGCTGGGCGTGGCCGCAACCCTGCTCCACTTTGGAAGGTTCCAGAGTGGGGGCGGATGTTCTGTTGACTTGCATTTTCCCCAGTTTATCGTTCTTATTGTTTTCAGGTTTCTCATTACGGGTTACTAAATAGGTTTTACCATTAAGTATTGTTTATCGTTTTCCTTGTTTCGTTATTTAATAAAAAGAGTTCGTTTTTTCATTAGTGGCCTACTGAATTCGTTTTCCTATTCCCTTCTTTCCAGGTTGTTTCATGCTAAAGTTTTTCTGTTAACAGGTTACAGTGATCACTTTATTATCTCATATGTCCTTTTCACTAGGGGTGCTCTCTGGTCGGGCCAGATGATCTTCCTCTAGTAAATGGTCCGAGTGAGACTGGCGTATCAGTCAGTGGGGAGTAGATAGGCATGGCAGATTACAACGGGGGACAAAAGGTCCGCATTACCTACCCTTCACTACTTGCAAAGTTTTTCCTACGTTTCTTTGCAAACAGGGAATACCTCCAAAAAAGAACCAATTCCCAAACAGTCAATGTTCGGGCAAACAATCAATCAATGAGGAACGAAACAGGTACAACGTGTTAAAGGTTTGCGTTACCTATCCTTCACTTTCTGCAAAGGGAGAGAGAATATTCCTATTCTTCCCCGTTTGCAGGCAGAGAAGATTCCTAAGAGAACCAGCTTCGAACAATGTAATGCTCGATTCAATCAATCAATCAATGGGGAGGAAAAAAATAGGCACGACGTGTTAAAGTTTTGCGTTGCCTACCCTTCACTATCTGCAAAGATTAAACAGAGTATGGCGATTCTGTGTTTGTTTGCAAATAGAGAATCTCCCAGAAGCAATCAATAGGCAATACTAGTATTTTCAAACAATCAATCAATCAATCAATTTCGCAATTTGTCGTGTATCGCGACCTTACCCGGACCGGACCATGTGGGCAGTTCTTCGCCTTCCTTTTTCCAGCGCCCGATCGTTCTCTTTCTCCATGTTTTTACCGCAGCATTCCTGTGGGATTCCAGTCAGGACAATAGGTCACTTGAGAGAGGTCCGTTCGGAATCGGTGAAGCTCATTCAATCGGCAGCCGGACGAGGGCCCTCTCAAGGCAGGTATACTCCAATCATTTAGATGTTCACCCCGTCGTCTGGACCTCTCTTACCGGACCTTATGTCGCTGATGGGCCCCGCGTTTGGGGCGCCAATTGTAAAAAGGGTCAGCCCCGATCGCACCCGATGCCCAGGCTGCTGGTGCAGGGCGACTCTTTGTTTCCTTCTTGAGTAGTTACCAAATAAAGAGACGGGCACTGGAAGTAGGAAGACAAGGAAAAAGGTTTATTACTCATGAGGAGAGCATGTCCTTTGGAACACTCGCATGGTGTCTTCGGGAGGTGCTCTAACAAGTTTCTCTGAGGCTTCGTCTTTTATACACAGGTTTATGACACACACACATCCTTCATTATAATCAAGGCATTGTAAAGTATGGAGGTATTCCAACACATGGCTACAGTAGGCCCTTATTCTCCATGCAATAGGAGGGGGCTGTCATGCGGCTGAGTGTTCTGCTGATTCCATTGGAATGTGTGCTCCTGATCGAATCTCAGGGGTGGGGGTGGTCATGATCAATAGTGGCTCCTTTCAAGAGAGACGAATGCATACAGTAGTGGACAATGAACTGTATCCTCAGGCTAAGGGATGACCAGCGGTCCGTGCAGACATTCAGGCTCAGAGGAAGAGGTCATCACAGGAGGGGTATTCATGGAGGGACAGGAGGTGTTGGTCAGGCGCGGGGTGCGATTCTTTAGGGACAGAGTCATGCGGGAGGGGAGGGCTCATGACTCGCGCATGTGGGAGAGGGAGCAGTCAGGGGCATGGGGGAAGCTTGCAGGGTCAGGGAAGGGGCGCTGGCGATCGACCGCAAACTGAGAGACCATGGTACCTAAAATGGCTGTCGTGTACGTGTGTGCATGGGTCTATGCCAGTGGGACAACACAGTCAGAGTTTTAGCGATACCCATTCTGTGGGTATCGCTAAAACATAACATAAATGAACGTCGCTTATGTACATACACATTGCTATTTTTAACATGCTGTCCTATGGAACTCCCTACCACTTTCCCTTCGGCTCAGCCCAGACTTTCTAACTTTTAGACGTTCTTATAAAACTTGGCTGTTCAGACAGGCTTATTTTCAGTAAGTTGTTGTGTTAGGTTCCTACTTCAACAGCGCCATGAAGCCCACGGGCGTACGTGCGCTTTACAAAAAAATCCTAACATAACATAACATAACATAACATTTACACAGTTGTTTCGAAGTATTTCAAGGAATGGCTCGTTCAACTCGAGGCAGCTCAGCACAAATTAGTAAATATACAAAATAAACTACCTGTTCTATTTTCCATCCACATGCTCCAATAATTGGTGTATTTTTGCTGCACTTTAGTTTAGCTAGCATTCATGTACCACACGTATACATCCGGGTACGAGCTGCCTCACAAACATGGGCACTACCTTCTAGAGACACCTACCAGCTTCTTGAGAGCGCTGAATTTAATTTCCTATCATCACCCAAGTAAAGCACAATTTTGCTGTTGGCTCACCAGAATAAAGTCAAGTGATAACTAAGGGGGGGGGGACAGACTGGAGCAGTAGCACGCACCACAGGCATTTTGGTCTCTTTGAAGCACACACTTAGAGGCTCATTATGATGGCGGGAGGATCGCCACCTCCGGGACGGCGGTGGCGATCCTTCCGCCTTCAAATGTTGATTTACCCACCGCCAAATTAGGATGGCAGTGGGTAACGCGGTGGACGGAAAGTCCGTCCTCCGCATTTCTGCCGGTGGCAATCATCACAATTGTCTAGCAGACGGAGCAGGGGCACTAATATGGTGGCAGTGCCTACCAGGCACCGTCCGCCATATTAGGATGTGGGAAATTAAAGGCCTTCCCATGGCGGCATCGAGGATTGGGTCTAGGGGCCAGTTGAGGGCCCCCCTTGTATCTGGGGGAGGTGGGGTGCACTTGGGGGTATCTATGGTACCCCCTACATTTCGCTGCACAGTGTGGTGCCTGCCATGTGGTGCAGGGAAATGTTAGGCATGCGATCTTAACATCGCGGTGGGTACTGCTGTCAGCAACACCCGCCACAATGTTAAATTGCGGAATGCGACTGCCATGGTGGCGGTCGCATCCTAATTTGCGGTGCGGGACCGCCGCAGGTCTGGCGGCCGGTCCCAAAACCGCGGGGATGGCGGGCAGACTCAGGTCAGCACGCCATCCTAATGACCCCCTTAGTCACAGCCTCGTGGAGCCAGTGGGCTATTATGTGGAAGATGATAGATCAGGTGTAGTGGGATCAGTAAACAGTGTCAAGTGAGCGTTCAGGCCAGAGAAATCATGTTAAATCAGCCGGCCTGAGAAAAGTGTTGTGCTGTGTGTGAGAAGTTGGCCTGATATATGATGTTCACTATTCTAGTGAGCACCTTGCACCAGGCAAACAACCCTTATGGTGATGGTTGTAAAGTCAACCTTATAGACCAGTTATCCTAGTGGTAGAATGGACAAAAGCAGTCTTAGGCTAAACTCTAGAGGGCATGTGAAGCCAGCTGTTTTACCATTATGTAATCCCTTTAATACCAAATGAAACGACACCACACAGGTTATATATTCAAAATATATATGTATTTATTTTTAAATCAATCCTCTGAACTCTTTATGAGGGCAGAGGCACAAGCGCATAACAAGTAACTTAACATAACATACAATAAGTTGCACAAATATGGATAGGCCCTGGTGGCCCGCTAAACCATATACTAAAATAGTGGTATAAGAACCACTTCACGAACAGTTGGAAGGCCTAGGGCCTTGGTAATCGCTGGGGCTACACTGGACTAACAGTAGTTAGGAAGCAGGAGGCCCACGGGATGCGGGTGCAGAGTCTAAATGCACACGCGTGCACACATAGAAGTCAATGGGTGCGTAAAGTTAGAAAGTTAAAGGTTTAGGAGTCTTTTGACTGGACTAGAAGCTAACCACTTGAAACTAGGACACTAGGAGAGTTAATCTTCACAGGAGAACAGCAGTACTCGCGTTACGTCACCCACAGGAAGCAGGTGCATAGGTCCCAAAGTGTGTCGGGTTTCGTCGTGGAGTTCTATGGAGCCTTGGAGAAAAGATGCTGCAGGCGACCAGGAGAGAAGAGTCCGGTTGGATCCAAGGGCGGATCAAGGATGAGGAGTACCTGAAAGCAGAGGGGACAGAGTCTGGGTCACTAGCCAGTGACCAGGATGGAACCAGGAAGGAACCAGGCGATGTCGGGAAGCAATCAGGTGATGTCGTGAAGCTTGTCTCTGCTGCCACGTGGACCAGGAGGTGTCGACGACAACCAGGAGCTGGGCACGGACTGTCCCACAAAGGGTCTCGCTGTCGGCGGTGTCGGTTTCCGGATTGGAGTCAACAAGCTTTGGCAAAGGCAACCCACGCAGGATTTGAAGAGGGCTTCTTACTCAGGCCTGCAAGGACTGAGGGGCTTCTCCTTCAAAGGGAAGCAAGGGCCAGTCTGGAGCAACCAGACCAGTGGTGTAGATTTCGGGTTTCGTCATCACAGAGGCCACTAGCCAACGGGCAAGTGACCGGACAGACCCGTCAAGCAGGAAAATGCAAAAGGGCCCCACGCAGCACTCGGTGAGTGTGTTGAGGTGAATTTTGGTGCAGCTGATGCTCGGGGCTGGGGCTTCTCAATCCCCAATGCACAACTTCGAGGGTGCCTCATAAGTTGCACGGAAAGCAATTCACTGGCTTTGCAAGATGGCCGGTCCCACGTCTCTCGTCGCCTCCATGGGTCTCAGCTTTGCCGTGGATGTGGATCGCGCTGTTGGATGTCTGGAAGTCCGTGTCTTGTCAGGCTCTGTGTTCGGGCTCCGGCGGGAGCAACGACAAAGCAAACCGTTGAGTGCTTGATGGTGCCTGCTTGTGCAGGGTGGTCACTCCTTGACCACAAGGGAGATTCTTCAGTCTTCTACATCGAGTAGGATGTCAAAGGTCCAGAGTTTCGTATCGGAGTTTCAGTCAGGATAAATCTAAAGTCTTGGGACTCAGCTCCTACCTATATACCAAATCTAGGGGCTGGATTACCTGCTAGGTCCCTCCTATGGGTGGGACCCAGGAAGGGGGTGCTTACACCCCTTTCCCTTTGTCCAGTTTCACGCCAGAGCTGGGGCTGGAGTGCCCCAGCACCGGTTTGAACTGGACTATGCATGGGACACCTTGTGTGCCCCAGGCAGTGTCTCATTTCATTCAGCCCTCCCTGCCCCAATACACTATAGCCTGTCTGGGGTGGTGCTAGCACCTCCCTGTGACAGGAAACCTATTGTCCAAGCCTCCCTCGCTGGAAGGACTCCCAGCAGCAGGAGGTCAGACTTGTGTCTGTGGCAGCAGCATCCATTTTGTGATGCTGAGGTTCTGGTTAACTTTAACTGGAATTAATGGAAGTAACATGTCTTCTCCCTCTAGAAGGGTGGAATGCTACCCCCGTTGCCAGAACTGGCGAGGGGGTAGTATTCTAAAGCGTATGACACCTTACACGACATGTTTTGATAACGCCAAACCAAAGTTAGCATCTGACATAATGCACTTAAGAGTATATGGTATGGCAATATCCTAGAACAGCTATAGGGACATGGTTCCGAAAGCTGCAGACAGGCTCAGCTCATGCTAGAGCACCATCTCACATAAAACCAAGCACTCTCCCTTCAGGATTGCTAAGGCCTGCCATAGGAGTGACTTATAGGTGTATATGTGTCTAGATATAAGGTTAGACATAGGAATACTATATCTAAGCAAGGGGTGATTACACGACCTTGCCCCAGCTGAGTGATCAGCCAGTTGTGTCAGTTTGGATGGCCAGCCAGGGGTTGCAAAAGATATGCTGCAGCCCCTGGTCGGCCTTGGGTGCACCTATGCCCTGGGTACCTATGGTACACTGTACAGGGACTCATAAGAGTGACCCAACATCCAGTAAAGTACATGGAGTCCATTTTATAGAGAGAGCAGATAGCCTGAGGCCCTGATTAGCAGGATCCCAGGCCAACTAAGTCGACAACCAGCTAAACACAAGGCAAACAATCTGGGGTAACCATAGTCAGGTATCCACCTTCCTACACCGTGCATGTTGTGTGTGCGAGTCACTGACTGGCCGCTATGTGCAAGTTTGTGTTTGACTGCAAGTGTGGGTGTGACTCGTGTGTGTGTGTGGCACATAGAGGTCAGAAGGCAAGTCAAGCACAGATTTTCAAATTGGTTACTGGCAGCAATTGTTATTTTATGGCCCTCACTGACTCCTAGCAGGGTTCAGCAAACACTTACTTGAAATTAATTCAGTGGTGGCCAGCTCAAGAGCAGCTGCATTTCACGTGATGTCTGCCGCCTGGCTTCCCTCTCTCGGGTAGTGGACTCAACTTCACAGTCATGGGTACCAGTGATCTTGGACCTCGAACTAACCACTCAATCAACGGCAGTCAGTCCGAATGTTCTAAGTGACTCTGCCACCACCCAGGGATGTGGTGAGACGGCTGAGAGTTGGTCAATCGCAATGCAGCGATACCGCCAAGTTTCATTACCGCACCAGCAGCAGAGAGTACGTGTCACGGGAGGCAGCCCATGACAAGTGAAAGTAAGATGCGTTACTGTGCAGTGATTCAAACCAGCCTGTGCATTGTAGCAAGCAGGCAGCTCAGAGCCCAGCTCCCAAGCAGTCTTCTGAATAGCGCAGGCTGCCTACCTGGCCCACTAACACTAGTATTATTAAAAGACCAGCCTCCACTCGGTCCACCGCGCTTGACTGGCACAGGTGCTTTATGCGTGACTTCACATTTCAGTGCGGTGATGCGGACCACCACACTGAAATGCGTTAGTCTAGCGCCTGATGCATGGCACTTGGCAGGACTGAAAGGAACAGCTTATTTCTAATTTTCTGTGAATGTGGCTTATTCCTTATATTGGATATGGTTTTATATCCTCGCACAAGACTGAAATTGAGGCACTAATTAGGTTTTGAGTTTCTGATTTAAGAGCACAACTGTCTCCTAAATTATCAAGATAGAGGCCTCTTCCAGGCTTTGTTGTTTTGTTTACAGTAACCACCATCCTCTCTCAACAAAGATTCACTGACAAACAATAAAGCAATTTATCTTTGAAACAATTAATTCCTAAGATAGAGATATCAAGTATGAACCAGAAATTTCTCACACACTTTGCATTGTATCATAAAAATGAGTGGGTATTACTGGTCTGAAGAACAGGGGAGGGGCATTTAATTACTTGAAAATATTGTACTCCTTCATATCATAGTACATTCGTCGTCAGTACACCGTTGATTAGTGAGTGTGTCAACTCTTTGTAGCATTGTCATGAAAGCAGCCATGAATGCCTCAACAGCGACATTAGTTTGGACGTGCATACATCAGAGCCCTCAAGCCTCACTCATCACGAGTGACACTAGCACATTTGGAGGTCGGTCTGAAGTCTCACTCAAACCTAGTCCATTCTTCAAAACTTTAGGGATTAACTAGAACTTCACACGTAACTACGCAGCACAGAGCAGACCCTCTGTCCCACATTTTGTTTGCAAAACTTTTCTCATATTTCACCATGAGTACTGCACCCAGTTCAGTAGAATGTTAAATTGAATGTCTATTTCAGTGAGACTTGGTTGTTAATTTTATCACTTTACATGTGTTCTGATCATGTCTATAAATTCAGGAATGTCTCTTTGGTATTGTCAAAGTCAAATGTTAAGTGACAGCACTCCCTGTGTATATTTTATATACCTCATTTCATTATTGATTTTTCATATACAATGAGCATATAACAGGTATGAAAGTTTATCGATTCAGCAGAGCCCAAGATACTGTGTAAACTAGAACTTGTGATACGACATTGATAACAGGAGAAACAATAAATGAAATAACCCCTCTAGATAGAGGTGATGTGGCTCAGAAGATCCCGCAAATGATCAGGGAAGGAGAATGAGGGGGAACACAAGGGAATGCACATGGGAACAGGAAAATAAAATGTCAGGGTGCCAGGCCCCATGGTCGCCCCCCAAAAAGACAACTCCCACTATGAAGGCCATAGACAGCTAACTCTTACAATGGTGGGTTAAATACTGGAATATTTACATTTTGTGAATCAAGGTCAGACGGGCCATGAATTGCGGTGCCACCCCTAGGTGGGTGATTAAGGTATCCGAAATGGAGCCCTAGTAGCACAAAGTACTGTACAGTCCGAAGGAAATGCAAAATGTCACAGGCCGTGCACTACACCTTCAGCACCTCCAGCACTTGGAATCGTCTGCCGTATGTGCTTTATAGATCCACTCCGGCATCCAGTGTAGGAACTTGAAATAACTCAATTTCAACCTGACCTCCTGGAGGAAACTTCCATGGTCTTTCCAAAGGTCGTGTCCGTCCTGCTCAGACAGTGAGAGGCACAGCCTCTGCTCCAACAAACAGCATCAATTGTGGGCAGTGGTGCTCGAAAAAAGGCTGTCCACAGTTGTAACATACAATCCAACCATGGTGTCCTTAGATCCTTTCCACATCAGGATATAATGCAACATTGGGGCAGTCTCAAGATCATAAGGGGGAGCACCCAGCATGTGTCGCAGGCTATGCAGGAGCTGTCGGTACTGTCAGTGATGCGATTGTGGCAGACCACAATCACACATGAGAGTAGCAAAGGGGGCCAACTCACCGTCCCCTACTATATCGTCAACAGAGCGTATCCCTCTGGTCTTCCACTGTGTAATTGGAGTTCAGATCATACTTTGTTCCAAGCAGCTCCTTGAGAAGAGCAGGTGTCAGCAATGCGTTATACGTCTGAGTCAGGTGAAGCGGGAGGTCAGTCAACCAACACAGTTATGCCTCACAGTGGCACTTTTAGGCAGCCAAATCGTTGATGCTACATTTAGCTGCATAGCTTCAATGCAGGCAGCCTTGTACCATAGTGCAAGGTTGCCTGAGTTGAGGGGAACAGGCCTGACAAGCACCACGCATCAGGGGTTAGACTAACGCATTTCAATGTGGTGGTCTGCATCACTGTAATGAAATGCAGTCACACATTTTTATAGCTTTCTGAGCTGTCAAATGCTGGAGCACTGCTATAATAATTAGAAGTCAAACTGAGCAAAGCCGATCTCATACATTTAAGGCTTCTGGTTTAGCTACAATCAGGCACAGTACTCCGATCCATCACATGAGACATCCTGTGATTCTGGGCAAATCATTCAATATCCCTGTGCCTAACAAAAATGAATGTGTCGATCTGTAATGCAACTGGTGCTCATATAAAGCACTATGATCCCCGATAGCTCTGGGTTGAGTGCGAGCTTAATGAAACTCCGAAATAAAGGCAGGGGACATTCCTATGTCAACTCTAATGCTAACCCTATGAAGCACCCTACAACTTTAGGGCTATTCACTACATGAACAACCTTCTAGACAAAATGGCCCCATTGCAACTGAAAAGAACATCTGCAAAAGACTCAAAAACATTGTATGATGGGAGACTGAACGTTGACAGATGCTCGCTTAGAGTAATTGAACGACGCTGGAGAGCTACACCCTCAGCCGACCTCCTCAAACTTCTAAGAACTTCCAGAAACGCCTATTTTAGAAAGATCAGAAAATCCAAAACCGATTTCTTCAGGTCTCAACTAGACCTAGCCAAGATTCGCCCCAAAAAGCTATTCGATCTTATCAAAGCTCAAACTAAGAGCCTACCTAATGTCCTCAACGTCAGCCCTCTCTCTATTCCCACCTGTGATAAATGTGCCTCCTTCTTCGCTTCTAAGAGAGAATCCATTAAATCAGATCTACTCAAGGAACTAATATCCATCTCAGACTTGAAAAAGAGTCCATCACTGCCCCTGGCTGGTGCTCTTGCGAATAACCTCCCATTATTTAAACTAAAAAACAAGGCAACTTGGACCCACTTTGACAATTACTGTGAAGACGAAAGAATGAAAAATATCCACAGAAGCCTGTGGTATGGGAAGCACTATGCACTCGTTCACAATAACGTGATTAGTTCTTCGTGATTTTCATCATATATTCAATTCAGCATAAACTTTACAAATTAAACCGCCTCTATTTCATCAAAGGTTCAAAAGATTCAAAAATGAATACATTCACAGTCTTTTTTGTTCAAAAATGAAAGCTTTAACCCATTCAAACATAAAAGCTTTTGAAACAATAAAGGTGTCTCTTTCCTTCAGAGATATTTTTATTCTTCTTGTTCGACAATGAATACGATCGTGTGTTCTTCAAACAACTCTCCAAGCGTTAACAAATAATGCCATGTCCCAATGCATTTCGGTATGCACCTTCGTCAGGGGAATGCACTATAAATAACAAAAATCTTTTTCATATATACATTCAATGCATGTATCATTAGCAATCATATGTACAATAGTTTCATAATTTTTACATTTAAGTGTCACCCAGAGAATCCCCTCATGTGATTTGAAAATCTGATGTGTATTCAAAAGTCATGCTCACCAAAGTTCACCTATCACCATCTGAATTAAATAAATCAAACTGAACCAGACCGATAATAGACCATGCAGCCCAAAATCACCAACGCCTCGTGCTCACTAAGATGCAGACCTCACCAAAAGTGACAACATCGTGTATGTCGCCTACATATAAACTCATACCTGATCGAATGAAAAGTATGTCAAAACTGATCCTATAAAGAGTTGTCAACCATCAAGGTCCGTACTATTCTTTTGCTAAAAAACAAAAATAAATAAATAATCCCTTAATGTTTTACGCCTTACGTTATTAAATAGCCTCTCACTAATGCGCTTTTGCCAGCATCTTACCTGGCAAAAGCGCATTAGTGAGAGGCTATTTAATAACGTAAGGCGTTTGGATACTAAGGAATATTCTCCTTGAATGTTTTACAGATCACGAAGTTGATGTGATTGGAATACAGCCTGAGATAGTTAAAAAAGTGCCGCAGTGATTTAAAGTTGGGGTCTTCGTGACCAAGTAAGTATTGGTTAGTACCGGTATAAGGAGGAAAATAGTCATATACACAAAACATTAAGGGATTATTTATTTATTTTTGTTTTTTAGCAAAAGAATAGTACGGACCTTGATGGTTGACAACTCTTTATAGGATCAGTTTTGACATACTTTTCATTCGATCAGGTATGAGTTTATATGTAGGCGACATACACGATGTTGTCACTTTTGGTGAGGTCTGCATCTTAGTGAGCACGAGGCGTTGGTGATTTTGGGCTGCATGGTCTATTATCGGTCTGGTTCAGTTTGATTTATTTAATTCAGATGGTGATAGGTGAACTTTGGTGAGCATGACTTTTGAATACACATCAGATTTTCAAATCACATGAGGGGATTCTCTGGGTGACACTTAAATGTAAAAATTATGAAACTATTGTACATATGATTGCTAATGATACATGCATTGAATGTATATATGAAAAAGATTTTTGTTATTTATAGTGCATTCCCCTGACGAAGGTGCATACCGAAATGCATTGGGACATGGCATTATTTGTTAACGCTTGGAGAGTTGTTTGAAGAACACACGATCGTATTCATTGTCGAACAAGAAGAATAAAAATATCTCTGAAGGAAAGAGACACCTTTATTGTTTCAAAAGCTTTTATGTTTGAATGGGTTAAAGCTTTCATTTTTGAACAAAAAAGACTGTGAATGTATTCATTTTTGAATCTTTTGAACCTTTGATGAAATAGAGGCGGTTTAATTTGTAAAGTTTATGCTGAATTGAATATATGATGAAAATCACGAAGAACTAATCACGTTATTGTGAACGAGTGCATAGTGCTTCCCATACCACAGGCTTCTGTGGATATTTTTCATTTGTACCAACTTGACTAGGAGCTAGTCAAGACATGGGTTAGCACCTGAATAATTTGTTAAAATAATTTGTTGAAAACAGTTAAAGTGTTAAAAAAAGGAGTGCATATCGCTATAAACTATTGTAAATTACTGTGAAGACACCATATTAAAGACGCTAAGCGCGCTGACACCCTCCAATCACTTCACTGACCCGCTCCCTGCGAACTACCTAAAAAACGTCATTCCTCTCTTACAACCCCTGTGGACCAAGATCATTAACACATCCCTCCTTCAAGGATCCATTCCAGACATCCTGAAAACTGGGCAGGCCTCGCCTTTCCTTAAGAAAACTACAGCGGACCCCTCGGACCCTAATAACTATCGTCCGATCTCTAAAATCCCTATGTTAGCCAAACTCCAGGAAAAATGCATTAATATACATCTGAACAATCACATTGATCGATTCAACTTGTTGAACCAATTTAAATCAGGCTTCAGATCACAGCACCGAATCGGCCATGACACATATATTAGACGACGCTCTAAAAATCCTCGACCAAAATGAAGCCTGTCTATTAATCCTACTCGACCTGTCATCAGCTTTTGACACCATCAAATACGACAACCTGCTTGATCTCCTGAAACACAGAATGGGAATGTCTGGAAATGTATTTAACTGGTTCGCCTCCTTCCTCCAAAATAGATCCCAAAGATTTAAGGTCAACCAATCCCTGTCCATCCCCAAGCCCGTCACACTGGGAGTTCCACAAGGCTCCTCCCTCTCTTCCACCCTGTTCAACCTGTTCATGGAACCTCTTACTGATCTTCTCAGCCTTACTAAGATACACTTCCACATGTATGCAGACGACACCCAAATGTACATCAAGATACACTCACTGTAGGACATCAAACCGCTCAACACCACACTATAAAAAACCCAACTTGGCTGGCCGAAAACCAGCTGCAACTTGACTCCCTCAAAACGGAATTCCTTTTAATCGCTCCCCCTAACAAAACTCAAACTATCATGGATTCGATGAAGCACCTAACAGCTCTAAATGGACAACCGCTCATAGTCGACTCAGCGAAATATCTAGGGGTAACGCTGGACAATAACTTAAAGATGCAGAAACACATTAGCGCCTCAACAAAAGGCAAATTACATCTAAAGACCCTTCAAAAACTGAAAACCTTTCCGCCCGCATACGACTTGAAACAAGCAGTTCAAGCCCTAGTAATCCCCCACGTGGAATATGGAGCAGTAACCTTATGCGCCTCCCAAGGTCATCAACAGCCCGCTAAGAGCCACGATCAACTCAGCTGCGAGACTCATCACTGGTTCTAAGAGAAACGCCCACATTTCCCCAGACCTGAGAGCCCTCAACTGGCTACCGTTTGAAGCCAGAATTCATCTCAAAATCGCTTGCATGACGCACAAGGCCCTCTACCACAATGCCCCACAATACCTAGCTCAGAAACTGGTGCTCTCTGCGGGCAGCAGAGCCTCCAGGAGTGCCAATACTCTTCTCCTACAACCTCAACGTTTGCCCAGAAAAAAACTTATTACCGGTCCTTTTCTGGTATGGCTCCGAGGATATGGAACGCTTTGCCCAGTGAAACAAGAATGAACCCTTCAACTGCCTCCTTCCAAAGAGAAATGAAAGCTATCCTCATGGCTAAATTCATGTGAACTCTATGACTATTTACTGTATTTTTGCCTGTATTTATGACTGTATCTTTTATTGGTTGTGTCTTTGTATACTATATCTTGCCTTCTATTGATGACCTGTAAAGCGCTCTGATACTCGCAAGTCTGCTTCATGCTATATAAAACCTTCAAAATAAAAACAAAATAAATAAATACTTACACAAAGCGGGACTGTAATCCAAGTCACAGAGTTTCAAACCCACTACAAGGACAAGACAAGGAGCGTACCGCTGCTGGAGCGCTGCGCGCGCATTTCCGCGCATTCCAGCGATTTTTAGCCAAGCCTGTTATTCTATTTGCTTTATTTTTATTTGTTTACCCTTGCTTTTATCCCCTCACTTGCACATTAATCGGTTGCTCACCGCCGCTTGAGCGGGTCCGGTTCTGGGGTGGGCTGCCGGTTTTGGGCGCCATCTTTGAGTGGGGTGAGTGTTTGCTGTAGTCACCATCAGCTACCTGCGCTTTAGTGCGCAGTAGCCAGCGAGGAACGCCTACTTAAGGCGAGTCCTTTTGTGGCCCGCCCTGACAAGGAGCGTACCGCTGCTTGAGCGCTGCGCGCGCATTTCCACGCATTCTAGCGATTTTTAGCCAAGCCTGTTATTCTATTTGCTTTATTTTTATTTGTTTACCCTTGCTTTTATCCCCTCACTTGCACATTAATCGGTTGCTCACCGCCGCTTGAGCGGGTCCGGTTCTGGGGTGGGCTGCCGGTTTTGGGTGCCATCTTTGAGTGGGGAGAGTGTTTGCTGTAATCACCATCAGCTACCTGCGCTTTAGTGCGCAGTAGCCAGCGAGGAACGCCTACTTAAGGCGAGTCCTTTTGTGGCCCGCCCTGACAAGGAGCGTACCGCTGCTGGAGCGCTGCGCGCGCATTTCCGCGCATTCTAGCGATTTTTAGCCAAGCCTGTTATTCTATTTGCTTTATTTTTATTTGTTTACCCTTGCTTTTATCCCCTCACTTGCACATTAATCGGTTGCTCACCGCCGCTTGAGCGGGTCCGGTTCTGGGGTGGGCTGCCGGTTTTGGGCACCATCTTTGAGTGGGGTGAGTGTTTGCTGTAGTCACCATCAGCTACCTGCGCTTTAGTGCGCAGTAGCCAGCGAGGAATGCATACTTAAGGCGAGTCCTTTTGTGGCCCGCCCTGACAAGGAGCGTACCACTGCTGGAGCGCTGCGCGCGCATTTCCACGCATTCTAGCGATTTTTAGCCAAGCCTGTTATTCTATTTGCTTTATTTTTATTTGTTTACCCTTGCTTTTATCCCCTCACTTGCACATTAATCGGTTGCTCACCGCCGCTAGAGCGGGTCCGGTTCTGGGGTGGGCTGCCGGTTTTGGGCGCCATCTTTGAGTGGGGTGAGTGTTTGCTGTAGTCACCATCAGCTACCTGCGCTTTAGTGCGCAGTAGCCAGCGAGGAACGCCTACTTAAAGCTCCTCCCCCAGCGTAGCGGGACCGCGTAGCGGGCGCGCCTTCGCGTGGCCGGAGTCGTGCCAGAGTCCTGCCCGTCTGCGCCCGTCCGCGCTCAGGCCGTGCGGGACGCTGCGGGTAGGAGGACTGTGGCAGGTGAGACATCTGTCTTCGAGCCACGATGCTGATATACTCTAGAGAAAGTCTATATTCCATCGGACAGGTTAGTCAGAGGTGTAGCCTCCCGCCTGTTGATCCGCTCTGTGGCCCGTACCGTTGCCGCTGCAACGGTTGGGCGCTTGACCCTCCGGGGCCCATCCTCCGGAAGGGTTCGTTAGTTGCCCACCGTATTAAGGGCCCTCCGCCCTTTCTGCGGGTTCTAAACCTGAATGTTAGATCGGCATTGAGACACCATCAAGACATCCACGATCTAATTGAGGATGAAGCCCCCGATGTCTTTGCCATCACTGAAACCTGGCTCCAGGACGCGGATGCGGCTATTTCCAATCTAGCATGCCCCCCTGACTATTCTATGTTTACTCTTAATAGATCTTCTAGAGGCGGTGGTATAGCTCTCATAGTGAGGTCCTGTTTTTCCTGCGTGTGGAGCGGCCTTAACATTGCCGGGTGTGAAAGTGCATCTTTTAAGATCTCAGTCAGTCCTCAGTTTACGTTCTCTGGGATGGTTGTGTATCGTCCGCCGGGTAGCGATGTGGTGTTCAGAAATTCATTCCCCGATGCTGTTGGCACACTTGTTATAGATTGTGCCAACTATTCCATCTTGGGTGATTTGAACCTACATTTTGATACTCCTTCCAACTTGACGGTACGCAGCATTGCTGCCGATTTAGAGGCCTTTCAGCTCTCCCAGCTGGTTTCTCAGCCTACCCATATGGGGGGACATATCCTCGACCCCTTTTTTACTAATCTGCCGGAGACTAAAATCATATCTATTTCTCCATTAGCGTGGACCGACCATTCCCTGGTGACCATTCAATGTCCTATACCTGTGACCCCTTCCATCCCTATGGGCAGACGGGTATCCAGGAGATTCTGGAACAAACTCAGGCTAGAAGACTTTCATCGCCTTCTAGTTGAAGATCCGCTGGACCCATTGAATGGCGTGCAAGAGGGCTATGACCACTTTTGCTCTTGGATTACCAGGGCTCTAGACACTCTGATTCCCATCGTATCGAGTAAAATCAGTACTAGAGAGTCGAGTCCCTGGTATGACAGCGCCTTACGTGCCTTGAAGGGAGCCTGTAGACGGGCGGAGAGAGCATGGCGGAAGACGTATGAGGCTGATTTAAAAGCTGCGTATGCTGCTTCCGTCAAGATCTATCACTGGGCCATCTGTCGAGCCCGTGCGGCATTTTATGCTGCAGAAATTTGCAACAGCTCAAACCCGTCGAAGACCATCTTAAAGGCCGTGAAAGATCTTTTGGCAAAGCGGACTTCCTCTGTGACTGTGGGTTCCATCTCCCACTGCGAATCCCTTGCTTCTTACTTTCTGGGAAAAGTCCAAGCTATCTATCGGGCATTCCCCAGCACAGGGATCGGGCTGGGAAGTTCCAACGGGGCACTTTGTCATACTACCCTGCTTTCATTTCCCCCTCTTTCTCTGGAGGGGTTTGACAAACTTGCTTTGCAAGTTAAATCTGGCTCTCCATCGGATCCAGTAAGGCCTGCTCTTTTTAGAGACCAGGCCTTTATGGGACGCTCAGTCGTACGCTCCCTAGTCAACCTCTCACTGGAGTCGGGTGTGGTTCCAACTAAGTGGAAGCAGGCGGTCGTGTCCCCAATCATCAAGAAGCCCTCCTTGGACCCATCGAAGCCCGAAAGTTATCGTCCCATCTCACTGTTACCCTGGCCGGCAAAGATAACGGAGGCTCATGTCAACTTGGCCCTGTCAGAACATCTCGCCCGGACCAACGCCCTTGATCCCACACAGAATGGTTTCCGTGCTGGCCACAGCACGGAGACTGCTCTCCTCGTGATGGTAGAGCATCTACGGGCGGTGCTGGATGCCGGTCAGACGGCGGCGCTGATATTGTTAGACCTCAGCGCCGCCTTTGACACGGTCTCTCACGATATCCTTCTGTGTCGGCTCGAGGAGATTGGTGTCGGGGGCCAGGCGTTACAGTGGTTCCGCTCCTTCCTCGGCAATCGTTCCTTCTGTGTTGCCATCCCTCCCTTCAAGTCCAATTTCCAGCCACTGGCCATGGGGGTTCCGCAGGGATCCTCGCTGAGTCCCACGTTGTTCAATCTGTACGTGAGACCGCTGGCTGTGGTCGCCAGGCAGTGGGGCCTAACCTTGGTCTCATATGCCGACGACACTCAGGTGGCGGTTACTCTCAGCGGGGATGCGGAACAAGATGCCCCCAGGTTTCAGGATGGACTGAAGGCGGTGGCTAGCTGGTTGACGGGGAACTGTCTCCAGCTTAATGCCACTAAGACAGAGGTTATGATTGTCGGAAGGGGAGTGGAACTATGGGGTGATCAATGGTGGCCACCAGAGTTGGGACCAACCCCGACGCCGGTGTCGGAGTTAAAAAATCTGGGAGTCTGGCTGGACGCTGGCCTTACCTTTGTAGGACACACCAAAAAAACAGCTGCCTGTTGTTTTGGCCTGCTGAGAGGCTTAAGACCAGTCCTCAAATATTTTGATGCCCCAACCAGGCAGCTGGTAATCCAGGCCACTATTATCTCTTGACTGGATTACGCTAGCTCTCTCCTGGTTGGGGTTAATCAGGCTGAGCTTACTCGCCTGCAACGGGTACAAAATGCTGCGGCCAGAGCAATTGTTGGCCTGCGCAGATTTTGCTCGGTGTCAAGTGTCCTTCGCTCCTTACACTGGCTTCCAGTGAGGAAGCGTATCCTTTTCAAGGTCCTTTGTTTGACCTTTAAGATTTTGAGAGGTATAGGCCCTGAAATTATGTCCAGCTTTCTTTCTTTTTATGTCCCAACACGCACTCTCCGTTCCCAAGGCCAGGCCTTTGCTGTAGTTCCTAGATACAGGCTTTGCCGCGTGGGGGGACGTTCCTTCAGCGTTAAAGCTGCAAAAACCTGGAACTCTCTTCCGGTTGAAATCCGCCTGCTGGAGGATCTCACGGCTTTCCGGAAAGCCATAAAAACCTTTCTGTTTTAGGTGCCCCCTTTAGTTTTCTGTTAGCACCTGTTGTGTTATGCCTTACCTTGTCAAATGCGCCAGGATGCTCCTTAGCTGGAGTAGCTGTGCGCACAACAAATAACAATAACATAACTACTTCCTTAAGTAAGCCTAAAGGAGGTTTTGGCGGTGCCATACCAAAAGAACCAGTGGAGGCCAAGTTGCGTGAAGTTTGAGTGGTTTCCTAGGGTCAGCTCAAACTGCAGCGGTTTAGGGAATGCGACTCTTCCCCCTTCAAGAGTTTGACACCAGCCGCTGTACTAGTGGCATCTGTACTGTCAGTAAATTATTTTGAGAGGGCCATCGGTCATAAGCATTCCACGCCCATGATCTTCCAGAAGAAGGTCTGTCTGTCCCTTGTGAACACTCAGCATTTCTGGACAGGAACCGGTGAAGTTTCTGCCCCCACACGGGATCAAACTAGTCCTCGTGGATTTCTGGGACCAGCTGCTCTGAGCCTCCAATCGGGATCGATCAGCAGCCCTAGTTTTGTTGTGTTATCCTGAAGTGTTCACCCCCCTGTCTGCTACAGGTGTTGCTGAAGAGGGTTGTAATACATTGGAACTGACAGAGGGACTGTCTGTTGTTCACTCACCAGTCTCCTACAGGACCTGCTGGAGAGAGTCTAGAATAGGGTGGGTTTGACAGGGAGAGAGTCACGGTATGGCTGACCTTTTCCATGGAGCGGCGCTGTTAGCAGATAAATGTAGACACTCTTGCTAGCAGTACTAACAGTATTGATCAGGGCTTGGCATCACCATCACCATTCCTTTGTAAATCGTACATGTTTTTATTACTTTCATGTTTAACATCTCAAACCTTGATTTCCAAACCTGTGCTGAATATACTCAGCCAGCAGCCCATCTGGTCGTGGGAGGAGGGGCCCGATCCAGTCACTTATTGCGATCAGTGAGGATGATTAAGTCGTGATGAACAGGTTTGACATTGAAATCCATCGGCTTTGAATCTCTGTGCCCTCCCCTTTAAGATTTGACTAACCAACAGTGTTACATCAGGCCCCTCACACCTCTCCGATGAGGAACACCCTAGACCAGTGGTCTTAAAATGTTCTAATGCCACGCCCCCAACCCCACAGCGATCGTCGGGCTCCCCTCAGAATTTTTGAAAATTATTCTATTAATTTGGCAATGTTTAAATATGTCTAGACTTATTTAAACATTGCAGTTAAGTACTGTTTTAAGAATGCAATCAAATACATGATTGCCAAACATACTATTCTGGTCAGGCAGGCTTTAAAATAGCCTTATGGCCCGCTGCCGAGGGCCTACGTCTCGGGACTATAACGGTTTCAGGGCCTTTAACAAGCGGTATATCCCAAGGCAGAAGGGCTATAAGGCTATTGGAACATTCCACCCACTAAGGGTAGAAAGTATTAAATTAAAAAGATAAAAACATGAAGACAAACATTGGAATGTTGGAGCTACGGACTTATACCAGCCATTACAAGCCCGGAGCTGCTTCAATGGAGCTCCCAACATTCCAATGTTCTAATAATGTAGTGTAGTTCCTATATTCCCAATAGGCTCTGCGCATTGGAATAATATATACTGTAGGTTAGACGTAGGACTGAGGTCTACTAGGTCTCTACCGAATATATTAAACTTAATTGTGAGTGCCAGCTAGCTCAGAGGTCACTAGAAACTTTCTCGAATTCACAAGAAGGGATTAGTTTCTGACAACCGCATAAACATGACAACTTTGTTTCCCATGAAATAAGAAATCAATCTCTAGAGTCGCGGAAACAATAGATAACTATTTCACTCAGTCAATCGTGCATGCTTCGTTTCACCAGAGGTGCTGAGAAAATAGAGACAGTCATTTTCAATAAAAAGTATTTATTGAACAGTCTTCTTTCTCAAGCATAAGAAATGAACTGCTCCAACAGCAATACTGGTTATAAAGTAAAGGGCATATAATACGAACAGTATTATAAAGTAGTACTGTAAAAGCATGATATTGTTTCTATGCCATAAATTGACTAAAATATATAAAATACATACAGTGATAAAAAAATAGCTAAAAGTACTCAACTAGTGGTTCTAAAATACGCCTACTGTACCTGACCTAAGCCTAGCACTAGGGAAGAAGTAAGTGAGGAGTAGTTTAAGTTTAGTATTTCTTAGCAAGGATCTAAGCAAGAATTCTCTTAGGGTCTAATCAGCTCCGTACCTTAGTTTAGAATGAAGGAGGTCTTGTATCTCTCTCTCAGGACTCGATTTCCCAGATACCCGCAAGGGTAGTCCGGAAACACTGGAGCTGGATTTCTTGGTCAGAGAGAAGACAGCGTCTCTCAGTGCGTCTGCTGGAGGGTCGGCTTCCTTCGGCACGTGCGGCTGCAGGGCGTCGGCAAGTAGTTAGTCAATCTGCTCCAAAACCACTGTGTGTTTGTCTGGGCAAATGTAGGCATATGTATACCTTGAAGGTGCTGAGTTTGACGTAACATTGGACTTAATAACGTCATTCAAAGACCCAATTCCTCGAAATCTCCAGGATTTCTTGGATAACTTAATATTCAAGCAGGGGGAAGTCCCTAGCTGCTGAAGGCTGGTTTTTCCAAGAAATCGTTGTTGATTCTCGGAACTTAGTGGAAGTAGCCGTGCCATTTTTGGGCTGTATGGTTCAGGCCTAAATAGGGTAATGATTTCTATGCCTATATAAGGGTCTGATAAAGTATACCTATATAAGGGCATGAATCGGGAAAATTAAACTAGGGTCGTAGATTCGATTACAACAATAACAGGTACAAGTACCCACAGTGTGTTTATTTGAAGTGGGGGTGGGCGTTTTGAAGAACATTTGGAGTTCCGTCCCTTTTGACATATACTCGTAGCTAGGATATAACGGACAAAACATGTTTGTGATGGCCCATTGGAGAGCAGCTTACTGCCGCTCATTATTTTCAGCCTAAAACAAAGCACCGTTATCAGCATAATGCTTCTTTTGATCAGAGCCTAGCGCCCCACCTGGAATCATCTCAGGCCCCTCTAGGAGGGCCCTCCCCCAGTCTGAGGCCCCCTGTCCGAGACATACATTTCAAGCATTTGCAGTTCCTCAAAAAAAAAATCACATAAGAGCTGACAGAATGTGAGTGAATGAATCAATCAAGATTTATTTAGGAATTAATTAATATTTCACAAAATTGATACAGCAATAGCACAGAAGAACAAGTAAACAACTGAAATGCATTTTAACATCAAATAATCAATTCATAAACACTGGTAGGAAACAAGAAACTGGTGGATCAAATGGATAAGATACATCCAACTTCAAAAACAGATTACACGTTTGATTAAACATTCGAAGATACACAAACTGACTAAAAAGATTCTATGGTTAATCACGCTGTTGGAAATGGGATCCCCGGCTGGCCAGGGCTTTCGCCAAAGTCAGTCAGAGACCCACACTCCCAAGTCAGGGCAAGGGAGTTACACGCCAAGATAACCCCTGCTCACCCTCTAGGTAACGTGGCGCGAGCAGCAAGGCTAAACTTGGAGGCGATGTAGGCTAAGTATTTGCGCACGCACCCCAGCAACAACAACCAAAGGCCCACCACAAAGGAAACTCCACACAAGGTTATATAAAAATAGCCTTTGTATTACACCAAAACACATTAGATAAAACACACACTTTACAATGTGCCAGAGGCACGGGCAGAATTTACAGGGGATATGTACAAGACAGGGCCACCTGGACCACTGTCAGGAATCAGAAGTAGCACTTTCAGAAAGTAAAATTACTTTAGCACAAAATAGCACACAATATAACAATAGAGCGCACAACCAGTAATTACTGGTAACCAGGATCTCACTAGCACCACCTGTACTAGGGAGAAAACAACCACCTATGTATTACAATACCTGTAGGGGTGTAAGAGGAAAACACATGATGCAATGCATAACATTCATTCAGAGGTGTAAAGGCACATGACGCATAAACAATACATTCAGAGGTGCATAGAAATAACATTGCGCAAAACTTAGATCAGTCACCACCTGTGACAGTCCCTGTGTCCCAATGTCAGGGCCTAAACGTAGCAGTTGCCCACAAAGTGCTGGGCAACTGGTGCAGGGAAAGTTAGGGCAACGTTGGAGCCTCTCTGGGCTCAAGAACCACCACTGTGGCACTGCGGAGCCTCACTGGGCTCCTGGACAAGAACTGGTGCCCTGAGCCTCTCTCAGGCACTTCTTTCCAGGACCACTGGGCCCCAGAGCCTCTCAGGGCTCTCAAAACGAAATGGGCACTCTCAGAGCCTCTCTGGGTTCTTAAGACGACTGTGGGGGCAAGAGCCTCTCTGGGCTCGAAGAACAGGGGTGCCCCTGAGCCTCTACAGCTTTCAAACACGCATGTGGCACCTTTGAGCCTTTCTCAGGGGTCTAGAACCAACAATGCCCACACGAGCCTCTCTTAGGCTCGAAAATGAAGGAAATGCCACCTGGAGCCTCGGGGCTCCTCAACCCGGCTGTGGGCTTCGGTGGAGTCCCTCACGGGGGACTCAGCCTCAAATACTGCTCCCTTGAAGCCCTCGTGGCTTCATTCTGCAAACTAGCGCGATCTCGCGCTACCGGGAAGGGGGGGGCCGGACACCGACAATGTGTCCCGGCGCCCCTCCCAGGCTGTCACTCACCGGCTGTCTCCTGCGGCGGGCGGCTGCTTCCCGAGAGCTCCCGCTCCTCGGGGCTCTCTGCAGACTTCTCCCCTGGGCTCTCCCTCGCTTTGGGAGCCTGGGGGGGACAAGGAAAGACGCCGGCTTTTCCCCTTACCGGAGCACAGGGTGGCCTCCCGTCTGCTTCTGGTTTCCTCTCTCCTGCCCCCGGCCTGCCTGACTTCCAGGTCACGGCTGCGGGGCGGGACTTCCGGTCGCTTCCCCCGGGGCCGCGCTGTGATTGGCCGACGGGCCCTGCACTTCCGGGTCGTCGCGGGCAGCGCGGCGGCCCGTTTCAGGCACTTCTAGGCGGGGGCTCAATAAACCGAGGGCTACCTCGAGTTTAAAAGCAAAATACAGCGGCAAGGTCCCTGGCAGGGTGGGCACCTGCCAGGGGGCAAATTAACCAAAAATAAGCGAGGTGGCACTCGCTAGGCAGGCAAAGCGCTCCTCAGCGCTTAACAGGCAATTCACAGCGCTCCAAGCGCTATAATCAAAAACAAAGCGCTTCCAAGCGCTAGAGGGCATAAAGCACGCTCCTAGCGCTACAAACAGGATAAAGCGCTCCTAGGTGCCCTCAGCAAGCAGGGCAGAGTCCCAGCAGTCCTTGGGCAGGCAGGGGGGCAAGGCTGGGCCCGGAGCCAGCACACTGGGTCTCCAGGCAGGGAGACACCCCAAGTGGCGGTCCTCTGGCCCAGCAGCAGCAACAACAGCCCCCTCAGGATCCTGGAAGAGAACAACATCTGTGGGGACACAGCCCCATTTTTATACAGTGCATTCCTTTGTTCAAGGGTGTAGAGTGGGGGCGGAACCAGTCGCAGCTGGTTCTTGAGTACTCTGTTTACCTCAACCACCCTCTCTATTCACTGGCAGGGCTTGGGTCATTAGACACACCACAGGGGGGCGGAGCCAGCATTGTGTGGGGAAAACCCAGCCCATCCAGGACACAGGTACACTCCTCCCACACATTACTCATGCAGATCTCCCACTCGCCACCGAGCAGACCCATCCAGACTTCCTGGAGCCTAGCATGCCAGCCAGCTCCAGCCAATCACACGCCAGCACCCTCACAGCACACGTACAGCCATGTCTAGAAATGGGCTTCGCTACTAGACACATACATGCTGCATACACCATCTCGCAGCATTCACTCTCACGAGTTCACACATACCAGACTCAAGCCTGTACACCCCACGCATCAGGAACTACCAGGGACACATACATTCCCCATGCATTCCTATGGGCGGGCAGGCCTAGCTCAGCACATGCACTCAGAGTGCGCACGCACTTTCCACTGGGACACAGTGAAAGTGCGCACAATCCAAAAATCACCATCTCCAGGTCACCATTTCAAGCAAAAAGTCTAGGGGTGAACCTGCCCTAAGGGCCAAAGTCCAACATAACCCCCTTCCAGCCAAAACGCAGGGGAGAACAATCACCACCGTGATGGACTTCCCTGCTTGGGGCGATAGAACACGGACGCAGGCCCGCAACTGCAGGGACACCCTCCTGTTCTACGCCACGGTGAACCCATGGGATTCCCTCTAAACACACTGTCTGGACCAACTGGGCTACCCCACTGGTACTCCCAAGTTGTCCGCGGCCAGGACCAGGCCCTGGGCCACCCAGGTGCCACTGGTCCATGCCAATTCGCAGAGCGGGGGGGTAGTAACCCCTGGCACATAGGAGCCATTTTCCACTCTTCCTGTCTGCAAGACAGGACTAGACTGCCACTGGTACTCCAGCCTAGGGCCTACAACCTCAGGCGGACCAGGAGTCTCAGAGAAGGCTCTCCTCCCCCTACCTCTTCTCCTAGGGTTCCTCCTCCCTCTGCGAGGGGTACCCCTAGAACGCCATTCCAACCCAGGGCTGATCCACTCAGGTTGCACCGGGGTCAGAGGTGGGCTCTCCCACCCTCTGCACCCCCTTCCAGAGGTCTGCCCTCTCCCACCTGGAGAAGTTCCTCTGGAAGAAGAACCGGTCAGGACACTGGTTACAGTCGTCCTACCCTTCAGGTCAGGCTGATCCTGAACCTGGCCTCCCAACCTCTGGTCTAGAACCTTCGGTGGAACAATTGCCTGGCACTCCAGGACTTCTGGGGATTCACACGCAATCCCCCTGAGGCTAACAAATGTCACATCTGTTGCGTGACTGTCTGTCTGGCGCAGATCTCCCGCCCTCTGTCCACCTGACAGTGCGTGACGATCCCCCAGACCAGAAGTGGTGTTACCATGGTCACTACACGGGAACCTAGCCCAACTGGGTAGTCCCTGACCCACTGGTCCTTCCACTGGGGAACTCCCCCAATCACTCCTCACTCTGGACTCCTGTACCCTCCCTATCGGAGCGGTACTGCCAGACTCTAGAACCACAGGAGCTCTGGTTACAGACGCTCCAGGTCCTCTACTCACTAGGAGATCCTCCTCAACTGGGTTAACAGGACAGCCTAGGTCCCCAACCTGGTGTTCCCTCAAGAAACCACCCAGGTTCTGAGACAGGGCTTCGGGCCTCTGGGGGCTCTCAGCCAGCCACTGACTCCTGCTCCACTGAGCCAGGCAGTCAGCCCCTCCACCCTTCTCACTATACTGGGACCTAGCTGGGCTACACTGAGCCTCTTCCACCACGCTGGGCTGGAAGATCCCTGACCCACTACTTTTGGAGTCACTCACCAATGACTCTACAGAACCTCTGGTCCCTTCCCAGCGGTCTGCTTCCTCTGCCAGCTCACATGGTTCAGACAATCCACACCCTAACAGGTGTTGGCGCAACCCTGGTGAACAACAACTGAGCAACTGCTCTCTGAGAAACATATCGAGCAATAGGTCCCAATCACATTTCGTGGGCTCCCGTACCCAATCACACAGGGCTCTACAACAGTCATCCTCAAAGTCTTCCCAAGACTGATGAGACGGTTTCCTAAGGTTCCTAAACCTCAACCTATTCTCCTCCTCTGGGGAAACAGGAACCATACTCTGGGAACTGGGACTTTCTAGACTGAGATTTAAATAGCTGCCACCACTGGACCCAACCCTCCCTGGGGGATCCAGAAACTCAACACTGCGCGCAGGGGATAGTCTACCCTCCAGAGCTACTTTGCCTCTGGTGGCGGCCCTCTCAGCCTCCTCTATCCTGTCCTGCGCTAAGACCCTCTCGGTCTCCAGCTGTTGCTTCTTAACCTCCAGCTGTTGCTTTCTAATGCCCAGCTGTGCCATAGCCTGGGCATGCTCCAACCTGAGCCTCTCTAAAGCCAGCTGGTGCTCCCTTTCTCTCCTCCTATCTTCCAGCTCCTCTGGGGACAGGGAAAGGGATGAGGCGCTGCCTCCTAAACTGGACCCAGCAAGGGACTCCCTATCTATGGGGTCCTCACTCTCTGCTGGCGTCCCTGTGCTATCATCTTCTTCCTCCTCAGACTCTTCAGGGCTCCCCTCTGACCTACCACCCTCATGGTGTGAGACCCGGGCCCTCTCCGCACTGTGCTCACGCTCCCAGTCATCCTTCTGCCATTGGATCAGGTTACCCCTAAGTTGGGACTGGGTGTCTGACTCATTCACTGCAATGTCTCTCTCTTCGCAAAACTCTCTCAGTTCATGCAAAAACAGACCCCAGACATTAAAAGCAGACTCCATCTTGGCAAGATGCTCACAGACACGTGCAACACAGGGGACTGAACAATCTGAAGTAAGAGGACACAATTCCAAAACTTCAACAATCTCCTTATCAAAGAGAACTCATACTCATGCGTCCAGGAAAACACACCATTCATCCACACACACCCTCCCCTCGGATCGGTAAGGCAGTTTCTACCACCCCTGACTTCTCAACCTGACCAAAAGCGACACAGGTACCAAACTCTGGAAGCAGGGCGGGGGACAAATGTACTGAACATAATCAAATGACACTCTTCAGGAGAAGAAAATAATGAAACTTCCAAAAACACAATCCCCTTAAAATGTGGTCATCTAAAATGCAGAGTCTTGTGGTGCAGCCAGCTGCTACTAAGGTACAAGGCAAACACAAATCCTTATCCCACCGCTTGCCGCCAATGTTGGAAATGGGATCCCCGGCTGGCCAGGGCTTTCGCCAAAGTCAGTCAGAGACCCACACTCCCAAGTCAGGGCAAGGGAGTTACACGCCAAGATAACCCCTGCTCACCCTCTAGGTAACGTGGCGCGAGCAGCAAGGCTAAACTTGGAGGCGATGTAGGCTAAGTATTTGCGCACGCACCCCAGCAACAACAACCAAAGGCCCACCACAAAGGAAACTCCACACAAGGTTATATAAAAATAGCCTTTGTATTACACCAAAACACATTAGATAAAACACACACTTTACAATGTGCCAGAGGCACGGGCAGAATTTACAGGGGATATGTACAAGACAGGGCCACCTGGACCACTGTCAGGAATCAGAAGTAGCACTTTCAGAAAGTAAAATTACTTTAGCACAAAATAGCACACAATATAACAATAGAGCGCACAACCAGTAATTACTGGTAACCAGGATCTCACTAGCACCACCTGTACTAGGGAGAAAACAACCACCTATGTATTACAATACCTGTAGGGGTGTAAGAGGAAAACACATGATGCAATGCATAACATTCATTCAGAGGTGTAAAGGCACATGACGCATAAACAATACATTCAGAGGTGCATAGAAATAACATTGCGCAAAACTTAGATCAGTCACCACCTGTGACAGTCCCTGTGTCCCAATGTCAGGGCCTAAACGTAGCAGTTGCCCACAAAGTGCTGGGCAACTGGTGCAGGGAAAGTTAGGGCAACGTTGGAGCCTCTCTGGGCTCAAGAACCACCACTGTGGCACTGCGGAGCCTCACTGGGCTCCTGGACAAGAACTGGTGCCCTAAGCCTCTCTCAGGCACTTCTTTCCAGGACCACTGGGCCCCAGAGCCTCTCAGGGCTCTCAAAACGAAATGGGCACTCTCAGAGCCTCTCTGGGTTCTTAAGACGACTGTGGGGGCAAGAGCCTCTCTGGGCTCGAAGAACAGGGGTGCCCCTGAGCCTCTACAGCTTTCAAACACGCATGTGGCACCTTTGAGCCTTTCTCAGGGCTCTAGAACCAACAATGCCCACACAAGCCTCTCTTAGGCTCGAAAATGAAGGAAATGCCACCTGGAGCCTCGGGGCTCCTCAACCCGGCTGTGGGCTTCGGTGGAGTCCCTCACGGGGGACTCAGCCTCAAATACTGCTCCCTTGAAGCCCTCGTGGCTTCATTCTGCAAACTAGCGCGATCTCGCGCTACCGGGAAGGGGGGGGCCGGACACCGACAATGTGTCCCGGCGCCCCTCCCAGGTTGTCACTCACCGGCTGTCTCCTGCGGCGGGCGGCTGCTTCCCGAGAGCTCCCGCTCCTCGGGGCTCTCTGCAGACTTCTCCCCTGGGCTCTCCCTCGCTTTGGGAGCCTGGGGGGGACAAGGAAAGACGCCGGCTTTTCCCCTTACCGGAGCACGGGGTGGCCTCCCGTCTGCTTCTGGTTTCCTCTCTCCTGCCCCCGGCCTGCCTGACTTCCAGGTCGTGGCTGCGGGGCGGGACTTCCGGTCGCTTCCCCCGGGGCCGCGCTGTGATTGGCCGACGGGCCCTGCACTTCCGGGTCGTCGCGGGCAGCGCGGCGGCCCGTTTCAGGCACTTCTAGGCGGGGGCTCAATAAACCGAGGGCTACCTCGAGTTTAAAAGCAAAATACAGCGGCAAGGTCCCTGGCAGGGTGGGCACCTGCCAGGGGGCAAATTAACCAAAAATAAGCGAGGTGGCACTCGCTAGGCAGGCAAAGCGCTCCTCAGCGCTTAACAGGCAATTCACAGCGCTCCAAGCGCTATAATCAAAAACAAAGCGCTTCCAAGCGCTAGAGGGCATAAAGCGCGCTCCTAGCGCTACAAACAGGATAAAGCGCTCCTAGGTGCCCTCAGCAAGCAGGGCAGAGTCCCAGCAGTCCTTGGGCAGGCAGGGGGGCAAGGCTGGGCCCAGAGCCAGCACACTGGGTCTCCAGGCAGGGAGACACCCCAAGTGGCGGTCCTCTGGCCCAGCAGCAGCAACAACAGCCCCCTCAGGATCCTGGAAGAGAACAACATCTGTGGGGACACAGCCCCATTTTTAAACAGTGCATTCCTTTGTTCAAGGGTGTAGAGTGGGGGCGGAACCAGTCGCAGCTGGTTCTTGAGTACTCTGTTTACCTCAACCACCCTCTCTATTCACTGGCAGGGCTTGGGTCATTAGACACACCACAGGGGGGCGGAGCCAGCATTGTGTGGGGAAAACCCAGCCCATCCAGGACACAGGTACACTCCTCCCACACATTACTCATGCAGATCTCCCACTCGCCACCGGGCAGACCCATCCAGACTTCCTGGAGCCTAGCATGCCAGCCAGCTCCAGCCAATCACACGCCAGCACCCTCACAGCACACGTACAGCCATGTCTAGAAATGGCGCTTCGCTACTAGACACATACATGCTGCATACACCATCTCGCAGCATTCACTCTCACGAGTTCACACATACCAGACTCAAGCCTGTACACCCCACACATCAGGAACTACCAGGGACACATACATTCCCCATGCATTCCTATGGGCGGGCAGGCCTAGCTCAGCACATGCACTCAGAGTGCGCACGCACTTTCCACTGGGACACAGTGAAAGTGCGCACAATCCAAAAATCACCATCTCCAGGTCACCATTTCAAGCAAAAAGTCTAGGGGTGAACCTGCCCTAAGGGCCAAAGTCCAACACACGCCTCTAGTTAAATCAAACCTGTAGAAATATGCTACGAGCAGCATCCTCCAACTTATGGGTGATAGGAATTTTTAGGCTAATGAAGTCACTTTTTGACCTAAAACTCTATAGTTTGTTCGTGTCATACTGTTGGCCAATTACTACAGAACGTCCAGATCATCTGAGGTTAGGAGGAAAGTTAGAGTCTCACACTAGCTTTCTTAAAAAATTAATTTTCATTTTAAGGGCTTTAATCCAGTGAAAATGTATCTGAATACATAACTGTTGGCAAATTGCCACTTAGTTATCATATTATCCATTCCCTCGGACTCAGCAACAAGGTGTTTCAGAAATGTATGACCTATTTACTCTGTATACTGCAGTAAAAGCTAGGGACAGCTGTCTTGTTCATCAACCAAACTACCTTTTAAATCAGTTTGTGCATCCCCAGTGCTCTCCACCTAGATTGAGAAGCCAGTTCTCGGTGAACACCCACCATGTCATACAGGACAGGTAGCCAAGTCGATAGGGAGTAATCTTTCTTAACTTGAATATCATTGGTTCACAAAGCTTTCCATACCAAAAGTGCCATGGTGGACGGAACTCTGGCGCTGTATATGTGCTATGCTCTTTCTAGCATTTAACGGTAACTAAAGGTTTCATTTCCAAATTCTGACAGTGACCTCGTCCTAGTCTACCGGACATAGTACTAGTGTGCTAGGCTGTATCTCAAACCAGCTTTATAGGCATATAGGCTAGCACCTGTTTTAAAGAGAACCAGAGGCAGAAAAAGGTTTACACAATCAAAAGAACCAAATACAATCATTGTCATATCAATTAGATATGGTGTACTGGCTTTAGAAGTACTGATGTGAATATGTGCACAGAATGAGGACATTTTAACACAATTCCATACACAGATTTGATCTGGATAAACTGTGTGATGACAGCGATCCTTGTGCCGATCATCCACACTCGAGCTCATCAGGTAACAAAGACAATCATCAGTAGAGACTACTTACTTATCCCTATCTTGGCTCAGTCCAGGAGGGCTTTCAGTTCCATTCTAGTCAATTATACATTTAAAGTTAAGCTTTCATAGGACTATGGCATGATTATTCCCCAGAGGAACCCACAGAATTCTCTTTTACAAGTTACATACGACAACAGTTCAAGCAGGTGCTGCTCAGTAACACCAGCGGAGGGCGCCATAAATTGCTTTTGCTCGAACTTTAGCACCGTATGTTCTTATAGGGGCTTTGAGGAACAGCCTTCCTTCCATACTATGAAAAAGCTTGAAACAATCGGTTAGTCCTGGACACAGGAAGACCGACATTCTGGATATGATTGTGGCATAAAGATTTCGACAAAAAGCCAACCCTTAAATAACCATAGCTTTATAACTGTTCACCCTTACAAGGTGCTCACAGCTTTCTGAGAAACTCTTTGTACTCGACTCCTTTATTCCACGTCCATCACAGGCACCGTTGTTCTAGATATAACACAATCTAACACCCAGTATATAAAGTTGCACTAAATAAGACCCTTAAAAAAAGTCTCTTTGGAATATGACAAATCTATGTCTACATCCCTCTTGTAGCAGAATACTTACAAGTACTGAACATTTTATGACATTTTTATGAATTGTTAACAAGGGGAGTGCCAAGCCACAGACATATTTTTAACTTTCCTAAGAGATGATACATTGGTTGGACAAAAATGACTGTTCAAGTAAGCTTTATTCGGCTTTTGAATTTAAAACCATAAAAGCAGCAGAGAAAAGATACAAACATACAAAGAACTAGTCCAGCAAATCAAAGCATAGTTAAAAGAAAAACAGACTGTTTAGGACAAGCTAAAACAGTTTGACGAATCAACTATTCAAGATCCTACTCCAAAATACACAGAATCCTCCTTTATCATCAGGTATGATAGTAATTTGATACACCGGGGCCAGGATAAAAGTCATGCAGATCCCAGATACGGATGGAGCCATCTCCAACTTTGTGTTGGGTAGAACGTAAAAAGGGGGCAATGTTTCTGTCTTTAAACTTAATTAAAATCAGATCTCCTGGAACATTTTTGGGCAGAGAACCAAGCCACCCCACCCTCCTGACGCTCAATATCCCGCCGTCTAAAACAGATGGTAAATGTCTATGGTTTTTAAGCCAGAAAATGGCTTTATTCATTAGGTCCTGCTGTAGTTCACGTTTACCCGGGGTGAGTTCAGGGACCCCAGAAAGCACGGTAACGTATGGCGCGGCTTCCGGGGGTAGGTCCATTTGATGCCTTCTTTCCAGGAGTCTGTGAGGGGTATGTTTTAGATTAAGAGGAGCGTTGCGACCACTTAGAGTGGGTGGTATAGGAGGGGGGTCACAAGTGGGAAGTATGCTGGAAGCATTGTTCATAGGCCTTTCATGGATGTTAGTAAGGGTAGAACATGTGGATATCATGGTGTTGGCATTTGGTGGGAGGGACCTTATTACAGTGTTTTCGATCCTGGTCAGCCTCTCCCCCAGATCATTAATTTTTACGACCAGTGGTGATAGAGCACTGTTTAACATTCGTTCAATTTGGGCCAGCAGGGTCAAATGAAGGGGGGATACGGGGTCATTTGATCGAGTCTCCGCTTTATCCGAAGTTAGTGAGACAGGGTTTGGGGCGGATAAATGGGGGCTGCAGAAAGTTGGTTCGGGGGATGCGGGAGGTGTGAAATTTACTTGTTCATTGTCTCTGACCACTATAGGGGGAGTTAATAAATCCTGGGCATAGTTTGTACCGCACATGGCATTCAATTCTTCCCAGATTGACATCGTGGTTGGGAGACAGGATACCGAGGGCAACAATGTACAGATCAAAGCAATAGAGGGGGAAAGGTTAGCATCTGACTGTACCTCCTCCTGTAGTAAAACCAAGTGTAGTGGCCCGTCCCGTCCTCCTCTGGCCTCTGAGGGCCACAGAGGGCCCGCCCTTTGCCCGGGCTTCGCCCGGCGCAGTCCCGCGCGCGTCCCGCGACGCGGAGGGAGCCTCGTCCTTTTTCTGCGCCTCCGGGCGCGTAGCTACCGGAAATGCCCCTCACAGGCTGCTGGGAGCTGTAGTCTGCCGGCGGCCGTGCAGGTGGAAAGCAACGGCGGCGTGCAGCACTCACAGCATGTGGGCCCCAGCAGCAGCAGCAGCGACGGAGTGTGCCCGGTGAGTCCCGGTGAGTCCCTCCTGTTCCGTGACCCGTGGCTCTGGTCCTGGACTGGACTGTGTCCCCCCGCTCCTCAGTGGGAGCCTCGTTCTTTTTCTGCGCCTCCGGGCGCGTAGCTACCGGAAATGCCCCTCACAGGCTGCTGGGAGCTGTAGTCTGCCGGCGGCCGTGCAGGTGGAAAGCAACGGCGGCGTGCAGCACTCACAGCATGTGGGCCCCAGCAGCAGCAGCAGCGACGGAGTGTGCCCGGTGAGTCCCGGTGAGTCCCTCCTGTTCCGTGACCCGTGGCTCTGGTCCTGGACTGAATTGAAAGAAGTGAAGCCCAGGTCTTTGTATCACAAGTAGCACTTATCTCTCTATTAACACACAAGAGCTAGTCCCATCTCAAAGAAACCTTGTCAGTCATGTGAACACCGAAAGCAGAGCCATTCTGAGAGCAGTCACACTGTTGAGACAGGACCCCTTTCTAATGGCACCTCTGCCAGACTCCCTGCTGACAGCAATCACGCTGTCGAGACAGGACCCCCTTCTAATGCCACCTCTGCCAGACTCCCTGCTGACAGCAGTCACACTGTCGAGACGTGAACCCCTTCTAATGTCACCTCTGCCAGACTACCTGCTGACAACAGTCACAGTGTCGAGACAGGACCCCCCTCTAATGCCACCTCTGCCAGACTCTCTGCTGACAGCAGTCACACTGTCGAGACAGGACCCCCTTCTAATGCCACCTCTGCCAAACTCCATGCTGACAGCAGTCACACTGTCGAGACAGGGCCCCCTTCTAATGCCACCTCTGCCAGACTCTCTGCTGACAGCAGTCACACTGTCGAGACAGGACCCCCTTCTAATGCCACCTATGCCAAACTCCATGCTGACAGCAGTCACACTGTCGAGACAGGGCCCCCTTCTAATGCCACCTCTGCTAGACTCCATGCTGACAACACAAATTATCTTGAGTTTAGGGGCGCAATATCATTTCTTTACAATCAGCAGTAAAATGCCAAAATCCAAATCATTTTTTTATTCTATTACATATCTTAAACACATGCCTTTCTTTTTAATATGTAAAACGTACTCATTATTGTGTACATTTTATAGCATTGTGATTGGTTCTACCTTTATATTATTTTTATACAATCAATCTTTTTTTTCATTTCTTTTGTGGAACAATCATGTCAAAATCGAGCTCCATTAGCCATCAACAAATCGTCGTCCAAGAATGTAAAATGGTGATTTTGCTTAACTATCACACAAACAGTGTCAACTATCAGTGACTTTTATAAATGATTCCTCACACTCCTGAAGAGAAGCCGCGTGCTCACCCTGTCTATCACACAGCATGCAGGTTGGAGACTTTCATTAATATTCTGTATCTGGTGAACAGACACCGTGTGCTCAGCCTGGCTATCTCACAGCTGCAGCTCTGAGACCTTCATTATTGATCCTGCACTCTTCTGAAGTGAAGTACTCAGCCTGGCTATCACACAGCTGCAGCTCTGAGACCTTCATTATTGATCTTGAACTCTTCTGAAGTGTGCTCGGCCTGGCTATCACACAGCTGCAGCTCCGTCACCGTTATTAATGATCCTGCACTCTTCTGGGGTGAAGTACTAGGCCTGCCTATCAAACAGCGGCAGATCTGTGACCTTCATTATTGATCCTGCACACTTCTGAAGTGTGCTCGGCCTGGCTATCACACAGCTGCAGCTCCGTGACCTTCATAATTGATCCTGCACTCTTCTGAAGTGAAGTACTCGGCCTGGCTATCACACAGCTGCAGCTCCGTGACCTTCATAATTGATCCTGTACTCTTCTGAAGTGAAGTGCTCGGCCTGGCTGTCACACAGTTGTAGCTCTGCAACCGTCATTATTGATCCTGCACTCTTCTGAAGAGAGGCTGACGTCTTTGTAGCTTTGAAAGTTGACAAAAGATCTTCACACATTTACTGCAATGACATGGCTTTTCACGTGTGTGTTTGCTGGTCAGTACTTATATATACATAACATCTACTTCTACATTCACTGCATTTGAATGATTCCTGTGTGTGTTTTCTGATGCCTTTTTTGACCTGAAATATTTATGAATAGTAATAAAAAAAAACCTTTTTTTTCTTATCTTTATCTTTTTTAGAAACTTGGCTGTGAATGGAGCACAAATGTATATCACGGATAGAAGATATTGTTACGAGCACAACGCAATCCACAAAACTATATACACTAGAGATATGAGCACGGATCTATATCGAATCTTAATATAGATACCACATTTCAATATTGATTTCCCATCGGTAAAACGAGTAGAAGGGGTGATACTCTGTAGGTAAAGAGTACATTATTTTCGAAGGCCGTAGAGTTTACAACCACTAGTCTCTTTAGTCTCTGCTTTCAAATGTGACACTCTCAGACTACTGACCGTAGAAAGGAATTAGGATATATAAGGATATGGGAGTAGTGGCTAGCTAAATAGCATGCAAGATGGGTTCGTCATGGGTACTATACCTGACCGGATTAGAGCTCCCTCTCCTTCCTTTCTTATCTCTTACTATTCTTTTTCACTTAATAATTCTTTTTGTTCTACTACTCAGCATCTACTGTCTGTCACTTATGAATCGTTTCCTTCACCAGTCGGACATTGTCTCCTCCATGTTCTTTAAGTTCCTTTGAACGCAGTATGGAATTGGGGTACTATACCCTTCATTGTCTTCAAATGTAAACATTAATGTAATTTGCTGCTTTATACCACACACCTTGGAAATGTGCCCTACACTGTTAAACACAATGTTCCTTTTACATTAATTTATTTTTGTAATGGCGCATTTGGGAACTCTGTGTGGCGTTAAACACAGAGTCTCTCTTCCCTTGTTATTATTTTGCTCACTATATTGCTTGCAAAATGTCCGTGGTGGTCATGTGACCAAAAGCCCGTGTGCTCGAAACGCGTCTGTTTTTGTGCCCAATAAAGAAATTCTAAATCGTACCTGGCTGGTGTGGCTTGTCGTCCCTTCGTTCAGCGGGAGGATCGAGTGGATATATATATATATATATATATATGTTTCCACAATTTGTCCCATCACGAGGAACAGTCACGGAGCACACGTGGGGGTTCTGACGTCTTTTATTAAATACAGCATGACGTGTTTCGTATTTCCGACTTCCTCAGATGCTGTCTTGTAACGTAAGAGGTATATGTTTTTTCAGTTCTTTAAAAAGCCTAGGTTGGGCTCCTCCCACCCAGTGTTCGGCCCGAGGGAAATACATTGAGATTTTTGGCCGCCATCTTGGAGTGTCTGTTTCTTTGGTTATTTCATTCATTGTCTTTGTTAATAGCGATGTTGGTTCTTTACTATCAGCTTACAATTCTCGCTTTGAAAATGAAACATGCCTCTCTGATGTTGTTGTATCTCTGGGTAGTTTGGGAGCCTTATAATCTGCTTTTCTCCCCACTCGTCAGCTGCTTCGGATGTTTGTGTCTGGGAAAGCCGGTTTAAGTAATCGGTTGTCCATTGTGTCGTCACAATCCAGTTTGGCAGACACTGCTCCATCGTAGCAGCGGTTCTGGCAGAAATAGTATCCTCAGATTTCACACGAACGCTGCCTGTCCTGTCGAACACTTTGATTTGACGGGTGCCTCCTTCGTGCAAGCAGCATGCACGTGAATAAGTTTCCACAATTTGTCCCATCACGAGGAACAGTCACGGAGCACACGTGGGGGTTCTGACGTCTTTTATTAAATACAGCATGACGCGTTTCGTCTTTCCGACTTCCTCAGATGCTGTCTTGTAACGTAAGAGGTATATGTTTTTTCAGTTCTTTAAAAAGCCTAGGTTGGGCTCCTCCCACCCAGTGTTCGGCCCGAGGGAAATACATTGAGATTTTTGGCCGCCATCTTGGAGTGTCTGTTTCTTTGGTTATTTCATTCATTGTCTTTGTTAATAGCGATGTTGGTTCTTTACTATCAGCTTACAATTCTCGCTTTGAAAATGAAACATGCCTCTCTGATGTTGTTGTATCTCTGGGTAGTTTGGGAGCCTTATAATCCGCTTTTCTCCCCACTCGTCAGCTGCTTCGGATGTTTGTGTCTGGGAAAGCCGGTTTAAGTAATCGGTTGTCCATTGTGTCGTCACAATCCAGTTTGGCAGACACTTCTCCATCGTAGCAGCGGTTCTGGCAGAAATAGTATCCTCAGATTTCACACGAACGCTGCCTGTCCTGTCGAACACTTTGATTTGACGGGTGCCTCCTTCGTGCAAGCAGCATGCACGTGAATAAGTTTCCACCATTTGTCCCATCACGAGGAACAGTCACGGAGCACACGTGGGGGTTCTGACGTCTTTTATTAAATACAGCATGACGCGTTTCGTCTTTCCGACTTCCTCAGATGCTGTCTTGTAACGTAAGAGGTATATGTTTTTTCAGTTCTTTAAAAAGCCTAGGTTGGGCTCCTCCCACCCAGTGTTCGGCCCGAGGGAAATACATTGAGATTTTTGGCCGCCATCTTGGAGTGTCTGTTTCTTTGGTTATTTCATTCATTGTCTTTGTTAATAGCGATGTTGGTTCTTTACTATCAGCTTACAATTCTCGCTTTGAAAATGAAACATGCCTCTCTGATGTTGTTGTATCTCTGGGTAGTTTGGGAGCCTTATAATCCGCTTTTCTCCCCACTCGTCAGCTGCTTCGGATGTTTGTGTCTGGGAAAGCCGGTTTCAGTAATCGGTTGTCCATTGTGTCGTCACAATCCAGTTTGGCAGACACTTCTCCATCGTAGCAGCGGTTCTGGCAGAAATAGTATCCTCAGATTTCACACGAACGCTATATATATATATACACACGAAAACTCCTCCACGCCACTTCCAATCCACACGGACCAGCGAGGCGTTCACACAGGAGACGGACCACAGGATCAGTTACAGGTTTTCTTTATTTTGGCAGATACAGCTGGAAAAAGTGCATTACGCGTTCCGGGCTACGCAAGCCCTTGCTCACATGTGTATATATCCATTGTCACATTCCTTGCACTTGAATGGTGTTTACAGTGTGTATTCGTTGATATTTTCTTAATGTTAATGATTCACTAAAGCTACTTTTACATTCATGGCAATGATATGGTTTTTCCCTAGTGTGTGTCCTCTGATGCTGTTTTAGTTGTGATAATCGACTAAACCTCTTCAAACATTCTCTGCAATTATATGGTTTTTCTCCTGTGTGTGTTCTTTGATGGTGATTTCGGTCTGATAATCGACTAAAGCTCTTCATACATTCACTGCACTTGAATGTTTTTTCCTGTGTGTGTTCGCGGATGAATCCTTAATGTTGAAGATTCACTAAAACTACTTTCAGATTCACTGCACTGGCATGGTTTTTCTCCAGTGTGAGTTCTCTGGTGCCGTTTTAGGCTTGATAAATATATAAAGCTCTTCCTACACCCATTGCACTTGAATGGGTTTTCCCCAGTGTGTGTATTCTGATGCTGTTTTAGGTCTGACAATCGAATAAACCTCTTCTCACATTCACTGCACTTGAATGGATTTTCTCCTGTGTGTGTTTTCTGATGCTGTTTTAGGTGTGATGATTGACTAAAGCTCTTCAAACATTCACTGCACTTGAATGGTTTTTCCCCTGTGTGTGTTCGCTGATGAATCCTTAATGTTGAAGAATTACTAAAACTTCTTTCACATTCACTGCACTGGAATGGTTTTTCCCCTGTGTGTGTTCGCTGATGCTGTTTTAGGTGTGATAATTGATTAAACCTCTTCACACATTCAGTGCAATTATATGGTTTTTCTCCTGTGTGTGTTCTCAGATGGTATTTTAGGTCTGATAATCGACTAAAGCTCTTCAAACATTCACTGCACTTGAATGGTTTTTCCCCTGTGTGTGTTTGCTGATGAATCCTTAATGTTGAAGATTCACTAAAACATCTTCCTCATTCACTGCACTGGAATGGTTTTTCCCCTGTGTGTGTTCGCAGATGTTGCCTTAATGCTGATGAATCACTAAAACTTCTTCCACACTCACTGCACTGGAATGGGTTTTCCCCTGTGTGTGTTCGCAGATGTTTCCTTAATGCTGATGAAACACTAAAACTTCTTCCACATTCACTGCACTGGAATGGTTTTTCCCCAGTGTGTGTTCTCTGATGCTGTTTTAGGTCTGATAATTGAATAAACCTCTCGTCACATTCACTGCACTGGTATGGTTTTTCCCCAGTGTGTGTTCTCTGATGCTGTTTTAGGTCTGATAATTGAATAAACCTCTTCTCACATTCACTGCACTGGAATGGTTTTTCCCCTGTGTGTGTTCGCAGATGTCTCCTTAATGCTGATGAATCACTAAAACTTCTTCCACATTCACTGCACTGGAATGGTTTTTCCCCAGTGTGTATTCGCTGATGCTGTTTTAGGTGTGATAATTGATTAAACCTCTTCTTACATTCACTGCACTGGAATGGTTTTCCCCCTGTGTGTGTTCGCAGATGTCTCCTTAATGCTGATGAATCACTAAAACTTCTTCCACATTCACTGCACTGGAATGGTTTTTCCCCAGTGTGTGTTCGCTGATGCTGTTTTAGGTGTGATAATTGATTAAACCTCTTCATACATTCAGTGCAATGATATGGTTTTTCCCCTGGGTGTGTTCGTTGATGTCTTTTTAGGCCTGATAACTGAATAAAGCTCTTTACACATTCAGTGCATTTGAATAGTTTTTTCCCTGTGTGTGCTTGCTGATGGGGTTTTAATATTGATGACAAACTAAAGCTCTCACTGCATGTGTCTGAGACTTCTCTCTTGGTTAGCGTCTCTTGCTCTGGTATATACTTGTTTACATCCATTGACTGTACATCCTGAAGGGCCAACATGACTGATAAAGCACTTGTGTTATTCTTGCATTCCCTGTATGAGTCGTATTTTGCACGTTTGTTTTACGATTAAAGAATAAAGTGCAATGGTCACCAACTACTTTCCAATCACATAACGTGTGTAAGGCTTCTTCGAGGGCGATTGTGTCTTTAGACTGGATAATGGTTCTGCATGCTTGCGGGTAAAGATTCATTGTCCTTCTGGCCGGTGCACAGTGGAACAGTGCTCTGTATTTTAGACAGCTGAACCCCTATTTCTTTTAACCTTCACTTGTCTGACTCCACTCCGTTGCGCTTTTCAATGGTTGCTGTGGATTGGTCGGAAACAGTTTGCAATACACCTCTAGCACTGAATGGTGGCCTGGTATTATTTTAGGAAGCAGAGCACTGCTGTAACCACCTCATACTAACCTCATGATCAAAGCTGTTATTGGACATGTTTACACAAGAGGAGGTTTATCAGTGTTGTCTTAATTTCCTAGAGGTTATTTCTTTGTTTTGAGGCATGTAGGTGCACAGCTGAGACTCGTGGAATCACTGAATTTCTCGTGTCCCTTGTCTCTTCTTTCAGGATGTCTCAGTTTATGTTCAGGTTCGGCTGTCTCTGATGGCACTTATGTTTTCCTGAATACTAGAACTCAATATTTCGGACTTCGTCTTTGCAGATTTACAGTGTTATCTTCCTCATTCTGAAACATTTCGTACAATCAAAGATTGTTTTCTGTTGGATGTAAAGAGATTTAAAATTACTTAAAGGGAAACATAACGGAATGTGCATACACAATTTTTAATTGATTGTATAAATATCTCTTAAATACCATTTCTGAAACTTATGAAGGCATATTTAACCATAGACAGAAATTTACATAAAAGGTGCTTTGACTTTCACATCTTACTTATTTCAGCAAAGGTGTTCATGAGTAAGTTAGTAAAAAAAAAAGGGCGCACGCATAGCACTCATACACTAGTTACAGCTTTAGGTAGATGCATATGGTCAAGGTTTTGTTAAAACAAGAACAGCTCTTTGAGTAAGAGATGTGAGATGGATCAGGAAGACTTGAGACAGCAGGGTGGACATCAGGATGTTGTGCCATAAATCAAATATTGCTGCTCGCAGAGGTGCCTGGCTTCATCCACTACACCCACAATATGCAGTAGAGCAGCAGTTTAATGATTGTAACTTACTTTGTGGTTTTACTTCTCTCAAATATTTGTCAGTATTATCCACTGGGGAGGGAGTTCCACGGATGGACTAGCAGATTGAGCTGGGCTGCTCTGTTGTTTAGTTGTCTCACCTCTAACTTTAGAGCTCGAGATAGCACACTAGCCGGGCGGCCTACTAGTAGACAGCTGTTGTGCATCAGCGTAGCAAGAGCAGAGATGGTGCGCCAAAGCCAAGCCTGTTATCGCCCTTTCCCCCCTGGACCATGCCAAGCACCCCAAACACTCTCTTAAAAACATCTCTTACGTCAAACTGCTCTGTTCATATACCATGCACCTCTCCTGCCCTCCATACAAGGTAGGGCCTGTTCTTAAATGTATTCACCTGCATCTCACATGAATAGCCCTGCTTTCAACATTCCTTTTCCAGCACAAAACCTGCGAACAAGATTTTACAACCATGCAATTCCCATGACCTTTCATGGGTCTCCCCTCCTACTCAAGCTTTTCAACATCACCTGTACAAACCACCGTGGCCACATTTAATGGAACAATACTGAGGTGCGCTCATTCTTTCCACAAGATGGAGAATGCACCAGAACAGCACACACTGTTTATTATTTATTTTTATTTATACAGCTTATAAAGAGCACTGTCACCTTGAAGGCATCCTGGTGCTAAGCAACTCAGAGTACAGGTGTGTCGGATACATGGCCAGGCGACTTAGGGCTAGATGTAGGTAATTCTAATTTACCGATTCATAAATACCCAATTTTACCGATTCGGTATTTATGAATCGGTAAATTAGAAGGAGGCAGATGTAGGTATTGCCCATTGATTCCTATGGGCCTTGAAGCCCATAGGAATCAATTGGAAATACCGAATCGGTATTTACCGAATCGGTAAATACCGAATCCTGCAAGGGTGCAGGGGGTGTCACTTTGACACCCTCTAGCACCCCAAGTACAGGCTTGTGTGACATGTGGCACACATGCAGGCCCTAAGGGCATGTCTGTATGTCACATGGCACAGGTGTGCATGCACAGATGTGCATGCACACCCGAATTCGGTATTTTACCACACAATAGTATTGTGTGGTAAAATACCGACTATTAAGGGCCTGTGGCACTCTTTGAAGTGCTAGCTACATCTAGAATTACAGAATCGGTATATTTACCGATTCGGTAAGTTACCGAATCAGTAATTTTACCGAATCGGTAAATATACCGATTCTGTAATTTTAAGCCCCCTCCATTGCAAAACCCAAATACCGGTCGTAACGGCCGAATTCCGACCGGTATTAGGGCTCCTACATCTGGCCCTTAGTCTTGGGGAACAGCCAGGTTTTTAAACTTCTTCTAAAAGGGAGGAGCTCCCAAATTTGTCTGATCTCCCACGGGAGCTCGTTCCACAGTTTGGCCGCTGCCACACAAAAGGATCTACCCCCTGACCTGACTTTCCTAAACCTCGGTGCCTTCATCAGTCTCGCTGATGAGGAGCAGACCCTTCTTGTAGGGATATACCAATCAATTTTTTTCCGCGTGAGCGCAGGACCCATCCCATGAAGGGCTTTAAAGACAAGGCAGAGAGATTTAAATTGAACTCTCTGTCTCAGAGGAAGCCGGTGCAGTTCTTCCAAGGCCGTAGATGTAGAGGACTTTCTAGGCAGCCCTAGGACTATCTTGGCTGCTGCTGACTGGATCCTCTGTAGTCTGTCCAAAAGGAACTTCGGGGAGTCAAGCAATAGGGCATTACAGTAGTCTAACCTACTGAGAATCGGACACCTTACCACTAGCGCACGCGCCTGAGGAGGTAGCAAAGGGAAGATTTTCTGCAGGGATCTAATGATCACAAAACAGCAAACTGTCATTTTTGTAACCTGAGCTTCCATAGTAAGTTTGTTGTCAAACATAATGCCCAGGTTACGGACCGTTTTTACAGGCCGAACTGCGGTTGAATTACCAGAGGGCCAAAAATTGCAAGGAAGGACATGATGAATCCTGCTCACTGAGCAGGAAATCACCTCAGTCTTCCCTGCATTACATTGTAATGAGTTGTCCTTAAGCCAAAGGGCTGTGTCCCGCAGACAGTTGTGAAACACATCCACTGACGTCGAGTCCTCTCCCTCAAAGGAGAGAATCAGCTGCGTGTCGTCAGCATAGTTTACGATGTCAATATTGTATGCTTTGATGACTGCAATCAGGGGTTTCAAATAAATATTAAATAAAAAAGGGCTAATTGCTGAACCCTGTGGCACACCATACGACACGTTGGAGAAGGCAGATTGAAAAGGAGGGAGTGACACCACCTGCTGTCTGTCCTGTAGAAAAGACCGAAACCATCGTAAGGCACAGCCCCTCACCCCAACCTCGCTCAATCTTCTTAGCAGGATCTCATGGTTGACCGTATCAAAGGCGTCAGACAGGTTGAGCAGGATCAGCACTGCTGCCTGACCCCTGTCTGCCCACCTCTGAAGGTCATCCATAACGGTCACCAAGGCCGTCTCGGTACCGTGGACTGGCCGAAATCCGAACTGCACCTCCTCCAGCAAGTTATGTTGCTCCAGGTGCCTAGAAAGAGTGTTACTGACCACATGTTCCACAATCTTGGCCGGGAACGGCAACAAGGAAATAGGCCTATAGTTCTTACAACACTCTGGATCAAGAGAAGACTTCTTCAGCAGAGGTGTCACCAGAGCTTGCTTCCATTGGGGAGGGACCACACCACTGGCTAAAGACTGATTACAGATCAAGCGGAGAGTTGGAAACAGTTCTTCCTCAAACTCCTTCCAAATCTTGTGTGATACTCGGTCCAAGGGAGAACCGGAGGAAATACCCCGTGCCACCCTACTGAAATCCTCCGCCGCCAGAAGCACAAACTCAGATAGATATTTAGCGGCCTGACAAGCGGTGCTAATATCCACACCTTCAGAGTCACTCACCACAGGGGCGTCAACGCTCATAGCCTGAGACTACACTCCCTGCTGCCTGATGGCCACCCTCCAGATCATCAATGATCAGTTGGATTTTCTCCTGGAAGAACCTGGCCAGGTGCTCACAGAGTTCTTGAGAGGGGGTATCACATTCTTAGAATAGTCAGGGCTAGTAAGACTGCTCAGGATGTGAAAAATGTTTCTAGAGCTGTTAGAGGCATTGCAGATTAAGGAAGAGAAATAGTCAGCCTTAGACCTTCTGATCTCCTTCTTATAATCCATAATTTCGAGTTTCCACAGGAGCTTGTCCATCTCCTTGTAGCCTCTCCTCCATCTCCTCTCAGCCTGTTTGCACGCTAATTACAGGTCTTTCAAAGTATCGTTAAACCACGGGGCCCTGCCCCTACATCTATGTTTTTTTAGGGGGGCACAAGAGTCCAAGGCCGAGGTGATCTCAGACACAGAGAGGCATAATTCTCCTCAACTGGCTTGTCTAATGAGAAACAATCCCTGACCTTGAACACAATATCAGAACCCCTCATCCGTGTGAGAGCCTTCCAATCTCTACTGATATATTCTGTTGTGGAGTGAGATACCTGAGTATTAAGGGTTTTAAAGTTAACAACGAATTTAATCAGAAAGTGATCCGTCCATTCCATAAGCAGAATTTCGCCAATATGCAGAGGATGGGCTTCTGAGAAAATGAAATCAAGAAGATGCCCTGCTTTATGAGTGGCCTTGGAGACCGGCTGCAAGAGGCCAAGACCTTCATATGAGTGAAGTACATTATAAAAACCAGAGCCGAGAGAGCCATTTAACCACAAATTAAAATCACCCAAAAGTACTAATCTATGATGCGTGGCTGCCATATTAGTGAGGGTATCCAATAGTGATTGCTGCTGCTGAACACTAAAAGCCCGGGGGGTCTGTAACAGATAATCCCCATCGAAATAAGACCAGAATCATTTTTAATGGTCATAACGAATGGTTCCAGTCCAGTAACCACATCAATATCAATAGTCCCCGTCTTCAAGGTATCTTTATAAATTACCCCAACCCCACCTCCCCTCCCGTTCAGCCTGCACATAAGATAAAGATAAAGTGCCCTCTGCGACTGTCACACATGCCCGGCAAGTACACAGCTTTTACAAAGGGCCAGATGCTTAGCATTGCTTTTCAAATACACACAAAATGCCATAGGCACAGCTCAACAATGTAAAATCAAAGTATTTCACAGTGTGAAATGCACCGCCAAATGATCCGAAGCGTGCAGCATGCCACCAAGGTTCTTTACTATCTCAACTGCGTTATGCAGCAGCAAAGTTGATGTCACCAAAGTGCTCTTCCTTTGAAAAAGGTGCTATGCATGTGGTATTTGTACAGCACAAACCTAACTAAAAAGCAGCTGAGCTCCCTATCGGGTCCAAGGCAGGCACAGAGTCAACGAGTGATAGGTGAGGTAGCTGGATAGTGGATTGTTACTGCATTGTGATCGAAGAGCCTGAAACTAGCAGCATGCGTGCTAATTCCTCAGCAGCTTTCCCTCTATGACATGTAGAGCGGGTGCGGCCAAGATCTCTCAGAAATAAAACATTTCTAGCTCAGTAATATTCTGAGATATAGAAGCGGAAAGTAGGATGCTGGCTTCCAATAACACAGCACTGAGCACTCCACCTCAGCCAATCTTTAACGATTGTTTGAATAATAGGGCAACAGGAAGGTGTTTTAAATGCCGACAATCAACCTTTCACCAGCTGAACACGGGGGACAGCATTGGCTAGATGAACGCTGTGCTCCCGCAACCGCTCAAGTCATGCATACAGGCGCTACAACATGTTAGCCAAGTGTCCTGGAACCCTCGATTCCAATTTACTCAATTTAACTACACACATTAAAGTTAACTCTCCCCCCACCGTATCAAGAGCGTGTTTCCTGATTCGACACCAGAATATCGGTGCTGTAAACTGGCTGATGCCGGTTTCTAACATATGGTGTGGGAGTGCCCACCACTACAGGTGTCATGGCTCGAGGTTACAGCCACCATAGCAGAACTTGCAGATCATACACTGTCAACTACCCCTGAATCCTGCCTGCTAGGCCTTCACCCTAAAGCAAAGAGGGGGCAAACACTTACACAGGTTCAAAGACCTTGCATACGTACTTTTCAAGTGACGAATAGCAATGTCTTGGAAAGCGGCCTCTGTGCCGGACACTAAGAGGTGGCTGCATACTCCCCTGCACTGTGCCCGAGCAGAGACCAACACACTACCCATGCTACTCTCTAGAGGGGTGGGGAGAAGGGGTAGGGGGTGGGAAAGTAGGATCTGCTTTCATTGTTACCCCCACTTTTTCCTGGTGTCATACAGTTTTTCCTGACTAGTCTGACTGAGATCCTGCTAATCAGGACCCCAGTCACTGTGCTTCCTTCCTAAATTGGCTAAGGTGAGTACTTTGGTACATTCCTAATTGGCTGCTGATGTACCCTTGTACGTCCCTAGTATATGGTACTAGATACCTGGGGCCAAGGAACTCCAGGGGACCCCCATAGGCTGCACCATGTGTTATGCCACCCATAAGGGACCCTCCAAACTCTGACTACATTGCAGCCTGTGTGAGTTGGTGCATGTACAATTGTACCCAAGTATGATGTATATCCTCCTGTTCATGTGATCTCTGTTTCCCTGTCGATGGTGGGGCCGGGAGCCGCGCTGGCAGATTGCATGGATTAGACATTATGTTGATCTACCCTTACGTGTTCCCGGCAGCCTCCTCCTTACATCCTACTTCCTTATAATGTATTGTTTTATTGACGCACTGTCTTCTATTTAGGATTGGCATGTTTTATTGACGCACCATCCTCCTTTCCCTGTGATCACCCATTACCTTAGCCCCCTCGCTGCCAGGCCTTTTGTCCCCATGTGCCACTCCCTTTTTTGGGTATTTGGGGGGGTTTGCGCTTAGGCACCCGTATCTTTTTGTCCACTTAAATTAGCGTCCTTTTCTTCCAACATTCTTAGTATTCTGAAGGCCCCCGAAGTTTGTGGATTCTCCTGGAGGGGAGAGAGAAATTAGGCAAAATACCACAAAAAAAACTTTAATGGGAAAATAGTGCTGCAGAAGACAGCGTCAGTTTTTTCCCTGCAAATGGTATCAACAAAGGGCCTGTGGTGTTAAAATCACCATCTTCCCAGCTTTCAGCAACAGGCAGACATTTGTCAGAAAACCAACATTTTCTACACAGTTTTGGCATTTTACTAGGAAATAGCCTATTTTCATATTTTTTGTGCTTTCAACCTCCTTCAAGCTAGTGGTAGAAATGGGTGTAAAACCAATAATGGATCCCGGAAAGCAATAGATTTATGAAAAAAAACATAATTCTGAATTTAGCAAGAGGTCAATTGTGTAGATCCTTCAAGGTTTTCCTATAGAAAGTAACAGTTCAAATAAAAAAATATTGAATTTGAGTTCAAAACAACAGCCATTTGTGCCTACATTTTCACCTGTAACTTCTTCAAACTATGTTAGATTGTTTAAAGCAATATACCGTTATGTTTGCAGGACCCTTCTGGTTGCGGGGATAAATCAGGCTTGTAGGTCCACCAAGAACCCGAGATACACAGAGCCAATACCTGAGCTGTAACTTGCAATGGTTATTCATTGTGTACCAGGGAGACAGCAATTCATTTGGTAAAATATAAAGAGAGAAAAATAGGTATCAAAGAAACGTAGATATTTCTCATATTGGGAACAAGATAAGGAGTTTTGAAGCAGTGGTTATTTGCACATCTCTGAATTTGTGGGTAGCAATGCCAGCATGTGAATTAAGGGGCATTTTTCAAAATGTCTTTTTTACCAACTGTGTTATATTTTCGAAGGCAGAAATGCCTAGAAAAACAGCTGCTAATAACACTTGTTCTACTATTCTGGGTTCCCCTAAGTCTACAGATAGAAACGGTACCTCACTTGTGTGAGTAGGCCTAATGCCTGTGACAGGAAATGGGTCCAAATGCAACATGGATATTTTTTGAAAACTAGACACCCAGGGGAATCCATAATGGGGTGACTTGTGAGGCTATCACCAGGTTCTGTTACCCAGAATCCCTTGCAAACCTCAAACTTTGTAAAACAAAAAACATTTCCCTCAAATTTCTGTGATGGAAAGTTCTGGAATCTGTGGGGAGCCACAAACTTCCAACCTCCCAGCATTCCACCAAGTGTCTCGATAAAATTGGTACCCCACTTATGTGGGTAGGTTTAGAGCCCGCAACAGGAAACGGTCCAAAATAAAAGAAATGTGGTCACATAATTTTTTGCAAGGAAAACAGACCCTTCTTTCGCAACGTGCCTACCTGTGGATTTTAGACCCTAGTTCAGCCGGCACGAAGGGAAACATAGCAACAGGAAATTTCTCAAAAAGTACTGTGGAGACTTCAAAAGTATTGATCACAAAAAGATATGGTTTTGCAAGGGAGTCACCTGCGCTTTTGGTCACAGGCTTGGCAGCCATCTAGGGAAACCTACCAAACCCAGACATTTCTAAAAAATAGACACCTGGGAGAGTCCAGGGAGGTGTGGCTTGAGTAGATCTCCCAATGTTTGCTTACCAAGAATCCCCTACAAACCTCAAATTTTGCTAATCAAAATTATATAATCTTCAAATTTCTGTTTGAGATCACCATGCCGGTACAGATTTCCTACCACCCAGAGTGCCCCTTAAAAAATAAAAATGATACCTCACTTGTTTGGGTGTCCATTGCAGAATCGCCTAAAAAAAAATAAAAAAAATAGGGTGCTTAGAGCTTGCTGTGCTATTTCCTCAGTCTCTACGTTTTTGGCCTTTCCCAGTCACAGACCCTTGGCCACCCAAACAAGTGAAGCAACATTTTTATTGGGAGACCGAGAGGAATGCCGGGTGGTAGGAAATTTGTGCCAGCATGGTGTACCCACACAGAACTGTGAGAAAAATGTAATTGTTTAGCTACATTTCAGATTTGCAGGGAATTCAGTCAACTTTGGGGAACCCATGCAAACCACACATCCTTGGACTCCCCGGGTGTCTAGTTTTCATAAATGTCTGAGTTTGGTAGGTTTCCCTAGATAGTCACAGAGCCAGGGACCAAAAATGCAGATGCCCACATTGCAAAACAAGGTAATTTTGTGATAAATAATTTTGATGTCTTCACAATGTGTTTTGGGACCCTCCCTGTCGCAGGCCCTTGGCCTTCCCACACAAGTGAGGTAGCATTTTTATCAGGAGATCTGGGAGAACTTTGGGTGGTAGGAAATGTGTGAGTGCTTGGTAACAAAATTCCCTTTGCAAAAATAGGTTGTTTTCTGATAGATTGGGAGCATCTGCGTTTTTGGGCCCTTGCTTGCATGCTATCAATGGAAACCTACTAACCATAGACATTTCTGAAAACTAGACACCTGGTGGAGTCCAGGGATGTGTGGCTTGCATGGATCTCCCAAAGTTTTCTTATCCAGAATCCCCTGCAAAGCTCAAATTTAGCTAAAAGGTCACATTTTCCTCTCATTTCTGTGTGCCAAGTTTGTGAGATCACTGCCCGGCACACATTTCCCACCACCCATTGTCTCCTCAGTCTCCTGATAAAAATGATACCTCACTTGTGTGGGTGCCCAAAGCAGAGGCAGCCTAATAACTTATATAATAAAACTGCCCTTTTGGACCCTCTTTGGTCCCCATCAGTGTTTCATTTTATAAGTTTTTAAGTTCTCTGTTTTGGGCAGCCACACAATTGAGGTATCATTTTTATCAGGAAACTGAGGAGTACGCTGGGTGGTGGGAAATTTGTGCCGGCATGGTGATCCCACAACTTTTCCACACAGAAATGTGAGGAAAGTGTGAATTTTTTATCTAAATTGACGTTTTGCAGGAGCTTCTGGGTAGCAAAACGCTGGAGGTTTCACGCAACCCACACCACCAGTCAAGCACCATCCATGCACACCACCAGCCAAGCACCATCCATGCTTACCACCAGCCAAGGACCATCCATACACACCACCAACCAAGTGCCATCCATGCACACCACCAGCCAAGCACCATCCATGCACACCAACAACCAAGCACCATCCATGCACACCACCAGCCAAGCACCATCCATGCACACCACCAGCCAAGCACCATCCATGCACACCACCAGCCAAGCACCATCCATGCACACCACCAGCCAAGCACCATCCATGCACACCACCAGCGAAGGACCATCCATGCACACCACCAGCCAAGCACCATCAATGCACAAAACCAGCCAAGCACCATCCATGCACACCACCAGCCAAGCACAATCCATGCACACCACCAGCCAAGCACCATCCATGCACACCACCAGCCAAGCACAATCCATGCACACCACCAGCCAAGGACCATCCTTGCGCACCACCAGCCAAGCGCCATCCATGCACACCACCAGCCAAGCATCATCCATGCACACCACCAGCTAAGCACCATCCATGCACACCACCAACCAAGGACCATCCATACACACCACCAGCCAAGTGCCATCCATGCACACCACCAGCCAAGCACCATCCATGCACACCACCAGCCAAGGACCATCCATGCACACCACCAACCAAGCGCCATCCATGCACACAACCAGCCAAGCACCATCCATGCACACCACTAGCCAAGGACCATCCATGCACACCACCATTCATGCACCATCCATGCACACCAGCAGCCAAGCACCATCCATGTAAACCGCCAGCAACACAACATCCACGCACATCGCCAGCCAAGTGACAGCCCACACATACCACAAGCAAAGCTGAAGTCAACACACACACCTCAAGACATGGTCCATCCATGCAGACCGATAGCCAAGCAACAATCCACGCACACTGCCAACCAAGCACTAGTCCACACACACTGCCAGCTAAGCACAAGCCCACACACACCACCAGCAAAATGCAGGTTCACACACAGGCAGCCAAACACCAGTAAACACCGACCATCAGCCGCACTCCAGTTCACACACAGAAGCTAGTGTCTAGAGGTTTTCAGCAGATTAGCCTAAAAATATTGCTGATCTGCCCCCAAGAGTGTGGAGGGGGACAGAAGCAGCAAAGATTTGTTCACAAAAAAAGGGGACCGGCCCAGCCTAAGCCTATAAACATTTCTCTGGTTCCTGGTGGGCTTTCTGCACCCCAGGGAGCAGATCAGGGGCTATTGCCCCTTTGGGGGAGGGTGCATTAGCATCGCACCCATCATTTATTAACACCTTGCGTGCTGCCCCGATTTCCCCCCGGTGCTGGACATTCCATAACTGGGTGTGGTCGTGACGGAACCATTCTGTCATCAGCACAGCTCAACCGTGACTGATGACAGAATGGTTCTGTCACAAGCATCGAAGGGGTTAAAACAAATCCTGGTGTCTAATAGGCTTCCTGCCCCCGAGGGCAAATCAAGGGCAATTACCCCCATCTGCCCCCTGAAGGCGGGCAGAAAGACTATCCCATTTTTTGTTTGGAGTTGGGGGCATTGGCATACATATTAAAAACAAGAAATCCCTGGGGCCTAGTGGGCTTTCTGCCCCCATGGGGGCATAGCGGGGGCTAGTACCCTCAATTAAACCTGAGGAGGGGCAGAAAGACTTCTATTTTTATAATTGTGAATGGCGGCATGGCTTTGCCCATTATGGGTAGCCCCCCATCCCTCTTTTCTAATAAAAATGAAATCCCTGGTGTCTAGTGGGCTTCCCCCCGGGGGGCAGAGATCAGGGGTAATAACCCCCATCTGCCCCAGGGAGGGACAGAAAGACTGTCCCTTTAGTTTTGGGGTGTAGAGACATTAGCATGCCCATTCTGGGAAGCCCCCACTCCTCTTTCAGAGAGGGAAAAAAAACCTTGGCGTCTAGTGGGCTTTCTGCCCCCCTGGGGGGGCTGATCAGGGGTAATAATCCCTGTTAGATTTGGCTGTCTCTGGTTGGCAGAGGTAGTTACTTCTGACCAAGCAGGGACCCACCTCCTCTAGTTAGGGTAGAAGGTTACCCCCTTAGTAGTGTTACCGAGCGGTTAGACTTATCTTCGAGGAAAGGTATGACGCATTTATGACCATGTACAGTAATATCTTGACACTCTACAAATGGACACCACACCAGTTGTATATGAAAAAATAGTGTTCTTTATATAATCTTTATCATCAGGCCAATACCGGTAAAAAATAATCCACAATAAGTTAGAAGAAAAAGATGATTGCAACAAGACTCAGTTCAGTTCGGTTTCGAGTGGCTGTGGCGACTCGGATACTCACAGTCGACAGGGGTGTGATGTGGAATCATCTGGTACGATGTGTTCGATAGTACGAGACGGTTCTGGGGAACGGCGATGAGAAGCTGCTGGACTGTAGACGTTGGTACGAGGCGTACTTGATGTTCGGCTCGAGGCGTACGAGCCGCGCTGAAATACTGCTGGGCTGTAGATGTCGGTACGAGGCATACGAGCCGCGCTAAAATACTGCTGGGCTGTAGATGTGCAATGCGATGCGCACAGGAGGTACGGTTCATAGGGTGTGAGCCGGGACTAAGTCAGCAGAGCTCGCAGATGCGTTGCAATGCGTACAGGAGGTACGGTTTGCAGGGTGTGAGCCGCGACGAAGTCAGCAGGGCTCGTCAGTTGCGTTGCAATGCATACAGGAGGTTCGGTTCGTAGGGTGTGAGCCGCAACGAAGTCAGCAGGGCTCGTCAGATGCGATGCAATGCGTACAAGAGTTACGGTTCATAGGGTGTGAGCCGGGACAAAGTCAGCAGAGCTCGCAGATGCGTTGCAATGCGTACAGGAGGTACGGTTTTTAGGGTGTGAGCCGCGACGAAGTCAGCAGGGCTCGTCAGATGCGATGCAATGCGTACAGGGGGTACGGTTCGTAGGGTGTGAACCGCGACAAAGTCAGCAGGGCTCGTCAGATGCGTTGCAATGCGTGCAGGAGGTACGGTTCGTAGGGTGTGAGCCGCGACGAAGTCAGCAGGGCTTGTCAGATGTGATGCAATGCATACAGGAGGTACGGTTCATAGGGTGTAGGCCACGACAATGTCAGCAGGGCTCAATAGATAAGATGCGATGCGTACAGAAGGTACGGTTCGTAGGGTGTTAGCTCCGACAAATTCAGCAGGGCTCTTCTTAGTCCAAAGCAATCTAAACTACAGCCAAAAAGGCCCCTAGATGTAGGGCAAAAGGGGTCTTTTGAAGTTGTTTGATCCGGCAGGGGGTTCCCCGGTACCTAGGTCCTTGTTGTGGGTGTTTCCTGCCAGATGACACCTCTTTCCTTTGAAGGAGGGAGGCAGGGTCGCCAGACGCTCAGCTGGAAGTGGGGCCGGCCCTGTGGAAGGCAGGATGCTCAACAGAAACTACTCCACCCCTCCTATCTAAATGCAGCCAGCTAACACCAGGCTCTGGAGACGGCCCAGACCCTGTCACTTTTCCCAGACATCTGACTACACATCTTCGGCAGCACACAGCAAGGTTTGGGTAAGAAAATAGTTACTTTTTAAAAGTGCTTTTTCCAAGCGTCTAAAAATCATTCCCCTAAAAGAATGCATTACGAACTTCTGAGTTCAGGGACACTCGTCTGGGATCTCTACCATTTTCACTGGGTCAGATACGAATATAAGATGTCATATTTATCAGAAGGAGCACTTGCACTGTGGCACTGATCAGCAGTGGCACAGTGCTCAGAACATCTTGTCCAGCACAAAAATAGGTCATACACGTAGGAGGCATAATGAAAATGGAAAGGGAGACCCCCGCCAAGGATGCCAGGTCTAACAATCCCTATCTACCTCCCAGAGGGGCAAGCAGACGGTCGCTGTTGTGGTTGGGGTATGGGCATAGACATGCCCATTGTGGGCATCCTCTACCTCTCTATTATTAAAAAAAGACAATAATCCCTGGTGCCTAGTTGGCTTTCTGTGACAGTTGGGGCATTATAATGCCCATTTTGGGCAGCCCGAACCCGGGAGGAGGGGGGCGGAAAGACTGAATATGGCCAAATTATTATGGGGGAGCAAATGCTCTTGCCCAAGGGGCCAATCCCCCCTCTCTGGTGTCTAGTGGTGGATCCCTGCTAGGGGATCGCCCTCTTGCGGTGCCAAGAGCATATAGGCAGTGAAAATTAAATGGACCGATCAGCTAATTTCACTTTCCCTATAAGGAAGTCAGCACACCATGCACGCTGATTGTCAGTATACTGGAAAAAAGAGCCTTGGGCAGCTAGATTTCAAAATAGTGGGCCTTGGACGTAATGGTTCAATCCATGGCACAGGAGCACCACAAACCTGAACGTAACCGTTATGTCCAAGGCTTGGAAGGGGTTAGTAGATCTAGCTCTGACACTGATGTAACTGGAAATGCTTCCCAACCATGATGTGCTCTACATCTGCCAAATATATTATGTGATTGATGCTCCCTGCAACCAATTTTGCTCAAAGGGGTTTCTCTTGTTGATGTTTGACAAGAATAAAACATGCAATCAAATATTTATGAGATAATGAGATGCAAACATACCTCCACCCTGCACATCCTGGGACAAGACTGCTGGAAAGAGATCGATGAGAAATGAGATAGGTTTGGAGGTGAGCAAAACACTGACACATTACATGAAAGAACAAATTAAAAAATAATTGTGAGGAGTGGATAGATGGATATTAGAAAATAAAATAGGGACAAGCAAGATAAGGAAATGAACTCACTTGCCCTGTGATTTTTTTATAGAGCAAAAAAAAGTTAAATTTAGCAAAGTACTGAAAAAAACACAATTTAGAACCTATAGAAACTGAAAACAGAAAAGCCTATGCATCTTGTTTTCAATGCCTATGATCAGAGAAGAGGACTTGCTGTATGCATGGGAGGATTAACTAAGAGATCTAGTGTGCCATGATGGTGCAACAGGTGCAGTTTTCTGTAGTCATGAATTCCAATGGTCTCTGGGAAGTGTAGTCCTTTTATAACTGTGTTTAACGTGGATGCTGATAAAGCAAGGGATGAAATGCATAATTGTTGAGATTTTCTGAATCTTTACACTTAGGAAAATCTCAATTCTGAGCATGCATACAACACATAATGTGAAGTGTGCACTTGGATTAAAACAAACAGATGGCAGCCAAGAAAACAAGTGGAGAAGGGCAAAAGGGAAAGGGAGAGAAAGAAGCACATTGGTCGTGGCACTCTTCCTGATAGTCATAGAGCCCCTCACATTCACCATATGCTGCACAGAAGACATTTGGGAAACTGAAATCATAGCCAGCGACTTGAAAATTTAACTGTATGCGGACATCATACTCCTCACTTTACCCTCTCCAAAACGTTCGCTGTCAGCACCGACGTTCACCATATCAGACTTTACAGTATTTTACAGGTACAAAATGAACTAGACCAAAAGTGAAGTCTTACCCTTGATGTTCTATACCACGAGGGAAGCCCTCCGTGCACATCCATTTCGGTAAATCGACACAAAGATGAAATAGTATAAGTATTGATTTCCAATGATGATCAAAAACAATATGACTGCACTGACTGATCAAATGCACAGGGATTTCACTAAATTGATCAAATGGCAATTGTCGCTGTGGGGACGAGTCTAAACTGGGAACATGGTGGTAGTCCAAGGTTTAACTACATTTTCAGCATGCTGCCTATACTGGTCTTGGCATCAGAACTATGCCTAATAGACGCAGCCCTTATAACATACTTCCGGCAAGGTGAGACACGCGGACTGGCCATGTCGAAACTCCAAGCCGCTACTTCAGGCGGACTGAGACTTCCAAAGATGGAAATATATCATATGGCGCATCAGGTCTCACATCAAGTATATCATTCTGCCACAGATCTGGAACGCATCAATTGGGTACTCCTGAAACAACAACTGTGGGTGGTCAAGGGGACCGCAGGTGGTATATCTGCATCATCCCCCACAGATACCTCAAACAGAACTGCTTTGTGGGCCTAGCGCTGCAGAAGCGATGAAGGAGGAAATCTTTGCCACCATGTACTCCGCCTTTGCTAGGGGGTGCTGGTTTGTTTCCTTCTTTCCCTGTTTCTCTCACAGATCGAGATCATAGACCCAGAAGGTCACTACGTAATATTAACAGGTAAACTGGATGGCAAAGATATGGCCTGTGTGAATATTTATGCCCCCAATGTGGGCCAAACTATCATTCCTTTTCTCCCTAATTTTCTGTTCACCCGAATACATCATTACCCTATGTTACTTGGAGGAGATTTTAACTGCATGGCTGGTGTACCTTTAGATAGATCACACCCCCACTGCTCACATCCCTACTACATAAAACTGCCCACGTTGGATTAACGATTGAGGATTTGTTGATACCTGGAGAGCCTTAACATCGGAGGGCGGGTTCGATTCTTATTACTTGGGTACACACGAGCTATCAGTACACTTAAATGCTTTCTTATGCTCGGCTAGCGTACATGCAAGAGCTAGAAGGGTTGAATATCTGGTGAAAAATACTGCGACCACCATCCGTTATTACTGTTTCTGGCCTGGGCGCTGTCCAGACCCCGCACTGCGACATGGAAGCTCAATACTGCGAAGCTGATGACCTAGTCTTCAGATCTACCCTAGGGAACATGATCAGTTATTACTTTAATGAAAATACGTGTACGACTTCCTCCCCACTAGCGGAGTGGGAGGCATTCAAAATAGCGGTACGTGGTCACAGAATCTCAGCAGTAGTAGGGACTCGGTCCCAGCGTCACACTGAGATCAAACACTTGGAGCACCTCTTAATAAAACCGGATCTACCGACAGAGGGAGAACAGGTGCTGCATGACAGACTGAGAGCAGAAAGCGAAAAACTCCTAAAACTAGTGGAGAGACTCACGTCATACGAATAGTGAGCATATATAAAACTAGGGCACACATAGAATGTTATAAATCCAGCAGATTACTAGTGTGGATGCTCAATCTTGATAGACAGGGTTCCCAAATATTGCAGATGCAATACAAGGGGAGGGTGACCAGCGTTATAGGTAAGCCGAGATTAATACGCCTTTGCTGTCTATTATTCTGACATCTATGGGTGCTCTGATGTGGACCCAAGCCTGCCAGTGCAGGATTATGTTCTATCGGCAAGTACGAAGCAAATGGCACAGGTAGTGGCTGCATCCCTAGGAGGTGACATCACAATCCAGGAGGTAAGGGGGCGAGTAAAGCCCTGGGCAAGGTACCAGGCTCAGATGGCTTGACCCTGGAATTTTATGCATCTTGTGCAAACTCGCTTCCCCCAATCTTGACTACACTGTATAATGCAGCAAAAACAGTGGGGGAACTACCACCAATGAAGGGAGAGTCCCTGTTTGTTCCACTCCACAAAAAGGGTAGAGTGATAAGATACCATCCTATAGACTGCTCTCCACATTGAATGTAGATTATAAACTACCTAGTAAATTGTTGGTGACTGGGCAACCATACAGGTGATCTTATTCACACGGATCAAATGGGTTTTATACCTAAACGCAGTTTGATCCCTAACATTCGCCTAATGCTCCATACCCCATTAGTGGACTATCCTAGAGCACTAGTGATCAACACTGACACAGAGACAGCATGTGACTATCGGCGCTGAGACTTTCTTGATGCTACTCTGGCCAGTATGGGACTGGGGAATGGCTTCCTCACCTGGACACGTCTGCTATATGTGCCCCTGATGTCTCCGGTCCGAAATGGGGTGTGATATCAGCACCCTGTAGGGTAGAGGCCATTGCCACACAGGGTTGCCCGCTGTCGCCAGTGCTGTTTGCCTTGGCTGTTGAGACCCTGGCCCTGACACTCTGCACCATCCATCATTATCGAGGAATAGTGATTGACGACCACCCTACCTATATCCCCCTATATGGAGAGGATCTATAAGTGTACCGGCGTGGGGAACACGCAAATGTGGATCACGGATTTAGAGCTTTGGATGATTTTAGCCAGACGTCGAGAGTCCAGGTGAATTGGGATAAGTCAAATGCATTCCCGATACATGCTCTGACACCAGCCACTATTCTGCCAGAAATGGGGGAGGATCTCTGCTCGGAACCAGTCACATTATGCTTCCTGGGCATTCATATTTACTACAACTTGGCCGATCTTGAGCAATCTTCAACTGGCACTGATTTTTGCAGACATCCATAAATTTCTGGCTAATACTTTCTCTATCAGTCGCAGGCAGGGTGATACTGTGAAGGTGGTTTTCCTTCCCAGTCTCTTTCATTACTTTGCAGCTCGCCCAAATTGGCTCACAAAATCCATCTTTTTGGAGATTAACAGCCTATTGATATACCTCATATAAGGCACAGGACGTCGTAGAATGGCATTAATCAAAGTACGGCTCCCCACTGATGGAGGTGGGTTAGCGGTCCCTGACTTGGAGCTTTATTGCCTGGCGGCGCACCTGAATTGGGCAGCTTACTGATGACATTGTCGATGGGGGAGAGGGGCGTGATAGAGACTGGCGTACACTTTCTCTACGCCAGTACCATGCTGTGGGCCAGATTGATTAGCCCTAATGCTCAAACAAGAGTTAAATATCTGGTCTTTTGCTGGACATCCTGCAATTTCAATGGGCCTGGGTCTTGCAGCGAACACAAATGAGGGTTCCGTGTGCGAAGTACCTTACACTGTCGGCATTACTACATCTCTCGCATGAGGGATATTGGTCTAGGTTGTTGGAGAGAAAGGGTATGATAGTGCTATCAAGTCAAGTCAAGTCAAGTCAGAATTTATATAGCGCACTACATACCCAGAGGGTCTCAAGGCGCTTGAGGGAGGGGGGGAGTTTACCTATCGAATATCCAGGTTTTAAGCTGTTTTCTGAAGGCTAGGTGGTTTTGGGTAATGCGGAGGTGGATGGGAAGGGAGTTCCAGGTTTTGGCCGCTAAGTAGGAGAAGGATCTTCCCCCCATGGTGGCTTTGTGGATGCGCGGCACAGCGGCGAGGGTTTGGTTGGACAAACGCAGTTGGCGGGTGGGAGTGTAGAAGGAAAGGCGCATGTTGAGGCAATCAGGTCCAAGTTCGTAGAGGGCTTTGTGTGCGTGGGTGAGGAGGCGGATCGTTATCCTTTTGTTGACGCGGAGCCAGTGAAGGTCTTTCAGGTGGCCGGAGATGTGGTCTGCGCGGGGGATGTCTAGTATGAGTCTGGCTGAGGCGTTTTGGATGCGTTTTTTCAGCAGTATTATGGTGGTGCCGGCGTAAAGGGTGTTTCCGTAGTCCAGACGGCTTGTAACCAGTGCGTGGGTGACCGTTTTTCTTGTTTCGGTGGGGATCCAGCGAAATGTTGTTTTGAGCATGCGTAGGATGTTGAAGCATGACGAGGAGAAGGCGTTGATTTGTCTGGTCATCGAAAGAGAGGAGTCCAGGATAATGCCCAGGTTCCGTGCGTGGTCCGTCGGTATGGGAGCTTTTCCTAGGGCCGTTGGCCACCAAGAGTCGTCCCAGGCGGAAGGGGATGCACCTAAGATGAGGACTTCTGTTTTGTCTGAGTTCAGTTTCAGACGGCTGTGCTTCATCCACTCTGCTACTTCTTTCATCCCTTCATGGAGGTTGGTTTTGGCGGTGGTTGGGTCTTTGGTGAGTGAGAGGATCAGTTGAGTGTCATCAGCGTAGGAGAGGGTAACAGGTGGAAAACTAAGGAACTTTGTGGAACTCGCAAACAAATATACTCTACCTTCCCACCACTATTCACTGTATGGGTCAGTGGCGGCAAACATGCGGAGGCCATGGGGAGGACAGGCAAGAACCCCCAGAACAGAGGGGTAGAAACCATGTGGAAATTACGCCAATCCACAAGGTGGGGGGCGGGGTGGGGTAGAGATCTGAGAAGTCCCAGAAGAGCCAGTTGTTACACAGCTGTAGAAGGCCCAGCGGATCCTTGCATCTGTAACACTATTCAAAGCATTACATAACAAAATTCCATAACAGAACACAACATGACCAATGTCTGTACACTGCCATATTACATCATATAACAATAAACAGTAAAGGCATCCTATCTGCAGAGGCTACACATCTTTGCCCCTTTTTAACACCACACACAGACATACACACACATACACACACACATACAGAAGCACAGAGACACTACCACACACAAAACAGGACAATAAATCAACCCAGAGAACCAGAAAAAAGCAATACCCAAGGTAAATATGAAAAACTAACCAGATGCCACGCAGTCAACATGTAAGAGGAGCGTATCTTTTAGGCACTTTGATAACACGAGAACTCCTTCTTAACCAAGAACTCTGCACCATTCCCTGCAACAGACACTTGGTTGTCACTTACATGTTTTTAGCTTTCATTCTCACATTTTCCATTTCTAGCCACTCTTGTCATATTTCACCATTGTCCATTCGAACCACGAACAGCATTGCCTCTAACCTCGATGATTCTAACAGGATCTCTAGATTTCGAAGATGCATTTCTTAGCAAAATGGTGTCTTCCTGACACGTGCCAAATCAATCATTGCGATTTTGACCTCCTGGACATATTTTTCCTTACACCTCACGTCCCTTTGACACCGAGCAACACTGTTTGTCACTCAATTTCCCGGCATCATCACTTGCTGTATTCATTCATCACATCCTTGACCCATCACCTCCATCTTCAAAAAGGACACAATGAGGACACCTCTTTCCTCCCCCTCATGAGTGTAAAAGGTGCTTTACCAGAGATCGAAATAGGGACACAACGAGCAGGGGTGGGGGAATCATATCGCCCGACGCCCGAACCAACTAGAATTTTATGGCACGTTTTATTGACAACTGCGTGAAATGATACAATATTCCCACCTTAATGTTATGCAACCGCTGTATTGTTTCATTTTTGTTGCACAGTTATGTCAGCAGTAAAAATGAGCCCATACCAGATCCAAGGAAAAGTGACACTGCCACCTGTGTGAGTATTCGTCCTACGTAGACATAAAGGCTTGTTTTTCTTTCCCTACGTGATTTGACAAGGAGTGTTTTCCCTGTGTGCCTGCCTTTGTGCCTTCTTAATGCCTGTGCCCATTTCGAAATATCCAAGCATCATCCCTTAGACCCTCAGAATGCTCAACTTCTGAAAAAAAAAACTGATTGCACCAGGCTTACCAATACTCGTATGTCTGCATCGGGCAACAGAATTACAGGATTTTCCAAGAAGATAACGGGCACATCTGGGCGGGCAGTGGGGGGTTGGGGACATTGGAGGGAAAGAGACAAGTGGCAGAGAACTCGGATTTTAAAGAAAAAAGTGACTACTTCACAAATCTAAGTGAGACAAACATGCACATCTATTGTGGAGCTGCATCTATTCATGTTTGGGGAGCTTACTCTTCGTGTGCCATTACTATACCACTACTGTGCACAAGACAACCCTGTAGCTAATGCATGTGCTGCATATGCTCCTTGTGTGGGAGAAGAATGTGGAGATTTATCAGTGAGTGCACAGTAGTATAATCACACCTCACCTGCCCAGGAATGTAAATGGGGAGATTGATTTAACTGCCCAGTACTGCCTCTTGTGTATTTGTACTTGTGGATACTGCCTCAGTGAACCACAGCACCTCTGCCACACAATTTTGGCTGTCCCATTAAAAGTTCATAAGCTCCACCAAAAAGTGCAGTTATTCCAACCACACAAACGTTTATCAGATCATGTTCACATGTGAGTATTTTTGAAGCTGGACAGCTATGAGTTGGCCCTAGGATGGAGAACACCCTTCTGTCCTACAGGTTCATATTCCGACACAGAGTGCAGACTAGTAATTGACTACATTAATTGAAGTATGCTTGGCATAGACTGTCTTTAGGTACTCCTTCTCTACAATTGAAATGTTGTCACATTCATACTGGTTGATAATTGGGTGCAGTGCACACTGACACATCCACCCACATACTGTACAACAGTTGCATTTAAGGATGCATGACCATGCACTGCATAATTGGACTTGTGCTTGAAATAATGTTGCACTGTATGCTGCACTGATTACAGTGCAGGTTCTCGCCGTGCAGATCCCCCTTAGTGATTTATGGAATAAGTGGGGCAAGCAGATATCTTCCCAGGACAAGTAGATTTCTGTAAAATGAAGTAGATTTTTGACAAATTTCCACATCCCTGTCACTCCTCAGATAGGTGGACGTCACTCGGGTTTATATATATAGCAAGATAATTCAGAGGAGATGTGTTCACCAGTTCAGAAACAAATTCAGGCATCCACATCATACATTCAGGGTCATGGATCTAAACACGCATAGGGTTCAATGTATATTTTGGGCCCTGGCGTGCACAGTAACATATTAATAGGTAAGGGGGGCATTTGAAGTTACAGAGGGGATTTATATCTACCTTATAGGGGACATAGATTACGAGGTAACTTCCTTTTTACTTCAGGTAACACGGGCCGACCGCACAAAGTCCCAAGCGGTCCTGTGGGGCAAATAGGGGATATCAAACGAGCTCAATTCAAAATTAGGGCCGACCAAGTCAGGTCCCCATCTGGGAGTGCCCTGTCTAATTACCTGATAGATATGTGTGGGCGCACTCCGCTACGTGGCGTCCGTTGATAAGGTCGGTTTCGTCAGAAATGAATGCGTTACCCCAGGGGATCCTGCAAACCATAAAGGGACCTCTAGTTAATAAAGTTAACATACTGCATACATAGCAGATTCAATCGCGGTTGTATCTAGCTTCAGAGCTTGAGAGTAGTTAACGATCTAGTTACCTAATAAAGTGATATTCGCGCAGACCACCGGGTGGCGTCCTCTTTAGGTTTGTGATCTTTCAGGGAATCCTAAAAATCGTGAGAGGACCGCTAGTTGGTAAAGTATGCAGCACATATGAGGTGTCGATCATATCACATCTAGCTGCAACCTAACGTTTTACCTGATATAGGGGGCGTGAATGGGGACCGCGGGGCGGCGTCTCTGCAGGGGCGAGACTGTCAAAAAATATGTTGAATCAGACTAAGGGTCCTGCAAAACATAAGGGGGCCTCTAATTAATATGGGTCATGAGTAGATTGCACCACATTTATGACATCCAATCTCAGATGCTCCGATTACCTGGCGTTCGCGAACTGAGAAATAACGTCTCCTGCAGGGGCATAGGGGGTAGAGATTCAAATGGTCGCCCTGAGGATCCTGCAGTTTAAAGAATGACCTCAGGTTAGTAAATATGGCCCACGGCCGGGCGGGCCGATAGCATCTAAGCGATCGCTATGCTTACCTCATTTCAGGGGGATGGTCTTGGACCGCGATGCAGCGTCTTCTGCGGGTCCCGAGATAACAGGGATAAGGAGGTCCGGTCGGAGGACATACATAGGGAGGCGGCCGGCATAAGTGAGCACAGGTGAGCTCAGTTAAAGGGCTAGCACTACCCAGAGCCGGAGAGGGGTCAGATGGCGGCCATGTTGGAATGGCTCGTTTCGCTCCAATAATCCGATAATGGAATATACAGAATAGAGTCTTATGGAGGTTCCAAGATAATGAGGGTAAGTCTCCTGTATGTGCAGAAGAAGGGATACGTCCCTTTTTGGCATCATAAACAAATTGGCTCGATCATCAAAGGAGAATGGCGGCCATGTTGGAAAGGGACCAAAGACGGCGGTTCAGGTTACACATGGACCCAAAAAAAGTCATGATGCCCTAATTAAAGGAATAGTGGCTATGTCAAAACATTACAACAAACTTACTGAGTTTCCCGCTGACGAACGACAAGCATACATAGACTGGAATGTAACACATTATGTCACAAGTCTTACAGACAGAGCCAAAAAGAAAAGATCCCCACCTATATATACTGTACCTCACCAAGGTCACCTATGTCTCCAGGGTAATGGTCAGAGCCAATAGGCCCAATTAGGAAAAAGCAATTGTACTATCACATGCACCTATGCATCTCTAACTTCTCCTCCGTTGGTAGCATCTCAAGGGACATACTTTGTCTGCCATGATAGGGCCTATACATGGCTACCAGCCGATTTCTTAGGAACTGGTTATATAGCTTTTCTACTCCCTCCAACACATACTGCTCCTTCAAGACATCATCAAAATAAATACAAGAGAGGTGACTTTGATCAAAAAGACACAGCAGAACAAGAAGGAGGTGACTTTCTCAAAGGATTCCTCCCTTTCTGGGGGCCTATGATCAATAGCTGAAACGCCAGGCACCTCATTCGAGTTGTGGAAGCAACAATTAATGAGACTGTCGGGGCTTTAAGTAATATCACCGCTGTGCTTCAGGCGGATCGCCTTATGACCTTGCAGAACCGGATGGTGTTAGACATCATTCTTGCAGACCGTGGTGGAGTCTGTAAATTAATCGGATCCAGTTGCTGCGTTTACATTCCTGATAACGCACCTACAGTATACCAGGCCATGTCTAAATTACACCACATTGCTGAGTCCATTCACCAGGACGAAGGAAATTGGTCTCTGATGGGATGGTTTTGGGGATTACTGTCCACATGGGGATGGAAAGTACTAACTTTCATAGGAGTAATTCTAGCCATCATCTTTACATGTTGTCTCTGTGTACAATGTGGCCCCACTATCTGTAGCCTTGTCGCTACTATGTGTGTTCCAAAACCAGTTCCACAGGAAACAGAGAACATCAAGATGATGTTGCAACAGCAAATTAGAGACCTTATGGCTGTTGAAATAGACTCAGACTAACATGAGTTTATTTATTGCCTGCGTGAAGGCTAAAGGAGGCCTGATGAAATTCTGTTCCGACTCCATTTTGTGTTTCTCCGCCATTTTGTGTTGCCCTCACTCAGGCAGCCCGGCAAACTGAAGTCTCTTGCCCTTCGTACCATTACGTGTCAGATATCACCTCTGTCCTCGCAGTAAAGTCAATTCCGGGAACCAGTCTGATTAACTTATCTCACACTAAAACCTTGTTTAAAGTATTTGTTAGGCTCCAGTATTCCTTCCCTGACTCACTAATCCTTATTCAAACAGTCTGGTGGCCTCCAGTATTCTTTTCCCGACTCACTAATCCTTGTGCCAAACCATCTGTTGGTTTTCATTGTCCATCCCCCCGCCTTGCTCTGCCTAGCAAGGTGGCCTTCTGCAATACACAAACATGTCTACCACTGTTCATTAACTTAGGGACAATATAATCAACGTCTTGTGGGGTTAGTCAAAACATGGCATAGGGGGTAGAAGATATAATCATGTGACGTCTTGTTTGTCAGAAAAACTGCATCTTTCCATTGGTTAAAATTTTGCGCATTTGGGAGTGTTCTTATGTGTTCTTATGTAGGTGTGGAAAAGATATAAAAGTCTGTGAGCCACGGATTTAAGTGGCAGTCTCCTGAGAACATACCATTGGTGTACTTCTTGGATAACTGTGCATAGCTGCAGCTAATAAATCCTGTTGTCTACGCTTAACAGAGTGTCCCGTGTCTCTGTAAAACAAGGCAGGTGAACTCGAAGATTTAGGCGTGTCCTCCGCCGCTAGGCCCTTAAAGGACAGGTTCTTCACATACACTCATACTAGGTAGGAATACATAATATAGTGAGTTGTTTGGTTAAAGTACCGATGACCCCCTTGCCCGAGATCGCCCTGTTGGGATATGTAAAGCATTTCCCACCGGCAATTCGCAGGTTTATTGCCATCAGCTTACTACTGGCCAAAAGGGAGGTATTCATTCATTGGGGTGGCAGAACAGCACCCTTGGTGACAGCGACCTATATACAATAACAGTCCCCCACCCACCTCCAGGCCCAGAGATATCTGGGGAACTTTCAGAACATACCTAGAGGTGCAGCGACAAGACCCCCCTACCCAGAAAGAACAGGGCATAGTCCCAACAGGGGTGGTTTAGACTGTCCCGAGATACATGCCAATAATCAACTACACCGGATGCTAAACTCCTTTTTTAATGTCGGTACAGTTGATGTATTCCCATACCATGATTGTAAACACTGATTTATGTGAATCAGAGTCAAGAACTATTGTAACAGAAAATATGTTAGCAGCCGAGGGACTTGCTTTATGTAACATGTGATCACTATGCGGCATTGATTGAGCCCTTGACAGTGTGTACTATGTCTACCTGTACTTGCCAAAGGATTTTACTTGTCCTAGTGTACTTCTTTACTCATACCTAAATGCAAAATAAAGTTTAAAAAAAAATAAGGGGTAAGAGATCACTGAAGCCCACCCTACGCCCACACAGGAGCAGCAATCATTAGTGAAGCAGGTGCAAGGAAGCTCACCAAGGTGCAATTTCTGTAATCAGATGTAGGATAGATATCTAGCCAATCACCGTTGCATGCAAGACCGTCTGTCTATCAGATCGTATAGATGGCCTTGCATACCCGACGAGACTACATGCTAGGACTTATCAAAGGCAATAATTGTTTCATGATTTTATCTGACTGGATGCGATGGTGATTACAAGCTTATTGATATTGCATCTCTTAATAAGAATAAGCGACTTGGTGTTCTTCAATAAAACTATTTCAATATGGATCAAAGGAATTAAATCAATCATGAATGATACGGTGATTGCCTATATATCTATACTACATCTGATTACAGAAATAGCACCTTGGTGAGCTTCTATAAAAGACTATTCCAACCCTGATGAAGTCCATGTTGGACGAAACGCGTTGGCTGGGCTGATGCATTTGAGTACAAATAAAGAATACATTGAAAAAAAGAAATCTCAAGACTCTGCGCTGTATTTTCTGATTTGGTGGATCTTATAATATTTTGTATAGTTTGCAAAGGAAATGAGATTTAATTACATGCTTGAGCATAATTGATTAAAGAATCTAGTTATAACTGTATGCTCCTTTTCAGAATTTGACAATCCTAGTCAGGATAAGGCACACGCAAACCCCAAATTAAACTGTGGTCAACCCCCTGGTAGCTTGGCACATAGCAGTCAGGCTTAATTTAGAGGCAATGTGTAAATATTTGTGCAACACTTCAAACAGTAAAACAGCGTAAACAGCACACAAAATCAACACCAGGTTAGAAAAATAGAGCTCAGTTTAATCAACAAATCGAAACCCAAAAGACAAAAATCCAATCAGTATAACCGGAGATATGAATTTTTAAAGTATAAACTTCCATATAGCACTTAAAAACATAAAGCGCCAACCGAGGCAATCTGGTCATGCTGGACCAGGTTAAAGTCAAAAGTTCACACTGATCACGATGGAGCGCGAATTAGATAGAGCCCCAGATTACTTCAGCTGAAGGTTTACCTTCTCAAGTTTTGAGCCAAGAGTCCCGTTCGCATTGGAGAGGGTCGCAGGGAGTAAGGAGAGAGTTGTAGGCAGTGGTGGACATGGCACAAAGAGCAGGCCAGGTGTCGCAGAAGGTCGGGCTGGAGCTTTACGTTGTTGGTCTTCCAGATCGATTGATGCTTTCCGTGCAAGGAGATAGGCAGCAGGGGCTTGTGCTGAAGTTCCGTGCGAGCAGTGGGATTCCGGTACGAATGGGCTCATTTCCACTCATGAAGAGTTCAAAAGCTTGATTTAGGAGCTCACCGAACCACAGAAAGGGTCTAGGGCCTGAGAAGCACCATTTGGGAGCAAGGAACGCGCTGAAGACTGGTCCAGATTTCAAAACACGGCTAGTGATGTGAGTATTACTTTTTCACAATACACAGCTAGTCAGACTGAATCTGAACATACAAACACATGGAGATGTATTGTTAGCTTAATTCAGCTCAAAGAAGGCAACTTTGAGCTGAATTAAGCTAACAATACATCTCCATGTGTTTGTATGTTCAGATTCAGTCTGACTAGCTGTGTATTGTGAAAAAGTAATACTCACATCACTAGCCGTGTTTTGAAATCTGTGTCTAGGACCATTTTCCTTTTACATATACAGTTACCCAGGTCCTATTGATTTCTTGGGTTTACCCCATTGTTTTCAATGAAGACTGGTCCAGGCACTTCCACAAAATGAATGGGAGGTCAGGAACAGCACCAGCCCTTACTGCACAAGCTTCTGTTGATCGTAAATACAAGAGCATGGCTTTAACCCGTCTATTGCGGCGGCAATTCCGCTGCGATGTGGGCGTTCGAATGAGCGGCCGGGGCCGTGTCGGCCAAGCGGCATGCGCAGCACTACTGAGGTAGTTCTTGCGACGGCCGTTGGCCAACGCACGCAAGGGTTAAAAAAATATTTGCAGCAAACTCTAGATCAGCCAAATTAAAAGATGCTCATGTGGACACACTTGTGTCAAAAACTTATTTTATAGATGAGGTCAGCAAGTGGGTAAAGTCTGTGGTTGCGGTGGCTGAGGAGAAAGGTAAGAATGTGCAACTTGAGATTCGCAGACTATGGCGGCATTCAGAATCATGCCTGAAGCCTCCAAAAGCAGCCCGCCGGAGCTTGAGGAATTGCCAGTTCTGAGTTGCAAGCTGCAACAGTCTTTAGTCTACAGACCTGAGGACGTGTGACTGGGAGCCCCAAGGCTTGCTATTAACACTGCATCCTTGGTGTAAGCTAACATTTGTAGTGGGTTGGTGTCAAACACGGGCACGTCCGGGGATGAGCCTGAGAGGGCTGCCTCAACTCTGTTTGTATAGCTGGAAAAAAAAAGAAACGGACGAGGACACATCCCAGCTTAACTCCCCTAGCGATCTTAAAGGGGCGTGTTCATTCCCCATTTTTGCCATACAGGACACATGCAGTGGCATTTACATATAGTTGGCGGATAAAGTTAATTATAAGTGGATCAATCCCCATCTTCTCCATTAAATACCAAAGTGTTTGATGGCTCACATAGTCAAATGCAGCTGACAAGTCTATAAAAGCCAAGTAGATTTTACCGTCTTTCGCTCTGGTATATTTGTCTATACATAGTGATAGGTTTAGACTTTGGTCTGTAATGGCTTTTTCCCTCTGGAAGGCATACTGCACCTGCATTAAGATGTTTCTTGGGTCCACTCTTCCAGCCTGAATAAAAGGAGCCAACCCATAAGTTTGGCAGTTGTGTCCAATAAGGAGATGGGCCTACAGTTCTTTGGGCTTCCCCAGTCCCCTTTTTTGTATATCAGAATAATTACACTATGCTTCCAGGAAGGTAGAGGCCCATCTATAACTATGCTGTTAAAAACATTTGTTAGTAGCGGAGCCCACAAATCTTGGTTTTCCCGAAAAAGATCTATCGGCACCCCATCAGGTCCTGGGGCATTCCCAGCAACACAGGCCGCCAACCCTTTTCTGACTTCTGATAGTGAAAAAGAACCCTGCAATTTAGGATCTGTGTCACTAGAGGGCATCACAGGAGCAGTGTTTGAGGTGAATATAAATTCACAGTGTGCCACCCATGCTTCTTCACCTACATACGAGTCCTGTCTCGGATCCTTAGTATTTTTGAAATAGGGAGTGTTTATTACTTTCTAAAAATCTCTGCTATTGCATGTCCTAGCCGCCTGATCGAGGCCTTCCCAAGCCTCCTCCCTCATCTCTTTTCCTTAGAACCGACTTATAGTCACTGCATAGCGATCTCTCTCAAGATTGGTATGTTTGCCAAAACCAAAACCAGTGGAGAGGCCGCTTGTGGAAATTGGAGGACCTGCTGTGGGTAATGATTTAGTCCCACCATAGGGCTATCTGATCTTGCTAACAACCGAGCATCAGACCTCTACCCCATCACGGAACCGCCAAACAATCTGAAATACTTGTCACGGATAATGGTTAGGTTGTTTCTTCCGCTATCGTCTTAGAGTGTACATTAACTTGCGGAAGCAACATACTTGACCGTGTAGGAGATTCCAAAGATAGGAAGGTAGGGCCACGTCCAAATTAGTGTGTGGGAAGAGTTGGTTGAGTTCCACGGCTGGTCGCACAGGCCCAGGGCATGGATGCTCTGTGGGACACACAGTTATTTCACCCTGACCCTCTATACGAGATAGCCTCTCTTCAATCTGTGTTAATTTTTGTAGAATAGGGTCCAGTATGGGTATTATCAGTTCACTGTAATGCCCTTTGGTTTGAGAAATGCACCTGCCACTTTTCAAAGGTTGATGAACTAAGCCCTTGCTGGATTGGAATCCTTGAGTGCAGCATATCTACACAACATTGCTGTCTTTAGCTCCACCTGGCAGGATCACCTGGTCCACCTTAGGAAAGTACCGGGGGTTCTGAGAAGTGCAGGCCTCGTTATCAAGGCATGCAAGTGCCAGATAGGACAGGGAAAGGTTGCATACTTGGGTCACCTTGTTAGTGGAGGCCAGGTTCAACCCTTACAACCCAAGATCTAGACCATTCTGGACTGGGTGGCTCCAACTACCCAGACTCAAGTGAGGGACTTCCTTGGCTTCCCTGGTACTATAGGAGGTTTGTGAGGGATTATGGCACCATTGTGGCACCCCTCACAGAACTGACTTCCAAAAGAATGCCCAAAAATAGTGAACTGGACTGTGAGCTGTCTAAAGGCTTTTGACACGCTGAAGGAAGCGATGTGCTCTGCAGCTATTCTGAAATCTGCAGATTATGTCAAGCAATTCATTGTGCAGACTGATGCCTCTGAACATGGTATAGGAGCAGTGCTATCCCAAAAACATGACCAAGGTCAAGATCAGACTCTGGCTTTCTGCAGTAGAAGGCTAATCCCCAGGGAACAGGGTTGAAGTGCCATTTAGATGGACGCCTTTGCTGTGGTTTGGTCCAACTTGTTTGGCTCTCACTTCCTAGTTCAACCGACCACAGGCGTCTCCGATGGTTAATACAAATGAAAGGTGAAAATCCCAAACGGCTAAAGTAGTCCATCACCCTACAGGGAATAGACTTTGAAGTGAAACAGAGACCTGGGACTGCCAATGCAGATGGACTTCCCAGGTTGTCCCATTTAGACAATGTTAAATGTTATGTTTTGTTAAAAATACTTATAAAGTGAGCGCACACCACAAGGTTTCATGGCGCTGCGGAGTAGGGAGTCCTGCCGCTAAGTGATTCATTCATTAGCCTGGCGAAAGAGCCAGGTCTTTGAGAGTTTCCAAAATTGAGGATATGATATCATCGATCTAATGTCCTGAGGGAGAGAATTCCAAAATTGAGGGGCCAGGACCGCAAATCTTAGTTCCCCCAATTTCTAGCTTTTAAAGGAAGGAGTAGCTAGGGGATTCAAATGGGAAGACCTAAGATCCTGAATGTGGATATATCTCTGGACCCGAGTAGATACAGACAATTGGTAGTTGCCACTTTAATAACTTGTCCAAGTCATTAGATATGGTACAAACTCCAGCCAATCAGGCTACAGCACCCTCTGGAACCTTCTCCTCAGAGGCTCAGGCTCTCAGATTTTCTACCGCACGTCGTGTGAAGGGAGTCTCCCTGAGCTCTGCTCAGCACATTTACCTTTTCCCTTCAGAAACTCTTCAGAATATCTTCACTGCTTTGTCTACTACAAAGAGGTCACTCATAAAACACTGTGAGTCTTGTGGGAAACTCCGGCTTCATTCCGAAGACCCCCACAAAACGTGTATCTACGGCCTCCACCCTGAACATCAGGTGAGAGATTGTAAAATCTGCAGGACTTTACCTCAAAAGACTTTAAGAGACAGAGAGGGACGTCTACTTCTATGGTTACAGAAACTCAACACCAAGGATAATCCCTTATCAGATGTTGAGAGTGAATCCTCCCTCGAGACTGTCATCCCTAAGAAGAGGGCTTGTGAGGCGGAGATGGTATCTGCTAAGGCTAAGGTGCTCAAGGAAGACCACACCTCTACTCATGTAGGCCAGACTTCTTCCTCAAAAAGGGCTCCTGCTCCTTCTAAGGGACCACTTATGCCCTCTACGCCTCCGAGATCTGCCTCTAAGTCTCAGACGTCTTAGTCTATTCCTGCAACAAATTTGCCTAAAAAATGAGTTCCTCGTCGACGATGACTTCCGTCGCCACTGATACAACGACGACTTCCACCTTCTCTTCTCCTCAACCTACAATGATTATGTCGTCAGTGTCCTCTCTGTCCACGTTTGTCATGATGTTGGTGAAGCCTTACTCGTCTGCCACCTCCCTCACTTCGTCGTCGACAAAAAAGAGGTCTGTCTCCAGTCAGTCGTCGACGGATGCCTCCTCGCTGACGAGACGGTCGATGGCTCTCAAGGCTCCACCTGCTTCGCCGACGGTTGCCTCGTCGACGGTTGCCTTGTCGACAGCACAGACGCCTTTCCTTACGGAACTTCAACCACGCTCTTCGTCGTCGACCGCTGAGTCGGCGGCGCATCCTTGGTTCCACCCTCAGCTTTGATGTCTCTAGTCCCTTTGAAATCTTCAGCAACACTTTTGCCACCTTCAGGAACGACAGATGTTTTCCTACTTCAATGTTGACGAAGGAACTCTTCTTTGGATCTATTGCCAATTCAACCATCTCCAAATCTTTCTGTGGAGCTTTTTGACTATGGGGCTAATGAGGAGGCTTCGGAAGAGGATGACCGGTTCCGTGCTACTTGTACTCCTTCCGAGCTTCTCATCAAATGACAAGATATTGATGATGACCAAGGATATGATTATTACCCTTAGCCTAATACTCAACCACCACTTGATAATCCAACTGTGCAGATGCCCATGTCTCTCATCACTAACTTGCAACATGTGCTTGATGACTACTACCGCCGATTTCCTCCCTCGGAGTCGGCCTCATCTGTCCCACAGACGCCTCTTCCTCTGCCTTCATCAATCATCGGGCTGCCCCCTCCGGTGGCATCGATGTCTCATCACCCGGAGGACGCACACACAACTGACGACAACAGAGAAGAAGGGGAGTGGGTGATTGATCCCTCCTTACTGAGTGGGACAATTATTAAATTCAGACTCCGTCACCTACTGACAAAATTGAAGAGCCGACCTGGCACACATCCCTGTGTGCCATTCCCATGAACACTGCTAGAGGGATGTCTTACACATATCTCAGGCAGTGAGTTAAAGTTCGCAGATTTATATATTGCAGCTCATCACCTGTGAGGGTTTACAGACGTTGTCTATGGGCACCGGGAGATACAGTGATTGCCCAGAATCACGGGATGTTGCACTGAAGCAGAGACTTGAACCCGGATCCCCAGTTCTCGAGTCGGCAGCTCTGGCTGCTGCACCACATCCTCTCCCCCCTGTGAGGGCATATCTGCATGAAATGCCCCTGATGCCCCTACAATATCCTAGTCCATTCTTGGATATTGTAAGTGACCAGGGAAGTCATAGTAAGTACATAGGCTGGACACTCGTCACTATGAGTTCGCCAGCTCCATGATGGCTTCACTGAAATATGTGATGTTTGGCACCACGCCTCTCAACATAATAAACTTGTGCTGATTCCAGTGTAGATTTTATTAAACATTGCACACAGAGTGCCCCTTAGACGGGTCCCCTGAAACCTACCAATCCTTAGTGTGGTCATTGACTGGCCTGAGATGCGAAAAAATTCCTAGGACGTCTAGGTATGTCAGTGTACATATAAGTTGGGCCAGCTATCAAGAAGGAACAATGGAAGTAAATGGCAAAGGTATATAAAAAGTATATTTTTATTTTTTATGTATTAAAAACCATATTGAAACTGACCAACGGTCACACAATATGATGGATAGGTAAAAATATCTATGACAACATTACATGCAATAATCATAAAAGGTTCACATAAATTGCATAATACACAAAATAAAGCAATATATTGACAAAAAAATATACAAATAATCACAGAAATAAAACAAGCATAAGAACTCGACGCGCGTTTCGGCAGGGGACCGCCTTCTTCAGGAGACACAATTTACTTCCTGAAACACAGTTATAAAAAGAATATTTCTATTATCTCAACATGCATAGAATTTATAAAACCAACATTATTACTAACATGTTAAAAAACCTTATTCCTAACTCAAAAGCTGACCATGACTATTGTTATGTACACTGAAGGCCTCTGATAAGCCACATAATGTCTGTCAATTGTACAATAACTGACTTAACTACGAATAGCACCCCTTGGTCTTCGCGAGTACCATTTTATAATAAAGAGGAATACCATCAGATTCCCATTTAAGGACTGAAGTAGAATCACTTCTAAATAACATTCAGACTCAATCTTAGAGCTGTTAGCACACAATAAGCATACAAAGGTTATGTATCAGTTGCAGATTATCTTTTGAGAAAACTGTTTATTAAAAGAATATTCTGCCAGGCCTTCAGCATAAGTGTTCTGGGTCTTTACTGTATTTTTGATATAGTTCTTATTGAACAGCACAAGCCTTGGATACTGTTCAGGTTTTTATAACTGTGTTTCAGGAAGTAAATTGTAAACTTTTTATATACCTTTGCCATTTACTTCCATTGTTCCTTCTTGATAGCTGGCCCAACTTATATGTACACTGACATACCTAGACGTCCTAGGAATTTTTTCGCATCTGTTGCTACCCTGCCCTAGGAGTCTATAGATTTTCACTGCCCAGGGGGTCCTTGTTATTCTCAGTCATTGACTGGCCTGAGCCAGCCTGCTACCACCAGAGTGTGTTCTGTCCTCAGGGGAGAGAGCCTGCGCACTCTGAGGCTGAGAACAATGCCTTTCCTGGGTGGAGGTGTTCACGTCTCCCCTGGACAGGAAGAGCCATCCGTGGTGGGGAGCTTCAGAGGTCTTGCCTCCTTTGTAATGCAACCCCAGCCTCTCCTGTTCGAAGGAGCTGGCCTCCATCCTGTCCTCACCCCCTTTTTGGCGGCAGGACAGTCCGGAAACCTTTGGTAGAATAGGAGATGTGCCCACCTCTGCCAACTACACCCCTCGGGTGCTGGAGGCTAGGTCAAGTACACTTTTCAGTGCCCACCATCTTGAAGATGATGGGACTTATCCACTTAGGGCTAGGACTGTGTCCTCCTCTCACAGAAGGTGGGCATGTTAGAGGACCTAGACACCCAGGCAAAGGGCCCATTGGACACTACCTGTCACTCTCTTGTAACACCCTTAAATCTAGTTTTTAGGTGGCATCCCCAGTCCCTCAACTTCAGTTCCGGACGACCTAAGAAGAGCCAGGCACTATCGATCTGCACCAGCAGAGAAGATTGCAGAGAACTACTGTACACAGGTGTTCCAGGACCTTTTGTCTAAAGTAAAACCTGGGGGGTGTGTCTAAGATGGCGGCTTGAGCGGATGTGTTTCGCGTGGCTCCCCGGACCTAACCCCGAAAATCCTGAGTAATAGCTGTGAAATCCCCCTGAAACTCCTCCACGCCGCTGGGACAGGGCTGGGCCACGAAGCGACGCACTTTTCGCCAACTTCTGCAACGGTGGCAGGTGCCTTCACACCGTAGAAGCCGGGACTGGCGCAATGGCGGCGCCGAACTGCCCAGCGGAGCCCGCGGCCTGACGACGATCCGCTGGAGTGGGATCCTGCCTTGCCGGGGACCTTAAGGGGCAACTGGACCGCCGGCGCAGCGGGAGGCCAAACCTGGGCGATCGACGGGTCCGACGGGCCCGAGCACCACCTACGGCCCCGGCCGGCCTCCACTACCTGAGGCCCCGGCGTTGGGCCTAGCCTGGACATCTGCGGGACTCGACCCCAGGTGAGTGCCGAATCGGAGTCCCCCACGCAGCATCCCTGGGCGGACGCAGCCCGCAGATTGCACCGATGCAATGACCCGCGCCCAGACACAGACGAGGGGTCCAGACCCGGAGGGCCGAGTCTCACACACCAGCTAGCAGCCCTCCCGGCGGATAGGCCCCAAATGAGACCCCGGCGCCGGGCCTAGTCGGTGTGTGAGAACATAGCCGGCCAGGCGGCCTCCAGCTGTACCCGAGCGCACAGACGGGCCTACACCTGTACACTGGCATCGCACCACTGGCGCCTACGACTGGCAGCGACGCCCCGATGGGCTATCGAACCCGGTCCTGATGAAGTCGGGCCCACACTTCCGAGGACCCCCAGCTCAGGGCAGTGCAGCGGCGCCTTGGTGCACCCCCAATACCGCAGGAGGCACGGCCTTTGGAGCTTGACCCTAAGCGGCCCAAAGCGGCTTATTGAGAGCGGTTGACCAGACCCCGGAGCCTGCGGCCTCTGACCCACACGGCGGAAATCACAGGGAATAAGCTCAGGGCGCCTAAGCGAACTACGCCTTGCCGAGGTCCCTGCCATCGCTGAGCTGAGCCAAGCCTTGCTGGTGTCCCGCTGCCATTGGGCTGACCCTGCCGGACCTGGCCCGACTGCGCAAGGAATAAAAGACTAGACCCAGACACCCGGAGAGGCCTACACCATAGGAGAGGGGGACACGCAAGCACCGATAGAACCACCCCACCGGCCCCCACTGCCTGCAGCCGCACGCACACCCCAAGGAACACCGGACTGGGCGGTGGGTGGAAGATACCTCGGGCCCTAACCCGCTGCACAGCACCATCCTGGACTGGCTGACGTAGTCCCCCCAAAGCGTCACCTCTGCACCCACTTGCACCCAGCTTCACTCACTGAGACTCTGGGAAACGCTCTGCCTTTGGAGCCCTCCTGATCCACCCCGATGACTGGGGTTATGGCAAACACAAGTCGCAGAGAAGCACGCATAATACCGGACATGCTAGCCAAGACCGCCACGAAAGGAGATAAGGCCCCCACACCCCCATCGCCTACCACCCAGGACACCGCTACACTGCAGGATGACGGTAGCGCCCCAATCACGAAGGCGTTCCTGGAAACCCTATTCAATACCCTGCGGGATGACTTTACGGCCCTGAAACAGGATCTGGCCGGGGAACAACGAGAATTCCGCAGAGACGTGGACAGCCTGGGTGAACGGGTGGAGGCAGTGGAGACCACAGACCAAGCTCGCAGCGAAGAAGTTGAATTCTTGCGGCAAGAGGTGCTCCAGCTCCGAGAACAACAGGTAGACCTTCAGGCGCACGCGGAGGACCTCGAAAACCGTTCCCGGAGGAACAACATCCGCGTGCGGGGAATTCCATTAAAAGCTGAGGAGAACAGCGTAGCATGCCACCTACAAGAGCTCTTCAGGGAGATCCTTGGGGAACCAGCCGACTTTGAGGTCCGCATTGACCGAGCACACAGAGTGGGGCCGAATAGACGGGGCCCTGCCCCTTCACCAGACGTTCTGGCCTTCCTCCCCGATTTCCCGCTGAAAGAACGTAACCTGAGGGAGGCACGCCAGAAGCAGCATCTCACCTTCCGAGGCCACTCGGTGGCCTTATTTCAGGACCTCTCGGCCATCACACTACAGAAACGGAAATCCTTCCGAACTGTCACGACCTTTCTCCAAGAGAAAGGGATACCATATTCATGGGGCCATCCTTTTCGAATAATCTTCAAGTGGCAGGGTGCCCTACACCAGATGAGATCCTTCGTTGACACCTGTACCTTGCTGGGCCTCGACGCTGAGGAGGAGGAGCCGCCTGGGGGACTGTCGCAGAGGCGGCGAGGCGGGGGTCCCTCCTCATCGCAAGCTGATGGATGGCAGCAAGTAAGGAGACAACGCCACCCTAAGAAAGGCCTCAAACCAGACCCTAAAACAGTAGCCCAGGAACAGGCTGCTGCTATCCAGGAGGTGGTCAAGGACACAACGAGCCCGGACTGACGGAATGAGGTTTGGGGGTTGATTTAATGCATCAAATTCACAGAAGGGGTGGGGGGGGACCGGGGAGCCATGGGAGCTAATGTTGCCGCGCTCCTCTACATTGAACCTTCATTTACTGACTCTACAGGCCTGTCTGACTCTGGATAGGCCTGGGACTATGACTCAAATTTGGGACTTACAAGTTAAGGTTGGGGGGGTTATCTCTGGCTATTGGAGGGAGCAGCGTTGGGAAGTTGGGGTTAGGGTGGGATCCAGGGGTGTTGTGGGGTGGGGGTGTTGGGGGGTAAGGGGTGGGGCGGGCCCTCCTTGTCCAAGCCCATTTTATTTTGAAGTTCCAAGTCCTGTTCGGCGGGACACGCTACTTAGCACAGGCCACTCTAACCAGTTAGAATGTCCCGCCCACTGACTATTCTTTCCCTCAATGTAAGAGGGCTCAATAACCCCATTAAGTGCCAAGTGATACTCTCCCTCCTGGAATATACTGCAGCCGATATATGCCTTCTACAGGAGACGCATCTGCTGCCAAAGGACCACCACCGCCTTAAATCCCGAGCCTTCCCCTTGCAGTTTTTCTCCTCAGCAGCTAAGAAAGTGGCAGGAGTAGCAATATTGGTGTCCAGGTCCTTTCCCGGTTAGGCCCTACAGAAGGAAGCAGAGCTCAAGGGTAGGCTGCTAGTACACTGCTTTCTGATGGGGGGGACGCATTCCTAATAGGTTCCATATACGCACCTAATGAGGGCCAGGAGAAATTTCTTCACGCAGCACTAGAGTCAGCCACCGCCAACACGCACCCACACCTGCTCCTAGGCGGAGATCTCAACATAGTGTTCCACAACACAGCTGACCGCTCTCACCAGCGATACGGGCAAGTAGGGGCACTCTCTGAGGCAGCTCGCACACACCTGGCTGACCTGGGTTTGACAGATTTATGGAGACACCTTCATCCTTAAACCACGGCATGCACGTACTACTCGGCAGCTCATAAGACATACGCGAGACTTGATTATTTTTTATGCTCCACACAGCTGGTCCTCCGCGCACAAGATGTCGACATCCTACCGACCTCACTATCGGGCCATTCCCCGATGCTGGCATCCTTTCTCTTCCCGAGCCCACCCGGCCCGCAACGGCACTGGCGCCTTCGGGACAATCTGCTCCAGAGCCCTCCTAACGTTAATTAGATATAGTCCGCCATCTCTCAATTCCTCTCTCATAACACTAATGAAGACAATACCAAAGCCACCCAATGGGCTGCGCTTAAAGCAGTTCTTAGGGGAGAATTTATCTCCATAGCCTCGGCCAACAATAAGGAACAGGCTCAGAAACGGGCTGAAATAGCCCAGCGGGTTAAGGAGCAGGAGCAGATGCATCAACGCACGGGGGCGGCGCGAGCGTGGCGCCAACTCTGCGTAGAGAGGAAGCTGTTGGCGGCCCTAGACCAGGATGTGCAGAATACACCGCACTACGTCTTTGGCACGCTTACTACACCAGAGGGAACAGATGTGGGAAATTACTAGCGAGCAAGCTACGAGAGCAGTGCCAAAGGCAGGGTATCCGCACGCTTAGGACAGATCAGGGAGAGCAGATCACGGATGATGCGGCCATTGCCGCGACATTCGCTGACTCGGCAGATGCACCCAATATGCTAGCGAGCCAGGGATACCTGGACGGAGTGTCTCTCCCAGCGTTGAACGAGGCACAGGCGGAGCTCCTGGATCGGCCCATCGGACTGGAGGTGGTGATAAAAGCGATATCCCGCCTCAAACTAGGGAAATCACCGGGCCCTGACGGCTACCCAGCGGCCGTCTATAAGGCACTCTGCCATCAGGTGGCCCCGATTCTGCGAGACCTCTTCAACACCTTTGATCAAGCAGGGGCGATCCCGGGGGATTTGTTGGAGGCGGCGATATCAGTTATACCCAAACCAGGCCGTGACCCTACCCGATGTAGCTCTTATAGGCCGATTTCCCTCCTGAATATTGACCTTAAGCTCTACACAGGCATTCTCGCAAATAGACTGGCACCATATATGCAGCAACTAGTGGAGCCTGACCAGGCAGGCTTTATACCCCAGCGCCAGACCAGTGACAACACCAAACGAGTCCTTCATCTCATAGAGGCAGGATCTCGGGCACGGCCGGACTGCATGCTGCTCACGATCGATGCAGAAAAGGCCTTCGATAGGGTACATTGGCCCTATCTAGAGCTCGTACTGCGGCGATTTGGTCTGGGAGAGACGCTCTGTAACCGCATATTCAACTGCTATCACCATCCTAACGCTACGGTTCGAGTCAACGGCCACACATCCCCGAGATTCCCGATAGGCAGAGGCACCAGACAAGGGTGCCCCCTTTCCCCGATCCTATTTGCGCTCTATATGGAGCCGCTGGCGCAGCGGATCAGGCACCACGACCTCATCAAAGGGATCAAATTTGGCGAGGACATTCACAAGATTAGCCTATATGCTGATGACGTCCTGCTTTCTCTGACCGAACCGATGCAATCCCTTAGGGCCCTTTTTATTGAGCTCCATGCCTTCGGAGCGGCATCAGGTTTTAAAGTCAACATTGAGAAATCAGAGGCCTTAAACATATCCCTATCTGCGGAAGTGCTCGCCGACGCCAAAGAAGAATTTGACCTGAAATGGTCCGACTCCACGATCCCGTATCTGGGAGTCCTCTTGGGCTCGACCCTGCAAGCTACCACGGAGGCGAACTACACCAGGCTTCGCTCCCGTTTCACCGACGAACTCAGGAGGTGGAAGCGGCATTCACTTTCCTGGTTGGGTCGGATAGCGGACGTCAAAATGACCCTGTTGCGGCCTGACGACGATCCGCTGGAGTGGGATCCTGCCTTGCCGGGGACCTTAAGGGGCAACTGGACCGCCGGCGCAGCGGGAGGCCAAACCTGGGCGATCGACGGGTCCGACGGGCCCGAGCACCACCTACGGCCCCGGCCGGCCTCCACTACCTGAGGCCCCGGCGTTGGGCCTAGCCTGGACATCTGCGGGACTCGACCCCAGGTGAGTGCCGAATCGGAGTCCCCCACGCAGCATCCCTGGGCGGACGCAGCCCGCAGATTGCACCGATGCAATGACCCGCGCCCAGACACAGACGAGGGGTCCAGACCCGGAGGGCCGAGTCCCACACACCAGCTAGCAGCCCTCCCGGCGGATAGGCCCCAAATGAGACCCCGGCGCCGGGCCTAGTCGGGAGGCGGGAGAACATAGCCGGCCAGGCGGCCTCCAGCTGTACCCGAGCGCACAGACGGGCCTACACCTGTACACTGGCATCGCACCACTGACGCCTACGACTGGCAGCGACGCCCCGGTGGGCTATCGAACCCGGTCCTGATGAAGTCGGGCCCACACTTCCGAGGACCCCCAGCTCAGGGCAGTGCAGCGGCGCCTTGGTGCACCCCCAATACCGCAGGAGGCACGGCCTTGGGAGCTTGACCCTAAGCGGCCCAAAGCGGCTTATTGAGAGCGGTTGACCAGACCCCGGAGCCTGCGGCCTCTGACCCACACGGCGGAAATCACAGGGAATAAGCTCAGGGCGCCTAAGCGAACTACGCCTTGCCGAGGTCCCTGCCATCGCTGAGCTGAGCCAAGCCTTGCTGGTGTCCCGCTGCCATTGGGCTGACCCTGCCGGACCTGGCCCGACTGCGCAAGGAATAAAAGACTAGACCCAGACACCCGGAGAGGCCTACACCATAGGAGAGGGGGACACGCAAGCACCGATAGAACCACCCCACCGGCCCCCATTGCCTGCAGCCGCACGCAGCACCCCAAGGAACACCGGACTGGGCGGTGGGTGGAAGATACCTCGGGCCCTAACCCGCTGCACAGCACCATCCTGGACTGGCTGACGTAGTCCCCCCAAAGCGTCACCTCTGCACCCACTTGCACCCAGCTTCACTCACTGAGACTCTGGGAAACGCTCTGCCTTTGGAGCCCTCCTGATCCACCCCGATGACTGGGGTTATGGCAAACACAAGTCGCAGAGAAGCACGCATAATACAGGACATGCTAGCCAAGACCGCCACAAAAGGAGATAAGGCCCCCACACCCCCATCGCCTACCACCCAGGACACCGCTACACTGCAGGATGACGGTAGCGCCCCAATCACGAAGGCGTTCCTGGAAACCCTATTCAATACCCTGCGGGATGACTTTACGGCCCTGAAACAGGATCTGGCCGGGGAACAACGAGAATTCCGCAGAGACGTGGACAGCCTGGGTGAACGGGTGGAGGCAGTAGAGACCACAGACCAAGCTCGCAGCGAAGAAGTTGAATTCTTGCGGCAAGAGGTGCTCCAGCTCCGAGAACAACAGGTAGACCTTCAGGCGCACGCGGAGGACCTCGAAAACCGTTCCCGGAGGAACAACATCCGCGTGCGGGGAATTCCATTAAAAGCTGAGGAGAACAGCGTAGCATGCCACCTACAAGAGCTCTTCAGGGAGATCCTTGGGGAACCAGCCGACTTTGAGGTCCGCATTGACCGAGCACACAGAGTGGGGCCGAACAGACGGGGCCCTGCCCCTTCACCAGACGTTCTGGCCTTCCTCCCCGATTTCCCGCTGAAAGAACGTAACCTGAGGGAGGCACGCCAGAAGCAGCATCTCACCTTCCGAGGCCACTCGGTGGCCTTATTTCAGGACCTCTCGGCCATCACACTACAGAAACGGAAATCCTTCCGAACTGTCACGACCTTTCTCCAAGAGAAAGGGATACCATATTCATGGGGCCATCCTTTTCGAATAATCTTCAAGTGGCAGGGTGCCCTACACCAGATGAGATCCTTCGTTGACACCTGTACCTTGCTGGGCCTCGACGCTGAGGAGGAGGAGCCGCCTGGGGGACTGTCGCAGAGGCGGCGAGGCGGGGGTCCCTCCTCATCGCAAGCTGATGGATGGCAGCAAGTAAGGAGACAACGCCACCCTAAGAAAGGCCTCAAACCAGACCCTAAAACAGTAGCCCAGGAACAGGCTGCTGCTATCCAGGAGGTGGTCAAGGACACAACGAGCCCGGACTGACGGAATGAGGTTTGGGGGTTGATTTAATGCATCAAATTCACAGAAGGGGTGGGGGGGGACCGGGGAGCCATGGGAGCTAATGTTGCCGCGCTCCTCTACATTGAACCTTCATTTACTGACTCTACAGGCCTGTCTGACTCTGGATAGGCCTGGGACTATGACTCAAATTTGGGACTTACAAGTTAAGGTTGGGGGGGTTATCTCTGGCTATTGGAGGGAGCAGCGTTGGGAAGTTGGGGTTAGGGTGGGATCCAGGGGTGTTGTGGGGTGGGGGTGTTGGGGGGTAAGGGGTGGGGCGGGCCCTCCTTGTCCAAGCCCATTTTATTTTGAAGTTCCAAGTCCTGTTTGGCGGGACACGCTACTTAGCACAGGCCACTCTAACCAGTTAGAATGTCCCGCCCACTGACTATTCTTTCCCTCAATGTAAGAGGGCTCAATAACCCCATTAAGTGCCAAGTGATACTCTCCCTCCTGGAATATACTGCAGCCGATATATGCCTTCTACAGGAGACGCATCTGCTGCCAAAGGACCACCACCGCCTTAAATCCCGAGCCTTCCCCTTGCAGTTTTTCTCCTCAGCAGCTAAGAAAGTGGCAGGAGTAGCAATATTGGTGTCCAGGTCCTTTCCCGGTTAGGCCCTACAGAAGGAAGCAGAGCTCAAGGGTAGGCTGCTAGTACACTGCTTTCTGATGGGGGGGACGCATTCCTAATAGGTTCCATATACGCACCTAATGAGGGCCAGGAGAAATTTCTTCACGCAGCACTAGAGTCAGCCAACGCCAACACGCACCCACACCTGCTCCTAGGCGGAGATCTCAACATAGTGTTCCACAACACAGCTGACCGCTCTCACCAGCGATACGGGCAAGTAGGGGCACTCTCTGAGGCAGCTCGCACACACCTGGCTGACCTGGGTTTGACAGATTTATGGAGACACCTTCATCCTCAAACCACGGCATGCACTTACTACTCGGCAGCTCATAAGACATACGCGAGACTTGATTATTTTTTATGCTCCACACAGCTGGTCCTCCGCGCACAAGATGTCGACATCCTACCGACCTCACTATCGGGCCATTCCCCGATGCTATAACAACAAGAAGGGGATGCCAGTACTGATACAAGTAACCATTTAGTAATTTAAGACACTCAACCTGAAGTAAAATTCAAGGCTTGGAGCTGATCAGTAGCTTTTATTATTTTGCTTAATGTTATCAAAAGAACAATTGGTTCAAAATTAAACAGTATTACATGCTAGGTACAAAAAATGTGGGAAGGAAAAATCTATCGTTCTATCAGGCATGTCACAAGCTTACAACAATCAATCATACAGGGACAGTGGGGGACATGGAAACTCATATATTACAGTGGACAGTATTTACAGTGAACAGACAAGCACAAAAATAGTGCAATAGGCCACAGTCTGCTAAATTTCTAAAAAGTTTAGTTATAGAATTATTTACATAAACTGTACATTCCTAACGCAAGTTCTAAATAATCACAATTTTTGATGCAGTCAACCAAAAAGATGAATAAGGTAATGTACAACTAAGGGTGAAAAAGTGGCAAAACAATTCAGGTCAACTTGTCACCCAGGCAGACTTAGAGGTGGTGGAAGGCCTACGCGTTTCGAATCCTACAGGTGTACGAGGATTCTCATCAGGGCCTTTGGTTCAAAACACGGTGTTATAACATCCGAATGTAGTTTTTCACAGCATATATACTGAAGGGGGTATTTTGTACCTGCTACCGTGTTTACAGATGATGCTTTACCAGGTGCGGGGTCACTTTGGAAAGGCTGAAGGGTTCCTAATATTTTAAAATCTCTATTCTTATTTATAACCGATGTCCCTGTCCTTAGGGTAGCCGTCGCTTTATTTGAGACACTGTCGCCGTGGGAGTAGAAGTGAAGTTGGATCAGAGGCCGTGTTTTAAATTACGGCGGGCGTGGTCCGCTAACCGTGGTTGCAAACGTTCAAACCATTCTACGATCCGTCAACATTACACAGCACGCTGCAGAAAGGTGAATTATTCTTTCAAAGGTTCAGGCTGGCGACCTTAGCGACGGCGAACGCGAACAAAGTGGTAACCTTCAGGCAAGGGCGCCCTTGCCTGAAGGTTACCACTTTGTTCGCGTTCGCCGTCGCTAAGGTCGCCAGCCTGAACCTTTGAAAGAATAATTCACCTTTCTGCAGCGTGCTGTGTAATGTTGACGGATCGTAGAATGGTTTGAACGTTTGCAACCACGGTTAGCGGACCACGCCCGCCGTAATTTAAAACACGGCCTCTGATCCAACTTCACTTCTACTCCCACGGCGACAGTGTCTCAAATAAAGCGACGGCTACCCTAAGGACAGGGACATCGGTTATAAATAAGAATAGAGATTTTAAAATATTAGGAACCCTTCAGCCTTTCCAAAGTGACCCCGCACCTGGTAAAGCATCATCTGTAAACACGGTAGCAGGTACAAAATACCCCCTTCAGTATATATGCTGTGAAAAACTACATTCGGATGTTATAACACCGTGTTTTGAACCAAAGGCCCTGATGAGAATCCTCGTACACCTGTAGGATTCGAAACGCGTAGGCCTTCCACCACCTCTAAGTCTGCCTGGGTGACAAGTTGACCTGAATTGTTTTGCCACTTTTTCACCCTTAGTTGTACATTACCTTATTCATCTTTTTGGTTGACTGCATCAAAAATTGTGATTATTTAGAACTTGCGTTAGGAATGTACAGTTTATGTAAATAATTCTATAACTAAACTTTTTAGAAATTTAGCAGACTGTGGCCTATTGCACTATTTTTGTGCTTGTCTGTTCACTGTAAATACTGTCCACTGTAATATATGAGTTTCCATGTCCCCCACTGTCCCTGTATGATTGATTGTTGTAAGCTTGTGACATGCCTGATAGAACGATAGATTTTTCCTTCCCACATTTTTTGTACCTAGCATGTAATACTGTTTAATTTTGAACCAATTGTTCTTTTGATAACATTAAGCAAAATAATAAAAGCTACTGATCAGCTCCAAGCCTTGAATTTTACTTCAGGTTGAGTGTCTTAAATTACTAAATGGTTACTTGTATCAGTACTGGCATCCCCTTCTTGTTGTTATAGTTACTGGCTCAGCCATACTGATTAGAGCCACCCCTTTGTAGTTTTCTGATTCCCCGATGCTGGCATCCTTTCTCTTCCCGAGCCCACCCGGCCCGCAACGGCACTGGCGCCTTCGGGACAATCTGCTCCAGAGCCCTCCTAACGTTAATTAGATATAGTCCGCCATCTCTCAATTCCTCTCTCATAACACTAATGAAGACAATACCAAAGCCACCCAATGGGCTGCGCTTAAAGCAGTTCTTAGGGGAGAATTTATCTCCATAGCCTCGGCCAACAATAAGGAACAGGCTCAGAAACGGGCTGAAATAGCCCAGCGGGTTAAGGAGCAGGAGCAGATGCATCAACGCACGGGGGCGGCGCGAGCGTGGCGCCAACTCTGCGTAGAGAGGAAGCTGTTGGCGGCCCTAGACCAGGATGTGCAGAATACACCGCACTACGTCTTTGGCACGCTTACTACACCAGAGGGAACAGATGTGGGAAATTACTAGCGAGCAAGCTACGAGAGCAGTGCCAAAGGCAGGGTATCCGCACGCTTAGGACAGATCAGGGAGAGCAGATCACGGATGATGCGGCCATTGCCGCGACATTCGCTGACTCGGCAGATGCACCCGATATGCTAGCGAGCCAGGGATACCTGGACGGAGTGTCTCTCCCAGCGTTGAACGAGGCACAGGCGGAGCTCCTGGATCGGCCCATCGGACTGGAGGTGGTGATAAAAGCGATATCCCGCCTCAAACTAGGGAAATCACCGGGCCCTGACGGCTACCCAGCGGCCGTCTATAAGGCACTCTGCCATCAGGTGGCCCCGATTCTGCGAGACCTCTTCAACACCTTTGATCAAGCAGGGGCGATCCCGGGGGATTTGTTGGAGGCGGCGATATCAGTTATACCCAAACCAGGCCGTGACCCTACCCGATGTAGCTCTTATAGGCCGATTTCCCTCCTGAATATTGACCTTAAGCTCTACACAGGCATTCTCGCAAATAGACTGGCACCATATATGCAGCAACTAGTGGAGCCTGACCAGGCAGGCTTTATACCCCAGCGCCAGACCAGTGACAACACCAAACGAGTCCTTCATCTCATAGAGGCAGGATCTCGGGCACGGCCGGACTGCATGCTGCTCACGATCGATGCAGAAAAGGCCTTCGATAGGGTACATTGGCCCTATCTAGAGCTCGTACTGCGGCGATTTGGTCTGGGAGAGACGCTCTGTAACCGCATATTCAACTGCTATCACCATCCTAACGCTACGGTTCGAGTCAACGGCCACACATCCCCGAGATTCCCGATAGGCAGAGGCACCAGACAAGGGTGCCCCCTTTCCCCGATCCTATTTGCGCTCTATATGGAGCCACTGGCGCAGCGGATCAGACACCACGACCTCATCAAAGGGATCAAATTTGGCGAGGACATTCACAAGATTAGCCTATATGCTGATGACGTCCTGCTTTCTCTGACCGAACCGATGCAATCCCTTAGGGCCCTTTTTATTGAGCTCCATGCCTTCGGAGCGGCATCAGGTTTTAAAGTCAACATTGAGAAATCAGAGGCCTTAAACATATCCCTATCTGCGGAAGTGCTCGCCGACGCCAAAGAAGAATTTGACCTGAAATGGTCCGACTCCACGATCCCGTATCTGGGAGTCCTCTTGGGCTCGACCCTGCAAGCTACCACGGAGGCGAACTACACCAGGCTCCGCTCCCGTTTCACCGACGAACTCAGGAGGTGGAAGCCGCATTCACTTTCCTGGTTGGGTCGGATAGCGGACGTCAAAATGACCCTGTTGCCACAGTTTCTGTATGTGTTCCAGACACTCCCGCTGCGCCCCCCAGTGGAATGGCTTCAACGAGCACAGACAGATCTGGCACGTTTCATATGGAACGGCCGCCGTCCACGATTTAAACACACGATCGCAGCGCTTCCCCCTGAACACGGAGGTGTGGGGGTTCCTGATCTCACTCTGTATTTCCAAGCAACACAACTCCGCACCTTGGTTGAATGGCATCAGCTAGAGTCAGGCAAAACCTGGCTCTTCCAAGACCATGCGGTGGCAGCTAAGCCTCTTCAGGGCATCCCGTTTCTGCCTAAGGGACATAGACCACCTAACCTCTATGCGTCCCACATCACGAGCACAGTCCTGGAGATATGGGACAAGGTGGCGGTCCGGCATGAACTGACCTCATCCCCCTCACCGATGACCCTGCTCTTTGATAACCCCGACTTTACTCTGGGCCTGGACCCCAGGGCATTCACGGATTAGAGACGCACTCCCTGCAGGGAACTGGGACACATGTTTGATTTAAATGGGATCCTACCCTTTCAGAAAGTAAAAGAGGATTATGGCATTACGGAAGAGGATCGTCTGCCCTACCTACAGGTACGTCATTGGGCCTTACAACCCACGGTCAGACCTGGTGCACAACGTTTCCTCACCGCATACGAGAAGTGGCTCCTGACGCGCTCCTCAGATAAGAAACTGATCTCAGACTTATACCAACAACTCCTCCTCACCAACAAATTCACACACAACGCGGGGAGGGTCCGGTGGGAGAGAGACTTAGGAAGGCAGCTCACACACAAGGAGTGGGGGGTACATATCACAGGGCCAGACACTCAGCTTACCACACAGGCCTCACAGAAACTCTTACTAAGGTAGTCACCTATTGGTACCACACACCAGAACGTCTACACCAATGGGACTCCTGTGTTAGTGACTGGTGCCGGAGGGGCTGTGGAGAACAGGGCACCTTGGAGCACCTACTATGGAGCTGCGACTGCTTGCAGCCCTACTGTAAATCCATTCTAGATGAGATAGACTCCCACCTAGACACTCAACTTCCCAGATTCCCAGCATATGTCTTGTTCGGCCTCCCTAACACGCTAATGCACCCATTGAAGTCCAGGAGAGGGCGACTCATAGCAATAGCATTGGGGGCAGCTGTACAGAACATTGTGGCACACTGGCGGTCTGCTCAACCGCCCCTGCACACTGGCTGGCTACACAGACTCTGGACAATATTGGGGATGGAAAAGTTATCTCTAGCAAAGACGGGACAGAGCGAAGAGTTTGCGACTCTTTGGCGGCCGTTCCTGACTCTGCTTACTGGCGAATTCAGGGAACTAAGTTGCCCCGTTACTTGCGCTTACTGCGACAGGCTGACACCCCAATTGAGGAAGTAGACGCCCGGCCACGGAAGCGCGAGTCCATATCCAGGGTTTAACATACATCCCCATGCCCGAGATGGAGGACTATCTCCCTGCACTTGGTTTTTCTTTTTCCTTTTTATGGCTTTGCCTTACTGGACAAGGAGGGGACGAGGGAGGGAGTGGGAGGGGGCAGAAATCGAGACCCAAGCTTCCCACGACAGGGGCCCTGTTCCAGGGACGCCGCTTGTATTTCTTTTGCATTCCAAATGATAGAAGCTCCTTGTTTGTGGCTAAGTACTGATATACCAATTGACAACTGTGGTCTCTTTGTTTTTTCTGTTCTGATGAAAATAATAAAAGATTTAAACCATGAAGTAAAACCTGGATCCCCTATGGACTGCTGCCCACCACACGTCCTAAAGGAAGCCTTCACCGGCCTCCCGGGTCCAGCCCGCTCTCTTCTGAATGAGTCCCTTGTCCAGGGTTGTGTCCCTAAGGCCTTTAAAGAGGCAATTGTGGTTCCCCTTCTGAAGAAATCAGGGGCAGACCCCCAGATCCTGTTGAATTACCGCCCATTCACCTTGCTGCCGTACTTTGCAAAGGTACTGGAGGCTCATGTGGTAATGTAATGTAATGTAATGTACACTTGTATAGCTCAGCTGTCACCCAAAGGGTATCCTGGAGCTTAAAGATTACCAACAAGCAGGGACAGAGCAGAATTGTCCAAGATCACTTTTCTGGGGAAAAGTCTAGTTTTCAGTTCCTTCCTGAACCGGGACAGGGCATTCAGTTGCCTAAGTTCCAGGGGAAGATCATTCCACAGCCTGGCAGCTGTAAAGCTGAACGATCTTCCACCCATTCAAACCTTTTTTGCTCGGGAGACATAGACCAGATGCGCAGAGGAAGAGTGCAGGGATCTGGCGGGGGCATACCATACAAATTTCCTTTGTACGATTTTAGGCCCAGTTTTGTGTACAACCCTGTGGACAATACGGAGTGCCTTAAAGTGTACTCTCTGTACAACAGGCAGCCAGTGGAGATCTTTTAAGGCCAAAGAGGCTGAGGCTCCACGTGGCCGGGTCAATGCCAATTTAGCCGCCATAGTCTGTATTCTTTGTAAGTTCTTTAACAAGGAGCCTGGAGCACCCAGTAGGAGTGCATTACAATAGTCTATTCTGCTCAGGACAATACTCCGTACCACTAAAGGTCTAGCAGAAGTGGGTGGCGAAGTGCCTGTCCAATTTTATTGAACAATCCAACTATTGCGACTCACATTAAGCTGGGTTTCAGCCTGCCCACTCAATGGAGACCGTAATTCTGGCGTTATTGGACTCCCTGCGAGAGAAGACTGACAGGGGTACTCCTCAGGCCCTGGTGCTGTTGGATCTCTCTGCCGCCTTTGACACGGTCGACCATGGTATCTTGGTGGATTGTGTCAAATAGGCTGGCATTCAGGGCTCATCCCTTAGCTGGATTAGCTCCTTTCTAGAGGATCGATCCCAAGCAGTCTAGAGCGAGAGTCCACCATGAGCTGACCTCTTATGGACTTCTCAACGTTACCTGCAGCCTCTGCAGGGAGACCCCCTAAACCGTGACCTGCTCTGGTATGCCTTTTCTGACACCAAAAGGCACCCTTGTATCCATCCGTCCTGGGCTTTGGTGAAGAGGACAAAAGGTGTTGCTACATCCTCAAGAATCAAAACTTACGATGACAGCTTTTGGTTTCCTTCGACCGGCCTCCTGGCCCGAGCCTGCAGACCTTTTCCAATTTGGCCTGTCTTTGATGCTGTGTTGGCATCCTGCACCCGGGCGTCCCTGTGCCGCTGGTGGTGTGGTGTTGTCATGGTGCTGCCTTGGGCCATGTCCAGTGTTGGCCTCAACCCCCAGAGACTAGTTCCCCCAAGCCGCTGTTACTTACCTGTAAGCAGCCTCTGTCCGATTGCCCCAGTCCCCCTTAATTTGTATTGGGTTTCCAACCTTGAACTTGCACCTGCACCTGGGCGCCCCATTGCCGCTGGTGGTGCACTGTTGGTTCTGAACGGAACCTTGTCCAATACTAACCTTAACTTCCGAAGAATGGTCTTGTAAGGAGATATTCCCTGTATGTATGTTGAATGTTTTCTTCACCCCATAGGTTAACATTGCAAAGTCTGGAAATTGCACTAGTTGTCCACTTTTTATATTGACGAGAATTTCTATTGCAAAATGTATTTATTCAAGATAAAATTCTGGTGTTCCCCAAAATAATTCTAACCAAGTGTCATTCTATAAATTGTTCTCAAATTTATTCATGAGTGTGTGTTATTTATTGCCCCTTTGTGTACAACACTGTGTGTCATGTATTGCCACTGTGTTTACAACAAATGCTTAACACTACCCTCGGATACGTCTAACTGCTCCCCCCACTACCACAAAAGAGCATTAGTATTATCTACTTTAGCCTCCGTAAAACCTCTGGAGATCCACTGGACTCTCTGCACACTAAACCTCTTTTTGGTATAGTATAGTGAGAGCCGACTCCCCACGCTCAAGTACTCACACTCAGACATAGACAGACAGACACACACACTCTCTCTCTCACACACACATTCTCACACATACCCTCCCTACCTCACATAAGAAACATATATTTAACTTCTAAATGACACCTTCAACTAGGACATTAATAAACAGGTTCATGCAGAATGCAGAAGATCCTACTAGTAAGGATATCTGTGCAGTCATCCCCATGACAGGAAAGAAGAAATGGAAATGAATGAATAAAATGCTTTAGGAGGCTAAGCATTCTTAAATTAAGAAATGAATGAAAGATAAACCAGGAATAGAGAGAAACAGAAAAAGAAATAAGAAAGAGAAGAAAGAGTAAAATAAAGATAATAAAAACAAGGGAATAGAAAGTACGAAAGAAAGAAATGAGGCTCCCATATATTATATTCAGTGGTGCTTGTAATACGGCGGCCAAGATATCCGTCACGTTTGTGTCTGAGTAACCCGGCCAGCAAACTCTAAATCAGGCTCTTGACACTTTGCAATGTTGCTGCTGTTAACTGTGCACACTTACTTCCTCAGAAGTCACGGGCAGGAGACACCTGGTCGCCTGTAACATACTTTTTATAATTACAAGGGTGTGACAACACCACATAACACCACATAAACAACAAGTGCAGATTAAACCACAGTGTTCAAATAAACCCACACACACACCGTAAGATTAAACCACACAAGCCTCAGTAACAGGTAGATAATACAAAGACTGATGGACATAATGACGCAGACCTAGAGATACAAGCATAGCACAGACAAGATAAAGGTCTTGATTTAGAGTTTGATGAGCAGGGTACTCCTTCACACGCGTGGTGGAGTATCCTGTCCAACAAACAGATGGTCTGCCTGATCTAGTGCAAGTCAGGTGGATTGTCCTGTGTCCAGCCTTTCTTGGGTGGCGTCGGAATAAATACATCGGACGCCATTCCTTTTATGATCACGCAGTCTGAAGTATTTTTCTTTTATTCAGGACCACCAGGGAATACCTGGCAGTCGTGATGAGAATTTCTTTTTAAACGAACCCCACTTCCTGGGGGAATATTAATCAGGGAGAAAGTTCCAAGGGTGTGAGGGTGATAAGTTATTGGTTTTTAAAAACAAACTCCAGCTTTGGAAGCTTGTTTTTGAAAAACACAAAAGTTGGTGAATAGTCGCCTGAAACATGGCAGCCGCTCACCACCCCTGCGGTGCCTTCAAAGGAGCCACCATGGCTGCTGCTCCTCTGAAGGGACAGAGAGCGCCACAGGGCCAGCAGAGATCTCTAACAAATCGGGTGACCCTTTGGACTTTAAATCAAACCCATAGCCTTGACAAATGACAAATAGAGAAAAGAGAGAGTTAATTAGAATGCTGCCTATATGTAATTCCTTGTATGTGAATAAGTAAATGACAATGCGCTGCTGTGTTCCTTACCTTAACGCTGCCTTTTTAAAAACAAATCTGCTATATAACTCTCATTGGTTTATCTCTGCAATGTCAGCTTAACAAGTTACTGGTTATGTTAAATCATGTCATACTGGAAAAAGATAAATAAAGCAAAAAATAAAATAAAATGTCTAGAAAACATAAAAGGACCAAACTTCAGCTTGACAAAGCAAGCGAGTTTCAGTCCCGCCTCTGTGTTCAGTCCAGTTCCGGGGCCACGGGATAGGCAGGGGCTACTGCATTGAGGTCACTTTCATTTGATGTCACAAGACCTGTCCTAGTAAGGCTGTACAAACTGACCAAGTAAACCCTTATCTGAAAGAAACAGGTTAGTGTTAGATTCCTTTCCTTAGAATATCCCTAGGCATAAGGCTGGATCTGGAAAGTTTTCGTCAGCAGTACCCCTGCACATCGCTAAGCGTCGTCTGCGGCTCCGCGTCCGTCGTCGGCGTCGTGATCCCCAGGATGACGTCATTGGAGTACTTAGACGCCGCTCTCCCGTGCTGACGTCAGTTCTTCTTTTTTCCACGCCAGCATGCACAGATCCGAGAAGAGCAGTACTCTAGTCATTTTTTGACTAACTTTTTGATCTGTTTTGATCACTTTTTCGAATCGACTTCGACTCGCAGTGCCAATAGGGATGCCTGGGTTTAAGCCTTGTGACGCCTGTCACCTCCTGATGACGGTGACTGACCCACACCGTCGGTGGCATTACTGCCTCGGGCCCGACCACGATGACAAGTCGTGCCCCGACTGCCGGGCCTTGACCTCGAAGGCTAAACGGGAGCGGTCCTGTAAGCTGCTCGTGCTCCTGTAGTCGGCTCCACGCCGCTCGAGGTCCCGGTCGAGGAGGAAGTCGAGGGACTGGTCGCGGAGCTGCAGTCATCGCCGCTCGTCGAGTCACCACGACTCGTCGGGCTCCAAGTCCTCCGGTAAGTCGAGGCATTCAAAAAAGAAGTCGAAGAGACGTCATCGCTCTTCCGACTCCCCCCGACTCTCGCATGACGCGGCGTGGGGTTCAGGCGACACCCCCGATGCCGCAGGGCACCACAGGGTCCAGGCCTGAATCTGCGTTGTCACCAGTCGACCTCACGACTCCTCCGCTGGCGCCGACCCTGAGGGTGTCGCTCCCGCTGCTGTCTTCGGACAACACCATCCACGGTTTCAGCTGTGGCACCGATGGGTGACCAATTCACCTCCAACCCGGCTCCATAATTTTTGCCTGGTTTCCAGGACATGGATGACGGGGAGGACTGGGAGGGGTCTGAGGACCCTCTGGCACAGCAGTGCCAGTTAAGCCAGGACTGGGCAGATAAGCTAGGGGAGGCCAGTGGTCTATACACTTCACCTGACACTGGATTCCTCTCTCCTCCTTCCGTGGCCTCGGAGGAGGCTTCTACTTATAGCGTGGTATTGAACAGGGCAGCTAAGGCCTTGGCTCATGAGCTCCTGTTGTGGCAGTGAGGACTAAACTCCTCACTGAGGTGCTCAAACCGCAGGCATGCTCCTCGGAGCCTCTGCTGCCGTTTAACAACGCCTTCACCGATGTTCTGATGGGCACCTGGTCCAAGCCCTCTACAGGCCTCCCTGTGGATCGGAACGTGGCCCGACGCCACCGCCCGGCTCCGGGCGACCCCTGCTTTCTGTTCTCCGGATCGGGAATCCAAAAGGTACGATCAGTTTGGAAAGAAATTGTTCTCCTCTCTGAGTTTGAGGCTGTGGTCTGTCAACACCACCTGCCTTTTGGGGCTTTACACCCACTCTCTGTGGGATACGGTTGCGCACGTGCTGCCACAGTGTCCGGTGGAGGCCAGGACACGGCTCGCCCAATCCCCGGTGGGTGGGCAGGATGCAGCACGGTACTCCATCAGGTGTGGACTCGCGGACTCGCTGGGCAGGGCGATTTCCATGACGGTGGCGATTCGTCGCCACGCCTGGCTGAGGTCTGCCAATTTCTGGGGAGAGGTCCAGGCCACGCTCATGGACATGCCCTTCGATGGCCGTTGCCTCTTTGGTGACAAAGCGGAGTGCGGTAGAACATTTCAAGGACTCCAGGGCGAAGGCCAAGTCCTTGGGCCTAGGCCAGCGCCAGCAAACTTCCGCTTTTCGTACCTTTTGTGGCCAAGGAAGTGGCGCAATACACATCCAGCCAGCCACAGGCCGCAGAACCAACCTCAACGCTTGTGTGGACGTGGTAACCGCTGTGGCGGTGCAGGGGGACAATGGCAGGGTCAGTCCACATCCACTCCCGCAGCATCTGCCTCAAAGCCTTCCTAGTCCGGCATTTCAGGCCCATTCGACGCAAGTGGGGGGGCAGGGTTCGCCATCACATCCTCCACTGGTGTACCATCACATCGGACAGGTGGGAGCTGCAAATCGTCCGAAGGGGCTACTCTCTCTCCTTCGAGGCGACCCCTCCAGCCATGCCACCGCAGTACCACTGCATGTCGGGGGATCACTTGCAACTTCTGCAAGAGGAAGTTACGGCCCTCTTGGCCAAGGGGGCTGTCGAGCTCATTCCTGGGCCAGAAGTAGGGTGTGGTTGTTATTCCCACTACTTTCTGGTTCCCAAGAAGGACAAAGGAGGCCTACACCCTATCTTGGACCTACGGAACGTCAACAGCTTCCTCGGGAAGGAGAAGATCAAGATGCTGACATTGGCTCAGGTCTTAGCTGCCCTAGGCCCTGGAGACTGGATGGTGGCGTTGGAGTTGCAGGACGCTTATTTCCACATCCCCGTCCTGCCGACTCACCGGCGCTACCTTTAGTTCACGGTAGGCCACGAGCACTTTTAGTTTACAGTGCTTCCCTTCGGCCTTACCAGCGCCCCTCGGGTGTTCACGAAAGTGATGCCGGTGGTCGCAGCTCATCTGCGCAGATCAGGAGTTCCAGTCTTCCCTATCTCGACGACTGGTTGTTGAAGGCGGGCAAGTCCCAGACAGTCGTATCCCACCTACAGACTACGGCCGACCTCCTGCACCTGCTGGGGTTCTCCATCAAAGTACCGAAGTCACACCTGTGCCCCTCTCAGAAGCTCCTCTACATCGGAGCGGTTCTGGACTTGGCGCAGTTTCAGGTTTATCCTCCTGAACAGCGGGTTCGGGATATTCAGGCTCTGATTACGATCTTTCAGCCTTTATCCCGGGTCTCGGTCAGGTTGACGCTGCGGCTGCAGGGGCTGATAGCCTCCTGCATCCTACTGGTGCATCACGCCAGGTGGCGGATGCGGGCTCTGCAGTGGGACCTGAAGTTTCAGTGGGCACAGCATCAGGGCAACCTGTCTGACCACGTCCTGATCTCGGAGGGCACTGCGAGACAGTTGCAGTGGTGGCTCACGGACCGCGATTGGGTCAGCGGCAGATCCCTCTCCCTTCTTCAACCGGAGCACGTAGTGGTGACGGATGCATCCCTCCTGGGATGGGCGGGCCACATGGGAGAGGAGGAGATCAGATGCCTCTGGTCTCCACCGGAGCCCCGGCTCCATTCAACCTTCTGGAGCTGTGGGCGATCCGGCTTGCACTGAAGGCATTCCTTTTCTCTGTCCGGGGAAGTGTAGTGCAGGTGTTCACGGACAACAGCACCGCCATGTGGTACTACAACAAACAGGGCAGGGTGGGGTCGTGGACCCTTTGTCAGGAGGCTCTGCTCCTCTGGACATGGCTGGAATGCCAGGGCATCACCCTAGTGGGTCAACACCTGGCAGGTTCCCTTAACGCCAGGGTGGACAAACTCAGCCGTCGGTGCATGATGGATCACAAATGTCGTCTGAACTCGGACGTGGCGCAAGGTCTCTTTCGGCAGTGGGGAGAGCTTTGGTTAGATCTATTCGCCACTGAAGAGAACACGCAATGTTATCCGTCTTGCGTGTTGAAATTTCCAAGGCGGTACTCGCTCTGAGACGCTTTTCGTCGTGAGTGGCGCTGTGGTCTGTTATACGCCTTACCACCTATACCACTTCTGCCCAGAGTGCTGAAGATCAGGCGAGACCGAGCCCAAGTCATCCTTGTGGCTCCGGACTGGGCACGAAGATACTGGTATCCCGAGCTACTCAGCATGTCAGTCGATCCCCCAATTTATCTGCTTCTTCAGGAGGACCTTCTGTCGCAGCAGCAGGGGACGGTCCTCCACCAGAACCTGTTCAGTCTCCACCTACATGCGTGGAGATTGAGCGGCGACAGTTGAGGCCATTTGACTTGATTCCTGAAGTCTGTAATGTGATTCTGGCAGCCAGGCGTCGCTCCACAAAATCAGTATACGCCTGCAGGTGGAACAATTTTGTGGTTTGGTGCACAGTAAAGGCTGTGGATCTACTTTCCGCCCCCTTTCATAGGTTCTCCTCTTCCTTCTTTCTCTTGCCCAACAGGGCTCTGCTCTGGGCACTTTCAAAGGCTATCTCTCGGCCTTTTCAGCTTTCAAGTCCCCAGTTGTAAATAGGTTCTTGAAAGGCATTACTCACATGTTCCCTCCTGTTCCTTTTGTGATGCCTCAGTGGGACTTAACCCTTGTTCTAACCTATTTCATCTGCGCTCCTTTCGAGCCACTTCACAATTGCTCTCTTCATCTTCTGACTCTTAAGACTGCATTCCTGGTTGCCATCACCTCTGCCAGGAGAATGAGTGAGCTCCAGGCTCTATCTTCTAAGCCTCCTTTCCTCTCTGTCCATCCGGACAAAGTTGTTTTGAGAACTCGTCCTTCTTTCCTGCCCAAGGTGGTTGCAGCCTTTCATATCGGGCAGTCTATCAGCTCGCCCACCTTCTTTCCGCCTCCGCATCCCTCGAAAGAGGAAGAGAGGTTCCTCCATCTGTACCCAAAACGTGCTCTCTCGTTCTTTCTAGAACGCACACGCCAGTTCTGGGTGGACGACCAGCTCTTTGTTGGTTACGTGGGCGCTAAGAAGGGACGGGCGGTGCACAAGCGAACCATGTCACGGTGAGCCGTGAGTCCTTGGCGAAAAAGGAGCCTCCTGTTGGGCTGAGGGCCCATTTCACTCGGTCCACGGCGGCTACTACTGCCTTGGTCGGGGAGTACCCTTACAGGACATGTCAGGCAGCTACTTGGTACTCACTGCACATGATTGCTAAGCACTACTTCCTGGACAGCCAAGTCCGGAGAGATGGCTTTTTCGGCCGTTCTGTTCTCCGGGACTTTCTGGTGTGATATTGGTTCGCAGACCCACCACCGGGCTTGGTATTGCTGGGGTATCTATTCTAAGGTAAAGAATCTAACACTAACCTGTTTCTTTCAGATGCACAAGTTACTTACCTTTGGTAACGATATATTTGTAAGAAACAGTAGATAGTGTTAGATTCCTTACCGCCCCACCCATCCTCCCCGTTCTGCGAACGAATATCTAGGGTTAAGGACATCCCTTTCAGGGCCCTAGTTTTATGGCACCAGTGTCGGTTTCTATCATGGCTCTGCATTCCTGGCACGGTAAGCTATGTACGGAACTGACGTCAGCGCGCGAGGGCGGCGTCTAAGTACTCCGACGTCATCCCGTCGATCACAATGCCAACGACGGATGCATAGCTGCAGACGATGCCTAGCGACGTGCAGGGGTACTGCTGACGAAAACTTTCCGGATCCAGCCTGACGCCTGGGGATATTCTAAGGTAAGGAATCTAACAATAACTACTGTTTCTTACAGATATATCGTTACCGAAGGTAATTAACTTGTGCTTTTGTACTTGACTCTCAAGTTTGCGAGGGCAAACAGTCACATAATTCTCAGCTTTGAAATGACGGCTGCTTAAACTCAGAGCTCAACAATAGATCAACAGACTCGATTGAATAAATGACCTGCACACTGCTTATCTTGCCAAGACACAGGTACTTTTAAAATTCTTTTCATTGAACTTGTGCTCAATCGATGGTGTGACACCGAAAATGCGGTGCACATTAGTGAGAGTGCTAAGACCAAAAAGGCAAAGTCTGCAAATATGGAGTGAGTAACATAGCTTGGCTTGTCCTGATACTCCCTGGCCAAATCCCACTACATAAAACTAGATCGCAAAGATGGTACATATTTAACTTTCACTACTTCATGGCACGTCACATGGCCCGGTAGCTCTACCATCCCTCCCATATCTTTTACCATTTACAAGGGCAGCCCCTGCTGAGATACACCCTGTGTCCACCCGTTGACACCAATCAAGATCTGCTTCCCAATCCTCCACCCTGGGGGGGGAGAGCTGGCTCCCCAACCGCAGCAATATTACGCTTGCCAACCGCCGAAGCCAGGGCCAGTCCTATTCTGCGAATACTATGCCATGTCACTTCACTTGTGATATTCAGGAGGTGCCATTTGGCCCCCATGGGGATCGCTAGTCCCATGAACTGGGACATTATTCTCATGATCTCTACCCAGTAGCATTGAATTACCGGACATTTCCACACCACATTAAAAAAGCCCGCCCCCCTCACATTCCCTTACACAGAGAGGTGGCCGCCCACCCTATTCGGTGCAACAAAGCTCTGGAGTAGTAGGTCCTATGTAGGATCTGTAGTTAAATTAGACCAAAACGAGTTCTAATTGCCACCTCCCTGGCACCCTGAATGGCCTCAACCCAATTGCCATCGCCAAGTGTGCCTAGATCCCTCTGCCACACATCCCTCCACGTCCCCAAGGGATCCCGAGAACTGTAGATCAACTTCCTATAGATGGTTGAGATTGCTTTTTCAGTCAGGGGATTAGTTAGCAGCTGGTCCTCCAGTGGGGATGCATCAAGCAACTGCCCCCCTTCCCGGATCGGACTTTGCAGAACGTGATCCACCTGCAAATGTCAGAACCGTTTTAGTCACCTAATTTATACTTTTGTTGTATGATCGTGAAGGACACAAGTGCCTGTCCCCTCCACACATCGCCCGGCCGTTCTAAGCTAATCAATCCCCATTTTGTGAAGCGCTGCAATCCTCCCACTGCACTTAAGAGATCACCATCATACAGTGGAGTCATTTCAGTCAGCTTACCTTTTCAGCCTAAACACTTGGTAGCCTCTTTCCACACCCTTACCACTGTTTGGGTATGAGTAGGTAGGGTGCACTCATACTTTCTTCGATAGAGCAACGGGGTGGGGTAACCTCTCTTGCCCATGGCCAATCTATCTACCCGGTAAGCAGGATCCTTACGGTCCGCAAAAACCCAGTTGTTGACTGCCATCAGCTGCGTGGCCCAGTAATACTTGTGAATGCTCCGGACCGCCAGTCCACCTTAATAAACTCCCCTCTGCACCTTACTCAGTGCCGAGCGCCACCATCCCACAACAGCAGCCAAAGTTCTCAGACTACCTTTTGAAAGAAAATCTCTGGAGGGATCTTAAAGCACATTTTTTGCATGATGTACTAGAGGCCCTGGAGGGTCATCACTTTAAATAGGGCGACCCGGCCCAGTAAGGAGAGCGGGAGTGCCCACTAGTGTGGGGGATCCCTGCGAAGCCGATCTAATTTCGGGAGCATGTTCCTGCCTGTGGCCCTCTTGTAATGAACACAACCAAATATTTAAAGCCATGTAGTGCCACCCGAACTGTGCACCTAGAGTGCAGCCGCAGTGTGGTATTCAAATAAAAGCAGTAAGAGACTGACACAGAATTCTGAAATATCAAAGGACAGTTTATTACATTCATATGAGGTGAGGCTGCGTCGCCCAAAAGCCATGGCAAATAAATGAGGCAGTCTGAGGAATTCAGAAGGCTGACGCCTTATATACATTTCAGACTTACACAGTAAGCATACATGAAAAGGGGCAGTCTTGGCTCCTGTGAGCACACAAAGAATACCTAATATGGACATATAGTTTCTCTTTGTTGAACCAAGTGGGAGGAACTAACAGTTTCAGAACGTAGTGAACACATTCCTATGTAAAACTAATCAGTAACAGCTGCAGATTCTACCAGGCATTTCTGGGCATGCGTGGAAGTGGAGGAGGCTAAATATATCCTGTTACTAGGCAGACTTCAGGCGCAGCTAAAAGGAAGGTAGGACAAAGCACATAGTGAGCACATGGCAGCACATGGTAGCCAAGATGGCCTCCAGAAACTAAAATGGCTTCTAAAAAGCGGATAAGATAACTTCTAAATGCGAGATGTTTTCTGCTAACGCTAACCCATTTTTACCAATTTACAACAGTTGCCCGTTTTAGCGTTTGCTGAAGACATTCATATGATCTAGTAGGAACATGGAGAACAGGTGCTCATTAATTTGCATACAATTTCCTAATTCATTTCTAAATAAGCAGTGTCCATCCTAATCATTTCAGCAAGGGTATGACCAGGAATACTAAAGAACGGGACATTATGTCATAAACATACATACTAACAGTAGGGGAAAGTAATGACCACTATTACAGAGAAAATTAACATTTTCACAACCCTAAGCAATAGCAAATACTACTCTGAAATACTGCAGGCAAGATAATAAAAATTAATTCCACAACACCCAGTATCGTAACTGTTCAGGAATCGCTTATATGTTCACGACTTAGCCCAGAGTCCATCCCAAGTCCCTCTGGCGGACTATTATTGTTCATCGAATCTTCCATCACCACATGGACCTCTTCATTTCAGGCCTTCCATAGAAATGTCTCAGCATCCGTTGGAGTGCCCCTTTTGGCAAACACTCATAGTTCAGTTGAAAGTCTCAATGTCTCAAAGGCAGTGCACCAGTGTCTCTCATCTGCGGCAGACACTACAAATGATGTGCTCTTCGTGATCAAGGGCACAAAGCATCTCGTGCAGAAACAACTTTAGCAAAATCAGCAGCACTTTCATATTCCAACACTCCTTGTTCAGTGTCAGAGGACGCTCAAGCTGCGCTTTCATGGGCACCAGAATGTAGTGCCTCTTTGCCAATCTCGAATTCTCCATTTCACTGCTCTTCCGGCAGGCAAAAGGGGAAAAGGGAACGATGTTGCCAAACTCAAGCAAAGACTCAGGCCAAGACTCAGACAAAAGGGCTCAAGGGGCTCAGGCCAAAACTTAGGCCAAGGGCTCAGGGGCTGTACACTGCCAGAGGTTGCCAGTACATAACAGGTACCTTTGCCCTTTTCTGAATTTTTTTCATTCTGTTGCAAAATCAAAGAAGCTCCTTTTCTTCTGTCGTAGAATGCTAGCCAATAAGACAAACAAAGAACTTGGAAATACCATTGATGGCGTGCAGATTCCTTACTTGGTGCTGGGACTATAGACCAAAACTTCCTGCTTTTATCTATGGCTGTCAAGGATAGGAATTCGAATTCATCTTTGTCATTCGTTCTGCAGGTGTCACTCTCCCTTTGACTCTGTAATATCCTGCAGAACCTAGTGATGTAGGAGATGTGACGCAATTGTTAGTTTCCTTCAATTTAGCACAAAAAACAATTCAATATTTAACAAGGGGACTGCAAAACAGTTTGTCTGCAATGTTCAAGAGAGTGGTCATACGCCATGGGACTATCATAATCTAAAATACACTATCATTCTCATAGAAGGCAAAGCAATGACTCTAGCCTCTTCAATTGTGTTTCCATATGAGAGCATGTCTTCTATCATCTAAGGGTAGATAATTACATAAACATTCTATCTGAATGGAAGTCCTTACATATAGGGGCATCATCTAATGGGCTAAACATTTTCCTAAATGAGTAAGTCTAAATGTTCTAAAAAAAAAAACCCTCATCGTAGAACAGCTCAAAAGCAAAATCACATAACAGATGCTCAGGGGCATTCAGACAAAGGCTAATTTATCAAAATGGGGAAACAGAAGAACAAGAGCTATATACTTCTAATATTTCCATTATTAAAACACGTGTGGTCTATCAAATATTAAACAGCAGAAAAAAGAACTGAGAACCTAATTAGAATGGGCATTATTTCTCACATTTCAAGCATGAACATACAGTGTCTCCCATTGAGATGAAAAACTTTTCACACTATTATTAAGTCAGTTAACCAGTCTATCACGAAGTTGACAGTCAGAATGGAAAGCATCAAAAATATAGGCCTAAAGAAAAGTCTTAAAGAGAAAGAAACAGTCTGGTCAGGTCATACTAAAGGGAATTATACATAATGTGGTGGTTCCTATTACATCTCTGCAGTCTGGGCACAATGCAACGTCTGGGGAGAAGCGCTACACCATACACAGTAATCTCAGCTAATGGTCCAGTTCCTTCTTCAAGGGAAAAATGAAAATTTTAGAGAAATGAAAAATTTAGGTCACCTTTTAACAAGAGCCACGAATCTATAATTGCATCCTTAGGTCCAATCAAGGATATGTATATAAATCTAGGCCTGCCTGTTCCTTAAGGGAGAAGAGCAGTATCTGTATTGTGGCTTCTTGTATATCTCTTTTATTTTACTTCAATACTATTATGTCCAAATTTTAACATTCACTGGTGAGGCGATGTATTTTCATGATCACAGTATGCAAATATCATGTCTGTGAAATTTAGTATGAACGAAAATATTAACCACGTGGTGTTCAATGACACATACCGTCATACATGTCCCTTCACAACACGGGCAAACTTGTAATAATATCAAAAAGCAGCTAATAGAACAAAACAACATCATGATCAAACCATCAAATATACATGCAGTATAGTAAGCGCAAAAAGCATAGACAAAGCACAATAGCACTTGTAATCAAGCAGAAACACATGCATTCATGCACCCCAAAACCCAAAATACAGGCCTGCTTAATTTGTCAGAAACGAAATCAAAATCAAATTGTACCAAACTTAATCTTTAATTTACTCACACCCCGCTTTTGCCAGGTGATCACCAGTTGCTGGTTATCAAAACTGGCAAATAAACCTTACCGTGTCACTGGTGACACATAGTGAACAGCAAGAACGATTCATAAGGAAAAAATATAAAATCATGAAAAAAACACACAAACATTTCATGTCAAAGAAGTCATAATAAAACCCATCTCTTTGCAACATACTACTAACACAGCGCATAACAAAGTAAATCTCAACTGTCCAATTGCCTGTCCAAAAATAAAGCTCTTTCACAGACACACTGTGTCCCGTGCACCAGCCTTCCCTTGCGGCCCCTCTAGACCCTTGGCCCCAAGGCCCTGGGAGCCTGCGGCCCTTCATGGTCCCCCCTCTCCCCAAAGCCCCTGAGGGCCTGCTGTTTCCCTTTCTTCAAGGCTGGTCAAGAATGCACTTCTCAAAAACAAAAGCCTCGTGCAACCCATCTAATGTGCAAGCTTGAATTTTCTGTGAGACAGAGAAGCTTGCACCAAGCAGTCATTGCTCCATCTGTCTTCACTTACTCCTAAACCAATCTCCACTGAGGACACAATCCGCCTGATGAATTCCATCCACTCAGGATCCCCCACAGACCCATGTCCTCACCACATCTTCAACAAAGCAGACTCCGTCATAGCACCGCACCTCCGAGAAGTCATCAACTGCTCCTTCAACTCCGCCACCTTCCCGGAAGACTGGAAACACGCTGAACTCACCGCCCTTCTGAAAAAACCCACAGCGGACCCCACCGAACTCAAAAATTACCGCCCCATCTCGCTCCTTCCATTCCCGGCCAAAGTCATCGAGAAAGCTGTCAACAACCAGCTCGCCGTCTTCCTCGAAGCCAACAAATCCCTCGACTCCTCACAATCTGGCTTCCGAGCAAAACACAGCACTGAGACCGCCCTCATCGCAGCAACAGACGACATTCGAACTCTACTGGACAATGGAGACACAGTAGCCCTCATCCTCCTCGACCTCTCTGCAGCATTCGATACAGTCTGCCACAGCACCCTTTTACAACGCCTCAATAACATCGGAATCCAAGGAAAAGCACTTGAATGGATCACCTCGTTCCTCACCGGAAGAACCCAGAGAGTCCGCCTCCCACCATTCAAGTCCGAGGCCACTGAAGTCATCTGTGGCGTACCACAAGGATCCTCTCTCAGCCCCACCCTCTTCAACGTATACATGAGCCCCCTCGCGGCCATCGCCCGCCAACACAACCTCAACATCATCTCTTACGCGGATGACACTCAACTAATCCTTTCTCTCACCAATGACCCCAGCACCGCCAAAACTAACCTACACGAAGGAATGAAAGAAGTTGCCGAATGGATGAAACAAAGCCGTCTGAAACTGAACTCAGACAAAACAGAAGTCCTCATCTTAGGTACATCCCCCTCTGCATGGGACGACTCCTGGTGGCCGGAAGCCCTCGGAAAAGCACCCATCCCGACAGACCACGCACGGAACCTAGGCGTCATCCTGGATTCTTCACTCTCAATGAACAGACAAGTCAGCGCCGTATCCTCTTCCTGCTTCAACATTCTTCGCATGCTCAGAAAAACATTTCGCTGGATCCCCACCGAAACAAGGAAAACAGTCACCCATGCTCTGGTCACGAGCCGACTGGACTACGGAAACACCCTCTACGCAGGCACTACCGCTAAACTCCAGAAGAAACTCCAACGAATCCAAAACGCCTCAGCCAGGATCATATTAGACATCCCACGCAACGAACACATCTCTGGTCACCTTAAAGACCTCCACTGGCTACCCGTCAATAAGAGGATCACTTTCCGACTGCTAACCCACGCACACAAATCACTCTACGACATCGGACCAGAATGCCTCAACTCACGACTGTCCTTCTACACCCCCTCCCGCCAACTACGTTCTTCCAGCCAAGCCCTCGCCACTGTACCTCGCATCAACAAGACCACCATGGGAGGCAGATCCTTCTCATACCTGGCTGCTAAAACATGGAACTCACTCCCCGCCTACCTTCGTCTTACCCAGAACCACCTAGCATTCAGAAAGCAACTTAAAACGTGGATATTTGACAAGTAATACTCCTCCCCTTTCTAAGCGCCTTGAGACCCTCTGGGTATGTAGTGCGCTATATAAATTCTCTGACTTGACTTGACTTGACTTGACCCCCTTCTCACTGACCTTAAGGTCAAACCCTGCCAGGCGAACCGTGCGGTCCTTTCAGGCCCCAGATCCTATTCCCTCACTCAAACTGACAAAGCCAGAAACCCTTCCCCACTCATTCTAAGCTACAAAATCAACCCTGTTGAAAACCACATGTTATATAAATGACTTCTTTTAGGGATAAAATACATTTAGTCCTATATTATAAAAGCATTTAATGTGAACAAGTTGCAGAACATAATAACAGAGCATACCAGCATTATATTAAATGTTTGCTACCACCCTATGCAATTGTACTCATTATCAACCCTACAAAGATAAAAGACAAAATAGGCCCTGCCAAAAAGGTAGAACCTTTAACCCTGATATTAACCATAAACCTCTGCACTGGGCACAGTGGCTCACTGAGCTATGAAGAACAACCTCAAATAATAACAACCCACAAATTTGTAATATACACAAATATGCATTTTCTGAAAGCCAGAAACACTGCAAGGCTATGGAAAATGACAAGAGTGCTATGTAATAGAGTCCATTTTACCTGAATTTCGACTTTTGACTTTGGGGCACTTAAAAACGAAAATCATGCAGTTGCATTACATATTAATCACCCCAGAATGTGCTTTACAATTTACAAAGAGCAAACATGAAGCATCTCGCATGTAATGGCTTAAAAAAAATGAGCCCTCACGCCTGCGCCAAGTAAAACCCTAACATGCAAATGTCCGAATTATGCAGTCACACAGTACTTTAATCAAATTTTAATTTTAGGAGGTCATAGTATGAGTATTAAGCTTTATAAATATCTAAAAACGATTTTGAAAAACACATATATTTTTTTCAAATAATTTTTCCATGTTTAATAATTTTTTAAAAATTTTTTTTTTCCAAACCCAGTCTGAATTGCTAAATCCACATTTAAAAAACCAAACTGCATCTTTTGCCTATCAGTTTAGATGCAGTCATGTATGAGCCTACGCACAAAAGCCTAACTTAGAACAAGACAGATTTTCGCGCCAGAATTTAAAAAAAAAGAGGACATTTAAGCAACAACCCAAGAATATAGTTTGAAAAAGTATTAAAGGAAAGGAAAACCGCAAGTAAAATGTTTTCCAGTGATACAAAATAATGAACCTTACTTTTGTAACCCTCCAAAACCTTTATTCTGAAATGCTAAATTCAGAGCGTGGGCTAGGCTTCTGGCTGAATAAACATTCCAATGTCATTTATGGCCTGTAAAAAAAAAACAACAGCTGCCGTTCTTAAGGCAGGAAATGGCCTGCACAAAGCTGACCCCAGAACTTTCAGTCTTACTGAAAACAGAAACTGTTCAGAAACGTGTGTGCCACAAGATACATTTAAACGTAGCAAAAATTCACTTTAGTTGAAGTTTTTACATTTTACATGTATGAAAATGCATGTAAGTAAAAAAGCTACAATTTCGTTTATCCTACCAAACACACAATTTAATTTTGAGGCCTTTCATGTTCCTAGTGAATGTAAATTTTAACTTTATCTAATTTAAGCATTTTAACATTTTGCACATATGCGCCTTTGCTTAGTTTATAAATTAAAAAGCAACATATAGCTATTTTAGCAGGTAACATGGCAAATTACTGCGTTCTAATTCTAATTTCTAATTTAAAATACTTGTAAAGCGCAGCATACACCTTGCGGTTTCTTGGCGCTGGGGAGATCGGCAACTGAGGGGAAAACAAGAAGACCAGGGAGAGAAGAAAGGGATATTTGAAGGGGTTTTAAGTGGGGAAGGCTTGGCTGAAAAGGAACGTTTTCAGATCTCTGCGAAAGGGGAGATACTGGGTGGCAGACCGGAGGTGGTCAGGAAGTGAGTTCCAGAAGGTTGGAGCTAGGGTGGAGAAATTAGCCCCGCCCCACTTTTTGCGAGTGAAGCGAGGGATCTGGAGGAGGGACCTGGAGGAAGATCGAAGTTCTGTTGTGGGTAGATAGGACTTGATTAGTGAGGAGATGAAGGCCGGGGCGGAGCCCTGGCGGGCCTGGAAGACCATGCACCCGATCTTGAATAGGGCCCGTTCCTTTATGGGGAGCCAGTGAAGCTCTCTAAGAAGGGGGGTGGAGTGGTGATAGCGAGGGAGACCGTACACAAGCCGGGCTGCTTGATTCTGGACGGTCTGGAGTCTACGCAAACTGTAAGCGGGGATACCGTGGTAAAGAGCGTTTACGTAGTCCAATTTTGATATCACGAGTGCGGCCATAATGATCTTAAGTGCCTGGGGGGAAAAGAAGCGGGAGACAGTGCGGATAGTGCGGAGAGAAAGGAAACAGGAGGACACCACAGAGCTGATTTGTGAGTGGAGAGTGAGTTGGCTGTTTATTTTGACACCAAGTGTTTTGACCGTGGTGGAGGGGGTCGGTGCAGAGCCAAGAGAAGGGGGCCAGAAGAGAGAGTTCCAGGGACTGGATGAACCACCGGTGAGAACGAGCTCGGTTTTATCCGGGTTCAGCTTAAGGTGGTTGTGGTTCATCCAGTCACTGATGAATGTCATGGTTGACTGGAAATTGGAGACCGAGAGAGGAGAAGGGGACAGATCAAAGATGAGCTGGAGGTCATCCGCGTAGTTATAGACGGTGACCTCCAGCTGCTGTAGTGCAAAGATGAGAGGAAAGATATAAAGGTTGAAAAGTAAGGGGGAGAGGGAGGATCCCTGGGGAACACCGCAGGTGACAGGGAGGGGAGTGGCCGTGAAGTCGCCTAACCGGACCGCCTGAGTGCGTTCTCTCAGAAAGGAGGAGAGCCAGATCAGAGCTGATCCCCCGATACCGGCCGCCTTGACACGGGTGAGTAGGATGGTGTGGTCCACCGTGTCAAAGGCGGCGGAAAGATCAAGGAGGACCAGTGCCTGGTGTTTGTTTTCGTCCATACCCTTTCTGAGTTTGTCCAAGACAGAGACCACGACTGACTCGGTCGAATGCCTGGGACGAAACCCGGCCTGGCGGGAAGCCAGTCCCCCGTTTGCCTCCACATGGGCGCTGAGCACCGCGGTAACATAGCGTTCCATCACCTTGCCCAGGAAGGGTAGTAGGGAGATGGGGCGATAGTTAGCCGAGATAGAAGAGTCAGCGCCAGCTTTCTTCAGGATGGGCACTATGGTAGCTGCTTTAAGCGAATAGGGCACTACGCCCTGTGCCAGGGAGCTGTTGAGGAAGGCAATGGGGGGGTCAGGGCAGCTGGAGTATATTTGCTGCAGGACTCGTGCTGGGCAGACGTCCGCGGGAGATCCCGACTTCACTTTAGGGAGTATCTCCAGAAAAGAGTCCTGCGTGAGGGGGGGGGATAGAGGTAAGAAGGTGGGGGAGGGGAGGGGGGGCGGGATCGACAAAGGCAGAGGAGGGTGGAGGGATATTAAGCTTGATGGCTGCTATTTTATCTAAGAAATAGGCATTAAGCTGGTCGCAGAGGAGTTGGGAGGGAGGAATAATGGGCGAGGTTCGGTCTGAGAATGCCAGGTCATTCACTATCCCGAAGATTACCCTGGGTTTGTTATCGGCGGAAGTAATTTTGGATGAAAAGTAGGTGGACTTTGCAGCCAGGATTGCGGTTTTATATTTGTCCAGTGCTGATGAGAAGTGGGTCTTTAATAGGGGATCGTAATTTTTCCTCCATTGCCTTTCTGCCTGTCGGGCGCTCAGTTTGAGAGCTTTTAGGTGGTCGTTGAACCATCTATTAGAGTCCTTTGGTCGGCGGACGGAGATGCGGCGTAGGGGCGCCACAGAGTCGCAGCCATCCGCCAGCCAGGTGTTAATGGCCTTGGCTTGAGAGGTAGATGTTAAGCCAGTAAAAGTAGGAGTAGAGTCGCGGAGCATGGAGGTCAAGGAGGGGTAATCCAATCTATTCCAGTTCCGTGCCCAGGTGTTTTTGGCATACGGAATTTTAGGCATCACGTTGCGGGAAATAGAGAAGGAAATAAGGGCATGGTCGGACCAAGGGCACGGCGAGACAGTGGCCGAGGCCACGGGGAGGTTGAGGGACCAGACCTGGTCCAATGTGTGTCCGTGGGAGTGAGTGGGGACGGATATGTGTGACACGAAATTAAGGGTTGATAGGCAATCTGTAAACTCTTTTGAGGCTGAGCACTCGTGTAGGTCAGAGGGCCAGTAATTAAAGTCCCCTAGCACCAAGACCGAGGCGTAGTTGACCGCCAAGTTGGCCAGTAGATCTTGAAAGGCCGGCAAAAATGCAGGCGAGGGCTGGGGAGGCCGGTACATTAATAGGCAGGTGATAGGGGGGGAAAATGAAAGAGAGCGGGCAACCAGGAAGTCAGCAGGGGGAATGGGAGGTGAGGGAAGTGGTTGGAAGTTCAACTCCGACCGAGCGATCAGGGCAACCCCACCGCCTGCCTTGCCCGCCGGCCGGTCGGCTCGAAGTGCCACATAGGAGGAGGGTAGGGTGGCCAGGAGAACGGGGAGGGAAGTGTCACAGTACCAAGTTTCGGTCAGGAGCAGTAGGTCCGGTTTCTCAGAATCGAGTAAGACGAACAGCTCATGGTGGTGCTTGACTGCTGACCTGGTATTGAGTAAAATGACAGACAATGCCGGCGAACGGGGGGGAGGTCAGGGGGAAGGGGACAGGGTAGCGGGGGAACGTGTAGCGGGGGATGAGGGGCTATGGGGGAAGTGGGGGCAAGGCCTAAAGAGGAAATCAGTCTGCGGGTGGAATCTGGAAGTAGCCATTTACCTTGAAGGGCAATGAGATCCTTAGAAGAGTAGGATGTAGATTTGGCATGGAGTCGTGCCCCTAGCCCCGTCCGGCCGCGGACGGGCGCAGACGGGCTTGCCTTAGGCGCGCCTTCGGTGAAGTAGTGTGGCTCACTGGTTAGAGGCGGCAGACCCGAGAGCAGAGGACGGCCCGGGACCAGGGTTCGATTCCCGGCGCGGCAGGTTTCTGGACCAGGGTCAGCGGACTCGATAATTCTCTCGCCTCGGTGCCCACTCTTATCAGCGATCACACTCGGCAACTCTGGGCATTAGCTTGCCTCATCTTCACTAACGGCCCCCCAGACCGCCGGGGATGCCTGGTCTCACCCTGGAGATACCCATTAAGGGACCATCTCTCAGGGAAGCCAGGAAGGGTTTCGCGGCGGTCGAAGCGCCAGGACGCCTACGGGTAGCAGTGCGCTATATAAATGCCTACACATTTACATTTACATTCGGCGCGCAAAAGTCGCGCCCGCTGCGCTCGTCCGCTGCGCTTCCTACCAAGACACATACTTTATGCCGGTGGGTGAGGAGGTTGGAGGGGGCGTGGCCAGCCGAGGGGGCGTGTCTCGCCTCGCCCTCGGGAATGGCGACTGAAGGGAAGAGGTCGTTGCAGCGAGAAGCGCTGTTTTAAGATGCCAAGATGCAGGTGAGAGTGGGTGGCAGTTTAAAAGCACAGTGAATATCACAGAAAATACAATTTTAAAAATCGTCCCTGCTCCCGGCTTTCCGCCTCAGGAGCCAATTAGCAATGCAGCGCCTAGCGTTGGCGCGCGCTATTTGTAGTCGTGGCGGGGGGGCGTGGCCAGCCGAGGGGGCGTGTCTCGCCTCGCCCTCGGGAATGGCGACTGAAGGGAAGAGGTCGTTGCAGCGAGAAGCGCTGTTTTAAGATGCCAAGATGCAGGTGAGAGTGGGTGGCAGTTTAAAAGCACAGTGCGTTCTTATTTAATTTCCACCTAATATCAATTAATCCAACATTTTCCTTAACAGACTGAAAACATCAAGAAATCCACAATCACGCATTGAGCTCCTTTCACACAGAAACAGAAACATTTCAAACATGCAGGACACACAATACAGCGCTTAAGGCATGTGTTTCATAAATTCGCGCCACGCTATTCACAAACAAAAATTACACTAACAGGAACAAAACCCCCACATTTAAACACACATTGAACCCACAGATCAACACATAGGACTGAAACAAAAAACAAGCCACAAACAGATCTTAAACCAAACCAATTGTAAATGCTAGTTGTACGTCATATTTACAAGGAACGTTTGGCAATGATGTTTCAATTCACAATTTTTTTTTGACTGGCAGAGCACCAAAAATCGCTCTGCATTCCCCATTCATAAAAGTGCACAGAACAAAGGATCCTTATGTGTATTATGTCCATATTTTAGTTCCCTGGGGATACAAAATCACCAAGGAAGAAATATGTTTTCACACCTAAACCTATTTAGGTATCCCTTCTAAGGGAAGCCGGCTCATTTACTTCAAATCACATTATGGTACCTTTCACAAAAGCAACACATTTTAACATGTGAGCTTAACCAAAGACAACAGGCATGCCAAAAATAGTGCAACATATACACTATTATCAAAGGTTGAGGAAATATCCCCGCATGACCTGCCTATATGAGTTGCAACACATACATATCAAATCAAATCATATCAAATCATATTCATATCATATTCTTCAAAGGTCAAACACAATCCAAAGTAGACAAGTCTATCTCAAATTCAAATATGTCAACAAAGGCATCCAAACTTAGAGCAGGCGCCGCAAAATTACTTTTACCAAACATAAGCTGTCCAAATTCTAACTGCCAAGTTTTATCTAACAGTCTATCTTTTTATGTTACATTTTAATACTCACGCCAAAAGTGTTCTCAGTCAGGGGTGACTTCCTGGGGAGGATCAGAAATCAGGAAGAACAGAAACACACCGAGCCGCAGACACAAGGAATCACAAGAAGCGCTGTGCACAGCATACCCTCTTTGCAGAAACCAGTCCCATGCTGCTCAGTAGTTTTCTGCCTCCTGGCAAGATGATCACTCCTTCAGATAGCCACCTCTCTGATGACTCCTGGCTCTGGCTCGCCATTTGTGGTATTCAAATAAAAGCAGTAAGAGACTGACACAGAATTCTGAAATATCAAAGGACAGTTTATTACATTCATACGAGGTGAGGCTGCGTCGCCCAAAGGCCATGGCAAATGAATGAGGCAGTCTGAGGAAGCCAGAAGGCTGACGCCTTATATACATTTCAGACTTACACAGTCTTGGCTCCTGTGAGCACACAAAGAATACCTAATATGGACATATAGTTTCTCTTTGTTGAACCAAGTGGGAGGAACTAACAGTTTCAGAACGTAGTGAACACATTCCTATGTAAAACTAATCAGTAACAGCTGCAGACTCTACCAGGCATTTCTGAGCATGCGTGGAAGTGGAGGAGGCTAAATATATCCTGTTACTAGGCAGCCTTCAGGCGCAGCTAAAAGGAAGGTAGGACAAAGCACATAGTGAGCACATGGCAGCACATGGTAGCCAAGATGGCCTCCAGAAACTAAAATGGCTTCCAAAAAGCGGATAAGATAACTTCTAAATGCGAGATGTTTTCTGCTAACGCTAACCCATTTTTACCAATTTACAACAGCAGGGTCCATGCCTCCAGCAGGAATATTAAGGACTTCTTCCAATTGATCTTATATCCTGAATAATCTCTAAATATGTGTAAAAATGTGTAGGATTCGTTCACTCAAGAAGGCTGATTACGTGTCCTGTAGCAAAACGTCAGTGTAGAGGGAGATTCTCTCATCCCACTCCTGATCAACTGGAGTACCCCATATGAGAGGTCCTGGCGAACCCACACACTTGTGAAGAGTATAGGAGACAAGGAACATCCCAGTCAGACGGCAAAGACTCGGGAAACTGTATTATTGACGCGTATGCACGCCAGAGGGGCCACATACAAGAGCTTGATAGCAGTTCCGCTGGTTCAGCAAAGGAATTCCCTGTTGAATTTGGTACTCCATTAAGGTGTCGGGAGATTTAAGCGCCTTCCCTGGTGTGGCATAAAGACCGATTGATCAGGATGATCCACTGTTGAAATTACTGTCCGCAGGCAGATTGCCAGGGCCTACGCAAGGACCTTAGTCTCAAAATTAAGCAGGGAGAAAGGTCAGTTGCTGGTTCGTCCATTTTTGGGATGACCACCACCCCGTCGCTGGCCTTGTTTGCAAGGCTCCTATTGTCTTATTTATTTAGTCTACTGTCAGGTCTTTGTCTAGTGCGTCTCGGTCCTTATTCGTTAGCATTGGCGGGGTCAGGTCTTTCAGGAAGTCTCTCCCAGTATTTCCGTCCCATTGTTGTCTGTGTCCTCAAGGATTCTGTTCCGTCCTTTGTCTTGTCTCTCTAACCATGCAAGCAACTCATTGGCTTTATCACCGACATCATATAGACAATGCTGGGTAGCCAGCACACGAGTGCCCGCTATTTTCCATTAGTGCTCTTAATGTGTGCTGTTTCAGTTGATGGTGTAATGGGAGAGAAACTGATTCCCCACGTGCCAAGCGATCCTCCAGGAAAGCACATTCCCTGTTCTGAGCCTCGCACTTCAATTTACGTTCCTTCGGCATTCCCCCAATCAAGGCTTGTGTCTGGCCTCGAGTCACTGCCTTGAATTCATCCTATAGCCTGCAAGCTGATTCAACAGGCCACCCGTTCTCCTTAAAATAGAAGTCTGCTCCATCTCTCATACGAGCTTTAAACGTCTTGTCTTTTAAATATCACGGATCAACCCTTGTGGGTAGGATGAAGGCCACAACCGGACCATCGAGTTGCACCTCCACCAGCGAATGGTCTGAGATTCCCCCTGCTATGTGCGTAGCAGCTCTAAAATCAACAGTCTGGGTGAAAGGATGGTGCAGGCATGCCAGACTACCATGTTCAGCAGACAGGTGCGTCCGGTTCTGATCCCCTCTTCCCCTCTAGGGGCCTTTAGGAGTATCATGAATATAGTACAGGTGCAGTTCTGTCATTCCAGTCACCCCAATGCGTTTATGCTCTGTCCTAAGCGTCTTACCCTTTCACAGGATGAGGCAGTCTTGTCTGGGTCTCTTTCCTGTTTCCCGGCACTTGAATAGCACGCGCAAACACTCGAGAGAGCAGTGACCCACCAGCAGGCTTTTGTGGAGCACTTTTGTCCTGGAGGTAGTGCTGCATTCAGTAGGGCACCCACTCTGTTTTTTCTTTGCAGTTGCCTGAAGATCAGCAGTCACACTAGGCCGGTCGGTAAGTGCAGCTCCTCTGGAGGCCCGACCGTCAGCAATTGAGCCCACACTGTGGCCAGCTGGACCACAGGCGTAAGCCCAGACAGGGTGTTCGACACTGGAGTAGGTGTAGTCCCTCATGGGCCTCTGACACAGAGTAGTCTGGAATTCAGCCACTAAAAGCCCAACTCAGGCTCTCCAGGAAGCCAGTAGATTCAGACCCTGTTTTGTTAGGAATTTGGCAAATGCAACCTTGAACGGGCGGGTTGGCAGCACACAATCGTCCAACTGGGCCTCAACAATCACGTTGTCGTAGCGTACTATTTTCTGCCCTGAACTGTTGGGAGAGTCTTGGGGGTGGAGGTGGGGGGTGTCCCTTAGACTAGCACTCTCACATTGCATTTATCCTCTGCACACAAACGCCCTAAACACGCACTTGATGTTAGCTCAAAGTTTGAGCACATGTATAGAAATGGAGCATTACATGGGTGTGTCAGTAGGACGCCACTACACTGATGCAAATATCTCATCAGGCTATTGATCCTTACAACAGGGTGCATTGCCACCTCCGCTCTAGCTGTTAAACCCAGGACAGTCCTCTGACTCAAATAAGGGCACAATTGGTGTGACCCTCCAGGTCACAGGACCGGTCCAAGACCTCTCATAGTCCCTTGTTAGAAGTAGCACAGTGCTGGAGTGGCAGAAAAATCTCATGTAATTGTTTTTTTTTTTACTTTGTAGTGGATTTACCCCAGTAACGTCCAGTTACAAGTTTGACGCCATGGACTGGGGAGTTGCCACAAGGAACAGATTCTTCTGCCTGTCAAACCACATGCCATTCACTATTTCATAGTGTTTTTCTGCTTTTATTTACCATTTGTATTAAGCAGGTGGTAGATATATGCATGTGGTTGGTTGGGGGTAGATAGGTGAAGCAGGGGATGAAAGGGAAAGCATTTTCTAACAGAGGGAGAAAGGTAAATTGTTATTTGCATGATTAACAAAAATCTTACGATTACTGCACTCTTAAAGGAAACACACCAATTTAAATACAGACCAACAATTTTAAAATTTCAAAAAATCCAGATTAGTTTTCTTAAATAACATAAACACAATTTATAGACATTACATCAGACCGTCATCTTTCCAGGACTTAATATCAATTGTGTCAATTATTATTTCTGTAATTTATGTGTGATGTCATAAAAATAGTCCTAAATGTTGTCCTTAATTATCTTAGACTTCCAGATTTCCTGTGGGCAACTCACAAGTATCCAACTTCTTTTTAACAAGTATTAAAAATGTAGTAAAATTGGCGTTCATTTTAATACCCGACGGTCTAAAAAAACTACCATGGCATGTCTGCAGGTGCGAACAACTCTGCCAATGAAGCAGTTTTTCAAATATCGTTTTCTTTCTGCCATCATTACTACACATATACAACAAAATGCAAAATACTTTCGTCCCATAGGTTGCATGGGCTGCACATAGTCGGCTTAGATTGTCTCAACCAGGGCACTAAATGTTTTAAGCCAGGTAAGTTGCCGAATCGTGCGTTCATAAAGGTGTTTTTGGTTTGTAGAGACCATGGTATTTCTAAATATGGTTGGACCTTAAGACTCGTATATTCCTGAACCAACATCCATGCGTGGGATCTCCTAATAAACAGTTCTTTGTCTTTTAAAAGTGACTTTTTTTATTTATTTTTATTTTCAAAAACCTTTATTAAGGAATATCAACATGGCAGACACAATACACCGTGCAGAACCGCCGCGCGCGGTAGCAAGATAAATTACAATACAGACATTGAGTTGCAATTGGGTTACGTTTACAGCAATTCAGTAAAACCAGGAATGTCAAAGTCACAGAACCACAGTCCAGGGCTACAGCCTCCCAAGGGGAAGCACGCATAGAAGCACAGTAACAGATGAAAGTCTAAAGCAGCAGGGGTGCAGATGGGGAGGTGGGAGAATTCACTAACCAACACCGGCGGCCGCCACGGACCCAGGGCCGGCGGCGAGAGCAGGAGAGATAGCGCCGCTGGGGGGGGGGCGGAAAAGGAGATAGACGACCAGGGGGGCCCAAATGTCGACAGGGCGGGACCTGGCTGGCATTAAATACCAAAACTCAGAGAAGAGTCTGGCATCGAGAGACATCCTCGAACCAACTCTCGACCCTAGGAGCAGGCCGCCGACCCCTACACATGGCCACCCTACGTCTGGTGAGTACCAAAAGCATCGAAATCAGGCGGCGGGAAGCATCAGGGCAAAACTTAACAAAGCCAAGAAGGCACAGGGGAGGGTCTGGGCGCACTGCAGCACCGGTGATAGAGCGCACAGTTCACCCGGGTCACTGGGTTTCCTAATTCTCACACGCACTGGGCCCTGGCGTGCATATGTAAACCAATGACTCGCGTTTGGCGTGAACCGGGTGAGATTATACACGCTACTATGAGTAATTCGGGGGGTGACTTCTCACCACTGCTGATCCTGTACCTGACTTACCACAGGCACGTTACTCCAGACGGATCAGGAGCTATCAGGGGACAGGTGACAGGGGTCCTAGAAGAAAATACACCTTATAATCCAAAATACATCGTCCACACTGTACCATAAAATAACCACAGACACCTGATAAGTTTTAAGAGTTTATAGAAAATTTCAAAGTGAATATGTCAGAATTAGCAGAATACAAAGTAACACGTCAAGCATTAAAATCACAACTAGAATATATCCGTGAATTAAAGCAAGGACCATTTGAGTATATGGGAAACACTATGGGTAAGAGTATTAAGAACCAACTAATCACTGCAATGTTACACTAGGACCTGGGATATGAACGGGAACTATAACCTTTATCTATGCTATCTTGCTAAGTTCACAGCAATCACACTAAGGGAAAAGGGAAAAACGGGAACATACTAATAAAATAGGACAGTTTGGCAATTTTCTAAAGGTGGGGAGAGAAGTGGAACAATCTAATAAACAATTGCATATAACTCACTTTTCAAGGTGATAGAGCAATATCACAGGCAAGAGCGCTTTATTAAGAAAACGGAAAAAAGAGAGAGAGAGAGAGACGCAAACCCACAATCTGATATTTACCTAATTCAGAATGAAGACCAACCCTGGCCACGGGTCAGTTTGGAAGGATGGGGACAAGGACCCTCAGAAAAGGAATGCCAGAATGCGAGCAGGTACAGCTCACGGACAGTCGGGACAGGATACCCCTCAGGATTAGGTACAGGACTGGACCCACCAAGGCACGACCAACACCCACAGCTTCAGAAGCAACGCCTGCGTTGCCCCTTTCTGCAAGTAATCCGCCAGTAACCCCGATTGGGTTTTTGAATTTCCCAGCAAAGTGCTCCGCCAGCACTTAAGACTATTTCCACCCCTAGGAGTTTGTGGAAAGTATGGACAGAGTGCTCCGCAGCACTTAGGATTAGGCACCTATAGAGTTCGTAGGGTTAGTGACAGGTCTGCTATTCGGACAAGTCGGACAATTTCCCTAAGCTAAACTAGGGCAGTTATACTCTTTGGGGACCCTTAGACCACCCACCAATGTTGCAAGTGACAGCTTCCCACATTATGATTGGTCAAAAGAGGTGGCCTGGACAATGTCACCTCCTAGAATTCAGAGTTCACATAATGCATATTTAATTTTCACTATCCGCCCCTTGGGTTCACGTTCCCATCATAGAAAATACAGTACTACAATGCAGTTCATAGTAGGTAGCAACAGTGTTGATTCTTTCAAGGTGAGATTCTGTCTCTCGGAGGAGCTTTCTCAGGCGCATTGGGCTTCAGGAGCCAGCTGGCTTGTTTCAGCTTCTGCGCAGTGGAGTTTTTCCCCGGTCACATGACAGAGCCCAGCAGAGCCTCAAGTATGGCTCCGCTCCCGATTTTCCCAGCCCCAGAGACACGATACATGAAAAGTAAGCGAAAACAAATTAGAGTCATGCATAAAATGATCACACTGTATACCAGGCTAAAACTAAACACACCCCTTACTTTATAACTTCTATAGTATTACATTTTAGTGCGAAAAGACAGATAGGCGAAAGCAGCAGTTGCAAGCATAGAGCGTGGTGAGAGACAAGCGGCCATGTTTGCAACAGTGCGCATGAGCACAGATTCCCTCCAGAATGCGAGTGCGTCACATCACATGGGTATGACCGACGCATGCGCAGACTGGATTTCAGCGAAGCAGCCGTTTCTTCTAGTGCAAGCTTTGTTAGTATGAAAAGACACACAGGCAAGCCTCTTGGGGACACCCGCGTGTTGGGGAAAATGCAAAAATAAATGACGAACAGTTGGATTAATATGATTATACATTAAAACGAGGTTCATGAGTGGGAGCAAGTCGCTTTACGTGCGAATCCTTGCTCCATCAATCCCCTCTTTGATGATATTTACTATCATCACTACAAAGGAAACAGATGCCAACTTTTCATTCTTCCATATCATTCATCTCTATCTCAACGAATTTATTGTTGATTTTTCTCTCGGCTTCTCTATGAGAGTTGTGATTTTTCACCTTTTTGTAGATTTCATTCCTCAATTCTTCTAATTCTAATTCATCAATGTTTCTCTTCACCCCTCTTTTGTTTACAGTTTTTCTTTTGCACTTTTGACATTTACAGCAGATGAAAATTATCAACGCAATCACACCTATTCCAAATATTGGCATCAGTATTTTCCACAGGATGTTTCTACCTAGGTTAGAAAACCAACTACCTATAGAGGAGAGACCTCCAGTCAGTCTCGTCCAGGCACTGTCAACCTCTAATGGTTTGAGTTCTTTTTCCAAATTAGTAATGTTCTTCACATATTGCTTTAATTCGATACTTTTATCAGGAATGTAGGTGCAACAATGTTGCGCCTTCAGCATTCTACAGACTCCGCCCTCTTTTGCCAATAAGGTATCAAGAGCAAGGCGGTTTTGCAAAACCATTGATCTGATCGCAACCATTTCAGTATTGACCAGCAGGAATCCAGCAGCAGTGTCAGTAGATAACAGATCCACTACTGTAGACAATTTGCAGATTCTATGAGTGTTCAGAACTACCCCCATTCCAGGTATCAGTGCACTAAAGATATCACCTATAATTTCACCTACACTTTCACGTTTACTACGCACTAAGCCATTAGTTTCTTCATCATTGCTTCCAGCAGCGTTATTCACATGGTATATTTTCGGGAAAACAATGCCAAAGTAGCAGCTTCCATACCAGTGATCCGGCAATTTGAAATAAGCCTTGTTCCCACATATATAATATATTCCGGGAAACACAGGTTCTGACCCATTTTTGAAACCCCAACCTCCAATTACCTTATAATTATGTTCACACTCGCTGGAACCAATGAATACATTGTTATAGTATTCTGTCCTTTCTCTATGGAGACAAAGTTTTCCTTTTCGTTCAAAATCCAGCAACAAAGCAGGATTAGCTTCGCCTTGAGAGGTGTTATCCATGTGCTCAGCCCACCTAGGGACTCTATTCTTTTCATCATTTGCCTTTTTCTGAAACTTTTCCCTCCTTCGGTCTGCCATTTTAATGAACATCTTTTCCTGCTCTTGCAAAGAACAGGTCAGATTTTCCTGTCGGGCTTCATCTAAGTCTATGTCACCTATAGTCAGGAAGTATTCTCCCATATAACGAGTTACGTCACTTTTAATATGTACAAGGTTCAGGTGTCCTCTAATAGGAAGTTCAGAAAAGACTACGTCAGCATTTGAATAGTAGTACTGTAAAGTGCTTCTATAAAACAAGCTAGCTAATATACTACAGGAAATTCCATAGGTTAGGGGTAAGTGGTGATATGTCACACCTTCAGCTACAGAGGTAGGTAGCTTCATGCAGACATAACAGTCTTCTATTTCCATAGCTTCTACATAATGTACTAACAAGTTAGCAAAAACATTTAAATGCGTCCGGTTTCTCATCTTGTGAAAGTGCAGTTCATCCTCATCTGATGCTTCTAAATCCTGTCGTGTTTGTCTTTGCCTATGCCTATCTAGAGTGTCATGTCGTCCTAAGCTCCGTGGAGTCTCTGCAGTCCGTGCAACGTCTGTGTCTAATATTTCAGGTTCAGTAGGGGACAGGTTTGGATTTTTACTTATCATAAAAGGTAAAAAGACGGTTAATCCTATCCACATTACTATTAGCATTGCTATACTACACAAGCATATCTTACAGCAAGTTTTGAAACACCCACATCTGGATCTCCCAGTCACGCTTGAATCAGACATTTTAGCTTACAGGTGGCTTTTGCAACCCCTCTTCTTTTCTTTATGCAGGGCTTCGCTCTGTTTTGTCTCAAGGAGGGTCTTCGTCCGAACTCTGATCAGTGACGGACTCCTTGTCACTCTTCCCACTGTGATGGGGCTCGCCAATTTCTTCCAGCACCAGGTATGTCCATTCGGGGCTCCGATACAGTTTGTTCTGTTTCTTTAATCTGTCGCTTTTTCTCAGAAACTTGCCTCGGGCTGGCTTCCGTTCACTTTCAGCCCTTTCGCGGTCTTTCAGTTTCTCTTCGACAGTTTTTAGTCGGAGTCTTAGCCTTTTGACGTACCTGGGTGTACTTTTGTTTCTGCGACTCTTAGTAGTTGAGGACACTTGACCTTCCTCGTGCACTCTTTTAATTTTCTTCTGGTGCTTGACAGAGTCTATTTCCCTCCCTGTCTGACTAGTTCCAGGTCTTTCATCTATTTCTTCTGCCTGGTCCTCTAGCTGGTCCTGTTCAGGTTCGCTTTGTGGGTTTTCTTGGCTGTTAGGTGAACTGGAGTCTGATGCCTGAACACGTTCATCTATTTCTATCTGCCCTGGTTCATGCACTTCGTTCTCTTCACTGTCTTCCGCATGAACCTCAGCCCTTACCACTATCTGTCCCTTTACAGGCTCCGGAGTTTCAGGTGGAGCGTTGACGTCTTGATCTGTCCCTACTTGGCCTATTTCCTGATCAGGTGTGAAGTGTGTCTGGTCGACCTGACCTTCTCCTTCTAGTTCTGTCTCACCTGGACTATCCCACTCACTGTCTAGGTAGGAATATTTCCTGGTTCGTATTGGATCATGAACCTGGTCGTCGGCGGGGTACCACTCAACGTCTCGACTTGTGCTTGGCAGTTCGATGTCAGCAAGATCCGGACTCTCTTCGGGAGTCTCCTCAACGGTGCTGCCTTCAGCTTCAGTCGCGTTTTCTCCGGTCACCCGCTTTGTGTGGCTGGCATGGATCCACTTCGGCACACCAGCGCACTTCACAGCAGTAGTGGTGACAAGAATCACTTGTCTCGGCTTTCCCCACTTTGGTCCAAGGCAACTCTTCCGGGTGTGTTTCTTTAACACCACCCAATCGCCTGGTCGCAGCTTATGTGCCGGAGTCTTGGGCCAGTCGTCTTCTGTCTCTCCAATCTGGTGGGAGATAGAACGCACTTGGTCACCCAGTTGCTTGCAGTATTCTAGCACCAAATCATCAGTAATGCTTAGCAGTTTGTGTCCAGGTACCCATGCTTGTCGCATCACTCTCCCCATTAGCACTTCATGGGGGCTCAGGCCTGTTTTTCGATTTGGAATACTTCTCAGACTCATCAGCACAAGGGGCAAAGCATCTGTCCAGTTCATTTTGGTGGAATCACACATCTTCGCCAATCTGGACTTTAGCGTGCCATTTATCTGTTCGACCACCCCAGATGCCTCGGGATGGTAGGCACAGTGCAGTCTTTGCTTCATTTTAAAAGCCTTACAGAGCTCTTCTAGGACGTCGTTGGCAAAATGCCCACCTTGGTCCGTTTCAATCGTTTCTGGGATCCCAAACCTAGGTATCAACTCCCTGAGCAACAGCTTGGCGGTAGTTAGGGCATCATTTTTCTTTGCTGGGTAAGCCTCCACCCACCGGGAAAACAGACAAACTATGACTAGGATATATCTATATCCCTTGCATTTGGGCATGGTTATGAAGTCTGCCTGCATTCTAACAAAGGGACCTACTGCCTTGCCGATGGTACTCTGCTCTACTACAGTCCTCTTTCCTGCATTGAATTGCTGACACACTAGGCACCTCTGGCAAAGCCGTTCCGCCTGGTTCCTGAACTTTGAATTAAAGAACACCTTGTCAAACACGCGACACATGGCATCCCTTCCCATATGTGTGGGTTCATGTATCATTCGGACCATGGGATCTATCAGACTGTCGGGTAGCACGGGCATTCCACTTTTATCTACCACCACACCGTCATTCCTCATTCTGCAGTCATTTTCACTCCATCTAGCTTTTTCTTCCCTGCCTGTTGCCTGTTGTAAGTCTCTCAATTCATCCCACGCTGGCACATTATCAAACAACATCAGTTGGCAGCTGTGTCCACCCCACAACCCAATTTGGAGGGACATTTTGTGTCGGGCGCAAAATTGGGCAATTTGGTCAGCGTATCTGTTTCCGGCTGTCACATTATCATTTCCTGATTTGTGAGCCGCACACTTGACCTCGGCCAATTCTTTGGGCAATTGAATAGCTTCCAATAATTCTTGTACCACCTTTCCGTTTCTGATAGGGGTACCTGAGGAAGTCATGAATTCTCTTTGTAACCACAGTTGGCCGAAGTCATGAACAACCCCGTAACAGTACTGACTGTCAGTGTAAACAGTTATCCTTTTGTTCTTTCCCCTCTTACAGGCTCTAGTTAGGGCTATGAGCTCAGCTACTTGGGCCGATTTCACTTCGCATAGGTAAGATGCTTCTATGGTGTCTGTCAACGTGACAACAGCATAGGCAGCACACAGACCCCCACTCTCATGTCTCAAACATGAGCCGTCCACGAACATTGTCTTATCCCCATCAAGTAAGGCTACTTCTCTGATGTCAGGACGGGGCTTAGTGCTGAATTCTGTTAGATCAATGCAATTATGTTCCATTTCACCTTCGTCATCTACATCCAGGGGAACAGGTAACAGAGTTGCTGGGTTTAGGACATTGCACCGAGAAATGGTTACATTCTCAGCACCAATCAAAATTCTCTCATACTTAGTCAGCCGACTAGGTGTGAGATACTGGGTTTTGGTTCTTGTCAGTAGGATCACAACAGAGTGTGGAACATACACAGTGACAGGATGTCCCATTACAATATTTTCACTCTGTTCCAGGCTGACACAAGTAGCAGCTACTGCTTTCAGACATCCGGGCAAACCAGCAGCCACCGGATCTAAAGTGGCAGAGAAATATGCTACAGGACGCCTGACCAGCCCATGCTCCTGGGTCAGGACTGAGAGTGCACAATTTTCTCTGGTGTCACAGAATAGTTCGAACCGCTTGGAATAGTCTGGCATACCTAATGCAGGTGCGGTGCATAGACAGTTTCGCAAAGTTACCCATGCGGACATGCTTTCGCTGTCCCAACCGACTGGGTCTTCCACTCCTTTCCTGGTCATTTTTATCAAAGGTTTGGCTAGATTTGCGAAACCCACAATCCACTGTCTGCAGTACCCCACAACTCCTAGAAACATCCTCACTTCTTTCTGAGTTCGGGGTAGGTCCATTGCTTTAATTATCTTGATCCTTTCTGTGGTGACCTTTCGGATCCCTTTCTCTATCTGGTGCCCCAGATATTTCACTGAGTTTTTACAGAACTGCAATTTGTCAGGGGATACTTTATGTCCTCCCTTTCCTAGGTGATTCAGCAAGGCAATGGTGTCGGTGACACAGTCATTTTGAGTTTTGGATGCCACTAGAAGGTCATCTATGTACTGCACTAAAACGGACTCTCCAGGCAATACTAGGGTCTCAAGACATTTCTTTAATATCTGGTTGAAAATCGAGGGGCTTTCAGTGTACCCCTGGGGGACACGATTCCAGACATAGATATGGCTGTCAAATTCAAAACTGAAAAGGAACTTGCTTTCTGGATGCAATGGGATGGAAAAGAATGCATGGCACAGATCAATGACAGTGAACCATTCTGCATTCCAAGGAGTCTGATACAAGATTACTGCAGGGTTGGGCACAACGGGACAGCAAGGTACAACAATTTGGTTTACCTTGCGCAGGTCCTGCACTACTCGGTATTTCCCATTAGGCTTTTTAATCCCAATGATAGGTGAATTGCAGGGACTGCTCATTACTTCTTCTATGATTTCTGCTTCAAGTAATCGGGTAATTTCAGATGCGACTCCTGCCTTTACTTCTGCACTCATCTTGTACTGTCTTGTTTTTGGATATACCGCATTTGTCTTTATGGCTATTTTAACTGGGTCCACATTTGCCATTAAGCCTACATCCTTTCCTGAGAAATCCCACACTTCAGGAACTACTCTTAACTGCAGTTCTTCAGGCAAGTCTTCAATTGACAAGGTTTTAATGTCAGCATCGGGTCTTACTAACATAAGTTTGTACAAACCATCTTCATCGGGGGTCTGAACCTCGACACCTTTTGATGAGCAATAGATGGTACAGTTCATCTTGCACAGCAAATCGCGACCTAACAGGTTCACGGGACTGGAATCACAGACCACAAATCTGTGCATTTCTTTAAAGTTTCCTATGGAGATTTCCATAGGCTCGGTCACTGGAGTACTTATTATCTGATTTGAGACGCCCACTACTTGGATAGCTTCTCCCGAGAGGGGTAGGTTAGGAACATCCACTGTTCTCACAGTGGACCGGGTAGCACCAGTGTCCAACAGAAAGGTGATGTCTTTTCCCTCAACCTTTCCTTCAATGTATGGTCCAGTCTGGTCTACCGGTAAGGAGGCGCCAAGCACGCACTCCTTGTCCTCCCCCCTCAGGCCCCGTCAATCTTGTTCATCACAGAGGAAAGAATCACTCAACAGGTACTGTGGAATTGCTGCATTGCTTCCATTCTCTCCCTCCCATATTTCTGCCCTTTCATTCTGCTGGCCCTGGTTCTTATAGTTCTGTCTAGGAGCGTGAGGTACTGGAGGTAGCTTTACCTGTTGCTGGTTCCTTTTCGTCCCCTCTTTCTGCACCTGTGGATTTAAACCATTTACAGGGGCGTTACCGGCCTGCAGGTGTGGACACTCGTCTCTCCAATGCCCTAACTGGCCACACCCGTGGCAGGGGAACTTTTTCATAGCCTCTTCCCGACTTAATTTGGCCCGGGGCTTCCCTCCTCCCCCAGCAGTGGCATTCTGAGTATTATTACTAGAATTCAATTTACTTAACTGTTTTTCCTGCTGTTCAGCCAATTTTACTTGTGCCCACATCACCTTCTCCTTGAGGGCCTTCTTTTTATTTTCGATTTCATCTTCGCAGTATTTTGCATACTTCAGGACATGGACCGGGTAGCACCAGTGTCCAACAGAAAGGTGATGTCTTTTCCCTCAACCTTTCCTTCAATGTATGGTCCAGTCTGGTCTACCGGTAAGGAGGCACCAAGCACGCACTCCTTGTCCTCCCCCCTCAGGCCCCGTCAATCTTGTTCATCACAGAGGAAAGAATCACTCAACAGGTACTGTGGAATTGCTGCATTGCTTCCATTCTCTCCCTCCCATATTTCTGCCCTTTCATTCTGCTGGCCCTGGTTCTTATAGTTCTGTCTAGGAGCGCGAGGTACTGGAGGTAGCTTTACCTGTTGCTGGTTCCTTTTCGTCCCCTCTTTCTGCACCTGTGGATTTAAACCATTTACAGGGGCGTTACCGGCCTGCAGGTGTGGACACTCGTCTCTCCAATGCCCTAACTGGCCACACCCGTGGCAGGGGAACTTTTTCATAGCCTCTTCCCGACTTAATTTGGCCCGGGGCTTCCCTCCTCCCCCAGCAGTGGCATTCTGAGTATTATTACTAGAATTCAATTTACTTAACTGTTTTTCCTGCTGTTCAGCCAATTTTACTTGTGCCCACATCACCTTCTCCTTGAGGGCCTTCTTTTTATTTTCGATTTCATCTTCGCAGTATTTTGCATACTTCAGGACATCATCTATGGGTTTTCCCTGCCAACTTATTTTATTGTCTCGGATCCATTGAGATATTTCAGGCCTTAATCCTAGTACGAATCTGTAACTGAAATGGGTCATGTCTTTCATGTCCACATTATCAATACCACTGTAAGTCTTGAATACTTGCAGTAACCTTTCATAAAAGGAATGTACAGTTTCATCACGTTCTTGGGTTGTTCTATCTATTCTGGTCCAATCTGTCTCCTTTGCGGGCACCTTTTTCTTAAGGTACTGTATGACCTGATCATACTTCCTCATTACCTCAGGTGAGGGAGCTCCGGTTTTCTCATCTCTGGGATATTCATCATTGGGCCACTTAATTTCTATTTTACATTCGGTCCATAGATCTACAGGGACCACAATGTCGAAAAACCCATCCAGGTCTTTCAAAAGGCATTTCTGAACTTTTATGAAGCGTTCTACCTGCCGGTACCAATCAACAGGCTTCTCCCGTAATTTCGGGAAGTCATTTGTAAATGACACAATATCCTGTCGGGACCAAGGGACATGGACATATTTTCCTCCCGGGACCTCTCTCATGGGACACAATTTTTCTGTTGGATTTACTTCTTTCAACACGAATTCTGAAGCCTGAGACTTAGCCCTGCTGTCTTCCTTTTTCTTTGCCCACCGGGTTCTCCATTTTCCCACCTCTCCCCACTTCTGCAAGAGCTTCAACAATTCCTTTATCTGGATCTGTTTTCCCACCACATTCAAGCTTTCTAAATCTTTGTCTGAAAAGTCTACTCTGCAAGGTTTCTGAAGGATTTTGGAGCGACTGACATCGATTCCCATTTCTGAGGCTGTGTCCATTATCCTTTCATGGAGCAACCTGGCATTTCGGGTAAGATTTTTACTGATAAACAGTAACTCTTCTTCACTGTATGAGTTTAGGCGCTCTACTCCTACGTTTCCAGCCATCATTTCTTCTATTTCTGTCCTCAGCTTATAAATTTCTAGCGGTCTGGGTTGGGGAGTGGTTTCTTTTTCCAATTCTTTGGTCCATCTGTCTAATTCTTCGGGTGACACTACGGTGGCACTCCTAACCCCAGATGCACCTTCAATCAACACCTCTTTTGGTCTATTCTGACTTCTTACCCCCGACATACTAGTCCTAGGCTCTCTAATGGGCAAATCCATCAGAACCACTGACTCACATTCACTTTCTTGGTCGTCATCTATGAATACTTCCTTTCTCGGGGGAGGGATGCTAGGAGTAGGCAGTATCGGGGAGATAACAGGAGGACGAGGACTAGCCAGGTTATCCCTATAAAGAGGAATAGCGGGTCCAATGGTTACTGGGATAGTCAGGGAGTCTGGGTGGGGATGTATCTGGGCTATGGTCCGGACTAAATCATCTCGCTGTCTGGCCAGGGCTTCCTTTTCTTGTTCACGTAAAACCTTTTCTGCGGAATTATCATGCAATACCTGAGGTACCAAGGGAGGGTAAATACTTGGGGCAGTTGGAGTAACCAATCGTGGTGGTCCTTCTCCAAACGGCTGATAATTCGGGACCGTGGATTTTGGTCTGCAAAACCCATCCCCTTCACTGGTTTTACTGTCTGTACCTGTACCATCTGTCTCGCTGTCCCTTCGACATCTGGGATATTTGGCAAACGGGTTTGGTGAACTTAAAGGCTCAGATTCGGCTACATAGGGAGGGGGGTTTTTCATCAATAAATCCTCTAGGTGCTCATCTTCCGAGTCCCCTATGGGCATAGTGTGATGGGTCTTTTCTTTACTTTTTCCTTTTCCTGGTTCTGATACCCCCATCATTGGAAACAATCCCTCTGTCATCATGCTTTGTCTCCACTGTTTCATTTTCTGCTCTTTGGTTTCTCTATGGACCCTCGGATACCATTTACTCACTCCCTTGTCCATCCGGGGTCTATCCCTCTCCAAAGCCTCAATTTCCAACTCCTCTAAGGCTTCGTACTGGGTCAATCTGGGTCTGGGATGTAATTCATTCATGCGGGTCCTTAAGTTAAACAGGATCCTACCATTAAAGGTACCATCAATAGGAAAGGCTAGAACTCCGTCATCTGCAGTATATTTTGCCCAATTCTCTAGCCACACACAGGTATGATACCCCTTTTCAAACATCATGAAAGAAGCAGGAGTATTCGGTGGAGGAATGATCACACCCTCTCTTGTTCTAATGGGTTTGTCTGTTTTAAAGAAATTCTTTACCTTGTCGGCAAAGGACATTTTTCTCTTTATTCCATACATCATGTGTGGTCTACCTCGTATAATCTGTTCCCTATAGAAGCCTGAGTTTTGTGGATTAGGTAAAAACTCAGGATACCACATGTGCCTTTCCAGGCTCGCTTCTAACTCGGCCTGATTAATTTTTGTTTACTTTTGTGCTTCCAATGCTAGCGCGACTCTTATTTTGTAGAAACCAATCAACTCTGCGAATACAACAATCCTTGTCCAATGGGTGCGCGGCCTTTCGTGAGAGTAGATCTCACGCTCCGGCACTCACCCCTCCCTTACAAATTCGGCTTCTCTACACACCCGCTGTCCTGACCAATACCAGCGCGGCACGGAGTGACGTCAGAGCAGCCTTCCGCCCGACTCCCTCCTTCACAAGGTAACGGAAACTTTTAACTCTTCCTAAAGTGCGAGCGCAAAACTTAGAAACTAACACACAACGTCTGCCACTATGTTTGAGTGTTCTAAATAAGTAGAAAAATTTCCTCTCGCTACAAGTAAACCACTTCTGTCTACTTTTCATTCACTCTGGATAGACTTCTTTGCCTGTCCCTTCACACTAGTAACATAGAACACGTTATTCTTCTGACTTATCCACCTTAGTCGGGGATATGTACTGAGCCAGGATTTCACCAGTGAACTATCTTACTTACCAGACAAGCCTCGGAGACCCTATTACTCCTCCCACATGTGACCCTTTCTAGGTGATATCACAAGGGAAGGTTTATACAAAGGACTCGTGGCTATCAATTATTCAGATATGAAAAGATCCTAATTAGTGTTTCCAGGTATTTCTTCACCCTACACTAATGACTTCAAACTAGTGACTTTTCCAGCTGATCGGATTCTACTCACCGTCAGCTATATACCTCCCCGGGGATTTGGACTACACTGAACACTTACAAACAGTTCTTGGTTAATACAACATATAACATTTATAGCAGCAATGCAAAATCATATACACAGTCATAACATCGCAAAATACTTGAGAGAAAAAAATGCAATTGAAAAATTTAGCAGCACATTTGAATTTCACGGTTTATTTATCAACTACCCTGTCTACCTATCTTAACTAGTCCTAACCATCACCTCTGCTACCAGAAAATTACTGATAGAGCGCGCAGTTCACCCGGGTCACTGGGTTTCCTAATTCTCACACGCACTGGGCCCTGGCGTGCATATGTAAACCAATGACTCGCGTTTGGCGTGAACCGGGTGAGATTATACACGCTACTATGAGTAATTCAGGGGGTGACTTCTCACCACTGCTGATCCTGTACCTGACTTACCACAGGCACGTTACTCCAGACGGATCAGGAGCTATCAGGGGACAGGTGACAGGGGTCCTAGAAGAAAATACACCTAATAATCCAAAATACATCGTCCACACTGTACCATAAAATAACCACAGACACCTGATAAGTTTTAAGAGTTTATAGAAAATTTCAAAGTGAATATGTCAGAATTAGCAGAATACAAAGTAACACGTCAAGCATTAAAATCACAACTAGAATATATCCGTGAATTAAAGCAAGGACCATTTGAGTATATGGGAAACACTATGGGTAAGAGTATTAAGAACCAACTAATCACTGCAATGTTACACTAGGACCTGGGATATGAACGGGAACTATAACCTTTATCTATGCTATCTTGCTAAGTTCACAGCAATCACACTAAGGGAAAAGGGAAAAACGGGAACATACTAATAAAATAGGACAGTTTGGCAATTTTCTAAAGGTGGGTAGAGAAGTGGAACAATCTAATAAACAATTGCATATAACTCACTTTTCAAGGTGATAGAGCAATATCACAGGCAAGAGCGCTTTATTAAGAAAACGGAAAAAAGAGAGAGAGAGAGAGACGCAAACCCACAATCTGATATTTACCTAATTCAGAATGAAGACCAACCCTGGCCACGGGTCAGTTTGGAAGGATGGGGACAAGGACCCTCAGAAAAGGAATGCCAGAATGCGAGCAGGTACAGCTCACGGACAGTCGGGACAGGATACCCCTCAGGATTAGGTACAGGACTGGACCCACCAAGGCACGACCAACACCCACAGCTTCAGAAGCAACGCCTGCGTTGCCCCTTTCTGCAAGTAATCCGCCAGTAACCCCGATTGGGTTTTCGAATTTCCCAGCAAAGTGCTCCGCCAGCACTTAAGACTATTTCCACCCCTAGGAGTTTGTGGAAAGTATGGACAGAGTGCTCCGCAGCACTTAGGGTTAGGCACCTATAGAGTTCGTAGGGTCAGTGACAGGTCTGCTATTCGGACAAGTCGGACAATTTCTCTGAGCTAAACTAGGGCAGTTATACTCTTTGGGGACCCTTAGACCACCCACCAATGTTGCAAGTGACAGCTTCCCACATTATGATTGGTCAAAAGAGGTGGCCTGGACAATGTCACCTCCTAGAATTCAGAGTTCACATAATGCATATTTAATTTTCACTATCCGCCCCTTGGGTTCACGTTCCCATCATAGAAAATACAGTACTACAATGCAGTTCATAGTAGGTAGCAACAGTGTTGATTCTTTCAAGGTGAGATTCTGTCTCTCGGAGGAGCTTTCTCAGGCGCATTGGGCTTCAGGAGCCAGCTGGCTTGTTTCAGCTTCTGCGCAGTGGAGTTTTTCCCCGGTCACATGACGGAGCCCAGCAGAGCCTCAAGTATGGCTCCGCTCCCGATTTTCCCAGCCCCAGAGACACGATACATGAAAAGTAAGCGAAAACAAATTAGAGTCATGCATAAAATGATCACACTGTATACCAGGCTAAAACTAAACACACCCCTTACTTTATAACTTCTATAGTATTACATTTTAGTGCGAAAAGACAGATAGGCGAAAGCAGCAGTTGCAAGCATAGAGCGTGGTGAGAGACAAGCGGCCATGTTTGCAACAGTGCGCATGAGCACAGATTCCCTCCAGAATGCGAGTGCGTCACATCACATGGGTATGACCGACGCATGCGCAGACTGGATTTCAGCAAAGCAGCCGTTTCTTCTAGTGCAAGCTTTGTTAGTATGAAAAGACACACAGGCAAGCCTCTTGGGGACACCCGCGTGTTGGGGAAAATGCAAAAATAAATGACGAACAGTTGGATTAATATGATTATACATTAAAACGAGGTTCATGAGTGGGAGCAAGTCGCTTTACGTGTGAATCCTTGCTCCATCAGGCACAGGGGAGGGTCTGGGCGCACTGCAGCACCGGTGATGTCAGAGACGGTGGAGCACACTGCCTGCCAGAACTCAGAGACCTTGGGGCAGAGCCAAGCTGGGCAAAGTCTGCGGCGGGAGCAGCGCAACGCATACAAGTATCGCCAGGGGTGAGCTTTAACCAGTGGAGCAGCACTGGGGTGCGGTACAGTCTGTGCAAGTACTTGAAGTGGATCAGGCAGAGCCGGTAATTCGGGGACAACTTTTTGGTTTGGTTACAGCAATACAACCAGTCGGCCTCCGAAATGTCAATTCCAAAGTCTGCGCGATCCGATGAGATGGGGGCAGACCCCAAGGACAAAGCGTACAGTTTGGTGACTAACTTGTGCGGCGATGTGGAAGTATGAATGAACTCCAGAGCCGGGAGAGTGGGCTGGGGCTGAGGCAATGTGGAGTGCAGTTTCTGGCAAGTGGCACATAACTGATAAAATAGTAGCATGTCCTGCAACCCCGGATACTCTGGAAGAGTGTAAAAGGAATTCTCCGGGTAAAGATCCGCCACCGTTCTCAGGCCCAAATGCGCCGCGTGTCGGGACATGCTGGAAGACTGGAGTGAAGGGAAATCTGGGTGATCCGAAAGTCAGGCGCACCCATCCCACCGGCAGACATAGGGAGGGTGAGGATATCGTAGGCCACCCTGGGTTGTTCACCTGCCCAAATACGCAAAATGACTAGAGAGCGAAGTTTGTGAAAGAAATGAGAGGTGAGGGGGATAGGTATGTTCAAGAAGAGATAGAGGAATTTAGGCAGGACCACCATTTTTGGTATGGCGATATAGCCAGCCAAGGATAGCGGCAGTTGGCTCCACGAAGGGATTCTGGATTCAAGCCAATCAACAGCCCGCCCTAAGTTTGACCTCCACAATTCATCCAAATCTGTACTTAACCAGATGCCCAAATAGCGTGTGGGGCCAGATGCCCACACAAATGGAAAGTCCGGTGTGAAGGGGACAGTAGCATCAGTCAGGGAAAATAGGACCGACTTACTCTAGTTCATCTGGATGCTCGAAAGCCCGCCAAAACGTATGATTTCCCGAACCAGGGGGCTAAGGTTTTCCTGGGGGTGGCAGATATATAGGGTGACGTCATCCGCATACATTGAGACCAGGAGAGAGCGGGAAGAGAAACCAATGCCCCTGTGTGCATGGTGCTGCCGTAGCCTGGCAGCCAGGGGCTCCATGGCGATGGCAAAAAGCATGGGCGATAACGTACACCCCAGGCGAGTGCCACGGGCAATGTTGATCGGGTCGGATACCTGACCATTAATGCAGAGACGTGTGGAGGAACTGGTGTAAAGGAGTTTGATATTACGCAGAAAGTGAACGCTGAAACCCATACGCGGTAGAATGCTGAACAGGAACGGCCACTCCAACATATCGAATGCCTTGGTGGCGTGGAGCAGTGTGGCCACGGGTGGCAAGTTAGGGTTAATTTGATGCCGGACAGAGAAAATGGTCCGAAGATTATGTGAGGTTGCCCTGCCAGGTATGAAGCCAGATTGATCAGGGAGATTTGGCGAAGATTTTATTATCTATGTTTATTAGGGAAAGAGGACGGGAGGAGTCACGACGGTTGGCAGGCTTGTCAGGTTTAAGAAGCAAATTTATCAATGCTTCGCGCAGGGACTACGGGAATAGCCCGGTGTCGAAAGACTCATTATACATGACCTCCAGATATGGTTTCAGGATGTCAGCGAATGATTTGTAGAACGAGGCAGGCAGGCGATCCAGGCCAGGGGCGTTATCACTAGGTAAGCTGTTGATGGCAGCCAATATTTGTTCCCTGGAGAATGGCTCAACAAGAAATTTTCGATGGTAGTCTTCGAGCCAGACGAGGGCGAAGGACTCAAAATATTGGTCGAACTCCTCCCGTGGCAAGGGAGTGTCGGCACAATAGAGGTGAGAGTAAAAGTCGAGAAAAGGGATTTAATATCTTCCGGAGAAGTGGTCCTGTCCAGGCTCTATCACTGAGAGCAGTTACATAGGAGGCAGCGAGCGGTGGATGTAGGAGGTTAGCAAGGGTACACCCCGGGCGGTCTCCCTCCCCAAAGCGGCGTGCTCGACCCTCTCTACCAAGGAAGGACAGTTCACGGCCGGCTTCATCCGAGAATTCAGTATGCTTTTGGCAAAGCAGCGCCAGCGTCTCAGGGCTGGGGCACGCCACCTGGGCGGCATCAAGCCACGAGTATTTCACTTCCAGATAAGGCTCGGGAGCAATTTTGCTTTTATTACTTTTATTAATGGGGTATAAGTTGGGCCTCCCAAGAAGCTATAAAGGAGGCGAAAAGCCCCTTGTAGACTTTGGGCTGTTTCCTTCATCTCCATTTTATGGTATGAAAAAGATCCTTTCTCGTCATACAGTATCCCAAGATATTTATAACATTGAACTTTTTCTAGCTCTCGCTTTTTGTGTGACCATTTGTATTGACTGCCCTTCCGATTCTTGGTACTGACTTCCATTACTTTTGTTTTTGTTTCATTTATTGTCATTTTGTTCTCAATTGAATACATTGATGTTTTGTTTATTAATTGCTGCAGTCCTATCCTTGTTTGGCTTAGCAGGACGACGTCATCAGCGTATAATAAGTTCGATATTTGTTTCTCCGCCTGCTTTGGTGAGTCTGCTAACTCATTGTTCGTTGCAAGGGTAAAGTCTGATAAAAATAGATTAAATAAATATGGAGCTAAAACACACCCTTGCTTTAGGCCTTGGGCTTTTTAATTTTCCTCAAAAGCTTTGAACCAATCCCTAGCCGGACTCTTGTCCAGGTATCAGTATATAATAATTGTATTGCATTTAAAAGGCTGGAGCTAATGCCATAACGATCCAGTTTCCTCTATAAAATCTGCCTATTTACGCAGTCAAAGGCAGCTTTAAAATCAACGAAACATAAATATAATGGCTGTTTTCTTGTTTTATATTTTTCCATTAAAATTCCTAGTGTTAACACGTTTGTTGTTGTACCTTGACCGTGTACAACACCTGATTGGTTCGGTGGAATTAAATGGTTTTCATTAGCCCAATCAATTAACTCCTTAAGTAGAACCGATGCAACTAATTTAGCTTCGATATCTTGGAGCGTAATTAATCTGTAATTGGATGGGAGGGACCAGTCCCCACTTTTTTTATATAGGAGAAATTATAGATCCGTTCCTTGCCTCGGGGACTGTTCTTTATTGGAGAGCATGATGAAATACTGGTGTTCGATAGCTCGACCAATATGATGCTTTCTCCTTATACAACACAGCGGGAATCCCAAGTGGGCCGGGGGCACCATTGGATCTCTGATTCTTTATTAATTTACATACTTGGTTTTCTGTTATCTCTGTTCAGTTATTATTCTTTTCTCCTCCTATTCTATTTATAGCCCAATCAGTAGAATTCATAGCTAAGTTAGGAGTAGGATTCAAATGCATATCTATAAACGATACCCATTCAGATTCAGTTACTGTTGATGAAGTAGATTTCCTACTAGATCTACTCAGTTTGTTTACTAGAATCCAGAAGCCTCTTGACTTACTCCTTTTGCAAACATATAGAGCTTTTGCCCACAACTATTGCTTTTCTTGCATTTTGTCCTTCCAGACCATTTTCCTTACTCCTGTATTTATCTTTTTAAGTTTTACTTTTTTACCAATCTCAGGATTCTGTTACGTCCTTTTTTTAATTGATGACTTTCAAACTAAATTTTCACCAATGAACATGCTGGGTTTTTCCTCCACTGACCTTTATTAGCATATTATTGAGATTGTGGTAATTAATTGCTTTGTGAAGAGAGACCATTTTTCGACAGCATTTGAATAATCTCCTTGGAAGTGAAAATCCTCAATCGAATCTTTGGTGTTATCTGACCAACAAAGTTTCTTATAATTTACTGTCATTATTTCTCCCGGAAATGTCCTATAGTTTTCAAATCTTAGGCCATTTAGGTTTACCTCAATAATTTGTTGATCGTGGTTGTTTATATATATCCCTCTTTCCGATAAGACAACATTTTATGAAATAGATTCAACGATGCTATAGTACAATCTATTCTAGCACTATGATCCCCTGCTTGAAAAGTCCATGCTTTTGGCGAATCTTGAGGAAATCGCCAATTTTGCACTCTTAGACCTATGGTTTTTAATTCTTATACAAGAGTCTTGCTGATGTTTTCATTCTTTTGTTCCCTCATACCCATTGTCGATGAAAAACTTGGAATTGACCATAAGTAATTTTGCCATTGTATTTCAACATATCTATCGTAGGACCATAGCATATTCATGTTATAATCACCGGTAATAATAATCTCAGGTTGGGTGTCATTGTCCAGTTGCTGCAATATCATAATTATCAAATTGGTCGCCATTGTTCTTCGTAATTATATACGTTGATTACTACAAGAAATGTAATTATATTTTGTTCCTTGTATCGTATTTTGACAATTAGATAATCCTTTTCACTTGGGACGTCCATTTCACTTTCCATTTTTAGCTCAGTTGATATAAAAATAGCCAAACCCCTACAAGGTCTGCCATAGTTACATAGTTACTTGTTCTCTTAGCTAATGAGTAATAACCCTATACCCTTCCAATCTAAAAAGAACTAAAGCTGCTGTTAGCCAACCTAATTTGATAGTGTCAAATAATAGGTCTACTTTTTTTACCTCTAATAATTTTAAAAGATGCCCGTTGGTCATACCTGTGGGTTTTTTAATATTGAGTATTTCTTATTATTATCGGTTCTCTTTGGTTATGATTTTGTAATTTTGTTGAAACAAAAGGGCTAGGATAGGAAGGTTGCAGGGGAGTTGTTATTTTTATTCCCCAGTCCTGAAAGAGATTATGTTCTTGCATAATAAGGCTGGCGGCAGTAGAAGATGTCCAAATTACTAATGTTAATTTGCGATTATTATTCTTGATGTGTGGAATTCAATTGATTCTATATCGGTACATTTAATTTTCTTTAATGAGGGTACTGCATTACACAATTTTAATATGTTCCCACGAGTCATGATATTATTATTACCCCTAGATTTATATTCCGGCATATAAATTACCTGCACCACTCCTTCTTTTTAATCTGGGTTATTTAATTTAATTTGTTGCAGGCTATTTTCACCTTGAGCATGCTCAATTAACCTTCCATTATGATTATTAACAGTTTGAGACCATGATTGTCGATGTTTATGTAACTGCTTCGTTTCTGTTCCCAGATCTTGTGGTAATTTAATATCCTTCCAGGTTTTTAACAAATCTCTATTCGTTTCATCCCCTCCGATACTCTCACTCTTTACTCTATTTGTTTCCAATTGTGATGGCTTATTCTCCACCTGCTTATTACATTCCTCCACTTGCAGCATTTCTAAGGACTGAATTTTCCCATACTCTATCATATTTAATAATATCCGCTTGCTTGTTTAGGCATTTATTTTTCATAACTGCATGTTCCGAAATAGAGGGTAAAAGGGTTTTGTTGGAGACATTTCTTTACCCTCGCCTTCACAATATGGTATTTGGTCATGGTTGTTTCCAGTGTTCAATCTTACTATATCTGATGCATTTGTATTTTTTTATACTTTTAGAAGCTTTATTTCTTGCTTTCCATTGTTTTTTCCTCTGACTTTTTGATAGTTAAACTTCCGGAGCTGCGTCTGTCATTGTTGATTGTGTCGAGCATAGGTTTATCACTTCTTGATCTTTTGTTTTATCATCTATTTTATCTTTAACAACAACAGTATTGCCTTTACATTTTATTGTATCTTTAGAGGGGCAGTCGGTCTTGATGGGTTGAATTCCCTCATAAGGAAAATTCCCTTTTACATCGTCAATTATTGTTTATAAAATATCCAGAATGGTAGTTAGTTTGTTAATTAGTGGGGCACAACTACACTCTGCATACGTAGATATTGGCTGAGATTGTGCCCTTACTATTAGATTATTTTGTGTTTTTATCTTCTGCTCAGTTCCGGCAACAGAGGATGCCGTAGCACTCAAGAGATCTATTTGGCACTCCTTTTTGTTGGACTTATATGTTAAAGCTTCCAGAGTTAATTGCGAGGTTTTGATGAATAAATCCCAAATTGCTCCAGCATTCCCACTGCTGGTACCTGAGTACCTGGGTTACGGTGTTGCCCATTTATGAATGATAGGTCCTTATACTCCTCTTTTTGTGGTCCTAGAAAATAATGTCTCTCGTCGCAAGAATTAATGAATTGTGGACTACTATTCAAAATGTCTTTTTGATACGGAGTACTCCAACGCTGCAGAGTTTCTGGGTTGCTGTTGTATTCGTCTTTATTATTTGAAATCCGTTATTTTGATTACATTTCGGCTGGTCCTGTTTTTTAACTGAATTCATTTTAGACAGAGTAAGATCCGATTTCAGTGGGGTATTGGCTTCCCTTATGATTTTCACCCCACCATTTAGTTCATTTGGAGCTTCTTGCTCTCGTTGATTTATTTGTCCTAAATTAGATGGTTCCCCTATCCCGTTAGCTGTTCTGATTTTTACTTGCACTTCTATTGCCATTGGATGCCTAGTTGGTAGTAATTGCTGAGTATCTCCCATTGTTAAATTTGTACATTTTGCGTCCTCTTGTTGTGAACGACCAGTAAGTGGAATAGTTAACATCTCTAGGTCCGTTATTTGACCCCAATGGTTGACTTGGTCCGTAGTTGAATTTGACATTCGTTAGACTTCAGCTTCAGACTCAGAATGGCCTGGTTCACTTACTCCTTGCTTAGGGGATATAATATTTTTTCTACTCAGTGGTTTAATCGGAGTTTGAAGATCACATTGGTTAGTTAGCAATTTTAGCATAGCACCGGTTGGATCTTTCATAAAATCAAACTTTGACGGCGACTTTCCCAGTTTCCCAAATGTATGGACCTTAGATGATTTAAAGGACTATACGTCACCTGTCTGTTTTATTTTAAACATATCTAATATTAGTGTTTGTTGTATTTTTCTTTTCCTTTTGAAAGGAGGAAAAGGTGGTCTCTCCTTTCCTGACCTCATAATACACCCTCTAAGGTGAAGAAGTCTTGCTTCTTTCAGAGAATCAAATGGGCCAGTGACAAGACCAAATGGTGCTTTGATTGGACAAAAACACCTCCTAACACCTCCGAAGGAAAACACCCCCAAAGCACACCTCAGTACAGCAGAACCCGCTGGTGCTGCTGGTTACCTATTTAATTAACTAATTAATTAATCAATTGATTAATATCCGATCTCCGGGTAGGGCTGTAGTCTAGGCATGCAGAGTAATTCAGGGGTCGAGGGGTGCTTCAACAGGATCAAAGTCTATTGTCACTTTCCCCTTTGCATAATTTCTCAGATTTTGTATTACAGACTTATTACAGACTGAAATGGCTCAGCGACTTACGGACCAATCAACCTTAACTACTCGCCACATGCCACACATCTCTTGTCACTTGTCACTCACCACTCACTGTTCATTGCTTGTTCGTTGCTATTCATCGCTGTCAAGAGTACAAGGGAGAGTGCTGGCAATCATTCAGGAGCAGTAGCGGGATCCAGAGCCAGTCCACCTACAGACGGCAGATGTAGGCACTTCCCTCCACTCCTTGGCTCATCTCTGCTCTGCTCAATGCTTGGTGTACACGTAAAATCAGGCGGCAGTTCCCTGAGTTCTGAGGAATGATTGAAGCGTGCGATGTCGGACCATAGATGCGTCCATTCCTCATCGGAAACAGGACGGTGAATTAAGTCTTCCCACCTAGACATATACCGGGGGCGTGGGGAAAGCACTGTTTTAAGGAGGAAGCTATAGATAAATGAGATCACCCCTTTCATGTTAGCAGTCTTGGTGAGAAAGGCCTCAAATTTTGTGAGAGGTCGAGTAGCAGCCTCCCGTATCTGAGGTGTGAGGGCCCAGTGCATTTACTGGATATACTGATATCTTTCCGTGTTCTTCAATACAAAGTCCCTTTGACATTGATCAAAAGTAAGGGGATCAAAATTGTGGAACCAATGTATTAGAGCTAAGCAGCCTCCCCTTCTCCAGGCATCAAAGGGTCCCTCATGTTGGGCCAGGGGAAAGCTGGATTGAAATGGATTGGAGTAAATGGGGATGGAAAAGAAGTCCATCCCCGATGTCGCCCGAAATTGAGTCCCATACTTTAAAGTGGTGCTTGTGGGGCAGCTAAGGTCACCCTGACAGCCGCCTGGAAGAGAAGGGAGGCTCCAGCTATTTTCCTATGGCACTCTCGTCTTTGGAGACTGCTTAGCCTAGAACGTATGGCTGATATTTTCAGGGATGATGATAAGAATTTTGAATTTAAATGGGGCCCCCTTGTCTCATTCCTCTCCCAGGGCCGTCCGTCTGCGGTGTGTCCCTCCACCATCAGAGCCCGCCATCTCTTCCAGTTTTGATCACAATCCCAGTGTCGACCAACCTCTCATTAGTATGAACACGCCACCACCACGGGTGAGGTGGGGAGTGTTTTCTTTTGTTGTTTTTTTTCTTTGTTCCTTGTTAGATTCATAATTACTTATCCCATGTTAGGATGAGTTTTTCCACGCCTTTTGGCTATTCCGCATAAGACACCTCAGTGGAGCAACCTGGAGAAATTACCGTTACAGAAGGACGTTGAGTTTTCTTTAGACCTATCTGCTGGCTTAGCAAAGTTGCATGATCTTCTTTATCTCTCTCTCTCAGCTCCTGGGCACTTAGAAGCTGTATCTTTCATTTTGCTTATCTAATAAGAGGAGGAGCTGATTTATATTGATCAATGCACTTTGTCCACCTGTTATAATTCTGTTGAGGCTTTCTGATCCCCTGCGTGGGACCAAGTGATGATGTAATTTTTGCCTGTGGACTGCGGAAAAAAAATGAATAAACAAATTTTTGACATAAATCAGGTGGCAGGCCAAGGCTCCTCTGTGCTCCTCCGTGCCCTGCAGCAGCCGCCGTACGAGCAGCACCAGCAGCGCCTTAGCACCGCAGTGCTGGTTCGCAGATCCATAGAACTTAAAGCGCCCTTATAACAGGACGCGGGTGAAGCGGGAACCGGTCACAAAACAAATCCTGGCAGTCGTCCCAGGCTCCGCTCCGCTTGCTCGTCAACTCCTCCTCGGCTCAGCCCCTCGGCTCTAATCGATACGCTCTGCACTCAACACCGAATCACAGGCAGACAACAACTGTGAACACCAACAGAGGGAAGAATTGTGTGTTTCCCCAGTTAGTGAAAAAAACAGCATAAGTCTTGGCTGTTTCTGCTGCACCCAGAGTCTTATGCGTCTTTTCAGTCTAAGTTTTCTATCTGGAAAAAGATTCTGTCCTGGTTTTCTGCACCCAGTAAATCCAGGTGCAGAAAAACCTAACAACTAATGATCAGGTGGAATAAAATGAACACATGAAAGTCCGCCTTAATTTCATTGCCCTTGATTCACACTCTGGACCATAGTTGAGGGATAGGTCTAGGCATAGTCCTCACAGCACATGTAAATGTAAATGTATTGGCATTTATATAGCGCACTACTTACCCGTAGGGTCCCAAGGCGCTTCGACCGCTGCGAAACCCTTCCGGCGGTCTGGTGGGGCCGTTAGTGAAGATGAGGCAAGCTAATGCCCAGAGTTGCCGAGTGTGATCGCTGATCAGAGTGGGCACCGAGGCGAGAGAATTATCGAGTCCGCTGACCCTGGTCCAGAAACCTGCCGCGCCGGGAATCGAACCCTGGTCCCGGGCCGTCCTCTGCTCTCGGGTCTGCCGCCTCTAACCAGTGAGCCACACTACTTCACACAATAGATTTGCTTGAGGCAGAGGCCAAAACTCAAAAGTCAGGAAACCAGATACAAGTAGGTGGTAACTCAGGGCAGGGGAAAACGCCTGTTGTCCGTGGAGGCGTCATTCCCTTCCCAGAAATCTGCATTACAAATTAATTAATAGTATATATTTTTTTAATATCTGTTTGGTGCCAGTCCATATGACCTTCATATCTGCCTTTGGGATTCTATGTTGCAACTGCATAGGGTACATGTATCCTTTGTGAGCTTAATAAAATGTTGAAAATTCGACAAAACCTCACTCCTACATGCAAGTACTCTCAGGCTAGCATTCTACACTCTGCTCTGTCTGAAAAACAGCTCAGCATATTCAAAATTCTGCATTGATTTGGCTTGTAAATTATATTTTTGGAAATGTACATGTATTAACTATTTAATTTTAATACTATAGGTGATTAAAATTACGGACGAAGAAAGCAAGATTTAGCACTAAGCAACTGAATGTCAGTGCCATAAGAAGGATTATTTTGAAAAACTGAAGGTCATCCAGCATTCTACGTTTAAACAATTTCCAAAAATCTAAGTGTGGCGAGGAAAGTACTATACCTGTAAGTGAAGTCTCTAATTTTGCATTTCATTAACCCAGAGCAAAGCCATATCTGTGCACACAGCATCAGAAATAACGTAGAAAGACCGCTTCAGCATCCTCATCTGAAACATTATCAGAAAGACAAATTGCCTCAGCATGACAGAATAACGTTCATCTAAAGCACCATGTAATTCTAGAGAGGAAGCACACACTACATAAAAGAAAGCTACAACTAAAGGTTTCTTCTAGATACCATCAAAGAAAAGATGCTGAAAGAAGACTCTGAAGCTGACACATTAACAACCAAAAGATTGGAAAAGCACCTTTGTTCAACAACCGTTTTTAACCAGTTATGCAAGTTTGAGACTATCTGCCTTGGGATATAACACCTTGACCCACTCTGCTCACTCTTGCGAAAACCTTAAAAATTCACCACTTTATTGTGTTAATAACCATCTCAGATTGTTTCCTTTTTATTGTGTACTGTTCTGTAATTCTATGTAAATCGCCTCAACATTATCTGTTGTGCAGGAGTGATATGTAAAACTGTTAAATATAAAAATGGATTAAAGGAGCACCGTTGCGCTATTTCTAATGTAAATAAATCTTCATCCTCAGAACTACAAACCTTAACCTTACACCAAACATAGAAAGGGTAGAAGGAACTGATGTTCTGCGACTAATGATCCACAATAGTACTCTAACGTCCTCAGTTACTGCCATTACATCAGTGCAAAAAGGTACTTATCAGTTTAATCATTAAATATCAGACTAACACCTTATTATTGCATTGCTAAGAACCTATACAAATAGATTTGAGAAAAACTTCAGTCACAAATTAAGTTGCTGCTGGAGAGGCTATTACCTAAAGACTATTATCTGTTAGAAAAATTTCAACAGGTGTTACAGGAATGCTTCCCGACGATTTTTTTTGCTCAATTCAAGTGTTGAGAAGATTACACACAATTTCTTTTAGAGATAAGTGCTGAACATTATCTAAACAAGCCCGACTCTAAAATCGAGGCAAAATAACCGAAGTTAGGGGAAAAAGTTACCTGTGCCCAAAAAGATACAGCCATAAATCTTATCTCACAGAATTTGACAGAATGCACACAGGGGGAACCCACTCTTAGTGCAAAGTATGCCAAAAAAGTTTCAGGCGGAAATCTTATCTAACAGAGCATATGAGAATCCACACTGGGGGAAAACACTCTCCGTGCAAAGTATGCCAAAAAAGTTTCAGGCGTAAATCTTATCTCACTGAGCATATGAGAATCCACACTGGGGAAAAACCTTTTCAGTGCTCTGAATGTCAGAAAAAGTTTAGTATCAAAGCGAGTCTATATCGACATGAATTAACCCACTCTGTGGAAAAACGTTATCAGTGCTCTGAATGCCCAAAAAATTTCAAACTTAAATCACTTATAACTGCACATGTGAGAATCCACACTGGGGAAAAACCTTATCAGTGCTCTGAATGCCAGGAATGTTTCAATAAAAAAAGACATCTCACGCTGCATATAAGAACCCACACTGGGGAAAAACCTTATCAGTGCTCTGAATGCCAGAAATGTTTCAATAAAAAAAGACATCTCACGCTGCATATAAGAACCCACACTGGGGAAAAACCTTATCAGTGCTCTGAATGCCAGAAATGTTTCAATAAAAAAAGACATCTCACGCTGCATATAAGAACCCACACTGGGGAAAAACCTTATCAGTGCTCCGAATGCCCAAAACAATTCCAACTTAAATCACTTCTAACTGCACATGTGAGATTCCACACTGGGGAAAAACCTTTCAGTGACAAAATGAGACTCACTAAACATACAAGGACCCACACTTGGGTAAAACGTTATCGGTGCACTGAATGCCCAAAACATTTCAAACTTAAATCAATTCTAGCTGCACATGTGAGATTCCACACTGGGGAAAAACCTTATCAGTGCTCTGAATGCCAGAGATGTTTCAGTAACAAAATGAGACTCACTAAACATACAAGGACCCACACTTGGGTAAAACGTTATCGGTGCACTGAATGCAACAAATGTTTCAGTGAAAAAAGCAGTCTCACTCAGCATATAAGAACCCACACTGGGGAAAAACCTTATCAGTGCTCTGAATGCCAGATATGTTTCAGTCAAAAAGCAATCTCACTGAGCATATAAGAATCCATACTGGGGAAAAACCTTATCAGTGCTCTGAATGCCAGATATGTTTTAGTCAAAAAAGCCATCTCACTGAGCATATAAGAATCCACACTGGGGAAAAACCTTATCAGTGCTCTGAATGCCACAAATGTTTCAGTGAAAAAAGCAGTCTCACTAAGCATGTAAGAATCCACACTGGGGAAAAACCTTATCAGTGCTCTGAATGCCAGATATGTTTCATTCAAAAAAGCAGTCTCACTAAGCATATAAGAATCCACACTGGGGAAAAACCTTATCAGTGCTCTGAATGCCAGATATGTTTCATTCTAAAAAGCAGTCTCACTAAGCATATAAGAATCCACACTGGGGAAAAACCTTATCAGTGCTCCGAATGCGAAAAATGTTTCAGCCAAAAATCCCATCTCACTGACCATGTGAGAATCCACACTGGTGAATAAAATTATCAGTGCTCTAAATGTCAGAAAAGATTCAGAGGTAGAGATGGTTACAAGCGCCATAAGAAAACACACCATCAAAATAATTCAGTTCTCCGAATGCCAGAAAAGCATCAATTTTAAACTCAATCTCACTCTACATGAGCAGACGCACACAAGGGAAAAACATTACCAATTTCTGGGAATGCCAGAAATTCCTATTTGATAGGCACAGCCTCACTAACCATAAGCGACTCCATACTGATGAAAAACCTTATGAGTGCTCTGAATGGCAGAAAAGCTGCAGAGAAAAATGCTATTTCACCATGAGAAACTCCACACTAGAGAAAATCCTTATGCCATAAAAGGTTGAATCTGAAAGACAGTGTTATGCTTTATGAGCGATCTCACTCTGGGGAAAAACCTTATGAGTGCTCGAAATGCAAGCAATGTTTTGGGTACAAATTACTTCTCACTTGACATGAGCGAACTCACACAGAGGTGTTCGAATGTCAGATATGGTTTAGTCTTGAATACAATGTCATTTCACAAGAGAGAATTCACACTGGACTGAAGCCATATACAGGAGGGGAAAGCCAGAAACGTTATACTCAGAAAGGAGATATCACTAAACATGAGAAATACATCCACACCAGGTGAAAAGTAAGGCGTATCTTGAGTTGCAGAAAAGCTTCTAACAACCTGACTTTACATGAGAGAGCACATATTGAAGTTGCAATAGAATTCATCAAGAAACTCTTGCAGGATAACCTAGGCTGCCCGCATGCAACCTCCAAAGAAATTTCAGGCCTGGAAATATTTTTAATTGCAACAGAATCCACAATTTGAGTATCTGAAAGTTACAAAACTCTCAAGGTCTTTACTTTACACAGAGAAGTGTTAGTGCTTGCAAAAATCAACTAATTGCCCAAAAAATCACAATAATATTGTCTTAAATTTTACTCCACCCAAAAGGTTTCTACTCACCCTTGTTTTTTAACATATGACTGATATCTATTTTTTCATGATAAGATTAAGCCTATGCGGAGTTCCTCAATGAGGAACTCCGCAAAGTGACAAAAAAATCTGGCGGTCTATGCGGAGTTCCGCAAGCAGCGGAGTGCGTAAGGGTCATGCAGTTTGTGGTGATTTCATCCCATGTCGGAGGATCATTTGGCCTTTCTCTTCCAGGAAGTTATGGATCTCTTTGTCAAGGGAGCTATCAAACGCATCCCTGTCCCAGAAGTAGGTCGGCGTTGCTACTCCCACTACTTCTTGGTACCCAAGAAGGACAAAGGCCTGCATCCTATCTTTTTCCTCAGGGACATCAACCGCTTCCTCCGAAAGGCGAAGTTCAAGATGTTAACCTTGGCTCATGTCTTGTCTGCCTTCGACCCTGGAGATTTGATGGTAGCGTTGGACTTGCAGGACACTTAATTTCACATCCCCGTCTTGCCTGCCCACCGGCATTACCTACGGTTCACGGTAGGCCACACGCATTTTCAGTTTACCACGCTCCCCTTCGGCCTTACCAGCCCCCCCCCCCGGGTGTTCACGGAAGGGATGGCGGTGGTCGCAGCTCATCTGCGCAGATCAGGGGTTCCAGTCTTCCCCTCTCTCGACGACTGGCTGTTGAAGGTGAGCTCGCCCAGGCTGTCATCTCCCGCCACCAGACTACGACGGACTTCCTGCATTTGCTGGGGTTCTCAGTTAACGTGCTGACGTCGCACCTGAATCCCTCCTATAAGCTCCTTTTCATCAGAGCGGTTCTGGACACAGCACAGTTTTGGGTCTATCCTCCCTGTGAGCAAGTCCAGGATATTCGGGCTATGATACCGATGTTTCAGCCTCCATCCCGGTGTTCTGTGAGAATGACCCTGAGGCTGCTGGGCCTCATGGCCTCCTGCATCCTGCTGGTGCATCATGCCATATGGCATATACGTGCTCTGCAGTGGGACCTGAAGTTCCAGTGGGCGCAGCACCAAGGGAATCTTTCTGATGACTTTCAGATTTCGGAGGGGACTCCAAGTTAGTTGCAGTGGTGGTTCACAAACCAGGATTGGGTCAACGGCAGACTGCAGATCCCTCTCCCTTCCCCAACCTGAGTTCACAGTAGTAATGGATGCGTCACTCCTGGGTTGGGGCAGCCATATGGGAATGGCGGAGATCAAAGACCTCTGGTCTCTGGCGGAGTCCAGGCACCACATCAACCTTCTGGAGCTCCGGGCGATTTGTCTTGCACTGAAGGCATTCCTTCTTTCTGTCAAAGGAAGAGTTGTGCAGGTGTTCACGGACAACACCACCGCCATGTGAGACTGCAACAAACAGGGCAGGGTGGGGTCGTGGACCCTATGTCAAGAGGCTCTTCGCCTTTAGACATGGCTGGAACATCAGGGCATATCTCTGGTGGCTCAACGCCTAACAGGTTCACTGAACGCCAGGACGGACAAACTCAGCCTCCAGTGCATGATGGATCACAAATGGCATCTTCACTCGAAGGTGATGCTAGGTCTCTTTCAGTAGTGGGGAGAGCCTTGGTTAGATCTATTCGCCACTGAAGAGAACGCTCAATGTCAGCAGTTCTGCGTGTTAGAGTTTCCAAGACGGATTTCGCTCGGCGACCCTTTTCGTTGCGAGTGGAGTTGGGGCCTCCTGTACCACATCTGCCAAGATTGCTGAAGAAGATCAAACGCGTTCAGTCCTGGTACCCCGAGCCCTTGAGCATGGCCATCGATCCTATTGTTAACAGATTTTTGAAGTGCATTACTCTTCTCTTTCCTGCTTCTCCTTTCGTAATGCCCTAGTGGGAGTTGAATCTTGTCCTCACTTATCTTATGTTTGCTCCCTTTGAGCGCCTACATAATTGTCCTCTTCGCCTCCTTTGAAGACTGCTTTTTTGCTTGCCATCACCTCTGCTTGCAGGATGGGTGAGCTTCAGGCTTATCTTCCAGACCTCCCTTTCTTGCTGTCCATCCGGACAAAGTAGTCCTCTTTTCTGCCCAAAGTGATTGCATCTTTCCACATAGGTCTGACCATCACATTACCTACCTTCTTCCCACCTCTGCTGTGTTTTTCTCTGCCAGGCGCACAACATATAGACTGTTCACACACTTTCTGTAGTATGCTTTGTTCTGGGCAGATGAACTGTGATCCCCACTCTACTTCTATCCTCGTGTTAGTGCAGCCCGATGTAAACAGTAATTGTAATGTATTTAGATTTACATAACACTTACTACCCCATATGAACTTTGAAGCGCTTTTTCGGCGAGTAGCACACTACTCTAGGATCCAAAAATGATTAGTGGTGAATTAGTATAGGGAAATATAAAATGTATTTGAGAGCTGTACATGTTGGTCTGTTAGTTGGGTTAAAGAAGATAGTGGGGGGATAGAAGAGGGAAGGTTTTGCATTTATATAGCGCTAGCTGTGAGAAGTTGGCCTGGTATATGATGCTCACTAGTTCTAGTGATCACCTTGTACCATGCCAAGCAACCCTTATGATGATTGGTTGTAAGTCAACCTTATAGACCAGCTATCCTAGAGGTAGCGTGGACAAAGCAGTCTTAGGCTAAACTCTGTAAAGGCATGTGAAGAAAGCTGTTTTACCATATACAATCCCCTTGAATACCAAATGAAAGGACACCACACAGATATGTATTGAAAATATATATATATTTATTTACTACAAGTAATCCCCTATACTCTTTATGAGCACAGAAGCAAATGCGTTAAAACAAAACACTGTTTACAAAAGTTGCACAATATGGATAGGCCCTAGGGGCCACTCAACTCATATACTAAAATAGTGGTATAAGTATCACTAATCGAAAAGGAAGTAGGCCTAGGGCCTTGGGAATCGCTGGAGCTATGCGGGAGTAGCAGTGATGAAGTCGGGAAAGGCCTGCGGGACTCGGGTGCAGCGCTTAAAGCACACGCATGCACCAATGCAAAGTCAATGGTGCGTAAAAAGTACAAAGTTACTGCAAAGGGAACCTTCCGGATGACTTAGAACCTAGCAACTTGGAACAAAGACACTAGAGGTGTATTGCTACACAGGAGCACCGGAGTGCCAGGTTACCTCACCCACAGGAAGCGGGTGCATATGTCTCAAAGTGTGTCGGGTTTCGTTGCGCTGGTCTATGGAGCCTGTAGATGAAGATGCTGCAGGCGGGTCGTCAAGAAGAGTTCCGGTGGATCCAAGGTTGGATCTGAAGAGGTGAAGACCTTAAAGCAGAGGGGACAATGTTCAAAGCCACTAGCCAGTGACTACTGTGTAACCAGGAGGGAACCAGGCGATGTCGGGTGTGAACAGGTGAAGAAGTGAAGATTGTCTCTGGCGCCACGTGGACACAAAGAGGTCGAGGATGTCCAGGAGTCGATCACGAGCTGTCCCACGAAGGCTCTAGCTGATGGCGGTGTCGGCTTCTTGATCGGAGCAAACAGGCCTTGGCTAATGCAAGCCACGCAGGAAACGATGCAAGCTTCTCACTCAGACCAGCAAGGTCAGAGGGGCTGCTCCTTTTTACAGGAGTGAGGGCCAGTCTGGAGTAACCAGACCAGTGGTGTTAATTTCGGATTTTTTTGCCAAGATGGCCACTAGACAACGGGCCAGTAACCGGGATGATGCGTTGAGTGGCAAAATGCAAAAGGGCCCTACACAGATCGTGGAGATGCTGGGGGGCTGATCTTCAGTGCAGATGCTGCTCGGTGGCAGGGCTTCACAAACCCCAAAGCACAGCGTCGAGGGTGCCTCAGGTGCTGCGCAGTCAGCTCCTCGTGGATCTTCCAAGATGGCCGGTCCCACATCTCTCGGTGCCTCCACGGGTCTCTTCTTTTCAGGGACTGTGGATCGGGCTCTGAGATGTCTGAGAATCCAGGTCTTGTCGGGCTCTGGGCTCGGGCTCTGGCGGGAGGCGGCGGCAAAGCAGACGTCGAGTTGCTAGATGGTGCCTGTATTCACAGGGTGGTCACTCCTTGGCCACAAGGGAGATGCTCTTCAGTCTTCTGTGCAGCAGAATGTCGACGTCCAGTTTTCTTCTTAGTTTCAAGTCGAGTTCTGGATGATCTGAAGTCTTGGGACACAGATCCTACTCTTATTCCAAACCTAGGGGCCGAAATCCTGTCTGGGGTGGTGCTAGCACCTCCCTAGGCAGGAAACTCTTTGTCCAAGCCTTTCTTCGCTGGAAGGACTCCCAGCAGCAGGTCAGACTTGTGTCTGTGGTGGCAGCATCCATTTTGTGATGCTGAGGCTCGAGTTAACTTTAACCGGGGTTCAGGTTATGTACATGTCGTGTCCCTCTAGAAGGGTGGAATGCTACCCCCGTCGCCAGAATTGGCGAGGGGGTAGTATTCCAATTCGTATGACACCTTACTCGACATGTTTTGATAAACCCAAACCAAAGTTAGCAAGTAACCGCGAGGATTATAATGCACTTAAGAGTATATGGTATGGCAATATCCCGGAACAGCTAAGGGAGTTGTTCCCGACAGCTGCAGACAGGCTCAGCTCGTGCCAGAGCACCATCTCACATGAAACCAAGCACTCAGCCTCCAGGATTGTTGAGGCCTGCCATAGGAGTGACTTATAGGTTACCCTGTGTCCATATATGTTAGATATAGATATACTATATCTAAGTAAGAGGTGATTACACCAACTTACCCCAGCTGAGTGATCAGCCAGTTTTGTCAAATATGGAGGCCAGGGGTGGCACAATACATGCTGCAGCCGCTGGTAGGCCTTGGAAACACCTATGCCCTGGGTACCTAGGGTACAATGTTACAGGGGGCAATAAGGTGAACCAGTTCCAATTGGTAATTTACCTAAGGTACATGGAGTCCATTTTCAGGAGAGAGCAATTAGCCTGGGGCCCTGAATAGCAGGATCCCATGCAAACTGAGTCAAAAACCAGCTAAACACCAGGCAAAAAGTTTGGGGGTAACCATAGTCAGGTATCCACCTTCCTACACTTGCTACCCCTGATGAAGTGTTGAAGTGCTTTTCGGCGAGTAGCATGCTACTCCAGATCCCAAATAGATGAATAGACAGATCAATTATGGTGGGGAGGCTGTTTTATTGTATACACACAACTGTACAAAAATTATTAAAATTCTGTTGTAAAGTTTTACCCAAGAGGCAAGTATAGTCTCTGATAATAATGTATACAATACTGATAAGTTTTAAGGTGGCTTGCCATCAAGACTGATGCCCCGTAATGTTGATGCAAAGTCAGTTGTGCTGGAGTATCTTAGACTCTTGTTTAATTGTAATATCCACCTTGTAGGTACTGCTATTCGTATCAGGTCCACGTTGTAGGCAGACACAAACGCCTAAATTGTGCACTATTTCTATTAGGCATAATGTAAGTGAGCAGATGACAGTAAGCACTGTACAAGCTGTATTAGGTGCTTAGAAGTAGAGTGACATAGAGGGCAATAAACACTCCACTAAATCTTTTTTTATTATTAACAGTGCTCATAAGACCATACAATTTAATATGATGTACAAATAGCCCATTGGGGAACCGTTCAGGCATCATCTGGGGATTACACATCCGAGAAACACAAGTGTCTTTCATGAATACAAATTGACTACTCCTCCAAGAACTGCACTGTATTATTGACACGGGCGAAGAGGCAAACAAGCAGTCAGGAGGCGCATTTATGTATACCCCCACCTGACAGGATGGTGACAGACCCCAACCACCTACAGGGAAAACGTGCCACCTCACTTAATAGCTGCCAGACGCTTTACTATGTAAGTAGACTGGTGGTTTACAACTGCGCCTACTTTGGGGCATCACATGTTTTTTTCATCATAATCTGGTGTGCTCCCCCTGTATGAGATGATAGCACCCACTGAAAACTGCACCGTTGTGTAGTCTGGGACAGTGCACCTTCCATGTAATTCTGAACTGGGCCTTTAAATACAGTACTATTTTGTGTGCCTATTTAATTCAGGTATACAAAGAATGCGGTACTACTTGTATACTAGGGTAGGACAAGGAAGATTGAATTTCTGTGGTGGCAGAAATGTTTTCGTCAAAGTGCTTTATGCCCTAAACACTCTCCCGTACCCTGAACATAATGAAATTACGTAGAATACACCTCTGCGTGCCTAATGCTGCCATTTGTATTTCAAGACCAGTGATTAATGTGGCTTTATCAAGTTTAAAGCCATTAGGCGTTTCCGACCTGTCTGATACTTGCATATGGAAAATATGGGTAATTTGAACCTAAAGATAGATAAACATATTCATAGGTCACGATTTATGTCTGCATCTAATATAAAACTGTAAATTAGGAGAGGTGATAAGTGAAAAGTTAAAGGCAGCCGCTAATCGAGCTGCATTTGTATAAGGCCTTCCTATATTATGATATCTATTCCTGCTTAAGTCTTTAATTGTAATGAATAATTTAATACCCAGGCATGAAGTCATCGTCGAGCTGTTTAGATAATCCACCTGTCTCGCCACCTCTTTCCCACTGCATCCTTAACCAGTGGCCTAGCCAGTGTGCCCTGGACCCCAAGGCAAGAAAGGAAATGTGACCTCTGTCGTTTATTTGGACTGTGGAAAACAGCAATAATCATTGTTCTGTGGACCCCTCAGGCCTCTGTTTGAACTGTGACAAACAGCACTTATCAGGGTTCAGTGGGCCTTTAAGGCATCTGGGACCTGGTGCCACAGCACCTGCTGCACCAATGGGAAGCTAAGCACCTGCCCTTAAGAGCTTTTATTCTAGCCCCACTGGAGACCCAAAACAGCCAAGTACTGATCATGCAGCCGCCTCTTTTCACTGAAGGGATTTAAGTCGCATGAAAGCAGCATGCGGGAAACAACCATTTTCTGAGGTAAAGTCAACCAACACCTCGTCTGTTCCAAACTGAATCCATTTAAAACCAGGGACGAAAAAACGGTTCATCGTCATCCCTTGCTTTTCAGAAGGGTAAAACAGATTCATCTAACATTACAGTGTACCACATAACAAATTGTGATTCTGTTTACAAATTACAACTAGCATGCATATAGGAGGGGGAGCCTTTGGCCAAAATAGCTTTTTTCCCAACCCATACTTTTAACGCATCTTATACAAAAAATGCTAATTACATTCTCATCCGGAAATAGTCATTAGCGCCTACTCATAACCAAATGTCACTTAGAATTGTCTTTCAATTCAAGCTTTCAAAGGTAAATTGATATAAAAGCAGTATTTAATTTTTTGACATTGTGTACTCTTATCAAAATTTAGAGCATCAATTTTATATGACACACCATAGAAAAAAGGAGTTGTTTATATATACTAAACCTCCAGAAACGTTTGATTAACCAGTTATAAAGTCACGTCTAGCTTAGTTAGTTTATAGTCTTCTTTTTTTTATAGTAATTATTTCACATTGTTACTGAATATGCATGGCTAAACACTTATAAGGTCCCAAAGGCGAGACCTATTGGCTATGACAATGCTTGTTATTGATTGAGTACATTGAGCGACAGAACCTTTGATTACGTCCTGATGAATGCCGCAAACACCTCTTTGGAGGGTTAATAGGCTGAAACATGTTGACCTCTTATTGACTCTAACAGTGCATATATATTTCTCCCACAGTGTCCTGCTTTTAATCCTGGCCCAGGGGCGTACAAATAATGCAAACCACATACCCTTTAGCAAGTTTTAACTTTCACTCTGCTGCCCCCACTACCCTGAGCTCATTATTGTGTTATTTAGTATACCTTTCTCTATAACAAAATATGCCTGAACTCCTCTCTCTCAGTGAGGGGGTTGTTTCACGGTGCAAGGAGATTCCCAATAAGGAAGCATGCCAACTAAGGTGGGTGAGGGAAATTGTCCTTTTAAATGGATATTTCATCTTTGCTAGGTTTTTATTTGCAACAGTAATCCTCAGAGATCCAAGGGTTTCTTGATTGTGGTAGAAATGCATTTTTACTCCTTCATTGTACGTTCAAGCACAGACCATTGCATGAAATGTTGTGATCTATGTAGGGAAAATACTCTGTGCACTGACAAAATGTGTTAAAATAACTGAAAGTTGATAATCGCATTTAATAACTTCTCATACCTGAATTTATCTAGAAGAGAAGTCTGTTAATTCTAGCAGATTTTTGATACCACAAGGTATTAGAAATTTGGGGATCTTTATCTGATATCTTTATCAGTAAATTATCTGAAATTATTGAACATAAACTTTTCCAAGTATTATTTCTAAAGATTAAGGAATTGGTCTTTTCTAAACTAACCCCAGGTTGTATGATTACAATAACCACCTCTCTCAAATGAATATTGTTCTTTGTTTAGTGAGAAAGCTAACTGATCTAGGAGAAACCAGGAACTGCGCGTCAGAATTATTCTTAGGAAGCTTCAAGTTAGAGAGTGAAAACACTTTTTAGAATGCCCCAAAAATTGTGATAAAGATATTTCAATATGTTTGACAAAAAGAATAGGTACATTTCATGACAATATTGAAAGGGGAACTAACGGGAACAAATATTTACACAACATTACAAAAATTTCAGCAATAAAGGAAATACTGAGGTTCATGTACTAATAATCCATTTGGTAAAAAGTGGTTGCTTGTAGAGTCAGCACACTACTTTGTCTGTGATAGCTTTTAAATAAAGGCATTTTTTAATGCACCCCATTTTACTTTCAGATTCACAAATGTCCCCTTGGATTACTACCTCCTGTTACTGTTTTTCAGTCCACATATGGTTTCAAAGCTCAATACATACCTTAACAATGTATTAAATATTCAGAAGGGAAACTATTAACATTCCCCTTCCAAATTCTGAATTGTTAAGTGGGCTTAGTACATTTCAAAAAGGGGTTTAGCACTTGCAAACTCTGTGCATTACTGAACCAGTGGATTTTTTTAACAATAAAACATGAGGCCATTTTTTTCAATTCCCTCCAAATTAAGTTTGCTAATAATGTTAGTTGGATGATAACTGGTGCATGTACCTATTTAGTGTTAGTGTTGCTTCAGACCAAATAAAAACCATCACACGTAACCCTTACACAATACTTAAAGACAGAATTTCTGACATCCAGCGTTAATGTTTTGTTAAATATAATTGCAAATGTCACTTAAACAGGAAACTAGCTAAAGCAGTCTCTGGACATAAAATAGGATGTAATCATAATCTTTAGATACATTTTCTGAGTTTCAGGAACAATGTGTGTCTTCTGGGTTTACTCTAAACCACTATAATAAACATATTCAATAAACATATTCAATGATTTTAGATTTTAGATTTGATATGTTTGTACTGGTTTCTATTGCAGACAATAATCTAGATTTAGACCAAGGATCAATTCCACCCATGGCTTTTAAAATCTATTTATCAATGATCTCTATTAGTGTTACCGCAACTAAAACTGTACTAGAACTGATCTGAGAGATGGACCTTCAAGTATTATGCTCAGTCAATTTATTGAACAAACTATGGAGTTAAAATCTGAATAGATTAGATCCACAAGCATTGCCTGACCACTGTAGATTACTTATCAGCACATTTTCTCTAAGTACAATTCAGTCATCTTCTATTTTTTGGTGAGCTCGTGCTGGGTCTGTTAGAACTCTTTCAAAAATATGACATTTAAATGTCCAAAAAATCAGGAATTCTAGTTTCAAGCCTCATCCAATGTTAATGAATGCTACACCAAAATATGCCCTTGTGTTCCTACATTTTATTGTGCACCATGATTCAGAAATGGCATGTTTTTGCTTTCGGAGGTAAAATTCTATATATATTTATTGTTGTTGCCAGCCGAAACATTATCACTAATTGGGAAGATAACAACAAGTGGTTGTGTGATGCTTGCTGGAATGGGAAGTGTTTAATCAAAAAGTGGATGGAATTCAAGTTTAGGAGACAATTTTACAAACGTGTATGGATGCTGTATATATTTCAAACTGTTGGTCTCCAAAATGGCCTAAATCAATGAATTGAATTGAAATTCAAGTTTATCATTTGAATCCTATTGTTGGAAAAGATGTGATTTTGAACCCCATGGGGTGGTTCCTTTCCAGAAAGCATTCAGGTTGTAATCATGAGTCAAATAATGCTTAGAAGGATACAATATTCAAATTTAATTCTAATTACATATGAAATGTTCATTGTTCAATATATTTCTCTTAGTATTTTAATGTGAGGACTTTATTGCCTAAGCAAAATAATTCGTATTTGTTTTTCTATATGTAGGAAGCATTACATTAATGAAATCACTGTTTCCTACCTTCTTTGTTTTCTTTCCTGTTCTTTATGAACGTTTCTATTGTTGAACTTTAAGGATTGCCCGAAATTAGGAATTGTGCTCTACATAACTTTACTGTGTTACAGTATGTTGATTTTTATGTTCTACTTTTGTCTCTTATGTGTATGGCAACTGATGTTTTGTTTTGCTTTAATAATCAGCTTATGTTTATTAGGTTTTATTATTCAATAAAATGTTTCAAACACAACAAATGGTAGTTGATATGTATTTACAACTGCAGCATTTTTATTGTATCAATTTATTGTATCAATTTGTATAGAAGAGATGTTCAGTGAAGGCCAAGTGGCGACTCCCGGCTGTCTTGGTTATAGGAAACAATACTTGCATACAGCAAGTGACCCTGGCTGACACAGTTACTAGATATGGTAATCCTGGCAACATGCCACAGCAGCTGCGATCATTCAACGTAAGGTAACTCCCGTTCGAGAGTTGTCTAAAAATTGGATCAATCACCGCGGCTGGTGAACCTTGCAGGTGGCAGGATAAGTTTTTAAAGGAACTATTGCAGGCCCCGTGTAAGTTTAGACATAGGAGAGAACCGCTTGGTACATTTTCACAATTTTCCCCGCTAAGAAACACTTCACTACCCCCACTCCAACATCTGTATGTGTACGGCAATTCCCAGGATGTCTTGATGTATTCTTTACCCAACCTTTTATATGTGCCTGCTGGTATATGTTGTAGGCAATTTTGAAAATAGAAAATTGTAATAGGCAGGGTGATTGTTCCATGTATAATCCATTCCATAACTGGCTTTTCAGAGACAGTAAATGACAATCTTTCCAGTTTTTCAATGCTCAGCACCGTATTGTCTGCTCCCCTTTGTGCCAATTTGATCTGTTTATCAGTGAGATTGAATTCTGAAAACAGTGACCAAGTATTGATTAAACGTCACGGCACATAGCCTGAATGATGATTTAGCAACGTCCAGCCTAATAGCATGATAGAACGTAAATGCGACTGACCATGTTGCAATATGACCAAGTCCTGTTCCATGATGTCTATGGCAGAAGACACTATGCTACATAAAGAATATATCCTGGACCACAGAGTCGTTAACCCATTGTCAACCACAGAGAGAGATTTTTCAAAATTAATACGATTAATTTCTCATATTCGTTCTGCAGTCTCTGCTTGCGTAATTTTCCATGCTTCATTATAAGCAGCAAAGATACCGGCATATATAAAATGTTTATGACGTGATGTTCTTGGTCCTAGCAACAATTCCCTAAGATCAGCGCCATCTTTAAGTAAAGATAAGTGTTGCTTTACATCCTTAAGTATAGATCTATGTATCCAATCAAGGCAAAGTTTCCCTACACTGTATGTTGTTACTATTCCTGGATGCTGTCTTTGAACATATCTTGGTTCTGGCCTAATGAATGTGAACCCCTTTGTTTTATTCAGGAATATATCTTGACAGTTGTTTGTGTCTGTGGGCCAGATCAACCATTTATTCCAATCTGGATCTATTCTGTTGTGATGCAAAATAGTATGTACGTCGACTCCCCCCTCTGAAGTGTTATCACTAACAGGTATAGGAGTAGGTATAGACGGATTGTTCAAGCTTTTATCTTGGCTAACCCAAGACAAGACATCTGTTGGACAGTGTGAATCAAAAACATAATTTGCTCAGGGATGATGTGTAGGAGAGTAGGGTCTGCTATCCTATGGTCACCCCATTTTGTTTTTTGCTTTTTGCTTCACTGGTTTTCGACTTAATGTGGCTGTGGGCCTGCTAATCAGACCCACAGCCCTGCTGTTCTCTCTCTAAATTCACAACCATGTTCTTTAGGTACATCACCAATTGGGATTAGGTCACCTTATGAGCTCCTGTACAGAGTACTATAGGTACCTAGGGCATAGGTGCATCAAAGGCCTGCCAGGGGCTGCAGCATATCTTTTGCCACCCCTGGCTGGCCATCCAAACTGACACAACTGGATGATCACTCAGCTGGGGCAAGGTTGTGTAATCACCCCTTGCTTAGATATAGTATACCTATGTCTAACCTTATATCTGGACACATATACACCCATAAGTCACACCTATGGCCGGCCTTAACAATCCTGGAGGCAGAGTGCTTGGGTTTATGTGAGATGGTAGTTAGTCCGGAACAAGGGCAGGGAAGGTAGGGCATCTGTACACTTCAAAGTTATGCCTCTAGAAGTTTCTTCCACTTCAAAGGCACAACTGTGTATGAAAAAAGGACATTGGACGCCACCACTTCAGTACACTTCTGGACCTGGGGACCCTGCCAGGAAGAAGGACTACTGTGCTGCTACAAGGAGTGCCACTATGCTGGACTGGTGCTCTATAAGTAACTGCGCCCTGCTTTACTGCTTTACTGACCTGCTGCACTCTTGTCTGGGGAAGAATATCTAGGTCTGCAACTCTAACTTAAGCCCACTACTTTTTAATTTATATATGAGCCCTCTTGCACAAATAGCCAAGGACTCTGGGTTGATAATGTTCTCATATGCTGATGATTCTCAGCTTCTCTTTTCCCTTCCACCAACAGACAATAATGATCCTTCTATCTTGAGAACAGGGCTTCCAAAAATTGCTGGATGGATGAAAAATAATTTCTTAAAATTAAACGGTGAAAAAACCGAACTCATAATCCTAGGAAAAAATAAAGAACTCTGGGGACCCCAACACTGGCCCCCAGAAATGGGCTCTCCTCCTACTCCAACTAACCAGGCCCGTAACCTTGGCTTTGTGGTTGATGACACTCTTAGTATGCACCAGCAGGCCATCAAAACATCAGCCACCTGCTTTGCCATCTTGAAGTGGCTAAAGAAAATATGCTGGATGCTACCAGTTCACACTAAAAGAACTGTCATCAACGCCCTTATAACATCTAGATTGGACTATGCCAATGTACTATACTTAGGGGCCAACAAAGCCACAGTCCGCAAACTACAAACTGTGCAGAATGCTGCTGCAAGACTGTTAGGTAAAATTCCTATCCATGCACCCACCACCAAACTCATACGAGAATTACACTGGTTAAAAATTGAGAGCAGAATCAAATTCAAATCATTATGCTTCATGCATAAAATCTCAGCAAACAAAGCTCCTAAATATCTGCTAAATCTGGTGCAACGTTACCACCCACCCAGGACGCTGAGATCTGCAACAGCGAACAAATTTGCTGTGCCTAAAATAAGACTATCACGCATGGGAGGCAGATCCCTTGCCTACCTTGGCCCCTCCCTGTGGAACTCCATGCCACAAGTTCTGCGCTCAGAGGTTAACTACACCAGATTCAGAAAAGCCATAAAAACCTGGCTGTTCAACATCTAAGTCAGCTGTCCAAACTCCCTTCACTGAATCACAAGCGCCGGGAAACCCTTTGTTGGGTAGCTGTTTGCGCTATACAAACTAAACAAATAAAGAAATAAACCCAGGACCCCCGAGTGACTCAGTGGGCTAGTCTTTTGGCCTCCTGATCTGAGCCTCAGGGACAAAACAAGCTCCAAAGCAAATCCTGGACCAGTCTTCAGCGCGTTCCTTGCTCCCAAATGATGATTCTCAGACCCTAGATCCTTGATGTGGTTCAGTGGGCTCCTAAAACAAGCTTTTGAACTCTTCATGACTGCAAATGAGCCTATTCGCACTGGAATCCCACTGCTCGCACGGAGCTTCAGCGTGAGCCCCTGCCGCCTATCTCCTTGCACAGCAAGCATCAATCGATCTGGAAGACCACTAACGCAAAGCTCCAGTCCGACCATCTGCAACACCCGGCCTGCTCTTCGTGCCATGTCCACCACCGTCATCGATACTCTCCTTACTCCCTGCAATCCTCTCCAATGGCGCAATAAGGCTATTAATGTGAGACGCTTATTGCGAATTCTGGAGAACTGCCAAGATTTGGCGCTCTCGGCCTTGATTCGCTCGGTAGAGATAGAGAAAGAATTTGATAGTCTGGAATGGTAGTTACTCTTCTAGGTTATGCGCAAGATGGGACTGGGAGCTGAGTTCGTGAGATGGACTTAAATACTATATAACTCAGCGACGCCCCAGATGCGAATGTGGAGGACGGTATTGGCGCCATGTTCAGTGGGACGGGGACGCAGCAGGGTTGTTCGCTTTCTCCGCTGCTGTTCGCATTGGTGGTTGAGCCCCTGGCGGTGCAAGCTAAATCGGGAGGCATTATACCGGGCTGTAGATGCGGGGAGACATGCATTATATCGCTCTACGCAGATGACCTGCTGATATTTCTGGCAGCCCCTAGTGAGGACTTAACGGGGGCAATAGCACTGTTACATGTGTTTGGGGCAGCATCGGAGCTGTGCGTGAACTGGGAGAAGACTAACCTGTTCCCGGTGCGGCGAGCTGTGGGAGCTCCTGATAGACTGAACGGAATAAGATGGGAACACAGCTGTCTGCCGTATCTGGGAACTAACATTTATCACGAGCAGGCGGACCTTTTGGAGGGTAATGTGAATAGGGCAGTGAGAGGGATCAAAGGGAGCATGGCGTTCTGGAGTACTCTGCCACTCTTAGTGGCAGGAAGAGTAGCGCTTCTGAAAATGGTGGCTCTACCCCGACTATTATATTATTTCCGGACGCTGCCGATTTGGATCCCAGGCTTGGTGTTCAAGACGATTAGAACTATGATAGTGGGATTTCTATGGGAGAGCGGCAGGAGGCGGGTGGCTTTGACCACGATGATGAGGCCTAGAGCAGAGGGGGGATTGGCAGTCCCAGACTTCGAACTGTACAATCTGGCGGCCCAGCTACAGTGGCTCACGCAGGAGGTTGCTCGAGAGTTCAGGGGGCCAGACGGCCCAGAGGACCAATAGTTTCCAAGACATGTTTTATCCTTTGTGATCTTGGGTCAGCAGTTGTGGGTCGATTCATTGACCTATGAGGAGAAAGCGATGAGGGTAAGCTGGAATAGAAGCAGGCGTAGGGTTGGTGGTATTTGCCTGTACGTACCGGAGATACCTCTTGCAATGTGCACGGCCTTCCTGCACGGAGGACACTGGTCGGCACTGGCAGAGTGGGAAGGACTGGGGTTGCAGATGGTCGGGGACCTGTACAAGGAGGGAGGTCTCTTGCCTTATCAGACACTGCAAGACAGATACTGCTTGCCCAGGGGTGACTTCCTGCAGCATGCCTCCCTGGGGTCAGCGATTCAGAAATACTGGGGGGAAGGGCTGCTGCAACTACAAACATCCCTGACATGCCAATATGTAATAATGACTGCAGGGACGATAAAGGCAGTAACGTGCCTGTGTAGGCGAATGGTAGAGGAGGGACTTCAGCCGCTGACTCAGAGGTGGACCTGGGTAAAGATATACCTGAATCGACTTGGGCTAAACTGGTGGAAAGGGCGTGCTAGATTCCAGCTTATCCATTTCTATATCATATAAAGGGCATACAGAGCAGATAAATAAATACTTTAATGTGGATTTGCCATGTTGCAGCAGACTTCCAGCATATGATGTGGAGCAGTCCGCAGCTTGCAACCTACTGGGAAGAGGTGGTTGAGGTCCTCTGCGGGTTGACGGATAGGCAGATGAACCCACCCTGGGGGCATGCATACTGCACTGGTTTCCTCATACAGTGCGAACTAAGGTAACATGCAAATTCATAGATCAGGGGTTGCTGCTGGCCAAACGGAAACTAACGAGAAAGTGGAAATCCAAGCAGGGCCCTAGTGTGGAGCGATGGAAAGTAGCATTCATGAGCTGGGCGGCCAGTGAGAGTATGGTCAGGATCCAACAGGCCAGAAGAGCGAACAACAAAAAGGCGATGGAAACTGCATAGGCATGGGAGGCCCTGGTGGCACTGTTGACATTGCCAGAACTGGACTCGGACTCTGACTCTGTGGAGGCTACGCAGGAAAATGTCAGAGCACACCGAATATAGATAAGCTTGGGGTGGCTGTTGGGGAAAGGAAGCAAGGTCGAGCTTGGCAGGAATTGGGAAACACCACACATGCAATAGGACACTGGCATACCCGGGCATGATGCTGATGATTGAAAATCCTGGTTTTGAATACTTGGAGCACACTGGTAGAAGTGGTTGTGGGGGGGAGAGGCAAATGACTGCGGGAGCACCAAGTTGAGCTCCCTTCATATTGTGGGGTATTCTGGATACTTGCAATGGTGTTGATACTGGTAAAAGGAGTTAAGGCTGGGAAGCTTATTGTGATACTGACTCTGAAACGACTGCAAAGCTCCACAGTGGAAGTTGACTCTATATATAATGTATCCAGTAAAGTGCCCCTGCTGATGATGAACCTTGTATGGGGGTTATGTATGGGTTGAAAATCAATAAAATACCGTTAAAAAAAATCACTCAGACCACTCATCACTCATACCAATCATCACTCATCACTCATACCAATCATAACTCATCACTCAGGCCAATCCTCACTCATCGCTCATAGCAATCATCACTCATCGCTCATACCAATCATCAATCCTTGCTCATATCAATCATCACTCATCACTCAGACCAATCCTCACTCATCACTCATACCAATCATCACTCATCGTTCAGAACAATCATCACTAATCGCTCAGACCAATCATCACTCATCGCTCATTCCAATCATCACTCATCACTCATACCAATCATCACTCATACCAATCATCACTCATCGCTCATACCAATCATCACTCATCGCTCATTCCAATCATCACTCATCGCTCAGACTAATCATCACTCATTCCACATTCCAATCATCACTCATCGCTCAGACCAATCATCACTCATCGCTCATATCAATCATCACTCATACCATTCATCACTCGTCGCTCGTCGCGGGTATAGCGATCCTCTATAAAGACCACCTGCAATGCTACACAGTACCTATACCCGACTTTCCGGATAGCTTTCAAGCTTTCTATTTCACCATAAAGGAAGTGCAATGCCCTTTTTTCAATGGAATTCTGCTGTATCGACCTCCTGGCCCGAGGACCGACTTCGCGCACAACTTCCTCCAGTCCTTGGAACCCTACTTTGGTCGAGAAAATGTTTCCATTCTAGGTGATTTTAATTACCATTTAGAACGGCATGATTTATCTGATACTTCATGTCTTACTGAGGCCTTGGTGTCCTGTGGACTCACGCAGCGAGTTAGCGGGGTTACCCATCATGCGGGCCACACACTAGATGGTATTTTCTCTAACGACCATCGTTTGACCATCAAGGATCCGGTGTATCTGTCTTGGTCCGATCACCTTGCGGTTCCTTTTCTTTTGGAATGCCATAGGATGGATAGAAGTAAAATAGGGAAACACTCAGTGGAAACTGCCAGAAATTTTAGAAATATCAGCAATGACTCCTTTGCGCCATGGGCTGTCAGCCTTTCTACTACTGGCATGGACAGTGTTCAGACCGCGGTTGGTCATTTTGAACAGGTTATTACTGAGGCCCTCAATGAACTGGCCCCAGTACAGACCCGCCGCCGAGCCAGAAAAAGACCATCTGCCCCATGGTTTTCTGAATCCCTCAGACTCCTCAGGCAAGAAGTGAGGAGGATGGAGAGGCTCTGGCACTCAGGCTGGGACCTCAAGAACAAGGAAGCTCACAAACTCCTGGTCAGGAAATACAAGGCTGAGATTGTGCAGGCCAAACAAGATCACTTTGTGGCCATGACAACCTCGCTCTCCTCGCCGAAGGAGCTTTTCAGAATCGTTGACTCCTTAGTCAACCTACAAACACCTGACCCTGTTGTACCCTCGCAAGATCTATGTGATAAAATTGCTTCCTTCTTTCACACCAAAATACAGGATATCTACCTGGCTCTTGAGGAACAAAGAGCATATATCAGTGGGCCCCCTGCTCGGGTTGAGATGAACATGACCACCACAGATATCTCCCTATTGAGCAACCTGGACTCCTTTCCCCCGCTGGTTTTACAAGATCTGGAGATCTTGCTTAATAAGACCAAATCTGGCTCCCCCCTAGATATTTGCCCACTGAAAATCATTAAGCAGTGTAGGGAAACCTTCCTACCGCCTCTGCTAGAAATCATGAATCTAGCTATGAGAGACGGTGTCTTCCCCTCGGAGTGGAAGAGTGCAGTAGTGAAACCCCTGCTAAAGAAGGCCTCCCTTGATCCGGAGGTCCTAAAAAACTTCCGTCCGATCTCACTGCTCCCAGCCCCTGCGAAGATGCTTGAGGCACATCTAAACAAGCATCTCGCTGCCTTTGTGGAAGACTCGGGCTGTCTGGACTTTTCCCAGCACTGATTCAGGAGGGAACACAGCATTGAGTCGGCCCTCACTATTATGCTTGATAAGATCCGCACGAAAGTGGATGGGGGCCAGACCACCCTCCTGGTCCTGTTAGATCTAACTGCGGCCTTTGATACCCTCTCCCCCTCAGTACTCACATCTCGTTTGAGGGAAGTGGGGGTGAAGGACGTAGCTCTAGATCTACTGACCTCTTTCCTTGACGGAAGGGAACAAAGAGTCAAGCTGGGGGAGTTCCTATCTCCATCCCAACCGTTGCTTTGTGGGGTCCCGCAAGGGTCGGCTCTTAGTCCGACCCTATTTAACATCTACGTGACCCCACTAGCCAGACTAATTAGAACTTTCGGGATGGAGGTAGTTTCTTATGCAGATGACACCCAAATCCTCGTCTCTCTTTCCCATTCAGATGTACCAACTGCCTCCAACTTTAGATCTTGCATGGAGGCGGTTGGTCAGTGGATGATCCAGAACTCACTCAAACTGAATGGGGAGAAGACTGAGGTAATGGTGTTTGGAGGGAAAGAGAACATCTGGTCAGCCAGCTGGTGGCCTGACTCGCTAGGAGTGTGCCCTTCCCCCACGACATCTGCTAAGAATCTTGGGGTGATGATAGACCCTGCCCTGGATATGGGCAGACAGGTTAGTAGAACCATCTCCACCTGTTGGGGCTTAATCCACACCCTGCGAAGAATCAGGAAATATCTCTCTCAGCAATCCAGAAAGCAAATAGCTGTCTCACTTATCGGCTCACGACTGGACTACTGTAATGCGCTGTATGCGGGGCTAAACAGGAGCCTGCTGAAGCGCTTGCAGGTAGTCCAGAATGCCGCAGCCAGATTTGTTCTGGATGTTCCCAGACGCTCCTCGGCCACGTTGGCCAGGAAAGCGCTGCATTGGCTACCGGTAGAGCACCGAGTACGGTTTAAAGTCCTATGCATGACCTATAGAGCCATTGCAAAGAACAGCGACACAGGAAATGGTTCCATCATCTCCCATTACACTCCTGGAAGGGACTTGCGCTCCTCCAGGAAACTGCTCCTGACAGTCCCCCGCATACGAAGAGCCAAGTGGGGTGGCAGGGCTTTCTCCACCCTGGCCCCTAAATGGTGGAATGATCTCCCTCTGGATCTCAGGTCCCTACCCTCCCTACAGAAATTCTGAAGTGCCCTTAAAACTCGCCTCTTCCTGCAAGCCTATGTGTAAGGACGATGTTTCCATTTTTTAGATGTTATTGTTAGGCGCCTTGATACCTGCGGGTTATTGTTTTGCGCATTATAAATTTTTATCAAATCAAATCAAATCAATTCCAATCATCACTCATGGCTCAGACCAATCATCGCTCATACTAATCATCACTCATCGCTCATTCCAATCATCACTCATCACTTATACCAATCATCACTCATACCAATCCTCACTCATCGCTCATACCAATCATCACTCATCGCTCAGACCAATCATCACTCATTCCACATTCCAATCATCACTCATCGCTCAGACCAATCATCACTCATCGCTCATATCAATCATCACACATACCATTCATCACTCAGCGCTCATACCAATCATCAATTATCGCTCATACCAATCATCACTCATCGCTCAGACCAATCCTCACTCATCGCTCATATCAATCATCACTCATACCATTCATCACTCAGCGCTCATACCAATCATCACTAATCACTCATACCAATCATCACTCATCGCTCAGACCAATCAACACTCATCGCTCGGACCAATCCTCACTCAGCGCTCATACCAATCATCAATCATCGCTCATACCAATCATCAATCATTGCACATAGCATTCATTACTCAGCGTTCATACCAATCATCACTCAGCTCTCAGACCAATCATGATTCATCACTCATAGCAATCATCACTCATCGCTCAGACCAATCATCAATCATTTCTCATATCAATCATCACTCATCGCTCATACCAATCATCACTCAGAGCTCATACCAATCATCACTCATCGTTCAGAACAATCATCACTAATCGCTCAGACCAATCATCACTCATGGCTCAGACCAATCATCGCTCATACCAATCATCACTCATCGCTCATTCCAATCATCACTCATCACTCATACCAATCATCACTCATACCAATCATCACTCATCGCTCATACCAATCATCACTCATCGCTCATTCCAATCATCACTCATCGCTCAGACTAATCATCACTCATTCCACATTCCAATCATCACTCATCGCTCAGACCAATCATCACTCATCGCTCATATCAATCATCACTCATACCATTCATCACTCGTCGCTCGTCGCGGGTATAGCGATCCCCTATAAAGACCACCTGCAATGCCACACAGTACCTATACCCGACTTTCCGGATAGCTTTCAAGCTTTCTATTTCACCATAAAGGAAGTGCAATGCCCTTTTTTCAATGGAATTCTGCTGTATCGACCTCCTGGCCCGAGGACCGACTTCACGCACAACTTCCTCCAGTCCTTGGAACCCTACTTTGGTCGAGAAAATGTTTCCATTCTAGGTGATTTTAATTACCATTTAGAACGGCATGATTTATCTGGTACTTCATGTCTTACTGAGGCCTTGGCGTCCTGTGGACTCACGCAGCGAGTTAGCGGGGTTACCCATCATGCGGGCCACACACTAGATGGTATTTTCTCTAACGACCATCGTTTGACCATCAAGGATCCGGTGTATCTGTCTTGGTCCGATCACCTTGCGGTCCCTTTTCTTTTGGAATGCCATAGGATGGATAGAAGTAAAATAGGGAAACACTCAGTGGAAACTGCCAGAAATTTTAGAAATATCAGCAATGACTCCTTTGCGCCATGGGCTGTCAGCCTTTCTACTACTGGCATGGACAGTGTTCAGACCGCGGTTGGTCATTTTGAACAGGTTATTACTGAGGCCCTCAATGAACTGGCCCCAGTACAGACCCGCCGCCGAGCCAGAAAAAGACCATCTGCCCCATGGTTTTCTGAATCCCTCAGACTCCTCAGGCAAGAAGAGAGGAGGATAGAGAGGCTCTGGCACTCAGGCTGGGACCTCAAGAACAAGGAAGCTCACAAACTCCTGGTCAGGAAATACAAGGCTGAGATTGTGCAGGCCAAACAAGATCACTTTGTGGCCATGACAACCTCGCTCTCCTCGCCGAAGGAGCTTTTCAGAATCGTTGACTCCTTAGTCAACCTACAAACACCTGACCCTGTTGTACCCTCGCAAGATCTATGTGATAAAATTGCTTCCTTCTTTCACGCCAAAATACAGGATATCTACCTGGCTCTTGAGGAACAAAGAGCATATATCAGTGGGCCCCCTGCTCGGGTTGAGATGACCATGACCACCCTGGACTCCTTTCCCCCGCTGGTTTTACAAGATCTGGAGATCTTGCTTAATAAGACCAAATCTGGCTCCCCCCTAGATATTTGCCCACTGAAAATCATTAAGCAGTGTAGGGAAACCTTCCTACCGCCTCTGCTAGAAATCATGAATCTAGCTATGAGAGACGGTGTCTTCCCCTCGGAGTGGAAGAGTGCAGTAGTGAAACCCCTGCTAAAGAAGGCCTCCCTTGATCCGGAGGTCCTAAAAAACTTCCGTCCGATCTCACTGCTCCCAGCCCCTGCGAAGATGCTTGAGGCACATCTAAACAAGCATCTCGCTGCCTTTGTGGAAGACTCGGGCTGTCTGGACTTTTCCCAGCACAGATTCAGGAGGGAACACAGCACTGAGTCGGCCCTCACTATTGTGCTTTATTAAGATCCGCACAAAAGTGGATGGGGGCCAGACCACCCTCCTGGTCCTGTTAGATCTAACTGCGGCCTTTGATACCCTCTCCCCCTCAGTACTCACATCTCGTCTGAGGGAAGTGGGGGTGAAGGACGTAGCTCTAGATCTACTGACCTCTTTCCTTGACGGAAGGGAACAAAGAGTCAAGCTGGGGGAGTTCCTATCTCCATCCCAACCGTTGCTTTGTGGGGTCCCGCAAGGGTCGGCTCTTAGTCCGACCCTATTTAACATCTACGTGACCCCACTAGCCAGACTAATTAGAACTTTCGGGATGGAGGTAGTTTCTTATGCAGATGACACCCAAATCCTCGTCTCTCTTTCCCATTCAGATGTACCAACTGCCTCCAACTTTAGATCTTGCATGGAGGCGGTTGGTCAGTGGATGATCCAGAACTCACTCAAACTGAATGGGGAGAAGACTGAGGTAATGGTGTTTGGAGGGAAAGAGAACATCTGGTCAGCCAGCTGGTGGCCTGACTCGCTAGGAGTGTGCCCTTCCCCCACGACATCTGCTAAGAATCTTGGGGTGATGATAGACCCTGCCCTGGATATGGGCAGACAGGTTAGTAGAACCATCTCCACCTGTTGGGGCTTAATCCACACCCTGCGAAGAATCAGGAAATATCTCTCGCAGCAATCCAGAAAGCAAATAGCTGTCTCACTTATCGGCTCACGACTGGACTACTGTACTGCGCTGTATGCGGGGCTAAACAGGAGCCTGCTGAAGCGCTTGCAGGTAGTCCAGAATGCCGCAGCCAGATTTGTTCTGGATGTTCCCAGACGCTCCTCGGCCACGTTGGCCAGGAAAGCGCTGCATTGGCTACCGGTAGGGCACCGAGTACGGTTTAAAGTCCTATGCATGACCTATAGAGCCATTGCAAAGAACAGCGACACAGGAATTGGTTCCATCATCTCCCATTACACTCCTGGAAGGGACTTGCGCTCCTCCAGGAAACTGCTCCTGACAGTCCCCCGCATACGAAGAGCCAAGTGGGGTGGCAGGGCTTTCTCCACCCTGGCCCCTAAATGGTGGAATGATCTCCCTCTGGATCTCAGGTCCCTACCCTCCCTACAGAAATTCCAAAGTGCCCTTAAAACTCGCCTCTTCCTGCAAGCCTATGTGTAAGGATGATGTTTCCATTTTTTAGATGTTATTGTTAGGCGCCTTGATACCTGCGGGTTATTGTTTTGCGCATTATACATTTTTATCAAATCAATTCCAATCATCACTAATGGCTCAGACCAATCATCGCTCATACTAATCATCACTCATCGCTCATTCCAATCATCACTCATCACTTATACCAATCATCACTCATACCAATCCTCACTCATCGCTCATACCAATCATCACTCATCGCTCAGACCAATCATCACTCATTCCACATTCCAATCATCACTCATCGCTCAGACCAATCATCACTCATCGCTCATATCAATCATCACACATACCATTCATCACTCAGCGCTCATACCAATCATCAATTATCGCTCATACCAGTCATCACTCATCGCTCAGACCAATCCTCACTCATCGCTCATATCAATCATCACTCATACCATTCATCACTCAGCGCTCATACCAATCATCACTAATCACTCATACCAATCATCACTCATCGCTCAGACCAATCAACACTCATCGCTTGGACCAATCCTCACTCAGCGCTCATACCAATCATCAATCATCGCTCATACCAATCATCAATCATTGCACATAGCATTCATTACTCAGCGTTCATACCAATCATCACTCAGCTCTCAGACCAATCATGATTCATCACTCATAGCAATCATCACTCATCGGTCATACCAATCATCAATCATCGCTCAGACCAATCATCAATCATCGCTCATACCAATCATCACTCAGCGTCATACCAATCATCACTCATCGCTCATACCATTCATCACTCAGCGCTCATACCAATCATCACTCAGCCCTCATACCAATCATCAATCATCGCTCATACCATTCATCACTCAGCCCTCATACCAATCATCAATCATCGCTCATACCATTCATCACTCAGCGCTCATACCATTCATCACTCAGCCCTCATACCAATCATCAATCATCGCTCATACCAATCATCAATCATTGCACATAGCATTCATCACTCAGCGTTCATACCAATCATCACTCAGCTCTCAGACCAATCATGACTCATCACTCATACCAATCATCACTCATCGCTCATACCAATCATCAATCATCGCTCATACCAATCATCAATCATCGCTCATACCAATCATCACTCAGCGCTCATACCAATCATCACTCATCGCTCATACCATTCATCACTCAGCGCTCATACCAATCATCACTCAGCCCTCATACCAATCATCAATCATCTCTCATACCATTCATCACTCAGCCCTCATACCAATCATCAATCATCGCTCATACCAATCATCAATCATCGCACATAGCATTCATCACTCAGTGTTCATACCAATCATCACTCAGCTCTCAGACCAATCATGACTCAACACTCATCTCATACCAATCATCACTCATCACTCATACCAGTCACCAATCATCGCTCAGACCAATCAGCAATCATCGCTCATACTAATCATCACTCATCGCTCATACCAATCATCAATCATCGTTCAGACCAATCATCAATCATCGCTCAGACCAATCATCAATCATCGCTCATACCAATCATCACTCAGCACTCATACCAATCATCACTCAGCGCTCATACCAATCATCACTCTTCGCTCATACCAATCATCAATCATCGCTCATACCAATCATCACTCGTCGCTCAGACCAATCATCACTCATCGCTCATACCAATCATCACTCAGCGCTCATACCAATCATCAATCATCGCTCATACCAATCATCAATCATCGCACATAGCATTCATCACTCAGCATTCATACCAATCATCACTCAGCTCTCAGACCAATCATGATTCATCACTCATACCAATCATCACTCATCGCTCATACCAATCATCAATCATCGCTCAGACCAATCATCAATCATCGCTCATACCAATCACCACTCAGCGCTCATACCAATCATCACTCATCGCTTATACCATTCATCACTCAGCGCTCATACCAATCATCACTCAGCCCTCATACCAATCATCAATCATCGCTCATACCATTCATCACTCAGCCCTCATACCAATCATCAATCATCGCTCATACCATTCATCACTCAGCGCTCATACCATTCATCACTCAGCCCTCATACCAATCATCAATCATCGCTCATACCAATCATCAATCATCGCACATAGCATTCATCACTCAGCGTTCATACCAATCATCACTCAGCTCTCAGACCAATCATGACTCATCACTCATACTAATCATCACTCATCGCTCATACCAATCATCAATCATCGCTCATACCAATCATCAATCATCGCTCATACCAATCATCACTCAGCGCTCATACCAATCATCACTCATCGCTCATACCATTCATCACTCAGCGCTCATACCAATCATCACTCAGCCCTCATACCAATCATCAATCATCTCTCATACCATTCATCACTCAGCCCTCATACCAATCATCAATCATCGCTCATACCAATCATCAATCATCGCACATAGCATTCATCACTCAGCGTTCATACCAATCATCACTCAGTTCTCAGACCAATCATGATTCATCACTCATAGCAATCATCACTCATCGGTCATACCAATCATCAATCATCGCTCAGACCAATCATCAATCATCGCTCATACCAATCATCACTCAGCGTCATACCAATCATCACTCATCGCTCAGACCAATCAACACTCATCGCTTGGACCAATCCTCACTCAGCGCTCATACCAATCATCAATCATCGCGCATACCAATCATCAATCATTGCACATAGCATTCATTATTCAGCGTTCATACCAATCATCACTCAGCTCTCAGACCAATCATGATTCATCACTCATAGCAATCATCACTCATCGGTCATACCAATCATCAATCATCGCTCAGACCAATCATCAATCATCGCTCATACCAATCATCACTCAGCGTCATACCAATCATCACTCATCGCTCATACCATTCATCACTCAGCGCTCATACCAATCATCACTCAGCCCTCATACCAATCATCAATCATCGCTCATACCATTCATCACTCAGCCCTCATACCAATCATCAATCATCGCTCATACCATTCATCACTCAGCGCTCATACCATTCATCACTCAGCCCTCATACCAATCATCAATCATCGCTCATACCAATCATCAATCATTGCACATAGCATTCATCACTCAGCGTTCATACCAATCATCACTCAGCTCTCAGACCAATCATGACTCATCACTCATACCAATCATCACTCATCGCTCATACCAATCATCAATCATCGCTCATACCAATCATCAATCATCGCTCATACCAATCATCACTCAGCGCTCATACCAATCATCACTCATCGCTCATACCATTCATCACTCAGCGCTCATACCAATCATCACTCAGCCCTCATACCAATCATCAATCATCTCTCATACCATTCATCACTCAGCCCTCATACCAATCATCAATCATCGCTCATACCAATCATCAATCATCGCACATAGCATTCATCACTCAGTGTTCATACCAATCATCACTCAGCTCTCAGACCAATCATGACTCAACACTCATCTCATACCAATCATCACTCATCACTCATACCAGTCACCAATCATCGCTCAGACCAATCAGCAATCATCGCTCATACTAATCATCACTCATCGCTCATACCAATCATCAATCATCGTTCAGACCAATCATCAATCATCGCTCAGACCAATCATCAATCATCGCTCATACCAATCATCACTCAGCACTCATACCAATCATCACTCAGCGCTCATACCAATCATCACTCTTCGCTCATACCAATCATCAATCATCGCTCATACCAATCATCACTCGTCGCTCAGACCAATCATCACTCATCGCTCATACCAATCATCACTCAGCGCTCATACCAATCATCAATCATCGCTCATACCAATCATCAATCATCGCACATAGCATTCATCACTCAGCATTACCATAACCGCGAGGATTATAAGGCGCTTAAGAGTATATGGTATGGCATTATCCCGGATCAGCTTAGGGAGTTGTTCCCGACAGCTGCAGACAGGCTCAGCTCACGCCAGAGCCCCATCTCACATAAAACCACGCACTCTGCCTCCAGGATTGATGAGGCCTTCCATAGGAGTGGCTTACAGGCTATATATGTGTCCAGATATGGGTTTAGATATAGGTATACTATATCTAAGCAAGGGGTGATTACACCCACTTGCCCCAGCTGAGTGATCAGCCAGTTGTGTCAATTTAGATAGCCAGCCAGGGGTGGCAAAAGATATGCTGCAGCCCCTGGTAGGCCTTGGATGCACCTATGCCCTGGGCACCTATAGTGCTCTGTACAGGGGCTGATAAGGTGACCCAAGCCAATCTAGTTATGCACCTAGGGTACATGGAATCCATTTTACAGAGAGAGCAGATAGCCTGGGGCCCTGATTAGCAGGGAACCAGGCCAACTAAGTCGAAAACCAGCTAAACACAGGGCAAAAATCTGGGGTAACCATAGTCAGGTAGCCACCTTCCTACACCAATCATCACTCATCACTCATACCAGTCATCAATCATCGCTCAGACCAATCAGCAATCATCGCTCATACTAATCATCACTCATCGCGCATACCAATCATCAATCATCGCTCAGACCAATCATCAATCATCGCTCAGACCAATCATCAATCATCGCTCATACCAATCATCACTCAGCACTCATACCAATCATCACTCAGCGCTCATACCAATCATCACTCTTCACTCATACCAATCATCAATCATCGCTCATACCAATCATCACTCGTCGCTCAGACCAATCATTACTCATCGCTCATACCAATCATCACTCAGCGCTCATACCAATCATCAATCATCGCTCATACCAATCATCAATCATCGCACATAGCATTCATCACTCAGCATTCATACCAATCATCACTCAGCTCTCAGACCAATCATGATTCATCACTCATACCAATCATCACTCATCGCTCATACCAATCATCAATCATCGCTCAGACCAATCATCAATCATCGCTCATACCAATCACCACTCAGCGCTCATACCAATCATCACTCATCGCTTATACCATTCATCACTCAGAGCTCATACCAATCATCACTCAGCCCTCATACCAATCATCAATCATCGCTCATACCATTCATCACTCAGCCCTCATACCAATCATCAATCATCGCTCATACCATTCATCACTCAGCGCTCATACCAATCATCATTCATCGCTCATACCAATCATCAATCATCGCACATAGCATTCATCACTCAGCGTTCATACCAATCATCACTCAGCTCTCAAACCAATCATGACTCATCACTCATACCAATCATCACTCATCAAGCATACCAATCATCAATCTGCCATGGTCGGAGAAAGGATTGCATCCAATTAGATTATTTATATTATTCACTCAGCCCTCATACCAATCATCAATCATCGCTCATACCATTCATCACTCAGCCCTCATACCAATCATCAATCATCGCTCATACCATTCATCACTCAGCGCTCATACCATTCATCACTCAGCCCTCATACCAATCATCAATCATCGCTCATACCAATCATCAATCATCGCACATAGCATTCATCACTCAGCGTTCATACCAATCATCACTCAGCTCTCAGACCAATCATGACTCATCACTCATACCAATCATCACTCATCGCTCACACCAATCATCAATCATCGCTCATACCAATCATCAATCATCGCTCATACCAATCATCACTCAGCGCTCATACCAATCATCACTCATCGCTCATACCATTCATCACTCAGCGCTCATGCCAATCATCACTCAGCCCTCATACCAATCATCAATCATCTCTCATACCATTCATCACTCAGCCCTCATACCAATCATCAATCATCGCTCATACCAATCATCAATCAACGCACATAGCATTCATCACTCAGCGTTCATACCAATCATCACTCAGCTCTCAGACCAATCAAGACTCAACACTCATCTCATACCAATCATCACTCATCACTCATACCAGTCATCAATCATCGCTCAGACCAATCAGCAATCATCGCTCATACTAATCATCACTCATCGCTCATACCAATCATCAATCATCGCTCAGACCAATCATCAATCATCGCTCAGACCAATCATCAATCATCGCTCATACCAATCATCACTCAGCACTCATACCAATCATCACTCAGCGCTCATACCAATCATCACTCTTCGCTCATACCAATCTTCAATCATCGCTCATACCAATCATCACTCGTCGCTCAGACCAATCATCACTCATCACTCATACCAATCATCACTCAGCGCTCATACCAATCATCAATCATCGCTCTTACCAATCATCAATCATCGCACATAGCATTCATCACTCAGCGTTCATACCAATCATCACTCAGCTCTCAGACCAATCATGATTCATCACTCATACCAATCATCACTCATCGCTCATACCAATCATCAATCATCGCTCAGACCAATCATCAATCATCGCTCATACCAATCATCACTCAGCGCTCATACCAATCATCACTCATCGCTTATACCATTCATCACTCAGCGCTCATACCAATCATCACTCAGCCCTCATACCAATCATGACTCATCACTCATACCAATCATCACTCAGATCAATCATCACTCATCGCTCATACCAATCATTACTCAGCTCTCATACCAATCATCAATCATCGCTCATACCAATCATTACTCATCGCTCAGACCAATCATCACTCATCGCTCATACCAATCATCACTCTTCGCTCATACCAATCATCACCCATCGCTCATACCAATCATCAATCATCACTCAGACCAATCATCAATCATCGCTCATACCAATTATCACTCATCGCTCAGACCAATCATCAATCATCGCTCAGACCAATCATCACTCATCGCTCAGACCAATCATCACTCATCGCTCAGACCAATCATCACTCATCGTTCAGACCAATCATCACTAATCGTTCAGACCAATCATCACTCATCGTTCAGACCAATTATCACTCAGCGCTCATACCAATCATCTCTCATCACTCATACCAATCATCAATCATGGCTCAGACAAATGACTCATCACTCATACCACCCATAACTCATCGCTCAGATCAATCATCAATCATCGTTCAGACCAATTATCACTCATCGCTCATACCAATCATCACTCATCGCTCATACCAATCTTCACTCATCGCTCATACCAATCATCACTCATCGCCCATACCAATCCTCACTCATCGCTCATTCCAATCATCACTCATCGCTCATACCAATCATCACTCATACCAATCATCACTCATCGCTCAGACCAATCATCACTCAGCGCTCATACCAATCATCACGCAGAGCTCATACCAATCATCATTCATCGCTCATACCAATCATCAATCATCCCTCATACCAATCATCACTCCGCTCTCATACCAATCATCACTCAGCTCTCATAACAATCATGACTTATCACTCTGATCAATCATCACTCATCGCTCAGACCAATCATCACTCATCGCTCAGACCAATCATCACTCATCGTTCAGACCAATCATCACTCATCGCTCAGACCAATCATCACTTATCATTCAGACCAATCATCACTTATCGTTCAGACCAATCATCACTCATCGTTCAGACCAATCATCACTCAGCGCTCAAACCGTTCACTCATCGCTCATACCAACCATAACTCATCGCTCAGACCAATCATCATTCAGACCAATCATCACTAATCGCTCAGACCAATCATCACTCATTGCTCAGACCAATCATCACTCATACCAATCATCACTCATCGTTCAGACCAATCATCACTCAGCGCTCATACAAATCACCAATCATCGCTCAGACCAATCACTCATCGCTCATACCAACCATAACTCATCGCTCAGACCAATCATCGTTTAGACCAATCATCACTAATCGCTCAGACCAATCATCACTCATTGCTCAGACCAATCATCACTCATACCAATCATCACTCATCGTTCAGACCAATCATCACTCAGCGCTCATACAAATCATCAATCATCGCTCAGACAAATCACTCATCGCTCATACCAACCATAACTCATCGCTCAGACCAATCATCGTTTAGACCAATCATCACTTATCGCTCAAACCAATCATCACTCATCGCTCAGAACAATCATCACTCATCGCTCATACCAATCATCACTCATCGCTCACATACCTTCATACGTGCTTTCTCAAAATAACCAATACCATCAGGGATAGTTTACTCATGTGTCTCCTGTGTTGCTGCTACGCTGTGAATCAGTGGCAGCGCTATAATAGAACAAAGTCTAAGAGGATACAAGCGCAGGCACTGACGTCTCAGTCTCAGCGCCCTCATCCACACTGACAAATAGCAGATACAACTGAGAACTCCTGACCGAACCGCTTTACCAATTTACACAACGTATAGTTCCTTTGCTCTCACACCGCTGACAGCATGCACCAGGCTCCCAGGCCAGAGCATCACAAGAACAAGCACAATCAGATGGTGAAATGTACTCAGGGGCTAATCAGAGTGAAAAAAAGAGTACATTTATGCCCAAGTGTTAGTTTATCCTGGTGAATCGAGCCCAAAATATCTGCTCTTTCCCCAGCAGTTGTGTAAACAGTGAAGTTTTCTTGAAATTCGACCACTGGCCAGATGGTGCTTAAGTCCTGTGTGTAACCAGTAGCTGGGTGAATAGCAATGCTTCTTTTTCGTCTGCGCGTCCGCCATCCAGATAGGATTCAATATCTGCCCCTTAGCCAGCGTTTATTATTGATAAGGAGCAGGTCCACAGTGCGGACTCTCCTGATAGCCAGCAGCCAGGTAAATTGTGAAGTTCTTTGCAGTTTCCACTGCCTCTGGCTAAGCCATGCATAACTTCTTATATTTAGCAGGCAGCTGGGTAAAAACTTACATGTATTTGCTGTTTGCACAGTGCTGGTAAATAATGAAGCTTGTTTGCTATTTGCAGAGCCACCTACCTGTATAAATAAGTGTAAATAATCTCTGCTGTTCGTACAGTTGGCAGATGAATACCAGAGAAAATTAAATACATACCACTTATAGACAAGCATTGAAAATGCAACAGGTCTCGCCTTTGATTAAGTTAAAGCCATCTGCTTTGCTAATGGAACAGTATAGCAAAGCAAATGGCTTTAACTCAATGAAAGGCGAGACCTATCACATGTTTAATGCTTGTTCTTTCTATGTTTTAGGTGAGGTTATTTTACTAAGACTTGGTTTTTCATTTCCTTGGGTGGTGACATGTGATGTAAGCCGCTTGTTTACCAGTGTCTGGCGCAATCGTATTGGGAGGATTGCTGAGTGCGGTGCGTGATTATTTTTCTGGAGGTAATTAGTTTATCCACGTGCCTCAGAAGTGCTGTCCTACAAGAGTAAACAAAACTAAAAGGAACCACGAACATGCAGAAATGAAGCCTGCACCGCAGAAAATCAAAACGCTTATGACCGACTAAGTTTGCCAGTCAAAAGGTGAAAGTATGTCAGAGCTCAGATTAACTATTCAGAGGGTTGTGGCTGCAGAGTGCAGATGTAACGAAGACAAGACACCCACCTGGGTCTCTCCTTTGGTATATGAGGCTATAACCATCAAGGCAGCTGGAATTATGCGGCAGTGAAGGGAAACTTATGTGGCACGGTTGAGTAAATTATGCAGCAAGAAAAGACAAATTATGCGGCGCATTTTGTGACCGTATTACTTCATTATTTTATCATTTTTACTCCTGTTAACACTGTGTGGCCATTGGTTGCTCATCATTATTACCAGTCTAACACTCAAATATAATAGCAATAAGCAACATAAAGATGACCAGTGAAGCTTTGCAAGGATACTTCCACTGCGTAGTAGCTCGTACTGCTAGGTTTATAGGAACTTTTGAACCATTTGAGCTGAAACTTTTTTTGTTAAAATTTGCAGGGGGTGGAATAAATGACAAATGCAACAAATCATTAACTGTGGAAAACACATCTTCATGTTCAAGGTCAAAATGTGCAGAAAGGACTTATAGAGCGAAACGCATATTGAACCTCCACTCGAGGGCACGAAAGGCACTTTTTGAGGAGGCCGTAGATCTGGATGGAACAGTCCTGGAACTTCGCAGTAGGGTAGGTGCACCTCAAATGTGACAGAAGTCGCAATCCACAGGCAGATGTCTGTACCTTTCCAGACTGAGCCTTATGGAGAGATAATCAACACTTCTATTGAGACTGAACAGGGTGGGAGTCTCGAGATGCTCACCGCAGCCTGGCGGCCATCTCCAGCACAGTATCACCGCTAGAGATAAGAAGACAAACCCCACTGGAGCTAGGTGGCCAGAGCGCCTTTCAAAAGTGCCCGGTTTGGGATATATTTTGGGTCATTGTGTACAGAAGGAGTTGTAGTGATGCTCCTGCATAGTGTCTTTTTTTTTTCACAACCAATTTTATTGAGCAAGTGAGCAATAAAAACGTGGCACCCCCAAGGCCGGAGATCACCACAACGATATCGGTACAATAAATCACATAGGTAGCAAATGTCCAAGCAGGCCTTAAGAATAGGCTCAGTATGAAAACTCCCCCAACCCACCCTACCCCCCAACCCCGACCCCCCCAACACCCAAACCCCCCCCCCCACCCCCCATCCACACGTGTACACATAGCAATAGAATAAAAGGTGTAGGTGCAGCGCGACTGGAGCGTCGCAGACTCGGGCCAACAATGTCCATGCCATCAAATGTCCTCCTCTCGCCCCGCTGGGGGAACCAGTGACAGACCCCGGTAATCGGCCCACCGCTTCCAGATTTTGTAGTGTTTGCGCGGGCAGCCCCTCGCCTCAAAGATCGGCCTTTCCAGGCCCATGAAGTAGTCCAGCCCAGCTTTCCACGCAGACAGGGGGGGGCCCTCACCACCTTCCACGCCCGGGCCAGGTCCCGCTTGGCAACAACAAGCCCCAAAAGCAGCAGATTATATATGTTCCCACCGATGCCCTTCATGACGTGCAATAATCCCAGCCGATGGGTGCGGGGAAGGTCCCAGCCCAGGGCCTCGGACAGACAACTCCACACACCTCTCCAGAAACCAGACAGCCGACCACACGACCACACAGTATGTATCAGGGACCCAGGCACCGTCCCACAGCGCAAACATTCCGAGGATGCAATCAACCCAGCTCTCCACAATCGTTCACGGGTGTAGTAGGCCCGATGCAAGTATTTAAATTGGATGAGTCAGAGCCGTACAGCAATGGCGGTTCCACGTGGAGATTCTAGCGCCTCTCTCCAATCGTCCTCATCGAGAGGGCCAACGTCCACTTCCCATGCCGCCCGAAGAGAGTGAAGGGTAGAGGAGCAATGAATGACCAGCGTCTGGTATATCCGGGAAACCTTTCTGTCCCCCAGATCCCCCATAAACACCTTTGCCTCGACCGGGCTGAACTCCGGTAAGGAGTCTAGGCTGGCAATGCTCGGGGTGAGGGCATGGCGCAGCTGCAAGTAGCGTAAAAACTGGGACTTAGGCATTTGGAACTCTGTGCGGAGTTCCTCGAACGATTTAAGGGTAGTGCCTGACATGACCTGGCCCAGTAGCGTGATACCTATTGCCTCCCAGCCCTCAAAACCGGCCAGGGCCACCAGCTCCGGGAGCAGACCATTGTGCCAGAGCGGCGTCTCGGCCGTTAACTTACCCCACCAGCCCATGCGGCGTAGGGCCTGCCTCCACACAGCGAAGACCACTCTGGTAACCGACGGCAGTAAGCGACGCAAGCGGGCTGAATACAGAATGGTGTGAAGCGTATTGTCACCCATAAGCGACCGTTCTAAGGCATACGCCGGGTCCCCCCTATCTCTGTACCACCATTCATTAAGAATAAGCAGTTGGGAAGCCTGGTAGTAGGAGAGGAGGTCAGAGGTGGCCAGGCCACCACAATAAGTAGACAAGAAGCACGTTTTCAACGCCACCCTGGCCGCACCACCAGCCCACAGGAATCGACCCAGCACGGAATTGACCTGGCAAAACCACTGCGGGCCGATAGGGTACGGGAAATTCTGAAGTTGATATAGCAGACGCGGAAGCGCCACCATTTTGAAGATGGCCGATCTTTCAAAGATGGTAAGGGGCATTCTGGACCAAGTCTTGACATCGGCCTGGACCCGTTCCCACACTGGCAGGACGCCACGATCCCAAGCCACGACGCGCGACTCCGAAAGAAATATGCCAAGGTACTTCAGACCATCCGTCGCCACCCGCAGTCAGGGGTCAGTCACGACTCCGCCGCCCAGCACCCATAGGGTCGATTTTTGAAGGTTGAGTCGAAGGCCGGAGATCTCGCCAAAGACGCGCATGACCTCCAGAACCCGGGGACCCGAGCGTTGTAGGTCGGTGAGAAAGAAAAGGACATCGTCCGCATAGAGTGCGATCCTATCTACCAGGTCGCCATTCCAGACAAACCCGCGTAACTGGGCATCAGCCCGCACCCGGGACGCCAGGGGCTCCATCGCAAGGGCGAACAGGTACGGCGACAATGGGCAACCCTGCCGGGTGCCCCGACCAATTCGAAAGTGCCCGGAAGTGGCCCCGGCCACTTGGACTGAGGCCGTGACGTTGGTGTACAGCAATCGCAAATACAACAGGAACACCGGGCCAAGGTTAAGGCGGGCCAGGAGTGTAAACAGGTATGCCCAACTCACAGAGTCGAAGGCCCTGTCCATGTCCGCCAGTAGGAGCGCCGCCTGCTCATCCCGAGCGCCCATGGCGTCAACCGCCGCCTGCGCCCGCCGGATATTATGGCGAGTAGCTCTACGGGGCATGAATCCGGCCTGGTCAGGATGGACCAGGTCTGTAATAAGGGGCAGCAGTCGGTTCGCCAAAGCCTTAGCCAGGATTTTGGCCTCGATATTTAAAAGAGAAATGGGCCGGTACGAGCCGTGCCTGTCCGGCGCCCTGCCCGGTTTCAGGAAAACTACGATCTCAGCGTGGCGCCAATTGGGCGGCAGCTCCTCCTGGGCCCGTGCCGCCTCAAGCGCGCACCTGTACTGAGGCCCCAGCTGGAGGTGGAACTTTTTGTAGAATTCGCACGGGTAGCCGCTCGGGCCCGGTGCCTTCCCTGTATTCAGCTGTCCCAGTGCCTCCCCGAGCTCCTCAGCCGTGAGCGGGACGTCTAGCGCAGTTCTAGTTTCATCGGAGACGGCCTGCGGCAGCAGGTCATCAAGATAGGCGGAAATCTCCTCCGTCCCTAGGTAATCCCGGGAGGCGTACTGCGTCTCATAATAATGGGCGAAGCTAGCTGCAAGTACGGCCGGGTCCGTCACTACCGAACCATCCTCCGCCGTGAGACCCGGCAACGTGAGAGGCTGGAAGGTCGCCTGACACAACCTGTGAAGCATCATACAGGACTTGTCGCCCCATTGATAAATCCTGCTACGCGTGGCGAGCCACGCCTGCCTGGCCTCGTCATATAGGACAGAGGCGTAGGATTGCTGCGCCTGCAAGAGCTGCCGTACCGTGTCCTCGCCACCCCCATCCCGGCCACGCTGTTCCAACTCCTCCACGCGAGCGGCGGCGGCCGTAATGGCCTCCCGATGCTTCCGCCGTGCAGCTGCACACCAAGCGATATTAACGCCCCGTATTGTGGGCTTCAGCGCCTCCCATACCACCATTGCATCCACGTCTCCCACAAGGTTATCTCGCCAATAATTATCAATCGCTTCACGCAAGTGATGCACATACTCAGGCTGCTGTAGATGCCACGAAGACATCCGCCAACGAAACGGCTGTCGCTTCGAGGGGAGGTTTATAGTAGCCACAACTGGGGAGTGGTCAGACAGACCACTGGGTAGGATCGCAGCGTCCCTCACACGGCGCAGACAGGCACCAGGCATAAAAATGTAGTCAAGTCTCGAGAAGGAACCATGCACCGCCGACACATACGTGAATTCACGCGCAGCAGGATGAAAATGGCGCCACACATCGACCCAGCCCAAGCTATCCGCCGTTGCACGCAGTCTAGTACGCGCGGCTGCAGGGGAGGGATCCACAGCAACAGGCACCCGTCTCTGGCGGTCTGAGCCCACATCCATAACCTCGTTCCAATCGCCCCCAACCACAGTCAACACATCCGGGATTTCACCCCATAACGTAAACAGTCTCTCAGACAGGGCCCACTGCATGGGAGGGGGGGCATAGACGCTACCAAAGACCACCGGCTCGGCACCCATCAGCCCCTTAATAAAAACATAACGGCCCTGAGGGTCAATCCACTGCTTTTCATGCACATACGCCACCCTGCGATGAACCAATATAGCCACCCCCCGTGAGCCCCTCGCGAAGCCTGCATGGTACACTTGCTGGAAGCCGAATCTCTGGAGGCTAAGGACCTTGGAGCCCAACATATGAGTCTCCTGGAGCAACAGCACGTCTACAGCCTCCCTCTTCCCCCAGCGCAACACAGCACCACGTTTGATTTTATCGAGCACCCCCCTCACATTCCACGTTACAACACGAATGGCCGTATTAGGAGACACAGTTGTTTGATCAGCCATCATCAAGGCAGTCCCCTCCATCAGGCCCTCCGCGCCACCCCGGCGCACCCCACCATCCACTCGATCCAGCAGCAATATACACGTGTGGTCCCACCCCCCCAGCCCCAACACCCACCAGTCCACCCCAGGCCCGAACCCCCCCAAACACCAACAACAGATCAACTCCCCCCCCAGCCCCGCTCCCCCCACCCCTATACCTCATAGAACATTGAAGTATCTGTCGCGGCATGGAGAGACCCGGGCCCAAAACAGAGGACCCAGGGCCCGCCATACCAATGGATCCCAACACCCCGGTCATCACGCACTCACCCACCCCCCCAACAACAACCACCACTCGTGAGGGTCTAAGGCCCATGGAAGCCGCCTCCCGAGCCCCACAGCATTCCCACCAGTAGCTTCAGAATGTCTCAGGCGTATACAGACTGGCATGAACGAAGCCCCAATACAACAGTCTCACCAGCCGATCCATCACAAAGTAGGGCAACACATTACCGGACAGAACCAGGGTCCAGGCCCCACCAGATTTCAACTGCCAGCATCGGAATGTTCAGAGTCCATCGTGCCACTGGTCTGCGTTGCACTAGCGGAGGCTGACCGTTTACGTGATCTGGACCTCCGATGTCGTCCTTTTCGGTTTGGGCGGTTTGTCCGCTCCGGCGACGATCCCCGGGACCCGCCCGGGTCCAGCCCCGGCTGGGCATGCGGCCTGAGTCTCACTGCTTCGTCGGTCCAACGAAAGACCTCCTCGGGCGTATCAAAGAAATGCGTCCGGGACTGGTACACCACCCGCAGGCGGGCCGGGTACAGAAGGAGTACTGGAGCTTCAGGCCCCGCAACTTGGCTTTGGCGGCCACAAAAGACTGTCTCTGCTGCTGCACCATTTTCGGATAATCCGGGAAGATCATAATGTTGTGATTTTCATAAGTGAGCGAACCCCTGTTTCTTGCCTCTCGCAGTATGGCACCACGGTCGTGGTAATTCAAAAGTCTAGCAATAACAGGCCGAGGACGCTCACCCTCCGGCGGCCACTGAGTCAAGGCCCTGTGCGCTCGCTCGATCACGAAGCATGCGGACAGTGCCCCTTCGGGGAGCCAGCTCTCCAGCCACCGGGTCAAAAACTGCTCCATGCCATCCTTCTCACACCGCTCCGGAAAATCAATAAAGCGGAGGTTGTTCCTCGGGGCGCGCCCTTCGGCATCCTCCACTCGGGCAGCGAGAGTCTTTTGGATACACTCCACCTCCGCCATTCTTTTCTTCAGTGCGCCAATGTCCGTTTCGGTCACCGAAATTCGGCATTCGATCTCAGTGATTCGCTCCACCGCATTGCGGAGGTCCTGGCGCAGCAGTGTAACGTCCGCTCCCACTGCCCCGATTTTAGCATCGAGCATGTCCCGGGATTGGGTGATGGCAGCAAGGATCGTTGCATTGTCCGGCCCTGACCCGCCGCCGCTGCCGGGTGCCCCGGAGCCACCACTGGGCCCCCTAAATTTATCGATAGGGCCTTGCTTAGGCGGGCCTCCTCCACCACCCCTGGTCATGGCCGCTCTCAGGCTCAGCGGGTTCTCTCCTTGGGCGGGGCTGACACCTCCCGCGACGATTCTCAGTAGACCCTCGGGAGCAAATCCACAGCGATGGGCGCAGGAAGCCTCAGGCCCCGGGCTGGGACGTCGGCACCGGTGTCCTCAAAGGAAGGAGTGACAGGGGTTGCTTCCAGGCCAGGGTAGTCCCGGTGTCGCGAAACTCGAGGCCCCGGCTTCACAAGGGCGGGGCAGGCCTCCACCACGCCGTGTCGCCTGCAAATGTCCTCCCAAGGCACAGCTCTGGAGTACAGGGCACCTCTGCGATCTGTGGGCAACTGAAGCTGCAAGGCCAGGCCGGAATCCGCGCCGCCGATGCTACCTCCAGCAGCGTGCCTGCGACCGCCACCCGGCGTCCTGAAAATCGAGGTCCCCGGTCCACAGCCAGTCACTAGGCCGCACGTCGCCGCCGGCGCCTCTGGTTCCCAGAAGAGATGGAATCGCGGGATCAAGACACTGGAGAAGGCAGGACACTCCCCGGAACCGATGCCACTCACGAGGTACCAACTGCGGGCTCGGGGGCCAGGATAAATGAGCAGATTATGTCCGGGCCGGCGGGAGCTCTACAAGGCTGCGACCGCCATCTTCGCCCGCCAAGCCACGCCCCCCTGCATAGTGTCTTTTAACGCCAACGCTGGCAACAACACTCTGGCACAAGCTGGTACTGTGCCCCGCTGCCCTGTCACTTTCTATTTCCGGTCACCTCCTGACAGGGACTTCTAACAGAAATGATTTTTTTTTCAAGTACATGGTAATTGTAATCTTAAAGTAAAATCGGTGGAAGTCGATGGGAGAACATGATGGTGGCTGGTCAGTTTGGAGCAGCTTTCCGTCTGCATTAATGTAGCATGTCAAACTTCTGATTAGATACTGCGGCGCCTTTGTTGGCCACCCTACTGCACCAGAGATTGGAGCTTCAACTTAAGTTTACGTAGATGGAGACTGCCGCATGTTTTTACTTAAAAGGTTGGTATCTATGTTCCTACATAATTAAATTGGCTATAGAGATAAGACAGTATTGTGCGGGCTGAGAAAGTGGTTTTTGTGGCGGAACGAGCTGGCTACAAAAATGTTAAACGTAATAAAAGTACACTTTTCTCAAAATGCTTCCTATAAAGACTTCGTTCTTTGTAGGAAGCACCATTTATGAGAGCACAGTTACAGCAGACAGATGTGGAAATATTGAAACGGCTGATTTAGATCACACCGAGACGGTTTCACAGAAGCTCGTGGTTAACTGGTGAAGTAGCCGACAGATTACTTAGTGGTCAAACCAGGTGCCTGTCACACAACCCTCACACTTCTGGGCAGTCTACAAGAATAGTGCACGATGTTAGACGGGACCTGGAGGGTCGGCCGAGGACAAGGGGAGAGGTCTCCGGGGAGAGCCGTCTCCAGCGATCGTACAGACAAGTAACTTCCTCCCCACAGAATAGGCACCACACAAGGATAAGATTTAACGTTCTTTATAAGCAATCTTGAAGTACGGTAGAATGGTACAAGGAGGTCTGGACTCATGGGTCCCCTAATTCTAGTCTCTTGGATGGGAAAGGGGTAGCGGGACAGTCTTATTACCAATCTGGTAGTTACGATGAGATGATGGTAGCTCAAAATCCTCGAGCTCGGCGTTCTTGAAGGACGGGTTGCGGCAGCGCCAGCAGATCCCGGAGTGGTTGAAGGTGGCAACGGTACGCGGCAGCGCCAGCAGGTCCCGACGAAGATGGTAGTTACAACGGGTCGCGGCAGCGCCAGCAGGTCCCAACGAAGATGGTAGTTACAACGGGTCGCGGCAGCGCCAGCAGGTCCCAACGGAGATGGTAGATTGCAGAGGGCCGCGGCAGCGCCAGCGGCAGGACGACAGTTCACAAGGCAGGGCTGCGGCAGCGCCAGCAGTCCGTCAAAGATGAGTTCTTCTCGGTGTCTCTCGACTCCAGGATAGACTGTCTTCCTGCTCTGGAGCTGCCCCAGTTATAGGTCTGGCGCCCTTTGATGTCCGGACCCTCGCACTTGGAGGTCGGGGGGTCTGGGATGAGGGAGTCCAGACACCCAGCAGGGGGGTGGAGCCAGCGCCCGGGGAGGCTGGGGGCGATCGGCACCTGGCGGGGGAGAGCCATCGACACTTCTTCCTCCCATTGACCTGCCAAGTGGTCCGTTCACCTCCTGGTGGATGGTGGTGCCGGGCTGTCGGGGCCTGGCCAGGCCCAGGGTTGGGGTCGAGTTGAGGCCACGCGGCCTCGTGGTGCAGTGTCCAAGATGGCGGCCGGGCCGGGCAATGGTGCTGACGGTGGCCCGGGCCAGTAATACAGAGATGTCCGGGAGCAGGAGTCCCGTAGGGGACGGTTTGCGAGTTGCTTCTGTGGGTAGCACCTGGAGAGCCGGTGCCCGGGCCCTGTCGGGCGGGGAGGGAGCGAGCCCTTCATGTGGCCTGTCCAACATGCGTCCCCCCCAGCTGAAGGCGGGTAGAGTCACCCATCTTCTTGGGGACTTTCCACGTCGAGGCGGAAAAAGCGTGACAGGCCATCCGCGTTGGCGTGATCCTGGCCAGGGCGGTGCTCCACAGTGAAGTCCATACCCTGTAGGGAGATGGACCATCGCAATAGCTTGGGATTCTCCCCCCGCATCTGCATTAACCATTGCAGGGGGCGATGATCTGTTTGCACCCGAAAGTGGGTACCGACGAGATAGGGCCGGAGCTTCTTGAGGGCCCATACTACTGCGAAGGCCTCCCTCTCGATGGTGCTCCAGCGCTGTTCCCGGTCCAGTAGGCGTCTGCTGATGAAGGCCACTGGTTGGTTGACTCCCTCGGGGTTCAGTTGGGAGAGGACGGCCCCAATGCCATGGTCGGAGGCATCAGTCTGGACGATGAACTCTCGGCTGTAGTCGGGAGCCTGGAGCACAGGGGCGGTGCACATGGCGGCCTTCAGCTTCTCGAAGGCCGCTTGACAGTCAGGAGTCCAGTTGACTCTTTTTGGTTGGTTCTTGGATGTCAGTGCCGTGAGGGTCCCCACAATGCTGCCGTAGTCCTTTACAAACCGCCGGTAGTACCCGGTGAGCCCCAAGAAGGCTCGGACCTCGGTTTGGGTGATGGGTGGCTGCCAGGATTGGATGGCAGCGATCTTGAGCTGGAGGGGGGCCACCAGACCGCTCCCCACTTGGTGTCCGAGGTAGGTCACGGACCCCTGGCCAATCTGGCATTTGCTGGCCTTGATTGTGAGGCCGGCCTGTTGGAGGGCCTGCAGGACCTCTCGGAGGTGGTTGAGGTGGTCTGACCTGTGGCGGCTGTACACTGCGATATCGTCCAGGTAGGCGGCGCTGAAATCTTCGAGGCCCGCCAATACCTGGTTCACCAGTCGCTGGAAAGTGGCTGGAGCATTTTTCATGCCGAACGGCATCACTTTGAATTGGTAGTGGCCATCCGGGGTGGAGAAAGCGGATCGTTCTTGAGCCCTGGGGGTGAGGCCGATCTGCCAGTAACCCGCTGTCAGGTCGAAGATGCTGAGGTAGCGGGCAGCCCCCATGCGGTCGATCAGCTCATCCGCTCGGGGAATGGGGTGAGCGTCGGTTCGGGTGACAGCGTTCAGTCCCCGATAGTCAACACAGAATCGGAGCTCAGGGGTGGTGTCGGGGGCAGCAGCTTTGGGGACCATTACGACTGGGCTGGCCCAGGGGCTGTCCGAGGGTTCGATGACTCCGAGGGTGAGCATCTTGGAGACTTCGTCTTGGATGCAGGCACGTACCCGATCTGGCACGCGGTACGCCCGATGTCTGATGGGGGGGACTGTCCCCCGTGTCCACGTCGTGCAGGCACCAGGGGGTGACCCCTGGGGTGAGGGAAAAGAGGGCTGCGAACTGCCGCAGGAGAGATCGACAGTCTTGGCGCTGCTCTGAGGTCAGGGCATCTGACAGCCGTACCCCGTCTACCGAACCATCTTTTTCACATGCTCTCAGGAGGTCAGGGAGGGGCTCGGAGTCTTCTTCCGCTCCACTGTCTGTAGCCATCAATAGGCTGAGCTCCGAGCGCACAAAGTGAGGCTTGAGTCTGTTGGCGTGGAGGACCCGGAGGGGGTTCCGGGAAGATTCCATGTCGATGAGATAGGTGACGGGGCTCTTGCGCTCGACTACCTTGAAGGGCCCCGTCCACTTATCTTGCAGGGCACAAGGTTCAGTGGGGGACATCACCCATACTTGCTGGCCAGGTATGAACTCTATGGAGGAGGCGTTCTGATCGTACCATTTCTTCATGTCCTCCTGACTGGCTTCAAGATTGGCTTTGGCGATTTCTCGGAACCGCCTGGTCTGATTGCGGAGGGTCAGGAGGTACTTGTAGACGTCTGGAGGGGTTTTCAGGGGGGCCATCTCCCAACCTTCCTTGACTAGGCTGAGGGGCCCTCGAACAGGGTGCCCGTACAAGAGTTCGAAGGGGCTGAAGCCGAGGGACGTCTGAGGGACTTCTCGGTAGGCGAAGAGGAGGCACGGGAGGAGCACATCCCACTGGCGGCGGAGGGGCTCTTCTAACCCCATAATCATTCCCTTGAGTGTACGGTTGAACCGCTCAACCAGTCCGTTCCCCTGGGGGTGATAGGGGGTTGTGAATCGGTAGGTGACCCCGCACTGCTGCCAGAGGGATTTCATGTATTTCGAAATGAAGTTTGTGCCTCTGTCGCTGACGACATCCCGGGGGAAGCCCACTCGGGAGAAGATCCCCATTAAGGCTCGGCCGACCACCGGTGCGGTTACAGTTCGAAGGGGAATGGCCTCGGGATAGCGGGTGGCATGGTCCACCAGTACCAGGATAAAACAATGTCCTTGTGCTGTTCGGGGGTCCAGGGGCACCACAATGTCTATTCCCACTTTTTCGAACGGGGTGGTAACCACTGGAAAGGGCTGCAGGGGTGCCTTGAGTTTGCGGCCGCTCTTTCCGCTGGCCTGACAAGTGGGACAAGACCGGCAGTGGTTGAGTACGTCATTTCTCATTTTGGGCCAGTAAAAGTGGATCACCAGGCGGTTGTAGGTTTTGTCCTGACCCAAGTGTCCGGCCAGGGGGACATCGTGGGCCAAGTTCAGCAGGAAGTCTCTAAAACGGAGGGGCACCAGTAACACTCGACTGGCCCCCAACTCGGCGATTCTCTGTTCACTGTACAATAGATCATTGTCCCAATAGATCCAGTGGGCCCCGGCGGTATCTCCCGCGCTCTGGGCGAGGGCTTGTTGGCGTAGTCCCTCGAGGGAGGGACATGTCTTCTGTTCTTGACGGAATTGCTCCTGTGTCGGTCCCCCTTCTTGACGCCACTGAGCCAGGTCTGGGAGATCCTGGGGCTGAGCGAGTTCGACGGTGTCGGCGTCCTCCACTGGAGCGATCGGGGTGGGAGGTGCTGGCCATTCGGGTTCTTCTGGTCGGGGGATGGCGCGGGCCGCCATGGACCGGGTGGTTACGCACGCCCAGTCCGGAAGGCCCAACATCCCCAGGTGTTCTCTTCTTTCTACGGCGGCCCATGGGGAACTCTCGAGATCGTTCCCCAGGAGACAGTCCACGGGGGCATCATCGCGGACCGTCACCTTCAGCATGCCGGATACTCCTCCCCACTCGAAGGGGACGCAGGCCATCCAACACATGCTCTCTGAATTGTCGGCTGACCGGACGAGGCAGAGAATGTTCGGTGTTATTTGCTCGGGGGTCACCAGGTGACAGCGGACGGTTGTCACACTGGCCCCTGTGTCACGTAGGGCTTCGGCCTTGCGCCCATAGACGCTCACCCACTGACTATACTTTCTGGTGTTGGCGGGTAGGGGAGCCCGCTGGACCATGTCTCTCCCTCCCAGGCACGCCAGGACCATGGCGGCCGGCTCCCAATCTTGTTGCTCGTGTCCGTACTCTTCTTGGTCCTCGGAGACTTGCTCTTCTGGTTCTGTGGATAGTTCGGGTCATTGGCGTAGTGACCGACTCGCTGGCATCGGTGACACGTGACATTGGCTCTGAACCCCGGGCGCATCGGGGGGTTGCCCCTGTTGGCCGGGGGCGGGGTGCTGGTGGCGGGAGCGGCCGGGACGGTGTCTTTCCCCCGGCCCTGGCCTCCTCCTCCTCCTCGGGGGCGGTGATGGCCTTGGTTGTTCCTGTTCTGTTCGTACGGGCCACCCCGGCCCACTCGGGTGCTCTCCCATCGGTCAGCCTCGGCGGCGAGCTGCCGTGGATCAGTCATTTTACTGTCGAGGAGGTGCTGCCTGAGCTCGACAAAGCAGTTATTGGAGAGGTGCTCCCACACAACAAGGTTAAAAAGCTGCTCGTAGGTCGTTACGTTGCTCCCCTTGATCCACCCCTCGAGGGCTCGGCTGAAATAGTTTACGTATTCCACCCAAGTCGTACCCGGGATTCGGGTGCAGTCGCGGAACCTCTGGCGGTACATTTCGGGTGTCAGCCCATATCGAGTGAGGAGGGCGGCCTTCATGTGATCATAGGACGTCATTTGGTGATCCGGGAGCTGTAACAGGGCATCACGGCCTTCGTTGACGAACCTCCCCCATAGACCGGCTCCCCAGTCACTTCGATCGATCCGGTGAGAGGACATGGCGATCTCATAGGCCTTGAACCACTGCTGTATGTCGTCGTTTCGGTACAACTCTCGGACGACATCTTTGGGAATGAGGACCTTTGATTCTGAAGTTCCTGGGGTGCGTGGTCGCTCGGGCACCCCCAGGTCCTTGCCTTGCTTACGTAGTTCTATTTCGGCTAGTTTGCGCTCGTGTTCATATGCCAGTCTTTTTTCTTCAAGCTCTCTTTGTCTTTGTTTTCCTCCCGCTCTTCTCGGAGCCGGATGTGTTCTAAGTTCAATTTTTGTTCCGCTAGTTTTAGTTCTCCATCCATTTTGAGCCGTGCCAACTCTAATTCATGCAGTCTGGTTCTTTCTCGCTCTTGGATCTCTTCCCGGGAGAGACCTGTTCTCCTTTCCTCGGAAGGAGCGGGGTTAGTTTCCGGGGCTTCGCTGTGTTGGTCCCGGGGACCAGCGGTGTTTACCTCTGCCCATGATTCTAGGGCGTGTTTAAAGTCATCTTTTGTGCTCAGACCGGTGGTAGCAATGCCCAGTTCTATACAAAATTGTTTTAATTCTCGATGGTTGTACTCCTCTAGCTTGTCCATTTGGAATTTCTCTGTAGACCCGCTCTCTTGGGCCGGCATTGTGGTTTAGTCGTGGGGTGAGTTGCTTTCTGTACGATTACGCGTTGGTTCGGATCGCGCCGCTGGCCACCAATGTTAGGCGGGACCAGGAGGGTCGGCCGAGGACAAGGGGAGAGGCCTCCGGGGAGAGCCGTCTCCAGCGATCGTACAGACAAGTAACTTCCCCCCCACAGAATAGGCACCACACAAGGATAAGATTTAACGTTCTTTATAAGCAATCTTGAAGTACGGTAGAATGGTACAAGGAGGTCTGGACTCAGGGGTCCCCTCAATTCTAGTCTCTTGGATGGGAAAGGGGTAGCGGGACAGTCTTATTACCAATCTGGTAGTTACGATGAGATGATGGTAGCTCACAATCCTCGAGCTCGGCGTTCTTGAAGGACGGGTTGCGGCAGCGCCAGCAAATCCCGGAGTGGTCGAAGGTGGCAACAGTCCGCGGCAGCGCCAGCAGGTCCAGACGAAGATGGTAGTTACAACGGGTCGCGGCAGCGCCAGCAGGTCCCAACGAAGATGGTAGTTACAACGGGTCGCTGCAGCGCCAGCAGGTCCCAACGGAGATGGTAGATTGCAGAGGGCCGCGGCAGCGCCAGCGGCAGGACAACAGTTCACAAGGCAGGGCTGCGGCAGCGCCAGCAGTCCGTCAAGGATGAGTTCTTCTCGGTGTCTCTCGACTCCAGGATACAACTGCCTTCCTGCTCTGGAGCTGCCCCAGTTATAGGTCTGGCGCCCTTTGATGTCCGGACCCTCGCACTTGGAGGTCGGGGGGTCCGGGATGAGGGAGTCCAGACACCCAGCAGGGGGGTGGAGCCAGCGCCCGGGGAGGCTGGGGGCGATCGGCACCTGGCGGGGGAGAGCCATCGATACTTCTTCCTCCCATTGACCTGCCAAGTGGTCCGTTCACCTCCTGGTGGATGGTGGTGCCGGGCTGTCGGGGCCTGGCCAGGCCCAGGGTTGGGGTCGAGTTGAGGCCACGCGGCCTCGTGGTGCAGTGTCCAAGATGGCGGCCGGGCCGGGCAATGGTGCTGACGGTGGCCCGGGCCAGTAATACAGAGATGTCCGGGAGCAGGAGTCCCGTAGAGGACGGTTTGCGAGTTGCTTCTGTGGGTAGCACCTGGAGAGCCGGTGCCCGGGCCCTGTCGGGCGGGGAGGGAGCGAGCCCTTCATGTGGCCTGTCCAACACGCGAGGATCGTTAATTGAACTAAAGTTGTGAAATGCAATCAATCCCTGTGTATGTATTTTATGTTTATCTTTGCTCAAAACAAGTGTGCGGCGCTTGTGCTCAAAGGTGGTCCCATGTGCAGTCTGCTCCCCCCTGGCCCGGTCACATCTGCCGCCGGGGGAGGAGAGTGCAGGGATCTCGCAGGAGGGGGGGTTCTCTGGTCCTACTCACTCCAGACACTTAAGAGCCCCACACCCCCGGGTTGTAAAGAGGCCGGGAGGGGCGAGTCGCTGCCGTGCTCCGTCTGACTCAACCTCCCTCCAGAGACTCAAGAGCCGTGCCCCCTGGGCTGTGCCCTCATAGCCTGCACCCCCTCCTCTCTCCCCTAGCCCTGCCTCTGTCCACCGGCCTCCGAGCGGCAGCTCTGTGCTCTGAGTGCTGAGCCCCTCCAGGCCAGGGGTGACTGCTGAGGATTCCAGGAAGACCCGCTGCCTCTCACACTTCCTTCCATCTCCTCCAGCCTAGACTGACAGCCAAAGACCAGACTGACAACCACAGCCCAGACTGACAACCACAGCCCAGACTGACAACCACGGCCCAGACAGAGGCTTGATTTAAACGCGGCCTCACCCTTTGTAAAATGGCACAAGAACTGTAACAGTGCCTCAGCTGTTTAAGGCGAGGAATGAGTGCAGTTTTGATTCCCCTGATATCCAGGCCACGACGCGCAGCTTGGTGATCTCCTTACCCTCGAAGACAACGGTCACCATTGCATAGAACAGAGCAATCCGCTGAAGAGCGTGAGTATAAACAGCAGCGTCACACTGCCCAACAGCTAGCTACAAGCTGAGGAGTACAAGTAAAACAAGCGCGAGCCAACCACGAGTTTACTTTCACATCACGCAGACTGTCACATCTAAACCCCCAGGTCTTTACCGGCGCCAATGCTTGTTTCCCATATGAGACCCTGTCTCCATGGACTGCGAGTGTCTTAATAAAAATCACCCACGTCTGAGTCTTTACAGGTACCAATGCTTGTTTCCCATATGAGACCCTGTCATGGACTGTGAGCGTCTTAGAGAAACACCCATGTCTGTGTCTTTGCAGGCGCCAATGCTTGTTTCCCATACGAGATCCTGTCATGGACTCTGAGTGTCCACCCATGTCTGTGTCTTTGCAGGTGCCAATGCTTGTTTCCCATACGAGATCCTGTCATGGACTCCTGAGTGTCCACCCACGTCTGTGTCTTTACAGGCGCCAATGCTTGTTTCCCGTACAAGATTCTGTCATGGACTCTGAGTGTCCACCCACGTCTGTGTCTTATCAAGTCAAGTCAAGTCAAGTTGATTTATATAGCGCATTACATACCCAGAGGGTCTCAAGGCGCTTGAGGAAGGGTGGGGAATTACTTGTCAAATATCCAAGTTTTAAGTTGCTTTCTGAATGCTAGGTGGTTCTGAGTGAGACGAAGGTGAGTGGGGAGTGAGTTCCAGGTTTTAGCTGCCAGGTAGGAGAAGGATCTACCTCCCATGGTGGTTTTATTGATGCGAGGTACGGTAGCAAGGGCTTGGTTGGAGGATCGTAGCTGGCGGGGGGGGGGTGTAGAAGGGAAGTCGTGTGTTGAGGCATTCGGGTCCAAGTTCGTAAAGTGCTTTGTGTGCGTGGGTTAGGAGGCGGAAAGTAATCCTCTTATTGACGGGGAGCCAGTGGAGTTTTTTCAGGTGGATGGAGATGTGGTCTTTACGCGGGATGTCTAGTATGAGTCTGGCTGATGCATTCTGGATGCGTTGGAGTTTTTTCTGGAGTTTTGCGGTGGTACCGGCGTATAGGGTGTTTCCGTAGTCCAGGCGGCTTGTAACCAGTGCATGGGTGACCGTTTTTCTGGTTTCGGTGGGGATCCAGCGAAATGTTTTTTTGAGCATGCGAAGAATGTTGAAGCAAGATGATGAGACGGCGCTGACCTGTCTGGTCATCGAGAGTGAGGAGTCCAGGATGACGCCCAGGTTCCGTGCGTGGTCCGTCGGGATGGGTGCTTTTCCAAGGGCTGCTGGCCACCAAGAGTCGTCCCAGGCGGAGGGGGAGGTTCCTAAGATAAGGACTTCTGTTTTGTCTGAGTTCAGTTTCAGACGGCTATGCTTCATCCACTCGGCTACTTCTTTCATTCCTTCATGTAGGTTGGTTTTGGCGGTGTTAGGGTCTTTGGTGAGTGAGAGGATCAGTTGGGTGTCATCAGCGTAGGAGATGATGTTGAGGTTGTGTTGGCGTGCGATCGCCGCAAGGGGGCTCATTTATACGTTGAAGAGGGTGGGGCTGAGTGAGGATCCTTGTGGTACGCCGCAGATGACTTCAGAGGCCTCTGACTTGAATGGTGGGAGGCGGACTCTCTGGGTTCTTCCGGTGAGGAACGAGGTGATCCATTCCAGTGCTTTTCACTGGATTCCGATGTTGCTGAGGCGTTGTATGAGGGTGCTGTGACAGACAGTGTCGAAGGCGGCGGAGAGGTCGAGTAGAATGAGGGCCACTGTTTCTCCGTTGTCCAGTAGAGTTCGAATGTCGTCTGTTGCTGCGATGAGGGCGGTCTCCGTGCTGTGTTTGGCCCGGAAGCCGGACTGTGAGGAGTCGAGGGATTTGTTGGTTTCGAGGAAGGCGGAGAGCTGGTTGTTGACAGCTTTCTCGATGACTTTGGCTGGGAATGGAAGGAGCGAGATGGGGCGGTAGTTTTTGAGTTCGGTGGGGTCAGCTGTGGGTTTTTTCAGAAGGGCGCTGAGTTCTGCGTGTTTCCAGCTTTCCGGGAAGGTGGCGGAGTTGAGGGAGCAGTTGATGACGTCTCAGAGGTGTGGTGCTATGATGGAATCTGCCTTGTTGAAGATGTGGTGAGGGCATGGGTCAGTGGGGGATCCTGAGTGGATGGAGTTCATCAGGCGGATGGGGTCCTCAGTGGAGATTGGGTTCCAGTGGTTAAGGATGTTCAAGAGGGGTGCAGGTGCGGCAGAAGGTAGAGTGGGTTGGTCTCCGGATTGGTTGTCGAAGCTGTTGTGGATGTCTGCGATTTTGTTGTGGAAGAACGAAGCTAGGGAGTCGCAGAGGGCTTGAGAGGGGGTGATATCGTTGGAGTTGGCTGAGAGGTTGGTAAACTCTTTGACGATGTTGAATAATTCCTTGCTGTTGTGGGCGTTGTTGTCTAGTCGGTCTTTGAATGCAGCTTTCTTTGCAGTCCGGATCAGTTGGTGGTGTATGCGGGTGGCGTTTTTGAAGGCGTCCTTGGTGCTGTTGTTAGGGTCTTTTTTCCAGGCCTTCTCGAGGGAGCGACAGAGTTTCTTCGATTTCTAAAGATCATCGTTGAACCAGGAGGCGTTTTTGCTGCCTAGTTTGATTTGACGTTTTTTCAACGGTGCTAGGAGGTCGGCGCTGTTGGATAGCCATTGGGTGAAGTTAATGGCTGCTTGGTCGGAGTTTGAGGAGTGGACAATGGGGTTTTGAAGCAGCGATGAGGAGATCTGGTCGGTGGTGATTTTGTTCCAGTTTCTTCGTAGAGTAGGTTGAGGATGGTTGTGAGTTGTGGTCTTATTGTAGGTGAAGTGAACGCAGCTGTGGTCCGTCCAATGTAGAGTTGCGGTGTGACTGAAGGAGACATGTTTGCCAATGCTTGTTTCCCATACAAGATCCTGTCATGGACTCCGAGTGTCCACCCACGTCTGTGTCTTTACAGGCGCCAATGCTTGTTTCCCATACGAGATCCTGTCATGGACTCTGAGTGTCCACCCACGTCTGTGTCTTTACAGGCGCCAATGCTTGTTTCCCATACGAGATCCTGTCATGGACTCTGAGTGTCCACCCACGTCTGTGTCTTTGAAGGCACCAATGCTTGTTTCCCATTCGAGATCCTGTCATGGACTCTGAGTGTCCACCCACGTCTGTGTCTTTACAGGCGCCAATGCTTGTTTCCCATACGAGATCCTGTCATGGACTCTGAGTGTCCACCCGCGTCCGTGTCTTTGCAGGCGCCAATGCTTGTTTCCCATATGAGACCCTGTCAAGGACTGTGAGTGAAACAACCATGTCTGTGTCTTTGCAGGCGCCAATGCTTGTTGCTCTGCTGGAGCCTGGTTACGGCAGTTCCGTCAGCGGCCACCAGAGGGCGCTCCTCGCCTGCTGATGAAACCCACTGACCTGCACATTGGATGTAAGGAGAACAGTTTCCTTTTCCGGGTCAGCAGCGGCAGAGACAGCACCTGCAGCGGAGGTGGCTTCACTTCCTGTCTCCCCTTGTGTGCAGCCTGCTGCAGAGGAGGAAGGAACCTCATCTGTCTGTGCAGTTACCTTCATCTACAGACCCCCTTCAGGCCCCAGATCTCCCCCTGCCCCACCACTGCCCCCCAAGTGGGGGAGGGAGCCTGGACACGTCTGCACAGTTCTCTGCTCAGGTAGGAGATTGTCAGCACCTTCTGCTGTGTTTGTAGAAATAGACTGAATAATCCCGGAGGGAATCTCTGCAGGAGCCGGGCTGAGCTGGGCTCTTCTATCCGGCGGCCCCTGGGGCTGAGCTGGGCCCTTCTATCCGGGGTCCCTGGGGCTGAGCTGGGCTCTTCTATCCTGGGGCCCCTGGGTCTGATCCCGGCCCTTCTATCCGGGGGCCCCTGGGGCTGAGCTGAGCTCTTCTATCAGGGGACCCCGGGGCTGAGATGGGCTCTTCTATCCGGGTCCCTGGGGTTGAGCTGGATTCTTCTATCTGGCGACCTCTGGGGCTGTGCTGGGCTCTTCTATCCGGGAGCCCTGGAGTTGACCTGGGCTCTTCTATCCGGGGCCCCTGGGGCTCAGCTGGGCTCTTCTATCCGGGGCCGCTGGGGCTGTGCTGGGCTCTTCTATCCAGGGGCCCCTGTGGCTGAGCTTGGCTCTTCTATCCGGGGCCCCTGGGGCTGAGCTGGGCTCTTCTATCCGGGGGGGCACTGGTGCTGAGCTGGGCCCTTCTATCCTGGGCCCCTTGGGCTGTGCTGGGCTCTTCTATCCAGGGGCCCCTGGGGCTGAGCTTGGCTTTTCTATCCGGGGCCCCTGGGGCTGAGCTGGGCTCTTCTATCCGGGGGGGCCTTGGGGCTGAGCTGGGCTCTTCTATCCGGGGGCCCTTGGGGCTGAGTTGGGCTCTTCTATCCGGGAGCCCTGGGACCTGAGCTGGGCTCTTCTATCTGGGGGACCCTGGGGCTGAGCTGGGCTCTACTATCCGGGGCCCCTGGGGCTGAGCTGGGCTCTTCTATCTGGGGGCCGTGGGGCTGAGCTGGGCTCTTCTATCCGGGGGCCACTGGGGCTGAGCTGGGCTCTTCTATCCGGGGGGGCCTTGGGGCTGAGCTGGGCTCTTCTATCCGGGGGCCCTTGGGGCTGAGTTGGGCTCTTCTATCCGGGAGCCCTGGGACCTGAGCTGGGCTCTTCTATCTGGGGGCCGTGGGGCTGAGCTGGGCTCTTCTATCCGAGGGCCCCTGGGGCTGATCTGGGCTCTTCTATCTGGGGGCCGTGGGGCTGAGCTGGGCTCTTCTATCCGGGGGCCCCTGGGGCTGAGCTGGGCTCTTCTATCCGAGGGCCCCTGGGGCTGAGCTGGGCTCTTTTATCCAGGGGCCCCTGTGGGCAGAGCTGGGCTCTTCTATTCGGGATCTGTGCGCTGCATCTTAGTGCACTATGAGCAATCCATGCACTGGAGCTGCCCGTGCAGGTAAGGGTGGTGGGAGTCAACAGCCGACGATGAAGGAAAATTAAAATAAAAAAAAAGAAAACCGCTTACCTTATGCTTGCTTATTTTGAATGGGTTTCCTTTTTGAATCTCTGGTACCTTTCAAATGCCTTTGTGCTAAATTGACATTGTACCCTTGCACGGAAGGATGAATCTGACTCTCTTAAATTCCTCTGTGAGTAGGATATTAGGACTTTGTGGTATATTTTGTGTATAGTGCATAAATTGTTAAATGCCGAGAGTCAGATCATACTCAAATGTTACATCAACTCCACTTAAAGATGCAGGCCATTGCGTCATCATCTGTTGTGGCCAGTAATGTCACTATACACTTCGCGCTGGTCAGGTGTCGTTCCGCGCCATCATCTGTTGTGGCCAGTATTATTACTATACACTCCGCCCTGGTTGGGTATTGTTCCGTGTCATCATCTGTTGTGGCCACTATTGTCACTATACTTTCCGCCCTGGTCAGGTGTTGTTCCGCGTCATCCTCTGTTGTGACCAGTATTGTCACTATACACTCCGCCCTGGTCGGGTGTCGTTCCGCGTCATCATGTGTTATTTATTTATTTTAATTATTATTTATTTAAAACATTTCTATAGCGCGGCTATCACCTTACAGGTATCCTGGCGCTGAGATAACTCCTAAAATGGATGCACAGGGAGACATCAATAGAATAGCCAGAATTAACATTTAGCAAACAGCCAAGTTTTGACCCGCTTCCTGAAAGGGAGAAGTTCCTATGTATGGCGGATGTCCAGGGGCAAGCTATTCCAAAGTTTTGCGGCTGCAACTTTGAAAGATCTCCCTCCGGTCCTGACCTTTTTGAATCTCGGTACTTTGACAAGACAGGCCGTTGTAGATCGGAAGGCTCTGGATGGAATGTACCAGGCAAACATAGATTGGAGGGAGCCGGGCCCGACTCCATGCAGGGCTTTAAAAACAAGACAGAGAGATTTAAAAGCCACTCGCTGTTTCATATGGAGCCAGTGAAGCTCAGCCATTGCCGCAGTGGCCGAAGATCTCCTAGGTCAGCCAAGGGCCAGTTTGGCAGCAGCATTTTGAACTCTTTGGAGTCTGTCTAACAACACGGACGGGGCCTCGAGCAGCAGCGCATTACAATAGTCAAGGTGACTAAGAATGGTACACCTGAATTTTAAAGCCCGGGCCTGTGAGTGGAGAAGTGGCAAGATCTTACGAAGAGAGCGAATGAGGGCTGAGCAGGTGGACACTGTTTTTGCGGCCTGGGCTTCCATACTGAGTTTGTTATCCATCATAACACCCAGATTGCGAACAGTGGTGACCGGCTGTGGCTTTTCCGGGGCTTCAGGGGGCCAAAACTCCCCCGGGAACGGACGGGGGATCCGACTTCCAGCACAGAACAGAACCTCAGTTTTGGAGGTGTTGAACTGTAGGGAATTATTGTGTAGCCAACCAGCCGTGTTTCGCAGACAGTCATGAAAAGATTCCAGAGGGATCGATTCCTCACCCTCCCAGGAGAGGATGAGCTGAGTGTCGTCAGCGTAGTTGATTGCCTTTAGCCTATGGGATTTTATTAACGTAATCAGTGGTTTAAGGTAAACGTTAAATAAAATCGGGCTGATGTACGAGCCTTGAGGCACCCCGTGGAGCACCGGGGAGAAGGCCGATTGAAACGGGGGAAGGGACACAGCCTGCCTCCTATCCCGCAGGAAGGAATGAAACCAGAGCAGGGCAGTGCCGTCCACCCCGGCCTCCCTTAGTCTCTCCAATAGAATCACGTGATTAACCGTATTGAATGCGGCAGACAGGTCCAGCAGGATCAGGGCTGCTGCCTGGCCCCTGTCTGCACGCATACGGAGGTCCTCCATGGCAGTGAGTAGAGCTGTTTCGGTGCCATGGGCTGGACGAAAGCCAAATTGTATTTCGTCCAGGAAGTGATTCTGCTCCAGATGTTTGGAGAGACAAGTGCTCACCCAGCGCTCGGCAATTTTTTCCGGGAATGGTAGCAGGGAGGCCGATAATTCTGTAGGATTCAAGGAGGGTTTCTTCAGCAGTGGCGTAATAAGAGCCTGCTTCCAGGTAGCAGGAACTAAGCCACTGCGCAGGGATTGATTGCAGATCCTGCAGAGAGTGGAGAAGAGTTCCTCTCCGGAGGCCTTCCAGATTTTAGGGGGAATGGGATCGAGAGGAGAATCCGAGGAAATCCCGTGAGCCAGTCTGTCGAAGTCCGCCTCAATAATAGGGGGGAACTCCCACAAGCAGTCCAATTTCATAATGAGTAGTGTCGACCCCAGGGCCGGTGGGGCAGACCAGTGAAGGGGAGATGCTCAGGTTATGAATAATAGTCTTAATTTTTTCTTTGAAAAACAGCGCAAGATTGTCGCAAAGGGTTTGTGTGGGAGGGATCGATTTTTTAGCGCAGTCAGGGTGGGTGAGGCTGTTCAAAATCTGGAAAATACTTTTGGAACTGTTGGCGGCTGTACATATAGTAGAGCAGAAGTAAGCAGATTTAGATTTAATGATTGCAGATTTATATTCCAAAAGTTTGGTTTTCCAGAGTTGCTTATTAGCAATGGAGTAACCTTGCCTCCATTTCCTTTCAGCCTGTTTACAGGCCAATTTAAGGGCCTTTAAAGAATCATTGAACCATGGAGCTGATACTCTGCCCTTGTGCTTACATTTTTTTAGTGGGACAAGGGAGTCCACGTTTGTAGATATCCTAAGACAAAAGGCCTCGTAGTTGTCCTCAACTGGACTGTTCGGAGAGAAACTGTCATCCACTTGGAACACGGCACAAGTAGTTCTCAGCCTTTCCAGAGCTTTCCAGTCTCTGTACATGAATTCAGAGGTGGTGCTATGTGCCGGCATTCTAGCCCCCTTGCTGCCAGTATTATTACTATCCACTCCGCCCTGGTCGGGTGTCGTTCTGTGTCATCATATGTTGCTGCCGGTATTGTCACTGTACACTCCGCCCTGGTAGGGTGTTGTTCTTCGTCATCATCTGTTGTGTAAATGTTGTCAACGTAAGATGGCACCTCTGGATCTTTCTGTAAGAGCTCCTAATTGATGCTGCAAATAAACCAGGACTATTCTTAAAGCCACTGGCAATCATGTATAACAGAACTGATAAAGAGCTTAGACACTCCCTCTCAGGCGCTATATTTTGTCTGAAAAGTCGACTGTACAGTTTATGAGAGTGTGTGTGACTTTAATCTACAACTATTCTGTATGTTCAATCAGGTTTTAAAACTGGAAAAAGAGGATTATTCAATGTACAACTACAAGGCATTGTAATGGCGTGATCTTCAGCTGACCGCAGATAGCTTTAATGGTGTGTTTGCTTCTGGCTTCGGAGGATATTGAGCCTGTGTTTGGGGCTCAGCAATGACCTGTAGAATAGATTCTTTATCCCACCCTTCTTGGATTCCATACAGCGCTGGAGCCTACTTTAAAGCTCACTCACACGCATTCTTTTCCCTCAGGTCCCCTGGTTTGTATTCTAATAGCATTACTTCTCATTCTTTTTGGGCCAAGAGGAGTGGACGGACCGAATCAGAACAAGACACTGAGGTTAGTGTAAAGAAGGAAGAGAAAGGTTGAACTCTATTACTCATATCAAAAAGAAAGAAAGGAACTTGATTAACTAAAGAAAATGCCATGCAAACTACGGATACTTCTGCAGAACAGGACTTGGGTGATGGCGCTGGTGGACAGCCCAGCTGAAATGAAAATACGGTCTGTCAAATTGTATCCACCTTGGCTGGACTTCTGAGTTGATGGAAATTCAGTCCTTCTATTTTTGTTAGTCTTTTTAGTCTTTTTATAGGGTGCAGCCTTCTACTCATTTGTTCTTGCCTTAGTACATCAGGTAGTACCGCCCATAACGGCGTGCCATGGGTAGTACGGTTGATACTTTATCTCATTCCTAGATCGAGGGAGGCTGCAGCCTTGTACTCATTTGTTCTTGCCTTAGTACATCGGGTAGTACCGCCCATGACGGCGTGCCATGGGTAGTACGGTTGATACTTGATCTCATTCTAGATCGAGGGAGGGTACAGCCTTGTACTCAATTGTTCTTGCCTTAGTACATCGGGTGTACCGCCCATGATGGCGTGCCATGGTAGTACAGTTGATACTTCATCTCATTCTAGATCGGGGGAGGGTGCAGCCTTGTACTCATTTGTTCTTGCCTTAGTACATCGGGTAGTACCACCAATGACGGCGTGCCATGGGTAGTACGATTGATACCTCATCTCATTCCTAGACCTAGGGAGGGTGCAGCCTTGTACTCAATTGTTCTTGCCTTAGTACATCGGGTAGTACCGCCCATGACGACGTGCCATGAGCAGTACGGTTGATACTTCATCTCATTCTAGATCGGGGGAGGGTGCAGCCTTGTACTCATTTGTTCTTGCCTTAGTACATCGGGTAGTACTGCCCATGAAGGGGATGTCTCATCGTCACAATGCTGGTCCTCTGGTTAGTGTTGCAAGCGATCCAGAAGGCAGTTTTGTTGCTTTTTACGGGCACTTTGCTCATATTGGCGCTTATAGACTGTGGACAGATTGCTTATATGGAACCCTGTGTCTGTGGTACAGGTCCCGCTCGACCCGCTCTGTCTGCTTTGTTCTGCAATACATACTGTCTGAGCCACCTATACAGGATACTGTGTGTACCGAGCCAGTACGGTATGAGGTGCCCCCCGCTTTAGGGAACTCAGTCGGGCATTCTGAGGTATGTGGGGGCTAAGTGACCAACAAACCAATCTTATGAACTGGACGGGTGAAAGGGTCCACGGGTCTTGATATGCTTGGGGCTGAGTCAGAACGGCTGCATCTTTGTAGGAGTGGAAAGCGTAGTACCGGCATCTATAGGATCAAAGTTCACCCATGAATAAAGCCTTTCAAAGGCATACACTGCATGTGCATGTACAACAAATGTTACTGCAACCCTGTGCTCAGGTTTGCCTATGTCTTCACAATGTTGTGTAACTTCTGCCCTGTGATTGACTCCTATCAAACCAGGAGCTCCATGTTTAACCCCTTGGCTGTGGGGTGTTTTCCCCCGCTGTGCGGGTGTGAGGGGGGCCGCGCGTGGCGCCGCTGTGCTGTTGACGAGCTGAGCTTGTCATGAGGCACAGCGGAGCTGCCCTCGTGACGAGCTGAGCTCGTCACACCACACCCATTTTTAGAACGTTCAGCACAGGAGGGAAATTATCCCCGAGCTCAGTTTGTTATGAAGGTAGCTCAACCGTCCCTCATGACGAGCTGAGCTCATCACTAGCACACAAGGGGTTAAAGAACCATTTCAACTAATGAAAGATCCAATGTGCAAATACCACAGATTTGTTTGGATTAGTAGTTTTGTGCTGAAAAATTCCCCTAGTGGTCCGCTCTGGAAAAGAAATCTACCTGAAATGTCTGTTGACTGCTCACATTGACCCCTTAAATGCTGTCCCTTCTCTCTCCCCTCCCCCACGTGCTGAGCACTTTTTTTGCTTTTTGGGGTAGCTCGTGCTTAGGGTCCATAAGTTATTTCCACAAAAGGTAACTAAAGCAAATTTGTGCCTTCTTTTTTCTAACACCCTGGGGATTTTAAAAGTACCCAGAATTTGTGGATTCCCTTGCCTGTGACCGAGAAAATAGGCAAAATATAGCCACATTTATATTTTTTTTTTTAAACTTGAAAGAAATGCTCTGGATAAAAATTTCTATTTTATTTCCTAAAAATGTCATCAACAAACATTTACTGTGCTAAGGTCACCATCCTCCCAACTATTATGGACAAAAACTAATTTTTACCACAGTATCAGTCTATGTGTCCTATTTTTTGATCTCACAGCCCACCGTTTTTAGTTGAAACCAGTGTGTACCCATGGGTGATCCAGGAAGGCTGCAGATTTCTGAAAGTTAGACAAAATTCAGAATTCAGAAAGGGTCATATGTGTAAATCCCTCAAGGTTTTCTCAAAGATGCTAACAGTTGAAATAAAGAAGTATTGAAAATGAGTGTAAAAAAATGTTACAACATTTTCATCTGTGAATTTCTGTCACAATGGCCAATTTACAAAAGTGTTATTTGTACATCTCTGAATTTGAGGGTGCCCATACGAGTATATGATTAGAAGATATTTTTCAAAATGTCTGCTTTCTTACACACTGGCTGAGTTTTGGAAGGTACAAAATGTAGTGAAATTCAATTGTTAATAACAAATGTTTGACTATTCTATTCTCCCACATGTCTTCCCAAAATACAATGGATACATCACATTTTTTCACTCAAACTGACCCTTTTTTGCAATGTGCCTAGCTGTGGATTTTGAACCCCAGCTCAGCCAGCACCCAGGCAAACGTAGCAAATTAGCACCTTTCTGAAAACTAGACATTCTGGGGAACCCAGGATGGGGTGACTTGCATGGATCTCACCAGGTTGTTTTACCCAGAATCCCTTACAAACTTCAAATGTTAACTAACAAAACACATTCTCCTCACATTTCTGTGATGGAAAGTTCTGCAGTCTGTGGGGAGCCACACACCTCCTTCTACCAAGCATTCCCCCAAGGCTCCTGATAAAAATGGTACCTCGGTTGTGTGGGTAGCGCTAGTGCCCACAACGGGAAATGGCCCAAAACCCAACATGAATACATTGCATTTATTCACTCAAAACTGACCCATTTTGCTGTAAAGTGGGTAGCTGTAGGTTTTGGGGCCTAGCTCCGCATGTACCTAGGGAAAACCTAGATACTGAGGAGTATCCAGGGTGGGGTGACTTGGTCAATTGGAGTCCCCTCACAAGGGCTCCCATTAACCCTGGTTTGATCCGTTTCTGCCTTGGGCACTGGGCCGAGCCACGCAGGAGACACACCGCTTTATCAGCACAAGTCAGGTAACGCTGGGTGCTAGGAATTTTGTGGAATCCTGCAGATTCCAGATGCTTCCATCAGAGAAATTTCATGAAAATGCGTAATTTCAGGCAAAGTATGAGGTTTGCAGGGCATTTTGGGTAAGAAAACGTATAGGATCCATGCAAGACGCACCACCTTGGAATTCCCTTGTTGTCTAGTTTTTGAATATTTCTGTGGTTTGTTGGTTTCATGGATGGCACCACATCTGGGACACGAATACCACAGATACCCCTATTGCTTATCCATCAACGTAGCGCTTTAGGGCATTTTGTGTCATGGTTTCTTGACCCACCCAGACAAGTGGGGTACCGTTCTTATCGGGGGACATGTGGGAACTCATGGTGGTTGGAAATTTGTGGTTTCCCGTGGACTTTTCCAGGCGGCAGCCTACCCATCCCAAAAAGTGCAGCCGTTCACCATTGCAAGTGTGATAATTTTGGGAGTAAGCCACACTCTTCTGGCCCACATGTAAAAACGACACCGGAAAGGATCAGATGTCCTCCCGCCTGCCATTGGGATGGGACGCTTCAGTCCGCAGTGGAGCAGAAAGACTGTTGAGCCTTTAGGGGTGAGGGTGGGGCCTGATGTTAGGATGGGCCAGTCCCAGGCCATTATTTTATTAACAATATATACATTCCTGTCATACATTGGGCTTTCTACGCCCCCCCGAGGCAAACTGGGGCAAACCTATCTGCCCCTAGTTGGGGGGGGGGGGCAGAAAGGCTTCTGTGTGCCATTTGGGGTGGGGTTGTGGCTAATGCCAGTGTGCAAGACCTGCAACAGGTTCCTTCATCCTAATGTCAAAATCCCAGGCATCAGATGGACTTTCTACCTCTATATATCCACATATCTGGGGGAACCTTCTCAATTGGTACACACCTCTTACCTGCCCCCATGGAAACAGAAAGACACTGTTGCCCCTTATGGGGCAGGGTATGGCTCCATGCAAGGGTAGGCCGCCCCTTCCTTTTGTTTGTTTTGACTCTGTTTTGAATTGCCTGGTGTTTAGTGGGCCTTCTGCCCCTGGGGGCAGCAGATTGGGGGTGAATACACATATCATCCCACCATGGGGGAGCAGAAAGTAATTTGGGCTGTGACATAGCAGATAGCACAGGCTCAATCCTCCGGGTGGCAGAAAGCCCACACGGTATGGTATGGATGGCATGGTAATCACCCTCATCAGCCCCCAAGCCAGGGCAAAATGACAGTACTTTTTTTGGGTGGGGGCATGGCCATGCCCATGGGGGGCTTCCACCACCCCTCAACATTTGTTTTCTTTCCAAAATGTTTCCTGTTGTTTTCTGATCCCCCCCCCCCCCCCCCAGGGGCAGTTTGGAGGTAATCACCCCCATTGCTCCCCCAGGGCAGAAAAACTCATGCTGTAGTTTTTGGGGTGATGGCATGGCCATGCCCGTGGTAGGCAGCCCCAACCCCTGCAAAAAAAAATCCCAGGTGTCTAGTGGACTTTCTGCCCTCCTGGGTGAGCATATTGGGGATAATCACCTCCATCTGCCTGAGGGGCAGGAAAACGGATGCCATATGTTTTAGGTTAGGGGCATGGTCATGCCCATGGGGAGGTTCCATCACCCTAAATTTTCTTCCCCCCGCCCCCGGTGTCTAGTGGGCTATCTGACCCCCCTCACCATTAGAGGGAAGATCGGGGGTAATCGCCTATCCGCTACCCATGGGGCAGAAATATCAAGATATTTGGGGGTCGTAGGAGAGCACAATCACTTGCTTAATGGGCCCCTCCCAATGTCCCTGGGGCCTAGTCGATGTATCCCTGCTTGGGTATGGCTCTCCTGTGGCGATTCCCAAGGATGGATCCACTGGTCAGAGATATCAGTGGAAAGGGGAGGTTCTCTACTTTCCAACAACTTCCCTCCCAAGTAGTCATTGCTCAGCAGGCTGATATATGCACCCTCTCTCTCCCCCCACGCATTGATGCAGTGAAAGTTAAATGAGCCCATCGGCTTGAGTTACTTTCACTTTGCTGTAATGATGTCAGACCTCGTGATTGTGATGTAAAATTCACAAATTAGCATATGAATTCTGTTGCACACCTATTTAAACTTAATATGGATCCAAATCAAACCACTAAGATAAAGGATATGACCTCTTTGTTGTAGCATCAAACGTATACGTTTTATGTTATGTTGTGCAGATTTATAGAGCGCACCGTCACCTGGCAGTGTATCCTGGGGCTGAGCAGGTGTGGGCTTAGCCAAGCCTGGGGCCTCCTGGGACTACTCCAAAAGCCAGGTCAAGTGAGGAGGAGGCTCTCATGTGCAGTGACGGGTCGTTCCAGGCTTTAGGAGTAATGTACGAGAAGGCTCTACAGCTGGCTCTGGTCTTTTGTATGCGTGGGATGTCTGCAAGTAGGAGTTCAGATGGACTGAGCTGTCCGGAAGGTTTGTGAAAGCAGTTGTTATTGTTGAGGTATGCTGGGCCAGTAATATGTAGCGCCTTGAAAGTGTGGGTTAGGGGTTTGAATCATGGTAGTTTGTGTATGGGGAGTCAGTGAAGCTCCTTCAGGTGTGGTGAGTCAGCGGAGCTCCTTTATGTGTGGTGAGTCAGTGGAGCTCCTTCAGGTGTGGTGAGTCAGTGGAGCTCCTTTAGGTGTGGTGAGTCAGTGGAGCTCCTTCAGGTGTGGTGAGTCAGTGGAGCTCCTTCAGGTGTGGTGAGTCAGTGGAGCTCCTTTAGGTGTTGTGAGTCAGTGAAGCTCCTTTAGGTGTGGTGAGTCAGTGAAGCTTCTTTAGGTGTGGTGAGTCAGTGGAGCTCCATTCGGATGTGTCAGTGGAGCTCCTTTAGGTGTGGTGAGTCAGTGGGGCTCCTTCAGGTGGAGCTGCTTTAGGTGTGGGGAGTCAGTGGAGCTGCTTTAGGTGTGGTGAGTCAGTGGAGCTCCTTCAGGTGTGAGTCAGTGGAGCTCCTTCAGGTGTGAGTCAGTGGAGCCCCTTCAGGTGTGAGTCAGTGGAGCTCCTTTAGTCAAAAAAAGTCAAACATTTTATTGTATGATTAATTAAAATCTTTACAATCATCCCAAAAAATAAAAAAATAGAAATATCTTTACAGTCACAATTAACACCAAAGAACGTTAAAAGTTACCCATCAGTTGTATAACTTGGGTCCATATGATTAGCTAGCGTATAAAATGTTATAAATACAATAATTAAGATTTAGATCTAGTCTAGCTTCTATGCTCTTGCCTACTAAGTAAACTCTCAATCTGTTTTACATTCAGTCCATATGTTGTGCGGTTGGCCCGTGGGGTCCATGCCTGGAGATCATTCTTCTCTGGGGTGTGTGTGTGGTGTGTGTGTGGTTGTGGGTGTGGTTGTGAGTGTGTGTGTGGTTGTGGATAGTTTATAGTATACATTCTCTTAAACATATACAGTGCTGACCATTTGAGTGACTTAGAGGTCCCAAGATTAACTGGGCAGACGTCCCTTAAGCAGTACCCTGTGCCACGCTGCTCCTGATTTCCCCTGTACCACCTAGTGAGTTTTACAATTCAAGACAACATATGCCACGAGCTCCTTCAAAACTGTTGCTCTTTTTTGAAGGTTGCTACTCATAAGAGTTTTCAGTCTACCTGAGATGAAATAGTATCCAACATTTCTTACAACATGGGCAACTACTGTTGCGGTGTAAGGCTGTGGCAACAAGTGAGAGGCGCTTTAAGGGTCCGTAATTTGATTTCCAACTTTGACCTTGAAATGAAACATCTTGGTAGTCTTTCTATGAAGCCCAACGCGTTTTAACGCTCTAGTCTATCATCATGACCCCCCTCTGCTTACGTGGGACCATCTATTTCTGCCTGTCGCTAGACGGTTCAGTATTACACCAGGAAGGGATGGTTGTGACGGAAGTACAGGAAAGACCACCATACGAGACCATGGGATGTCCGGACAAGCACCGAAGGATCTGGGGCAAGTGGTTTTGCCAGGTGGAATGGAAAATGCTACTTACCAGTATGCATCTTTTCTTGGCATGTAGAGCTGCAGAGTCACACACTGTGCATAGATCGCCATCTGGTGTTGGGCCCGGATGTTAGCACTTTAATATTGTCCTGGAAAAGTCTTTGGAAGTCACAAGATAGGTGACCCCTCCTTTGGACCATAATGCGCATGGGCATCGGCTAAACTGAGCTTGTCAGCGGATGGGTATGGGTAACAACATATGCCTGTCCATAACTGGTGATATTAGTTCATAAATGTATCAAACAAAAAATGCATATCAGTGCTGTGTCGTTATTCCTGTTTTCCAAAATCAATAAGATTAGTTATCAAAAAAGGATTTTCCTGCAGTAAAACATCAGTTGGCAAACTCCTTCACGAAGACATCAGACCTCATCATCAAAAATTATGCTTTAGTCACAAACAAAAGCGTGGGAATCAAAGGATGAATTTACAGAACCTTGAAGCAAAATAAAGACACCATGAAGTTGCTAAACTCCTGTGGGTCTGTTATACCTCAATCCACTTCTGGACAGGCCAGCAGTTTTGAAAATAATTGAGAAGTTTTTTCAAACAGACAATAAATGCACTGTAGCACTCTCCAGGCAACCTTGAAATGTCTCCTATGAACATGTAGAGCTGTATTGTATAGAGCTCTTCTGGAGGCCAAACTTTAATCAAGTCTCCTTGGAGGGCAGCAGTTTTAAACAATTATACCAAGGAAAAGTTGTAGAATTGACTACAATATTATCTAGAACGAAGAGAGATGACGGACTAGAATGTATTCTTAATCCAAATAGAAAAGAATATGGTGCCTTAGGGCAGTATTCAGTTTGGCAGACACCATCATAAACACGGCAGATGTAATATTACGTGTGCATTATTGTTAATGGCACTTCAAACATGGGCGGTGGGAGACCCACCACATTAGGAAGGAGTCCCCTGTCCTCCAAACTCTAAATAAGGCACTTGCTCAGCATTGGAAGCGTCTACTTTAAGGCTAGCTCTGAGTAGCTGATAGTTACCAGTGGTCGGCAAAATGTTATACAAGCTGCAAAGTTACACAGATCTCTGTTGAAACCAATAGTACAGACAGTGGAGGTAATAAAGAAACTGTACGGGCAGAGGGCAGGATTGAAATGAAATTAAATGAAATGAAAAAGGCCTTTATATAGCGCCTGGCTTCCCAGAGGCAGGAATAAAAGGGGGGGGGGGCCTTAGGGGAAAAGCCAGGTCTTCAGCTGTTTCCAGAAAGCCAGGTGATTCGATTCTTTCCGGAGAGAGAGTGGTAGGGAATTCCAAAGTTTGGCCGAATTGTATGAGAAGAGGCAACCACCTGATCTGGCTCTCATTATTCTAGGAACCACTGCCAGGTGGAGCTCTTCAGAGCGAAGTCTTCTGGAGGCCTTGAGTGAGGAGAGGCAGCCACCTGATCTGGCCCTCATTATTCTAGGAACCTCTGCCAGGTGGAGCTCGTGGGAGTGAAGTCTTCTGGAGGCCTTGAGTGAGGAGAGGTAACCACCTGATCTGGCCCTCATTATTCTAGGAACCACTGCCAGGTGGAGCTCGTGGGAGCGAAGTCTTCTGGAGGCCTTGAGTGAGGAGAGGCAGCCACCTGATCTGGCCCTCATTATTCTAGGAACCACTGCCAGGTGGAGCTCGTGGGAGCGAAGTCTTCTGGAGGCCTTGAGTGAGGAGAGGCAACCACCTGATCTGGCTCTCATTATTCTAGGAACCTCTGCCAGGTGGAGCTCTTCAGAGCGAAGTCTTCTGGAGGCCTTGAGTGAGGAGAGGCAGCCACCTGATCTGGCTCTCATTATTCTAGGAACCTCTGCCAGGTGGAGCTCTTCAGAGCGAAGTCTTCTGGAGGCCTTGAGTGAGGAGAGGCAGCCACCTGATCTGGCTCTCATTATTCTAGGAACCTCTGCCAGGTGGAGCTCTTCAGAGCGAAGTCTTCTGGAGGCCTTGAGTGAGGAGAGGCAACCACCTGATCTGGCCCTCATTATTCTAGGAACCTCTGCCAGGTGGAGCTCTTCAGAGCGAAGTCTTCTGGAGGCCTTGAGTGAGGAGAGGCAGCCACCTGATCTGGCCCTCATTATTCTACGAACCTCTGCCAGGTGGCGCTCGTCAGAGCGAAGTCTTCTGGAGGCCTTGAGTGAGGAGAGGCAGCCACCTGATCTGGCCCTCATTATTCTAGGAACCTCTGCCAGGTGGCCCTCGTCAGAGTAGAGTAGAGTAGCTTGGTCACATCACCCCGGTTGCTATTTGTAACGAACCCTACTTCTCTAAGGTCCTCTGTGCCAATGCTGCTGAGGCTTGCACATTTTGACATGGAGAATAGAAGTTGGGATCGATTTACTGCCTACCCCCTCCTGTTCTCCACCAATCAGCTTAACTAATGCCAACATTAACCCTCTGATTTGTGTCAACTCGCTCAACATTGCTTTTGACTGCTCCCCCTGGAACATTCTTGGCGAAGAGGACAGCCGTGGATTCAAAGAAACCCCAGAGATGTTAAATATGGTCTGGTTTGGGGAGGCTAGACCAACCTCGCCCATGGACTCAGAGGTTGGGTAGGCCACGGCACTTGACTCCTTGTCCGTCACATCCTTCCCCTTGAAATGTCTTCCCAAAAACTCTTTGATTGAGTTAGACACTGATGAACTACCTTTTGCTATTTTTGGTTTTGCTGATTGCAGTGTTAGCATCAAGGATTGTACATTCCTTGCTACTTGTTTTTTACTTTCAGTTGGCTCACTCAGCGCCCCTTTTGATTTACCTACTCCGCTCCCTTCACCTACCACTGGAATGTTCATCTCATTCTTTTTCCCGGTTTTTATAGTCTTACGGGTTCTTGCTTTGGCCAGTGCCATCTTTTAGATTTTCTTCTTCGTTACTCGCACTCTGGTCTCAGGTCACTAATCCTATAGCCTGTTTTAAATGCTACTTCCCTATTCCAATCCTCCGCTGGGATTAGATCACGAGGCCCCTTTTGCCAATACCAATTCAATAACCTGTACCCATGTGACTAGCGCCGTTGTATTTGGGTTAGGTTTAATGTCCTTGATTATTAAGAGAAACAATTACAGCCCTTCCATATTATAAACTTATTGTTGGACCTGGCAGATGGTGCCTACAGCACTTCATAGGGCCTACATTTTATTTTAAGTTTAATTTTAAGGTTAATGTACCAGTGCCGGGTGCCAGGGTTTCGCCGCCTCAAGCTACTCAGCTAAACTATGGACCTCCCCCCTGGTCTCCGGCTACAATTTTCGGCCTCCATCAGGGCGCCACGGCCCCCAGGTCCTCTATTCACTCAACGTTCTGCTCGATGTTCGCTCGGCGTTCAGCAAGAGCGGAGCGGGTGCAGGTACAGGATCCCCGGGACAAACGGTCACACGAACACAAGCGCATGCGCGTGAGATCCAATACGTCAGCTTCAGGCTTCCAGCGTCGAATGCTTCCTGGAGCTTCCTGGGGCGAGAGCAGGTACGATTGTGCGCGCGGTAACTGGAACAGAATGTATGTGGAGGGAACATGATCAGCTCTCTATGCCTCCGTACCTTATCCCAAATATTTAGTGTTAGGGCCACCGGAGTACTTTGGTGTACTTTTGGTGAGACACACACAACCACAACCTCACACACAACTGCACACACAACCACACACCCAACCACACAACCAACCACACACACAACCACGCATACACAACCACCCACACAACACCACACAAAACACCACACACACAACCACACACACACAACCATACACACAATCACACACACAACCACACACAACCACAACCACACATACAACCACACATACAACCACACACACAACCACAACCACACACGCACAACCACAACCACACACACAACCACACACACACAACCACAACCACACACACAACCTCACACACAACAACACACACAACCACACACACAACCACACACACAACCACACACAACCACACACACACAACCACACACAATCACAACCACACACACACAACCACACACACACAAGCACACACACATAACCACACACAACCACAAGCACACACACAACACACAAGCACAACTCCCACAACCACAAACACAACCACACACACAACCACAAACACACACAACCACACATACAACCACACACACAACCACACACACACAAACACAATCACACACACACAACCACACACACACAACCACACACACACCCACACACCACCACACACAACCACAAACACACACAACCACACACACAACCACACACACAACCACACAGACACAACCACAACCACACATACAACGCACATACAACCACACATACAACCACACACACAACCTCACACACACCCACACACACAACCACACACACAACCACACATACAACCACTCAACCATTGACCCCACCAGGTAGGTCGCTCGCCCTCCGCACAGCACCGCCTGTCTTTCTGCCCCAGCTGTCGCTGCTGAGGAAGTTTGAGGCCCTTCACCACCTGCAGGCTACCACCTGCGCCTCATCCCTGGTGGCCAGTGGTAGGCCACTTGTAGGTTGTTCATCCTCCGCTTTATTGCTTTTATTGTATTGCCAGTATTTTCATTGTTGTGTCTGTGACTGCTGTTGTCTCTCTTCCCCTGCTACCTGTACGTGGTCAGTGCCTCTTTTCTAGGTGTCGCCCAGCGATGCAGCGCCATGCGCTGCTCACGAAGCGAGACTTATTGTCGCTGTGTAGCTATCGCAGTGGGACATAAGATGTGCACGAGCTTACCAACGCTATTGCATACAATGGCTGTGACCGCGCGCTTTAGGAGACATGGGCTGTGAACGTGCCCGTCTCCTCTCGCGCTCTTCGCTCTGACACGCTTACACTTTTGCGAGGGCGCCTGGACAGGCCAAAGTGTTGGGGCGATGAGAAGCTGTTAAAAGACATGGCTTGGCAGTTCGGGCTGGACTGTTCCCATGAGGCACAGGGTCAGACTGATTTGCATATGGCCATGTCTGAACTGGGGTGGCAGAGTGGGCTAAAGAACGGTGATGGATCAAACCCTGATCTGTTGACTGGGTGTGAGTGTTTGATTGGTTCAGATGCTCCGTCCATCACCACCCCCTTTTGTACCGCTTTGTTCGCCATAAGTTTGGCAGGGTATGGGAAGACATGGCTTGGCAGTTCGGGCTGGACTGTTCCCATGAGGCACAGGGTCAGACTGATTTGCATACGACCATGTCTGAACTTGGGTGGCAGAGTGGGCTAAAGAACGGTGATGGATCAAACCCTGATCTGTTGACTGGGTGTGAGTGTTTGATTGGTTCAGATGCTCCGTCCATCACCACCCCCTTTTGTACCGCTTTGTTCGCCATAAGTTTGGCAGGGTATGCTCAGACGTGAGTCCCTTGCTCACTTTGCCACTGGATTCAAGCAAGCCTGGCTGAAGACGGCTGAAATGCCAGAAACCGGTCCTAGGAAGCTTGATTCCGGTCCAGGGAAGACATGGCTTGGCAGTTCGGGCAGGACTGTTTCCATGAGGCACAGGGTCAGACTGATTTGCATATAGCCATGTCTGAACTTGGGTGGCAGAGTGGGCTAAAGAACGGTGATGGATCAAACCCTGATCTTTTGACTGGGTGTGAGTGTTTGATTGGTTCAGATGCTCCGTCCATCACCACCCCCTTTTGTACCGTTAAAAGACGCAGCACGTTGAAGCATATATGTGCACTCTGTTTTAACTACCTACTAGATGTGTGATCTTGGAGGGTGTAGTTTAAGCTCAGCATCTGTCGTTTCTTCGGCTCGCGTCTTACTTAACCGAGCCCTTCTTTCTAAGTTTCCGCACCCTTCTTGCCAATTCTTCCTCTCATAAATTCTCCCTCTTTGCATTCCTCTCCTCGAATGTCTGTCTCTCCTCTAAACATACTCCATTGCTCAGACTCCATTAATTTTATAGCTACTAACAATGTCATGCGGCCACTTTCTCTGTCCTTTCTTCTTTCCACTTTCCTCTATCATACACTCCTCTCTTCGCGGCAGTTCTCTCATTTCCTGATTGATTTTTATTTTCCATTGGTGCCCCTCTCCCTCACGTTGAAGCCTCGGCTCACCTCTTGTCCCTCTCCCTCAGTCTCTTGTCCCAGCGGTTCACTGCATCCCTTGCCTTCGCGCACATCTCCTCTCGCTCGTCTCCCTCTCTGCCATGTTAGGAGATATGGGCTGTGAACGCGCCCGTCTCCTCTCTCGCTCTGACTCGCTTTCACTTTCGCACTTTCGCGAGGGTGCCTGGACAGCCCATGTGCATGCTACATCGCACACCCGATACCAGCAGCCACAACCATTGAGCCCTGAAGACAGGGACGGCCCCCAGGGGCCCAATGAGACAACACGCTGGCAAGCGGGCGATGTACAGGCTTGCGCTGTGATCCTGCCCGGAGCTACAGATTTAGGAGCGGCCGGCGGAGGCTGGGGAAAACGCGCATGAAAGGCAGGAGCGGATATGTGAGGCGTGGTTGACTTCTTTCAGTGATCTTTGGTTTCATCTTGATATATTGCTGTTGTTTGATAAGCGAGGCAGTGTTATAACTTTTGGTTTCCTTCAGATTATACTATTAAGGGGGATCATCTCTTTTTATACTGCTCTATTTTTAGTTTCTTGTTTTCAACAGTTGTCCAGTGCGACTCGCTCCATATTTAGACAACTCTCCGTGTTTTTAAGGAATCTACTGTTTAATGCACTGTAAATGTAAATTAAAAACAGGAGCCATTGGACTGCTCGTACCGTTTGTCAAATACATATATTCAACCACATCCACCACCACATCCACCACCACGTCCACCACCACCATGTCCACCTTCATGTCCACCACCACCACGTCCATCAACACTACCACTTCCACCACCACCAGGTCCATCAACACTACCACTTCCACCACTACCACGTCCACCACCACCACGTCCACCACTACCACATCCACCACCACCGCGTCCACATCCACCACCACGTCCACCACCACCGCGTCCACATCTACCACTACCACCATGTCCACCACCAACACCACCACATCCACCACGTCCACCACCAACCACCACATCCACCACCACCGCGTCCACCACCACCGCGTCCACCACCACAATGTCCACCACCACCAACACCACCACATCCACTGCCACACATGTCTGCTTATAACAAGCATTTGCAATGCAATAGGTCTCGCATTACTGAATGTTTGAGCTATTGGTGTTGCATTATTATTAGCAATGCCAATAGCTCAAACTTTAATAATGCGAGACCTATTGCATTGCAACTGCTTGTCCTCCCTCTGTTCCCCTCGCTGTCCCCGTGCTCTCTCTGCCCGGTCTTTCCTACTGTACCCCTCGCTGCCCCCGTGTCTCTGCCCGGTTTTCCCTTCAGTACCCCTTGCTGCCCCCGTGCCTCTCTGCCTTCTGTTCTTAGCTGCACCTGTACTTCTGTATTCTGGATTTTGCCTCTGTGCCACTCGTTTTTCCGGTATTTCTGTGCCCTTTTTGCCTTCTGTGCCACTCGTTTTACCCTTATTTTTGTGCCCCTTTTGCCTCTGTTCCACTACTTTTTGTGCCCTTCTGCCCTCAGTTCCTCTCGTTTTTGTGCCCTTCTGCCCTCTGTTCCACTCGTTTTATTGTGCCCTCCTGCCCTCTGTGCCACTAGTTTTTCCCTAGTTTCTGTGCTCCTTTTGCCTTCTGTTCCACTTGTTTTTTGTGCCCTTTTGCCTTCTGTGCCACTTGTTTTTCTCTCAATTTTGTGCCCCTTTTTTCTTCTGTTACCTTCGTTGTCCCTCACCGCCCCCGCCGCTGCGGCCCCGCTCTCCTGCCCACTGCCCATTCGCTACCCCCGCCTCTCGCCTCCCAGCTGCTCCTCCATCCCACCTTCCCATATATGCCGGCTGCTGGGTGGCCGTGTAGCTGGCGCGGCGAAGGCGCTCCTAAGTCAAGCCCATCTGTGTCCGTCCGCCCCTGGACCACGCCCAGCGCCAGAACCCCTGGCCCTCGCACCCGCCTCGATGACCGCCGCCATTATGACGCCGGCACTCTGCACACTCACAACTCCGTACGGAGCCACACCTGCTTTAAGGACGCCCCGAAATGCACACACGGCCCCTTCACCTGCTGGAATTGCAGCTACACCGGCCTCAGAGCCGGCGAACCACCCGCTAAGAAAGACCCCAACCACCTCCGATGCATACTCCTGAAAACTCGCTCCACACACAAGCATGCCATCGAGCTCTGAGACCTGCTCGACACAACATCCCCGGACTTCGCCTTCTTGACAGAGACCTGGTTTAACAACTCCTCTGCACCCGACATCGCCATAGCCATCCAAGACAGCAACAAGATCACTCGCAGGGACCGCACCAACAAAGTCGGCGGAGGAAATCGCCATCATCCGCAAGAACAGCATCAGGGTCTCGACTAGCACCGACGACGCGCCCGGCACCTCCGAACACATACATTTCCAGATCCACACAGACCCTAACTCCATCCTCAGAGGCACCCTCCTAAACTTCCCCCGGACCACACCCCCAGTTCAGCGACTCCATCGCCGACTTGATCAGCACGCACGCCCTGACCTCCACCGACTACATCCTCCTCGGAGACCTGAAATGTCACCTTGAGAATGACAACAACTCCACAACCCTGATCAATAACCTCGCCAACCTCGGACTGAAGCAACTCGTCACAACGCCCACCCACTCCGCCGGCCACACGCTCGACCCCGTCTTCTCCTCAAGCCTGCACGTCTCCGTCAGCCACACCACAGAATTCCTCTGGACCGACCACCGCTGCATCCACTTCGCCTTCCAGAAACCCACCACACCTCACTGCACCCAACAGATCTCCCGTCGCTGCTGGAGCAAAATCACCAAAGATCAACTACAAGCAAAGCTTGCTCTCAGCCCACCCACCGAACCCTCCAACACCGACGATGCTGCCCACAGCCTCAGACGCTGGATCGAGGACTGCGCCAACACCCGTGCCCCGCTGAAGAAACCCCACCCCCACAGAGACAACAGCAAGAGCGCCAGCTGGTTCACCCCAGAACTCATAGCCTTCAAGCAAGCCTGCCGGAAACTAGAGAAGAAATGGCACAGTGAACAAACTCCGGACAGCTACGCAGCATACAAGGACGCCATCCGCAACCACCACCACCTCATCAGGGCGGCCAAGAGGACCTCCTTCAAAGACCGCCTCGACAACAACGCACACAATAGCAAGGAGCTCTTCAACATCGTGAAGGAACTCTCCAACCCCAGCTCCAACACCAACGGCATCCCGCCGTCGCAAGCCCTGTGCGACACCCTCGCCATCTTCTTCCACCGCAAGATAGCAGACATCCACGGCAGCCCCAACAGACAGCAATAGAACACCATCGACCACAACCCCCTGCTAGTCTGGGCCAGCAGGAGCATCGATGACACCATCAAGACCATGCGGACAATCCACTCCGGCTCTCCGTCAGATCCATTCCCGCATCACGTCTTTAACAGAGCAAGCAGCTCCATCGCACCCCACCTGCGCAACGTCACCAATCTCTCCCTCGAGACGTGAGCTTCCCAGAGATCTGGAAACAATCCGAGATCAACACCCTACTCAAAAAACCTAAGGCAGACCCAAGAGACCTCAATACCTTCCAGCCCATCTCTCTGCTCCCCTTCCCGGCCAAGGTCATCAAGAAAACCGTCAACAGACAGCTAACCCGATACCTCGAAGAAAACCAAATCCTGGACTCTTCCCAGTCAGGGTTCCTCAGCAACCACAGCACCGAGACTGCCCTCATCGCCGCCACCGATGACATCAGGGCCCTGCTGGACAACGGTGAGACTGCAGCACTCATCCTCCTAGACCTCTTTGCCTCCTTCTACACCATCTGCCACTGCATACTACGCGTCCGCCTCCATACCGCAGGGATCAGAGACAAGGCTCTGGACTGAACCACCTCCTTCCTCTCAGGCAGAACCCAGAGCGTCCGCCTCCCCCATTCCAAAGCCTCCGAGATCACCTGCGGCGTACCCCAGGGATCCTCCCTCAGCCCAACGCTGTTCACATTTATGTGGCTCTGCTCGCACACGTAGCCCAACAGGACGACCTCAACATAATCTCCTGCGCCGACGACACTCAGCTGATCCTCTCCCTCACCAAGGACCCCATCACCGACAAAGCCATCCACCACAAAGGAATAAAGGCCGTCGCCGACTGGATGAAGACCAGCCATCTGAAGCTGAACTCGGACAAGACGGAGGTCCTCATCCTTGGCTCCAACCCTTTAACCTGGGACGACTCCTGGTGGCCGACGGCACTGGGGGCAGTCCCGACACCCACTGACCACACACGCACCCTGGGAATCATCCTCGACTCAACGCTCTCAATGACCAAGCAAGTCAACGCCTTCTTCTCCTCCTGCTTCAGCACCCTCTGCATGCTCCGCAAGATCTACAGATGGATCCCGACAGATACAAGAAAGACAGTCACCCAGGCCCTCGTCAGCAGAAGACTTGACTACGGAAACGCCCTCTATGCAGGAGCCCCGACCAAGCTCATCAAACGACTACAACGCATCCAAAACGCCTCGGCACGACTGATCCTTGACGTACCACATCACCCCCCACCTGAGAAACCTTCACTGGCTCCTCGTCAACAAGAGGATATCCTTCAAGATCCTCACCCAGGCACACAAGGCACTCCACAAGACCGGCCCAGCCTACCTCAACGGACGGCTCTCTTTCTACATCCCCAACCGCCAGCTATGCTCCGCCAACCTCTCACTCGCCACCATCCCGCACATCCGAAGAACAACCACCGGTGGGAGATCCTACTCCCACCTCGCCGCCAAGACATGGAACACACTCCCACTGAGCCTACGACAGACCCAAGACCTGCTGACCTTCAGGAGGATACTCAAGACCTGGCTGTTCGATCAGTAGCGCCCCCATCGCCTTCATACACTTGCGGGTATGTAGTGCGCTCTACAAATGATTGATTGATACAACCACACACATACACAACCACACATACACACAACCACACACACAGACAACCACACACACAACCATAAACACAGAACCACACACACAAAACAACAATCACACAACCACACACACAACCACACATACAACCACACACACACAACCCCACACTACCACACTCACACAACCACACACACACATTCACACACACACACACACAAGTCAAGTCAAGTCAAGTCAGAGAATTTATATAGCGCACTACATACCCAGAGGGTTTCAAGGCGCTTAGAAAGGGGAGGAGGATTATTTGTCAAATATCCACGTTTTAAGTTGCTTTCTGAATGCCAGGTGGTTCTGGGTAAGGCGAAGGTAAGCGGGGAGTGAGTTCCATGTTTTAGCAGCCAGGTATGAAAAGGATCTGCCTCCCATGGTGGTCTTGTTGATGCGAGGTACAGTGGCGAGGGCTTGGCTGGAAGAACGTAGTTGGCGGGAGGGGGTGTAGAAGGACAGTCGTGAGTTGAGGCATTCTGGTCCGATGTCGTAGAGTGATTTGTGTGCGTGGGTTAGCAGTCGGAAAGTGATCCTCTTGTTGACGGGCAACCAGTGGAGGTCTTTAAGGTGACCAGAGATGTGTTCATTGCGTGGGATGTCTAATATGATCCTGGCTGAGGCGTTTTGGATTCGTTGGAGTTTTTTCTGGAGTTTAGCGGTAGTGCCTGCGTAGAGGGTGTTTCCGTAGTCCAGTCGGCTAGTGACCAGAGCATGGGTGACTGTTTTCCTTGTTTCGGTGGGGATCCAGCGAAATGTTTTTCTGAGCATGCGAAGAATGTTGAAGCAGGAAGAGGATACGGCGCTGACTTGTCTGTTCATTGAGAGTGAAGAATCCAGGATGACGCCTAGGTTCCGTGCGTGGTCTGTCGGGATGGGTGCTTTTCCGAGGGCTTCCGGCCACCAGGAGTCGTCCCATGCAGAGGGGGATGTACCTAAGATGAGGACTTCAGTTTTGTCTGAGTTTAGTTTCAGACGGCTTTGTTTCATCCATTCGGCAACTTCTTTCATTCCTTCGTGTAGGTTAGTTTTGGCGGTGCTGGGATCATTGGTGAGAGAAAGGATTAGTTGAGTGTCATCAGCGTAAGAGATGATGTTGAGGTTGTGTTGGCGGGCGATGGCCGCGAGGGGGCTCATGTATACGTTGAAGAGGGTGGGGCACACACAACCACACACATACACACACAATCACACATTCTGTCAGAATTCGAAAACTTATATCAAGGCTTACCAAATCTTGCACAGTAACAGAGATGCTAGATACCTAATCCCTCTTGGCAATGCTAGGAGGTCTATTAACAGAACCTCCAAATCATTACCTTAAGGGACGGGGGAATTGGATAAAATAATAAACAGAGAAGAGACTGGTCCAGAATAGGCTCCTTCCGTCTGCTACCTGCAGTTTCACCCTTTTTCTGCTGGCGTAATGGAACCTGAAAATTAATGTATAATTAAACTATACATTCCTACTTGTTCCTATCTCTAACTCTATTAAGAATGTGTACACTTATGTATCTTACCCACCCTTTTTAGGTTGGACCCTTGCCACTCTTCTTTTATTTTTTGATTTAGTGCTATCCTCCTTCTCTGGTTAGTCGTCTCTGGTTGAAAATAATAATGACTGTTATTATACCTTTTAATTCTTCCTTACGCTATTCAATTCATCTATTGTACAATAAGTGCACTTACTTCACTAACTAGTAGAAGGCTCTTTTAAATGGGTTCTGTTGTCAATCTTTTTCTCTTGTGAATACTAAATATCTGCGACCGTTTCTAATGATGTTCTTTTCTGTTTTGCAGGGTTAAAGGTTGTCTCCAGTTTTCCAGTCACTGGTAAGTCTTTCTTTTATATACACGTATTTACATTGTTATTTTCTGAATACATTGTCTCTTGTAGTGCTTATCTTATTTTCCTTATTTTACTGCACAGTTCAGTCTCTCAAATTGACTTCTCACTCAGTATTGTGCTCTAACTCTCTTGCCTCAAAAAACGTCTTTTATTTCATTTGCATTTTCAACAAGCAGAGTTTTACTTAGCTCTGGAATGACTTCTTTTCTTCAAGCTGCACGAAGTCTTTCACTACTGAGATTTTCTTGCTCAAACTCCTCAGCGTCACCGAAGAACTCTCACTCTGTGGAAAGCGTCGGCTTTTCAGTTTCAGACACGAACTTCAAAAGGAAAAGCCGCCGCTTCTGTAAATGCAGAAAAAGACAAGCCGGTCTTCACTTTCTTCTCATACCCGACTCCGGCTGCCTTAAACTTATTTCTAGGATTACTCAAGGACACTTCTCTCAGGAAAAGGGGAAAAAGGTAACTGGAACTCTAAGGAACACGTCCTCTACAGCTAGGGGCTTTAGTGAAGTGCGCAATCTGCCGGGCGCTCGCGCTTCACTTAGCCTTCAGCACAGCTGTGCATTAGAAGACTAGCGCACCTATTTGCACAGCGCTTCGGGCGCTGTGGGGGCCATCTTAAGTCTCCATCTCTGCACTTTAAAAACAACAAACGTCCCAAGTCGGTGGACAGAAAGGATTGTGTCCTATTTTAGTGTTGGTCAAATGGGCATGGTAATTGTAGGATACAATATTTGTCAAATGGGACGGGCGTAAATTCCGTGGGAAAGGCAAAGGTACAAGCTTGTATGATTAGTTATAGAAAATGCGCACTATAGTCTCTAGAATAGACACGGGTAAATGACAGATTCTACGCAGTTGCTTCAGATACCTTCAACAAGTATTACAAAACTGATTACGACTTTTAAACAAGTATTACAAATTTAATTAAAACTTATCACCACATGTATTTGGTAACCATATAAAAATTTTATTACACTTCATAAATTTACAGTTTATCTTAAAAACAACTTTAAAAACATTTAGCAATAGACATGATCATCACAATAATTTTTGATAAAATCACAGAATCAAAATGTCGACGCGGCGTTTCGGCTTTCTTTAGTACACCTTCATCAGGACTGATTCTTGTTATTCCAAATGGAATTAATGCCCATGTGGAAGGAACTAGTTGGTTCAATGGAGAGTCCTTTTTAAATACGGACGGTTGGTAGGTCGCAATTTGCTGGTAATATTGTGCAAAGTTGCGCTGTCTCTAGTATCAGAGGGGTAAATTCAATTTCCTCTAGTTTGAGAACGTTTTATTTATGCATTTCATAGGGGACTTGATTACCACTTTCTGTCCCTTTATATAGGCTACGGTCCTGCCGTATTAAGCTGCCAGAAGGAGCCACCGTTTTGTATATATTTTTGGCAATGTTCTCCCATAGGACCCGGGTGAACGGTTGCTGAGATCCAAAACCACTTTCAATTAGGTCAGGGTGTGTCAGATACACGATCAATATGTTCGGGATTAGCCTCCTCAGGTTGTTGATCTCAATCTTACTGGTTACGGCCTCCCTGCTCCTTTCTTCCTGGCAGCCCGTCCTTGTTTTCACCTCACAGCGTTTAATAGTATTAAACCTTTTGATTCTGTGATTTTATCAAAAATTATTGTGATGATCATGTCTATTGCTAAATGTTTTTAAAGTTGTTTTTAAGATAAACTGTAAATTTATGAAGTGTAATAAAATTTTTATATTGTTACCAAACACATTTGGTGATAAGTTTTAATTAAATTTGTAATACTTGTTAAAAAGTCGTAATCAGTTTTGTAATACTTGTTGAAGGTATCTGAAGCAACTGCGTAGAATCTGTCATTTACCCGTGTCTATTCTAGAGACTATAGTGCGCATTTTCTATAACTAATCATACAAGCTTGTACCTTTACCTTTCCCACGGAATTTACGCCCGTCCCATTTGACAAATATTATATCCTACAATTACCATGCCCATTTGACCAACACTAAAATAGGACACAATCCTTTCTGTCCACCGACTTGGGACGTTTGTTGTTTTTAAAGTCTGTTTTCCCCACGGTCCTTCATAATTCAGTGTGGGGTCCTCCTTATTTTTTTCCATCTCTGCACTAACGCTGCCCAAGAGCAAGAGTGTTGAGGGGCATGGCACATGTTAGCACTCTTGGTGCTACATATAGTGCGAGCTGGAATTAGGGTTCTGACAGTACCCCCCAACAAAGCAGTCTCTTTCTCCTTGGGTTTCATAGTGAAACGATGGTGGAAAGAGTTGATCAATCTAGGAGCGTGAAACTCCTCACTTAGCTCCCAAGATCGCTCCTCAGGACCATAGCCCTCCCAGTCAATTAAGTAATACAATCTCCCTCTAGATCTTTTAGAATCCAGAATTTCCTTTACTTCAAATTCTGTTCCAGTTTCTAATTGAATTGGTTTTGGGGGGGATTGAACCCTCAAATTAGGAGAGGCTTTTTTTAACAAGGAAACATGGAAGACTGGATGAATCTTCAATCTAGAGGGTAACTTCAATCTGTAAGTCACTTGATTAATCTTTTCTTCCACAGGATATGGGCCAATAAAGCGAGGTTGAAACTTTCTGTTTCCTCTCAACCTTAAATTTTTTTGTACTTAGCCAAACTCGTTCTCCTGCATACAAGATAGGCCCTACTCTTCTTTTTCGATCAGCATAACTCTTGTATTTTTCTTTAGCTGTTTGGAGATTCTCTCCTGCCTTCAGTTGAATTTGGCGTAGATGTGATACTAAATCTTGAACTGCAGGGACTGAGAGATCAGATTGTCGAATAGTAGCATTCGGGTGTCTGCCATAATTTAAGAAAAAGGGGGAGTAGCCAGTAGAACGGTTCTTCGCATTATTATGGGCAAATTCTGCAGTCCACAAATAATCCGACCAATCACCATCTTCCTTCAAAAGAATCAGTCGCAGATATTGTTCTAATTCTTGGTTTACCCTCTCGGTCTGACCATCGGTCTCGGGGTGATAACTAGTCGAAAATCTAACCTCTGTACCTAAACCTTCCATAAAGGCCTTCCAGAAATGTGACACAAACTGAGGGCCTCTGTTCGAAATCACAATTTTGGGTATTCCATGTATTTTAACTATCTGAGAACTGAAGTGGGCCGCTAGTTGTTTAGCTGTTGGAACCCTTTTAATGCTGTAAAATGAGCCATTTTAGAAAAGGAATCAACAACTACTAGGATGGTATTAAAACCCTGACTGCCTGGTAAATCTGTGATAAGATCTAAGGTTACTGTGTGCCATGGGTATGGGGGAGTGGGCAAAGGTTGCAAAAGACCCTTTGCGGCCTGCCGTTCCGACTTTCCCTGAGCGCAGACCTCACATAACTTAACATACCTCTCAATATCTGAATTCATTCCTGGCCACCAATAATGTCTCTTAATCAACTCCTCAGTCTTTGCTTCCCCTTTGTGCCCTGCCATTTTTTCATCATGACATTCGTGCATCACTTGTTGTTGCAACTCTTTAGTGGGAAGGTACAAGGCTCCTTGGTGATAGGGTAGTTGTGCTATAATTTCTCTTGTTGGATCTTCTTTCACCCACTCCTTCATTACTTCCATAGTCATGGCTTCTGTGACTCCTTTTTCCAAACTGATTGAAGTTGTGGCTCCAATAATTCGGGTGCTAGGTATGATGGGTTGGTTTTCTATGAAAGTTTTCTGTGTCTCTGTGCCAATTCTGGATAAGGCATCCGCCTTCCCATTTTGAGCTCCGGGGCGGTACGTGATCACGAAATCGTAATCTGCAAAATACAGGGACCATCTCAATTGTCTGGGTGTGAGGGTTCTAGCAGTTTTCAGGAACTTTAAATTGCGATGGTCCGTGAACACTTGATGCTGAGCTCCTAACAAATAATGTCGCCATTCCTTAAAAGCATCCTTTATCGCCAATAACTCCTTCTCAGTGATGGTATAATTGATCTCAGCCGGGGTTAGTTTCCTGGAGCGATAAGCTACCGGATGCAACTGGCCAGTGGTTTTGTGTCGCTGAGATCATACTCCTCCCACGACTTGATCTGACGCATCGGTCTCGACATTGAAGGGTTCAGTAGGGTCAGCATGTAACAGAACTGGCGCTGTGGTGAAATCCTTTTTTAGGGACTGAAAGGCTTCCTCCGTTTCCTTAGTCCATTCGAACTTGATTCCCTTTCTCAGTAGCTTAGTAAGAGGAAGGATCTTCCTGGAGAATTCATTAATAAATCTTCGATAAAAATTGGCAAATCCAATGAAGCTTTGGACTTCTCTTACGCTCGTTGGGGATTTCCAGTCTGTAACCGCTTCTACTTTGCGCTGATCCATCAAGATTCCAGTTGGTGAAATAACGAAGCCCAAAAATTCCACTTGCGAGACATCAAAGGCACATTTCTCCAGCTTTACAAACAACTGATTCTCTTGCAGCTTTCTCAAAACTCCTTTCACCTGCTCATGATGTTTTGTCACATCGGATGAGTATACTAAGATGTCCTCGATATATACAATTGCACATTGATCGATAAATTCTTTCAAGACATCGTTAATGAAGTGCTGAAAGGCAGCGGGCGCATTGCACAATCCATAGGGCATAACCTGATATTCAAAAAGCCAAAATCTAGTCTGGAATGCCGTCTTCCACTCATCTCCCTCTCGCATCCGAACTAGATGGTAGGCACCCCTCAGATCCAATTTTGTGTAGACTTGAGCTCCCTTTACTTGATCCAGGAGTACTGAAATCAATGGTAGGGGATACCTGTTCTTCTTGGTGATTTTATTTATTGCCCTATAGTCGATACACATGTGTAAATCCCCTTCCTTCTTTGGCACGAAAAACAATGGAGACGAGACCGGGGACTGAGAGGGTCGGATAAACCCATTGGCCAGATATTTTTCCAAATACTCCTTCAAATTATGATTCTCTTTTTCCGTCAAAGCGTAAACCCGACTACAAGGTAGATTCGAACCTGGTTCCAGCTCAATCTTACAGTCCTAGATCCGGTGAGGAGGTAATTGTCCCGCCTCAACTTCATTAAACACCTCCACGAACTCCTTATATTCTTCTGGTATTTCTTGGTTGTTTATCACGCACATGGAATGCTCTGTTGTACATAAGGACAAGGCCGGATTGCTCTCTATGATTCTTTCTTCAGTTCCAAAACAATTTTCTCGACAATAACCGGACTCCATAGTCACTGTCCTAGAGCTCCAGTCGATGGTAGGAATATGCTCTGTAAGCTACGGAAGACCTAGAATTAACTGAAACTGGGGAGCATCAATTAAGTTAAACTGAATCTCTTCCTTATGTCCATCTGTCAAAGTCAGTTGAATTACTTCGGTATGGCTCACAATAGGTCCCGAAGACAGGTTTGTTCCGTCTACAGCCCGGACAGGCTCACTCTTTATCTTCTTGATGGCTTGAATGCCCACCTTAGTTGCAAGTCTCAAATCGCAAAAATTTCCCGTGGCTCCGGAATCTATCATGACTGTCACATCCGTCAGAATCGTCTGCCTGAACCTCACTTCCATGGACAGGTTCAGATGTGGAGCCGCCGATTACAAGGTGTTCGCTACCAAGTGTTCTTGTGGAGTCTTCTCAGAGGTCGCACCCATCCGCTCCTCTCCATCCACGGGTGGTGCTGCTAGTTTTCCTTCGGCTTGTAGGTATTCTTGGGTTTCTTCGGACAGATTCTAACAAAGTGTCCACTTGCTCTGCAGTACAAACACAAATTGCTCGCCCTCCTCTTGTCTTTCTCTTCTTTAGATAGGGGACCTCGTATTGTTCCAATCTGCATTGGTTCCGTACCAAGTTGTTGATCTGAACTCCTGGTACCTTCAGATCGAACTCTATCAAACCTTGGTGCGATGGGTCTAAAATCTTTTTTCTTCTCACCTCTTCTTTCTCCCTGGCGAAAATCGATTTCTAAAACCAAATCTATCAAGGCTGATATTTCGGTGGGTCAATTGGGAATTTGAGCTAAGGTATCTTTCAGTTCATCTTTTAACCCACAATAAAACACTGCTGCCCTCTTGCTCTCTGGCCAATCAGTTTCCACCACCAACTTGTTGAACTGGGCTAAATACGCTATTAGGTCCCGATTCCCTTATCGCAGGTCGAGTAACTCATTATCCACCACTTGAGATATCTGTTGTCTATCGAATATCCGAAGAAATTCTTGTTTGAATGCCTCAAAGTTCCTTAACAAAGGATCGTTCCGAGTGACCAAAGGCATAGACCAAGAATCTGCGTCCCCGCTCAGATATGAGAGTATGAAAGCCACTCTGGACTGCGCATCTGGGAATATCGCAGGGCGACACATAAAGTGTAACGAGCATTGGGAGAGAAATATCTGCGCCTTCTGGGGATCCCCGTTAAATCTTTCTGGGGCTGCTAGTGGTATGACTGGGGAAAGAGAGTGAATAACTTGTGTAGTTGATCTATTAGTGATCTCTATTGTGGGATTCATCGCTTCTCTATCTAAACTACTGGGGTGTCTTAACCTTATTGCTAAGTCGGCAGTCTCCTTCCTGGCACTAATTACTTCTTGCCTAAGGTTGTGATTCTCTTCCCTGACTGCTCCTAATTCTTTTTGTATTGCATCCAATATAGTTCGTAAAGATTGCAGATCAATTCCCTCCGCCATCTCTGTTCGGGTGCGAAGGAAACTTGGGCACTTCACTCTGTCAGAACTCGAAAACTTATATCAAGGCTTACCAAATCTTGCACAGGAACAGAGATGCTAGATCCCTAATCCCTCTTGGCAATGCTAGGAGGTCTATTAACAGAACCTCCAAATCATTACCTTAAGGGACGGGGGAATTGGATAAAATAATAAACAGAGAAGAGACTGGTCCAGAATAGGCTCCTTCCGTCTGCTACCTGCAGTTTCACCCTTTTTCTGTTGGCGTAATGGAACCCGAAAATTAATGTATAATTAAACTATACATTCCTACTTGTTCCTATCTCTAACTCTATTAAGAATGTGTACACTTATGTATCTTACCCACCCTTTTTAGGTTGGACCCTTGTCACTCTTCTTTTATTTTTTGATTTAGTGCTATCCTCCTTCTCTGGTTAGTCGTCTCTGGTTGAAAATAATAATGACTGTTATCATACCTTTTAATTCTTCCTTACGCTATTCAATTCATCTAATGTACAATAAGTGCACTTACTTCACTAACTAGTAGAAGGTTCTTTTAAATGGGTTCTGTTGTCAATCTTTTTCTCTTGTGAATACTAAATATCTGCGACCGTTTCTAATGATGTTCTTTTCTGTTTTGCAGGGTTAAAGGTTGTCTCCAGTTTTCCAGTCACTGGTAAGTCTTTCTTTTATATACACGTATTTACATTGTTATTTTCTGAATACATTGTCTCTTGTAGTGCTTATCTTATTTTCCTTATTTTACTGCACAGTTCAGTCTCTCAAATTGACTTCTCACTCAGTATTGTGCTCTAACTCTCTTGCCTCAAAAAAAGTCTTTTATTTCATTTGCATTTTCAACAAGCAGAGTTTTACTTAGCTCTGGAATGACTTCTTTTCTTCAAGCTGCACGAAGTCTTTCACTACTGAGATTTTCTTGCTCAAACTCCTCAGCGTCACCGAAGAACTCTCACTCTGTGGAAAGCGTCGGCTTTTCAGTTTCCGACACAAACTTCAAATGGAAAAGCCGCCGCTTCTGTAAATGCAGAAAAAGACAAGCCGGTCTTCACTTTCATCTCATACCCGACTCTGGCTGCCTTAAACTTATTTCTAGGATTACTCAAGGACACTTCTCTCAGGAAAAGGGGAAAAAGGTAACTGGAACTCTAAGGAACACGTCCTCTACAGCTAGGGGCTTTAGTGAAGTGCGCAATCTGCCAGGCGCTCGCGCTTCACTTAGCCTTCAGCACAGCTGTGCATTAGAAGACTAGAGCACCTATTTGCACAGCGCTTCGGGCGCTGTGGGGGCCATCTTAAGTCTCCATCTCTGCACTAACGCTGCCCACGAGCAAGCGTGTAGAGGGGCATGGCACATGTTAGCACTCGTAGTGCTACATATAGTGCGAGCTGGAATTAGGGTTCTGACACATACCCAACCGCACATCCACACACACACCGCACCGCACCCACACACACAACCACACACAATCACAACCACACATACAACCACACACACAACCACACACGCAAGCACGAACACAAACACACACACAATCACACACACACACAAACACAACACCCACAACCACACGCACACAACCACACACACAACCACAACCACACACACACAAACACCGCACCCAACCACACAAAACCACACACAACCACACAGAAACACACACACAACCACACACACAACCACATATACAACCACACACACACAACCAGACTTCCACACAAGCACACACACAACCACTCATACAACCACACATACAACCACACATACAGCCACACACACAACAACAAACAGCCACAATCACACAACCACTCAACCACACACACACAACCACACACGCACACAACCACACACACACACACACACAACCACACACAACCACAAACACAACCACACCAAGCACTGGCATAGCCAATAGGTCTCGCCTTTGGGACCTTATAGTGTTTAGCCATGCAACAGTTGATGTGGTTGCACCAAGGAAATTGTGCTACATAACTAAATACTTAGAAGGTCCCAAAAGCGAGACCTATTGGCTATGCCAATGCTTGTTCTTGTAGGCTGTTACCTTTGGTTTAAAGGGAAAGATGTTGTAGTGTGTGACCTTAATGCTGCAGTTTGCATTTCATTACCATCATTTACTTACCCTGGAGAATCGCCAGGGTGCAGGAGGGTTGCTGTTCCAGAGTTCTTTCCTCAGCTTCTGGGCAGTTGTCGCTCTGTGGCGATCTGTGGTCCTGTTTCTCTTCTCTTCTTGTAGTAGCTCCGATCAGAGCATTTTCCATCCGCCAACAATAATAACCAGCACACAACACAGTCTGTGATGGCTACGTATGTCTGCTCGGCGCAGTTAGAGCGTGGATAAAGTTCTCCGGATCTAACAGGCTTTGACTGTAACCTAAGGGCTTAAGATGAAATGTAGAGCTTACCTCCTTCCCGAGTGGCTCCAGACTGCTGTGTGCAGACCCGATAGCTGGCAGCACCCTGGAGTATGTATGTATAAATCAGATTATGTTGGAAGTAACCTGGAATACAGTGGCAGGCAGCACCCTGCCAACAAGTAGGATTTCTCATAGTATTCTATTTCCTGGCGCATTAATGGTGCTAGTCTTTTAACTGGCAGAAGAACAACACTGATCGTACCTTTTCCTGGGTTTGTCTTTAAAATAATGTACACATTAGGAATGGCATTTCTTTCTGCTGGAATAATAACACAAGTTATCTTGCACTCTGCTATGATGTTGCATAGATTGTTGGCTGCAATACCTTCCATGTTTCATTCAAACGTGCTTTCTACAGGGCACATACATGACTTGCTGCTGTAGAGAAATAATGCTCCTGTGTACTGTGGCAGACTCCGAAATATTGAAAAACTTCATGATTTCTCTTTCAGCACTTCCTAGTAAAATCTTTCACTTTTAAAGTCATACATTTGGCAGAACCATAACCTAGTACCATTAAAATAGTTGTGATGGGGAACATTCATGTGGGGTTAGGACTGGCTCGACCAGAGTGCTTGCTGACTTGGAGGAGTATGGAGTTGACCACCTTGCCTGGTCCGGTGTGGAACCAAGTCAGCAATGCTTTGCTGCAGGCTCATTTGCCCTGATAGCTGGTCAACAGTGTGAGGAGGAGGAGGTGAAGAGCTGGCTAAGTGTGCCATGAGGCTGGCATTTCAGTACATCCCTGAGAAGTGAGCTTTGAGTCATGTAGTGTTCCTCTTATACCACATGCAATTCATCCTCTCCAAAGCCTCAAGAATTCCTGGGTGTGAAGGGCGGCTGATTGATAGTTTTCCAGAAACTCATGTTCTTGATTGTTCATGTTTGTCAGTAGTTAATTAAACACGTCCAGGGTTTTATCTCTTCAGTTGGCTCAAGCTGCAATAAAGGTTTCTTTGTCATTGCAAAAAAATATGAACGGCTGACGAGCCTCTATCTGTCAAAGAATGGAAGGGCTGGTGAACTGTCATTCATCTCACTGCTAAGCAGAGCAGTGTCATGCTTCATCCTCCGTCAGGCCTCTGATTTTAACTAACATCGCTTAGAACACTGGGACTTTAGAACCCATCCTTTTAATGAGAAAAACAAAACTACAAGTCTCATAAGCAATAGTGGTGGAAGGTGTCACACATGACCTGGGGCAACATCGATTCAGCACATCCAGTTCCATTTTTTAAGTTTTTGACATAATATGGAATTTATAACATTTGTTTTTTATGGTCATGAGTCACCAGAATACTAAAAACGTGTCTTTTATTTTCTAGGTCAATTAAGGAATGGTCACCAGCTTGAAAGCTCCGTTAATTCTTCCGTATTTTTCATTGATCTCCACATGTGGCTGTATTGGGTCTGCCCCCTGCATCGTTCCCGATAACTCGCACAGGTAAGGACACCTTGTAGAACCATCATGCTAACCCCATACTCGTCTGCAAGAAGTGCGCTCTGAGGCAGGTATCCGATCATTTTTGTGAAACAAGCAAGCAACAATATCTGCTATGTACATTTGTTAAAATAAAACACAATCAAATCACAGTATACTGTTCTGGAGGTTCAGTCCCAGAGACATTATCTGTAACTGAACGCAGACACCCTAGGAAGCATGTCCTTTTAAGACAAGTAGCGTTCACTCACCGACATCATTGGATTACACTCCTCACCAGGCCGGCACTACAATAACTGGCGGGCACCACCAGAGGGCACCAACAGAGATCTTTTATTAAGAATGCCGGATAAGCATAGTAGGACAGAGGATGGTGTGTATAAGATGTGAGATTGGTGAAAGTCTCAATATAAGATCAACTATCGACCAGTTGCAGCAATATAGTTAATGTGATCATCCTGGTCCATGTTGATATTAAAAACAGTGGCAGAGAAACTGAGGAACTAATGGCCCCTATCACTGTGTGAAAGTGTCGATCACCTATGGGCCTGCTGGTAAGCTGGGGTCTATACTTCAGGCCAACTTTTTTCATGCCTTGTGTAGTCATGGAGCAATCTGTTGCCATTTCATCAGGACCAAATATGCGAAAATGGGTAAATGTGACCTAATCTTCTCCACAGCGTGAGGAGCTCTGTAACTCAAAGCCCTGCACCGTGCATAGGTGATAAGGTGCCTAGCACCATCTTACTACCACAGGTGAGCGCTGTCTAACAGAGTGCACTAGTTACGGTAACCCTCCTAACATTCAGGGCATACTGACTTATCCAATAGCGAGGACGCCGCATCAGAGGGCAACTGGTTTGAAAAGCACGTGCTTCCTAGGGCGTTCAGTTAGAGATAATGTCTGTGGGACTGAACCTCCAGAACAGTATACTGTGAGTCGATTTATATGAAGAATGTGTATACTGGACTGTCATTTTCCTCGGCATCTCTTGTGATATGTAAAATAAAACACAACACACCGGGAGGCCAACACATCTATCATACATTTAATGCAAAAATAGCAAAAGGCCAAGCAAACTAACAAGTGACAATTGTCTTTGCAATGGACGAGAGCATCCACCCTATAGCAAGTTGGAGTATATAATGCTAATGCTCCCCATGCATTTTTATACCCTTTTCTCCTAATACAAGTCAATGAAACATGAACACGTGATAGAAACAGTTACTAAAACAACACTAATGAGGAGGAGGCAGGATCTTCTCTCGAGAGGAATGTGAGGAGTCTGTGAGGGGCAGACCAAAGATACACAGACAAGCTGCAGAATTCACTGTTTCTGGAAATAACACTTCTGTTTGTCAATATTCAATTTACTACAAGATGCAGGAAAGTGTGCAGATGGACATCACTAAATAAAATTGTTCTGAGCCCTAATAGAATCATGTAACTTTGCAGGCATATTAAGGCGAACAGTCACGTCAAATTAATATAAGAATATTGTAATTTGGTAATGTAATATATCAATGCACGTTGTGGCATTCATGTGTAACCAAATCGGTGTTAAAGAAACCAGTATATCCAGTTATGCTTTCTCAATTCCTTCTTCCTAGAGTCCACCACTGCTGATATCCAGCTGTATTCAGCAGTGCCTCCTGTGACCTGTAATCCTGCACTTAATCAATACCAAAGGTTGTCAATGCTTCTAGCCAACTCCGGTCACTGGAGCCACTCGCACCCCCACCACCTTTGGGCCTGTTATTCTTTTAGCCAGCTCGAGTCAGTAGTGGCCCCTTGGACCTCTATGTAAGCCTACTAGCCAGCTCCTGTTAGTACTGGCCCCTGGGACCTGTTATCATCCTAGCCAACTTGAGTCATTAGTAGCACCTTGGGACTAGTCATCATACTAACCAGCTTCAGTCAGTATTGGCTCCCTGAGACCTATTATCCTGCTAAGTAACTCCAGTCAGTAGTGACCCCTGTACCTTAAATCCTGCTAATATTCAAAACCAGAGGTCAACTCTACTGCCAACCAGTTCCAGTCAATATTGACATGCATTGTTACCCTGCCTGTAATGAATACCAGAGGCCAACGTTGTTGCTAGCCAGCTCCAGTCACCAGTGCCCGTCCCATATTATCCTCAATAGGATCAATGCCCAAGGCCTGTGCAGCTGCTAACCTCCTCTAGTCAGTAGTGACCTCCCAGACCTGGTATTCTGCATATAATCAGCAAGGCTTCGGCCCTAATAGCACTCACCCCACATCCTTATGGTATATTAGCAATGTAATTTATTTACATCACACGGTAGGTACCGCACTATATCACATGATCCCAAAAACAAAGAAAATCAAAATGTCCCTAACCGTTCAACACTTCACCTTGTCAAAAATGACCAAATCACACCAAGCACTATAGCCTGCCGTATCACATGGCACACTCAGCCACAACATGACCAGATACCACGGCAGGGATTCGGGGCCATTAATCCTATGTTTGAGGCATGTGTGCTGTAGATGTAATTGCTTTGCATACTCCTGCCATCTTGTGTTGGGTCCGGATGTTTGCAAGTTGTTTTTCTTTGAAGAAGTCTTTCCAGTCACGAGGTAAGGTGACTCTTCCTTTCGGTGATAGTGCACATGGGCATTGACTCCATTGTTAGATAGTTTTTTACCCCCAGCGGGTTTGGATGTGTATTGCTGCGCTCCGAAACCGTTCTTCAGGTTCCCCTCGGTAGGCAGTCCACTTTACCCTCGACAGTATTGTTTCAGTATGCATTTCTTTGTTCTCTGCGTTTCAGATCAATCAACAAACTATCCATTTTCGATAGAAAACCTTGCGGGCAACCGTCGGGCTACGTAGGGCCAGCCTTCTACAAATGGAACGGACTCCATTCCATTTCTTTCCTTGGTACCACACTAAGTACCCTCACACCGACCTACATCAAGTTTGTAACTTATGCCTCACTCCGGAGCACAAGGAGGAAGACTGCGACGCTTATAAGTCGTTGTGGTCCAAGAGGACTCTACCCGATCATCAGGCTTGATGACGAGAGAGGCAGCGCCAAAGCATTCAACACACTCTGGATATCTTTGCAGAAGAATCTGACCAAGAAGAGATAGAAGCATCCTCCGTAGAAGAAGAGGCCCTCTCGATTCCAGAGTCTGATTCCGAGCTCGAAATCTATCTGGAGTCCCAAGATGTGCCTTCAGCACATGGTACAGTGAGTACCGAAGAACCCTTGCCCCCTAAATCCTCTTCTAAAACTCATAAGGCTACGGCACCACCTCTGCCTTCTGGTCAAAGTCGGCACCGAGACAATGTTTCCAACGCCACGTCCCTTGGCACCAAAACAAACCGTCAAGCCTTCCAGCTCCGGATCGAGGCAGAAGAAATTTCCTTCGGATCCGAAATCATCAGGCTCCAATGACAAATCTGGTTTGGAGCCTAAACCCTCCGCCGCGAAACACAATCATGCTTCGGAGCCAAAACCCTCTGCTTCGAAACACAATCTCGCTTCTAAGCCGAAACATTCTAAAGACTAGCCGACTACCGAGGACAATGTTCTTGAGCCTCCAGAACCAATTTTAGACGTCCTTAAGGCCAAATTGGATCCCATACAAAATACATTTGTAATGAATCCTGATACTGGACATAAATCCAGAGAAACACAAGCATCCTGGAGAGGACACTTCTGATAAGATTCCCTTAAAGAAGAAGGAGATGGCTACTAGCCATGTTTATCCTGCGCCACAACCCTCCCTACCTCCACCTTCTTTTCCACAGTTAATAATTAAAGAGCCCTTACACATAACACCTCAGGGATCTCCACATCCAGATCCAGATGTGGACAAGGTGGTGCTGATGCTCATTTGCCTGCAGACCCATGGAATGATTACATCATTGACCTCCAGTAGGCAATGAGCCAGACCTTTACCCAGCAAAGCCATCACCACCAGATGATAATATGGCTTATGATCAGCTCATTGCTTGAGCAGCAGAGTATCATGGGGGTACCATACATAAAGAGACATTAGAGGAGGACTTTTTATTTGAAACACTTGAGTCTACGCACAGGTCAAGTCAAACACTCCCTATGCTTGAAGGCATGATGAGGCATGCAGATGATCTCTTTAAAGATCCTGTCAGAGCATGTATTTTAACTCCAAGGGTAGATAAAAAATAAAACCCTCACCATAAGATCCTGCGTTTATTAAGGGACAATTACCTCTTGGCTCTCTAGTAGTGTCCAACGCTCGCAAAAGCGCTAACTCGCAAACCTGTGGGGATGCACCTCCCCCAGATAAAGAATCCAAACTTACAGATGCCTCGGGGAAACGAGTAGCTGTTCAAGCCCCTAACCACTGACGCATCACAAACACACAGGACCTACTAGCTAGGTACGGCAGGGCACACTGGGATGAGATGGAGCAAATGCTCCAATATCTCCCAGGCGAACACAAAACTAAGGCACAGCAGTTAGTTGAAGAGGGGAGACTCATTTCTAAGTCCTCAATGAGATGTGCTTTAGACGCAGCAGACACCGCAGCTCGGGAGATCAATACCAGCATTCTCCATAGAAGGCGTGCATGGCTTAGGATTCCAGCTCGGGAGATCAATACCAGCATTCTCCTTAGAAGGCGTGCATGGCTTAGGATCTCAGCTCAGGAGATCAATACTAGCATTCTCCACAGAAGGCGTGCATGGCTTAGGGTCTCAGCTCGGGAGATCAATTCCAGCATTCTCCCCAGAAGGCGTGCATGGCTTAGGCGGGTCTCAGCTAGGGAGATCAATACCAGCATTCTCCTCAGAAGGCGTGCATGGCTTAGGATTCCAGCTCGGGAGATCAATACCAGCATTCTCCTTAGAAGGCGTGCATGGCTTAGGATCTCAGCTCAGGAGATCAATACTAGCATTCTCCACAGAAGGCGTGCATGGCTTAGGGTCTCAGCTCGGGAGATCAATTCCAGCATTCTCCTCAGAAGGCGTGCATGGCTTAGGCGGGTCTCAGCTAGGGAGATCAATACCAGCATTCTCCACAGAAGGCATGCATGGCTTAGGATTCCAGCTCAAGAGATCAATACCAGCCTTCTCCTTAGAAGGCGTGCATGGCTTACGATCTCAGCTCAGGAGATCAATACTAGCATTCTCCACAGAAGGCGTGCATGGCTTAGGATCTCAGGGTTTCCTGAGGTTCAACAGCCCGTTTTGAACACTCCCTTTGACAAAGAACACCTGGTTGGTCCTGTAGTTGACCAATCCTTAGAAAAGAATAAAAAGGACACTGAAGTAGCAAAATCCATTGGAGCACTCCAGTCCCCATCCAATAGAGGCTCCTTTCGCCGCTTGTTTTACACAGCAGGGTTCGAAACAACATCCTCAGACTAAAATGCTTCCTCTTGAAAAGGTAACATCAAATCCTTTTACTCTAGAGGTTTCTACAGAGGAGGGTATAGAGGAAACAATTCCAAAGGCAGACCCCTGCTCAAGAAGCCCTCAGCACCCCCACCGACCTCAAGAACTACCGACCCATCTCCCTCCAAAGTCACAGAGAAGATCGTCCATACCCAGCTAACAAAATTCATCGAAGAAAACTCCCATCTCAACCCCTCCTAATCTGGATTCCGCAACAACCACAGCACCAAGACCGCTCTCCTCGCTGCCATAGACAACATCCACACCCTCCTCGACCAAGGGCACACTGCAGCTCTGATCCTACTTGATTTCTCTGCGGCATTCCACCGTCCCCCAACGCACACTCACCGGCAGACTCCACGACGCCGGCATACAGGGAACCGCCCTTGACTGTATCCGCTCCTTCCTCACTGGCAGAACCCAAAGAATCAGACTGCCACCCTTCCTCTCCAAACCCACAGAAATCAACTGGGGAGTACCACAAGGATAGTCGCTCTGCCACACGCTCTTCAATATCTACATGGCCCTCCTCGCCACCATCGTCAAACAGCACAGACTCAGTATAGTATCCTACCCCCACGACACCCACGTCATCCTCTCTCTCACCAAGGACACTACACAATCAGACAACAGTACATCTACTTCACCAGTTGGGGTTTACAATAATTGCACAAAAATCTCACCTGTTTCCGGCACAAGTGCAATCTTATCTGGGAGCTTCCATCAACACTCTCAAAGCTCTAGCCACTCCCAATATAGCCAGGATTCACAATATCCAGGCCACACTATTACAATTTCAACTCAACCAATCATTACCCGCCAAAGTCTTCATGCATCTGCTGGGAATGATTGCATCCTACGTTGCAATCGTACCTCATGCAAGGCTTCACATGCGTCCTCTGCAACAATGTCTAGCGAGTCAGTGGAATCAATCACAGTGGGCCAGATGTACGACGTGATTTTGCATGCGCAAACAGGTTTGCGAACCCGTTTGCACATGCAAAATCACTGTTGGCCGTGTACAATTCCAAAATAGCAAGTCGCAGTTTATTTACGACTCTCTATTTAAGAATTGCAAGTCGCAATTAGGAAGGGGCATTCCCTTCTTAATTGCGTCCGCAATGCTATGTGTGAATGTTTTGTGACCACAATTGCGGTCGCAAAACACATGCAAATTACCACCCTCTTCAAGAGGGTGGTAATGCAGTCGCAATTTCGAAGGGGTCCCCAGGGTACTGTGGTAAATAAAATTTACCGGACTATTTTTCTATACATTAAATGACAATAAAGGATAGCTCAATAAAATGAGAGGCAGAGTCCGTGGTATCTGAGTCATACGGGCTTTAATTAAGCAACTCGAGAAGCTGGACATCTAGTTCCATCACCACGAGGGTTCAGGAAGGGATATTCAACATATTATTAACATCACACATTATATATAGTAAAACAGTATAATTGCATTGAATACAGTAGGCGTGACAAGTGAAAAGAAGAAGATAAGAACATATGGGCGTAAAAGAAGGCGTGTAATAGGCGTACACGGAGGTGTGTGCTAGAAACGTCACAAAAAGTGTCATAAGTGGGTGGATGCATAGGAGGATTCTGCAGGGTCAGCAGAAACCTTTATTCTATATGCGCGCGCAACTGGCATGACGTGGTAAGGACGTGTAACTGGGGAGAGCTGGGGGACTTGACTTTAGCTCTAGTAGAAGAGTCTTGGTGTCTGGGATGTCAGAACGACCTGCACCTATAGCCTATCTGATATCTCATGTTTGGAGGATGTGTTGTCTGAAGTAAAAGGTCTCTCGGGCAGGGGCCATACATCACTGAATACTAGGGAGTGCATACGTGTCTTGGTACAATGCGCGGGGGCCATGGGCCTACCATAGTAACGGGTGCTGTAAATCGCTTGCAAGGAGACAGGAAGGCCGGGCCCTTTACTCTGCAGCCGGGAATATGTTTACCTATTTCACTAGACTGGAATGTGTTTTCGAGGAGGCTGAGCAGATAACTGTAGGCAAAATACTGTCTTGGCAGGCAGACCAGGCCGAGCCGGGCACCGCTTCGCTGGGCAGGAAGTAAGGCAGAGGTCAGGGATGCATACCTAAACGGCAGCTTTCAGATACAGAAGAGACTTCGGAGCCTCAATTCAGGGCCTAGCTCGGCAGAGCCAGGAAAACGTGGCTTCGCTTTAAAAGTGCACCATGTAAAGACGTTGGCAACATGGGTTTAGAAACCAAATTAATGTTGCTTTCTTGGAGGACTTGGTAGATAACATGTTAACGTTGGACGCATATGCATTTGCGTCTTCATTTTCGGCCATGGAGGGAAAATGCATGGAGGTCACGCACATACATGGGACGTTGGAGTACACGATAGGGGACATACCTGGTCATATAAAATTCGATTTTCCTCATTCCCTCCTTGTCCCCTACGTTCCCTTCAGGATATATCTATGTTCATGAGACCATCTAGCTGTTCATATAACATCATTTGCTCGTCCTTTCTCATTCGAGCACGGGATCGTGGGCGTGGACGGGGAATACAAGCTGTGGCGCACAAGCCGCAAATCGCTGGCCCACATTGTAGACAAAGACAACAATTGAATACTATAAGTAGTAGTATTCCTAGGAATGACAGTACTTTCCATCCCCAGGCGGATATCACACTCCAGAACCAACCGGACCAAGTCCAGGTGCCTGGATTCTGGTGCATCTGGTGAGCTATCTCATGAAGCCTTGCGATGGCTTTGTATACTAACGGTGCATTATTAGGAATGAAAATGCAACAACTAGATCCGATCACTCTACAGGCCCCGCCCCTATCGGCCAGGATGACGTCAAGGACAGGGCGATTTTGAAGAACAACAAGTCTCATAGCAGACTGCTCTTCGGTCAAGTTACCTAGGGCAAAAGTAGTCTCATTCACTACTGCTTCAAGGGTACGTGTCAATCTACGTATTATTTTACTGTTTTGGACAGGACCTATAAACCAAAAGTAACCTTTAATGTAATCCTTATACTGATCCCATGCCGATTCGGAATAATCAATAACAGGAGGAAGATCTCTCTTATGTCTTACATGCACAAGACGTGAATTTCGATGATAATCAGGTGGGGCTAGAAAAACAGGTGGCAGTAGGAATGCAATGTAACATGTTCCATCCCAATCTAAGGGCAGACGTACATAAGCTGTTGACCCACAAATAAAATAGGAATGGCGGGAAGCTTTGAAAGTAGACTTTCCTTTATCACTGAATTCGACCACAGTACTACAATCACTGTGTCCTAGGTGTACTGAACCATTCTTTCAAACGCATAATTCACCTTTCACTGGTAAAACTGTTATAGATGGCAAGTCAAAGGGTTGCACTCTCAACACTGAGAGATGTCCTCCAGGATCCAGAGAAGTCCTTGTATCAAGGTTTCACACAAAGATTATGACTCTGCTCGAAGAATTATAGTCTGAATATTTATTCAAATATATTCATGGCTTGTTGAGTTCACAAGCGTTTGCTGCTGTTCATGTTCCTTTAACATTTCGCACTCATACCATCCCAATGCATTTCGGCATTTCCATTATGCCTTCATCTGGGGATATATTTCTAAAAACGAAGAAATGCTTGTATTTTACATCATGTCAAAAAATAGTTCATAGGCTGCCTAATGCATGCTAAATAATTATATAACAGCGAGTTCATGCGATATACATGGTCAGAAGACTGGTTTATCATAATAAAGGGTGATATAACGTGAAAGAAAGATCATAGATGAAATAATAAAGTCTAAAGCCCATGGTGAAAAGCCTGCGCGTTCTGTTACTCGTTCATGCTGTTAGAAGAATAACGTGTGCATTTCGGTTACTTCATTGAAATAAACGGAGTGGTGTGAGTTAAATACGATTAAAGGCGAAAATATGCCGTGTGAAACTCCTTAGTTTAGCATTAAATGAACACCTCAGTGCCTTACAGGTTACGTGGCTAAAAGAGCGCTTACCGCGAAAGTACGTCCGTGACAGTCAAAGCTGTAACTGGGTTCAGGAAAGGTCTGTCACCCGGAAGTGAATATACAAGAAAGGTAGCGTGAGGGCGCGACCTGATAGGGACTGTGTACAAAGTGAAATGCGGGGGTGAAAACGGGTAGGGAGCACGTTAAAAAAGTCAGTTATTAGAAGATGGTGAAAAAATAGTAGAAAATCGGAAAATAAAAATAAAACCGGGGGTTCACTAAAAATCACAATGAATCATAATACTAGAACTGACATGTGATATAATTATGCGAGGCTATGTAAACAAAATACTGTGATTCAACATGAATTACAAGCTTTAAATGGTGAAATGAAAAAACCACTCTGCGCTGGTAAGGAGTCATTGGCTGGGGCCCCAGCTGTTCAAAGATAACATAAATATTCCACTCGGTCATTTAGGCCGAATGGTTTCATGCTGCTTAAGGTGAAAATCCAATAGTTTTCTCTTTTTAATAATTCCTGATGATTGTCTTTACCCTCTTGTTGTTTGACAGTTTCCAACACGCAATATCTCAGCTGGCTGATGCCATGACCAGCTTCCAAAAAGTGTTGAGCTACGGTAGATTTTAGATGCTTGTTCCTTATGTTCGATTTATGCTCATTCAATCTTATCTTGAGTTTTCTCTGAGTTTGTCCGACGTAAATCTTGCCGCATGGGCATTTCAACATGTACACTGCGTTGCTGGTATCACAGGTTGCTGTAGCTCTTACTTTAATTTTGTTGCCCTTCATGGGGTGGTTAACTGTAATCCCTTGGATGACATTATTACAGTGGTTGCAGTTTCTGCATGGGATTGTTCCTTTGTATTCTATGTTGGTTGAGGGAGTTTTTAACAGTTCTCCTAAGTTTCTTGCTCTTGTGAAAGCAAAGGTGGGTTGAGTGTCAAAGATTTTATTGAAATCAGGCTCTATCCTTAGGATTTCCCAATGTTTTCTAATTATTTGTTTGAATTGGTGACTTGCTGTGGAATATTTAGAAACTATGGTGATTGCATCTGTATCAGTTGTCGGAGTATAAGCAAGCAGTTGACTTCTGGTTTTGGTTTCTGATCGTTGGATAGCCTGCTCGAGGACATGATGTGGGTACCCTCGGGCTTTGAATCTCTGTAGAGTAGTTTGCATCTCTTGATGGTATTGATGATTTTCCGAGGTAATTCTTTTGGCTCTGATGATTTGACTATATGGTAAGTGGTCTTTCAATGGTTGTGGATGAAAACTAGAATAGTGTAATGTATTGTTTCTGTCTGTTTTTTTTTGGAATAGACTGGTGGTGAATCCTGTGGGAGTGTTGGTAACTTTGACATCAAGGAAAGTTATAAATTCCTTGTGAAGTTCATGTGTGAATTGAATGCGTTGATCTATGGTGTTTAATAGTGCCAGTTGTTCTTGCAGAATGTTTTCAGGGCCTTGCCAAATCAAAAAGATGTCATCTATGAATCTCACAAATATTTTTAGATGATCCTTCCATTCAGTTTTATTGAGTATGTAGTCTTCTTCGAATCGATGCATAAAAATATTTGCATAGGCCGGTGCTGTAGAATTGCCCATAGATGTTCCTGTTAATTGCTGGTACCAGTCGTCCTTCCATGTAAAATAGCTGGATACCTATCTGAAATTACCCAACAACCCCACCGTCCAATTCAAAGAAAAACTCGACACAATACTCAACAAAGCTGTTGAGAACAACACAATCTCTGAGAAAACAAACAAGTACCTCACCACCAAGCATCCCAAAAGTCCAAAATTTTTCTTGGTCCCCAAGATACATAAAAATCCACAAACGCCTCCCTGCAGGCCCATTGTATCGACATGTGGCAGCATCCACGATCCTGTGGGAAAATTTCTTGACAGATATCTTCAACCCATCGTCATTTCTCTTCCCACTTACATCCGTGACACCACGGATTTTATCAACAAACTAAACCAAGTACAAATTGATGATCATGGTCAAACATTTTTGTGCACAGTTGATGTATCGTCCCTATATACATCTATCCCACATTCAATGGGAATTGAAGCCATCGAGTACTGTTTATTGAGAAGTGACCTGGACAATCATCTAAAACTTTTTCTCATGGAACTTCTACAATTCACACTGTTTAACAGCTATTTTACATGGAAGGACGACTGGTACCAGCAATTAACAGGAACATCTATGGGCAATTCTACAGCACCGGCCTATGCAAATATTTTTATGCATCGATTCGAAGAGGACTACATACTCAATAAAACTGAATGGAAGGATCATCTAAAAATATTTGTGAGATTCATAGATGACATCTTTTTGATTTGGCAAGGCCCTGAAAACATTCTGCAAGAACAACTGGCACTATTAAACACCATAGATCAACGCATTCAATTCACACATGAACTTCACAAGGAATTTATAACTTTTCTTGATGTCAAAGTTACCAACACTCCCACAGGATTCACCACCAGTCTATTCCGAAAAAAAACAGACAGAAACAATACATTACACTATTCTAGTTTTCATCCACAACCATTGAAAGACCACTTACCATATAGTCAAATCATCAGAGCCAAAAGAATTACCTCGGAAAATCATCAATACCATCAAGAGATGCAAACTACTCTACAGAGATTCAAAGCCCGAGGGTACCCACATCATGTCCTCGAGCAGGCTATCCAACGATCAGACACCAAAACCAGAAGTCAACTGCTTGCTTATACTCCGACAACTGATACAGATGCAATCACCATAGTTTCTAAATATTCCACAGCAAGTCACCAATTCAAACAAATAATTAGAAAACATTGGGAAATCCTAAGGATAGAGCCTGATTTCAATAAAATCTTTGACACTCAACCCACCTTTGCTTTCACAAGAGCAAGAAACTTAGGAGAACTGTTAAAAACTCCCTCAACCAACATAGAATACAAAGGAACAATCCCATGCAGAAACTGCAACCACTGTAATAATGTCATCCAAGGGATTACAGTTAACCACCCCATGAAGGGCAACAAAATTAAAGTAAGAGCTACAGCAACCTGTGATACCAGCAACGCAGTGTACATGTTGAAATGCCCATGCGGCAAGATTTACGTCGGACAAACTCAGAGAAAACTCAAGATAAGATTGAATGAGCATAAATCGAACATAAGGAACAAGCATCTAAAATCTACCGTAGCTCAACACTTTTTGGAAGCTGGTCATGGCATCAGCCAGCTGAGATATTGCGTGTTGGAAACTGTCAAACAACAAGAGGGTAAAGACAATCATCAGGAATTATTAAAAAGAGAAAACTATTGGATTTTCACCTTAAGCAGCATGAAACCATTCGGCCTAATTGACCGAGTGGAATATTTATGTTATCTTTGAACAGCTGGGGCCCCAGCCAATGACTCCTTACCAGCGCAGAGTGGTTTTTTCATTTCACCATTTAAAGCTTGTAATTCATGTTGAATCACAGTATTTTGTTTACATAGCCTCGCATAATTATATCACATGTCAGTTCTAGTATTATGATTCATTGTGATTTTTAGTGAACCCCCGGTTTTATTTTTATTTTCCGATTTTCTACTATTTTTTCACCATCTTCTAATAACTGACTTTTTTAACGTGCTCCCTACCCGTTTTCACCCCCGCATTTCACTTTGTACACAGTCCCTATCAGGTCGCGCCCTCACGCTACCTTTCTTGTATATTCACTTCCGGGTGACAGACCTTTCCTGAACCCAGTTACAGCTTTGACTGTCACGGACGTACTTTCGCGGTAAGCGCTCTTTTAGCCACGTAACCTGTAAGGCACTGAGGTGTTCATTTAATGCTAAACTCAGGAGTTTCACACGGCATATTTTCGCCTTTAATCGTATTTAACTCACACCACTCCGTTTATTTCAATGAAGTAACCGAAATGCACACGTTATTCTTCTAACAGCATGAACGAGTAACAGAACGCGCAGGCTTTTCACCATGGGCTTTAGACTTTATTATTTCATCTATGATCTTTCTTTCACGGTATATCACCCTTTATTATGATAAACCAGTCTTCTGACCATGTATATCGCATGAACTCGCTGTTATATAATTATTTAGCATGCATTAGGCAGCCTATGAACTATTTTTTGACATGATGTAAAATACAAGCATTTCTTCGTTTTTAGAAATATATCCCCAGATGAAGGCATAATGGAAATGCCGAAATGCATTGGGATGGTATGAGTGCGAAATGTTAAAGGAACATGAACAGCAGCAAACGCTTGTGAACTCAACAAGCCATGAATATATTTGAATAAATATTCAGACTACAATTCTTTGAGCAGAGTCATAATCTTTGTGTGAAACCTTGATACAAGGACTTCTCTGGATCCTGGAGGACATCTCTCAGTGTTGAGAGTGCAACCCTTTCATTTTCAGTACATTACGCCTCCAGACAGAAGGCGATACTCTGGAGATCCATACAAACTTAATAGCTTACTAAAAACGCTGTGCGCCCGGCAAAAAATCCCTTTTTTCATAGATGGCAAGTCCACATTAGTCTCGGACTGGACGTTCAGAATCATAAGATTAAGTGTAAAATTCCCTAATCCATACACTTCATTTTCTAGATCAGTTCCTGTCCTTTGGGGAAGACCTTCCTTGTCTGGGAAACATGCTCTATTCATAACTGTATTCAAGTCTCCCCATATCCAATTGCCTTGGGAAACTTTGGACTTGCTGTCTAATGATGACATTAAAGTAAACCATGCTCCGCACGAACCATTGTGTGAAAACGGATAAGGAAAAAGAGGCAGAGCTCCCTTGTATTTCTGATAGGGAGGGAGTCGGCCACATACCCAGCAATTTGTGACATTGCTGGTCTGGTGAGAATGGTGTAACATACTGATAAAGGTGTTGTTGCGCAGTGCAAGTCGATAGGAGAGTTCGTGTGGGGGCAGGTCACTGAAAGTGTGCTCTACGGTATCATTGAAAAAAACATGTACGTGTGAACCATGAGGAGGAAAGAAAACATGTAAAGTCCAGCTTATACCAATAATCGTAAGACTCAGAAAAAACATAAAAAGTAACGTGATAATGCATCTGCTGTGCAGATTCTTACAGTATTTCATTTTCTTGACTTTCTGTCTATCTCTCTCACTATGTGGGTCTATCTCATACATGTCAGAAACCTGTCTAACCGCTTCACCCAGGGGGGACTTAAACAATTAAACGCTGTCTGACTTACTAGACCTCAACTTAGTTCTGTATTCCTGTTGCAGAGTTTTTTCTAACAGGGGGAGTTTAGAGTCTGTATCAGGGCAGTCTTTGAAAAAAGTCTTTGGACACAGTCCACGAAATCTCTTCACGTGGCTGGAGTGGAGCTACCCCTTCCTTCCTTCGATCTTCACAGCGGTCCGCGTGGTCATCAACACCAGTTTGGGTTCCTTCCACCTGGGCTCCAGAGGGCTTGAGCGATCGAAATTGCGCACGCATACCAGATCGCCTGGAACGATTTCATGCGGTTTCACCTGGGTGTTGTCCGGGAAGGCAGCCGCGACCTGTGAAAAACAAGAGTGTAGTGCAGACATCAAGGAAGCTAGGTAATCTGTCAGCATGTTACTGTCAACATCTGTGATTTTGCGGGGCATAGGCGTACCCCACATGTTTGGGGGACGACCGAAAATGATTTCATAGGGGGACAAACCAGTTCTAGAATGGGCTACCATACGCATGTAAAAGAGGGCAACCGGCAGGGCTACCATCCAATCTACGCCTTTTTCTGCACAGACCTTCGCTAAACGTGTTTTCAGCGTCTGATTGTGTCTCTCTACAAGGCCAGCTGCCTCGGGATGTCGTACACAGTGGAATTTCCACTGGTATCCTAACAGGAGTGATACCTGTTTCATAAGCTCGGACGAGAATGGCTGTCCATTATCTGAATACACGACACGGGGCAAACCATATCGTGGGAAGAATTCACGAACCAACTGCTTGGCAGTGGTTACGGCAGTTTAATCTGGAACTGGATATGCTTCTGTCCATCTGGAAAGGGCACATACAACTACAAGGACGTACTTGAATCCGCGACATCTGTCCATCTGGATATAATCCATCTGGAGGACTTCAAAAGGGTGGTCAGGAGGATGAAATCCACCTTGTTCCACGGGAATGCCTTTGCCTGGATTGAACTGGCAACAGATCATACAGGTACGTACTTTCTGTTTCGCTGCTGCACGTAAATGCTTGTTGAACCATATATTCTGGATGCTGTCTAACATGGCTTTTTCTCCTAAGTGTGCTGGACTATGTGCTGTATTGATGATAACTTGAACCATAGAGTCGGGGAGAAACCATGTGGCCTTTCCCTTCGTCAACCATCCCTGATCTGTCTGGACCCCTCCTTGTTCAGACCATTTCTTGATTTCGTCTGGAGTGGCATGTGTCTGTATGTCAATTACATCTTGTGTGGGATCCCTGACTGTCATGCAATGTGTCAGTGATGGCACATCTGTCTTTGTCGTGTCAGTTGGAATGTCTGTATGAGTCTGAGCTGTAAGCTTGGCTGTTCGATCTGCCAGGTCGTTACCCTGGGAAATAAAATCAGTGACTTTCGTATGTGCTTTGCACTTCATGATGGCTATGGCTGTAGGCAAGTGTATTGCTTCTGACAGAGCTTGAATGAGGGGACCATGCTGTATCTTGGCACCGTGGGAGATCAGAAAACCTCTCTCTTGCCAGAGAACGCCGAAGTCGTGTACGACTCCGAATGCGTACTGTGAATCCGTGTATATGTTTACTTTCAGGTTCTTGGCTCGCACGCAGGCTTGGGTCAGAGCGATGAGCTCTGCTGCTTAAGCAGACAGTGTGTCAATGCGATTTGTTTCTATGACTTCAGTTTCAGTAGTCACTGCATATGCGGCTACTAGCTCTCCTGTACTTCCACGTAAGTGTCAGGTCGGGGTCTGTCAATGCAATGTCAGTCAAGTCTTGTCTGGGCTTCGTTACGGTATTAATGACTTCCACACAGTCATGTGGTACGGGATCTGCTGTAACTGAGGGTAACAGTGTAGCTGGGTTCAGTATGTTGCAACGTCTAATTTCTATGTGTGGCTGAAACAATGTCAGTTCATATCCTGTCAGTTGTGCTATGGTTAAGTGTTGAGTCTGTGTTCTGTTTAAAAGAACTTCCACGGAGTGTGGAACCTGTACTGTCAGAGGATGTCCTAATACTATGGAATCGCTTTGTCTGATAGCTAGAGCTGTTGCTGCAACTGATTTCAAGCACGCAGGCAGAGCCTGGGCTACTGGATCCAATGTACTAGAAAAATAGGCACAGGGCTTGTGTTTTCCTGCTTGATCTTGTGTGAGGACAGACAATGCTGTACCGTCGCGTTCAGTGACAAAAAGTGTAAAAGGTTTGCTGTAACATGGTGTCGCTAAAACAGGTGCTTGACATAGGGCTTTCTTCAATTCGTCAAAAGCAAGTGTATGTTCCTGAGTCCAAGGGAGGACAGTCGAAGTTGCTGCCTTCTGTGTTGTCAACTGTATGAGTGGCTTGGCTAGATATGCATACTGGGGAATCCATTGTCTGCAGTAAGAAGTGAGGCCAAGGAAGGCCCGTACTTCCTTTTGTGTCTTGGGTTGTGGCAAATGTGCAATTAACTGGATGCGTTCAGGTGTCAGCTGTCTCCCCCTCTTGGACAGCAAGTGTCCTAAGTAAACCACTTGCTGGGCACAGAATTGGAGCTTCGAAGGGGATACTTTATGCCCCTTTTCGGCCAAAAAATACAAGACTGTCAGTGATGCACGTTCACAGTCACGTTCTGTACGGGCTGTGATTAACAGATCATCGACGTACTGGAGCAGGGCAGTGTCAGTTGGCATGTGAATACTGTCTAGTTGTCGTTTCAGTGCTTGACTGTAAATACTAGGACTTTCTGTGAACCCTTGAGGTGCACGTGCAAATTTGAAGCTATGGCCATTTAAACAGAATCCGAAAAGGTACTGGCTTTCCGGATGAATGGGGACACTAAAGAAGGCGTTCTTGAGGTCAATGACAGTAAAGAACGCTGCTTCGGAATCAATGGCAGTCAATAGGGAAGAAATGTCTGGGACTACCGGGTACTGGGGTATGATGCATTTATTTAATTCTCGAAGGTCGATCACCAGTCTGTAGACTGGAGGTGCATTTGGGTCAGTTCGTTTAAGAATCGGGATGATTGGAGAATTACATACATAGGAGTCAGTTTCTACAACCACTCCTTGAGCAATGAGCTCGTCAATAATTTTCAATAAGGCTGCTACAGCCTCAGGTGGCAACTTGTATTGTCGGATTCGGGGTAGTACAACTCCTTGCTTGAGAGTAACACGATATGGCGTAATATGCATGCAACCTACATCAGTCGGACCTTGTGCCCATAAATGTTGTGGTACATTCTGCAATCGTGGATCAAAATCTCTTAACACATAATGACCTTTAAAATCACGTAAAAACAATCTCACTCCTTCAGGAGAACAACAAATCACTGCTCCCAGTGCTTTCAATGTTTTAATACCAAGCAAGTTTTCTGGACATGATTTCGTAAGTAACAAGTCTGTAGTACGGGATAACGGACCAACTTCTAGGGAAACTGGCTTTGACACTTCGTTAACAATAGGCTTTCCTGAAAATCCCAGGGAAACATTCTGTGAGCCTGAGAGGGGTGCCCCTGGAACCTCGTCATGACTGATGGTAGTTCTGCTCGCCCCTGTGTCAATCAAAAATGTTCTGTCTTTCCCTAATACCTGACTATGTACATAGGGACCCTCTTGATCTACAGGAACCTCGATAAGGGGCAAGCCAACCTCCCTCTCTAGGCTGTTTCATGAGTACTGCTGATAATCGGGATAATCTGACTGAGCATACTGATACATTTGCTGTGTGACATGTTGAGTGGCAGCTATGGGTTGGGGTTGGGATACTGCTACTGTCTGTTGTGTGTTCTGAGGAGATCGCGTATTCTGTGGAATATTTTGCGGAACCTGATCTTGTCTAGGAGGACGCGGTCTTTCTTTCGTCCTTCCTGTAGCAATATTGTATTTCAAAACGGTACATTCATTTATATAGTGACCTGGCTGCTTACAATAGTTGCAATTCCCTTTAACGGGAGATACAGAATGACTAGTCTGTGTAGTACCCCTCTTCTGACTGTCACCTGGAACGGACTGGGCAACTAGTACTTTCATTTTCGTATCTTTAATACGTCTCTGTTCATGTTCGTGTTCTTCTCTGATTCGATTCTGGTGATACTGTAACATTTGTAACATTTGGGAAGGAGTATTAGCTTGCCATGTACTCTCGACTTTCAGAACTCTATTTTTAACCTGTGGTAAGGAATTCTCTACTAATTTGGTTACGAAAAGATGTGGATAGGATTCACTACTTGTTTTCAGGCCGCTATTAATAATGAAACATTTCTCGAATCTAGAATAAAAATCACTAGTGTCTTGGTCTTGTTTCTGTTTGCAGGCTGAGATTGCATCCCAGTCTTCCTTTTTAGTTGCTAGTAATCTTGGCAAAACCTGTACTAATAACTCGGGCATTGCTTTGGCAAGGTCCCCGAGACCAGTACCAGGGACTCGTGTATTTTCTTTGTTTTCTAATGCTGCCCAATCAATCTTTTTCTCTCCCACCACCCATTCTTTCTCTTTCAGTTTCTCGTAAATGCCAGCAGGCAACAGTACTTTTAACATTTTAATTATATCGGGATACGTATACTCTCCCATGCGGAGCATGTCTTTTAATTCGCGGTGAAACCCTGCAGGGTCTTTATCATGGCACGGTACTAATTTTTTAATTTCCAATAATTCCATTTTCGTTATGGGGGTGTAAACAAATACTCGTTGAAGCGTACCCCCCGTTGTCTGAACAGGATGAACTTCTCGTAAAGGATTCTCTCTGTCTATGTAAAATGTTTTCCTTACTGGGGGTGGAACGGGAACAAAATGTGGAGTCAGGAAAGTTCTGTACTTGTGTCTCTGTTCTAGAATGACATTAATTAAATCGGTACCTAGGCCTCTCCATCTTTTTAGGAGTAACTCTTCCAATACATTATGTAGGGGACCTGGATCAGAATGCTGACTTTCATACAGTGTAATGAGGTGTTGGATCATGTACATACCCGCTAGTCGCTGTTCGTCTGGGGAAAGATTAAAAAATGTTTGGGCTACTACGTCATCTTGATATACACTAGAATTGCCGGCCCATTGGACTGCTGACCGGGCTAGTTCTTGTTCACGCATAGTACTAAGTTCACTGTAACCTATTCGATGTTTCAATACCTTATCGGTAGCTTGGAATAGATGCTCAAGAGAACATTGTTCTGGTATGTGAGGAAGAAAACGTTTCTTGCATTCTGGGCGTATGGGTCTGTCAAAGGGGTTCGCCCTACCTACATATGCTATTCTGTCTGGATCCTCAGCTTCTATATCACTGTCTTCTGAGACATCACCATCCGCTTTCTCGGCCTCTCTTGCTTCTTTTTCCCTTGCGTGTATTTCTATAATTTCTTTACGGATCTTTCTGTACATAGATTCTATACAACCTTGTTTACTATGTTTACCATCGGCTATGTTGTCACTCCATTTTATCAGAGTTTTCATCTCGTTTTTATCTTTACCTGGCTGGTCTTGTTCCCTTATCAAACAATTTATCAAAAACTGTAAGATCATAGTTTGAATCTCCACTTTCCTGTGTGCCATGGCTTCGTGAATACTTTCTGGTTTTTCTCCTGTTCTAATA